>NW_026962011.1:45181055-46453793 GCF_032445375.1 Bacillus rossius redtenbacheri | reverse complement strand
AGTCATGTACAGTTGAAGCGAGAAACCAAATTCTTACTTCTAACATTATTAAAAGAAACTGCAGGAGCTGCTAGGTACATTGGTCTTAGTAAAGATATATTCAAAGGATACAAAAAAATTTTCTACGTGAACCAAACTGCACTCAGATCTACGCTAGCTATTGTATTACATACAATCGTAACTAACCTTGATTATCCATCAGTTTATTTTTGTAAAAATAAACATAATGATAAACGAACTGCTATGAATGTGACATTCGACTTATTTAGTAGCAATTTCGGTGAATTTAGTATCATCGATTTTCACACATTCACAGCAATATTCATTTTTTATTTTATTTATTTACTGGACACCGTATCTATTACACTACCGCTTAAAGTAAACTGGCGCTCTGTCAGCACATAGCTGAATTACGACGTGACTTTCCACCGAAAATGGATGTGCAAGTTGGCAATAATGTTTTAGCGGCAGATATAACTATCGATCGTACAGAGCTTGTAGTATGCCGCTCGAATGAGATTGTCTAATGTTAATTATAAAATAGTCGGGAGCAATTATTTTACTGCAATCAGCAAACATTTTATTATTTTCTTAATTTTTTATTTTATTGTAAATATAAACGTAATTATTTTTCATATGAAATACATAAGCAAGTGCTTCATAATTTTTAAGTCTATTCTTTCATTTTTATTCTTCCTCTTCGTGCTCGGTATGTGTCACAGTATGAGAAAATGCGAAATAAAGTAAATTTAAGCCTTTAACAATATCAGTGACCTAAAGGTCAAGGATGTTATCACGAGAAAGTCAGAGTATTTTTTGTGTGCTATTTGTCATGGTCAACACTAACACTGTGCCAAAATTATGCTTTGCTTTGATTTAAGGGTTCGTATCAATTTTTATCAATCTTCTGGACTATTTACTTGGTGTGATAAACTATAGTTGACATTAAGCCGTTATAAACGATGTTTCTTGATCTTATATATTCATTTAGTTTGCGTTGACAATAATATATTAGTATTTTGACCTAGTACAAATAAAATATTGTGGTAATAACATTATCTGGATTTCAGTAAACCAAGGAAAATTTTGTGTTTCGGGGACAAGGCATTAAAAAAAGTGTTGCGCATTTAAGAATTCTAGAAATGTAATGGGTGTTATTCTTTTTTCTACATTATTTAAATCAACTTTTTTGTATTGTTTTTGGAACCTATTTCACTGCAGCATCACTGGATCAAACATCTGAAATCTCAGAAAATTTCAATTAAAACAAACCATACTTTGATGTCAACATTACCTAAAAGGTTTTTTTTATTCATTGTTCTTTAGCTTTTTAATTAGTACTTTGTTATTGTTGCTGAATAAAGTCATAATATATGTGCAATTTAGAAAGTTATTTTTTAAGTTTTATAGTGGAGACGTATTTGTTCATTATATTTTTCCATTTTAATTTTATTACAATAGTTTCACTTAATTTTAACACATCAAAACTGTTTCAGTTATTATTTTCCATTTAAGGAACAAATGGTTAAAAAAAATACCAGACGTCAAAACAATAATAAAACACTTTAAGTTAAAATATATATATTATTATACTGTTAAATGGTCATTTTATGTAAAGTAAAATATTCATAAACGAAACATCACGCGTGCGCTATTGATTTTTCCTTTTGGAATAGAAATAAGTAAACTGGCGAAGGAATCTACGGGGGGAAAGAAAGGGGAAAAAAATCACAGAAAGAAGTTTTGCACTCGAAAAGAGGAATCTCTCATACGCACCTATAAACAGTTAGGAGTTACTTGTAAATTCATGAAGTCTGGAATGCTTTTTTTTTTTTTTTTTTTTCGTCTTCTCGCGACATTCGGTACACAGTGAAATATTTATGTACAATTTTTTTTCCCCCCTACTTTATTCTCGAGTGAGCTCCGCGCCACCTTCCGAATGGCTGCGCATCAGTCAAGGAGAATCCCCGTGGGAGAAGGGGAAAGGAGAGATTGTGGGTGGGGGGGACACCATCTCTCCTCCCCTCGACGCTTCTACAGTAATGCAGCCTGCGTGCAAGCAGGCACGCGACGCCTCAGATTTTTTTTTCCTCTGGAGCCGAACGGACCACCCACGTGACTGCGCTTCATTTATTTTTAATGAAACAAAAATATTCATATAAAAAAAATTGGTTGTCTGTAAAGTCGGTTTACGGACG
This sequence comes from Bacillus rossius redtenbacheri, assembly GCF_032445375.1. NCBI lineage: Eukaryota > Metazoa > Arthropoda > Insecta > Phasmatodea > Bacillidae > Bacillus > Bacillus rossius. Next base: position 46,451,595 of record NW_026962011.1, on the reverse strand, counting down.
ATAGTTTAACGTGACAACGTCATAACAAAACATTGATGAAAGGATTACAAACTTTTAAGAATAAAATTGAATCACTTTAATTTTAATAATAAAAGAATAAATACTTCAAATTAAACTAGTAATCAGATTTTTAAAATGCAAGAATAATTAACCTTTATTGCCGAAATTGTTGTTGTAATAATCAATGAAAACCACATTAACTTTTCACTTCACTTTATAAACAGTCGACGAAACAGTTCACGTGTAGATGTAAGTTGTGTGCTGCCGCTGTCTTTCTTCTCCTCGGACGCATAGCCCAATCGAGTGGAAGAGAGATAAATGCGGCGCAAGCGTACAATGAGCGTAACTGGACACATCGTAACGGGACACAACTTAACGGGACAATGTGCGCAACGGGACACTTTTTCGTGCGTGCAGCCAGCGTTCATCGATTTATTAGACGTCACGTCAAAAAAAGCTTATATTTATAAAGTTGCACTTTTACATAAAAAAACACTGCGTTCGAAGTAATACAGGGTTCGGATTATTACCCGGACATTTATGTTTTTGAGTTGTCCCAGTAATTTTTTTTTGTGAACCGTTTCCAGAATAGCTCTCCAGTTACTACTCATGCATATTAATAAGCATAATAAAAATAAAAAAGTATAATTATTTAATACCCTATTATATTTTCCATGGTTTAAAGGAAATTATGCTTGAATGGAACATCAATTAAAATATAAAACTATGCACCAATTTTCGTAAGAGATACTCATTATTATCTCGAATAAAGTATTTCATATATTCAAATATCTTTCTTGTAGTATTAAAAACCATTTCTTAGCAAATGGTTTCCTAATGAATATATTGTAAAAGTACCGAATTTCTTTTTCTGTATGTTGCACTTATCTGCTTCGTGAACAGTTTTCTCCTGAATCGTTCCCATAACGAAAGGTTTGACTGCTTTTCCACACATTCAAATATTCTTCAATTTAAAAAATAGACAGTAAATATTTTTTTTTTTAAATATCACTCTCGAAGTTTCGCGATTTAGTATAAAAACTAAAATTAATAATTTTTTATAAACCTATTAATGAATCGAAAATATCTAGGCTCGGTCTAACACGCCGATTTAGTAATGTCAATTTCTAGTCACTTCATTTAATTAAGGGTTTTCTTGGAAATATATTCCATTATCTATCTTGCATTAGTTGCTAGGTCAACAATTTTACAAAACGATATTTTTGAGTTGTATGAGCTCATGCAATTGGTTAAACAAATTTTGAGACGAAACATAATATGCAACTGCGATGCCGTGATAAATTCACTGGGAAAATCCCTCAGTTAATAGAGAAATAAAAGAAAAAAATAAATATCATGGCACTTGAGATAAGCCTTAAGTAAACTTTTGTATCTATACTTATTCGTGGTCACAAATTTTACAAAACGATATTTTTGAGTTGTATGAGCTCATGCAATTGGTTAAACAAATTTTGAGACGAAACATAATATGCAACTGCGATGCCGTGATAAATTCACTGGGAAAACCCCTCAGTTAATAGAAAAATAAAAGAAAAAAATAACCATCATGGCACTTGAGATAAGCCTTAAGTAAACTTTTGTATCCATACTTATTCGTGGTTTGCAAATTATTTTATTTGATGTAAGGTTAACTCGGTCTTCATTTGCTTAAAAACTTTGTTAATTTTCGTATTTCATTAGAATACGGCAATGATCAGACATTAAAATATCTTTGTTACCTACATGGATAATATTTTAAAATATTGTGTTCCGTCTATAAGTGTGCTGAAGTTTTCGAGTCTTTAGCCACATAATCCACATTGCAAACAGAGAGTTTTGTGCTGAAAATTTCTTAATTCCTGATTGTTTTCGGGCATCAAACCACTTACAAAGGGTTTTTGTTTTTCAAAAAAAAACTTATCATTTTCATCCTACTTTATAATGCTTATGATATTGGAAAATAATCTTGGATCATTTTAAACAAACAAAATATACGCAGTTTTATCTTTTGATGTTCTGTTTATGGCTTTGCGAAATCGTTATATATTTCAAATAATTTAAGTTATTATTACGTGTATTTTGTTAGAACCGTTGCATGAACTCGACATTGGGTAAGCTCCTACACTAAAAGTGTATGCAGTTTTCCATTTAAAAGCGATTCTTAGATTTCCCCGACGTTTAAACACGGTTTTAGTATCTTCGTGTGTGAAGCGCGGAAAACTGTTCTTTCATTTCCTTAATGCGCGTGTTTAAAAACCCGTGGAAAACGACTGGTTGGGTGTTTCTTTTTTTTTTTTTTTTGTATATATATTTTTTTTCTACCTCTCTTACTTCCAACATTTCTGTTTTAAAATCCTTTATGCCCGCGGTTTCCGCAATTAGCATGCCACCCGCCATTACCGTCGTTTGTGCCGCTTCTTGGCGGAAAGTCGTTACCCTCTGCTCCCCCCCCCCCCCTCTCATGACCCGTGCTTCCTCTCGAAACACACACCTTCCATTATCAGCACGTGCGATGCCGTCTCTATCTGGCTCTCTCGCCTCCAGAACTGAACTTATTGTCATAGGTAAATTAAAATCCTTAAATGATATTTTAGCCCTTGTACCATTTATTGAAGAGCTTGATTTTAATGAAACAGATATCTTATTTTCATACATAAATTAAAGTCCTTAAATGATATTTTATAGCCCTTAATAATAACTTCTAATATAACTTAATAGGTGTTTATTAGATTATGGATATTAGAATGTAATTAAATATATATATATATATAATTTTATAGGAACCCATAACTATAATATTATAGTTTATTTGGGAGAAATATTTGTATTTTTGGCCCCAGATTCATGCCAATCTCAAAGAAGGTGTCTCAGGACGTAGCCGCGAGTCCTTCACGGAACAATGTGTGCATCGTGGGGCACAGCAGGTGACCGCTACCCTGAAGATGGTGACTTCAACGCAGACCGAAACGTCGGTGAAATATTCGCCTTAGAAACGGCTAGAGCCTTCAAGACAAGCAACTTCAAGAATTAATTCAATTTGCGTGCCGGCAAAATTGAGAGCACACTTGGGAAATAGAAATCATAAATTTTGGTATTTCAATTTAAAATTCACAGAACAAAGAAGCCATGATAATGGATTAAGATTATCAGTTGATTTAGGATTGTTTTCAATGTATATAGCTTATTATTTTAAGTCAAAATGCACTCAAAATAGTGACACCCTAAAATCTGTATTATGCATTAACATATGCTAACGAAAAAATCCGTGGTTTCCTCAAAAAGATTTTATGCACAATTTAATCGTTTGTTGCAAACTTACGTAGGAGGATAGCATTTAAACTTATAGTTTATGAATGATTTGGGCACAACATTGCATTCGAATACGCGCGTTATTTTTTTATACCTATGTCACACCTGTAACAGGTAAAACGATAGATAAAAATATAGGGAGGTGTATGTATATATATATATATATATATATATATATATATTCGTCTTCTGTTTTGTAAAGATAAAGATATAGGCCTGGACAGAAAGATATAGACTTAGAGAGAGGTATAGAAATATGTATAGAGAGTTGGAGATGTACGGGGATTTAAATATATAGAGAGAGCGACGGATTGGTATGTAGATATAAAGAGAAATGTAGATTTATATAGGAAGGCAGATGTATTGAGATATAGCTAGAAACATATATATATATACATAGAGATATAGAGATAGATAGAGTGATATGGAGATATATGGATATATGTGTATATACATACATAGAGAGATATAAATATAACAAAGTTATAGAGAAATTTTTATCAATATAAATGTAAACTTTCGTTCAAAATGTTAGATCTCCGAAAGATCTACACCGATTGCTTTGAAATATTGACACAACGTTGCATCCATGCACGCGCATGTTTTAAATGCCTATGTTACACCTTTGATAGGTAAAAGATACATAAAAATATAGATAGTTAAAAGATACATAAAAATATAGATAAGTAAAAGATACATAAAAATATAGATAGGTATAAGGTACATACATAAAAATACAGATAGGTAAATATATATATAAGAATGTTTGTGTGTTCGTCTTGTTTTGTATAGATAAAGATATATAGTAATATATAGAAATATAGATGTATAAATATAGAGATAGAGGTAAACATACTTACATACTCCCTATTGGAGGAGAATAATTCTGAATAAACTGCTTCTGAGTATAAAATAGGGGGGAATTGTTACCATTTTTCCCTAAAATGAATATTTTTTTCATAATTTTATCACGCTCGGCGTAATTTTGAAGAACTTTACGTTAAATTTGATGTTCGAGTTTCGTATTATAATTTAAATTTGCAACATGAGAACACATATGAGGTTAGATGTTACACATCTCTAGCAAGTACTGAAAAACTCGTTCGCATTATATATTTTTTTTTTTCAAATACCGTCCCACTCCCCCCCAGACAACAAAAACGTGTATCCGCCACTGAATAGGACGAAGAAGCGACACCTCACGACGACGAACGACCGCCAGCGAAGTGGCGTTGCGACAAGCAAAGTATTGCCAACTCGGATGGTGTTCCAAAACATTTGCGGGCCCTCCCCTCACGTCACTTTCACTTCGCGTCGTTCATCGCCGCCATTTTTTTTTTTTTTTCAATATGGGCGAGCTGCCTTCCTTCCTGCACTCGCAAAACAGTTGCGCACACCTGCAACGTCTTTATGCCCCTCCCCGTTCCAACACACAATCATCTTCTGAGTCGATATCCTCTCCTTCGAAGCCCGGCGAGATCCTGGCCCCTGGCGCGTAGAACGTCTCCCGGGGGAAAAGAAAATTGTGCGCTCTCCCCCCCCCCCCCTTCCCACCCTTAGGGAGTTAAGGTGCGGTCCATTTCTACTCTCGCGCGGCGCCGGGTTTTGGAATACATCTCCCCCGTTCCGCATCCGCTCGCTGGATCAAATTACAATCGCTTTACCTCGACAGCGCAATATCGTCGGAGCAAAGAAGGCAGCCCCTCCCTGCCTTCTCTTTCGGCTTTCTAACTGATTACCGCGGAGAAGGGAAAGGAATGCTTCGCTGACAAGAAAATTCTGATATCCCCTCATCGTTTCAATTTTTATTTCATTTTTTTTTTCCCCCGCTTTCCGTCTGTCTCGTGCGATTTTCTTTTCTTTTATTTGAGCTGAGACATACCGAGTGCCAGAACGCACTTCGCATTTCAGGCGATGACACAATGAATTACCCCGTTGGTGGGATCCAGTTCATGAATTAATACAATTTTATATGAATGAAACTATATTCAACTGTGGTTTCCAACCCTTTTTTTTATAAAGGGCCAATTGTTTACTTAGCTAAAAAAATTTGGGGCGGACTGTAGGATATCACAACATTACGATCACTTTCTTTCGCAAGGCTTTATTTCCCATTTATAGCTTCCATATAAAAATAACATGTTTAAAATTAATATTTACTGTACATCTGCCAACTTATATTTTTTTAATGTGATTCAAGTCTATATTATAACATAAAACAAAGTATTAAATTTTAGCTCTGACAGTTGAAATCGGGTTTATTAATGCAAAGACATTTTAAAAGAAATATTTATTTGAAAATATTTTCTTTAATTTTTGAAATATAAACGAATCTATGCGAGATATCTTGCAGTATCATCAGCAAAATCATTGTGTAAAAATAAGGACACATATTTATTCTACATAGTAAAATCAATTTTACTAGTCCAGGTATATCGATATATATATATATATATATATATATATATATATACTATGTTAATCTACGATGATATCTAATATGAGTGAAGTTTATTTATATTTCATAAAATGAATTGAATTGTAGACCACTTATAAATATTCAGGAGCCATCAGAGTGGTTCAATAACTGTAGGCAGGGTGTCAATTACGTACGATTCTATCTTAACATTACTAATGTGGAACTTAATCAAATAATCAAATATATTTACTATTCTGGTAAGGTACCACGAAATTATTTAGCATTTTGATGCTTAACCATTCTCAACTAAAATTTAGAAGTCTGTTTCGAAAATACTTCTGGAAAAGTTTGCAATGTTTCATTTATTTTTTCTTAAAGTGGAATTCGTTGAAAACACACGAGCAGGTACTACCAAATGAATGCTTTTCTTTTGCATATCAGTTTATTCACCCAATTCTGTTAGGGACACAAATAACCGAATTCAGGCTCAAATGGAGAATTATTCAATTTCCTTTCTCACTCTCCTTGAATCAGCGCTCTCCGATGCATGGAAACTAGTTAGCTTGGAGGTAAACAAGGAGAAGAGAAGACGACAGGTAGTGTTCAAAACCCGATGGTCGAAGAGAGCTCACAGCGAAACCACAATCCGTGCCAGACGACAGTTCTGTAAAAATGAAGCAAATATTGATTGGACTTCATCCTCGCTGATGAAAAGAAAACATTAAAGCGAGCAAACATTTCCTCTTAGAAATTTCCTCTTAGAATACGATTTTAAATTAAGCCATATCCTCTTTTTAAATCTTTGGGAAATATGGGACGATGTTTTAATTACCAAGTAGTCTCGCTCCTACGCTTTATAACTTTGAAACTTTTTAAAATCCTTGGAGATGGTAAGTCTCGTATATTGCGTTAAAAGAGTATTTGCGAATTTAGTTTCTTGATCAACGACAATTGTGTATGATTACCTCCAAAAGACATATTAGTTTTCAAAAGTTATATTTTGACACGGTACGTATTTTAATGTACTAGCCACGAAATATCAAGCACTAACTTCAAATTTAAGTGGTACAAAACGATAACGAGATTTTAAGACAACAGCGTGCCAGTTGCGTCCTTCGTTATACAGTTTTCGATTATTCATTTGTCAGATAATATCTGTCCAATAATGAGCCGATGGATTTTCTACTATGGATATTTTAAATTTATACTTAATCTATGGTCGACTGAAGTGTATGTTTCAGTTTTTAAGAACTATATTATTTATATCATTAAAAATCGAATAATGATATGTATTTCTGCAAAACATTCAGTTTACAGGATAGCCTTAGTATAACTTTAGATTAAATGTGCATGTAATTGAACAATAATTGTCAATATTTGCTTTCTAAATAACGTGTTTTAATTATTCTGTCATATGACCGAAGTCGCAGGGCCGCATGTTTTTTTTCTAAGACTATGGGAGAACTTAGTGTGTAAAATTCACTCGCGGGATATAATACTTAAGTGGAAGGTGGGCATTTTTTAAATTTGAAGAAAAATATATATATTAATCAAAAACACATTTTTTATTTTGTTTTTTTTTTTTTATCCAGAGCCGTAAATAATTGGCTAATACACTGCTCTCGGCTTGAAGTTAAGTTTTGAGACATGTAACAAACTGAGAGGACCTCGTGTTATACGGTAAAGTTCTGAAAGTCTGTATTTTTAAGTTTCTTTTTGAGAGGGGATCGGAAGGGGAAGAGAACCGGGATTTCTCAATTCGCTGGCTTGTCGGATTCGTCTGTTTTTAATTCCCCCTCTAGTGTCCCATTTCTTCTCTTCTGTTCGCAGAAAAGCTCGGTTGGCATTTCGCTCGTGTTCTCCGACTGGGAAGGATGAGGAGGGGGGGGGGAGGTTTGCAGCCACGAGCCCTCGCGTAATTTTCTGCTCCAACGACTCGCCAACTGCCGATATTCAGCCGTTGTTTCCACCCCCCCCCCCCCTCCTCCATACTCCACTCGCCGAAAATTCCCTTTTCTGCCGCAAGAGCGGGCGCGAAATCAGGGGACCATTTCAGCCGAGGGAATGATTCCAACGACCGACAGTTCGTCAATGACCGTTCAAAGTCTCCGTGGTTTGTCTGATACGTATCTTCGCTCTTAGCGGAGAATATATATATATTTTTTTTTCGCAAAAAGACCTTGGGCAGTCGTGACTAGAAGAACGGTAAAACAGTTTTTCTCCGTTCGATTAACCTGCAAATACGGCATTTGGTAGGAGTTGACATCGTGAATGGAACAAAAGCCGCTTGGAAAGTTAATGTGTAAACTCGGTGCTACTTTGTGTGGTGGATGGCGCAGAAATCTCGAAAAGTTGGCACACCCACGTAATTCATGCGCATATAGTGCTTTCTTGAATATCGCTGAACTTACACCACGCATAGGTATTAAAAAAACAACAATTTATAATATTACAATTATCCTTTAATATTTTTAAAAATTCAAAGTCATAAAATGAAATAATTACCACTTAAAAATACATTAGAACTCTGGCATTACAATTTTGACAACCCTTAGTTAACATTTAAATGTAGAGATAGTGCAACGTTCATCATACTGTAGAGACACATAAAATTTTCAGCCTACATATATTCGACGCCATGAAAAATAATAGTGTTTCGTCATGAAAATTTCACTGTTAAATCTAAAAAGGTTGAATCAGCTCAATAAGATTAAGGGTTACGTGTAGAAAGTATTTAGAGATTGGTTATACATATAAAGACACATAACCTTAGGCACACTATGCCTCTCCATCCAAGATGGTGTCTTTTTGAATAGAATATGGCGGGGTAAGTAACGCATTACTTGTGCACTCTGTGAATGTATAGAAATGAGTCCTAGCAGGCGAAAATCACATCGAAGATGGCGCTTTCTAGCAACACTTAAGTTGGTAGCACGCTCTGGTAGCCAGCCTTGGCTGGAATTTAAAGATGGTGCCCTCTATTTTTTTTTTTTTAATTTTGAATTTGGCGCTCCCTAGCAGACGACTTCAGCACTAAAGATGGTAGCGCACTCCGGTGGCCTGGGCTGGCATTCAAGATGGCAACCTCTGGAAAACGATTTCAAACATAGCACCCCTAACATACATCACTAGTACTATACAAAATTTGAAACCGTATATTCCTCATTTATTTTCTTATTCTCCGACTGATCTGATAGCCAAGTGGTTAAGGTGTCTGCCTGTCAACCACAACATACCTGCGTCTCCAAGTTCGGGGCTCGGTCACATCTCTGCATGTTTTTGTATGATAATTAATACCAATGGCGCTACCTGTCTTCAAGCTTCGGAACCAATATGGACGCCGCCAGCATATGATGTCAGCACCGTCATCCCCTCCTCTCCACGAGTCGTTTGAGCACCCACTTTCCCCTTCCTTCAACATGCCTGATCATTACCCCTCACCCCCCGCAGATCCTATTGTGCTTAGAGTCTCTCGCTCTCCCTTCTCATAGTGTGTTTACAATTTACTTAACCTGCATTATAATAGTAAAAAATATTTATTTATCTCAGAAGAAACGTTTTTAACATTCTACAAATATAAATTAAGTAAACATTGCAGTGGAAAACTTTTGTCACCATATTATTACAAACTTTATTTAACTGTTAAAATTATCGTAGAATCATGCCAAGCAAATATTATTTGTCACACGCTAGCTTTTTTTTTGACAGGCTTGAGCTGTCCAGTATCGGTCATAATGTGTATTCGTTTAGCATTTTAATTAGTATGATACTATGCAAAACAAAATTCACTCGAAAGAAAATTGGCTCACGTTATTGTCATTAAACACTGTCGAATACAAAACCGATAATAATTATTATTAATGGTTCAAATCTGACATGTATTATTTTGCCTATTTACTGGCGTTTGCATAGTTATGAGAGGCGAAGACTTGGGTGTCTTTTTTTTAAATATATTTTTTTTACGAAAACATCTATGTAATAGTATATATGTTGATGTCATTAAAGTCTCTGTGATAAAAAATAAGCTAATAGAAAAACACTCCTCGAAAATATAGGTTCAGAAATTAAATTTCAATACTTGATTGAATCTTCACAGCGCTGGAAAATAGCATAAAGCTTTCCGTGGTGGATGTTTGGTGCGTGGGGTGTTTTCCAAAAGCGGGCTTCGTGGCTCGAAACAAATGACTCGACAGCTGAAAGCCTGTGTGTAATGGAAGCCTCCTTCTCCTCTCAGGGGGACGGGGGGGGGGGCTGGGGAGGAGCTACGTAGGGCTGGTTTACGCTTGAATGGTCGTTTTTGGGATCCCTGCTTACCATCCGCTATCGGCATCCTTCCGCTGAATACGTTCAAACCATGGCGGTATTAGTCTATGGAGTTTCTGTCTGTTCTGAAGTTGAACTCACGCTGCATTACCTACATTTATTAACAACTATAGTTTAATAATTACTAGAGATTTGGAAAAAAAAATTCAGTAAAGAAGGGGTCTACTGTGACAAAAAATATCACTAAATGTTAATTAGTTGCACCTGTCGGTTACTTTTTAAATTAATGTTCATAATTATTTGACTAGGATTTTATCAAAAAATGTAATCATAAACACAATAATATTTTACTTTATTACATGCGTGTACACATCATCATTTCCTATTCATTTTTATCGTCAAATTTATTGACGATGAAAGTGATCAGTTCATGAAGTATTATATTCCAAATGCGCGTGTTTTACTCACATCATTCTAAGTTTGGATTTTAAATAAAAAAAACCTTCTTTGAGTAAGAAAATACAAGTATTGCACAGTTATTGCTGAAAACAGATAACCCTGAGCTGATCTATTTTCATACCACTCTTATCAGGGTAGGTGGGGTGTAAATAAATTTTGTAATTAAACGTTTGTTCGTTTAATTTCTTCTTTTTTTGCATACATATTGCAACGCCTTGTGACAATGAGCCTCCCACCAAAATGGGCTCCATACCACCCACATTATAAATCCGACCCTGGTTAAGGCTGCATCAGTAAATAACGTATTCTCACTATTCAGAAACAGCCGGGGTGGAGTGTCTTCCATTCTCAATTTATTTTCTCTCTAAAAAATAAGTGTATTTGGGAGGGTCCAGGTTAGGTGAGGACCTAGGTGCGTGTCAGGCCGAAGCCTATACGCCTAGTCGTGCTAGGATTAGCCACGGAGAGAGAAGGTAGTATGCATCGTTTGCTTTGTTCGAGGATTGGCCGGCCAAGGCTGCGATTGGTGCCATGGCTAACTCCCCTATCTTTAAACTAGCTTAAAACTTTAAGTTGGTTACAGGTAAAATTTGCATAGACACAGACATAATGGATGCAAGGGCATGCGCTAATTCCACAGGAGTATACAGGATTCAGAGGATGGTATGGATAATGAGTTGGACAGAGCAGAAAAGAGTATACCATGCGGGGGTTGGGAACTTGTACGAGTAGTCCATTGCTGGATATTTAACAAGGGGCGCTCGCACCCTTGGAGGTGAGTAGTTACACTGACCACTCACTCCTCCGCCGGTCAGCACCTAGGACTAGAGAAGAAAGAAAACCAGACAAACTTACATACTAGTAGAGACCGGAAAAATTCGCGGATTCATTTCGTGATCGGCTGAAATTCAAACATGTTTATAATTCTGCTGGTTCTTCTATTGGCTCACGGTTTAACTGGAGCTCTCTGGGCCAATGAGAGACTATCGACCAAAGAAGCTTCGAATCACAAGATACCCAGTGGAGACGACTCACAATTTAGTAACCAATGAACACGCGTGTTACTTGAGAAGTGCAGAGGATAATGGAGGCTATCCTAGAGGTAATTGAATCCGCGAATTTTTCCGGCCCCTACATACTAGTATGAATACATGTTTGAATTTCAGCCTATCACGAAATGAATCCGCGAATTTTTCCGGTCTCTACATACTAGGCACTTGATAAATTAGTTTCCATGCCATCCTAGATATTTTTTCCAGAAAGAACGGGAAGAGACAAAGATCGATGACGAATGGAAGTGGAACGATGTTCACACACAGAGAGCTCTCGATTGCCGCCGCGTTTGCTGAACATATCACGTCGTTTTCCATTCTACTTTGAATGTTGCCACAGGACTATATGTTTTATGGTGAGCGGAGTAAAAAAAAAAAATTCCCTCTGGATCTTCTCTCGCCTCTCCAGGTGGAATTGATAACTTTTTAGTATTCGAACACTTCCACTTTATACTGGAGGTTTAAACCTGGCGTATCTTGAATACACCCGCGCCAAAGAGTGTTATTTTGAACTCACGTCTTCTAATGTTGTATTTCAGTTATGCTGACCAAGCATCGTTGGAACTACCAGGATTTCTTTTTACGAAACCTTCCTTTATTTCTGATGAAACAATGATTGTTAATTTTTGTCAGTAGGCTAATCGTTTGGTAATTTGTTATCAAAATTAAACATTAACTTACATTCAAAAAGATCCACGTCTCGGTTGGGATTCGTACCCAGAACACAACTGGTACTTCAAATAACTTTTTCTAAGAATTTAATTTTTTTCCCTTTTTCATCACTAATGAGGCAACCGGCTCCCCCCTCCAATTTATTTACTTATTACTGGCATTTTCTTTAGACAGTTTCATCCACGTCAACAAAAATGTTGACCATTTTAGACGATACTAATGCCAGGACTCGAACCCAGACCCTGGCTACGAAGGCCGACAACTGCACAGCAGAAGCAGGTATCATCAGCATTCGAAACTGGCTGCAAGTGACACAGCCTAATTTTCCTGAACTTCCCTTTGTAATTTTTTTAAAGGCACTTTTCTCCCCATAAAGAACCATGAATCTTTTCGCATTCCGTTTGCGCATGAAAGGAAAAAAAAACTTCAAGATACGTGGTATGCCTACTCTTAAGACATTTCACTTTTGTTAAACCAAATTTTTTAAGCCCTTTAACATACTAAAAAAAGAGACTCCTACAGTGCTGTATCTTAAAACCTGTCGAAGCAGAGGCATCACGCTCTAAATGTGAACACTACCTAACTAGTTATTGCCAACTATATTGCATAAAATGCGATATAGTGCATTACAACATTGGTACATTTTTTTTCAAACCCACATATACTTTCTGATTTATTTATTATGTTTCAAGTATTTTTGACATTCTTATTGAAAAAGTGTATCAGTCAAAATGACACTGTTTTGGTAAAGTAAGTATCATTGAACATGTTTCGTATTTTTTTTAAATAGTGCTATCTTTATTAATAGAGACCCGGAAATTTCGCGGATTCTTCTGGCCTCTTGATATAATTCAAAGTTATAGGTGTGCTCGACATGTTTACTTTCCCATTGGTTGATTTCTTAGCGAGAACATTTTTATCCTTGTTATTTGGCACTACCTGATTCGCTTACTTCTCTCCTAGCTGGGCATCATTGGCTCACGGTCGTAGAGGGGCGTGTCCAGATAACTGCGTGCCAATCATGAATACAGTGCGAGAGTGTGAAGGTTTGCATTCTAGCTTGCGACTAAATGAATCCGCGAAATTTCTGGGTCTCTATTTATTAATAAACAGAGTTCATAAAAAATAAGAACAATAACGCCGAAATCTCCTGTTTGAAAAAATAAATTGGCCTAAAAATAAAACCGCAGAATCTTGTCTCTGCCTGTAAGCCAGCCCTACCCCATGCTTTGAGCTGGGATACGCCAATGAATGGAAGTGATCCGTCCACTTTAATTGACGGAGCGCGCTATGCCCTTGGCAAGTCGAGGATGTTTGTCGGTGAGTGGTCAGGCGGCGGGTGGGGGGGGGGGGGGTTGGGGGTAAGGGGGAGAAGTGAGGAGTTGGCAGCTACGCGGGCGAGGCCACACAGAATCTCAGGCGCAGACTCGATGAAACACTGGCCCCGGCGAAGGGCAGTAACTTACTTACGCGTGGTTAGTTTGCGGGAATTGGATTGAATTACCGGGAAGCCGAGTTGAGACCGGGCGCCGCCTACGTGAAAGAGGAGGGCGGCCTCGAGAATTCACCCGGTTTGAGTCTCGCACCCGAACAGTCCCGAACATGTCCCAAGTTCGTGTCCATAAAACCAATAAACCATGATATTTGTGCGAGAATCATTAATTTGTAGAGACCGGAACAATTCGCGGGTTCATTTCGTGTTATGCTAAAATTCAAATAATTATCCCTTAGTGCTGCTTCTGCCATTGGTCCACTGTCAATCTGGAGGACTGAGGGCCAATTAGAGACCCTCACTCATTGAAGTGTCGAATCACAGGCCACCCAGTCGAGACGACTCACAAGTCAGCAGCCAATGAACAGTTGGCATTTGCCCGAGTGTGTAGAGGATATTGGAGTCTATCCTAGAGGTCATTGAACCCGCGTATTTTCCGGTCTCTATTCATTTGTACTATTTAAGAATACTTTTAAGGTCACTGACCTAATCTAACCAATTTTTCATATTTTAATATGTAATATCATTCATCAATAAAAATTTAAGTTTTCCCAAAACCACGGAAACGTTATTTTTATTAGTGTTTTGGATAAACCTTATTTTTTTATTTTAGAATTGTGTTCTAAAAAGTAAGTGCTTGGATACGAAGGAGAACGGTTCATTCAAAACTGTAAACCACACGTTTCTGTACTTCCAGTACATGCTAGGACTGACATTAAAAATTACCATTAGGTTCATAAAAATACTTCAATAAGTATGTGATTTTTTTTAGAAAAAATACTTTAATTAAATAAGGTTATATTACGAATTTATAAAAAAAATCATGTGCGAAAACACGAAAAATAGAAACGAAATAATTAAGGATACTGCGCATTTAAACTTCTGTGCACGACCGAGTGACGTCAAACCAATTTTACGGCGTCGATGTTGACGTGGTGCTAAAAGTATTGCATATACTCATACTTAGTAAAAAAAAAAACAGAGTAGTTTTCCCCTTGTAATCCCTTGAGTATTATTGTAGTTACGACATCGAAATTTATTTTCGCACTAGTTAATAACGAATGCTCTATTATCTATGGTTTGATTTATTTTTACTGCGGAAACGCTAATAATTTATTTTAAATAACGAAAGCACTTAAATCTGTGAATATTTTTTTTAAGGTGGGAATTATTACTGTAAAATTAAAACCGTGAGATTTTAGGCCATAGTTTTCTAAACAAAGACATGTCAATAAACGGAAATGTTTACAGAATTGAATTCGGTACAGTTCACAGTTTAGCGCAAGGCTCCGCCTAGCCGAATCTTGAATATGTTTTTATGTGTATGATTCGTGCTCCATACAGTTGTAACTTTGAAATTAACGCTCTAAAACAAACAGACACCCATTACTGAGCATTACGACGAGACCTTGATGTAATGCACACGTGTGGGAGCACGGTAAATCACATGTAACTCCACGATGTTGAAGTCGCGGCGCACCTGAGGTTCCCACGGAAAGCTGAATCTGCTGTGGTTAGTCACTGTCTTCCGCGTCACGGAGGTGAAAATCTTTGACCCAGCCGGGAATCGAACCAAGGACATTTGGTCCAACAGCCAGAAGCTCGTACTACAGTATTAAATTAATTTTAATATTGTTACGATTTACGGGGGTTCGTAAAGGATAGCCCAATTAAAGATTTTATTACACTACACAGCTTTATTGATGGCCACTACTTATGTCACTTACAAATAATCTTCTAAAGTGGAAAATAATAAATTGCTTCCCCAGTCACTCGTTTCTTACACTCCACACACCTCGCTGGGCCGCACCTCTGGCGCAACTCTCACCGCAGCACCCCTCGTGGATCTTCGCCGTGGGACTCCGTCGCCGCACTCCGCCGCCGCCGACGCACTTGCCTTCGCCGATGATCCTTTGGACGCCTCGCCCGGAAATTCGCTCGGGACTACGCCGCGCGCGCGACACTTTCGCCCGGAACCGAACTCTCTGCCCTGGAACCTTTGTTCAGCGACTTCGCCACACTGCCGCACCCGTGGCACTATCGCCCCGGAAACTCCGCCGCGGGAGAACTCCCGACTGAACTCTCTCTCTCTGACTGAACTCTCTCTGACTCAGAGGCCGGCATCCTCGTCTTATATATCAGCCCAGGCGCTTTCCAGAAATTACGAGCGCGGCTGGGGCCAGACGCGTCATTCCGCGCCGACCCGACGGCAGAAATCTCTCGAAACACATGTCGGCGGCTCGCGTAACTCCGCAGCTGTCAGGTTTCGGATGTCAAACTAACAGCGCCGCGCGGGGAGCTGAGGGCTGGAGGGAGGGGAAGCGGCGACCCAGGTGCGCGCGGAACGTCTCATGTTGCGCGGCCACGTGATGTCAGCCAGCTGTGCACCTGCACATGTCGCGGCCTTGCTCACGTTCGTAACAATATGTTTGGCTCGTTATTTGAATGTTTTTTTGCAGTGTGGAAGATTGATTTAAGATGATGTTTCGGACATACCCCTGATTACACCGTATGGCATAAGAAACCTCGATGATAGACAAGAAAGGTTAATATGCAAACACACAGAAAACAAGACAAAATCAGGCGATGTAAAATATATTTAAAAACATAGACAGCGCACAAAATTCCGGGAAATGAATTAGCGTTCGTCTTCGCTGTAATAATTTATTTGACTAATTCCTTCCACAAAATTCTTTGTGCTTTCATTTTAATTTTTTACGTCACCTGATTTTGCCTTGTTTTCTGTGTGTTTACATAGTTATACATTTTTCTTGTCTGTCATTGAGGTTTCTTATGACATACAGTTTAATCTTCAATTTAGTATATCCAAAACAACATATTAAATGCTTCTCTCTTTGATAAATTTTTATTACCAAAGATTAATTATTCACTTGGATGCCATTGTCTGGCATTTTTTGACTAACATCCATAGACACATACCAATTTACACACACTTATTATCCAGGATCGAAGCAAGAACCCGTAGCACCGAAAGCCTGCCTTAATCCAACCACGTCCACAAGATAATGATAACGGACAGCTTCAAGATTGTTTTCAATTGAAAACATGGCGTTGTCAAGGCAGTTCGACAGAGGGCAGACAGTATGTCCAGTATGAAAAATTTATCTGTTTGATACAAGTGGTACCAACATTGCGACAGCAAAAATGATTTATTTTTCTCTTAGAAAACTTTTGTTAATCATTATACAGATTTGTGGGGGAAGTACCTCGAGTACTTAAAATTTTCTAAAAAAAAAAAAAAAAAAAAAAAAAAAAAAAAGAAGTTAATGATGTTTGACACTAGATAACATAGTTTATAATTTATCACTTCATTTTCTCTATAATTGTGTAGTCAAATTTTTTTACACTGTGTTGTTAATATAGAACTGTCGGATATCGGTATCTGGTCGAAAGAGCGAAACGAAGTCTCCAAATCAACTTGAACCAAATGGCTTTTGTATATTTGTTTGTGTAGCGATAGATAACTTTCTGACCGTTATGTAATCTTCATAAAATTAAGTAAGTAAAAATTTAGGGAAAATAGAATTTTTCAGTTCGTATATGAGCTAAATTGGCTGACAGCATGTTGATATATTGAGGTCAAAAGGGGAAGGAGGAGGTAAAAGATTTCAAAGAGAGTTATCCAACTCAAGTGGGGTATCATCATAAAAGTTTTTAAGCATTTTAGAACTACTTTACTGTAGGCTTTATGTTTATAGTCATAACTATCCGAAATTTATTTTAAAATTAATTTAGTATTCTGCAATCGACGCAAGATGTGGTTAAAATTTATAGTGTTTAGTAAAAATCGGGTTGTGGGGTATCATTAAAATCAATTTTATTTTATAACTCTTTACTAAAATAAATATTGCTCATTGTATTACAAAATTAACACCTATGTGTCACTAGAAAAATAATTGTCAAATGCTGAATCGCGCTGACGAAAGCGCATGACGTGATGCGTTGACGTTAAAATATTTGCACAGTTATTAACGTTTCCTATTATTTTATCATTAGTTGGTCGTTTGCATTTTAAATATTATTTATTAGGTTAGTATTATTTTACTTCTGTTTCATTTGTTTTTTAATAATTTTTTTTATCTAAGGTAAAAAGAGCACGTGCCTAAATTTATAGGTTTTCTCGGAATTGTTCTCGGATTTAGTTTGTCAGTATTATTAGCATAGTAGTAATTTACTTCAAACTGTTTCCTTGACTTTTTCTAATAATAAGTAAGTAGGTACTAAATTTGGTTATTACTTACACTAAAAATGGAACATTTCCAAATTTCAGTTTGTGGCAAACTACTGGTGTATTTGATCCAACAGCGCCAACACGTTGGAACAACCATACACAGAAAAAATATATATATTCCTGTACTTTTACAAAATATTTCTTTGAAAACCAGTTTGTCAAAAAAAAAATTTTGTAGCCAGGTATAAGAAAGAAGTTGCATCTTTGTACAAAATATGGCTTTTTCTTTTGCATAAATGAAAAACTTTTTTAGAGCTAATACTACGTATGTCTTACGAAATATTAGCGCATAATTATATAGTTTATTTTATGTTTTATTCAAACATAATTTTTTTTCAAACCATTAAATGATAACCGAATATTCTATAATTAGTCTTTGTGTGCAGTTAACACTGAAATGCCATTTCAGGAAACGGTTTACAAATAACTTCAAACTATTAATAATCCGAAACCAGCATTTCTGCGAACACTATGTTTGTAGTGATTCAGATGTTTTCACTTAAATGTACAAATCTATACTAATATTATAAAGCTGAAGAGTTTGTTTGTTTGTTTGAACGCGCTAATCTCAGGAACCACTAGTCCGTATTTTGAAAAATTCTTTCAGTGTTGGATAGTACATTTATCGAGGAAGGCTATAGGCTATATAATATTATCAATGACATTAGGGATCCTTACTAAAAGTCCAATTTAGAATAAAATGCGTTGGAGGGGGTTAGATACAACATGCAGTACACGTACGAAGTGTGTGTTGACAATGCCACAGGCGCTAGAAGTTTATTTCCTATTGCCTATTAACATTGTTGCCACGCACTAGATGCCTTATCATTCTTAATTTTCCCATACAAGTAAAAAACACCCGTGTGATATTAACAACGAAGAAATCAGTACCCTCATAAGAGTTCAATTAGTATTTAAATACTTTTCATCACTTTAAATCGCAAACCTAAACTATTTTTTTTTCCTCTCTCTGTGTTCAATTTGTTTTTTTTATTGCCCTTTCTTTTAAGTATATATATATTTTACAGACTTGAAACTTCACAGTAATGTTCCTTATAATACGCAGGATGACATTTTCCGAAAATTAGATCCCATGGGTGGTTAAAACCAGGCAACAGTGGGTACTTTGTCTGCATGAGAACAGGATTTTGCATTGTTCTGCCTTCTGCGTCTCCATGGCAACGGGCATCGCGCGGCAGTGGCGTACCCACAAGGAGGGGCATGTATTATGAGCGGCGCAAGAGTGATCTGCCTGTAGACTGCCGTAGCGAAGTACGGGTACATCAGTTGTACGTTGCGTGCACGAGTCGGGAAACCATCGGTGCTATTCATTTTCTCTCCGGTACATTATACAGCATTGTAATAAATTTTCACTGATTTTTTTTTATTTACCATTACTGTAAATGGGAGATGTGGCTTATTTTTTTTCCATTAGTATAGCCGTGCGAAGCCGGGTCGGGCAGCTAGTTTACCAATATCTGTGATATCACATTAATGTTTCCGTTCCATTTACAGTGTATTGCAATGACTGAAACAAGTGGTTAGGAGTTGCAGATTTTGCTATTTTTATTTTGCTTTTTTGTTTTGGCGAGTATGGTGGTGTTTTGTGGATGTGTATTGTCGATGGAGCGGGTTTGTCAGAGGAGAGCGGTGTCGAGGGAGGGGTTGTGTGTCGATGGAGCGGGTGTGTCAGAGGAGGGGGGTGTCAATGGAGGGGTGTATGTCGAGAGAGGGGGGTGTCGAGGGAGGGGTTGTGTGTCGAGTGAGGGGGTGGGTGTCGAGGGAGGGGTTGTGTGTCGAGAGAGAGAGTGTGTCGAGAGAGGGAGTGGGGAGGGGGGTATCATCAGAGGAGGGGGGTGTCGAGGGAGGGGTTGTGTGTCGAGAGAGGGAGCGGGTGTGTCGAGAGAGAGGGGGGGGGGGTGCCGATGGAGGCGCGGACCTCAGCAGGTGCAGGCCGCGACCGGCAGCGGCGGCGACGCCTTGGGCGCGCACGGCGGCCCCATGTCCACCTTGCGCGGCGGGCCCGTGGTGGGGTAGTCGTCGTCGGCGGGCAGACGCAGCGTGTCGCTGAACTCGGAGTGGCGCGCGCCGAACGAGAAAGCGGGGGGCCGCTTCCACGTGTAGTCGCCCGGGTACTGGAAGCCGGCGTCCACCTTCCTGGCGCCCGGCGGCGGGAAGCGGTGGCCCATGGAGTAGGCCGGGGGCCGGGTCTTGGTGAGCGTGGCGGGCGTGGCGGGGTAGCCCGCGGGGCCTGGCGAGCCGCTGCCGCGCTTCGCCGAGTCCAGCCGCACGCCCCTGGGCAGACCAACCCCCAGCACTCGATCACTCCCCGAACACTCGCGCAGACATGGAGATTACGAACCAACATGTGGTGTGTTACAATTAGGGACCGGAAAAATTCGCGGGTTCAATGACCTGCAGGATGAACTCCACAGTTTTACGTACACTCGGTAAAATGTCACCCACTTATTGGCTGCTGTCTTGTGAGACGTCCCATCGTATTAGCCTGTGGTTCGATAAAGCTTTGGTCAAGGCGTTTCTCATTGGCCCAGAGTCACCCAAGTGAGTTGTGAGCCAATAGCAGAGGCAGCGCTGAGGTATAACTATTTGTATTTTAGCCTATCGCGAAATGAAATCCCGAATTTTTCCGGTCTCTAGTTATAATTAGACACCGGAAAAATTCGCGGGTTTAATGACCTCCAGGATCGACTCCAATATCCTCCACACACTCGGGCAAAAGCCAACTGTTCATTGGCTGCTGACTTGTGAGTCGTCTCGACTGGGAGGCCTGTGATTCGACACTTCAATGAGTGAGGGTCTCTAATTGGCCTTCAGTCCTCCAGATTAACAGTGAACCAATGGCAGAAGCAGCACTAAGGTACCTATAATTATTCGAATTTTTAGCATAACACGAAATGAACCCGCGAATTTTTCTGGTCTCTAGTCAGCAGCCAGGGAACGGCGTGGGTCTGCTCGTGAAAACGCGGAGGACAACGGAGGCCGTCGCAGTGGCCTAGTTCCCCCCCGGGTCGGCAGTGGTGCTCACATGGCGAACGCGGGCGCCGAGTTGGTGTCGGGCGCCGCCGGCTGCCGCCCTATGGTGGTGGGGATGCGATACTGGTTGGGCCCCGGGGTGGTGTGGCGCCTGGACGACTCCAGCCTCTTGGCCAGCGACCAGGCGGGCGGGTTCTGGCTGCCGGGGTGCGGGTGTAACTCCGGGCTGTACGCGTCCGGCCCGGGCGTCTGGAACCGCTCTGGGGGCAGACCATGTCACACGTGCGGAGCGCAGAGCTTCAGAGGTTGTCTGGAAGGTCGGTTCACGGACGATAGTTTAACGTGACAACGTCATAACAAAACATTGATGAAATTATTGCATAATTTAATGAATAAAATTGAATCATACATTGTATGGATACAAAGAAGAAGTGAAATGAAATCTACAATTTAATTGATAAATTTACTTTTATTTGCACTCATTAATTCAAATATGTTTATTTCTTTAACGAAGAGTTTATTTTAACTGTAACTTTTATACATTTTTGCTATTTAACTTCTTCCAATCTGTGTTATTCTGTTAAGGATAGGAAAAGTAGGAAACGAATTGGAGTGTTTCAAGTTTAATGTGCCTCGAAAAAGTCAAATCGATGGTTGTTCCAATCGAGTGGAAGAGAGATAGATGCGGCGCAAGCGTACAATGAGCGTAACGGGACACAGCGTAACGGGACAATGTGCGTAACGGGACAATGAGTCGTCCTTTTTCGTGCGTGCAGCCCGCGTTCATCGATTTATTAAACGTTTTCACGTATAAAAAAAAAACACCCACGCGATCTGAGAACTGCTCGGATATCAGAGTGGGGTCTGGTTACGAAGAGAATTCAAGAATGCGCTGAGGTGGATGGGTATCTCTGTTTCCGCGACTCGTTTTTCGAACTGTAATTTTAAGGACAGTTAAAATGACCAGAAACCGCGTGTTTTCATTTCTCAGGCACATGATGTCACGGTTACCGCATAAATTTCATGGCCGCCCCGTGCACGACGAGAAGACTGCGCGCAGTTCAGAGGCGACACCGCGCTAGAAGCACCAGCGAGCGTCGTGTATTTATCATCCCTGCTCGCTAACACAGATACACCCCTCACTAGGCGGGACCCTTAAGCTTTTGTGCGTAAACTTACGACGTCAAAAACTCTTGCCATTACCCATTTAGCAGACGGGGTCTAAGACTTTAGACTAATGATAGGATGTTGGGGCTTGTTAGGGGTGTGTCACAAGGGACACGTGTCGTTCCTAGAGACCGTAAAAATTCGTGGGTTCAATGACCTCCAGGATATACTCCAATATCCTCTACACACTCGGGCAAATGCCAACTGTTCATTGCCTGGTGACTTGTGAGTCGTCTCGACTGGGTGGCCTGTGATTCGACACTTCTATGAGTGAGGGTCTCTAATTGGCCCTCAGTCATCCAGATTAACAGTGGACCAATGGCAGAAGCAGCACTAAGGTATAATTATTTAAATTTTAGCCTAACACGAAATGAACCCGCGAATTTTTCAGGTCTCTAGTCGTTCCCTTACCAAATAAAATTCGATATTATTTATGTTGGTTCTACTTCAAACAGATGTACGTTTATTTATTACTTTTTTTTATTATTGGGAACCTACAGACACTGGGAAATAAATCGGTCATGGCCTATTATAAGGATCCATCCCACCTATAAAACCATGGCTAAACGTATTTCCTGTTCGGGATTCGAACCCAAGTCATCTCGAATGCGCATTTTAGTGTTTCACCATTGTGCCATCTCCCCCTATCTGGTCGATATAAACCAAAACTGTATAGTAAAAATTGTAACCTAATATAGGTTTTTAATGTTATATGTGAAACGAAGCAGACTAACATACGATTAACTTAATTGGAAGTACATTTTTAAGTAAACCACAAAATAATATATCTCAGTATACAGAGTGTAGGATATTGATTGAAAATATAAATTCGATAAATAGTTGTGTTATCTCTTCCTTGACTGGGTCTTGAATACGCCACCAATTATTGATATACACAGAAACTTGTCTACGCAAGAGGCAGTCATGGCTTACGGTTTGCCATTAGAACTGTGGGAATCCGCTGGAATCCGCTGTTGTAAACATTGGCAGTTGCGTTTGTAAACAAAGTACACTAAAAAAACCTACTTTTGATAAATATTATAAATAATAGTTACTGTATTGTAGGTAGTAATCTATCACAGAACATACCAGAATTCAGTAGTACGAAAAATCAAACGTTTCAACGCATTGGACCTTGTAAATAAGCGATTATTTATAATTCCAACAAAGCATCAGCTGAGTCCAGAAATTGACATTATTTTCACAGTATCATTGGCCAACAAGTTGGCAGAGAACTGCAGAATTCACCTTATACCAGGATACGAACATTTGTACAATTATTGATACCCTCTGTTATTGGGCAATTTGTTCCTTCACATTCCCTACTAGACAACAAATTAAGTTACCTAGTTATGAGGAACCATCCCAGTTACTAAGCGGCAGTTAGCCAAACAGCAAAAGATTTCGAGACCAGTATGTTAAAACTTTGCAGTACTATCCGCGTTTGGTGGTTGGCTGCTTTATTTCAAGTACATGTCTACTGTCAGCGCACCTATCACAGCCATTCAGTGCGGAAGCAAACGCGACCTGAATGGCCCGGCCAAATAATACTAAGTACTTCTTACAAAAATTGGCTCTTTTTTTTAAGTTTTTTAATTTTTGTTTCATTTGAGCATACTTTTTTTTTAAACCACGGAAAAGATAACTGAATATGCAATAATTATATTTCATTTAGTTTTAGCGTGCTTATTTTGTACGCAGTTAGTTCTGGAAAGTTATTCTGGGAACTTTTAACTACTGGAAATACTGGGACAACACATTGCGTAAATGCGGGGTAAGAATTTGAACCCAGTATTGCTGTAAAATGTACAGTGTAATGAGATAAAAGATCTTATCAAGAAAAATGATGCCCCTAAGGGCTGGGCCCAGAAAACAAGGTGAGTTCTGCAGGTCCCTGTAGCAGGACGGATGCACAGCTGGGAGCAGGACTCACTGGCGTGCTCCAGGCGACTGCCCATGGTGATGCCGGCGGGCTTGTTGGAGCCGAAGCGGGTCACGTTGTCGGCGGGCTTGTACTTGGGCCCCGGAGTGACGTACCCGCGCCGCGTGTCCAGGCGGTGGCCCATGGACCAGGCCGGGTTGCGGTAGCGCGTGCCGTCGTGCTTCACGTAGCCCACCGTCGACGGCAGCAGGTACTTCGGCCCGGGCCCTGCGCAGCGCCAGGCACGACCCCCTGTGATTCGCACTCTCCGTCCGGCGCCGCTCGTCCCGTGTCCGTCCCCGCTCGGCCCGTGTCAGTCTCGTGTCCGTCTCCTGTCCGTCCCGTGTCAGTCCCATGTCCGTCCCATGTCCGTCCCATGTCCGTCCCGTGTCCGTCCCGTGTCCGTCCCGTGTCCGTCCCGTGTCCGTCCCGTGTCCGTCCCATGTCCGTCCCGAGTCCGTCCCGTGTCCGTCCCATGTCCGTCCCGTGTCCGTCCCATGTACGTCCCGTGTCCGTCCCGTGTCCGTCCCGT
Organism: Bacillus rossius redtenbacheri; assembly: GCF_032445375.1. NCBI lineage: Eukaryota > Metazoa > Arthropoda > Insecta > Phasmatodea > Bacillidae > Bacillus > Bacillus rossius. The sequence goes on along the minus strand of NW_026962011.1, from coordinate 46,427,063 downwards.
GTCCGTCCCATGTCCGTCCCGTGTCCGTCCCGTGTCCGTCCCGTGTCCGTCCCGTGATCAAGTCAACCTTCACTAGCTGAGCGAACCAAGCAGTGAAGAACGAATGAAGGTAAATTATAATTTGTATGAGAGTTAGATTCCTGGTGCAAAGTTCTGGTGGTAGAAGATGAAGTGATGGACAGTGATGTAAGATAAATGTTGGACAGTAATATAAGATAAAGGTATTGGACAGTAATAGTGAGTTGGACAGTAATATAAGATAAAAGTGTTGAAAGCAAAACAAGATAAAGATGATAATAACAACAGTAGTTAATGCAAAGAGAGAAGATTCTGTTTGAAGGAAACGACCATCACCTGTCTTACAATACGTAGTGTTCGTAATTATTGAATATACAACTATAGGAACTTTTTAAAATATTTTAAGGAAATATGTAAGCAGTCCGAACTATAAGAAAAGGAAAATAACTGTTTAAAGCACGAATATAATGAACATTTATTGCTATCGACTGACTGAACATCTTCTAGTATAGGAAGATTTGATACTTGAAGTTCCGAAGAAAATTTTGAAGAAGTATTATAATAATTATATTACATAAGGATATAATAAAACCTCTCGTGCTCCAGAAAACACAGACATGTATATATATAAGGTTGGTATATGTATTGCTGGAAGAATATCATGAAGAACCCTACACCTAGTATACCTTAACAAGGGTTTGGACTTATGAGACGGATCGAATATGTAGGGCTATTACTAATATGGATATATCTGTCCTGTGTTCGTGGTTGAGGCAACAGATCGGAATAGATCATCTGATGGTCATGATGATGGTAAATGGTGGATTATGAGTGGTGTTATTACGATGAGGGATTAAGGCTGGTTTTATTATGATGATAGATCAACACCTATTTTCGTCTAATACCTGCATCTACCTTGCGCCCTAGCATCAATTACACTCCATCCTAACTATGATTATCCTATCCATCCCACACATTGGTTGGGTCGTACTGATGCTGATGATCATGAAATGGATACTGGTGAATTATGATTGTTTATGAGGGTCAGCACCTATTTCGGTCCAGGACCTGTAACACCTAACATACCGAACATTCCGCTCCATATTGACCTCAAATGAGCCTCTCTGCATCTCGCACATTCGTCAGACATTCGGGCAATGTCGATAGCTGAGAGGCAACAGATAGGAATGCATCATAAACCAAAAGCTCACTGATGATAATGGATGATGCTGAATGGGTGATGGATAATCATGTTGATGGCGATGATAGAGATGATGGCTCAGTGCCTATTTCGGTCCAAGTCCTGCAACTCCTAAAATCCCAGCAATCCTCTCCATTAAGACCTCTGACGAGCCTTTACGTCTAACGCCACTCGTCGTATGCACCTCGAGTCTGTAGCTGAAGTGAGATATTGGAATACATCATCACCCATTGTCTCACTGATGATGACGATCATGATTATGGAATATGTTGGATGATAATGAATGATTATGGATGATGATGGATGATAATTTTGATGATTTTAATATTGATAATGATGGTGAATACTTCTTCTAGTTACTTACTTTTTTCGTCCTTAACCTTCAATTATATAAGAAAATCAATCTTTCATGCCACTTGTAAACATAACTTTGCAACAAAAAAAAGGGACTTCTTATTTGGTAAACTAGCTATAAAAAAGCTGCCTTAGCATTTACAAGGAACATGCTTCCCAAAAAAATAGGTCTTTAAAGAATAAATAAGATATGCTTAAGTGACTATTTCCATTTTGTCGATAATTTTTTTTCGTCTATAAATATATATATATATATATATATATACACATATATTACAACAAATGGTGTTGGTCTGTTACACTCTCCTGCGAAAAGTATTCAACAGATAACAGCTGCAAACACAAAAATTTTCAAATCCAGTTACGCCGGATGGCTGAAATAGTGTTAGACGTCTCGTAGATGTGGAGTTCGTTAAAGGCGATAGGAAGCGTTGAGATGATACTGGAGCAATCACGGTGTTAAAGGGTACGGTAAACTGGAGTGGCCCGAGAAAAGGCTGCTGGGAAATGCAACGTCACCCAGGTTTGCAGCTTGCAAGATATCCGGGTTCAACCTCGCAGGATTCAAACCCGGACCACCTTGGTACGGAGATAGATGCAGTCGAAATGAGAACAACCGTCTACCCACCGTTCCCATCCGGATTCACGATTCTTTCCTAGTGTTTTCCCTTCAAACTGTGTAATAAAAATGCAAGCGTCAACCTTTTGTACAGTTACGGTTTGCGTTACTATCCAATTGCTAACTAGGGTGACTTCAACTTCGGAACAGATACCCACTACATAGACTTGTAACTCCATGGTCCTGAAACGTTTACTCTTTACGGGCGGATCTATGTTACATGTAATTATTGCCTTTATATTTTACGTTTATTTGGGGGGGGGGGGGGGGGGAATAAAATATAATTCTACTTACCTTTGCTCCGGATCATTTTTTCCCTGGGAGTTTCGCGCTCTACTTCTGCTTTCTCGTCCATTTTTGTGAGATAATTAGTTTTTTATATATTTTATTTAAAAGAAATGAATTTTCACTTGTAAATTTAGAAGAAAGGCCGAAAGAAAAATGTGTTATGTAGACTGTTCCGGTGGTAGTTTTTACTTGTGTGTTTTGTTTTTCGGCATGTTTACAAACAAATATTTAATGTCTTTGCATAGAGATACGTTTGTAAATAAGTGTTAACAAAATATTTAGTGCATGGTTTAAAGGGTAAAATTCACATCGGTTTCCATTTGTGCCCCTTTGACCATGCCCTTAAGCAATGTTACGTCAGTATTTTTAAGAAGCTTTAAATGGTAAAGAAAAAAATTTATTTCGCTATTAGCATTACATTAAAAGTTACACTCCATTGAAACCCATTGTCAAACTTATTTAAATCGTTTTTGTTTGATGGAAAAAAAAAACCTTTTTTAGAATTCTGTAGAAATTGTTAAATAAATATGTTTTGTGTAAGTTAAAATATTATTTTTCTTAGAATTTTGTGACGTTTCAATACAGAAAAACTTGTTTCGTTCACACGACGTAAGATCACAAATTAAACTTGAACTAAGGCCTTAATAGGGAACTTGATGTTTGAATAATTGGTTACAGATTAAGTGTATTCAAATATTTAAAAAAAAAATTAAAACTGAAAAAATGTTATAATTTTCAAAACTATAAATGTACTTATTTAATAAACTCTCTTGTTTTCAGTGAATCTGTTAGCTCAATAAATAACTGTTAAAGGTGTGTGTATCTTACGACAAAAATCAGTGGATCATAAACGAAAGATTTATTTAACTAAATAATTGTATCATCGAGATCTGTAAACAGTACTTTTTCATTTTTAATAACAATCCTATCATTTTCATCTAATTTTAAATCGAAGCCTCACGTATTCTCTTCTTTTCCAACTTGTTACAAAGACTTAGCATCTGGCTTTTAGCACAAACGTTTACGGAAAATTATGTAGGTACCATTTCCTCAACTAATGAAATGCGTGTGTAATTTAAAGATATTTTTAACAGTTTAAAATGATAATAATTTTATATATGTGGGGTTCTCTTATAATGAGTTGTGACTTCCTCAATTGTTTTTTGTTATGAATTACTTTACGTAAAAAAACACAATCGCTGTAAAACTTACATAAAATGTTCTATAAACCTTTAACTGAATATGATTATAATTAGTGAGCTAAAAGTATTTTATTACGCTGATATATTTGACATTTTCACATAATAGTTAATTATTTTCTGAATATTTCATAAATAAATTTCATTTCACCTTTCACTGACACTTAAAAAACGTACTTCAAAACTTGTCATTTAAGTAAGGATTTTTAATAAAGTTTTTAATAATAAATAAATTTCATTTCACCTTTCACTGACACTTAAAAAACGTACTTCAAAACTTGTCATTTAAGTAAGGATTTTTAATATAGTTTTTAATCGTTCTCCGAATGACTAGAAGAATATAAACAAATATTATAATGAGTTAAATTAAACCGAAATGATATTCTGTGAGATGTAATTATGTTTACTTTTTTTGCGTATAGTGCAATTCGGAGTAGTTTAAAATAGGATTTTGTTTTAAAATCATACTTCTTTAGGCGCATTATAAAATAAATATGAGAGTGAATTTTTAAGTCGCACGCACACAATGCAACGAAACTTTCACAGGATGGAAAAAGGCTACATACACATAAATATTAAATATGTGCTTTTAAATCTTATACTTTAGTGATTAATATTGAATACTGGTCCATATCATTAAAAAAGACTAATTTGTTGTGAATATCAGTGATAGAAATTGTGATTAGAAACGTTTTCAAGTGCATTTATATAGGTGAGGTTCTGTTCCCGTATGTATTATTTATTTGTTTTATAAATTATGAATTAATACATTATTATTTAGTAAAAAAATTTAATTTAATAAATTAAATTAAACATTCAGCATAGTTACTGATTTTCATTATTAATTAAAATATATCTCGATTATTTTACTCATTTAAATAAATAATTTCTTAAATTAATATTTAATACTGAGAATCTATTTTTTTTTAATTATTTCATTAAATTTCTAGTTTACAAACCGTATTTATACATATCTAGTCCTTTTATAATTTAATTTATATTTATTATACTCAGGAAAATTTAGAGTTAGGTTTTAATTACGCCGAGTAAGTGTAAATTCGAACGCGTGTACATGTATACAACGAACACGTTTTATTTTTATTTATCACCTGAACCTGCTGAAAGAACAAAAAATATATATAATAATCCGTGATTGCGAGATGTGGGCGTAGGACTGAGGACGTTTCCCCGTCGCTGGACTGGGGAACCCTTATTTTCACAGACGAGAGAGCCAAACGCCCGATCGTGCATCTTCGGGGTTTTTTATTTTGTTCATTGTAAATAAATATGGCTGTGTTGATAAAAGGATGCTAATGGTCCATTAGTAGAGACCTGAAAAATTCGCGGGTTCATTTCGTGTTATGCTAAAATTCAAATAATTATACCTTAGTGCTGCTTCTGCCATTGGTCCACTGTTAATCTGGAGGACTGAGGGCCAATTAGAGACCCTCACTCATTGAAGTGTCGAATCACAGGCCAACCAGTCGAGACGACTCACAAGTCAGCAGCCAATGAACAGTTGGCATTTGCCCGAGTGTGTAGAGGATATTGGAGTCTATCCTGGAGGTCATTGAACCCGCGAATTTTGCAGGTCTCTATCAATTAGGTTAGGTAAGCTACATTATAAATACTTTAAAACATTGTGGACGGTTGATTTGGTTAGGATAGCTACATTAAATATACGGGGGGGGGGGGAAGCATGGACTTCGGGGAACTTCGGGTTTTGGCTCTCTCGTCTGTGGACAGAAGGCTTCACGCTGGACTGCGGTGGCGGGCGCGGACGAAGCAGCCGTCGCGCCTGTCGGGACTGCAGTTCGGCCGGCCGCCGCCAGGAGCGCGCGAGTGCCTAGTTGGGTGAGGAGAGGGAGGAGGGCGTATATTGCCTGGCGCGCCCGTACATCAGGGGGGGGGGGCCCCCTTGAAATATCACCGCACTTTGGGGGGCAACAGATGTGGCCGCTCAACCCCCACCCTCCCCCCCTTTTTCGCAGGACTCTTCTCTTCCGCGCCGCATTTCAACCTCCCCCCTATCCCCCCAACCCACCCTGCGAGTAGTTTTTTTTTTCTAAACCTCTCCTCGCAAAACCTTTGTTTCGCTTTTGCACAGACAGAGAGAGAGAGAGAGAGAGAGAGAGAGAGAGAGAGAGAGAAAGATTTTCGAGGCCGTTAACGCCCGCTGATCACCGTCTGTCGCGGAAATGTGCTGCCCGCTCAATCCCAGGCCTCGCTAACCTTGTCCCTCGCAGCTTCCATTCGACGGGCGAGGCAGTCAGTCCTCTCTTTCCCCCCCCCCCCCCTTGCCACAACCAACTCCGTTTTTCACCAACCCCCAACACGTTTCCCTGTACGACGCGAGCGAGATTTTTTTTTTTTTTTTTTTTAAGTGAAACTTCTTTAAATAGGTATGGGAGATCCAATGATCTGGGCTTTCCATAACCCGGGAGCAGAATTTGTGATTGGTGGACCCTTCTCCCAAACCCCCCTCCCTTCTCTCAAACAGCAAATAACGGTACCAGGCATCATATATTATTTTCATCCGTGCATATTATAGGTTAAATTTAAGGTAAATTTTATCAAAACCGATGTTCTTAAAAATGTTTAATTATAAATGTATCAAACTTTGAATGGAAACACAAAAGTTGTTAATTTACAATATTGTAATCTTATTTGACAGAGTACAGTAATTAAACTTACTTTAAATATTGATTCACTTTAATGCTATATATATTCAAGGTAAAAAAAAATTGTTGACATATTTTGACCCCCCCCCCCCCTTACACACACATGCATACACACACACACACACAACTAGGTCCGTCCCGAAGACATTGACGCTGTTTCTTCCTTGTGATTGGCGGCCGTCTGCAAGAGAAGTCGTTGCCTTGTTTGACCAATCCATTCAGGACGCGTTTGCTTCCGCGCTGAATCACTGTGATTGGTGCGCTGACAGTGGACACGAACCTGAAAGACACCCACCCAATCACGAAACACAGGCCATGCTACAGTGTTTTGACGCTTCAGCTGCACTATATCTTTTCGAGGAAAATACATGCCCTTACGTGATAGGTAGAGACCTGAAAAATTCGCGAGTTCATTTTGTGTTATGCTAAAATTCAAATAATTATACCTTAGTGCTGCTTCTGCCATTGGTCCACTGTTAATCTGGAGGACTGAGAGTCAATTAGAGACCCTCACTCATTGAAGCGTCGAATCACAGGCCACCCAGTCGAGACGACTCACAAGTCAGCAGCCAATGAACAGTTGGCATTTGCCCGAGTGTGCAGAGGATATTGGAGTCTATCCTGGAGGTCATTCAACCCGCGAATTTTTCCGGTCTCTAGTGATAGGGTAATCGATTACGCCATCTGTGCACATCTAACATAACGAAGAAAAAAATGGATGCGAGAATACTCTGATATTTGGAAACACACTTAATTATGCTTTGAAAATAGAACTTTATTTACTAGTGCCTGTCAATGTCTTCAATGGAATCTATGAATGAATTAAAGATTTTATGATAGCTAAGGAATTATACATAACCCTTTTGGAAATGCCTATACAAATTGTCACAATTCTAATGCTAACATTAGAGGTTAGAGTTGTGATTTACGAGTTGCGGAAGTATGCGAAAGTATTCAAAAGTATGTGAAAGTCTGCAAAAGTCTACAAAAAATGCAAAAAGAAGTAAGTATGTATATGACCGTTGCCACGTGTACAATAGAGTAAACAGATGTTGCTCAAGGTCATACGGGGGGAAGGGACTGGCTAAGGGACAGTTTCTATTGAGTGTATATTCTCAGAATTGTATATTTTATTCATATAAGAGACAAAAATAGGCATTTTTACTTATATTAAGTGCCTAACTACGTATTTACGTGGCATTTGTGTGAATATCATGTAGAATCTAACTCCTACAACTTTTATAATGGCGATATCTTAGGAATCGTGATTCTTAGGAAATAAAGTATAAGAACCATTTTTGTAGATAATTTTATAATCTACAATTTGTGTCAGGGCTAAATTTTTGATAAATCTTACCGTTTTTCAGAAACATCTAAAAAACCGAACATTTTTACCTTTGACCTTGAATGACCTTTTTAGCACACATAGGATCTATGGGGAATTTTGGCACTTTATTTCTACTGGTGTATCCAAGGTATCTACCAAAATTCAGCTCTGTCGGAATTTTTGTTATTTGATCACTATTTTTATGTCTATTTTGACCGGACTATATGTAGCCATTTGTAGATGTATTTAGCCGTATGTAGCTGTATGTAGCTGTATGTAGCCATTTGTAGCTGTATTTAGCCATGTGTAGATGTATGTAGTCATTTGTGGCTGTAGCAATTATGACTTGATGTATGTTTTTGGACATACGCCATTGCTAAGCAATGGCGTATGTCCAAAAACTTACATCAAGTCATACAACTCCCTATGCACAAATCTTTCAAAGATAATATGTAGCAATTATTTTTCACACACCGGTTTTTCACACCCACTGCTATCATAGTTTTTTTTTGTATCTCGACGAGGTCATTCGAGACACAATGCAGCGCCTATCGTAATAAACCATCCAGATATTTGCCTGGAGCCAGTTGAAACCCGATGTCAGGATGGCCGGCAGGCCGGGGTTCGAACACGGCTCCTCTGGATCGCGAGTCTCGTACCTCAACACTGTTCAACCTCGTTCTTGAAAAGTTGTCATCGTGTGTGATTGTTAGAGACATGCGAAATTCGCGGATTCATTTCGCGATAGGCTAGCATCAAAACAAACTATACCTTCGTACCGCTTCTGCGATTGGCCCACATTTTATCCCGGGGAACTGTGAGCCAATGGGAAACACTGAACCAAGAAAGTGCCGAATTACGGACAGCCTAGTTGAGACGTCTCACGCGTCAGTAGCCAATGAACAGGTGTCATTTCCGCGAGTATTTAAAGGACTGTGTGGAGTCTATCCGAGAGGTCAATGAATCTAAGAATTTCGCAGGTCTAGTGATTGTCCGCTCCGGAGAGCTGCAAGAGACATGGGTATTCGTCTGGAGCGTCGTGCATACAGTGGTGTAGCCAGGATTTGTGTATGGGGGGGTATTAAGAAGCATGGGCCCCCCCCCCGTATTAAAGCGGGGGGTTCTCCCCCGGGAAAATTTGGATTTTAAGTTGTAAAATAGTGCTATTTTAGCAGATTTCGGTACTTAAATTTAAATATAGTAATGGTAAAAAATTTATTAAATTTTGATATGAAATTTGTTTGAGTGATTAATAAGAAATTAATTAAAGATTTCGTGCTAAGGGGGGGGGGGGTTGAACCCCCAAACTCCCCCCCCCCCCTGGCTACGTCCCTGGTGCACACGTCTTGCATGTGCGCTCTGCGCCCACACTAGCTGGGAAACACTGTTATGCAGGTCTCTTCGGAGGGTGAAGGGGGTGTGGGAGAGAGAGGGCTGGTTGCGGGTGACCTCAGTGACCTCTCTTCCCCCAGGGACCCCGGCGACTCGAGGGAGTGTGGGTGTAGTAGCGCCGTCGAGGAAGGGGGTTGCAAAAGTGGGGGGATGGCGGTTGTTGTCTGATAAGGCAAGCCAACTCCCGCCCTCCACGACACCTCCCTAACGAATGGCGTCTCCCCCTCGCGCAGTTCTCCGAGCCACACCCTCCAGAGCTCGTAATTCGTTGTTTATCCTACCCCCTCACCCCCCCCCCCTCCAACTCACAGGCAACGCGCCCGCGAAACCCAACGAACAGCTCCCCACGGAGCCGGCGCGCAAACCGAATTAATCTGAAGTTAACGTTGGCAACCCCGGCCCGCTGCCGGAATCGGAACAGCGAGAGGGTTACCAGAGACTGGCAATAAGTAAACCTGTTGAAGTTTTTTGCGCGCTTAAATCTGCCAAAGAAACCTGGTTACAGATTCCATCCAGGGAGCTTCCGTAAGTTTGCAGGCACTTCAAAAAACGTGAATAATCGTTGAGAGTGCTGATGGAAATCCTTCAAGATCTCGTTTGCGGAAAAACCGGCATAAGCAACCTCTTCTTCCTTACTCTTGCCTGTTCGCCAACAGAACACGTAACTCTACAATTAGTATTCTCAGGGCCGTCTGGAGAAACCAAATGCCCGGGGGAAAATTACTTTGTCGGGCCCTTCCCCAACACCTAAGGTACAACTTTTTTAAACCCTTCAGTTAGAAAAATTAAAAAAATAAAGACTGTAAACACTAAAATGGCCGTAAGGTTTCCAATGAATTATTTTTGAATAGACTGTAATATTTGTCATATCGGAATAAAATCACGAATTTAAAAAATATTACTGAATTTCATCCGGGCATCCTAAGGATTTTGCCTCCTCCCCCTCCACTCCCCTCCCCATTCCCCCCCCCCTTCTCAATGGACGGCCATAGTAATCGGGCATAATTTCAACGAAGATCGAGTCTGAAACAACGAAAAATTGTTCGTATTCTTTCATTGAAAAGTCCATGAGTTTACATCAGTTTAACAGTGTAGAGACATTCATAGCGATACCGTACTGATTGCATACTATTCACGTACCAACCTCGATTAATCTTTATAATTTACTTTTTATCAAGTGTATCACCCGTCCAAGACTAATTTTAGGCAGATTTCAAAGAAATACTATCTATTGTAGCAGTTACCATGGTGTATTATAGTTGTATGGTGCATTCGTTTCATGGTCCATAGAACCCAAAACCATCACTCAAAAGTTTATATATGGACACGATAACTGTCGCAATTTTACACAAATTACTTCCCAATTGATACATAAAATCTAAAATCTAGTGGTACAAAATCTCGGTTAAGTTCGTTAATGGGTTGAAATGGGGAATAATTTTTTAAAAAAACAAAAATCGTTGTAACTCCCATAATATAGAAAATATCACATCCGTTTGAAAGTATTATAATTCGTAGGAGTAATAACAAAATCTTTAATCTGAAAAAGATTTCAATTCGGCTAACCATAACTGCAATGGGTTGAAAAAAAAGTAGGAGTACAAAAATAATCATAACTCCCTTTGTAATGATGCAATCTAATCCATTCTAATTGTTTGTAAATCTTAAAATTTGTATCTAAAACGTTTGTCTCAAACAATCTTATGAGCCATCTTCGAAGGGGCTTTAAAAAAACAAAGGTAGAATTTAAAAATATATATACTTTCCGTACTATATACACTATCAAAACAGTTCTAATTTAATGCAAAACCTTGAATTTTTATCTGCAACTTTTGTCAATTCTTTATACACTTACCATGATTGCAAGGGGTGGAATGAACAGGGGTTGAATTACAAAAAAAAAAAAAATATCACTCCCTTAGTAGGCACACTATCAAATCTGTTAAAATTGTTTGTAAATACTAAAATTTTTATTTAAAACTTTTGTCTTAAACAATTTTTGCTAATAAAAACCATTATTGCAAGGGGTTGAAAAAACCTGGGGTTGGAATAAGAAAAAAATATAACTTTCCTACCATGACACTATTGAATCCATTTTTATTTTTATTTAAATTTTTTAAATATTGTTTAAACTGTTTTTAAAATAAATTTTTATCCAACCAACCATTACTGCAAGGGATGGAAATAGGTTTTGAAGTTAAAAATTAATTATTGCTTTTTTAATAGATGTACTATCAAATGAGTTATAATTTATTGTATAAATACTAAACTTCATCTAAAACTTTGGCTGAAACAATTTTTGATGGAACGAATTGCTACCGTGAAAAAGGTTAAATTAAAAAATATATACATTCTTTGTATAAAATTTGTTTGAACTTAATTATAAACATCTTAATATTATTTTCAACCTTGGTGCAAAGCAAATTTTTATACGACCACGTTATCAGTGCAAGGGTTGAAAAAAAGTCTTTGGAGGTCAAATAAATTAAATAACTATCTTAGTTGGCAAATAATATGAAATTAGTTCTAAGCTATTCAATGCTGGATACATTGAGTTAAAAATAGCCGTAATATTTTCGCTGCATGGAAATTGAGCAAATATTTCATAGATCTTTTTTTTTAAATATTGGCGAACATAAATATGTTATGTATATTAAGTTCTTAAAATGTTCCAACGTTTATAGAAGTTTCCAAAATATTTTCAGAATAAATATCTACCTCAAAATCTACCTACTTCTGTAGGCTGTGCCGAAAGGGATTTTTTTTCTTACTAACAAAAACTGTTTATGTGAAGCACGTGTAAAAATATATCACAAAAGATTGCAACAAATTGCCGAGGACAGGAATGTATTTGTACAAATTTTGTATTGGTTATAAAATAATGATGGGTACTGTATTTGTGTTAGATGCCGTGATATTAAGTGCAACGTTCGCTGACACATCAGCTTCTGTGTCGCCTCTAAAAACAAGGCTATATACAGACTGGCATGCAGTCTTCTCGTCGTGTAAAGGGAAACTATAAGATATGAGTGGGAATTATGACATTAATAGCGTAAAGATTAAAATTAAAATGGCAATTCCCTTGAGCGTTTTTGAGAATCTCTAACGGGAGTTTTACCCTAAACATTATTTTTGATAACACGCGTTTAAGCCACTTTCACTCTCCTAACAATACAGTTCAAAAACAAAATTCCGGTAACAAATCTACTTATCCAACCTCAACGTATCCTTGAATGTTTTTTTTTTTTTTTTTGTAAAAACTTGTATATCTTCAGCAGTTTTCAAATCACGTTGTTTTGATATGAAGCTCTTTCAGACCATACGCATACACAGGTAGGTAAGGCACGTAAGACTTTCAACTCCATTTGCCTCATTAACTATATACATTTTCTCGGCCTGATTAACCTGCATGGATAAATAAAGGAAAATTTCTGACTCTGAATTATTTTTTTTCTTGGAAGCATAGTGTCACAGCACGAACTTTCGAACTTGGATTATTTGGGTAATTTAGGCAGTTAGGAAGATTTGCTGATAAATATTTTTAGTGATTTTGTATCATGAATGTTTCTTAAGATTAAATTTTTTATTGGGCATTGAGCATTTAGGTGCTGCTAATCATCGGCAATCTTTACGTCCCCATAATCCGACTCATTGCTTAGCCAAAAATAAAAAAGGACTCTCGTTCAAGGGGTTACAGTTGTACTAAAAATTTAACGCAATTAATTATAAACTGTTCGGTTGCAGAGTTGTGTAAAGCGTAAAACGTTTAGAACGTAGGCGCCAAATACGTAAAGATAACAGTGCATCTGCCGTTAGTCCTCTCGTTACGGGCTGACTGGCCGATCATCCCCTAGCTCATACCTCTTCCTGGATCCCTATCGAGTGTGTACCAGCAGGGTGGGATTACACCCCTCGATATCCGCTAACCACTATCGAGCGAACATCCAGATGAGCTTGGCTCGGGCATAAACGCGGTGGCACATCGGGAAAACCCCAATTCAGAAGCTCCGACACATTTGTCTACTGCCAGACTACATTGTTCTAAAAATATGTGTCTTTGCTACAAAAAAATATAGGCAATAAATAACCTTATTTCGATTATGGAGAATATTTGTTGCATAACGAGCAGAATTTTTATAGTAACAGATAGAGATCTGAAAAATTCGCGGGTTCATTTTGTGTTATGCTAAAATTCAAATAATTATACCTTAGTGCTGCTTCTGTCATTGGTCCACTGTTAATCTGGAGGACTGTGGGCCAATTAGAGACCCTCACTCATTGAAGTGTCGAATCACAGGCCACTCAGTCGAGACGACTCACAAGTCAGCAGCCAATGAACAGTTGGCATTTGCCCGAGTGTGTCGAGGATATTGGAGTCTATCCTGGAGGTCATTGAACCCGCGAATTTTTCCTGTCTCTAGTAACAGATAATTACTGTAAGTTACTAATTTTAATCGAAGAATGAGCTAAGTTTTTCCAGTAACTTGGAGTTGGGAATATTAATTTTTATTTTATAAGCTAAATTAATAAATACAGGCATATTATTAATAATTGAGCCTAAAATTATATCATATATTGAGTAACATTTGTACTCTTATTGTAAGTTAATATTATTTAAGGCATAATTGTGTGATAGAATGATTTGGTGATTTTATTTCTGCCAGAGGACGCTATGAACAATGTGTTTTATTCCTGTTCCTAATTCATGCTTTTTGCGTCAAATTTGACAGTTGCCCATTTCACTTGCAAAACAATCCATGATTCTTGTTTACGAACACTGACAAACTCGGTAAGTTGTTAGCACAAAAAAAACTGTTGAAAGAACAACTGTAAAAGAAGGGTATTTATACCAATGCACAGAAAAAAATTCTGTATTTTTACAATTCTGTTTTTTTTTTTTGGGAAACAGTTGCCAATAAATAGTTTGCAATATTACAAGAAAGGTATTGTAACTTTTTACAACACAAATAAATGATGTTTTTGGCATATATAAGTTTTTCGAATAGATAAACGAATATTTAACATTTTGATTTTATTTTGTTGCATCATGCTTATTAATGTGTGCAGTTAATACTGCAAAGCTAATTCAGGGAACGGTTTTCAAATAACTTCAACTGTTGGAGGTACTGGGACCATACAAAGTTTAAATTCCCGGTGTAAGAATCCGAACCCAGTAATTACTGTGAGCTCTGTTTTTTGTGGCGATACATTTGTCTGCATGTAAATGTACAAAAATGTACAAATATCTGTAATAATTTTACGTGAATATTTCTGCTCCGTTGAGAGCTGTCGGGCATGTGTCGTTTTGCCTAAAGGCGTTTTGCCTCATTTTAGGCAAAACGCCATTAGGCAATTCGCCGTTAGTCAAAACGCTTTTTCCTCTTTTAAGCAAAACGCCGTTAGGCAATTCGCCGTTAGTCAAAACGCTTTTTCCTCTTTTAGGCAAAACGCCATTAGGCAATTTGGACATAGGAAAAGCGTCGATAGGCATATCGCGGTTAGGCAAATCGCTGATAGGCAAAACGCCGTTAGGCAAAACGCCGATAGGCAAAACGCCGTTAGGTTAGGTTAGGTAAAACGCCGTTAGGCAAATCGCCTTTAGGCAAATAGCCGTTAAGCAATTCGTCGTTAGGCGAAATGACTTTAGGCAAATCGCCGTAACGAATTCATGTTTAGGCAAATCGCCTGTTACTCGAGCTGTCAAGTCTGTGACGAGTCGAGTGACACAGACACGTTAGGACGTGTCGCTGCATCTAATCGCCCGCGCGGTGGTCGTTATGGGGGAAACATGCATATTGACCAGTTGACCTCCACGGCGCGCACTTCATCGGCGCGGCCTAGGGTCGGCGGGGTCAGACGTGAGGGTAATACGATATGGGCGGTGGGCGGGAATTAATTAGGGCCGAAATGGCCGGCCCCTGCTACGGGACAGATATCGATATGCCTTGGAGGCGCGTCCCGTATCTTGATCGCCTCCGCGCATATTGAAACGCGCGGGGGGAAGGGATTGTCTGAGCTTGTGACACAATGCACTGTAAAATATTTTTTTTTTGACGTGACAACGTCTAATAAATCGATGAACGCCGGCTGCACGCACGAAAAAGGATGACTCATTGTCCCGTTACGCTCATTCCGTTACGCTCATTGTACGCTTGCGCTGCATCTATCTCTCTTCCACTCGATTGGAACAACCATCGATTTGACTTTTTAGAGGAACATTAAACTTGAAACACTCCCATTCGTTTCCTACTTTTCCTTTCATCGTCCTATCCTTAACAGAATAACACAGATTGGAACAAGTTAAATAGCAAACATGTATAAAAGTTATAGTTAAAATAATCTCTTCGTTAAAGTAATAAACATATTTGAATTAATGAGTGCAAATAAAAGTAAAAATATCAATTAAATTTTAGATTTCATTTCACTCCTTTGTATCCATACAAAAGAGTGATAATTCAATAAAAATGATTCAATTTTATTCATAAAAGTATGAAATCATTTCATAAATGTTTTGTTATGACGTCACGTTAAACTGTCGTCCGTAAACCGACTTTACAGACAACACATTTTTTTTATAAATGGAACAGAAATATTCATGTAAGATTACAGATATTTGTACATTTGTACATTTACATGAATACAACGTTATCACCACAGGAATACTGGGTTTCGGGTTCTTTGCTCAAACCACAGTTTGTATAATCCAGTAACCTGTTATTTAAAAAAAAATTAATTATTCAGTGACGATATTTGAACAAAGTCAAACATTACGGCATCAACTAATCAACTGCGCGTTCTACCACTGCGTTATCGGGGAGATTTTTGGTTAGGGAAGGAGACTGCGTGTTATAAATATTGTATTGCCGATTTTATTAGGTATTTTTAAAACTTAGGATTACTTATTACTATAATTATTTTAGTTCAATAGACATATTTCAGGGTGGTTTCACTATCATGAAGTTTCATTTGGCCCACCAATACGTTTGGTATGTATCTTTATGTTCGCGCAAGTGACTATATACGGGTTTATATTGCTACATGTAGGTCCACCATCTTTGTGTCACATTTCCGTTCACGGACTTTCCGTTTCACGTTCACGAGATTACTCCTACAAAACGCCGTACACCCAGATCTAAGGTTTTACACATGAAAAAAAAAAAACAATATATGTTTCGCTTTTGACGCTACCTCATGAAGCCAGTTAAAATTCACGAATTTTGGAAATTTTTTGAGCTCGGAAAGATTTAAGTTGTTTTTTTTTTTGTCCCTTGTTCGTTTAGTCCTTCGGGAATACCGTAGAGAGTAAAAATATAAAAATATATATAAATTACAACACTCTTTACGAGAGATTTCCGCTAGCTACTTCAACGCGTCTCAGTTTCCCTGCGTTTTAGGCGCGGGACTTTATAAACCCTTGTTAAATTTTTTTGTGGCTCTCTATTTTTTTCTTTTTGTCCCCCGGCCCCGCGAGAGCTGCGCTGAGTCGGTCGCTCTCTCCCCTGCGCGGCTCGCAAATCCCCTCGGATAATTCGCGTCACGGAGTTGCGCGGGAGGAAGAGAAGAGGAGGAGGAAGCTCTCACTGAACCCGACTCTATGGCGGGCTCGTCGCCTGCCGCCAGAACCCCTTGAGGGAGAGGGGAGCGGGGTGAGCAGGGGGTGGCGTAGGGGGGGCCACTGGGTTACATTCTGCGGCGTAACGGGGCATTAGCGAGCCGGAGCTCAGGGAAGTCGGATCGTCAGTGTCCCATTGTATGGTACGGGGCGTACGGAATAATGGTACACACTCGGGCACAAAAATACTGGTAAGTTACTGAAGAACCTCAAAAACAAAAAAACAAAAAAAAAACATTTATCTCTTAATAAACGTGTAACCCCTGGAACGAAATCAAAGTAAACTATTAAAAAAAATGGGATGTATGGCTTGGTTTGTGCATTATGAAAAGAAAAAAAAACAAGAAAGACGTTTTTGAAAATTACTCAATCCATCCCGATGTTTCAAAATATTGGGGATGTTTCTTTTATTTGAGGAAAGACTGTAACGTACAGTCATGATGTCTACGTAAATGCGAAAAACACACATATTTTTTTATCGATACAGTTTTTTTAAACGTGATTTGCCTTCACTGCTTGGCAAGCCTTCGCGTGTTCTGCTGAGCGGACACAGAGATAGATCAGGCTTTTTTTTTTTCACGTCTGTATTTCATATCCATTACCCTACAGTTCATGACTTTACATTTTAAAACCTAACACTACCTATACTAAACCTATGAGTTAAACTAGTTTACGAGTAATCTGTGTACAAAATTTCATAGGAATCAGTTCATTAGTTAAGGCGTAATTTAGTTTAAAAAATCAAACCTTTCTCATTAACATATATTTGTTAATATTTTATTTAGAATTCAAAGGCTAGTCAAACAGAAAATACTTCAAATATTATTGTATAAACTTATAAACAATTTTTTTCCCCGTGTTAAGGCGCAAGGAGCCGCCGTTTTTAAGGCAATGCACGAGGAATATTCTTAAAGTAAGCACCATTTAGTCATTAACAAAATAAACTTACGAGAAAACCTTTTTATTGAAAACTTTAGTCCACTCACTACGTAGCGGTGCGAAAAGTGATTTGAACTGAATGTCGATTATGTGTAAATGTGAGTTAGATATGAGGCAAACTAAAAATGTAAATAAAAACTTTTTTCACCAGTTTATTTTTTTAATGACAAAATGGACCTTATTATAAGAATAACCCTCGTACTTGTATTTCCTAGAATCCTGGTTTGAATCCCAGGGATTCCATCTTAATTTCAGTTTCCCGTGGTGTGCCTCAATCGCCCCAGGAAAATTCTGGGTTGGTTCCTTACTGTAGGGCATGCCGTACTTCTTGCCAGTTTCCTTGAACTGATATGTTTAGTGTATCCGTCTGTAAGGGCTGCGCTATCAACGACACGTTTATCCCAAATAAAATAATTAAAGATATTATTTTGGACATACGCCATTTCTGGTTACACTGCATGTTATATAAAAACCACGATAATGGACAAAAAAATTAATAATACAAAAAAAGATGAACATGCTAGCATACAGAAACCAGCTAAAATCAGACGATGTCAAAAATTTAAAACATAAGGAAATATTCAAAAGCGAGACATTAGCAACAAGGATAGTAACGAAAGACAAAAATGACCTTGGACAACACAATGCCAAGCAGACGAACCCAGCAATGAAACCAAACAGATAATGTGGACCACATCACAGACGGACGCGGTAGGTATTCTAAGACAACAGCTGCGACGTTTCGGGAACTGAGATCTGTTTCCATCATCAAGCTGATATAGGACACTGTGTATTTGTATGTTCATTGCTTTGGTATTTTTCATATTTTTGTCCGTTATTGAGGTTTCTTATGACATACAGAGTAACCAGCAATCTTCGTATATGTTCAAAATAGTATCTTGAATTAATCTTCCAGCTTTCTAGAATTTTGCAAAGAAAGTAAAATAAATTAAATTGTGCGCATACTTACTAACATGAGTTAAAATGTATATACTTTTTAAATGAACTAAAATATATTTAAATATATTAAATAAATGGGTAATATACACCAAAATTTAATTTTTTGATTGCAACCTATAGTTTGGAATATATATATAAAAGATAAAGCAAAGTTTGAAACTTAAAAAAATAACTAACAACTGTTAAATACTCGTATGTATCTTCGACTTTTGTTATGGCTAGAGACCGGAAAAATTCGTGAATTCATTTCGCGATAGGCTAAAATACAAATCTTTATACCTCAGTGCTGCCTCTGCTATTGGCTCACAACTCGCCTGGATGACTCTGGGCCAATGAGAAACACCCAAGCAAAGCTTTATCGAATCACAGGCTGCTACGCTGGAACGTCTCACAAGACAGCAGCCAATGAGTGGGTGGCATTTGTCCGAATGTATGTAGAACTATGGAGTTCATCCTAATGTTCATTGAACCCGCGAATTATTCCGGTCCCTAGTTATGGCTATTAAATTTTACAAAGTTTTTTACAGGAGAGTTTCACTATGATAACGATTCTTTTAGCACACCGGTACGTTTAGTGCATCCCCGCTGATATTCACGATTGTGAATACATACGGGTGCGTGCTGCCGTACGCGGGTCCGCCCTCTTTACGAATTCGTCAAATTGGGCACAGCAGGAAACGTGCATGGTGCGGGCGCATTTCGTTTCATACAAAAAATTTCACCGTCAAAGATCGTCAATAATTGCAATTTCAAAAAAATTACACTCGATATATAAACGTTACTGCCAGGAATTGGTACACTTGCGTGCCACGAGTTATTCGTCGTGGTAGATGGTACGTAGGGCTCTTTTATGGTACGATTAGCGTTTTAATGGAACTCTGGCTACCCTGGGAGCAGGTTTCGGGAAGGGAAAAAGGATTTTGGGTTTTTTCTGGGGGGGAAGGGAGGGGGATTGAAGGTGGAGAGATTAGGCGGATCGAGACCGTCGTAATTGAATGCCCGCCGTCTGGGACCAAAAAGGGGATGGTCGCGGCAGAGGTAAATTTCGTTCGGAAACTCGCTCCAATTCCCTTCCACTGTCAACGAAACGTTCCGAAAATGAGGGCGGAGGGGGAGGGGCTGGTTTACACACTAGGGAAAGGGAGAGAAAAAAAAATAACAATTGAATCGAGCTCGTCTGAAGGAGAGATTCTGCAAGCACCCAGCGCATTATTAGTAAAGAAATAAAAGTAACTGGATTTAATATCCTTCCGTCGTCGTCACATTCGCTCAGCGAGGCCCGCTCGGTCTTATAAATTAAATTCGACTCCGAATACGAGTAAAAAAAAAATTACCTGTTGTTTTCAGAAGAAGTAATTAAATTCACGGTAGACAAATACTTTACAGGTTTTCAATTTTGTGCTTTTGTTGGCTTTAAAAAAAGTTTTAATTTCATAATTCTGTTTGGAGACGGAAGTAATTACGTTAGTACTCCGTTAAAATGTACGTTGGGTACTAACTTCTAGAAACTGCTGCAATTCTGTGTTATATTAAAATCACACTATCCATCAATTTACACTTCGTAGTTTAACGTTCTTGGTTTCAAACTCATAGTTGACAAGATATCTAGCCATTATAGTTTTCTAACCAAAAAAATATGAATAGTCACCTACGTTTTTATTTCTAAAGTTAACGAATACCATATAAATTATTATGAAAAATACTTCGCAAAAAATATTAGCATAATCATTGTGGTTAAGTTTACATCTATTTAAAAATTGCACAATACTGGTGTGCTCATAATCGTTCAGTACAAAATGCCATATGTCATGAAAAAGGTGATACCAAAAAAAATGACGCTTTAAGGGGGAAAAAAGTTTGAAAAAATTACAATAATTTAAATGATTCATGTGTAGCTAAGCGTAAAAAACAATTATTTTTCCGACTGTAAAATATCGTTAGTACAATTGAAAATCGTTTTTTGGGGAAACTAAATTTGTTCTCAGACGAAACATTTTTTTTTGGAATAGGCTGGGCATTTTTTTTTTTTAATTTGGTTGTGCATCATTTGAAAAAAATATTTTCAGCGCCGGAAAATCCTTTCTCTCGGTCCGACGTACAAGAAGTACTTGGCGCATGTGCGACACATCATATGTACTCTCAATATGCACAGTTCATTTAGTAATCGAATATCTCCCGGGCTGAATAGGGCGCCAATCCAATCCTCTGAGAGTTCTGTTTTCACGCACCACTCTGACAAGCAATCATCTCACGTGTCGTCCACCGCCATTGTGTTTATGATTGCTTCTGGGTCATGCGTCCTTTCCAAATTTCCCATCTCCATGAATAAACGACCATAAAAGTTAATTACTGATGAAATGCGGCACCGGGCAATGGCCCCTTTTCCACGACGATACTTCCCCCCCTCCACCAATTACGCTTCAATTTTCAAACTCCATCCCCCCCTGCGCAAGATAACGCATGGCTGGCTAGAGGGCGCTGCTTGATTTAGCGTTGCAAATCGGACCTAATTGCTAGAAGCGCGAACAAGCGAGATTTATCCCCGGCGGAAAGAGGTTATCTGTGAGATGCTTCATTGGGGAAACTGTTTCTATCGCGCGAAATATAGGACGATGATTTCTGATAAAACATAGAATGTTTGAACTGTAAAATCTAAAAAAAAAAAAAGGGGGGGGAATTGTCTGTAAAGTCGGTTTACGGACGATAATTTTACTTGATTACGTCATAAGAAACATTGATGAAAAATTGCATACTTTTTAATTTTCAAATTTTATTTACAGTTTTTGCACATTTAATTTAAATAATTTGTTTAAATATGATCACGAACAATTAGTTAAAAAGCCCACCTTAACATGTTTGATATTATAGAAGATTTTCTCGCACGGTGGTTGGCCGGTACTTGCACGCTCGGCTCAGGCGGAACGTGACAATTTTCCGTGCGTGCAGCCGGCGTTCATCGATTTATAAGACGTTATCACGTCAAAAAGTTTCGTTTTTCTTGCGCATCGAACAAGTGAGTAATTTATTTATGCCCTGGAAAGAATTCTTGAAACAAATTAACGCCCATGCACCTTACTAAATTCAGCTGGAGCTTTTAAATAACCTTTATTCAGATATTATACCCGATACTGAACCTTACGCACGATTAGGAACTTGAAAAGATTCTTTCACACGTTGTCATTGCGAATGAATGTCTGTCTTATTCTGCGCCGAATTGAAAGAAATTCTTATTATTTGAATAAAAAAAACTATTTTTGATAATTTCAAAAACCGAATAAAATATATTTATGTAGATCTGTAGTATGGGTTTCAAAGAAGGTAATTTTTTTTCTTGAATTTTTGTAACAACATTAATACTATTTTAATTAATTTAACAATTTAAAGTTAATAACATTGTTTTAATAAACTTGCTCGTTGAACCAGGTTTCAAGCCGAAGTGAACTCTATGAAACTCAGATACTATAGCATGTTTCAGTTAGACGACCAGCTATGGTGAGTTATTTTTGTTTAAACAAAAACAAACATCAAACAGTTATAATTTTCATTTTTAAATTATTTTTTTAATATTCGTAAACTATGTTAAGTGTGGTTTGGATTTGTATTTAAGTGCGTTCTTACTGCAAAAAGGTTTTTGATATAAAATCACTAAAAGGTCTGATGCATCTTTAATGCAACATGTCTGAATTTTATTTCATTCGTGTTTACGTCAATTTTTTTTTTCTTAGCCATGATGATCATTTTACGTAATTGCACTCGTGTAGTGGTTATTTCACATGGGGGGGGGGGGGGGGGGTGGTTTGTATCGCGTGTGTACATGGATTTCCATAGTATGTGCATTTTTACGAATTCTGCCGTGTATAAATTGCCCAAAAGGTTTTTTTTATCCGTTATGGACGAACAGGCAATATCACATCCTGAAATTTTGCACGAGCTATATTCACAAAGCAAGCTACAAGATGAAAGGGTTTTTATTAATTGATTTAGTACGGTTGTTTGCTGTTGTAAAATCGCCCCGTTGCGCATTCCGTAACAGAGAAAGGCAGTTGGGTAACTGAAAGCATGCGTGCAGTACTGCAACGATTTCAAATATTTGCTACGCAGTTTTTTTTCCATAGTGATATTAGCTTTCATGCGAATGCGCTGGCGGAAATTCGGAACTCGTTCATCGTCGCTTCAATTCTTTCCGCTCGCAATTTACATTTGATCAGTGGATAGAATGCAGTAATGAATACACAGGTTATTGGAACTTATTTTTACAATAACTTGCATCAGATCGTTTTACTAAAAATTCTACTTAAACATATTTTCACCATATAGTTCAATACCCATTTGAAATATTTTTGTTTTTATGTTTTAATGGTTTGAATGGTAAAACAAAATTAATTTTAAATCAACCATGCTCATGGTTTTTTCAAACTGTTAGATGCACACTATTTAAAACAAGAAGTTAAGGGACAGTACATAAAACTTGAAGGAGAACCAGACCCATGTGTATAAAAATAGCACTTATTTGGTAAACTTTTGACACAACAATTTTGGTTTCTAAGCCAACGTCGAAACACACAAACGAAAAATTTTCAAGTAAAGAAGTGTGCACGCATATATGCACACATACACATAATGTGTAGATGTTTGTGTACCTGTGTGCGCGCTTGCCATGAATGCATGATTTTTGAATGGGTAACACGTAGTCCTACATATTTCCGATATTAAAAATATGCAATATTTTTGTTTAAATATAACGGAAAATGCATTTTTTTTTTTCATCGGACTTATGAGATCCATAGAACTTACATCTTGAGAGATCTCTAAAAATATATGTGAGAGAGTCTTCCAGTACTAACATCTAAACTCGGTAACGAGCAAACCCTCATGTTTCAAATGCACTTATAATAAAATTAACGTAGAATTATTTTAAATAATTCCGAGCGTGATAAATATATGCGTTTCATGGTATTATAAATTTCTTCCATATTTTTTGCTAAACTCCGCGACCCCGGAGAAACCCCCGGATGGCCTCCGCATGGGGAGCCCTAGAAAAGAAACGGGCTCCCCATTTGGAAGCAACCCTAGAAGGTTTTTTTTACCACCCACCGTCTCTTTGGTAGCCTGACTTGTTGCAAGGGATTGTATTCCTATCAGTAGAGACCTGCAAAATTCGCGGTTTCGATGGCCTTCAGGATTGACTGCACATACCCCTGTACACTCGGGCAAATAACGCAAGTTCATTGGCTGCCGACTTGTAAGTCGTCTCAGCTGGTTTGTCTGTGATTCGATCCTTCTTTGGTTTAGGGTTTATAACTGGTTGAGATTCGTCCAGATGAACAGTAAGCCAATAGCAAAATTATCTAAGAGGTATATGTGTTTGAATTCTAGCCTATCACCGAATGAATCCGCAAATTTTGCAGGTCTCAAGCAATTAGCCATTTAGCCGTTTGAAACACCTGGAAATTATAAAATAGTATAGACGGCTCCGATAAAACCCCGGCTTTGGATCTGATTTTTGACAAGGAATTGTAATAAAATACTGGCCATCTTGTTATAATGCACTCAACAGATAACACAATAATGTTTCTCCGCTCGTAAGAAGTCATACCTCTATGGCATTACTAAAATATTAACTTTAAACGTTTTTAAACACTCTATTTTTAACTCTAATAATATGTTTGTATATTATTTTGCAGTCTGCAAATACTGCACAAAAAAACTTTAACTTTATTTAGCCAGTTTCCTTAGATATTTTAAAACTTTTGATTACTTTTTCTATGACACTAATAGTTTACCAAATATTTCTAGGGTATATTCACTATCATAAATATAAATTTTGCACATCAATACGTTTTTATGTCCCCTAAAATTTACAAAAGTTACTATATACGTGGGTCCGCCATCTTTTTGATACATTTCTGTCCATCGACTACAGATCCATTTCCACAAAATTACTTCTACCAAATGCCTTATACAGAGAGCTAAGATGTTTACACATAAAAAAATTGGTTGTCTGTAAAGTCGGTTTACGGACGATAGTTTAACGTGACAACGTTATAACAAAACATTAATGAAATGATTGCATACTTTTATGAATAAAATTGAATCATTTTTATTGAATAATCACTATTTTGTATGGATACAAAGAAGGAGTGAAATGAAATATACAATTTAATTGATAAATTTACTTTTATTTGCACTCATTAATTCAAATATGTTTATTACTTTATCGAAGAGATTATTTTAACTATAACTTTTATACATGTTGGCTATTTAACTTCTTCCAATCGGTGTTATTCTGTTAAGGATAGGACGATGAAAGGAAAAGTAGGAAACGAATGGGATTGTTTCAAGTTTAATGTGCCTCGAAAAAGTAAAATCGATGGTTGTTCCAATCGAGTGGAAGAGAGATAGATGCGGCGTAAGCGTACAATGAGCGTAACGGGACACAGCGTAACGGGAAAATGTGCGTTACGGGACACTTTTTCGTGCGTGCAGCCGGCGTTCATAGATTTATTAGAGGTTGTCACGTCAAAAAATAACACTCCAGCCAATAGTTGTGTCTGGTGTGAGCAACCAGACCGGGTGTTGAACTCGGGAACTCGGATGGCTTCGGAGGAGAGAATGACGGGTGTGGTAGGTAATGCGCTCCACATAACTCAAGTACGGACTTACAGAAATAGTCTGCACGTCGAAGGTAAGGCGATACCCGGCCACTACGACACTCAAGGACAGAGAACTGGATTGTATGGAACACCGCGAAGAAGTGATTTAGTGTAAGTGTAAATATTAGTTATAAATAGAGACCTGAAAAATTCGCGGATTCATTTCGTGACATGCTACAATTCGAATAATTATACCTTAGTGCTGTTTCTGCCATTGGTTCCCAGCTAATCTGGAGTAATGAGGGCCAATTAGAGGCCCTCGCTCGTGGAAGTGTCTAATCACAGGCTGCCCAGTTGAGACGACTCGTAAGTCAACAGCCAATGAACAGTTGGCATTTGCCCGAGTGTGTAGAGGATAGTGGAGTCTATCCTGGAGGTCATTGACCCCGCGAATTGTTCCTGTCTCTAATTATAAATGTAAATTTATTTAATTAATTGGGCTTTCCTTTCCGAACTTGTTTTTTCTCAGCTGTAACAATACTTATAATGGTTTATTCGTTGCGTTTAATAACTAAAGACAATAAAAATAATTTTTATTTTTTTTTAGATATTAATTTAAAAAATGCCAGGTTATATGACATTTTAATGTAACGGTATTTTCTCACTTCTTGACCCTAGTCAACAGTATAAATGAAATATTTTATGTGTCTGTATTTTTTAAAAACTCAAACGCCGTAACTATCATAATAGGGGTTTTTTCCGCAAATGGAAAATATATACTTATACCACTGGGGTGCGTAGTGGAAATTTGCAGCCAAGTATTCCTAAATACTCGAATTCCTTAAGTGTGCCGCCTTTTTTTTACACATTAAATTCAGAGCTGTGAGACGAATACACTCACTTTCACACCACTGACGCTAGGAGGTGTCGTCGTCACAAACCTCAATAATAGTAACTGCGCAACATCTTACATTTTTCTTTATCTCTAATACCTCCGATTTATATTACCTATCTAACAAACAAATATTAATAGAGCCGGGATATTTTGTTACAAAAGTCCTTTCGGCAATCATTGAATTATTTAAAGTAACTTTCAAATGTATAACAATAAAACCTCACAATTTATATATTTTTTCACTACATTTTGTTGAAGTAAAGATAACTTTGAACAAGATTATTTTATTTCTTGTAAATATGACAATACATTTTTTTAGAAATATTTATAAATTTTTCTTAAGTTGCTGTTATTTTTTATTTAAATTTTAATATAATTTTTAATAAGTTGAATATGTGATTTTGCCATGTAACAATAATATATATTTCCGAAGAGAGCGTACGTACCTCCAAGATATGGCGCAACCGGAACTCTTCTAGCAAACATTTGAACGACTCACATTTCTGCTCGGATCTCGATAAACAAACAGCCCCCGGCGCGGCGGAAGGGGAAAAAAAACGAGCGGGCCCCGCCTCCCGCACGGAGGCACGAGTCGTAATCAGTTCGCGTCCCGGAGGAAAGCGTTCTTTCCGAAGGAAAGGGGAAGAAGAAGAAAATACACGTTTCCTTTACCCCCCCCCCCCCCCCCCCCCCCCAACGGCACCTTCCTGGAACCCGTCCGCCGAGCCGACGGCGTCCGGCGCCATTAATATTCCAGACGTGGGACCGCGAATAGGAGCCTTGTAAGACGGCGGAGAGAAAATGTGATTTACATCCTTCCTTAATCCCCTTTCCGGGACCGTGTAAGAATTCCCCCTCCTCCTCACTCCCTCCCCACCGTGAAATCTACCGTCCCCTTTGTTCCGGCGCGCTCCTGGCGGCCGGGGGTGGAACCTCTCTCGGGACGCCCACCGCGGTATGGTCCGCTCCGTTCAACGGAGGTATATCCCCCGCTGAGCGCCGAGGGGCCGAATGGTCGCCGCTGGAAGCTCATTACGCGCGGGCGGGAGTCCCCGAGGGAATTAATCGGCGCGCGCTGGCGCCGACATTCAGAGCCCCGCGTGGCCGGGTGGGCGCTAACAGTCGTGTCTGCGCCTGTCTGCGCCGCCGGCCACCGGAGCCAGCAGGCTCTCGCCAGGACTTGGCCCGCGGGGAGGCGGGGCTCAGGCCACGGCTGGCTCTCGAAAGAACCCTCCCTCCGACGATCCGCATGCTTGAAGCAGAGCGGTCCAGGGAGAAGATAGTGGAAGTGGCGAGGCACCCGAGGCTGAAGTGATTCTGCGGAGTTCCGCTGTTGCCTTCCGCGTTCGTGGAAGCTTCAAGACCACGATACGCTCAGTCCTGAACACAGAAAGAACTTTTTATTATATCTCTCCCTAGTGAAAAATTCACTACTTGGCCGGTGATTGAGCCCAGGACATTTCGTCTCACCAGTTGGCAGCACTAACCACTGAGTCAACAGGCAGCAGTGGTCAGGGATGTATCTGTGCTGGTGAGGCGGGGTGGTAAGTGCGACGCTCGCTGGTGCTTCTAGCGCGGTGTCGCTTCTAAGCAAAATGCTGTGGAGAAGCGCGCAGTCTTATCGTTGTGCATAGGGCAATTATCAAGTTTATGCGGTAACCAAATCATTTTATGACTTAGAAGTGAAGCAAGTACCCTTGACTGCTTTCAGTAATCTGAAACGGACGTTCCATGTCTGAAACTTATTTTCGTTCTCATAAAAAATACAACAAAAAATCGGAAACATATTGATTCATTTGCCCTCAGCGTTTTCTTGAAACCTTTTCGTAAAGCAGACACAACTTGGATATCTTGGAGCAGTTTTCTAATCGCGTAGATTCTTCTGAAGCTCAGCACACCGCATGTGTGCCCAGGTAGGCGGGGCCTTTATTGTTATTGTAATCAGCACCGTTTAAGTAGTTCATTATTAAGTAATGTAGAGGTTTTGGTTTTGAGTTTTTTTTTTTTTTTTTAGGTAAATTTCAAATAAATACTACTTATTGTAGCCGTTACCTCGGTGGGACTTTCGGAATATTTTCCTTCTCACATTCTTTGACCTGACCAAGAAACAAGCTACCAAAGGGGGAGGGGGGAATAATTTAAGAAAAATTATTTTTTTCTATGGATAGAGACCTGTAAAATTCGCGGGTTCATTTCGTGTTATGCTAAAATTCAAATAATTATACCTTAGTGCTGCTTATACCATTGGTCCACTGTAGATCTGGAGGACTGAGGGCCAATTAGAGACCCTCACTCATAGAAGTGTCGAATCACAGGCCACCCAGTCGAGACGACTCACAAGTCAGCAGCCAATGAACAGTTGGCATTTGCCCGAGTGTGTAGAGAATATTGGAGTATATCCTGGAGGTCATTGAACCCGCGAATTTTTCCGGTCTCTATCTATGGACCACGAAAAGACGTGGCCCGTCGGGACAGTTATGGACAAGGTACATGACGTCACAGGGTCGTGTGCACCCCGTCACGTGGGCAGAGGTCGAGCAACATAAACCACAGCGCCACCTTGCCGCTCGCTGAAGCCAGTCACCACCAACAAGTTGTGAACTCTATTTAGAAAAAGTTTTCATAGCTTTATAATATTTGAAAAAATCACAAGTTACATACAATTTTTTTTTTCAGAAAACAACGAAGAAAAAATCACTCTAAAAAAACGTAATTTCAAATGTTTCAACATTGAAAACACTACCCTTAAGCCATTGTTTTGGAAGTCTGACAAATATGGTGCGACAATTACCTAGCTAAAGAAAAAAAACTGTTTCACACATCATGTAATCATGCAGAAGTGGCCACCCCCTGGCTTTAGGCTTCCCTCAGAACAGACACCAATCCATAGACTAATACCTAATACACTTAAGACTAGTACCAGACAGCTCCAAGATTTTGTTGGTGAAAATTTATCGTTTTTGTCGCGTCGTCAGTCCGATGGATGACAGTACGTCCAGTACGAACCATGGAGCTACTAGTCGATGGAATGGGTGTTTGTTCTGAAATTGAAGTCAACTGGTTAGCGATTAGACAGCCAAAAAAATTGTGGCCGTTAAAAGCCTAATCCTGTACTAATATCATAAACGCGAAAGTGTGTTTGTTGGTTTTATTGGTTTTACCTTTTTTCACGCCACAACTAAGCAACGGATCGTCATGATTTTTTGCTTAGAGATATTTTATGGGTCGGAGAGTGACACGGGCTACTTTTTATCCAGTAAAAAATAGTGCGTGGAGTCCCTCCGCGTGGAAGAAGTGAAACTTCACTGTTTACTTCGCTGCATAGCAAGAATACCACGCGCATGTGCTTGGATATACCGACTCACTCTCTTTCTCTCTCCTACTTTCTACCTTTGTGTATCTTTCTTTCTCTCTCCCTCTTGCGTTGGAATATTGGACGCTACTCGTTGCTAACGCTCGCGCTGGCCTGTAACAGGTGAACTACGCGCATGCGTTCGAGTGCCACGCATTCACTCTCTCTCTGTCTCTTTCTATTCCCCCTTTCCAGGAGCGTTGAACGTTTAACGCAACAGTGCTTTCTCCATGGTAGCGTTAAAAGTTTAACGCAAGCTTGTTGGAAGTCCCATTAGATGTTTCACTTCAAAAATTGCACAGTTCCTGTGGGATAGATCTGAAGCATTATTTCAATGGTAACGGGCTTTCGCATTGTTGATACCTTCTGTGCATCTATGGCAACGGGCCATTGTATCGTTTTGCCTGAAGTTCGGGTTTGATTTATCGATTAGTTAATATTTGTACTCAATTGTGTGTGTCCGTATATTTCCCCTCGCGGCAACAAATACCCACCGGAGAGCAATTGTGGTTGTGTGTGATAGTAACCACAAGTCTCCCATGTAGCTATGGTGGTGTGGGAGATAAGACGGCTGAAAGTGGTCGGCCTGGACATTTAGACACATGGAAGAAACTTGTTCCAAGTAGTTCCGATACTTGCTGAGAGATGTCACCACGTGTCTTGGCGATATTTTTTTTTTTTTGACGTGACAACGTCTAATAAATCGATGAACGCCGGCTGCACGCACGAAAAAGGATGACTCATTGTCAAGTTACGCACATTGTCCCGTTACGCTTTTTCCCGTTACGCTCATTGTACGCTTGCGCCGCATTTATCTTTCTTCCACTCGATTGGAACAACCATCGATTTTACTTTTTCGAGGCACATTAAACTTGAAACACTCCCATTCGTTTCCTACTTTTCCTATCATCGTCCTATCCTTAACACAATAACACAGATTGGAAGAAGTTGAATAGCAAACATTTATAAAAGTTATAGTTAAAATAATCTGTTCATTAAAGTAATAAACATATTTGAATTAATGAGTGCAAATAAAAGTAAATTTATCAATTAAATTGTAGATTTCATTTCACTCCTTCTTTGTGTCCATGCAAAATAGTGATAATTCAATAAATATTATTCAATTTTATTCATAAAAAGTATGCAATCATTTCATCAAATGTTTTGTTATGACGTTGTCACGTTAAACTACCGTCCGCAAACCGACTTTACAGACAACCAATTTTTTTTTAACGTGGGATGCGGTGTTGTCTGTCAGCGTGGTCGGGTGTTTGACAGCGCCTCCATGCGCGAGCATTCCTTGCTCGCGGTCGAACCTGTTGCGTCCAACTGCAGGGGCGGGAGCGCATTAATCCCGCCGCGGAAGGATGCTGATAAGCGAGCGGCGCGGCAGCGGGAATTAATCGTCCCGGCGGGCCACCGGGACTTCGGGAAGCCTTCTTTCCACAGACGAGAGAGCCGAACGCCCGATCGTTAGAGACCTGAAAAATTCGCAGGTTCATTTCGTGTTATGCTAAAATTCAAATTATTATACCTTGGTGCTGCTTCTGCCATTGGTCCACTGTCAATCTGGAGGACTGGAGGCCAATTAGAGACCCTCACTCATTGAAGTGTCGAATCACAGGCCATACCCAGTCGAGACGACTCACAAGTCAGCAGCCAATGAATAGTTGGCATTTGCCCGAGTGTGTAGAGGATATTGGAGTCTATCCTGGAGGTCATTGAACCCGCGAATTTTGCAGGTCTCTACCGATCGTGCATCTTCGGTTTTTTTTTGTTTTTGTTTTTTTGTTCATTGTAAATAAATATGGCGTTGTTGATAAAAGGAAAGACCATAAACAAGACAACGGTATTTATTTGTACGCCGCCATATTTTTCATTTGCCGCGTGTCCGTGAATTTTTATTTTGGACAATTCATGATAACCAATGGTCAATTAGGTTAGGTTAGCTACATTATAAATACTTTAAAACATTGTGTATGGTTGATTTGGTTAGGATAGCTACATTAAAGATACTGTGAAATCATGTAAACGGTTTCACTAGCCCTGGATAGCTACATATTAAAAAGTTATTTGCTAAGCATCCATAAAATGATTTTACAGTATTTTTAATGTAGCTATACTTAACTAATGTAACCAACCATCCACAATGTTTTAAAGTATTTATAACTAGCTACCCGACCCGGCTTCGCACGTCTATACTAATAGAAAAAAATTAGGCCACATCTCCCATTTACAATAATGGTAAATAAAAAAAATTCAGTGAAAATCTCTTACAATGCTGTATAATGTACCGGAGAGAAAATGAATAGCACCGATGGTTTCCCGACTCGTGCACGCAACATAAAACTGATGTACCCGTACTTCGCTACGGCAGTCTACAGGCATATCACTCTTTCGCCGCTCCTTATACATGCCCCTCCTTGTGGGTACGCCACTGCCGCGCGATGCCCGTTGCCATGGAGATGCATAAGGCATGAAAAATGCAAAATCCTGTTCTCATGCAGACAAAGTACCCACTTTTGCCTGGTTTTAACCACCCATGGGATCTAATTTTCGGAAAATGTCATCCTGCGTAACATAAGGAACATTACTGTGAAGTTTCAAGTCTGTAAAATCCCGCAAAATTTCAACGGTGATGAGGACTGCACTAACAATGAAATAGTCGTTACCATAGAGACGAATAAAGCATCAACAAAGCAACAGCCGTTGTCATGGTGATTTCCTACCAAAAACTGGAAATTTTGATATATTACGCCCCCGAAACTCCCCTTGGGATCGGATTTTCGCAGAATCCGTTCTTAGTGAGCGTCTACATCACAAAATGAGTAACTATGCTAAATTTCAAGTCAATCGGGTGTATAGTTTTAGAGATCTCGTGATGAGTGTGTCAGTGAGTGGAATTTCGCTTATACGTATATATATATATATATATATATATATATATATATATATATATATATATATATATGTTGAAAATATTTGTAACAGGATAACAAATGCAATAAAACTTTAGTTTTGAAATTACAGAAGTTGTCCTTGACATAGTATTGACGAGAAAATTAAAAAAAAATCAGCATGAAGTGTGAGTCCCAGGGTTAAACTACTTGCTTATATGTGTATATATATATATATATATACATACACACACGCACAAGTCCTTGTCAGAATTTTAACGGGAGAGGAAAATTATTGATGGTCCGAAAAATGAAAATTAATTTAAAATAATTAAAATAATTCTAGTAAAAGAAAAAAAACAAATTAAACACAGAGAGAGGGAAAAAACAATAGTTGAGGTTTGCGATTTAAAGTGATAAAAAGTATTTAAATACTAATTGAACTCTTATGAGGGTACTGATTGCTTCATTGTTAATATCACACGGGTGTTTTTTACTTGTATGGGAAAATTAAGAATGATAAGGCATCTAGTGCGTGGCAAAAATGTTAATAGGCAATAGGAAATAAACTTCTAGCGCCTGCGGCATTGTCAACACACACTTCGTACGTGTACTGCATGTTGTATCTAACCCCCTCCAACGCATTTGATTCAAAATTGGACTTTTAGTAAGGATCCCTAATGTTATTGATAATATTATATAGCCTATAGCCTTCCTCGATAAATGTACTATCCAACACTGAAAGAATTTTTTAAAATACGGACCAGTGGTTCCTGAGTTTAGCGCGTTCAAACAAACAAACAAACAAACTCTTCAGCTTTATAATATTAGTATAGATGTAGCCTACCTATCCTAATCGAGTGCAAAATTTAATTCCACATCGGTTTATACAATGAGATATAACGGCGTATGACGTATGAGTAAGCTACATCCCAAATAAATACACCTGTTGTGGTACGGAAGAAAAAAAGTGAGCATGAACTCGGGGTACTTTGGGTGTGGCTCTCTCGTCTGTGAAATGAAGGCTTCCCCGAGACTTCCGGTGAAGCACTGCCGCCAACTGAGTCCCGCGAACCCGCGGGGAGGTAACAAGCTTACCAACTGTGTTTTCTTACTGAAGGTTTCCAGGACAATATGGAATGTAAGCAATTAGTTTAACCCTGGGACTCACACTTCATGCTGATTTTTTATTTTATTTTTATTTTCTCGTCAATACTAAATGTCAAGGACAACTTCTGTAATTTCAACACTAAAGTTTTATTGCGTTTGTTATCCTGTTACAAATATTTTCAACAGATATTCACCAAGTGTAATATAATAGCTGTAAATTGACACAAAATTGGTCGTAATTGAGGGGCTGAGAATTAATAAAACGCAAATTTTATAAGCAAAGCACGTAGACTGTTGAGGACAAAAATCAGAAAAGGATTTGTTTAATAGCTTCTAAGGAGTTCGTTGGAATAATTTATAAAAATGCCATCATGAAGTGAGTGTTTTCAAGCAATTATTTTAACAACACATCAAGCAAGAAATTAGCGTTAAAATTTTATCATAACCACAAAAATATTTTTTTCCTGATGTCCAAATTAGGAAAACTGGGGGTGAACGGCCGTTTTCGTTTTGAATTCAATTATTAACATGGCAAAGTCACGCCCACTCCCAAAAATATTCTTACATCTGTGAGTTTAACAAAAGCAATTAGCCACAAGTATGATTTGGTTTTTTGAAAAATATTAATTAAACCTCTCCGGGACTCTTTGGTTCCCACTTAAAAAGAACTTTTCCATTACAGCGGTGGCTCGCCTGCATTCAAATGCAGCGGCGTGAAAACAATCTCGGTGAAACCAGCGCCGTGCAGCGGTCGCAATTGCTGCGAGCAAATTTCTGAAAGTAGAGAGCTCTTTGAACCATTTTAATTGTTTAGCGCGGCAACAAAAAAAAACTTTGCCTGGAAAGGTGAACAAAATAAGGTTGCGTTTTCCATTTATAAAATAACCCGTGTAGCTAGTCGAAATCTGAATCTGAAAATCTGAAAATTTACTCTACCATTTCCTCTTTACGTATTAAATCCAAGGTAAGTAAATAGGAAACCGTTCACTATTCCAGTTTGATTTTTAAAAGAATAAGTTATGCTTATTTTTATGGGATAAATTTCGTAATCTCCACCCTGATATCCGGGATGGTAACTATTTGAACTATTTGCTCTTAGCACTCGGGAAAAAAAATTCGTTTAACCCCTCACTCTTATTTTTCTCCTTAGTAGCACAACCCTCTAGTTATATTTATTTATATATTTTATATATATTTATACACTGACTTAATAATAAAAATAAGATATTTGTTTGATCTACATCTGAGCGAACAAAAATATTTGGACAGTCGAAATGTTAAATTATTACCGAGGCAGAAAGATAAATGTGGGCGAAGAGTAACGTTGCACCGAGAAAATAAAAATATCCAGTGAATCAAGTTTGCGTGCCTATAACCACGAGACTTTAAATACAAGAATGGAAATAATCTGGGTTGGACGTGTGCGCTCATGCCCCCACACGGACCAGTTAATAATTACAGCTCGTTTTGCTGCCGGCACGGAAAGTTTGGTCACTGCTACTACGGAAATCTATTACAGAACTGCCTTGTACTCTGCCCAATGCTTGCAGAGAAGAGATGCCATAAGCAGAACCTACTTCAGAAATATATATGTATATATATACTTTC
This sequence comes from Bacillus rossius redtenbacheri, assembly GCF_032445375.1. Lineage (NCBI taxonomy): Eukaryota > Metazoa > Arthropoda > Insecta > Phasmatodea > Bacillidae > Bacillus > Bacillus rossius. The sequence continues at coordinate 46,392,018 of NW_026962011.1, read as the reverse complement.
AGTTACGTTCGAACTAGCAATAAGCAACGGCGATCCCAACTTTAATTTTTTTTTCTAAGTGTTGACCGAATGGATTTGGGAGGTACGTAATACATCCCAGTTAAATGAGACTAAAATTTAAAAAAAAAAAAAAAACAAGCATCGAGAATTATATTTTAACGCTTTTCTGATTTCATGTCAGCAGAAGTTAAATTAAAAAGTATCACTAAAAAAAAAAGTAAAATATCACTCGTTTTTTTTTCAAGCATGTGTTGAGCCGATTTCAAAGGTACCTAATGTGTGGCCTGGAGTATATACAGTACACTCGCGATTATCCGCGAAATTAAGTGGCAGGGCAAACGTGGACAGTGAAAATCGCGGATAATCCGCAAAAGAGCCGATTATGGGAAACAAAAAAAGAAACATTAATTTCAACTTAAAATTCTAAAAATGTATGTACAGTAAAAGTTACAATTACAGTAAAAAAATTTAAATGATGTATTTAGTATTTTACTAAATAATTAACATACAATACATTTCAGTAATCTTTATATATATATATTTCTTGTGTGCGTGTGTATGTCACTGAACTCCTCCTAGACGGCTGGACCGATTTTGATGAAATTTTTTGTGTGAGTTCACGGGGATTCGAGGATGGTTTAGATTCACAATTGGATATTTTATCTCGATTCTGAGTTAAGAAAAAACTAAAAAATGTAATGTGTGTCATAGATATACAAACTGTTAGTGTCATTCCTCTATGTCTACCGAGCAATAGCTTTCAAGCCATTACGTTACGTTTTCCTATTGTAAGGAACTAAGTAGAGAGTAAGAAAAAAAAGCTCTTGACAGTTTGTAGTGTCGCCATATTTGTTTCAATTTTCAATACCGTTTTTGTATATTACAATTTAAATAGCAGAAAAAAAATCATGTTTCATAGACACATAAATAGTGAGTGTGTCATTTCTCTATGTCCACGAGGTCTCGCCGCGTTATTTTCTCCTTGGGGCGAACCCGTCCGCTTAGTTAAATAAACAGGTTTTATCGTTGAATGATTTCATGATATATTTCATGAAAATCTTCTCTCATAAAAAAGTTAGTTTTATCTACATTTAATAGGTCTCTCTCTCTCTCTCTCTCTCTCTCTCTCTCTCTCTCTCTCTCTCTCTCTCTCGCTCTCTCTCTGAAGATCAATCTACGAATCGTTACAAATTTATTTCCTTTATTTTTTTAGTTTGATTTGATACAATATGATTTCACTAAAAATCAATTTATACCCCTTCCTATTTTCATTTCCACATTACGAAGTTTCACTTCTTCCACGCGGAGGGACTCCACGCAATATTTTTGCATGCAATTAAAAACTATTTTTTTAATGATGCCAAAGAAGTATAACTTCACATGCGCGTACCTAAGTACACGCACCTATTTTTTTAATTTAATTTCTTCTATATATATTTTTCCTCTCTACCTAGGGCACTCATAATTCTTTTAAATTTCACGTGTATGTTTTCAATGTCATTCGAGTTGTACAATTATTTTTTGTCAAATTGGTCATTATTTATACGTTGTTTCATTTTGGAAACATACGTATTTTAGGTATTGTGAAAAATAAAAAAAAATAGTTTCACTAACATTCTTAGGTTTTTATTGTGTGAATAGTTTCAAGTTTAATATTATGTAGGTACATAAATTCTTAAACTTATAAATTTCTTCGAAATTTATTCATAGGTAGGTAGGGCCTACTAATATTTTCTATTTGTCAATATTGTTATTTTTTTTACATTACCTACTTATTTGCAAGGAGTTTGGTTTAGTGTTTATAATTTATCTGCTGAGCGTCAAGAGTCTTAGGGCTGCCGAGACCGAAGACCAGAAATATTTATCAATTATGTAATATATTGTTGAAAAATTTGAATTTAACTATTTCAGGAAAGTTGATTTTTTTTATTCATTAGAATAGTTACGTGTAATTGCCATCTTCCTTTATTTCATATTAAACATTATGTTTGGTTGAATGTGAGATAATTTTATTTATGTATGTTTTAATTTCATTTAATTTATCTTATATATAAAATTCTCGTGTCACAGTTTTCGTTGCCATACTCCTCCGAAACGGCTTGACCGATTTTGATGAAATGTTTTGCGCTTATCCGGTATCTATGAGAATCGGCCAACATCTATTTTTCATCCCCCTAAATGTTAGGGGTAGTCCACCCCTAAATTTTTTTTTTATTTCCAGTTTTTGGTAGGAAATCACCATGGCAACGGCTATTTCATTGTTAGTGCAGTCCTCATCACCGTTGAAATTTTGCAAGTGGTAGTGGGAGGGGGAGGTGTGGTGGTAGTGGGAGGGGGAGGTGTGGTGGTAGTGGGGGGTGGAGGGGGAGGTGTGGTGGTAGTGGGAAGGGGAGGTGTGGCGGGAGTGGGAGGGGGAGGTGTTGTGGGAATTGGAGGGTGGAGGGGGAGGTGTGGTGGTAGTGGGAAGGGGAGGTGTGGCGGGAGTGGGAGGGGGAGGTGTGGCGGTAGTGGGCAGGGGTAGGGGGAGGGTGGGAGAGGGACCGCCGACGCCGAGCAGATTTTTTCGCGAAATATGCCTGCCCCTAATGTTCCTTATGTTACGCAGGATGACATTTTCCGAAAATTAGATCTAATGGGTGGTTAAAACCAGGCAACAGTGGGTACTTTGTCTGCATGAGAACAGTATTTTGCATTGTTCATGCCTTCTGCGTCTCCATGGCAACGGGCATCGCGCGGCAGTGGCGTACCCACAACGAGGGGCATGTATTATGAGCGGCGCAAGAGTGATCTGCCTGTAGACTGCCGTAGCGAAGTACGGGTACATCAGTTGTACGTTGCGTGCACGAGTCGGGTAACCATCGGTGCTATTCATTTTCTCTCCGGTACATTATACAGCATTGTAATAAATTTTCACTGAATTTTTTTTTATTTACCATTACTATAAATGGGAGATGTGGCTTAATTTTTTTCCATTAGTACCTATAGCCGTGCGAAGCCGGGTCGGGCAGCTAGTGTAAACATAAAAGTGCTCGGTACTTGTTTCGTAACAAGGATACAGGACTGTACGTACTCAGAGACTTCATTAGACCCTGCGTGAGTTCCGAGAAGGCCTGTGGCGTTTTACTGTATACTGCACACAATACACTCGTCAGTAGAGTTCAAATTTGCTCACTTGTAATAAAATACAGATTTACATATGTGCTGTATTTTTTCGTAGCATACGCGGATAATAGGGAGTTTAATGTATATATATTACGTGTCTTCAGTTATTATATTCTGGAGGTTATCAGGAGGGGGTATAGGACTACTATCTCTCCCATCGCTCCTCATGTAGGAACCGCCACTGGTGACAAGTCGACAGAGAACTAAGCACACACAGAGTAAACTCCGTGCGGATAACTTCTGAGTGGCAACACCGCGGTGGTCGCCGGGGGGTGTTGGTTGTTGTAAGTGTGACGAGATACACGGGCAGTGTTGCGTGACAGGTGTGTTCGCCCCGTTTGGATACAGCGCGAGAGAATTTGAGATTTCCCCTCTCACTCGCAGCTCACAAACATTCTCATCACGAAGCAGCTCTATTTTTTTTCTGCGGTAAAAAGATGCCACGCAAGCTTGCAAATTAAACATTCCAATGTCATCCTTCAACCAATAAACGTTTTTAAAAAAAATACACTCAAGTAAACTGATATTTGCGCTCTGTATGAAAAACACTGTTATGGATTTCTCTTCTTCAGGGGTTGCGCAAATTTGCTAGACACATACATCGACGACTTGATTCCAAACTTTGAAACAATCCACATTATTTTATGAGACTAAAGTCCCGGTTGCAAGCCACTTTCAATTATACTTTATTAAAATATGTTTAACTCAGCATCCGGTTACGTGTATTCTGAACATGATCCGATAGGGGTCATTCTTCGTTCAAACTGAACAGGTTTTTTGCAAATACTTGGTAACAATGCTTGCTTCGATTGGCTGCTTCAACGTAATCGAACCATATCTAAAATAATTACCAAACGTGTATCGTGTTGCACCAGAAAAATTAACAAGTAAATACAATAAATGAACGGTTTTGTTTTGTGTAATTGAATGGCAATGCGCAATTATTGTGTGGTATAATAGGTTTTGAGCATGCAATTAAACGACCCATCCGAATAAACAACGAAACATAAAAACTGCGATATATTATTTTAATCTTCAAAAATTTCACTTGTAAGAAACATTTGTACGTTTACTGGATTCATTAAAGAAATATACAACTCGTAAAATTTTCACAGAAACATGTCCATATAATTTACTTTACACTGGTATTTCCATATATAATAATAAACATTGTAGTACGGTTAGGAAATTAAATAATTAGCTCATTTGTACTCATAGTCAATTGGATGGTATTTCCTAGTAAATTATATAACATTGGTTTTATATTTATTAAGTTTGACCAGATTTTGTGAACACCAATTATTGACTTCAATAATGTATTATTGTTAATATAGACAGTCATTTAATGTATAATATAACACATTTTTAGATCATCAGCAAAATTATACCAACCGAGTGAGTGAGTACCTTGGTAATATCGTTAATAAATAAATTAAAGGATTTCTGAGGTACACCAGAACAAGCATTGTACAGAGAATATTTATGACTGATAGATATAAAAGAATCTATTGGTAAGGTAACTTGAAAATTAATTAACATAATTGCCACATATGCCAAAATTGGACAATTTAATAAGAAGTAAGGAATGATTTACTGTGTCAAATCTAAGTCGAAATAGCATGCATCTGCCTGACCCCTATTGGTAATTATATATAGTTTTAATACAACTAAGTAGGTTAGTAGTAGAAAACATTCCAAACCTGAAACCATGTTGATTTTTAAATAAAATATTACGAAGTTGAAAATTTAGAAATTTAGATTTTTTTTTTTCAAAAATGTTAGAGAACCCATTGAGTAAATATTGGCCTGTAGTTTGAGACGTATAAATTTGTACCATTTTTATGAATCGGAATCATTTTGGCTATTTTACATTTGTTGGGAAAAACTATGTTTTCAAACTAGTATTAAAAATTCGATGCAGATGAGGTACTTAAAGGTGGAAATAACTTTTTAAAATAAAATTGGGTATGCCATTGGGCCCTATGGATTTAGTTGATTTTAAAACATTGATATCCATATATATTAGGCTTTCAGAAATATTAGAAACAGATATAGTCTCAGAAGACATTACTGAGGTAGTCATGGGGTTAATAGAATTTGGAGTCACATATACACTAGAGAAATACTGTGCAAATATATTCGATACTACATTAGCATTTACTTTAAGATATAGTTGTTCCTAATAACTATATTTCATTAATTTCACACATCTCCAAAACAATTAGGGTTTTTCTTATTATTATTATTGTTCGTAGATTGAGTCCAATGGATTTTGTCGCACTTTATTAGAGAGTTCACTAATCTTAGAAAATGAGAGAACTGTGAATTGTAGAATAAATTATTTTTTCTTCTGTTGAGCTTATGAAAATATTTCTTTGATTCTAGAACACGTTTTAATTCACTTGAGAACCAAAGAGGATATTTATACTTGTTTTTTTTTTTAAGATAGTGGAATTCCGGAATCGATATTTTTCTGAAATACAGTTCGTTATTTGATCAATGAGGTCATTAACATCGGTATAATTATACAAATATGACCAGTAATGGTTTTTAATAGAGTTGTAAACCAAAATATTTGCCTTTTTTTGAGTAATTTCTATATACATAAGAAGGATTGATAGTATTCTGGTAAGTATCTAATGTGATGTTGATATTTAAGGCCAAATGATATACATGTTCTTTGATAGTTCAAAAAATATATTCCAGGGTAATTTCACTATCATTAAGTTTCATTTGGCACGCCAATACGTTTGGTATCTTCCCTAATTTTGATGAAAGTGACTGCATATGGTTTTATGTTCATACACGTGGGTCCGCCATCTTCCTGTGAAAATTTCGTTGCGTGGTGTGCGCGCGCATCGTAAAAATTCACTCTCGTCATTTTTCCATTGCGCGCCTAAAATTACAACTTCAAGAACACAACAAAATGGGTTGTGAGTCTTAATGGATAACTTAACATCTTATAAACTTGGAGAGATGCTCAAATTCTCTCTCCGGCCAGACACGTTCGCGGCGCTGCAGGGAACAGGGAACAAGGCAGCCGAATGATTAACAGAGGCGGGTAAGACAACTGGGGGCTTTGCGCCCTTAACAACCCCTCCCCCTCCCCCTCCCCCTCCCGCCTGTACAGTGTAAGTGACGAGACTCGGGAAGGCCGTGTAGCGCCTTCTTGCCGCCCCTGGCCCCTCTGCGACCCGCTTCGCACGTAACGAGCTACCAGGAGGCCCGCCGCGGTGCAAAACAGTCCCAAGTCACCTTCGCGTCCGACTCCCTCTGTGGTCTGACGTAAAAAATTAGGTTATTACTTTCAGTCACCGATTTGATTGGCGGTTACGCGCTGGTGAGTGCCAGACTATAAAAACGTAAGGAAGTTTATAAATGTACTAGCTGCCCGACCCGGCTTCGCACGGCTATACTAATGGAAAAAGAATTATGCCACATCTCCCATTTACAGTAATGGTAAATAATAAAAAATTCCGTGAAAATTTATTACAATGCTGTATAATGTACCGATGGTTTCCCGACTCGTGCACGCAACATAAAACTGATGTACCCGTACTTCGCTACGGCAGTCTACAGGCAGATCACTCTTGCGCCGCTCATAATACATGCCCCTCGTTGTGGGTACGCCACTGCCGCGCGATGCCTGTTGCCATGGAGACGCAAAAGGCATGAACAATGCAAAATACTGTTCTCATGCAGACAAAGTACCCACTGTTGCCTGGTTTTAACCACCTATGCTATGGGATCTAATTTTCGGAAAATGTCATCCTGCGTAACATAAGGAACATTACTGTGAAGTGTCAAGTCTGTAAAATATATATACTTGAAAAAAAAGGGCAATTTTTGAAATTTAAAGTACTTGCAAAATTTCAACGGTGATGAGGACTGCACTAACAATGAAATAGCCGTTGCCATAGAGACGAATGAAGCATCAACAAAGCAACAGCCGTTGCCATAGTGATTTCCTACAAAAAACTGGAAATAAAAAAAAATTAGGGGTGGACTACCCCTAACGTTTAGGGGGATGAAAAATAGATGTTGGCCGATTCTCATAGATACCGAATAAGCACAAAAAATTTCATCAAAATCGGTCAAGCCGTTTCGGAGGAGTATGGCAACGAAAACTGTGACACGAGAATTTTATATATAAGATATTTCATGCTTGGCCGAGAAAACAACTTGGATAAAACAATCAGAAGTTACAAAATGTTGATGCATACAATATGTGGGATATCGGTGACTGAAAATAACCTAATTTTTACGTAAGGAAAACATGTCTTTTAAGGACACTTTACAGTAAAATTGCAGCAATAAGTTTACTTTTATACATTTTATAAATATGGATTAAAACTTGTTTCGGAAGGCAAATATATATATATATATGGTTTGGAAAGAAAAGCTTGCGACGCATGTAATGTTCTGCAAAAATTATATGTTTTTTTAATGAAACATGTTTTAATGGTAATGTGAGAATTCATGTTTTTGTGTGTTTTTATTTTTCGTTATAATGAATTCCATTGTAACATTTACCATATATATTCATAGCTTTGATGAAACGCCTATTTGAGCAAAAATTAACATTTAGACAAGCATAACCCACCACCAACCCTAACGATCGAAAACCACCTACTATTACACTTGAGGCCTATATATTAATACAAGTTATAGTCTCACGTGCATTCAAAACAGATTTATATTAAAATTGTAGTAAATAAATTGAGTCTTAATATCAGACGGATGCTTATTTTTTTCATTAATTACCACTTTAATATCCAACATTATTAGAAACCAGTAGGCAAACATCTACGTACCAATTTTCGTCAAAACATTAAAATGAAAAAAAAAACTAATATTCATCCTGTGCACTATCTCTTAAAAGTTAAACACTTTAATTTTATACGTTAAGTAACGCAAAGAGATAATCAAGGACAGAATGGGTATTTGGAAGAAAAGATTTTAAAACCCTGCCAACGTTTTATCATGAACCAATATAAAAGCTTAAGTATATTAGAACCGCACTGGGTTTTTCGCTGGTGCAGTAGCGTCACATTTAAGCCCACGTGTTCTTTAAAGCTAGTTAGTTACACTGCCATATATACCGACGAGCTCGTTTCCCGAGAGAAGTTAAAACGTAAGAGAATTTGATCCCACTCGGCATAAATCTTTTTTTAGAGCGACGTAAATAAAAGTACAACGACAGCTAGATGGTGGGATATACGTTAGCTTCTTCAAAAATAAAATTAAAAAAATTTTCATAAGGCAAAGTGCCAAGTTCTTCACACTAAAGATACAAATGTTATTGTCGACTATTTAAGTTAAATTATCTGCTTTAACGGGTATATTTTAACTGTTGGAGGCCACCTCCACATTTTACGCTGTAAACATTTCTTCCTCGGGGTTAAACGTAATGCTCCCCCCGATAATGAAGTGTGAAAATACTCGTAAATAACAGGGTCTAAGGCAACAAGGCGCGATAATATTTCAAGAGGATGTTAGTGCCCTCCTTTCAAGATACTATTTTGGTCTCTTAAGACCTCTTCTCTAGTAAACATTTCTCATACAAGAGCTCTCGGTTTTCATGTTTAGGACTTATAATACGGTCTGCGGTTTTTAACGATAAGTAATAAAATGCCTGAGATGAGAAAAACGACTTTAGTTTGTTTATGTGTTTACTGAAAGAACAATTTTAAGCAGAGGTATAATAGAGAATTACCAAACATACATCTCACGGTAAAATAGATATATTTTAAGTATAACAAATAATAATTGTTTTAAATACTGGAAAACTCGATGGCTGCGTCCCGACTGAAGTTAATTAAACAAAATTGTAGGAAAAATATTCTTTGGGTGCGTTATGGAAAGTTGATGAGTGTGAATTTTTACGATACGTACGCACCATGAAATGAAGTTTTCACAGGAAGAGGGTGGACTCACGTTTATGAAAATAAAACTTTATATTGTAACTTTCACAAAAATTAAGGAAGATACCAAACGTATTGGTTTGTCAAATTAAACTTTATGATAGTGAAACTACCCTGAAATATATTTGGTAAACTAAAATAGTCATAGTAAAGATTAATTTAAAGTTTTTAAAAACGTAAATATACTAGTATTAAAGCAATTATAAAACTATCCACGTTGTTGGCTTCCTAGCCGAGTAGTTATAGTACGTGGCTGAAAACTTTAAGGAATGTGATTAAATTCTCGGCTACGGGAGTATAACTTTTTTTTAATTTACAGAATACTAGATTATACAAATTGTGCTTTAAAATTTTTTTTTAACAATGTGGATCTGTGTAAAAAAAAACGTTTGTGTCGCTTCAGAAGGGGGGAGGGGTGGTTACCTATCTTTTTTGACGTGATTACGTCTTATAAATCGATGAACGCCGGCTGCACGCACGAAAAATTGTCACGTTCCGCCTGAGCCGAGCGTGCAAGAACCGTTCAACCATCGTGCGAGAAAAAAATCTTCTATAATATCAAACAGGTTTAAGGCGGACTTTTTAACTAATTATTCGTGGTTATATTTTCAACGAATTATTTAAATTAAATTTGCAAAAACTGTAAATAATATTTGAAAATTAAAAAAAAAATGTTTGTCTGTAAAGTCGGTTTACGGACGATAGTTTAACGTGACAACGTCATAACAAAACATTGATGAAATGATTGCATACTTTTATGAATAAAATTGAATCATTTTTATTTAATTATCTCTATTTTGTATGGATAAAAAGGAGTGAAATGAAATCTACAATTTAATTGATAAATTTACTTTTATTTGTACTCATTAATTCAAATATATTTATTACTTTAACTAACAGATTATTTTAACTATAACTTTTATACCTGTTTGCTATTTAACTTCTTCCAATCTGTGTCATTCTGTTAAGGATAGGACGATGCTAGGAAAAGTTGGAAACGAATGGGGAGTGTTTCAAGTTAAATGTGCCTCGAAAAAAGTCAAATCGATGGTTGTTTCCAATCGAGTGGAAGACAGATAGATACGGCGCAAGCGTACAATGAGCGTAACGAGACACAGCGCATCGGGACAGTGTGCGTTACGTGACACTTTTTTCGTGCGTGCAGCCGGCGTTCATCGATTTATTAGACGTTGTCACGTCAAAAAAAAAGTATGCAAATTTTCATCAATGTTTTGTTATGATTTTATCACGTAAAAATATCGTCCGTAAACTGACTTTACAGACAACCCCCCCCCCTTTTTTTTTTGCAGGCTGTCCCGCGTCGCCGTGGTCCCATCAAGGGTCGCTGTTCCCCGGGCGGCCGCTTTGCCATCCGTCTTCCTCTCCGAGCTCCGGGAGTTGCCTCGCGCGCAAATGACCTCGTTCCTATCTGCAACACGCTCGTTCTGACGTTCTGACGGCTGCTTGCCTCCCCCCTGAGGGGCCTGGCGCCCTCCATTCTTCATTCGAAAAACAGCGGTGCGCGTTTCACCTTTATCTGCCCCCCCCCCCCTCCCTCCCCCTCCCTCCACCAATAGAGCTCCGAGTGGAACTCCACGAATGAGCGCGGGTGACCTGATAGCAAGAGGCCACTCACTTCCGCGCCGCCGTGAAATAGACGTATTTCCAAAAGCATAAATAACAGCTTCGCCATCACTCTTGATCTACTTTTTTTTTGTATCTGACGTACACAAGCGGGAGGAATAAACGAACTTTAGCACCCAAAACGGGGACGCACCACAACGCCGAAATGTCAAATTGACCACAACGCCGACAGCTAGAAAACTGCTGTGTACCACAATGCCGAAATACACTTGCGCCGAAAAATGGCATTGCAGGACTGCCACAAAGGTTAGGTTAGGTTAGACTAGGTTAGGTTAGACTAGGTTAGGTTAGACTAGGTTAGGTAAAGACTAGGTTATGTTAGGCTAGGTTAGGTTAGGCTAGGCTAGGATAGGCTAGGTTAAGTTAGGTTAGGTTATATTACGCTAGGTTAGGTTAGGTAAGGTTAGGTTTGATTGTGGTATTTCGGCGTTAAGGTACATTTAAGAAACACACACAAATTCATTCAGTTGTTATTTCGGCGCTGTGGTACACAGCATTTTTCTAGCTTTCGGCGTTGTGGTAACGACCACCCAAAACCATTTCACACATGTATGTATGCAACATACAAACAAAATGAGCTGACTGATCGAGCCAATGGGTTCATACATATATCACCAATGAACTCAAATATTTTTTTCTCTTAATATTTTATAACGCACACAAATGGGAATCAACCAATTTTTTAGCAGTTAACCATTTCAAACATATAAGTTTTTTGTTAGACTTTAGATTGAGAACTATTTATTTTTTCCTGGTGTACGGTTAACTTAATGGGTTAGCATGTTTACAAATTTTACGATCAGTTAATTTATTATCAAAAAATTGTCTTTGGGATGTGTAGCAAACAAATACGGTAGCATAAACTATGTACCAGACGTATGTTAGGCACATTTACATAAGGAAGTTTGCAAATAATCAAGTGTATTTAATTTCATTGAACCGGTGTTTTCTCATTGGTAATATTTTTATTACAAAACTTGAAATAATTTTTCTGTATAAAATTCAAAGTATCATAAGAGAATAGGATCTCACCATTAAAGAGAATTTTTAAATAATGAAATTATTGCAGCAGTCAATATACATCGACTTTTTTTTGGGTAAACGTGGTTGTAGTTCATCCTGGTGCCAGAAAAATAACGAAATTTGCCACCAATGACGTCTCTGTCACCAAATGAGCGAGCTATTCGAAACGTTTGTTCAAATAGGTGTGTTTCTGGGTTGGGGAGGGGGGGGGGGGGGGGGGAACTAGACCCGAGAAAATTTATTTCTGCTGGCGTTCCGTAATTTGTGTAACGGCTGCCCCGCGGGCTCGTGTAACGAGGACGGAGCAAGGAAACGCAGAAAGAGCGAGCGGCGAATGTTCGCTACTCCCCCGGCTGGCTCCCGCGGAGGACAAATCCAATTACCGCCGGCAAGCTCGAGGTTCACACCGGTCCACTCCGCCGCCCGAGCAGTTCCGAAGTTCCCCGAAGTTCCCCGAAGTTCGTGCGACTACGGTAGCACCAACGTCACTAACATTTACTCTACATTATCTTTGAAAGATTTGTGCTATGGGAGTGCATAACTTGATGTAAGCTTTTGGACATACGCTATTGCTAAGCAAATTTTCTTTTTGGGGTTCAATTTTTTTTTGTGCTGTCATCATTTGTGGAGGTTTTTTTCGTTCTCTTCTGTTTTGTAAAACTATTGTGTTTGTTTCGTCTTTTCGTTTTGTCGTGTTTTTGTCTCGTTTCAACTGTTGAGCTGAATTTTTTTTTTTTGGGTTCAATATGTTTGTGCTGTCATCATTTTTGGGGTTTTTTTCGTTCTCTTAGTCCATTTTTCTTTTTTTCTTCTTTTTTTCTTTGTTTGTTGACCATATTCCTGTTATGGAATATTATGTGGTGTTTATATCCTGTTGACAACAGCAATTTTTTTTTTCTTAATTAGTGTTTTTGTCTTTTGGGTTTTTTGTAGTTTTCTTCTACAGACAAACATGTGCTTAGCAATGGCGTATGTCCAAAAGCTTAGATCAAGTCATTTAGTACTCTACATTTCAAATCGTTAATTTTTAACCAACAATTAAAATTATTTTTTTCTGTATCTTAAACGTAGCTAACTTTAACCTACCCAAACCATGCACAATATTAAAAGTATTTTTTTTTTTAATGTAGCTAACCTAACCTAGGTTTTTCTTATTTACACCTAACCCTTCGTTAAAATGAAAAACTTCTTACATTTTCGGATTTTGGTTTTCATAAAAGTGGCTGTCCTTTAGAACTACAAATGTTTTGATGTACAAAATGTAATTTAAAATTCAAATTCTCGACGCTTGACATGTTGATTTTAGGTAATCATAAATTTGAAAAAAAAAAGAGGAGAAAAAAGACTAGAATGCACGAACGCGACCTCGGAACGGACTTGTGTGAATCTTAGGTTTTCCCCATTTCCGCCCCCGCTACGTCCGGGGTTGGTTGGGGAGTGAGGGGAGGTAAAGGAAGAGAACGCGGTGCAAAAGTGCGAAGTGCGCTCCGCGAAACGCTAACGCCTGCCAGTTCCGAGGAGGCCCGTTTCATTAGCGCGGTCCCATCGAGCTGGCGCCTTGTAAATACAGCCGTGTTGTGCGGGCTGCGGTCCTGCAGGGGGCGTTAGTAACTCTATGCCGCGGCCTCTTTCGTCCTTAAGATCACGAGCGGAGGTCTTCAAACCACGCGCCAGGAAAAAATATAACTGTAGCATATTAGCTGCAATGGAAAATAAATGATATTTCGTATCATTTAGCAAAAAATGTTGCATTTTGACGTGAGAGCGTCTAATAAATCGATGAACACCGGCTGCACGCACGAAAAAGTGTCCCGTTACGCACATTTTTACGTTGCACTGTGCCCCGTTACGCTCATTGTTCCGTTACGCTGTGTTCCGTTACGCTGTTGGCGAGTGCAGTAATAATAGGTTATCTTATAATTGACTAAAAAATTATGGTGATTCATATAATTAATTAAAGATATTTGATTACAGTTTATTTATATGAAAACTTGTTCATAATTATATTTAAACTTTATAGCTAAACGCCAGTTTTTAAAATTAATTACAAGTAATCTACACGTGAACTGTTTCGTCGACTTTTTATAAAGTGAAGTGAAAAGTTAATGTGGTTTTCATTGCTTATTACAACAACAATTTCGGCAATAAAGATTAATTATTCTTGCATTTTAAAAATCTGACTACTAGTATAATTTCAAGTATTTATTATTTTATTATAAAAATAAAAAATGATTTAATTTTATTTATAAAAGTATGCAATCATTTCATCAATGTTTTTTATGACATTGTCACGTTAAACTATCGTCCGTAAACCGACTTTACAGACAACCAATTTTTTTTTAACTTGCTTGAATTAATAGCTGGATATGTTTACTACTTTAAAATTCGGATGCAACAAATTATACGACACCAACTTCTTAAAAAATATTTATCTTTAACCTTGATTATAAATTAATTAACTTTTATTCACGAGGGTTTGTAATCATAATTAATATTTAAGGCTCGGTCCCATACGTACAGTGGATAATTTAATTTTCATGGAATTTATTTGAATTCAACACGAATCTTTGTCACAATATGTTTAAAGTATTTGTACTAAGGTGTAATATAATGTGTGTAAAAAGTTATAGAAATTATGAACATTTGAATGACTCCTTACACCCACTATATTACACATTGTGAAAGTCTGTTGAAAATATTTGTGACAAATAACAAGTGTAAAGAGGTATGATATTAAATTCACAGAAAAAAAAACCTAAACAAATAGTAACTACTAGAAAATTATATACAGGCCGAGGACTTGGTTTAGTGCCTCTCAGATTGGGAACTGTAATCAACAGTTGTAACAGAGGTGTCAAAACGTTTGTGTGATTTAAGATTCATTTAAAGGGAAGAAGAATTATTTAAAAATCACTACAATATTAATTAACTTGGATGTTTTTTCACAATGTTGATGGGTTTTTCCTTAGAAATTTTTTGCAGAGTTCTGTTCTTTTTTTTTAACTTAGGTAGAATATTTGGTTTGCTTGGGTCCATTTTTTTGCGTGTGTGCTGTTCAGCAATGTCTTCTGTTTCTTTTTCCTGTTTTGAACTTTCGAATCTGCGTGGCTAGCACTTTCCATGAGAATAAATAAATTAGCAAGTAATTACTATATAAGATATTTGCGTATTCCTCAAAGATAATCTCAAAATCTTTTCTGGAAAATTAACTTGAAAAGAAAAATTCATTTGCAACGTGGAATAGCGTAGACTCTTCATAGATGCAGATATATCTTAATAATATGATCTCTATTCACGGAAGATTTATTTCACCTCCCAAGCATTTTCGAACTCACGCGAAGTACAGCAATTCAGCGAAGGGGCTGGAAAATATGGACCTTAAAAAAACGGCGGAAGATTTACGCCCGAGGAGAATTAAGTAGGATTGAGGCGACCGCGATGAGAAAGAGGTTCTGATGATGAAACTATCTGTCGACAAGAAAGAGGCCTCTTACGGAACTATTTGCAATTCAAACGAGCGGTCCAATTGACTTGTGCGAACTTCATTAATCCTCTTCCTAGTTTGCATACCTTCCATCTTGTTGACATCAGATTCAGGAAGATCAATTAACTGTCGTCGCGATTCTATATCAAGAACACGTTCCGTAATAAACACAACGCACACAAGCCGCACGCACGCACGCACGCATGTGTAATTAAAACTTGAAGCGGCAAGAATTTACAAAAATAATTATGGTTAAAACTATAAAATATGCTTTAACTCATCAATTTTTACACGTTGACTACATCAATAAAATTCGTCCACAATGGTAAGAATTAGTCCGTTTTTTTTATAATATAACTGTGTATTATAGTACATTGTTTCATGATAGTCAACCAAGTATACAAAGTTATATTTTAAGGACGGGATTAATTCTTACTGTTTATTCTTAAGTACTCTATCTTAAAGTAGCCTTCAGGCCTACTATCATTACTGGAGAAAATCTGGGGTGGTTCACTGGTAATTATGAATGTACAGGCGTTTATTGGTAACTACAAAAAAAATATTTAAGTTTTTTTATGTTCATTTTTCGGGATAGGTGTTTTAGTCATTATTCATAAGATGAGACAGTATAATGCTGCAATTCTTGTTTATAACTGGCTGAGGTAGGGGCCATTTGGAACGGAGTTAAAACTTTAGTTGAGTTAACGGCCGCGTAAAACTAACATCTCTGCTCCTGTGGGGCGACAAGCGGCGGCCTATGACATACGACCTCGGCTTTCAGCCTCCTGGTGCTCCAAAAACCAACCTTTTTTTTAACTCGTAGCATCTCCTTTTAATGGTCTTTCAAACAAAGGTACCTTCGTCTTTATTGCCTGTAATTAAAGCGGCCGCGCGAGATTTTACGTCGACGGACCTGTGTCCGGGTACGTAATTATGACAGGGAAGGTGGTGTACGATGAACTGGAAGGTAGCAAAACAAGTTATATGGAACGCTTCCATGCTTTCCAACACTGAGAAATTTTTTATCGGATTATTTTGCAGCCAGATGCCCCATCATGTAGCCTATATTAATGTCCAATCTGAAGCATAAATTTAAAAGAACGTTAACATTTATCTAAACGACTCAAAAATTTATAACAGGAACACCATACTTACGTTAACATTACCTGGTCAGAAATATAAACCATTTTTTAAAATAGTAACGAAATAATATTTAAAATGTATAACTTAAAACTTGAACTTTAAAAATATAAAAAACACTTTTCCAATTCTTAATGTTAATCATTTTAAAACTTCATAGGGAAGTACGTAATGTATTTTTATAACATTTAAGACACAAGGCCTTCTAATCTTTTTTAAAAGGTCAGTTTACAATTTTTTAGTAACAATTTTTTTTATCAAACTATGCTTTGCTATGCGTGATGGGCTTTGCAATTCAATGTTTGGAATTAAAATAAAAGCACATTCAGTTAGATTACACCAATAAATATATTATATTTGCTTGAACATTCGCAAAATGGAGACCGATTGAGGGTTTCCCATTGTATTTAAATATACGATATGATTCGTGCACAAAAATGAATCATAATACCCCGGCACTGACCGGATGCTGATAATTAAAAATTTAAAAAAATCTTACTCGAAGCTGGACGCACTCCATTGCCACTCAGTTCTTTGCATAAGTGAGAAACCTCAGCGATTCCCGCGACCGAAAAACCTTATAGAAAATAATCTGGCAAAGATCTAAGTTGTTATTTCTCCGTGAGAACAATTTGCGTCTTACATATCATCGTACACGCTGAACAATGCGAGTCGTGTTCGGACACTAAATACATCTTACATTGGACATATTCAATCGGGCGTAAAACAAGCAGCACTTTTTTCACACACAAACATCGAGTATTGCCTAAATCCCCTACAAATTTATTGGTGTTTGTTTGATCTTTTATGCCCTAAAATTAATAATAAACTAGATAATGAAATAATTATAATTCGCGGGGGTTTTATTTTCAGGTTAGATACGAAAAAAAAAATCGATCGTAGAGTAGTCACTGCTTTGTCCAAAGTTGTAGAAAAATTAGTTTCCTTCAACTATAGGCAATATAATTTTTCGTGAAAAGTAAAAATGCTCTAGTTATTCTACAAAACCAATTCTTCCTTAAAATCAATATGGCAGGCAACGCAACCGCTGAATTTAGTTGCCATTTTGAATTTAAACTAATATTTTATCCCTACAATTTATCTCAATTTATCTCAATATTTTGGGAGTTGCATCACTACAGCCGGGAAACAACCTCAAGTGTTCCAAGGCGCGGCTCCGTCTGGTTACAATGACTCCATCTGCTTTTGGCTCCAGATGATTTCAATTGCATTTTCCTCAAACTGATTCTGATAGCTGGAAGGGCTTTATTATTACTCTCCAATTTGTTAGTCATTGGTGACGATTTTTACATATTTAAGTTATAAATTGTATTGCGAGAGCTGCATCTTAGTTATAGATCAGATTACGAGAGCAAAAACATTTTTTTAAAATCCAAAATATATT
Organism: Bacillus rossius redtenbacheri; assembly: GCF_032445375.1. Taxonomy (NCBI): domain Eukaryota; kingdom Metazoa; phylum Arthropoda; class Insecta; order Phasmatodea; family Bacillidae; genus Bacillus; species Bacillus rossius. The sequence goes on along the minus strand of NW_026962011.1, from coordinate 46,374,236 downwards.
TTTTCCGCTTTTATACACGTGCAGGTAAAACAAGTCATGATTGTATGTATCCCGTATTTCTTAGTCCATGTTTATTTGGTGATGGATAAATTTTCGACATTTTACGAAGCAAGTAGAAGTCCTAACCTGTCGACATATATGTTATGATCTTGCCATGACGTGCAATCAATTTCTTCTGCTGCTGTCATCTTCCTTACGTGTTTATTATTAACTTTCTTAAGATCTCTGTAGTCCTCTGTTTGAACACCAACCTCAAAGTCACTATCGTTATCGTCATAAGCTTGATGAAAATAATTTTATTTTCAACACGTCGTTTCCATTCTTTCCTGTATTAAAAGATGTCTTATCTGGAGACGGCTATCAGCATCAGCCATTTCACGTGGTAATCCTTCGATTTCAGCCGACGTCTTCTCCCGTCCTGCCTTGACGCATGGCTAAACGGAAATATTGAAATATTGCGCTGCGCACCTGAGCCGATTACTCAGAAACTTTGTTCGTAAATCGTAAAATTTCTATTTTAATGGTGGAAATCCCCCACCATATTGGATTTTCAGATGTTCAGTAGAACTTCCGAATTAAAGTTTTTAGTTCGACATGGCATTATCACTTTTTTAAGGGGCACGCCGAGTGTTGGTGAGGCAGGATGATAAGTGCGACTCTCGCTGGTGCTTCTAGTATGGGATCGCCTCTAAGTGCACGCATGTGGAGTGGCACGCAGTGTCATCTCGTGCATGGGAGAACTGTAGGTTTAAGCGTTAATCATGACGTTACACGGCAGGAGAAATTAAATAAAGTTTTAATGCAAGTCCCTTGAGCGCTTTCAAGAATCTTCACCGGGATTTCCATGACTAAAATGTATTATGAAAACACGCGTTTCAGCCATTTTCACTCTTTTTAAAAAAATACAGTTCATTACCGAAATATTGAAATTGAATAACTCATCCACCTTAAGCGTATTCTTAGGCTAGATACTTTTCGTAAACAGACATCTCTCTAACAACTTGAGCATTTTTAAAATCACCTTGTTTTATTGTGCTCGGGTAAACGAGGCTCTTAAGTTAACATTATTTGTCTGGTGTTATTATGACAGTTATCACCCACTTGAAATAATCATTTATTGTCCTCTCTGAACAGACTGGAACCCGTTAGTAAAATGTATAAAAGCTTGAGAATATTTGACAAATGTCTTGTCAAGCCGAAAATTTAAAACAATTTCTAAAAATGAAAATAATAATAACAAGAAACGAAAAAAAATCACAATTGTGGGTGGTAAACCACTTAAGTCCTCAAATAATGTCATTTGGCGTGATCCTCCAGTTGTATAAAAAAAACAATGAAAAAGCAATGAAACTAGCCCTATAACAATAAAGTACTTTGCAGGCTTTCGCAACCATCATCTGATAAGCAATCGATATGGAGTCGCATCGAAGTGGTCAATTGTCCTGACGTTTCACTCGGCGTTGAAGCAGGCATCTTCAGGGTTATGTATACTTACCATGGGTCTTCTTCAGGTAGCCAATCAGGAGAGGCTTCCTCTTATTGAATCTAGTGCCAGCCAATCAGGGAATTGCTCTCTTGTCATTGGCTGTTGCATCGGTCAATCAAATAATGCCTTTGCAATATATTGTTAATCCTTTCTCTCCCCCATCCCCTTTCTCGTAAACAGAAATTCCTTTCGAGGTGCCGACGTGTGCGCAGTATTCAGAATGAACCAAAGTGTGTACCAATCACTGGGCCGTCATAGAAGTCGAGTCACGTAGCAATCGATCGTCGCCGCACCGTACGCTAGACGAAGTTAGCAAGTCCGTGATTGACGATCTAAAATTTCTCGTAACAAAAAAAAACATCAGGAACCGGTAGAGTGAAGATCTGCTTTCGTACCAAACGTGTGGGAAAGGCGCTGGCCCGAATGTATCTGTTAGTTGTTTAAGCCCGTTTTCTTTTAAAGCCTTTTCTGTTAAACAATTTGTTGTTAATAATTTAGTTATTAACAATTTATTTTGGTATTCATTATTTAAACTTTGGTATTGGCTTGGACGCTGTTTATTTCTTTATTAAATTTTTTTCCGTGGCTTTTGGAAGATGTTTTTTTAAATTTTAATGTAAGTTTTAGTTACGTTTTTTAAATAAAACTAGGGTTTGTTCATTTCCGTTTTGTTTTCAATAAACTCATGAAGCTGGGGAGGTGCGTGGGGAGTGGCGAACGAGTGCTTATGCACTGGGCAGTTTTTGCGCCAGTTGGCACCACTGAGTTGGTCAGCGCTTCTGTGCAAGAGAGGCACATCTGTCAGTGACAGTGACAGCGACAGTTTCTCGGGCAGCCGGGAATAGAGTGACGGCCCTCGCGCGAGCTAGCTGTGGAAGGGAAAGTTCAAATTGAAGATTTAAAATGCGTTTTTCTAGTTGGTTCGCGCACTCCCCAAATTAGCGTTAGGACGTTGTATGAACAACTATATTTAAATTATAACCTGAAATGTTAAATATTTTAAAGAGTAATTTTTTTTAATTGTAAAGTTTTATTAATGCGAGCTCGTAGCTTAGTGATTTTTTAACAGCTGGCATTTTAGGTTTGAATTTGTATAAGAATCTTTAATGTATTATAAATTTGGATATTTTTTATATTTTTCATAATAATATTATTTCTAATTAATTTCTAATTTTAAATTATTGTTTCATCTTGGGTCATCAATTGTAATTTGATATTTGTAGTCATTCTATTTATTTTGAACTTATATACTTTAATGCATTTTCTGAAAGAAATATTTAGAAAAATAAAATTTGGCAAATCATAATAGCAAAAGCTCATTTTCATTTAACGAAATACCCAATTCGACGCAAAACATTGATAAGTTGTCTGCTATTTTTATTATTATTTAGCTTAACACTTTGGCTAGGTTCGTGCAGAAACTTACGCTTTTTTAGATTATTTTAATTTCATTATTTTTTGTAGAACCAGTCGGGTGTTGAGATTGTGCTATCTACCTTGTAAAGAAGTTAGATACCACAAACTGTCCAAATAAAAAATCTAGCTTTAAAAATAAGTCACATAATCTTTTCTTTCGCAACAAATACACAAACATATAACTACGTAAGGATTTTTATATTAACTGAGCATTTTCCACCGCTTACCCCTGCATTATGCGAATGTCAGTACTATGCGAGGGAACGTACAACACTTAAGTAAAAAATTTCAAAACATGCGCTAAAATTTGTAAGGAAGAAGAATCTTCAAATAATTAAAGATTGTAACTATGTGATTGGCAATTAAGAGGTTCTTTCTTTTAGTAGAACTTGATCACATCGGGAACTGTAATTTTTGCTCGAAACTGTTTTAAGTTACTCAGTGATACTTAAATTGCCGTTAGCTACAGCATGAGATGCACGTAGCGAGCACAAAGAGCCCTAATTAAAAGGCTTCTGCGTCCAAACTACAAGCGTCAGATGTGCATGTAGTAGCTCATTAAGTACACGTGACAAATATCCCTTCGCATTAATTATCGTGTAAAATATCACCATGAACTGACAAGTTTCCTAGCAATTAAATTCCTGAGTTTCACATTTATCCATTAATTAAAATCCAGTTAACATTGGGAAAGGACTGCTAACATTACATCTATCTCTTAAAATATAAATCTAAAATCTAACAAGCGTAATTATTTTAATTTTTTAATTGGACATAAACTACTTTTATCTCCCAGCTTTCCCGTGTATAATATTTAATTAAATAACATTCCATGCGTTCCCATGTTCTTAAATTTAACGAATCTACAGAGTATCAAATTAGTCCTGGTCTATGCAATAATACAAGTTTATGTCCAGGAATAAAACATATACCAAAAATATATCAAAAGCAAAATATATAATGCAGCAAAAATTTTGAATTGCTAATTTTGCTTCATACTTAATTTACAGTAATAATAGTTCTTAAAATAAGCATGCTTTACTTGTTGCTATTGATTTTGACGTGATACGACACATAATTTTTCTATCTCATCAAATTCCGAGTGAAATATGTCGCATAAATATTGTGCTCTATCTACCATTTCATAATTTAAGTATTTTTTTTTCTACTGAATAAATGGGGTTTGTAATATAAAGTCACGTGTTTTCTTCCCAGTTTTATTACAATAGTGATTTTAGTATTATTTTAAATTTTAATGAACATTTACACAGTGCTTAACACGCGTACAAAGTAATATCAAAGGAAATATCAAAACTAATAAATAAGAACACACAGAACAATACAATAATGCAAATACCTTAGAATCAACACACATCATAGTAATCGAATAATCAACGTAATAAATATAGTCTAAAAAAACAAAAAAACACTTTTATAGAAAATTCAACTAAGGATATTTTAATCAATTTGAATTAAGAATAGGGTAAATAAGAAAAAATGTATTTTATTGTTAAAAAAATTGGGGTGCTTTTTAAGATATTATCAAAATGATAATCCTTCTACTCATATCTGTCAATAAAATATTTATAACTATTGACACCATGCACCCCACGCTTTTTTACAATAAAATATATTTTTTTCTTATTTACACTAATTCAAATTTATTAAAATTTATTTTCAATTTTTTAGTTGGATTTTCTATAAAAGCGTGTTTTTTTTATTTTTTTTAAACTATTATTTATTTTTCTTTTTTAGTTGGGTTTTCTTTATTACATCAATTTACTATTAAAGTGAGTTTGAGTAGATATTGGTTCCTTTAAAATATATATTCGATATAGCGTGTTGAAAAACTATAGTACACAATATGTTCAATATCCTACTATGAAAATCAATGATTTTCAATAAAATTGGGAATCCATTTATGTTTATTCTGAGACAGTAACTTATGCGAGAAATCAGCAATTTGGGCGCCTGCTGCCTCCCTTGGATGAGATAGCCGGTTCTCAGGTTCACTCTGCGAAAATTTCATCTTATTCAAAGTCGGTAACTTATCCGAGAAATAGGTGATCGGCGCGCCTGGTAGTTTCCCTTCTTGGTCTTGGCGCAAAGACACTAGGTACCAGTTTTAGGAAAACAAAAAATCGCTAATCCTGATTATCCTAGTAAGGATAACGGGTCCAACTGTTCAAAATATTGCATTGTCCTTGATAAGTATGCCACATTTCGAGTTAATCCGACGTTTTATAGGGGTCATAATCATGTTCAAAGTTTCCGTTACATACTAACATACGTACGTATGAAGCTAATAAAAGCGTGTTAAAAACGGCATAAATTTATTTTATAAACACCAAAATTTCGTATATCCATAGCAAAATATATGTAAGTACGATAAATCTTTATCAGTAATAGGACAACAATAAAAGACACTCAAAATACGACCAAAAATACAGGTAATAGTGAAAACATTTAAAAACTATTACAAAACAAAAACTACAAAACACAAAGAATGATACAAGGCAAATCCAAAAACACAAAATAGTGTGGCAGATAGTATTTCACTTGAAGAATGAAAATAGTTAAAAATTATTGTTTTCCTTAAATAATTTTCTCAACAACAAAACTTAAGTTTTAAAAATGTATATTGTTTTTAAAATAAATAGTGCACGAAGGTGTACCTCGCTTCTAGTTTAGCACTTACATTTAGTTCGTTCTTTCAGTTACTCGAGTAGCAGAATGCAGCTGCGTGGAATTTGTTAGTAATTCTCTTGCTTTGGGAATAAGAAAAAAAAGACGCACGAGATAAAATAATGGACTGTGAAGATCTCTGAAATTAAGAAAAGATAAGTATGCGGAGCAGTCGTGGAATGAAGTCGCGGCCATTTTTTCTGCCGAAAGCTACCTGGTGATATGCTCCTTCCTTTAGAGCCACATCTCAAGCCACATTGAGCTCTGTGTTGGCGTAAGTTGCTGAAATAAGTAATTATCTTGTACACACTCAGGTATTGACTAAATCTTGTGCCAAAGTTTTCTATGAACGAACGACTTTACTTGAATAAAAATACACTTTGTTACAAGACAAAGTGTTTAGAAATGTTTTAACTCTTTTAACACTGCTAAATATTCAAATCGTGATAAAACTGTGTGCACTACCTAACAAAGGGTTAGTATTCCACATTTAAATAACAGACATAATATTTATTTCGTCGTTCCGTTTTCTGAAAAACATGTCATTTACATAAAAATTCCTACTTCACACAGGATTTTTTTAATTCTGTCTTTAAATATGATTGTAATTTTTTAAGTAATACTTCTTTAGGAGCGCTATGAAAAAATTATAATAATGAACTTTAACTATTCACGTGGACCATGGAACAAAATTTTAACAGAATGAAAAAAAGGCCACATACAAATAAAAAATATATATGTGCTATCAAATGGCTCATGTTAATACAATATAACGAGCCTCTAGGTACAAAAAGCTTTTATGGGTCTGATTCCACAAATTTAAACGAGTTTTGGTTTTAAGACAGGTATTGAAATTTGTTTTCAAAATGAAAAAGTTGCTTGTTTTTCATCGCCAGCACTGATTATACTTCCTAGAGAAATAAAGGAAAAAGTATTTTTTTTGCATTTCATTTTTAGTATTGACAAAAATCTACCGTTTAAAAGATTTAAAATTAAAGTGGTTTACGTTCAGAGTTTTCCAGAGTTTAGGAAATATATATTAGATCTGTTCACCTGTAAGACCAACCTGGTACCTTTCGCTGAGATACATTTCATTTGATTTGTATAAATATTAATAAATTCATATTTTTAAGGTAGTGTATGATGTTAAAAGCTTGCTTGATTTTTAGTCAGAAGCAAAATTTTATGACATTATGGTCGCGTTTCTCAAGTTTGTATTTTGACAACATTAAACGATCTCAGCAGAGAGTATTTTAACCGTGGTAAATGGAGGCTTTCACTGAGCCAGACACCGTGACCACGAGGGAAAAATAGTCCCTGGAAAGTGGTTTTTCGAAAAGTTTCGTCCGGCTCGCTTCACGGACCAATGAGCACGACCTCTGCGGAACAGAGCGTGGCATCTGGCGCGCTGTGGTGGTCCGAAAGCAGAGAGAGCTTCAGAGGGCTGGCCCCAGGGGTATATCTATATTTATAAATATATACAAACATATATATACCCCTCAACACATCAGGGCGAACAAACCCCCCACCCCCCCCCCCCCCCAACCCGTTACATCTCGCCGCGTTAATATTTCTTCCCGCCCTTGCAGTGTCTCATCACACGCCCCCAGCGGTGTAGTTGGGTGGGGGGCGGAGGGAGGGGAAGGAGGGGAAGACAAGCCGGGGAGGGGAGGGGCAGAACACGCTTCCCCCTCCTGCCGCGCGCGGCGCTGCGGGTCGCCCGGGCGCACAGACGCCGAGATCGTACCAAGATTCCGGTACATGCACCAGAGCTGTATATCTGCCGTAAGTAATAGGGCCGCCTAAAAATATATCAAAATCTATACAAAAAAATTCGGTGAAAATACATAATGTAAATATATATATATGTAAAAAATTATTTTTATAGACACCCTTGGTTGTCATGTGTCAGAAATGTGAGAAAATGTAAGAAATTTTCACTGGTCGTAAAAAAATATTAAAACACTCTAAATGTTACTACTCTCGCAAATACGGATGTAGAACATAATTCTTATTACTTACAAGAAACATTACTTTCAATCAGATAAGAAAAAAAAGATAATATTTTTTAATAACAAGAAATATTACTTAAATTCAGATTTGGGGGAAAAAATGTTTACGGTAGATCGCAATGAATTACCACTGTACGCTTAAAATATTACAGTTTTAAATTAACGCATTTTGATAACAGAACAGCGCCTAAGCAACGCCTCGGTGCCCGAACCCACGCAGCAAATGAAGTTGTCTCGGCGAGACGGTACAAAGCTAAAGCAAAAAAAAATCAACGATGTGTGAACCCTAGGGGAAAATATATACTTATTTCAGACAGAATATTAGTTGACTAGATCGGGAATCAAGCCCAGAATATTTATGTCAAGAATTAACCTTAAGTCTGTCCGCTGAATCATATTATTCCACGTACGTTTTGTACGTTTTGTTTTTGTAAGAATGCCACAGATACATTAAAATAAATTGAACTTCAGTATTTATTAAAGAAATAAACTTTAATAGTTAATAATTCAAGTAATTTATATGAGAATAGTACTAAAGACACAATTATAACTTATTGTGATTGCATAACAAAAAAAAACTTATTTTTTGGCATCCATTAGATTTTTTAATTTAATTTTAATATTAATTATTAATTTCCTGATGATATTAAATTTTTTCAAACATTTTCAAAACAGCATTCATTTTATGTGTTATAATATATATCATAATTGTTAATATTTTATAAAAATTGACATTAAAATACCAATGTAATAAAACTCTGAGTGACTGTAACGCAATGTATAAAATAACTTCTATGATAAATGAGTCAAAGAGTAGAAGACAAGTACCATAATTTCGAGGCGCCTCGTACCACAATTTGATGTTGTTCGTGTGGCAACACTGCCCGGGCTTCTCTCCCTCCCCGGCGACAGTCGGGCGCTGCGGCCGGCAGCTGACGCATCTCCCCCTTCGCTCGCCTGCGAGGGGCCGCAGCCCGCACGACGCCGCCGTGCACACGTGGTCGTCCGTCTCCCCTTCGGCGCCTGAAGTGACCGCAGCCCGTCGCACGCAGGTGGGTGGCGTGCTGCCGCACGAGCCCCTGTCGCTCCTGGCAACCAGTTTTCCCGGCCTGCAGTCGTTGTAAACAAAAATACCACGTTAACCCTTTAACTATGTAGAACTCTACACGTGTCTCTGTTTTGGGCACAGTTCTTCCCACTTTGTTTCACTACTGATTTCATTACGAGCCCTAACCACAGTTTTAGTTTTTACCATAAAATGTGTTATCTAATATTTATTTTTCATTTTAATGTGTGAACTTCAAGAAAATATCGTTTAACATACACATTTTGATACGTTTTGTGTGTACATGGTCTCTCACGCTAGTTAAATGATATATAAATGTGAACTAAGAAAGGAAAAAAAAATGTAAAAATACAATATATGAATAAAATATTAATATCCACAAATAATAACCTAGTGGAGAACTTTATATCATTGATTTATGACGCATACTTTTACACAGTTGCGCTACGTTTTTTTCTATTACAGTTTTAGCAGCGAATGATTAAATTTTCAGTTTATATATATGTACATTGGCTTTTTCTTTCATATGTTAGACTAATCAATATAATCAAAATTAACAAGATTTATATGTTAGTTTTAAATGAAAGTATGGTCCATTCAAGATCTAGTCTATGTCTGCTTACGTTATACATCATACGTACTTAAGCGACTGAGAGAGAAAAAGGCACTTTTAGGTGCTATAAAAAATTTTAATCGAGTTTTATTTAAAATTCATTATGCACACAATGCAGATATATATATTATTAAAGTATAAACGTTTGGACCACGTTTTTGTCTTCAGTGAATGTTAAGTTCGATTAAAAATTTAGTACAGGTATTTTCCTTTAAGAAGTTATCTAAAAAAAATTAAAACTTTCATAAGTAATTTAAAATTATGAGGTCAATAAATCTTCTCAATATTTATGAAACTGTAATCGGTTACTGTATATTAAAATTAGTGATGGGTCTAAATCCAATTTTTCTTGAATTTAAATCTCAAATTTGAATCCCAAAGATTACCTCGATTATATCCCTAAAATCCTAATCTAGCTGCCAAGAGCTTAAATAAAATAAAGTACAAAAATTAAAACAAAATAATAATTTTGTATTAAAACATTCTACTACTTATCTGTTTCACTTGTTAATATTCCGAGAGCAATAAATATTCTAATTTTATTTATATAATTACATATCAAATGTACACTTTCTTTGCGAACACTAATATAATAGACCTAGTTTACTTCAGACTTGTCAGTAATGAATTTTTTTTAATTTACTTCAGTTCCTCCAATAATTTTCTTCAGATATTTTTCTCAAAAATAGAAGACCATCGACGGAATTAATCGATGTGGGAAAATTTTGGTTCGATCCCACCGATAGTTGAACCCAAATATGACCGCTTATAAATTACTTTAATTTTTTTTTGACGTGACAACGTCTAATAAATCGATGAACGCCGGCTGCACGTACGAAAAAGTGTCCCGTAACGCACATTGTCCCGTTGCTCTGTGTCCCGTTACGCTCATTGTACGCTTGCGCCGCATCTATCTCTGTTCCACTAGATTGGAACAACCATCGATTTGACTTTTTCGAGGCACATTAAACTTGAAACACTCCCATTCGTTTCCTACTTTTCCTATCATCTTCCTATCCTTAACAGAATAACACATATTGGAATAAGTTAAATAGCAAACATGTATAAAATTTATAGTTAAAATAATCTCTTAGTTAAAGTAATAAACATATTTGAATTAATGAGTGCAAATAAAAGTAAATTTATCAATTAAATTGTATATTTAATTTCACTCGTTCTTTGTATCCATACAAATGAGTGATAATTCAATAAAAATGATTCAATTTTATTGATAAAAGTATGCAATCATTTAATCAATGTTTTGTTATGACGTTGTCACGTTAAACTATCGTCCGTAAACCGACTTTACAGACAACCAATTTTTTTAATCGACCCCAGCATGTTCACGCCCACGCCTCGCCCGGGACTCGAACCCGGGTACCCGAGGGCCGACGCGCTCCTAGCTGCGCCACCGCGGCGGGGCCGTAGCCTGCAAGATGGCGCCACGCTCGGCTCCAAAGAACAGAGCAGGCGTGTGGGCGGTCGGCGGGTTGCGCGCTGCAGCGAGGAGAGAGGTAGCTTCTTCGCACTGGCCTGCTCTTTGAACTGGCGAGGTCTGTGCTGCTGGATTCGCTAGCGTGAAATATTCTCCCCCTCCCTCCCCCTTCCAACCCCATAAAATTTGGTATTAGTGAGGCGTAAATTTTGTGTAAGCCAATAATTTTGCACACCAAATAACAGTCTGAACGTTTCAGAGGTAGGGGCATGCAAAGTTTGCGAAAAGATCTCGAGTCTAGCTGAAAGTTAAAACACTGTAGCATCATCTGTGTTTCTTAATTGGGTGAGTTTCTTTCAGGTCGATGTAGATTTTTACAACACCAATCACCGTGAGTCAGTGCGGATGCAAACAAGTCCTGATTGGCCCGGTCAAATAAGGCATTGACTTATCTCGCAGACGGCCGCCAATCACAAGGAAGAAACCTCTGGTACGGGTATACTTTGTTGCAGTCTAATAGGCGCTCAGAATTATTCGCGAAAAAAGGCCTGCCCCTATTCAGAGGTGATATATGTGTAGTTAACTCAAAGATGCAAACGTTTTTGACTAGCTATATTCCGGAAGGCAACCCCCGCCCCTCCAAAAATATGAATAATCAAAGCTCATTGCGTATGAGATAGTTTATGGAATACGTATGATGACACGTTATTACAAGGCACTGCTTAAGAAAAGCTTTTACTTCAGTCGGTTCGCTAATTAGAGAGCTTTCAATAAGGAGTGTCACATGAACAAACATTTTCAGTTTCACAAAAGCATGAAACCACGTGATTAGTTGAGTGAGCCTTAAGTCCTGTTTCAGTAGAATCGTTAGTAGTGCATGATGGAAACTGAACTGTAGTCGTCTGGATGAAAGCCCTCGTGCATTGTTAGACTTTGTAAGCTGTTTCGTCAGCGGTGGAGCGTCTGGTTTGCATTCATGAGTTCCCGACCACCGGCGCTTTGTTGCTGTCTTTATCCGAAGCTGGTTTTACTTTAGTCTACGCTACAGGCGAGTGTTGGGAAACCAATAGCTGCGTAACTGCCTTCCTCACCTTCAAGATGTTAGTAACTGGCATAAAGTTATAGAAAAAAATTTGTCCTTTTCGCAAAGTCTCAAAAATTGTTTCAAATTCGGGCCACCAGGTTTTGTATTAGGCGGAGGCCAGTGTTATATGTACAATATAATATTAATAATAAATAAGTTTGGTGCGCCCTGCCCATTTTTCCCGACAGTATGCAAGATTATTTTTAATAAATACAAATAAATAAATAAAAACATTTTATCTGAAGCATTAAACCAATATATTTACATTCCCCATAAAATATAGTTAAAATATAAATATATTTTGATTATTGCGTAGAGCTATCATAATTTTTTTCATGAAAATGGGATAAAAATATAAAATAAAATCAAACATGCTACATATGCTATGCTTATGAAAGGGGGGATCTTATTTTTCTATTTTTGCGGTAACAAATTTTAATCTTAATTTGACTATTCACACTGTTAAAAAATACTTTGATAACTTAGAAGGTTTATTTACTTTAGTTATCCATATTTCCAAATAATTCGCTAAGTTAGCAAAGTAATTTTATTTTTCAGTATGACTAGGCAAATATGTCGCAACATAAGTCTTCCAAATATTTTTTCCCCTAAAATTATAGCATATTTTATTTTATTTTGAATTGTTATCAACAGTGGTATTATTTATGATTGCGTACAAAAGATTATAGTCACATTATCTAACGATTTGTAGCACTGTGGGACTTTAAAAACATTTGAAAAAAAAGCCATTAACTCTAAAACTACGACACATGAATTTTCATTTTTTTTTTTTTAATTCAGAACAGTAATTTTACTTTCCTATCAACTGTTCTCGGCTTGAGACGTTGAGTTATAGGACACCCAAATACTAATATTAATAATTATTATATTCCCGGCCGTGAATGCTTAACAGCTACATATTATAGTGTGCATCAAGTTGAAACGGAATACGTACTATGGTGAACAAAAAATAAATAATTTTTTTCCCCTAACCACTATAGTGCGAAAATGTTACCTCATATAATAGGAAGAAAAACGATGCAAAAATTTAAAAATTATTAAAATATGGAAACTGGCTAGTTGAACTTTTTTTTGTATATTTCAATATTACTTTTAATTTTACGATTTACATGCTATAGAATGTTGAACTTAGAATTTTAAACAATATATATGAATTTATAAAATAATTTCAATTCGTCTGGTTGACGTTAAGGGTCACCAATGCCATAACAGACTTTAGTAATTCGTATCATAAATTTATATTTTATAGTGTGTGGCTGTAGTGGCAGAATACTTCAGGGTTAGAGATAATTAGATATTATACAGTATATGTTTTGACATCGCAAAGCTTCACCGTAATTAACTACATGCAAAGTGGTTTGTTTGTTTTATGTAACTACTCCTGCGAAGTTTAATTACGACTGGAAACTGTGGATTGGGAGCACGTCTCAGTTAATTAACAAGTTGGAGTTTTTGACTTTTCAGCGGTGTTTTATAACTTGCTGGAAAAACGTTTATCATAAGCTTTAAAATTCATTTGAATTTTTAATAAATCGCTTTCAAACATTCATGAATAAAGATATAATAAGGCTTCAAAGTATTGTTCACTGAGAAAACTAATAAATTAAAAGACTAATTAATTCACATGATAAAAATTTTGTACCATTCAGCATTTTTCCCTGCGCTCTATATTGAAACATTCTCACAACACTCAAATTTAAATAAACTTTATGTTATTTTTTTTTAATTTATTCAGTATTATAGTTTCTTAAATATTTGGAATTCATTTGGATAGTTTTGATTTCATTAATATAAATAATAGTTCGCACACTTCTACATACATTGAAGTGCAGCAAAAAATATCTTATCTTCGAGATCTATAATATTGGAACGTTGATGAAAACTATTCTGAACATGAATTGTAAATTCTTAAATAAAATGGTATTATTGTATTTAAAAAAAAATACTTAAAATAACTGTTTGCAATTAAATAGTACTCGTTATTAGAAAGTTTCTGTTAGAAGTTGTTCTTAACTTTGGTTTAAGCTTCTAGAGATAACAAAAATAGGGAATTTACTGCATTAATAATAGCACTCTTAACAGAAAAACTCTCCTGGGTTTTGAATTTGCTATTTGGCAAGTCCGATTCACATTTGAAACATTGCAAGGTGCCTAATTCTCGCTTATAAAACTGTATTATTACGTGTTTAATTAAGAACTGACTTCGTGTTAGTGCAAGAAACGTAATGAGCCAATCATCTTTGAGACCACAAACTATACTTTTTAGATTGATCCAGATAAAATAACAATCGGAAAGGGGTCTGATAATTAGAGTATATGCATAGTGTGTAGCGAACATCGACAGTTTACAACTCAGAGGGCGAGGGGAAAACCTAAAATGTTCATAGAATCACATGATCTCTTTCTCTCTCTCTCTCTCTCTCTTTCTTTCATTCTCTCACTCTTTCCCTCTCGGGTGTGATGCCATTACGAGCAAAAAACTGAGTTATGCATAATTATATTAAATAAATAGCATTATAGACTATTGTTTCAGTCACACCAATTCATTTCATTGTTTCGCAGACAAACATACAGGTATTTGCTTGAGTGTACAATATTTTGTTTGAGCATGGGCAACCAAGTACAAATAAAAACCTTTAAAAAGATTTTAATTAAGTGTTTTTAGTAGCAATAATTGTATTTACATATCTTACCAAAATATGCTATTAAATCATTGTTCATAAAATAATTTAATTATTTCGTTCGATTAACTTTAAGTAATAATAATTTGGTGGTGTTCAAAGCAAACATTTTCACGTTTAACAAACAATTATCTTTTTTTAATTTTCATTTTTAAATGGAAGCAATGTTGAAGATAATTTTGCCTCAAGGCAGTGTTTTGTTTATAAGTCAAAAAGAAAGGCCAGCTTCAACACAGCCACACAAACACTTGTCCATATATTGAAGTGTGGGTTAAGTTGAGGCTATGACTCATTGAAACGTAACGAAAAAGGAAAGCTCAGGAGTGGGGCACTCGATGATTGAAAATGGAAAGGGGGACGTGGAAGAACGAATTAAGTAGAGAGACGGACAACTGTAAAACTCTTTCCGGGCTTATCATCGCCACGTCTGTTGCAATCGTGAAGCTCCATTGGGTACGGCATTTGGTGGATTGTTATTCGTGAATGGATCGTAAGTCGCATGGAACGGAAATGTGTAACCACGGTGCTGTCATCTGTTGCAGATGGCGCGAACCAAAGTTCACAAAGCCAACATTATAGTATTAACTGTATAAAGAAATTTTTAACAAGTTTGGCAATATTTTAATAAAATTCCTTGTCAAAAATAAGGTCCAAATACGGGATTTTGAATTTTTTAAGTCTTTTTTTTCCTTTTGTCGGAGCCGTTTCATTATATAGTTTAATATTTCGCTCTGCAAATCGAATGATTCGATAGTCGACGCAGCTGCTCCGGCAACGAATTCTAGCGGCGGGTGCGGAAACTACGTGTGATTCGCGTCCAGAAATGTAGTTGAAAACACAATTTTCGTGTATATTTATCACGATCGGCATTATTTTTTAATAATTCTACGTTAAATTTCGCGTCCGAATTTCGTATTATAAGTGTATTTGCAACATGAGAACACAATGAATTTTCTCGTTATTGATGCAAATACTGAAAGACTCGCTCAAGTGTTTTTTTTTTTATCCGTTGTTTAATGAATTATTGAATAAGTTGTCCTTTTTTTCGTTCAAGTGTATTATTGAAGTTTCACTTTTAACGCGCATGCATAGGGGCCATGAAACTTTTTTATTTTTTCTCTTTCATTCTCTTAAACGCGTCAGTTCTCGGTAGCAGAATGTATTTATTTGCGGTCGAAATAAAGCGCAGCGCGGCACTTCACAACGGGGTGGGGAAAAGAACGTGTAACTGCCAGAGTCCATTTGCAGTGTCCTTCCTAGACAGTGGGTGGAAGAGAACTGTCAAGAATTGCAATTTAACGCCAGGGCCTCGGGAAATGACGTCGCACGGGAGTGAAGAAGAGGGGTGGGGGTATAGCGTCGCAGGAGAATGGGGTGGTTGGGGTGGAGGGAGGAAATGTCGGTAGGGGGGTCTTGGGGGGGGAGGGCTCGATCCGACTCTCGGACTCGCCCCGGATTGCCCCTGGGTGGTGGGGGGTGGGAGGAGGGTACGTCAGATCAATTCCCTCGGAGTGTGCTCGCGAAGTGGAAACAGGACGTACGTCTCTCTGGAGGAGGGCAGATATATCTCTCTCTCTCTTTCCCCCCTCCGCCACCCTTACTCGAAAACCTTCACAGCCCTGCGCGACGACCTTTCGCCCTCTTCCCTCCACTGCGTCCTGCACACGTCTATTTGTTTAATCTTCCGCCTGCCTCCCATGCCTCCCCTCCTCCCACCAATACCACACCCCACAACGATCTTTGCCGTCCGACATCGCGCCTCTGACGGCTGCCAGAGTCCAACCCTCCGCAACCCCTTCTGGGCCGGGTGGTTCCCGCGTCAAGACACCCGCCCCTACTGCCGCGCCGTCTGAGGGTTTTACTTCTTTAGGCTCGTTATGTAAAAAAATTATGAAACTGAATTTTTACGATTCGCGCGCAACATGCAACGAAATTCTCACAGGATGGAAAAATAAAAGGCTACATACAAATAAAATTATATATATTTATTTGCTTTTAATTCACGTACTTTTGTGATTAATGATTGAATGCTGATACATATAATTAAAACTCTTTTTTTTTACTTTGAATCTCTGTGATGTAAATTGTGTTTATAAACTTTTTCAAGTGTATTTATGTGAGCTTATGTTCCCGTATGTATAATTCATTTTTAATTATAAATTATTAGATTTGTATTTAATAAATTCATCTCCAATATTTTACTACGTAAATTAATTAATTTTATTACACATGTTCATATTAATATTCAGTTGTGCGTAATTGTTTAATATGTTCATTAAATTTATACCTTACCAACCGTATTTAATATATCACTCCAGTACTTTTATTATTTTTTTCTATTAACTATTCGCAAACAAAATTTAAGTTAGATTTTTATCACGCCAAGTAAATATAACTTTCATGCGAGTTTATAAGTACACGCACCCATTTTTTTATGCCGTTAGGTACGTTATTTTATTAATTTTAATATTCTTAGAAAAAAGAAAATTTTTCATCGAGGATGTGGTTCTTATCTTATCTTTCTGTTTGGTAAAACCATTTTTAAAAACATTTTATATGTTATTTAATTATTTATTTATTTATCAAGATCATGATATGTCATGATACAAAACCTTTACAGTTAACATAAAAACAAAAAACTACTTATAATTAAAAGGAAATAAAATGAAATGTTAAATAACTACATTAAATTTATGTGGTTATCAAAATTGCCGTTAGACGATGTTTCAAATGGTATTGTTGATGGTTTAATACTAATATTATCATAATATTTTCAGTTTCAGGGATTAGCATTAAAAAAAATCAAATAGGCCTACTGCATTTCGTACATTTTCATCTCGTTTTAACCGTTAGCGGAAAAACGTAATTTCAGCTTTAAAATATCCGGAATAGAATCCAAAGGAAGAATGGACGCAGTTACTTGGATTTTGAATTTATTGCTATATTACGTATTTCCGTCCTATTTCTTGGCATTTTTTATACACTTGTTTAATTTAAAATGAATTATTTTAAACAAAAAAGTTTTTTTAGTAATAAATAGATACCAAACTTTTAAGATAGGTTCGTTACTTTAAACAAAAATATCTGGTTTCCAATTGCCTCACACTTATTTAAAATGTAATGCTTCGTAGAGGGGAACTTCAGTTTGATACTCTTCTTAATTTAGTTCTAGAAACAAGATTATCGTGTTAAAATAATTATTCATTTAGGTCGTTAAGTATCACATCTCTGCTAACTTGAATTATTCACTATTAAAGTCAGGCAGAATTCACTGGAAGTTCGATTTTTTTGTGCTTCTTTTATAGTAGGAGTTTTTCTGGACTTCCTGCTGTGAACAAGATAAAAGAGAATTTACGCATTTGTATTTTCTTCCGTAAACATTTTCAGAGCGAACGTATACATATACCTCGTAACGAAATACAGCCTTGGCGCACTGAAAGCGCAACGATTGAGTTTTATCAGAAAATAAATTGCTATTCGAACATGCAGCACGGAAAGTTGGAATTGCCCTTCTGATTTCAAATGGGCTTCTGTCTCTTTTGTTACCAGAAAATACGTTTCTGTTTAATCTTGCCATTATGTGTACAGCGCAAATGGGGGTTAATGGCTGGGGATTTTTTTTTCTTTTATTTTTGGAGGCTGTAACGGGTGGAGAGAATTTTAGCAATTTGCGAAACGTGACACTTTCTGTGAAATATAGAGATATCGCTGCAGATAGCCGGGCGTAATCTGCATACACAAAAGTAATCGATTGGGGGTAAATACGTCGGATTAAACTTTTGTGTGGGCTCGTCTATTTCGCGCATGTTTGGACAAAACACGGCGTACACAACTCTAGCGTAAAATATGCTACGTTTAATTTCGTGAGGACGGTACGTTCCACTCTTTGGAAACAAGGTTGAATTGAGGGAACGGAAATGGACAACTGTGAGGGAGAAATTTTTATTTTATCCAGTAAATTAATTTAACACAAAATAGTGGTTTCTGTGTCGGCACATATAACTGAGTTAGCTTGAGGCAAGTGTTTACATTTGCTTTGGCTAACTTGGCTTTTATTTCATCATTTTTTAGTTATGGTTCCAATAAACAACATCCACTTATTATTTTGTGTAACACAACCCAATTTCTTTTCGTTATCTGTTACTAGAGACTCTTAAAAAGAACACTTTGAGAATAATCGTTGAACGGTGCTTTCTAATAAAATCCTTGGTGAGAAGAGATAGTTTTTAAAGTAATTGCAATAATTATATTAAGGCTGCGTAAAATAAAATAGACTTATTGTGTAGTTTTTAATATAATCCATTTAAATTATGAAATTTATGTGTGAGTATTTTAAAACAATTGCTTATAAAACTTCATTTTTTCAAGGCCCTTGTAGTTTTCTTTGAGTCTCAATAGACTTCAAATTTTTATCAATATCCTTATATTCTCTTTGAGCCCATTAATAAAAATATATTTCTTGTAGAAGACGATTAGAGCAGAGCTTCAATGTAAACAATTACACCATTTTAATGTTACACTAAGTGATTAAAATATCTATCTAAAAATATTGAAAATTTGTTGTTGGGCGTTTCATTAATTGACTAAATAACCATGTTGTTGAATCAATGCGTGTGTTGTTTGCTGGACAGTTCTCTTACGGAGTGCTATAGAGGTACTATAAGTTGCACACAAGGTTGAAAATCAACTTTATCTTTAGGATTTGGGCCGGTAGTATATGGTATTTCTAATGAACCATTAATTTGGTGTTAAACCCAGTAAATCTTTAGAATATAATTTAACGCATCTTGTGTTGACTGTTTTCGCACGTTGACAAACCAATAAACGTTCTATACTGCATTTCAGTTGATCTGAACACATCTGAATGACTGCTAAGTGTCGCTTTTTTTTTTGTTTTCTTTTTATTTGTTAACATCTCAGCTCCTGGTATAGGGCATTTGGAAAGAGTGATTTCGTGAATGGAACGGAAGTCCATTGGAACGGAAATGTGTAAGCACAGGCTGCTATCTACAGAAGTCTCAGAAATTTAGAAAATATATCGTACCCGTGTGATTTATACGTACTCGTTATATGGCTTTCGTGAACATCGCAGAATTTACACCGGGCAGACCTATTAAAAAAAATTGTATAACAGTAAAACTATCCTTAATACTTAATGTTATTATTTATTATCATAAAAATATATAATTATAATTTATAAAATCTGTTACAGTACTGGCATTACATGTTTGACAACCCTTAGTTAACATTGAAATGTAGAGATAGCGCAGAGTTCATCATACTGTAGAGACACGACAAGTTAACCTGCATATATTCAACGCCATGTTGAATATAAGAATTTCATAATGAAAATTTTTTCTGTTAAAACTTAAATATTGTATCTACTCAGTTAGATTAAGGTTTGTTTTTAGGAAGTATTTACGTAATGATTTCTGTCGTTTAAGCAAAAAATGTGTACATAAATATATTTAGTGTTATAATATTTTTTTTATAATGTTTAAGGTTAATTTGGTCTTAAAGTATATATCGGACTGCAACTCTTGTTTGAAAAATACCTATAAGATGCACCGCGTTCGTAATACTTTAGCGAACCAACAAAATCTTAACTATCTTTGGTGCTATGTTTATTCCAACACAATTTGCCTAGCTAGTAAATTATAGATATCAAAGGCATTATTTAAAAGAATTATACGTTAATTTTCGTGTCAGAGTTTCGTATTACGAGTGTATTTGCAACATTTTAACACATAAATTTGCTCTTTACCGAGGTTAGGTATTACACATTTCATGCGATAACTGAAAGACTCGCTTAAAAGTTCTTTTAAATTAATTCAAGAATATACGTTTAACAATGTAACTACTTGTCCTAACATTTTTTTTTCAGTCGTAACGGTAATCAGATAAGCCAATTCCACCAAACTTTTATTTTGTGCAATAATCGACTGGAACGATAGTTCGAAGTCGATTCTCGAACGTCCAGATCACCTGGGACGCTCTGTAGTCTCCCTGCGTTTGGAGCTCCGCCACAACAAAGCCCGAATAATGTCCACCGGAATGTAAGTCCGGGCATTAATCCCTCATTATACCATTGAACAGTTGGGACAATTGATTTATCATTGTCCGGCCGGTTCGCTGTTCCCCCCCCCCCCCTTCATGGGCCGAATTTAACGGCTATCTTTCATTATTTCATTAACAATGCATTAGTCAAAAAGGGCTGAATGGTGGGAGGTGGCGGACCGGGGGGGATTTCAGGAAGTTGGGGGGGGGGGGGAGGGCGGGTGCTAGTCTCTCGTTTCGCCAAACGCACAAGAGCCGTCCTCTGCCACGTCACGACTGGAACAAGAGAACCGCGCGCGGGGTGATTTGTGCCCCGCCGTTAATTGCAATTAGGCCCCACAGCTGCTTAAATAAGCGCGCTAACTCGATTGTAAATCTGACCATCTGCGACGTTTCCGAGGGAGTAATGGCGGATGGGGGGGGGGGGGGAGTGTGGGCCTCGTTACCGCGGCTTGTTAAAAGGAAGGCGCGTGAATCGCAATTTCGCGAATCAAGTTCCATCCGCGGAGACCTCGCGGGAACAGTCCGAGGGCGTTGATTCGTCGCGGCAGTTTGAACTCCGAGTATCTGTGCTCGGTTTCTTTAACTTGGACTTAGTATCCCTAACGGCCCCCATCAGGAGACTGATTTTTATCATTTCAACATCAGAAAAGAAAAAAAAGGATTGTCTGTAAAATCGGTTTACGGACGATAATTTCACGTGATAACGTCATAAGAAAACATTGATGAAAATGTGCATACTTTTTTTTTTAATTTTCAAATATTTTCACAGTTTTTTTGCAAATTTGATTTAAATAATTTGTTTAAATATAATCACGAACAATTAGTTAGTAAAAAGCCCGCCTTAAACCTGTTTGATATTATAGAAGATTTTCTCGCACGGTGGTCGGCCTGTTCTTGCACGCTCGGCTCAGGCGGAACTTGACAATGAGTCATGCTTTTTCGTGCGTGCAGCCGGCGTTCATCGATTTGTAAGACGTTATCACGTCAAAAATGTGCTGAAACCAGCAAAATCAGTTTAAACGATTTGGTTATCTTAAAGTTGTTTTATTAATTTTCTGGCCAAGAAAAGCGTGTTTAAAAAAAAAACATGGCGTCTATGATATTTCCCCCCTTATTGGTTTTCTTTAATTTGACGAACACTGCACTCTGTTTTTTTGATGATAACTCTATACCTAATATAAAATTTTCCATAGAAGTTTATCTTCTGACTCGCGTCCGTAGGTAAACACGCCATTTTGTATTATCTTCCTCTCCGAAAAATCATGTAGTATGCTTTAGTAACATTTTTTTTCCATGTTGTATTTGTCGAGGACCAAGTCGCAACCGATTTATATTCTATTTTTATTGTCTGTATGGTTCATCGAAGTTGCTGCCATCTATTTTTTTTTCCGTCAAGCAATCTACCTGAAATCTTCTCTACAAGCTTTTCGTTAGCTTTGCTGACGTTGTCACTTCAGCTTATCAACATCGTATGTAAAGAAGTTTCACTTCAAAAACCTTCTGATCAAAAATGAGAACATCGTTAGACATAATTTTTTTGTTGTTGTTGTTGTTGTTGCTGCTGCTGTTGAGATAATTATTCGAAAATGTTTATGTTGTATTGTTTTTTATTTATTTTTTTCCCCGATGTTCTCGGAACACGTGCCGAGACACTCGTGCTCAAACTCGCCGGGGATTTTGGTTTTTTATCCCCGTGTGAGAGAGGTGGTGAGGGTAAGGGGGAAGGATAGGGATTGGAAAAAAAAAATTCCCGCGGGCACTGCGTCCCGGGATGTGTAATGGTGTAAACCTGAAGGTAATAGGCCGGAAGTTTCGCCAGCTAAATGGGGCGGGCGTAGTTTAATGGCCGCACTCACTCGCGCGGCGAGCAGCCATCCAATATTGAGTGTGGAAGGAGGCGCGCAGCCACTTCCCCTCGGGGGGGGGGGGGAATGGGGGGCCGGGAAAGTGGGATGTGGGGGGGGGGGGGGTTGAGCACCCGGCAGTTCGCAGTTCCTCCTACCGCGCGCTGAAAGGTCGCTTCGCCCCCCGCGGGTGCAAGTCAAAGTCAAAGAAATCACTCAAGCAGATTTCACGGCCCAATTTTTTTTTTCTCTACCAAACTCCACCTCTACCAATATGTTAACACCGAAATTTACATTCTTTCCGCATATTCCACGCTCGGTATTGGTCTGTGACGCAGTGCCGCGGCCAGGATTTTGTGAAAGTAGGGGTCCCAGTTATACCGCCAGAGACCGGGGGAAAAAAATCGCGGATTCATTTCCCGATGGGCTAACATCCGAACAAGTTTACCTTCGTAACACTGCTGAGATTGGCCCACATTTTACCAATAAAGGGCCGAATTACGGACAACATAGTTGAGACGTCTCACAATTCAGCAACTAATGTAAAGGTGTCGTTTTCCCGAGTATACAAAGGACTGTGAAGTCTATCCTTAAGGACAATAAACCACAAATTTTTCCGGTCCCTAAGTATAAGCATTAAAAAAATGTATGAATAATCTTCATATTTGGAATTGAAATTAAAATTGGCTATCACACTTAATCTCGGTACTTTTATTACTCCAACATTCACACACATAGATTTAAGAAATGATTTTGCTTATAAAAGAATATATAGCTATCATATTTTGCTATCTATATAATTGTTTGTTTGGTGATTTTACTAACACAAGTCATTAATACATACATATAAATGTTATTAAATGCATGTAACACACATTTTAAGTTTGCATGAAATACAAACTTTAAATATAAACTTCTTGGAAACAATTATTGCCACTTCTGTGTGTAAGGCAATTCAGGCTAGGAAATACATTAGTGTAACCCACTAAGGATTACAATAATTCTTCAAAAATAAGCTCCCTGTAACATTATTTAGATAATTTGTTGTAATTTTCTGATTGATTCTTCACTTTTTTTCCTTCAAATCTTGGAAGGGAGGGGCCGTGGTCAGAGATTAGGAAAGTTCAGAAATGGAGCATTAACCGTCAGACGTGAAGCCGGTTTTTTCGCTCATTTCCCCCCTTTTTCTGATTTTTACGCATACCAATATGGCGGACTTTTGTTTATATTTGTATCAGCTGTTGTAGCCTGCTTTAAATTATCAACTATTGTTCAGCTGTTCAGAAGAAAATTAGATCAAAGTATTACTATTTAAAATGTTTCTACATATTAAAAGTACAAAACAATTTTCATAATACAAATGTAATAAATTGACATTTTTCTCCAATTTAACCTTCAATAAAGGTACCGTTGAAACATTTGTAATAAAAATAAAGCCGCTATGTTCATACGTGAAGTAAACTGAAACCCCTCTCCCCTTTTGGTTTCACCCCCCCCCCCCCCTTCCCAAATCGACAAGAATCGGACCTTATTCTCCATCTGTGTATTTCCCTGATCTCTGGTTTAATTCCCTGTGTGACGTGTAACGTATCTAAAGAATATGGACATTTCTCAAAAGCAGAAATATTTTCCTGATGTCACTTTCCAAGCTTCGCATTATGTTTGCGTACCATCACTGTTGACATAGCAACAGTAGCAGAAGGATACATAGACCGATGCATGATTCTACTTTTAATAACTGTCAACTTTGAGACAAGATGGTCTATGGAAAATGTTGCTACCGGCTATTCTTTCGGGCTGAATTTCTAATACTACCTTATACACACATAACGTTTCTTTCGTTCAAAGTTTCTGAAATCCTTACTTCACTTGAAATTAATCAAGCGTAAACGCAAGGCGAAACGCAAGATGTTGAAAAGATGAGCATTACTTGCATTTCGTGATTGAACGGTTTTTTTCTTGACTGTAAAACTTATTTAAACAACACCCAACACCATCTTGTTTCGTGCTTAATTTATAACCCTACCTTTGTGTGAACCACTAAGGTAAGCGGCAAGGGAGTTGGTTGTGTGAAATATTTGCCCTGTTAACGACCTCCCACCCCTATCTGGATCATGAAATCAAGCGCTAATTACTTGTAGATGTGTTATCTCACGACATGTCATTTTCGAGAATTTTTTTTTTCCTAGACAATTAATTTAAAGCTATTAAACAACAGCTACGTTTTGAAGTAGCTTGGCTTCTGAGTTTTAGCCGTGTCCTTGGCGAATAATTCACCGACGTTTCGGTCGCCATTGCAGTCGCCATCATCATAGAGCAGTTATCTACTGATAACTACTGATAACTGATAAGTAGATAACTGCTCCCTGATGATGGTGACTGCAATTTCGACCGAAACGTCGGTGAATTATTCGCTAAGGACACGGCTACAACCCAGAAGCCAGGCTACTTCAGACAATGGCCGTGAAAGCCTGCGAACATTATTAGCTATGTTTTGTTTTGCTAAGCAGTTGACTTCAACTTGAGAACAGATGACCCCGGGACTAACACGCCCTCTTGACGCCGTAGCTCCTGTTGCTGTCGACACCGCGACTATTCGCCGCGATACATATCGATCACTCGCCGGCCCCGCGACAGGGAGGGAGCAAGTGAGGGAAGTGTTACACTAGACACATGTCTCAGTTGTTCCCCGCCTGTAGCAGCGCAGCTTGTCGGAGCGACTCGATTCCTTGCTGTCCGATTCCTTCTTCCATGTCCCTGCTCTGTGGCATTTGTGTGAGTTGACGTCAGTAATGCCATTGAACGTGAACAATAGCTTCGTGCAGAACTTAAGCCTAAAGTAAGTGCAGGAACACAATCGCAGGCCGTTATTTTCTCGTATATCATACCCCATGTGTTGGGGCAGATTTCATGGGTTCATTCAATTTTTACAGTTTTAAAGTTTCTCTCGTGCTAGATATCACTTTTCTATCTTCCACACAATTTTTTCCAACAAACCACAGAGAAAGTAAGATTAAAATAGTAATAATTATTCTCATTGGCGTAAAACGGCACTTTTTTTATTTTATTTTTTTTTTGCACGCATGTTGTTTAGACAGAGAAAGGGCTGCGATATTTTGAGGTAATTCCCCTGTCTACCGCACTATGGCACCATCAGCTTGTCGAGGCGATTACAGTGCAATCTCGTGTAGGGCAGTCCTACTACTAGAGTTTTAATGTGCAAAAAAAATCCCTTTCGGCACAGCCTACATTCGTAGGTAAATTACAAAAAACCTATTTTTTTTTCCTTGAAATATTTTGGTAACGTCTATCAACTCCTGGAACATTTTAAGAACTTAATTTAGCTGACATAACATCCTATATTTTCATCAATATTTAAAAAAATCGATTTATAATGTTCTCATATTCCATGCAGCGAAAATATTTGAAAGGTTTTTTAACTCAATGCATCTAGCATTGAATGTCTGAAAGAATTTCATACTATGCCAAGTAAGGTAGCCGTGCAATTATTTTTCATCTCCAAACACTATTTTTCATCTTTCGCACTAATACGTGGTCGTATAAATTTTTTTTGGGCAAAGGTTTAAGGTAATATAAATGAATTCCGACGAATTATGTACTGAAAAAGTTTTTTTATTTATTTTAACCCCTATTTTTACGGTAATAGTTCGTTTCATCAAACACTGTTCCAGCCAAAAGTTTCAGAAAAAGTTTAGACGTTTTACAATAAGTTATAATGGTAATGAAAGTAAATTTATTAAAAAAGTAATGACATTTTGTTTTTCTACCTTTGTTATTTCCACCCCTTGATACTGCATCAAAAAGTTTTTCAGACAAATGTTTTAGGCATAAAAATTATAACATTTACAAACAATCATTTTAACGGATGTAATAGTGTAACTACAAATGGCGTTATGATTTTTTTTTTAATTTAACCTCTCATTTTTTCAGCACCTTGCAGCATTAGTTCTGGCTAATCAAAAAAAAATTTCATACAGTAGTTTTAGATAGAAATTATAAAATCAATACACAATTCGTACGAATTCGATGTGCCTGCGAAGGGAGTTATGATTTTTTTTTTGTCCTCCAACCCTTGCAGTATTGGTTGATCGTAGAAAACATTATTCTGAAGAAAGTTGTAGAAAATAATTAAATGTTTTACAACAAAACAGAACGGATTTAACAGTGCACATGGTAAGTAAATTATGATTTTTTTTTAAATTATGCCCCTTTATTCCGTCAACCCCTTGCAACAATGGTTCGTCTTATCAAAAATTGTTTTAGATTAAAATTATAAAATCAATACACAATCTATAAATTTCAAATTTTAGCCTACGAAGAGAGTTTTTTTTTCCGCCAACCCTTGTTTTTTCAACTCCTTGCAGTTATGGTAGGTCGTATAAAAAATTATTCTGACAAAAGTTGTTGTTAATAATTTAAGGTTTAACAGCAAAACGGAACGAATTTAACAGTGTACATGGAACTTAAATGATTAATTTATTTTTAACTATACCCTTTATTTTGCAACCCCCAGCAACAGTGGTTTGTCCTATCAAAAACTGTTTCAGACAAAATTTTAGGTAAAAATTATCATACACTTAAAAATGTTTATTCGCAAGTCAGTCAATGTCTATCAAATCCACAGTTCGCACTCCTCACTGGATCTGAGCTCAACAGTGGTTCGCCCCTCACCTCGCGCTTGTCCACACACACACAGTGTCGCGCCACTCGGTCACACACGGACGGCACCGTCGCGCCGCTCTCGAGGGGGTCTCTCACTCTCTTCGCCGATGTCGCACTTCCGTTCACTCGGAATCCGCTCGGAACTGTCACGGGACTCGCTCGAAACTCTGGCGTCGCGACTCAAGTACTCGTGGGCGCCCTTCTCGAACCGACGAGAGCCGCCGTGACGAGTCGCGTCATCCCGGGCCGACCCGACCCCCAAACAGTCCAGAAAATCAGCGTCAGTTCGCGCCACTCCGCGCGTCGGCCCGCGGAATTCCCAAGGCCGCTCACCGATAGATAACAGCGTCGAGGCAGGACGATGCACGGGCAACGGAGGAAGGGGGGGGTAGCGACGATCCTTGTAATCCTGCCAGGCACGCGTGGTATGCCTTACGTCAGTGTACGACACGTGAACACGGCGCGTGACTCAAATGGAAGTTAATGGCCGCCAGCCAGCTCCTAATCTGTCGCGTGTCGCGATCCTGCGTTCGTAAAAGTATTATTTATATTCAGTGGTAAGAACCCCGCAATCCACGATAAAATTAAGCCCAATAAATAACGTAATGAAAATACTTTATAATGATATGCTCTTTGAATTATTCTTGTAAAGAGGAATATTTATTATGTGTATATATAACATTTTTTATTTCTTTTCTGTAGGCCTACTTAATTTTCCTGTATCAACTGACCCGTCATTGTCATCCCACTGTGTTCTTCTATTCTGTAATTTTTTTTTGCCTTTATTTCTTCCACTGACGTTTAGGCATGTAACACTTGGCATCAACTTATATTGGTTTTGTTCTCCGTTTTTTTACTTGTGCAGTTTTGGTGTTCATCCTTGAAGTTATTTTATGACTACCGCAGTAAACCAGGAATTGCGCACGTCCCTGAAACTCTGTAAAGTCTGGTACGAAATGTTTATAACGCCGACACTTGGCCGCCACGCGATGTTGACATATGAAGTCTTCCAGTGTTCCACTTGGCGTCTCGCGCACGTCAGTCGTGAGTTCTGCGGGTGTAATGGCCGCCCTAGGAAGACCCGGTCTCTAGGGGAGGGGCGTTCAATTACACCAGCGGCCGTATTACCTTCTCCCCACCCTCCCTGCACCGCTGTGTCTGCTCTCAGAGGTCACCGTTCATTAGTGTGTCCCCCCCCCCCCCCCTAGGGACCCCTGCTGCACCCGACAGTCCATGCTCTATGGCAAATCAAAGGTGGTGAGAGGCCAGGCCCTCTTCTTCTTACCCCGATCTCTTGGTTCAGTCAATTCCCGTGCTATGTTCTGTGTCATGTAACTTGTCTCAAATTGTCTCAGAAGTATCCTTCACCCACTGTTGTTCTGTAAAATGTGCTTGTAAAACAACTTTCGTGTGGTTCTTAATGGGTTCGTAGACAAACAACGTGTGTTTCTTTGAGAAGTCAATATTTGAGACCAGTAACGTGTCACAGGCTTAAAATTTTGCTGCAAGTTATCTGCAACAAGGCAAAGTCGGCACGGCTGCTTCACTTTTTAAAATTCGTTTTAATCACTCTTTTATAATTTATTCTTTTTATTTTTTTCGACTCAACGTCTTGACGACCATCGGGCGAGGAGCGAGTGGATGAGAAAACGGCAAGTGGTCGAGTTAGAAGTAGATGAGCAAACGGGAAGTAGGCGAGTTGCGAGTAGACGAAAAAACGGCAAGTGGGAGATTTGGGAGTAGACGAGAAAACGTCAAGTAGGCGAGTTGTGATTGGACGAGCAAACTGCAAACAGACGAGGGGCGAGTGGACGAGAAAAACAGTAAGTAGGTGAGTTAGGGTTCCCACAGAACCAAGGACCGAGTTTAAGTACCTACATGTTCCGAGCGTCGAGCTGTGAAGTGAATATGCAATCCACTAATTAATAGATACCGGAAAAATTCGCGGGTTCAATGACCTCCAGGATAGACTCCAATATCCTCTAGACACTCGGGCAAATGCCAACTGTTCATTGGCTGCTGACTTGTGAGTCGTCTCGACTGGGTGGCCTGTGATTCGACACTTCAATGAGTGAGGGTCTCTAATTGGCCCTCAGTCCTCCAGATTAACAGTGGACCAATGGCAGAACAGCACTAAGGTATAATTATTTCAATTTTAGCATAACACGAAATGAACCCGCGAATTTTTTCAGGACTCTACTAATTAACTCTGCTAAGACGTATTCGTTCATACCTTTCCAGTAAAGGGCGAGTGATGTATGGGAGCGGGAAGCTGCTTCGACCGCTCACTGTTCATTTCACTGGATCGAGCTCACTCGCCGTTTTATCAACCCGCTCTACGAAATCCAATCTGGGTGGGCTTTTACGATGGTGGAGCCCACGTCCCGTCTTGGTTGTGAACACCGTAGGACAGCCGGGAAATTCACAACCAAATCCATCAATCACTTGGCCTTGACTAGATGATCCTTAGAGACCTGTAAAATTCGCGGATTCATTTCGCGATAGGAAAGAGTCCAAATACTTTTTACATTATTTTGCTTCGGTGATTTGGACACAGTTTATCTGAAGGACTCTGGGCCAATGAAAAATCTTTAACAGAAAAATTAGCGAAACACGATCATTCCAGTCAACAGGTGTTACGAGTCGGTAACCAATCAGCAGATGTAATTTGCACGAGTGCATAGAGGATCATGGAGTCTATCCTTTAGGGATTTGAAATCGCGAATTTTACAGGTCTCTAATGATCCTACATCCTCCTCAGCTGCTGGCACGACGACACCAGGGGGCGCGTCGTATCGGGGGCTGCCACCGTGAGGCTAGCCCACCATCCGAGGCTTCTTTATATCATCCTGAGCCAGCAAGAGGTACCTTCCGGGGTGACTGGCCCCGGGTACCATCGCTGAGGTAGCTGTTAGCTTCACCCGTTCGGGTTTGCTCCCTACTTAGGTTACTGGTGGCGGGAACCACGCAGAGGCCGCTACTTGCTAACCATGACTATGGTGAGTCATAGTTACTCCCGCTCTACGAAACAGAGCTACTGGGCTTGATGTGAACCAACCTTTGGATGAGACGGATGCCCTCGACGCCGCAAGATGAGGGAAACTGGTTGGCGGAATGAGCCATCCCAGCATTCCTCTTGAAGTGATTCATGGGAAAACAATAGGAAAATCGAAAATCAGGAATGGTCAGATCGATAGTGCGAACCCGAGTGCTATTCCGAAGTTCTACCACAGACCGACCTCTGGTTGTAGTGCATTGCGACATAGTGAAGCAAGCGACACCATTGTTACGATGTCGGGTACGCCCACCCAACTCTCCGTAGGAATCGATTATTTAATTAAATAGTAAATTGAGAAACAGCGAAGTTCAATTTTATGCTAATATGTTTCACGGGAGGTTTATAACGTTTATAATTTCATTTCCTTGGTGGTATTTTTTTTTTACATTGATGTGACGTCTAATAAAGTTCCTGTGCTAATATGTAAATGAATGGTATATTAATTTGCCTAATACGCTTTGACGAGAAGCACTTGGGGAAATAAAAAAGAGGGAGGTGATGAAAACGAGAATGTAACTGCCTCGCTGTCAGGTCGTGTAGAAGAACAACTACATCCTCTCTTTGGCTTCTCGCTGCTTTTTTTCTTCTTTCTCTTCTCCTGTGGTCGTGGCGCAGAGAAATTTGTGAAAGCTCTAGCAGAATATTAAATTAGGATCCTTTAGTTGGAGCAGAAAGGAAATAGAGTTTTTTTTTCTTATCTCTTTTTTTTTCCATCCGGGTGGTGAAATATGGACGTTGATGGGCGAATTGGATTACCGAGACGGGCGACGGAGTGCAGCTTCCTCGAGTTAGTCGCCGCGAAGTGGAGGATTTGGCGGCCCAGTCCCTTCTTCTGCCCGGCGACAGTCGACCCCCGCTTTGTTGGCGGTCTAACTTACGCCCTTCTGAGCGCTCGCGAGGCGTACTCGGGCACACACAAACCCCAGCTACCACTGTCGTCATGAAGCTCATCAGTTATCAGCTTTGGTGAAGACCTCAATCTTTCGCGGCCATTGTCTTGAGTCGATTGGCTTCTGGGTTGCAGCCGCGTCGCAGGCGAAGATTTTTCAGCCACTCTGAAGATGGCGACGGCACGGTCGACCGAAACGCCTTTTCGACGCGGCTGCAACCCAGAAGCCAAGAAACTCTTTGTAAAAATTTAATTCGACAAACAAACGAATCTGGTTAACTCATGTACTACGAGATGTAGTAAGCTAATTAATTAGCTTATGATTACCTTATAGAGATTATTAAAGTACTTCATTAACTAACACATCACCTCAATGTGTTAACTCATGAAATAATAAAACAAAACTAATTATTTTATAACCTGGTGTATTATTCACTAATTTTTTTTCGTAAACTATATACAATAAGCTACTTCTGAAATTTTCTATCAATCTGTGAGATATATCTACTTACCAAACCGGATGTTATTCGGTTTTAGAGTCAATTTAGAGGCATTAATATTATATTAAAAGATATTAAAATATCAATTGAACGTATTTTCGTTTTAGGATAATTGTAGTTGGCTTAGGTCCCATTATTACAATTTATTCACAAAGTTATTTTTTTAATTAACAGAATATTCAAGGTGTAGAAACTTTAAAATTAAGCGTGTAGAGTATCAAAATGTGAAAAATGAAGGGTTCTTTTCGGCCAGGTACCTCTTTTATGGCTAGATGATTCTTCTTCCGAGATTTTAGAAGGACTTCTTAGGTGAAGACCAAAATAAAAATCGTTACTACTAATCCAATTTTTTTTTGTGTACTTGGCAGCTTTGATTTTTAATTTTTCAGTAACATTTTGCAGAACAGGTTTCTTATTTATTTTGCTTTAAAGAGGAATAATTTTGGCGTGATTGTAATCCAGCTGAAGTCGCTCGCGTTAGTAATAAGTCGTTTCATCTTTCTTCCAGCGTGGCGGATAAATACTGACGCTTGTAATTAATATTAGACTGTGACATTACATATAAGCTTGGGAGGACATTATTAATGCCACGTCATGCCAAAATCCCTGGATAAATAACGTAAACTAAAACCATAAAAGAAAAAAATCGAAAAATCTGAGGTGTCAGTAATTAATTTCCATTAAGATGCAGCTCAATGCTATTCAAGTTTGTAGGTTACCATTCTAGTTAAGCTCTAATTCTGTTGCATAGTGTTATTTTC
The DNA here is from genome assembly GCF_032445375.1 of Bacillus rossius redtenbacheri. Taxonomy (NCBI): domain Eukaryota; kingdom Metazoa; phylum Arthropoda; class Insecta; order Phasmatodea; family Bacillidae; genus Bacillus; species Bacillus rossius. Next base: position 46,341,942 of record NW_026962011.1, on the reverse strand, counting down.
ATCCCAGGCTTTTTGTAAAGCCAGAGATACGTTTTAGAAGAAATGTGTCTCTTATTTTAAACTAATTTTATTTAGACAACAGTTGTCATTATATTTTGTAAATGTAACAGAAATATTCAAGTAAAATTACAGGATTTGTAAATTTGTACATTTAAATGAAAATAACTGTAACCCTACAAAATAGTGTTCGCAGTAATACTGGGTTCTGATTCTTTCCCGGCAATTTATGCTTGGTGTTGTCCCAGTACGTACAATAGTTAGAGACCTGCAAAATTAGTGGATTCATTCGGTGATAGGCTAGAATTTAAACACATATACCTCTTAGATAATTTTGCTATTGGCTTACTGTTCATCTGGACGAATCTCAACCAGTTATAAACCCTTAACCAAAGAAGTATCGAATCACAGACAAACCAGCTGAGACGACTCACAAGTCAGCAGCCAATGAACAGTTGCCATTTGCCCGAGTGTGTAGAGGATATTGGAGTCTATCCTGGAGGTCATTGAACCCGCGAATTTTTCCGGTCTCTAACAATAGCTATTTGTAAATCGTTCCCTGAATATTTCTACAGTATTAACTGCGTACATTGACTTGCATAATAAAACAAAATATTCGATTATATTTTCTATTGTTTAAAAAATATTATTGAATGAGACATCAATTCTAAACATAAAATCATGCGCCAATTTTCGTAATAAATACTCAGTATCATCTCGAAAAACATATTTCGTTTAATTATGCAATATAACCAAAGTAAAACGTTACAATATATTTATTGTAATATTACAAACTATTTCCTAGCAACTGGTTTCCAAAGCGAATCTTTTGTAAATACAGTACAGAAAAAAATTTTGTGTGTATTGTAGAAACCACTAAACCAATACAGTACCGACTATGTGCTCATGTATTTGAGAAATGCGATGTCTGAGGTCGCACTAGCGACACTCGTTCAGCGACATCAGTGCCACGATCATTGATGACAACTTTAAAAAAAAAAACTGAACCACTAAATAATAAATCATTTTTCTTAATTTATTTCCAATCCACATCTAAAATTCAGCTTGAATAGTACCTAGAAATTTATTTTTATTTGCATCTATAGGATTTGTTTAAAATCATTGGCTCTATAGTTGAGTAGTACATACGCTGAACGTTACACTACAGGATCTGTAACACTTTGATGACATTGTAATTTTGGCCACACTGAAAATTAAATGTTGTCGTTTTTAATTTTTTTTTATTTTAGATAACATCACCGAATATGTTACAAAATAAACAGAGCCGTTGTTGTCTACCTATCTACAGAGCACACTCGAATTTATTGTTTGTGGAGGGATTCTTGGGGTGGGGTATTCATATCCTGCTTCCCACCACCACTCTGCGGTTGAATTCAACACACAAAAGCGGACTGGGCTACATCCTCCAGTAATTAGCAGTCGGTTGTAAAAGGTATTGGCGAACACTCGCTGAATTTTCCGATAGCCGCCGGCTTCAATGCCTCTCGACCCATCCCGGATTATGGGAACTCACACAACGTTGCAGATAGCCGCTCACCTCACGCAACTGTTGCATGCGTTCACGTACAGCTTTTCTCTTCAGCTCGTGGTGTCGCCATCTTGTTTATTGTTCTGACATGACTTTTTTGACGTGACAACGTCTAATAAATCGATGAACGCCGGCTGCACGCACGAAAAAGTGTCCCGTTGCGCACATTGTCCCGTTACGCTGTGTCCCGTTACGCTCATTGTACGCTTACGCCGCATCTATCTCTCTTCCAATCGATTGGAACAACCATCGATTTGACTTTTTCGAGGCACATTAAACTTGAAACACTCCCATTCGTTTCCTACTTTTCCTATCATCGTCCTATTCTTAACAGAATAACACAGATTGGAAGAAGTTAAATAGCAAACATGTATAAAACTTATAGTTAAAATAATATCTTCGTTAAAGTAATAAACATATTTGAATTAATGAGTGCAAATAAAAGTAAATTCGTCAATTAAATTGTAGATTTCATTTCACTCCTTCTTTGTATCCATACAAAATAGTGATAATTCAATAAAAATGATTCAATTTTATTCATAAAAGTATGCAATCATTTCATCAATGTTTTGTTATGACGTTGTCACGTTAAACTATCGTCCGTAAACCGACTTTACAGACAACCAATTTTTTTGACAGGAATATGGATGTCTTTAATTTCGGGTTGGGGGTCACTTGGGCCGATGACACGATACCGCTTTAAAACTCGTAAACTATGAAAGCTACACAGTTGAAGCGAACATATCTTAGCAGAGCAGACTCTGCTCGTGGTCGTCACGTATGAGCTTTGAATATATATACTGTATAGAAGTCGCCAGCCCAGGTTAAAATTTCTAATACGGTTTTGAGGTAGTTGGTTAATTCACCGCCGCAATCGCCACCATCTCTAGGGCATCGACTTGTGGTGGTCCCTGGCGGACAAGTGTCGAACTCTTCAAACACCACTTCCCCCTCCCCTAGAACGACGTTGAGCTGCAGTGAATGATGGGTGGCGGGTGCGGGGAATGACAGCGGGCGACAGCGCTGCGCTCTAACGTGTAAATAACAACTAAGACGATACAGGGCGTTACGGCAGCGCACTGCAGCGGTGAAGTTCCCAAGCTGCTCATCATACGCTTCTGGAAAACGTAGAGTAAATCCTATCCACTCGCGACTTCTATACAGTATATATATTCAAAGGTATGAGTCACCCGGTTGACATTTGCCGTGATGACGTCATGAGCGTTGGTGGGGAGCGTCGAACTGAAGTCAGTGAGAGCTGCGACTCCGAGAGTAATGGACAGATTTGCGTGATTTAGACTTTAAGTTGCTCGTGAGTGAGCACTGAGCGGGGTTAGTTGAGTGGAGAATAACTATAAAAATTACAAACTTTAGAACTGGATCTATTAATCGCAAAATGTCTAAGCGAAAATGGGGGAATCGCCCGAGAAAAAGCAATTAAAAATGCAGAGAAGTGTCGTAAGTGTCGAATGAGGCATACAGTAGCCGAGAGAAATGAGCCAGTGGGGTAGAACGAGCCCCCGAACGAGGCGCGAAATCTGCGCTCGAACGAGCCTCAGAAGTCTACCTCGCGAGAAGCGACGGGGAATGCAGGGAATTGTTTGGTAATGGACGTGGATATGCTATCCGATGATTCTCATGTTCACGTGGAGTCATTTGAGCCAGTGGTTGTGAACGATGGACCGAGTTTGTCGCGGTTTGGTGTCGCAATTTTTCTGGCTTGGCCCGCCCGACCGTCAAGTAAGACATTCATAGAATTCACGCCCCAAAAAATAAAGCAACATGAATTTTGTTAAATTATTTTATTTATTTCATACACGATTTTCCCGTTCAAAGCGATGGAAATTCATGAAACAAACCCCTATGCGGCTCTAGTCCAAAATGCACTACCCATAATTTTTTTTTTCCATCCGACTTCTTGTCGACATCCAGGTCATCGGAAACAGTGACTTATTGCGGCTGTTCCCGAATACCTCTTTAAAGACCCGTCCTCAACAGAACAGTCCGAACCTGTGGATGGTCCGTGTCCTATCCTAATGTGAAGGTCGTCACATTGTCGAAAGGAAAACTGCCCTGTCTACAATCAATGGCGATGTACGAAGTCTGACTACACTGAAAGTACCTAATCAATAGGGCGCAATAAATACAGAGCGGCAAAATATGTGTTTACCGATTTTTTTTTTATTGATTTCATGCATTGTTAATAAGTACGCAACTTGGTTTTGAATTTTAATTTTACTTGTGAAAGCTGTAAATAGTTCAATAATGTTTAGTTATACGGTAAGGAAAAAGTAAATGCCAATAAATGAATTCTGAACACAGCGGAAAAAAGGAACTTGTGTTCGGTCTTTGTTGTAATCAAGGTACGTGGTTCAAATCTTGTCACTGTAATATTTTTTTTTGTAATAACATAATATTATATTATTGTATTATAATAATGTTGAATCAGCTTAATAATGTTAAAGTTTGTTTGTAGGAAGTATTTACAGATTTATTTCTGACATTTAAGCAAAAACAAATACACACAACATTAATTTAGTCATAAAATATGTGTTTTTAAATGTTTCAGGTTAATATCTTAGTAATGCCATAGGAAGTATAGTGCAAAATATTTCTAATATTAGCTGTATTGTGAATTTTAACAAGATGGACAGTATTTTAATACAATTCCTTATCGAAAATCAGTTCAAAATAAGGAGTTTAGAAATTTTTTCAAGTCATTTTCGCTTTTATCGGTGCCATTTCTAATGGTTTAAAATTTCTGTATTTCGCTATGCCATCTGCGGGTGATGGTGGAAAACAACTTATACGATTCAGGCAGCGAATTATAGCGGCGGGCGCAGAAACTAATTGGTGATTCGCGTCTAGAAATTTTGATAAATACTTAAAAATGGAATGTTTTATTGATCGGTATATTTATCACGCTCTGCATTGTTTTAAATAATTCTACTTTAAATTTCGTGTCCGTTTTTCGTGTTATAAGTAGGGACCGGAAAAATTCGCGGGTTCAATGACCTGCAGGATGAACTCCATAGTCCTACGTACACTCGGTCAAATGCCACCCACTCATTGGCTGCTGTCTTGTGAGACGTTCCAGCGTAGCAGCCTGTGATTCGATAAAGCTTTGGTTGGGTGTTTCTCATTGGCCCAGAGTCATCCAGGTGAGTTGTGAGCCAATGGCAGAGTCAGCACTGAGGTATAACGATTTGTATTTTAGCTTATCGCGAAATGAATTCACGAATTTTTCCGGTCTCTAGTTATAAGTTTGTTTGCAATATAAACCACATGAGAACACGTGAATTTGCTTGTTGCCGAGATTACATCACTGGCGAGTACCGAAAGACTCGCTCATATATATATATATATATATATTGCCTATGCATCACAGTTTTATTGAAATAACCCTAACTGAGATATATAGCTCCACGGTAATTCGCGAGATAATGAAGCTTCGACACTGTCAGGATCGGGAAGGTCTTGGAGGTAGGTTCGAGAGACCGGGAAAACAGAGGGAGCGAGTCCATTGTTCCCTGCGCGTTATTTAATAAGAGGCGGAGGTTTCCCCCGTGTCGCGAGGGGAAAGGGGGATAAAAAAGGGGGGAGGATGGGACTGTGGGTTGAAGGGCGGGTTTGAAACGTGACGCAACAAGTTCGCGGTCATTTATTCCGGCCGGTAGTCCAGGGGTGCGGTCGGTGGTGGTCTCCGCCCGCGGGCACGACGTTATTGAGAAATATGTGGCTGCTGGGGTAGGAGCTGGTGCGTGGTGCATCGAGGTCAGTAATAAAGCTGCTGACCACTCTGCAGGAGAGGGGCGGGTGAGGCAGTGCGGCTTGTTGGAATGGTAGCAGAAGGGAAAAGGGAGGGGGCATAAAAGGCAGATGCGCTCATGATACCCTCCCTCCTAGACATTATGAGATTACATCCCCCCCCCCTCCCGAACCCTTTCCCCGAGGGAATCCCGGGGTTCCTCTTCTCCTCGACCAAGGGGCAAAGAGAACTTTGCACTCTCAGTTGAAACACGACCAAAACAGCGAGACGTTCATTTCGAAATTAGAATAAAGTGCGGCAATTCGTGGCGAAATAACGCTTCTGCGCTGTATCTTCCTATTAGGTGTCTAATTAAGAACTCCGTAATCCTTGCTCATTAAACGTGTCATTGTCGGTGGCTGAGTGGTCAGTGGACATGGCTTGTTAGCACCTTGTGACTTGGGGGTTCGAATCCCAGTTAATGCATGAGTTTTATTATAATTATAATTTTAATGTGTTCCCCTCCAAATCATCTTACATAACGCTTGGAACTTGAGTATCCAATGAAAAATAAGCGTGTTCTCTATACTCTGGAATGCTAATGTACAATGGATTGCCTCATGGAGGTATTAAGTTAAGGAGTAGATGCAGGCAATCTTTGCCACGGTAGTAGTTCAAGTCAAAATGAGAACGACGAATTCCTATTTTCCGTCTAGTTTATAACTTTGTTTTTTATTCCGTTTAATGCTAATTCTTTGCTGATTAGTTATTAACATCCTTTATTAACACTACTCACATCGTGATTGATGATTTTTTACGATTCTTCCTAGCGGATTCCTTTCAAGCTGCTAAACAAACTTCTCGTATTAGCTACGGCTTGTTTCGATAACCAACTGCTAATCATTGTGACTTCAACTTTATAACAGCAACCACTCCATGGACTAATACCTCCATGGAGTGCATGCATAGCTAAGCCTTGGCCAGGATCGTGAGCATAATTTCATTTCGCGGGGACAGAACCACTTTTCCAGCTGTTTGCTTTCAAACTCTTTCCAATTTTTGGTGGTAAGGATAGATTTTTTTAGGATATCGGGAGGGCAGGATATATTTCCTCCCCCTCCCTCTTCCGTACGTCCCTAGCCTTAGCCTTGACGGCACGGCTCACGACAAAACAAAATCATAATTTTATTTAAACATCTAGTAGATTTCACTCAGTCTATTAATCGAGAACCAAAATCACAAGAGTCAGAATAAAGTTATTTAGACTTTAATATCGTTCCTCTTTTTAAATATGTTGTCTACGTTTATATAGTGTACCAGAAATGGCTGTGTTGTGCCTCGCAATCTTATGGTTACCATCACTCGACACCTTTCGGTAGTTACATTTTTTTTATTTGAATAATAATTGCATTATGTCCCTACTGAGGCTTTGAACGCGTATCTTCAAAAACATATTTACCTCTTTTTCACACAATAAGGGTTGGATTTGGCAGAAATGGTAAATTTGTGATTGGTAGTTTTCGTATACTTATTATTGGGACCCAAAATTATTTATTACCCGTAATTAAATTCTGAGATTTAATTATTAATTGTTAAAAAAAATTCCTCTTTTTCCTCCTTTAAGGGGTTGAACTTTGCAAAATACGAAATCAAGGGTTACTATTTTTCGTATGTTTATTAATGGTACCCAAAATAATTTTTAAACTTAATTAAATTCTGAGATAGAATTATTAGAGGTTGAATTTCGCAAAATATAAACATTGTGGTTGGTAATTTTTTTATGTAAACTATTGTTACCAATATATTTTCTTGTGCTTTATTAGTTTTAGAGATAAACTTATTATCTTAAAATCTTATTTACACCTTTTTCACTCCCTTAGGGATGGATTTTTGTAAAATATATAGCCCAGGTTTTAAAGTAGTCAAAGGCCTTTCTGATAAAATATCAAAAACCATTAAGTAGTTTTGAATTTATTCTTGAACAAACACACAAACAAACAGACAAAAATTTTAAAACCTATATTTTTGAGTTCTCGATAATGTAATTCACCATCATTTCAGCCCATGTACAGACTTTTTACCTCTAACAGTTTTATTGATTTATTAATAGTAATTTACTAATAGTATAAATTGACAAATAAGCTGTGTAATGTTGGGCGTGGAAGATGTTCCACTTAGCTGCGCTCACTCTGGTGCATATCTACGATCGCTGGTGAATGGTTGGTGGTGCCGGCAGGAGCATGTTCCCTGGCTGGATGCTGCTGGTGCTGCTGCTAGCTTCCCAGCAGCTGGGGCGCCCGGCGCGTGGTCACTCCCTGGATGGCGCCGTCACCTCCGCCCGCGAGAGGGTCGACCTGGCGCGGCACATACTCGCCGAGGCGCCGCTCATCGACGGGTGAGCTGAAACTCCCTGCCTCTCTGCTGACGGTGCATCGCACTCTGCCTTGTTGGCTCCTGGGCATGGAGTCCACAAAGTATGAGCGATCGTGTAGGGAAACAACCACGCTCTGCTACCATTGTTTGCACACACACACACACACACATCATTTTTTTTAGAATAAGACCGAATTCGTTTTGGCATGCTACTTAGCTAGAATTATTCGTAGTTTGCGATATAGTGTAGGGAAACAACCATGCTATGCTCTCACTTATATACATGCATATTTTTTAATTATTAGTTGGTATTCATCCCTGCTTTCTCGTGAGTTTCGGGGTATTTCAATTATGCTTTCATGAGTGGTTGAACAAATTTGAGTTACTAATAGTGTACATGCAAATAATTATTTTTATAATAACAGTCATTGATGTTAGCACTTGGTTTGTAGTCTCTTTTCATAATACGTGAGCTTGTGTAGGGAAACAACCACACACTGCTACCAACGTATGCATGCACATCATTTTTTTAATAAGACTAAGCTTGGATGCTTCTTAGCATGCCATATTGTGTAGTCCTGCTATCATGTATGTTTATACATATTTTTGAAGCATAACTTGGTATTTGTCATTACTTCCTCATGAGTTTCGGGGTCTTTTAATTATGCTTGCATCTGTAGTTGAACAACTTTGAGTTACTAATAGTTTATGTGCAAATTCTTTTTAAATAACCATACATTGGTGTTAGCACTTTGACTTAGAGTCTCTTCAAAATGTGCATCCTACTTGTGTAAGGAAACAATCACACTCTACTACCATTTTTATGCATACATATCATTTTATCGAAGAATAAGACATGATTTACTTTGGAATACTAATGGGCTTGAAGTCCTCTAAGTACACGAGAAATTGTAAGGAAATATTAATTATGCTGCTAACACTTGTGTGCACACACAAACTTTTTTTAGAATAAGATGGTATTCATACCCTAACTCATGAGTTCAGGGATCTTCGAATTATGCTAGAAAGTAGAGTTAAACAACCATGTGTTACAAATAGTGTATGTACAAAACATTTTTTTAAGAATAAGTAATGAGTCACTGTGACTAGCACTTGGGTTTGGGGTCTCGAAGTATGCGAGTACATGTAGAGAAACAGCCAGAATATGCTACCGCTTATATGCTTACACATATTTTTTTTTTTCAGAATAAGCAATAATTTTTCTGGCTAGTTCATGGGCTTGAGGTCTTTTATTTATGCAAGTGTATTTTGTGAAACAGTCATGTTCTGGTACCATGTATGTACATGTACATGCCAATTTTAAGTATGTAATTAATTTTTGTAGCATTTTGATGAAAGTACTTTATGAATGGTATAATTTTCATAAAGTGCAGTTTCTATGATTCAATTACTTTTCGCATGGTAAAATTCAAAATGTTTAGCAAAATTTAAATAAAATTAGAATGATTCCAAGATCTAAAGGCTCACACATGCTTCTTCTTAATGCAATGTAAACTATCCCATACATCAGTATTATTACTCGATCAATTCCATGGAAAAACTTACTCTTGCGATACATATAAGAAATACGAATTTGTAAATGTTGTCCATCAAAGTCCATATTATTAAGTTTTCCTCGGTTTATAAAGCATTAGATCATTTCGGTTACATGGACTTTACACTCCTGAAGGCAGCCAGCGCAGCATTTAGTCTGTAATATTTGACTTAAGTGCAGATCGTCTTGAGATTTTATGTGCTTTCTTCTTTACGATAGGTAGGCTACTCCTTTGAAATTCGTCGTTTATTAACCCTTGCAGCATAAATTTATTTCCCTCCAGAATGTTCAACATTATAGTCAGATTAATATTCCTTATTACTAATGGAACTATCCAATTTTATAGCATCAGAAACTTTTGAGGAAATTCCCATCTCGATGCTGTCATTTACCACCCATCAGAACAAATTTCACGTGCAAATGTATAGTAAAAATGTAGTAAAGCATGCACATTCAAACAAGTAATATAGTACACTTTATATTTTGACTTATTTCTGGCATGATAAAAAGACTGCTTATCATTAGATTGTCTACCACTGAAGTTTCATAGCACCAACCGTTTGAGTCGTAAAGAAATAAATATTTAGTCTATTTTTACAAAGCCGGTATTTTATCATTACTAAATACAGCATCCGATGTGCTGATTGTCAGTTACTGAAAGTTGGTTTCAAAATTAATTTGTTTTAAAAAATGACCACTTCTTTCCGTACTATTTGCACTGTCGTATTTTTTTTTTCTTCCAAAGGAAATGGCCTAGGAGAACACTTTGAATACACGAATAATTTTCACATCCGCATTCTAGTCCCTTTGTGACTGGCAAAGTTCTGACTAGTCCCTTTGTGACCGGCAAAGTTCTGACGGCACCGCTGAGCCAATTTACCCCGCGGTCTCCCGCCACGTGTCCGGTGCTTTTGTGAGAGCGGAAGAAAAATATTTCTTTACGCGGATGATGACGAACACAAAGAACGCGTGAGGAGAGGAAGAAGAAAAAAAAGGAGATGGTTAATTCGCTCGAAACGTGTGTACGGTGATGGCGAAGGGCCGTAGAAAATGAGCGAGTGAGATCAGATAAAAGCTCATGAGTGTAGGGCTGCGTGAGATAGCACTTACATCCCCTAGAGGGCTCTTTCAGCCAGTATGCAAAGCGAGTTTTACTCCATATGCCGGAAAACAAACTGCGTTGGCGACATGAAAATAAACTTACGTATCACACTAAGGAATCTGAAGAATATTTTTTCGTTTGTAACCTAAATTGAAGAAGTTTTAAAGTAAAGATTTTTTTTTTAAGTTACATTCAGTGATTGCTGGCGTTGTACTGCAGGCTCAAAGTCTTTATAATCTTTTATGATTATGTAGCGAAAGAAATGCAGCTTAGGCCATGCCTAAGGTTTCTTTTTGGAAATAAATTTCTGTCAATGTGTTTAACGCCAACAACAATACAATTTTTTTTGTAACAAGTAATATGCTTGTGTGCAGGCAATGTTTTATGGTTTTTGTTTATATTATGAATAAGAAAAAAATTTGTAATAGAAATGCATGGAAAATGAATTGGCTAAACAAATTATTACAACTTCAGTCATCTAAAATAGTAAAAATAATTATTAAAATTATGTAAATTTAACGAAATTTTTTTTAAATTTCTTCACTTACTATGAACGTTTAGTAATATTTACGTTTGATATTAAACTTGTTTGAGACTTAGTATCATAATAGTATACAACGTTTTCCGTGTGATTGTGATATGAAAAAAAAAATTAATATGAATATATTGTAATCCACCCCAATACATAACAATAAACAAAATCTGCTCTTCAACACAGAAAGGAAGTGGCGTGTTGCTGTGTCTCTCTGCCGCTTGCCCGGCACGATCTGGTGCGCACGAGCAAGGGAGACAGAGAGGAAAAGGAGAGAGAGAGAGAGAGAGAGAGAGGCGGGTGGACTCACTCTCCGGGGAAGTGGTGTCCCCATTTGACTGCTGCTCTCGGCAGTCCCAAGTGTTATCTGCCTGGCGCTGGGGACCGTCTGCTGTCCACGGGAGTTACGTCGTCTGGGGCGGAGACAGACGGAGAGCCAGGACAAGTATCCGACCTCTCGCCAGCTTATCTGCCGGCAGAGACGGAGCTCTGCGTCTCCCTCACTCCAAAGAGCTGCCTTCCTCGCGTGTGTGCCAAGGCACCTCCGGATTTCGGCGCGGATGAGAGTAGAGCTGTAGCAAACCGTATGTATTCGGTACTGAGTAACGGGTGCGCTGTCTATATACGAGTAACGAAACGTTACACACGAATGCATTTCGTTACTCGCATTTTTCGAAACGTTACACGCGAATGCATTTCGTTACTCGCATTTTTCGTAGTATGGGATTTATCGTTAGAATGTTGTTCAAATTTTATTGTCAATAAATAATTTTCGACGCCTATTTGTCGCTTTTTCATTATAATCGCCGCATAATGGATTGCGATGCTATTGTGATATAACATAAGCTTACGGCTAAAATTTTCAAAATAGTAATTCCATTGCAAATTGAGTAGATTCCGTCAACAGTTCACTTGTATTTCTACACTTTACCTATAAAATCAATTAAATTTAGAATGTTTTAAACACAAGTCTGGTTCAAAATACGGAAAAGTGAAAAAAAAAAAAAAATGCACTTTACGCAGTTTGGTATGTAATGTATAAGTATGTTTTCTACAAATTACGAATGTTGCGACGCCGCGACGTCATACTGTACGCGTACGCAATACGACTCGATTCGTTGCTCTAACATAACATAGCATGTTATGAGGTATCAGAAGTAACGAGTAACGTAACGATACGATAGTAACGAGTACTAATTGTTATAGTAACGAATACATGCGGGTACGCTTTTTTCCGTTACTTTTACACCTCTAGATGAGAGTCCAGAACAGAGTGGTGTCGGAGGCAGTAAGACACCCTTGAGGGCGGTATTCCAAGATGTTCAGGTAAGGTATAGCGGATAAGCACCGCCTTGTTGGGACACAACCGTAACCTAACTAGCGGGCCGTACTCCAGAACTTTTCCACGCCTAACCTCAGTAAGGAAACATATTGGCAACCGTTTTTAATAAACGGTGCCCTGCGGCGAGGCTAGAAACTGATTTCAACGCACGGACTTTTCGCAACTATCGATACAATTTGTTACGGTGAAAAAAAGAACAGATAGCATCACCGTCGCACGAACTAAATTGTATTATTCTAATTTTTCCAAGTACTTTTTTAAGTTGCGATTTTTTCTTGTTATGACCATTAAAGTGTGCGAAATTAATTCCAGAATAATTTCACTGGCATGTAGTTTCATTTGGTGCTCCAATACGTTTGATACGTCCCCTGATATTCACGAAATTAAATATATTTGAGTTAATGGCACCATACATGGGTCCGCCATCTGGATGAAATTTAGGAAAAAGTGAGCTCTGCGCATGCGCGAAATTTGGGCAACAGATAGGTCACGGATAGGACCCCGAAATCCGTTCCCCAAAAATAAGGGACTGGCCTGGCCTATCGTGCACTAGGAATGCGGTTAGGGTAGAGGTGTAGCATATTCAACACCTGTATTTTGGAATACCTGCGCTAGGGGTTTTATAACCTTCACCTAGACCAGCAACACATGTTCATCGGCTCACTGGCGGGCGTCGAGTATGGTGCAGTCAGTGGGTTTCATTTCTCTATGTCCGCAAAATAATTGGTCATGTCTTGTAGCGAATAAAGTAGGGAGAAATAAAGCTGTAAAATGTATAAATTACTGTTTAGTTTTACTATTCAAGTGAAATACCACGAACTGCAGAATTCTATAGAACATTACACACTACGACACACCAACTTTGCATACTTACTTTTGCACAAATACTTTCACCCACTTTTGCACATTAACGTTTTTACACTTTGCTCTCTTACATATACTTTCGTTAATCGTCTCGTTTATTTCTTTTGGAGATTAATCAAGAACAAATCTGCTTGTAGCTAACTCCTGCTTGGTCGCTTAGTCGACGCGGCCTCGTAAGGTCTACAATCGCTTGCGTTCCCATCACGGTGCGAGTCCCCGGCTGCCTTACAAGCGCGAGGGTTGGCGGGGGGGGGGGGTGGTGGGGGTGGCCTGTCGCGAGCACGACGGTCGTAAACGTGTTCAACCCCCCACCACCTTCCTGATTGGGGAAGCGGGAGGAATTAATCTGTTCCGTGTCCCTGGAGAGGTGTTGCTCTACTCCTGCGTCACCGCCTACCTCAAGTACGTAAAGGGTGCGACGATAAAAGTTCATAAGGCCGGCTGCAGACTTCATTCCCCGGGCCGGGGGCCCTACTCCATGAGTACAAAACGCCGGTAATGGATTCGCCGGGAATTCAAAAGAAACTGCCCCTTCGGATGGCAAAATGGAACTACATCTTCGGGTTTAACTTTATTAAATTCTGTCTTCCGCTAACGTCGTGAGGTCTCCTCTCGACCCCACCCCATCTCCCCCTTACTTCTTTTTCCCCTTTCTCACTACTACGCACTTTCTTTTTTTATTATTTTTCCTCCGACCTTTTATCCTTTCCTGAAAGGAATTCCTGAATTATTGGTCGTCACCTTGCCAGCTCCGGACACGAATCACTCCTCGGTTAGGACTTCCTCGAACGTAAGTTTAATCACTCTGAGAAATGAAACATTTTATTTTCACTCTAGATTTGGATTCTACAACTTTTTTTCAATAGCCTAACAAAAAATTTCAGTCATAATAGTTTTTTTTTTTTCATTTCGATCTGCGATACGCATTTTTATTCAACTACTGCCCCAAATTTTTGTTCACAATTTGCATGCGAATTTTGTGGATTGAAGTAGAATTCACATAGAGAATTTTCTGCACTGTTGTAATTATGTATCTGAAAGCTTTGAAATAGTATAGTAAGTTAATATTTCTGTAAATGTTGAAATTTCGCAACAATTCAAACAGTGTGACACAACGAGAAAGTAATTTTACATATTAGAAGGTGGTAAGAGTAAAATGATGTAACCCTAAGCTGTGTAAATATGGAATACATCATTTTACCGTAACACAGTCATATTATTTTAATTATTTTCTGTTTACTCTCCGAATACCTGTATTTCGTAAGTGAATCCTTTAGAGTAGTAACAAAATGTATAAACACGTACTCATCCCTCGTAATCCAAACTTACAAGTAATGCACAGACGAGGCATTGAATAATTGGATACTTGTGAGAAACTGATCATCATTACTCATTTTTAAGCTAAATACCGGGTTTTATTTTGTTTATGGAGATACAGGTTCCACCAAAAATTTAAGAAAAAAACTATTTTATATTTTGTTCTAAAATTCTAGTAGAAATGCCACAATAATTTTTTAACTAACATTTAATTGTTTTTGGCACCTAGTTAACAAATTTTTAAAAATAAAACTTAAGGCGATAAGAAAATTTCTCGTAACTGCGATTCGTTTACGAAACTTTCTTTGCTTGTTATGATTTTTAAACTTATCCCCACATATTTCTCATAGTTACAGATTTGTCTAAATATACAAAAATGTATTCAAACGCAATAATTAAAAACCGTAAATAAAAGTTAACTTCTAAAGTTTTTAGATTTTCTAAAACTTCATAATTTTGTTTGGTTCTACAAATATTACTTAAATTAGAAATGCATGATTAGCTGTTTGATAGTGTTTCAATGGAGAATTTTAAGAGTTATGAAGATTTATACAAAATTTGTATCTGAAGTTGATAACCAAAACATTACCCTGTTAAATCTACTGATGGTCTTAAACTTTTGGTGGTACCTGTAGATTACGTACAGTTTTCTGTTTGTAAATATTAGAAAAATGCTGTTGTAATTCTAATACAAAAATATGTTAGCCTCTTATGGTAAAAAAAAATTCCAATATCGGTAGGAAGCACACTTCGTAGATTTTATTTTCAGTTTTTATTTTCCCTTTCTTTGATATAAAACATATGTATAAATTTGTGACTAGAGCATAATGGACTCAGGTGTGACGATTAGTTTGGCTTAAGTTGATAGTTGTATTGCAAGAAATATTAACCTACTACAATAATTTTGAGCATGACCTAAGGTCTTAAATGGATGGCTATTTTTGTCTAACAGTATGAATCAACATGATTGTAGTTTTTAAAACCAGTCTTAAAAATACGCTAGAAAATTCGATTAGTAAACATGTAAATATGTAAAGATGTAAATATTAAGACCATAAATTTAACACTAACTTTTCGTGTGTAGGTAAGACAGCAAATAAACAAAAAATGTTCGCTCTTAGGGATAAAATATAACTATTCATAATAACGAAATTTTATTACAGCAGTTTAGGTCTATCATAATTCAAGAAATTATATTTATCCTTATTAATTTTGTTCGTGTCCAGATAGGACACTTCTTACTGTTTTATGAGTAAAAAGAAATTACTTATCGAAAAATATTATATTATGTATCATGTACGTCTAGGCACTTGGCATAATTATTTGTTTAAAACCCAATCCTGTCCAATACAGTAACCACGTTTTGAAGCGTGCCGTAACCTTAATTCAAGTCATGGGAAATTTTCACGCTTGTTTCGAATTGGAGAAACTTCACAGAACACGTTCCGAAAGTTTATATGGGGAAAGTTTCATCTATCCGCTTGTGAACTGCAGAAGTTCGCAACCGGGATAAATTCTTTGCGCGGCGCCATAAAGCAAACATTTATCTAAGCTGGAACTTTTTCGTTCTAGCAGTAACTGCCTCTGTACAACAGCGGAGAAACAGAATATAAAAGGTGTGCTGCTTCAAGATGTGGAAGGCTGAGTATACAGTTGCCTTCAAAGCAAAGTTTTTGTGAGATTTTCTAAAAGCTTATCATATTAGTGCGTAATACGCAATTTTTTTCACACTTATTGCAACTTTAAATTTGATCCTGAGAATTTTTTTTTACTTTATATTTAGAGGCATTTATTTTTTGGTACAAATTATTAAAAAATTTTGAACAAAAGTTGATTTTGTTTTAATTACAAGTCCGAATATGTGTGTAATTTTTATATACCTTATTTAATTCTCGATCTGGTTAATGGTTAATGGTTAATGTACCGCCGTGCGGTCAAAGGTGAACGTTATCAACCTAGAGGTCTAAGCTGTCATGGTTCGAATCACCTCGATTCCAAAGTATTTTGTATAAAAAAAATTAAAATTAAAATATCGATAAGGACCACTACAACATTGGTAGGTAATTGAAAATCATCCTTATGTGCATGAGAGAGCGATGCTGGCGCTCTCTAGTAACAAACAGCAGAAACAAATATGTCGGTATCCAAGATGGTGGTCTCCAGCAGAACAGGAAAAAAAACGAAAATGGCAGTCGTGACATTATCCAGTATGGCGGCCTCTTGCAGACGAAAATAAGATGGTGGACTTGCTGTCTCAATCGAAAAAGTGGTTGTGACTTAAGATCCATGATGGCGGACATGACATCAGAAACCAAGTCGGCGCCCATAATGAAAAGTGCAACGTTCGGCGATTGGAGCGCTCAATGTCAAGTTGCTGAAACCAAGATGGCGAATGAGGTCAAAGTACAAGATCAAAGATCAATGTCAATGGTCATAGTCAAGGTCAAAGGTGTAGGTCAAGCTTAGTTCAAAGGTCGAGTTCAAGGTCAATGGTCATCCAAGAAGACATCAGAGGTCGGTTGGCACCTCACACCTCAAACTAGAACCAGTCCCAGAAAATACTTTTATATACTACAATAGCCTATTTCAAAATAAAAGTTTAAAATTAAAACTTGCAGATTGCAATTAAAATTTAAAAAATCCTAAGATGGCAGGTTTCAGTTCTCCCCTTAAGAAGTTCATGATACGTCATCAGTAGTTTGACAATAGAGTTCACGTTCATTCTGTTCCACTTGGAATAAAACCTAAGGTTGCCGCATAAACCAGAAAAGTGTGTATGCTAAAGCCCCTATCACACGATGGAAGTTTCCTCGGAAGGTCTTCCATGGCAGCAGGTATGGATGATTCTGTGGAAGAATTAGCAGAGCCCTGGCCGTTTTCAGAGAAGTTTTTGTAATAGATCGTGTTCGAATTTCTGTGGAAGGTTTCGTAAAAAGTGGAAATTTTATCAAATCAGAATGAAGTGTTAGTGTGCCTCTGGTGTCAAAAAAATGGTAATTCATTTTTTTAGGGATTGAAGTTATCTCGATTATTGATTCGAAACTCGGTAAACATGTGGTCTGTTAGAGCAGTTACAGCATTATGCGACAGTTGTGACAAACAACCCTGTATATACAATACAAACAGTATAGAAAATCATTAAAAAGCCATTCGCACGAGCTAGGCCCACGCCACTCACAATTCCAGGTGTGATAGTTTCTTCCATAGAAACATCCAAAACAGCTGCTATGGAGGGCTTAACTAGCAGTTTTTCTGTGAAACTTCTTGCGGAGCCTGTGTGAAACCTTCCATCGTGTGATACAGACTTAACGAACAAACACAGAGAGATGTGAAGCGAGTCCATTGGGTGCCTTATTAGTTAGCACTGCGAAGCCGGTGTTGGGCAGCGTCATAGAGAAAAGGAGTTCCGAAAAGCAATGCATTTCTTCCGGCGCAAGAGCTGGCTAGCTGTTCGATTCCGAGGCTGTGAAATAACTCCATTTCAACTGATAAAATTTTCAACGAGCAGCTTCTCGCTGAGAGGAAGAGAGAGAGAGAGAGAGAGAGAGAGAGAGAGAGAGAGAGAGAGGAACAGAGACTTGGAATGTGTGGTTGGTGGAAGGGATTCTCCGACTCGGAGGATGAGAAAAGTTGGAGGTGTATAAAAGAACGCTGATAATTACAAGCTCGAACTTTGGGTCCGTTTCTGCAGACTGCCTCACAAATCTTACCGGTACGAAACTGTGAATAAAAGATCTGCTATTGACTCTTCTCACAACAACCACAAAAATTTGTAGCAAAGATAAATGTTATACTGCTAAAGGTTTGCTATCAAAGGATTTTCAAGAAAAACTTATTTACAGCCTTGGGGGTATTTCGAGGAAATGACACCATCAGAGCGTAAAGAAATGTTCCACACGAATTTATTATGTATCATATTTTAGCTTTAAAGTTGAATGCCGAAAAAACGGATGGCAGCAGCGCTAGATATAATTTTATGCAGATTTATATTGTACCTATTGTAGCCGTTATCACGGTCCGAATTCCGGAAAAATTTTATATAGTTTTTTTATTCGTGGTCCATAGACCCCAAAGACATCGTCGCTAAAAGTTTGTATATATATCACAATTTTGTAGACATGATAACTGCCTAAATTTTTCACAAATGACTTCCAAACTGATGCATAAAATCTAGTGGTGGAAAATCACGGTCGAGTTCGTTAATGGGCAATATTCGACTAAAGGGGTAGTAATGGGAAAGGTTTTTTGAAAAACAGAATAATCGCTGTAACTCCCTTAATATTGAAAATACCACATCCATTTGAAAGTATTGTATTTTGTAGGAGTAATAACAAAATCTTGTGTCTGAATAATTTTTTGATACGACCAACCATATTTGTAAGGGGTTGAAAAAACAATAATTGGAGGAGAAAAAAGAACTCCCTTGTAAGCACATAGAATTCGTACAGATTGTATGTTAATATAATAAATTGTATCTAAAAAAATTTTGTCAGAAACAATTTTTGTTTCGACGAACCATTGTTGCAGGGGGGTTGAAAAATAAAGGGGTGGAACTGAAAAAAGTTCATAATTTACGTACCTACCAAAGTCAACAAAAATAATCCAAAATTAATTTATTAAAAGTTTTTCGTGCTTATTTTAACATAAGTCAATTTTTTCGATGAAAATTTCTAATTTAACAGTCGTACCAGTATTTTGTACTTTAAAAACCTAGCGCACTTGTAGCCCTCTTGATTTAAATTAATCAAAAGACATATTCCTCGCTAAAGGACAAATATGTTGTATACAAATGATCAACAATATTACCTTCATTTATATGTACATATTTTAAAACATGGAATATTAAAAAAAATTGAAAATAACTCAAGTGCAAGCTCACAATATTTACTTGTTATAACTACTACACGTACAAAATTGTGGTGTCTTATATCTTTAAACGAGCAATTCTTGTATATATATAATCTGAATCTCGGAAACGGCTCCAACGATTTTCATGAAATTTATTATGCATGGGGTTTCGGGGGCGATAAATCGATCTAGCTAGGATTCATTTTTAGAAAATGTAGTTTTATCCGTGTTTTGAATAATCAACTTTATCGATAATCAACTTAAATATCAATGACTCTTCCTGACATCTATTGGTGAGTAATAATAACTTCTTTTTTTTAATTGGGAGCAACTAACTGCTTTAACGACACAACAACAATAAAGCTACTCCAGTAGATGGTGTTGTTAAGCAACACTAAGCCAATGAGTGTTTGGTTTGAGGTTAGACCAAGAAAATCAATTGTTTACTTATATTATTTGTGTCTTTTTAACTAATTTGTTCACTTAAAAATGCCTAAACTATCTTTGAAAAAAAACGCTTATTATTATGTCAGTAAGATCGAAAAATATTATTCATATTTCATCATTTCATCAGTATGTAATTCGTATTTAAATATAATTTCTAAAAAAACACAAATTACCGACAAAAAAATACCAAGCAAAGCTTTGTCATCCAGGTACTGAAATTTTAACAGGTTAGAAATTATTCGCAGCAGTAAGATTGTTTCAACTTCAGAGTCCTCTTTTGTTCTCTAGTGTCCTGCAAGGAAAACGCGTAGAAAGTGTAATCCGGGCAACTTTTGGTCGTTCTGCAAGAAAGAAAGTAGAACTAGGGTCGTTTGACGGCGGATAAAAGAAGTCCGTGTGATCCTAACGAGACACTTTACCTCCCTCCCTTCCTGAGCCAGCCCCCTCCCACTCGTCACATGACACGGGCGGCGGCGACCTGTGTGGATCCCCCCACCCTTCGAGAACTTCGGAACAGCCAGGGAGTATCGGAAAATAGTTTGAGAGCTTAACAACAGTCTCTCTTCGGAAGCTTCCGCAGAGTTGGGAAGCTAAGGTCTTGGAAGAGACTGCAGGAAGCAAGCATGTGATAGCTTAGGGCAATGCTGTTGGAGCAGCGTTCTCCTCCAAGTTCCCAAGTCACTCCCCCGTAGACGAGAGGCATAATAATTGCATGTGTAGCCATTTCGCCTGCGACGAGTTTGAAACTAAGCCGAACCGAGAACAGTTACGATTGTAAATTTTAAATATTTCTGGCACGGCCCAAAACATTAAAAAATATAAATTTGCCCTCTTTAATTTTTTTGCTCTTGTAAATCAATTCAACAATTTTACTCTGAATTTCGCAACTGTTAAAAAAATTTAAATAAAATTAATTCCTGCAAACACATACAACCCAGCTTAAACACAAGTATTTTTGTGTTGTACTAGTTTATGATTTTGCGAATAATTATTTATTAATAAGTATTTTAGGGCCTTTTATTTCTCGAATAAAAGAATTTTTAAAAAAAAAATTTACACTCAATTTAAAATCAAACAGTAAACAAATTCAATCCTTACAACCCTCTTTGGAATATCACTCTTTTTTTTTTTCCTGAGAATCAGACGCGATATGACTTCTGCACACACTGCGAACTGCCTGTCTGGCATTCAGGTGAGGTTAATTTCTAATATAGATGCCAAATAATATTATTTTCTGTTCTCTAAAGCTAGTGTACATTGAACTCTCCAAGAAAAATATGCTTGACTTTATTGATTAATAAATAATATATGATTGTATTCCTTCGTAAATATATTTTATTTTAAAATAGTTTATGACTTTAAAAAAAAAATCTGAGCGAACCTTTCGGTAACGAGCAAATTCGTATGTTCTTGTATTGCAAATAAACTTATAATATGAAATTCAGACAATAAGTTTGACGTGCAATGCTTTAAAATAATTCCGAGCGTGAAAAGTACTTATACGCCAATTGAGTTTTCAGCTATATTTCTTTACGCGAATCACACGTAGTATCCGCACCCGCTGCTAAAATTCGCTGCCGGAGCAGCTACGTTGACTATTGTTGAATCATTCCTTTGCAGACCGAAATTATAAACTAAATAATGAAACGGCTCCAATAAAAGCGAAAAAGACTTGAAAAAAATACTAAACCCCGGCTTTGGACCTGATTTTCGACAATAAATTTTATCAAAACCCTGCCCATTTTGTTAAAATTCATTAGACTGTCAATACTATAAGGTTTACCTTTGTCTTTGTGAACTTTGGTTTGCGCCATCCGCCACAGATAGCAGCGCCGTGGTTACACATTTCGGTTATATGCGACTTCCGTTCCATTCACGAAATTACTTCCACCAAATATCTTGTCCTGGGAGCTAAGATATTAAACATTATAATAAGGAGACATTAGTTAGTGCGTGACCTTTATTTCTTAGTACCAGTGTCCAATCGCACAACCCGATGTTGGTGTCATGCGCACACTGCCGGCAGGCGGGTGTGTGGTTGGGAATACTGCCGGCAGGCGGGTGTGTGGTGGGAAACACTGCAGGCAGGCGGGTGTGTGGTTGGGAACACTGCCGGCAGGCGGGTGTGTGGTGGAGAATGCTGCAGGCAGGCGGGTGTGTGATGCGAAATGCTACAGGAGGTGGGTGTGTGGTGGAGAATGCTGCAGGCAAGTGTATGTGTGGTGGGAAACACTGCAGGTGGGCGGGTGTGTGGTGGGAAACACTGCCGGCAGGTGGGTGTGTGGTGGAGAATGCTGCAGGCAGGCGGGTGTGTGATGCGGAATGCTACAGGAGGTGGGTGTGTGGTGGAGAATGCTGAAGGCAGGCGGGTGTGCGGTGGAGAATGCTACAGGCAGGCGATTATGTGATGTGGAACGCTGCAGGAGGTGGGTATGTGGTGGAAAATGCTGCAGGCAGATGGGTATGTGATGTGGAACGCTACAGACAAGTGTATGTGTGGTGGGAAACACTGCAGGTGGGCGGGTGTGTAACGGGGAATGCTGCCGGCAGGTGGGTGTGTGATTGGGAATACTGCAGGCAGGCGGGCATGTGTGTTTGCAGGCACAACGACTTGCCGTGGAACATCCGCAAGTTCGTGCACAACCAGCTGAAGGACTTCAACTTCGCCGGCGACCTGCGGACTGTGGCCCCGTGGTCGCGTAGCGCGTGGTCTCACACCGACCTGCGGCGGCTGAGGCGGGGCATGGTGGGAGGACAGGTACCGAGCAACACGTCATGTCGGGGGTTGTCGCACCACGCCCGTGGTTTAGTCGAGTGGCGAGAGGGAGCATTCAGTTTAGTGTATGTTAGTGTCGAGCTGTGTAGATGCAATCAACGAGTGAAACGCTACTACACTGCCAATAATTTTTTTTAAAATATGATTCCTTAGGCACATTATGAAAAAAAAAGTTTAGAGTGAACTTTTTTACATGTGCATTTAAATCATATACTTTAGTGATTGATATTGAATACTGCTCCATATAATTAAAACCACGTATTTAATGTGATTATTAATTATATAAATTGTGTAAGAAACCTTTTTTTAAATACATTTATATAAGGAATTATTTTCCCATATCTATAATTTTTTGTATTATAATTTATTACATTATTATTTATAAAATAATTAAAATTAATATAAAACATAAATATTCAGCATATTTATGATTTTCATTATTACATAAATTTATCGGAGATTTCTCACTAAATTAAATTATTAATTAATATACTTTTATATTAATATTGAATACTGAGTATTTATTTAATCTTTTATTCGATTGAATTTATACTTTACCAACCATAGTTATAATATCACTCAAGTTTTGTTATTAATATATTTAAATTAATTGTTTACATTCAAAATTAAAGTTAGTTTTTTATTGCCCCAAGTAAATATAATTTCTAACGCGATTCCATAAGTAAGATCACGCACCCATTTTTTTTAAATGAAACATAAATATTCATGTAAAATTACAGATAGTTGTACATTCACATGGAAACAACTATATCACTACAAAAATAAGGTTCGCAGTAATACTGGGTTCGGATTCTTACCCAGACATTTATGCTTTGTGTTGTCCCAGCATCTCCGATAGTTACAGTTATATGTAAACCGCTCCCTGATAAATTTTCTAGTATTAACTGCGTACATTAACAAGCATACTAAAACAAAATAAAGTCACATTGTTGAACATTCGATTATATTTTCCATTGTTTAAAAACATTATGCTTGAATGAAACATCAAATAAAACATAAAATTATGCGCAATTTTTGTAAGAAATACTCAGTATAATCTCGTAAAACGTATTTCATATATACAAAAATAACCGTTGCACAAAGTTACAATATCTTTCTTGTAGTATTACAAACATTTCTTAGCCACTTGTTTTTAAAGGAATCTTTTGTAAAAGTACAAAAAAAAAACATTTTTCTGTGTAAAACGTAGTCATTCATACCTTTCCAACAAAGGGTGGGTGATATGGAGTGTGGGAAGCTACTCGACCATTCACTGTTCATTTCACTGAAACCAGATCACTCGCCGTTTAACTAAACCACTCGACCAAACAGTTCTGCTCGCACACGACGAGATTATCAAATTACTTTCCACTCGACGTAATAACTGGCCTAGTGTAAACCAGCCTGTAATTGAAGTATTTTTTTTTTTTACCTTGCCGTGGTAATACTGGCGCGCCACGAAAACGGTGCTTGACAACGTCTGATGATGGTCAGTAAGTACGGATTATGGATCTCCGACGTTAAACACCGCCACTTCCAAGTCACTTAAAACTTTTTCCGCAATGCGGACACCACACTTCAGACAAATTTTGGGCGCCTAACCGACAGACCATGAGCTGGACTAAAATTGGCATCACCCGATCACCGTGTCATCTTGCAGACGTGGCTAAATAAAATTATCAAGCATTGTTCGCAGGACGACAATGGCACAAGAATACGCAGACCACAGGTTTGGTTTTTGGTTTTAAAATTCTTTTATTCGTGAAAGTTGTACATCAAGCGTATAACTTTGCAAGTATATGGGAAAAAAATTGTTACATAAAAAAATTGGTTGTCGGTGAAGTCGGTTTACGGATGATAGTTTAACGTGACAACGTCATAACAAAACATTGATGAAATGATTGCATACTTTATGAATAAAATTGAATCATTTTTATTTTAATAATAAAAGAATACTTTAAATTATACTAGTAATCAAGTTTTTAAAATGCAAGAATAATTAACCTTTATTGTTGTTGTAATAAGCAATGAAAACCACATTAACTTTTCACTTCACTTTATAAACAGTCGAGTGGAAGAGAGATAGATGCGACGCAAGCGTACAATGTGTGTAACGGGACACAGCGTAATGGAACAATGTGCGTATCGGGACACTTTTTCGTGCGTGCAACCGGCGTTCATCGATTTATTAGACTTTGTCACGTCAAAAACAGTACCAGATATTTTAGTCTCTTTCCGTGCGATGGGTGAGGAAGCAGGTCTGTTTTGGCACCAGATCCCCGATATTAAAACCACGGAATTTAATACACGTGGGGAAAAGTAGTAGTACGAAACAAAAACCCCACTTTATGAAATGAACACTCGCTGATTTAAAGGAAATTAAAACACCTGCAGTGGATGTAGCAAGTCCGCTGGGCGTGTCGCGTCGCGTGACAGGAACTGCGCACTGGGTGTCCACGAGACAGCAGTCGCCCGAGGCACGGACCAGAACTCGTCGACGGGGAGTCACTGTTGCCGCTGTTGGCGTCGCACCGTCGCACTTTGTTTCACTTTGTTGCACTTTTACGGAGGGCTAAGTTGACGTGATGTGGAGGAGGAGAGAGGGGTAATAGGGACAGAACGATGTTCTACTTTTGAGAACTGTCAGATTTGAGACAAGTTGCATGACACGTTCCAAGCCATTTATTTATTTCAACCCACGCTTCATTCAAGCTTTTTTTTTCCTTCTATATTAAATTTGATGACTCGTTGCACATTACTTGAGACAACATGTCGTGCCAACTTCAACTCAAGCTTCAACCGAGCTGTAGCCAAGCTTGAGCCAGCTTGAAGGCTAGCAGCGACGGGCTTGCTGCAAGCTTGGTGTGCTATCAGGGCAACTGTCGGAACAGGCTTTGACTTCTGATTTCCCGGGAGTTTTTTCCCCCATCGGGAACGAGTGGTTTGGTTGGAACCGTCTGCCAATCCATGGGTGTTGAGCTCGTTTAGGTTTCGGTGATGGATCTAACTCGCTGTACAAGCAACCACACCCTAAATGCTCGGGTTTCTCGGTTGTTGTGTGGAAATGCAGAGCAAGTGGCAGCACTCGCTGCTGTCGTTCGTTCTCAGATTTGGCCGTTGCTAAGCTTTAAAGTATCCAGCACAAAGTATTAACTGTTAACAAGTGTTAACTGTTAACAAGATGACCAGTATTATAATAAAATTACTTGTCGAAAATCAAGTCCAAATCAGAGTTATGGTAAATTTTTAAGTTTTTTATTTTTATTTTTTTTTAGTTTTTATAGAAGCCGCTTTATTATATATTATAAAATTTCTGTCTGCAAATGGAATGATTCGAGGATCGACGCAGCTGCTCCTGTGGAGAATTCTAGCGGCGGGTGCGGAAACTACGTGTGATTCGCGTCCAGAAATATGATTGACAGCACAATTTGCGTATATTTATCACGCTCGGCATTTTTTTAAAGAATTCTACATTAAATTATATGTCCGAGTTTCGTATTATAAGTGTGTTTGAAACATGAAAACTCATTAATTTGCTTGTTATCAGGGTTAGATGTTACACATGTCTGGAGAGTACCGATGGACTCACTCTACCCTTGTAATCGTCCCTTTCAGTAGGGCGTGATTAATCAAACGCGCCCTCGACTTGGAGAGAAAGGTGGTAGTTTCACGTCAATGGGAACGTCGCGTAGCCAACTCCAAGCAAAGTTGGGCTTCGGATACTATTTTTCTGTGACATTAATAACTATATGTAGGTGGTTGTTGCTGCAGCGTACGAGAGTTTCTTCTTTTTTGGCGTGACAACGTCTAATAAATCGATGAACGCCGGCTGCACGCACAAAAAAATGTCCCGTTACGCACATTGCCCCGTTACGCTCATTGTACGCTTGCGCCGCATCTATCTCTCTTCCACTCGATTGGAACAACCATCAATTTGACTTTTTCGAGGCACATTAAACTTGAAACACTCCCATTCGTTTCCTACTTTTCCTATCATCGTCCTATCCTTAACAGAATAACACAGATTGGAAGAAGTTAAATAGCAAACATGTATAAAAGTTGTAGTTAAAATAATCTCTTCGTTAAAGTAATAAACATATTTGAATTAATGAGAGCAAATAAAAGTAAATTTATCAATTAAATTGTAGATTTAATTTCACTCCTTCTTTGCACCAATACAAAATAGTGATAATTCAATAAAAATTATTCAATTTTATTCATAAAAGTATGCAATCACTTCATCAATGTTTTGTTATGACGTTGTCACGTTAAACTATCGTCCGTAAACCGACTTTACAGACAACCAATTTGTTTTTCTGGAATGACGTTCGAAGTGTAGTTGGCCTGCAGGAGTCCGGCGCCGGCTTGTTGCAGTTCTGGGTGGCGTATGTGCCCTGCGAGTCCCAGAACCTGAACGCCGTGCAGCTCACCTTGGAGCAGATCGACCTCATCAAGAGACTCATAGACAAGTACGCGCACCAGATGCAGTTCGCCTCCGACACGAAAGGTGAGGCGTGGGACCGCTTCCGCAGGAAAAACAAACAGCTTCGCTCCCTTTCGAAAAAAAAAAAAAATCAATTTGAAACACGTTCAACTGTCAGATTTTCTAACCGTACTACAACTTTATTTTCTTATCTAGGTATACAAATGTGAAGTCCATTATATGAAGACGTTTTAATTAAATGTGAAAGGCTTTATGTACTAAACAATCCAGTAAGCATAAAAAAAAAGCTTATTTCACGTAATGACTGATTTGATTGAGCATGGGCATCGTTAGTAAATATGCAAACTTCTAATTTCTCCAAGTTCTTTGTACTCTGCATTGGTTCAGTTAGTTAATATATGATACGCAAAACAGTAAAATCTCCCTTCAAATACCTAGATAGTTGACAAATGATAGCGATAGGTAGTACATGAATCCTGGCACTTATTTAAGTAACACTGTGAACATTTTGTCATAATAATTTAACTGAAAGCATTTATTCTTTAGTCATTTGAAAATTATCATTTAAACGGTTAATGTTTGGTATTAATAAAATGGTTTTTAATCTAAGTAATACTATTTGAGGCTCTGATAATCTATTAATGTTTATAATGTGATATTTACTTATGAATTTAACTACACGCCAACACTTGAAAGGTAATGATTTCATCATAGTTGGAAACTTACAAAAGTTTTTTTTTTAATCTGTATATCATCCCATGACTAAACATCCCATGACTAAACAAGAATGTTTTTGATGTCCTAAGATCAAAAGATTTTAAGACAATGTCATTTAACTATTGTTTGTTTCTTATAAATTTCTAGATAGGGTATATCTTATTTTTATAATTAATTCTAAAATATTTGAGCAAACAATATTTTTATCACCCTGCAAAATATATTGAAGTAAAAATAAATAAATAAATTTTGGCGTGGACGTTTTGAACTTCCCATTTACACAATGTATTCACGTTAAAAACTTGCTGACGTATGCTGAAACAGCCTAGTCCTATATATATATATATATATATATATATATATATATATATATATATATATATATATATATATATATATAGTGACCAAGACTATTTGTTGGATACATATATATATATATATATATATATATATATATATATATAGTGTCTCACCAAGACTATTTGTTGGAGATATATATATATATATATATATATATATATATATATATATATATATATCCAACAAATAGTCTTGGTGAGACACTATATATATATATATATATATATATATGTATCCAACAAATAGTCTTGGTGAGACAATATATATATATATATGTATCCAACAAATAGTCTTGGTGAGACACTATATATATATATCCAACAAATAGTCTTGGTGAGACACTATATATATATATCCAACAAATAGTCTTGGTGAGACACTATATATATATATCCAACAAATAGTCTTGGTGAGACACTATATATATATATCCAACAAATAGTCTTGGTGAGACACTATATATATATATCCAACAAATAGTCTTGGTGAGACACTATATATATATATATATATAGAGAGAGAGAGAGAGAGAGAGAGAGAGAGTCTCACCAAGACTCTTTGTTGGATACAGAAAAATGTTGTCACTAATACGACGCTTCATGGACACTCAAGAGTCATTTTTTTCCATCGTCACACAGCTGTGTCCAATTTCATTGGGATGCATCCTCCGTAGCACACACATCCCTACATCCCTTAAAAAAAATGCAGCCTCAATTTAAAGGACGCATTTCTAATAGATGAATGTAGCCATTTTGAGTCGAGATATCTGCAATTATTCAGCAAAACGTAAATTACGACTAATTTAAAAAAAAAATAACGTAGCGTGGATGTTATAAATGTTAGCGATCAAAATAAAAATTATTGCAATGAATCTCAATTTACAAAAAAATAGTTAAATGAGTATTAAATACCCCTATGAGTTTAAAATCGCTTTTCGTTGATTTTTATTAACATCTTAATTTGTCTCTGTTCAATGACAACAGTTTCTTGTAGTGAGATGTGAAGACAGTATCTGGAAGCGACCTCGAAGTGATACTTGTGCGGTGTGCTGCAGAGATCATGAGGGCGCACGGCGACAGGAAGATAGCCAGCCTGATCGGCGTGGAGGGCGGCCACAGCATCGGCAACTCGCTGGCGGTCCTCAGGATCCTCTACGACCTGGGCGTGCGCTACATGACGCTCACCCACACCTGCAACACGCCCTGGTCAGCGCTGCCTCGCGACCACCGCCCGAGTTGCAATAGCCCGTCGCCTCCGTCCATCGGTCACGTGGCCAGCACGGTCAACACCCCTTCCTTCGAGAATTAAAAAAAAAAAAATATTGGTTGTCTGTAAAGTCGGTTAACGGACGATAGTTTAACGTGACTTCATAACAAAACATTGATGTAATGATTGCATACTTTTATGAATAAAATTGAATCATTTTTATTAAATTATCACTCTTTTGTATGGATACAAAGAAGGAGTGAAATGAAATCTACAATTTAATTGATAATTTTACATTGATTTGCACTCATTAATTCAAATATGTTTATTA
Organism: Bacillus rossius redtenbacheri; assembly: GCF_032445375.1. Taxonomy (NCBI): domain Eukaryota; kingdom Metazoa; phylum Arthropoda; class Insecta; order Phasmatodea; family Bacillidae; genus Bacillus; species Bacillus rossius. Next base: position 46,312,434 of record NW_026962011.1, on the reverse strand, counting down.
CTTTAACGAAGAGATTATTTTAACTATAACTTTTATACATGTTGGCTATTTAACTTCTTCCAATCTGTGTTATTCTGTTGATAGTACGATGATAGGAAAAGTAGGAAACGAATAGGAGTGTTTCAAGTTTAATGTGCCTCGAAAAAGTCAAATCGATTGTTGTTCCAATCGAGTGGATGAGATATGGATGCGGCGCATGCGTACAATGAGCGTAACGGGACGCAGAGTAACGGGACAAAGTGAGTAACGGGACACTTTCGTGCGTGCAGCCGGCGTTCATCGATTTATTAGACGTTGTCACGTCAAACACTCACACACCCACACACATAAGCGAAGACAGAATAAGAAAATTATAGCCACTTTTCCTACATAAAGTTACAGAGAGATTGTTTTGAAAGGAATATTGTAATCCTTGATGGGCTACAATAAAGTATTTCCTCCCAATTACAGACCGACATACCTCGTACTCTGAAGCGGCAGGGATTGTGTTCTAAGAAGTCTGTATTAAATAGGTACCGGTTTGCACACGTGTTACTCTATGTATGTCTCTGATACAAACTTGAGATTTGTGTTTCACGTTTTTAATACCATTAATATATGTGTATTTATGGCTTGTTTAACAAAATCTAACTATTTACTTAAGAAAATTAAGGTATTAAAAACAATTGAATAAAAACCTAAGCTTGAAATGTTCCTTTTTCATCCCTCAAGCAAAATCATTACTTAAATTTATACGTGTAAACGTTGGAGTTCAAATAGTCTACCGTTCCCTGAGATTGTAGAGTGACAATCAATTTTCTTTTAAAACTAAATTATAGCGAAAACTTACTCATAAAAAATGTTCTATGTTTATAATGGAACCCCTCCTTCACATAAACCTGGCTGCAGCCAACCGGAGGGCCCGAAAAATTTCTTCCGTCAACCCATCAAAAGTTTGAGTTTGTATAAAAACATTGCAGTTCATTAAACTCATGTCCTAAATATTCACTCACAACTCTGAATTTTTCCGTGAATGTGTTTATACAATACATACAAAAACACGACATAAATAGTAAACAACGTCGAAATATGTGTGAGAGAAAAACACAGATTGTTGGTAGCACTTAGGAAATTTGACGAACGGATGAAGTCCCTTATCTATGAGTCATGTAAATCCAGAGATTCTCTGTGTAAATCGCTTGGCTAGTTGCGTGACGTTGACGGATGAAAAACTGACGGACGGATGGATGACGAAAGGAGGCGACGAGCTATTGTAATTTCACCTTAATAAACAATATTCGCTCTACTCTTAAAGGTATACGTCCTGTTCCATGTCACTTTTTGATATTTACGTTTAACACTGTTAAATTTTTAAGTGGCTGAACTTCAGAAAAATGAGTGTGTGTTGTGTGTGCGCACGCACGTATAAATAATATACTGCCGGTATCTGCCGGTATACAATAAGTAAGTATTTGTGTTGAATATGATACACCTGTTCCCTAACCGTATTTCTAGTGCACGATAGGACACGACCAGTACCTTGTTTCTTAAGGAATGGATTCTCGTGTCCTAAACGTGGCTAATTAGTTGCACAAACTCCGCGCATGCCATAGAAAAGAGAGGGAGGCGCATGCACAGAGCTCACTTTTTCATTATTTTCTTCCAGATGGCGGACTCACGCCTGTGGCCATTAACTCGTATGTAGTCATTTTTGTGATCATCGTGGTACGTACCAAGCGTTTTGGTGTGCCAAATGAAGCTTTATGACAGCAAAACTATCCTGGACTACATTTAACACACACTAATGGCCATAGCAAGAAATAATAGCAACTTAAAAAGGTCTTGAGGCAAATAAGAAAGACGGTTCTGTTTTGATGTGGTGCTGCTATCTGTATTGTTTTTGCCGTAACAATTGTATTGATGGTTGCGAAACATCCGCTAGAATGCGTTGAAACCAGTTTAAAGCCTCGCGCAAGGCACCATTTATTGAAACGGTTGCCGATATATTTCCTTACTGGGATTTGGTTTTGACACGTTCCGAAATAACAGCCCGCGAGGTATATTTTGGTCGTACCCTAACAAGGCAGTGTTTAATCTGCTTGAAATACCGCTCTAAGAGGCCCTCAGGCTCAAGTCGAGTTCTTAAAATGCAATTCAACTCGAAATTTCGGACATGCATACATTCCTGAATTAACCATTTCTGTCAGTGAAATGTAGTGTTTTAAATGTAATTGTTCCACAATTAAAAAATAATAATTTGTGCTTGCGTCTTTTATCTAGGGCAGATTCTTCATCGGTGGAACATAACATGAAGTATCCTGAACATGGTGGATTGACAAGTTTTGGTAAGGTACGCACCAAGAAGTAAGTTTTTTTTGTTTTTGTTTTTTTTTCTTTCATAATGTTCATTGCTTTTTCTTGCAAAAATTTCAGTAAACTCAAATTAATATTTTCACATTCACTTACACACCATGAAGCAAAAATACCTGCTCTTAAATCTTATTGTTGCTGCGTAGCAAGCAGAATTTATCATTATTTGCCAGCAGTCTTTAGTTAAGTACAGATTTATGATGTCACATCGACAACCACATTTTTATAAATGGCCATGTGCAATAAGTCAAGTAAACTGGGGGGAATTAAACAGCCATGGCTACTCAAAGTAAGTGCTGGAATGATTCCTACTACAACCAACCTTTCCAGCAGTTACCTGTAGCGATTACAGAAAACCATGTAAAATCAAAATCGGGATTGTAACACAGCCCTCCCCACTCCCCCCTTCCTCAACGGAACACTAACTAGTCCAAAGTTTCACTGTTGAGTCAACTCGCTTGGTGACGGATATCACGAAATTTTTTATATAACTCTGAATTGGTCATTTTGTTATCATATTACTCCCATACCGCGGTGAAGATAATGGAAAACTACAGCAGGATTGCTAAGCCCATACAACTGGAGCTGCATTATAAAACCCATTTCTTTGACACAACAAAGGGGTTTGTTTAAATACGAGACACTGCAAAGTTATGTTGCTGCAAACAAGATTTTTGTTTGATATGTATACCTCGAGTAAAAGCAAGCTTGCATTGTCATTAAAAATATATATACATTTTTTTTTAATGAAAAGATGTATTTGTTACAAGCTAGATTATTGTAAGCTATCCTCAAGGAAATATTAGTGCTCTCTGTCTGTTGGTATTCCTGTGTTCTTCAGTCTGACTCTTCCTGCTTCAGGGTGTGCCCATGGCCATAATTGGTGCCATACTACAGCCGCAAAGCATGCGACCTTTTTACATTAAACCCCCCCCCCCCCCCCCCCCCCTCCGACCCAGTGTGTATAGGGCTTGCCCTGAAACGCAGCCATAGTCCAAACGAACTCAGCTACTGACATGCACGCCGGAGGGCCACAGTACTGTGAAAGGGCTCCGCTGGCATAGCGGACTCGCCAGGAAATAAAAAAAATATCCAAATGATAACCTAACATATTAAAAAAATTACTAGCAGTTTAGAATGTCAGATTTATTTAATTTTAACAAAATTAATGTTTTATTTTCTTTTGCAATAAAGAAATTTATTTTAATTCCCCCCCTTCCCCTTGGCAATCTGCAATAAGACGCAATGGGAGTTGCGGTTGCCCGGCAGGCGGTGGTGAGGGAGATGAACCGGCTCGGCATGATGGTGGACCTGTCTCACGCCTCCGTGGGCACCATGAGGGACGCGCTGGCCGCCTCCAAGGCCCCCGTCATCTTCTCCCACTCGTCCGCCTTCGCGCTCTGCAACTCCTCCAGGAACGTTCCCGACGACATCCTCAGGGACCTGGTGAGCACGACGAGTCCAAGCACTCCTGTGCAGCCTGCATTTGGAACTGTGCAGAACCTACTTCGGATCATCCGCAAAAAATTTCATTCGAAAACCTATATTTAACTGCTCCACTTGAATGGTGAAATTATAGCTTCACATTATTTTAGTGACAGGAGTTCGATGGTTTATCAGTGATTTCCAACAGTTTCCGCAGTGGGTTCTCGTACCTTATGGACCCCACCTCTACCTGGTCACAAATACATTGTGCAGATCTTCAGAAAAAAAAACAATCTGAATAAACCAACAATAGTCTGTTTACGAAAAGCATTGAAGAATATGCTCAGGGCGGATAAAAATTTCAGTTTCAGTATTTAATTTTTAAACTGTAGTTTTAGAAGACTGAAAATGGCTACAATGCATGTTTTCAAAATTTATTTTTAGGCATGAAACAATTGCTAAAAATTCTTGAACACTCAAGGGACTTCCACTAAGTATACCTTTAGCTTTATTTCTCCGCCATATAATGTTATGATTACCGTACCAAATCTCATGGGAGTTCTACGCACGATGAGAAGACTTTGCGCCAGTTCAGAGACTTGTGCTTAGGGGCAATACTGTGCTAGAAGCACCAGCGAGCATCGCCATTATCATCCCACCTTCTAATAAAAATATTGCTGACTAGACAGGCCCCTTGAACACAGATTCCCAATGCATCTGCCATTTTTGTTCTATTTATAATGGTTTTTGTTCATGTGCAAGAGTTGTTTCTGAAGCAAGATTATTGATTCTGTGCAATTTTTGACATGATTTGTTCATTCTCCAAGTGAAGTTATGAAGTTGTTCATTTTACATAGTTTTTGGTTAGGTGCAATTATTTTTGCAAAGGGTAACTTATCACTGCCACAATTTTACGAAAATTTTATTCAACCTTTAACAATTTCCCCTTGCTTAATATTTTTTTAAATTATGTTGCATTGGTTATGATTGAAAATATAATTTTTTTTCAGTGACAAAATACATGTTATGTATTTTAGGCGGTGAGTGGTGGTTTAGTGATGGTAACCTTCTACAACTACTTCGTGAAGTGTGGACCAACAGCCACTGTTGCTGATGTTGCAGGTACGTGTATAAATGTTAAACACAAATACTAATTGAAGTGATCACATTGACAAGGTATGCTCATTATTTGCCTCTTTCGATCAGCAGTCATCGATAATTTGATTTAGTGTAAGTTAATTAACATATTACCTAAGTACCAAATTAAAAAATTAAGTAAAGTCCTATGTTACATTACAGCCTTCACTCCTCAGTTTCATGTTCAAGCTCAATTTAATAATTTTTTTCCCTGTTTCGTTGCAGAACACATTAGCTACATCCGGGACTTAATTGGTGTGGACCACATAGGCGTTGGTGGAGATTTTGATGGAATTAATAGGTAACAAATGTTTTTTGTGTTAGTTGTGCAGTCACATGTTGGATGCAGGTTTAACATTAATTTTGTTGCCAAATTATTATGATAATTATGGTTATTCTTACCAACAACATTAACGAAATTCTGTGGAATGTTCTGGTTAAATTTTGTAAGTAGTCATTTTAAACGTATTCTCATCAAATTTTATGTTGATAATTTTATTCCTCAGAAATAAAAAACAACAAATGATTATTTTTAGGTATTAGGTTTAAAATAAAAACTACTTGTAAAAATTAAAATAGGCTATGGGAAACATGTTTTACATATCACTCACATACAATATGTTTGCAGATTGCGGGCATAAATTTAGTGGATAGCAACTTTTGTTACGGAATAGTATACGTCCGGAAACGAAACCCTGCAAAGTTACAGATGCAAACAGCAGCATGAAAATTTAAATCCTTCGTGGTTTGAAACTCCCAGTTCTAGACAGTCTATGGATAAGTCATGTGAAGGTCTTCTTATTCAGTACACATTTGTTGTGAAATCATCCTTGATAATTGCGCTCTCACTATTACTACAGCAATTTTTTTCGCCTGCCCGTACACAATTAACATATCGGCCACCCTACAAACATTTTAAGTCACCTGTGCTATTGCTGTTAGTCAAAACTGTAATTTCAGCACCGTACTCACTAACAGTCAACACTTGCTTATCGTCCAAAGCCAAACGTGTAACCGTACAACCAGCCATCCACTGTGCTGTACACTAGGCTGCTGGTTGCTAGTGCATTTGAATAACTCTACATGCCTGAGTGCAGCACGTCACCTGCTTCCCACGGACCGTTTGAACGTCACAGCGCTGGGTTCCTTTCACACGCTCAGCCAGTGGAGCAGTCCCCTCAAGCCTGCCAAATTGAAACTTGCGAGCAACTGTTCATACCTGTAACTTTGATAGGGTTTCATTTCTGGACATACGTTCCTAAAAAAAAGTTGCTTGTTTCGACATTTCCTACTACTCATTAAATTTATGCCCCGTAGTTTGTGAACATTCTGAATACATGCTGTGTAAATAGTGATATAGATTAAGTAGAGTTTTACCTATTGCGTATTTGAATAAGTCAAACATTGCTTTTTTTTTTTTTTTTTCAATATGCAAATAAAATGAAAACATGACTTGTTGGTAAGTTTGATTTTAGTGTACTAATCACCTTCAACCATTTCTAAATAACATTTAGTATATTCTATTTGTTATGATATACTTATTTGGTGATCATATCAAAATATATTTCTCTAGTGCTTGTCCTCAAATCTCATATTTTTAGCAGCTGTGATAAGGACACAAAGTAATTCACTTAAGTCCAATTAAACAATTCTAGTGGTGCCATATCACTGATAGTCAAGAGGGTTCACATTGAATCCATTATATGAGAAAAATTTTTATCACAAAGTGGTAAGATTACAAAAGTTTAGTAAGTGAAATATTATGGAGGCTACCTCCTGTTAAAGAAGATAAAACTTAATTGATTTTTTTTTAATGTTGTGAAAAAGCATCCTAGGCAAATGATGAATTGTTTTAAATTCCCTCAATATTGTTCATTATTTGTATTCAAGAATCACTTGATATTTGTATTCGATTTGAACTAAAAAAAAAATTGATATTTACACCGGCCTACCAAGAATACAAATAACTTTGGAATCCATCCTAGAGGTGTTTGTATTGAGGACATGGCAGTTAATTTTACTTGAATATGACTGCTATGCAGAGGCGCAACAACTAAATTTCCAAAGGAGGGGCAATATACCTTTTTATAGAATCATCGATCCCCTCTATTGAAGTGGGGGGTCCGAAGGTCCTCCCCCGGGAAAATTTGTATTTCAAGGTGGAAAATTGTGCTATTTAAGCAGTTTTATTATCTAAAAATTGATTACACAGCACTTTCTTTGCCCCCGTTTGCCCCCACTTCAAGGTTACAGAGGGGGGGGGGGAGGCAAAATACCCTTGCCCCCCCCCCCCCCCTGTTGTTGCACCCCTGCTGCTATGGTAGGTAACAATTTGCATTCATCCACCACAGAAATGGTAATCCTGATTGATCAATGGCTTGTATTTTAACTTATATGTCCCATGTTCATAGATAATATAACTTCTTTTATGCATAAATGTGATTGTTGCTTATTTTTGAAGTGTCACCGACAAAGACATCACAAATTTCACTTTTGATGGCATGAGCATAGAGGTCACAAGATATACTGCCTGGGAATATTTTGCCTATGCTAGCCACCAGCAACCACAAACCGCCTTGACAGCTCGCACATTCACGACACCAACTCCCAGTCTCGCTCGAATCCTAGTCGTGTACCCAATTTTAATTTACAAGCACCGGATCAGTAGGAACACGGTTCCGAACCTATCCTGATCATGGTTCATCATCACTTTAGATCACTCTGTACAGCAACGCAACGTAAACATATAAGCAACTCCTTATACATGCATGAAGTAACCACTGAAACTGCTGAACAGAACTATCTTCGGCATAAATGTTAGTTTACTAGTCGTTCTGTACTGATCTCTCTGCCAAATAACAGAGACAATGTTATTTATTTATTTATTTATTTGATTTGTAACATGCCACACCAACAGCACAAGGCTCCAACAATGGGCACAACATGTAAGACAAGTACAAAACAACAAAAATAAGAACAAAACAATTATAAGAACAACAAATAGTAGGACAAAAACAAAGACAAGACAACACAACATACAAATATCCATTTGAGTGCTTAAATTCTAAAAATTACTTAAACTAACAAAAATGTTTCATGAGAGTAATATATGTATAAGTACAGAACGTATCATATTATGTAGATAATTACAGTTAGTATCCATAGATTAATATATCTGGTATTAAATAATTTAGGTAAAAACATTAGAGCATAAAGATACATAATTAATCTTTGGATGCCGAAAAAATAATTTTTTTAACAAGTTTTTTTCTCTGGTAGGTTGTAAGTGATTAACATACATATTAAAATTGTTAACAAGTCTATATATAATATCATTTCTATTTAAAAGTGTGCACAAAAAAGGTGGGTTACGGCTATTAAAAGAAGGAATTTTAATGCCAGTAACATCAAATATATGAGAACATATAAGATTACCATAATAACTATTGAAGACAAAAATGGCATCTAAGATCTTTCTTCTAGTTGATAATGAACCAAGGAGGGAATTTAAATCTATGTTATTGATAGTATTTAATTTTTTGTTAATATAGTCAGCTACTTTAGATTGAATCCTGTCAAGCTTTTCAATATCAGTGTTATTGATGCTATTTCATATAATAGAACCAAATTCAAGTTTTGTTGTACTCCAAATAAAATAAAATAAAACATACCTAGTAGACAAGTTTTTTGCCTGAAACCATTAACATTGAAAGGTTTTAATATTTCTGTGCATGCAAAGCAAGATGAAAAAGCACATTTCTAGCCTCAGGTTAACAGTCTGGTCTGTTTCAGAACACCTCGGGGCCTAGAAGACGTGTCGATGTACCCAGAGTTGTTCGCAGAGCTGCTGCGGATTGGCAACTGGACAGCTGACGATCTCAAGAAGGTAGCAGGCCTCAATCTCTTGAGGGTTTTTTCCAGTGTGGAGAAGGTGATTGAAGTCAAACTTACATCATTTAACTAAACTGGTGTTTTATTGGTAGGCTTTTTGATAGTCACCATTTTAACCACAAATGCAATTACAGATGTAAATTCTTTTGCATTTACTGGCTCGTTGAATTAAATAAGTTATAGCTATGTAGGATTATAGTCCATTCGTGCATTCAAACAATTTAATTACTTCCAGTTGTTGCCTTCGCCCCATTAGGAGATGGGATAAAAACTTACAAAATTTCTTGCTAACAAACATAAAAGATGCTGACTGCAATAATTTTTCCAATTGACCACAAAAATTATTTTACCAATAACAATAAATATGCAAAAACAAATTTTTTTTATAGTCAAATTAAATATTTATTTTGCACTGTTGAAACATTTGGTTTAGTTACAGAATACGGACAGTTTTTTTTTTCCCCTTCTTGCTTCTCCCCTCCTTAAGTAAAGAGTATGCTAATATGAACAGTTTCCAGGGGGTGGGCTTTAATGTGGCCGCCAAATGAGCTAAGGGTGTTACCACACCATTTACGAAATTTTTAAATTTACTAAAGATGCCCGATTATGAATTTAATTTAATAACCACTACATTTTCCTACTGTAGGTCTGCTTCATAGTTTTGGTTTCAAACATGTGTTTTTATAATGGCCAATAAGTCAAATCATGTTTGTTTTGTTTTTTTTCGCTTGCGTTTTAACACGTTCACTACCTCTACGTTAATTAAATAACATCTTAATCAGAACAAGCAATTTTCTGACATCAAATCCCTCAAAAATCAACAGTGACACATACATGCGACAGTGGTTTCCAAGCAGAACCTGTGTGTCACTATGTGTGACAGTCGGTAGTCAACGTGTTTTACAGTAAAGAAACTTTGAAGCACAGTATTCTATTAGGAATGGTACACGAAGGGAGCCAAAAACTTTAATATCTTGCTATAAAACGGAAGTGTGTCTGCTTAAGAGCCCCTCGTAGGTAGGTGCACTGACGAGAAGACGGCGCCAGTTTTGTGCCTAGCAAGTAGAGGCGAAGAGGCTTGTGATGCATAAGCCAATGTGGTTCTTGGTTCTTGGAGCTCCCATGGTTAGAGCTCACGTACCCAGACTGGTGGTCCTCTTGGAGTGTAGAGATAGAGGTAAAGGTAGAGATAGAAAGGTGCCCTCTCGGATTCACCAGTTATCACTGTCCATTATCAAAAAGTGCTTCTGTTAAGGCAGACAGTACATCTCGCCTGCGATGATCAGCACGCTGGCACTGGTGCGACAGTCGCAGGACCACGTGCTCCGTGGTTTCAGGTGCGGGACCACATGCGGCTGTCTGGAGTGCTCCCGTCAGAGGTGTTCATCACGGGACCACTGTCGGGGGCGCGGCCGGAGTGCTTCCTCGACGTCGACAGCATCGAGAGGGAGATGGAACTGTGAGCGACAGTTGCGCTGCACTGCCGCGGAACCCACGCGCTTCAACGACAGGAGTCGTCTTCCACGTAAACAAAGAAAAACTGCATTCGCAAGTTGGAGCAAAGAATTTCTTTTTCAAATCCACGGGATTTTATGCTGTAATGGAGATCCTTACACTTTACTTTACATTTGACTTGCAGGTAAGGCCTTTGACCCTTATAGGTTGGGACAAAATCATATGGTAAATTGCGATAAAACCAAAATAACAACGAAAAGCATGTTAATACACAACATAACACTGAAATGAAACTGAAATCACAAAATGGTCAGCATTTTTATTCAAAAATTTAATTCAAAATACAAAAATTTGTTTTTAATTTAATAAACTCAAGGAATGATACATATTAAAACATGAAATCTGTACCAAATTGATGTGCTAAATAGATCGAAACTTATTTTACTCTTTTTATTTTTTTAACTGTTATTAGTAACTCAATTTTTTGACATTACAGCATTGGTACTTTTTCAAACACACAGTTACTTTCAGACTTATTTTTATTGTTCAGAGTCATTAGAAATGTTTATTACAAATTATTATATCATAAAAGAACAGCCTTTATCATGTCACAAAAATTATGAAATATTTAAGCGTCATATTTGTTTAATAATATGCTCTACTTATGAATGAACAGGGTTTATAAAATTATATAAAAACAATAACACTGAGATCTCCTGTTTTAAAAACTAAATTAGTCTGATGATAAAATCATAAAATCTTATCCCTACTTATAGGCATTTCTATGGTGCAAGACTGAAAATTCAGTAGCTTGTGGTTACAAACCAGTTTTCCGAACAACTTAATTTGATGGAAAGCCTTAAACAAATAAATTACATTTAAAATAAAAGTCAATGAGTACAGACTGAAAAATTTTGCTGTTTTAAAGACCTCTAGGATGGATTCCAAAGTTACTTGTACATATTATAGACCTGTGAGAATATGGAGGATTTTTTTATTTTTTATTTAAAAAAAAGTTCAAAACAAATACAAACATCAAATGATTCTCGAATACAAATACTAAATAGTGATAATGAGAGTTGAATCCTACCAAAAAAAACATTTTTCTCATCACAGGGAAAGAAAAAAGTAAATATGGAGTGACATGGCTTCTAGGAAATTAGAAAAAAAAAAAAAAATACTGAAGTGAAAGGTTAGTTAATTTAAGTCATCTATGACGACTATACATAGAATGTTTGTTAAAATATTTAAATTTAAAAATAAAAATATTTTAAGCAGCTAACTTGATAAAACTTTCAGTTCCTTTTCAATTAAGTCTTATTGTTCAGAACCAGCTACTCCAGTGTTAATCCAGAAAACAACCTTCAATCACAAAATACTGTAGTACATTTTTTTTTAAAATGCCATGTTCGCAAAATAGTGATGATTGTTGACGTTTATTGTTCGCTCCCAACAGAACTGTCGAGTGATGAGGGAGGGGAAGAAGGGAGTCAAAATCCCCCGGGACCCAGGAACCACGATTCTGTTAAAGAATATATTTTTTTAATGCTTGGGTTTACCCTGATAAGACAAAAATTACAGTTTTATTGTTCATAGAATTCATAAGGAAGCTAACAAGTAATGCAATACACAACAATCACCCTTAGTTATAGTCACAGCAGCATTTAAAGCCTTAAAAAAAATTTGAATTGTGGGGTTTGAAAAGTTAAAAGTTGTACATTAAATAATAGTGAGGGGGGGCCAGACTAATATATCTGTCCTCAAGCCCTTGGTTTATCTCAACAGATCTACCCACTAACAAAGTTCATTTATTATTTTGATGTGTTAGTATTCACAGGCAAATCAAATATGAATACATAATAATCTGTTTCATTTGTATTCGTATTCAAATATTCACACAGGCCTATTACGAGGAAATATCACCTGTTCATTGGCTGTTTGCTTGTATGATGTCATAACTGTATTGCCTGTGATTTGACACTTCATTTAAAGTGCTGGATTCTCATTGGATAAATAAATGAATCCCAAGTAAGTAGAATAGGGCAGGTGCTACCCTGCTTGTCAAATATACGGCCTATACTCCGAGCCAGCTGACAGCTACCGCACAAGTAAAACCATCAATGCCACTGATTATTTCAGTTAAATCATCTCTAACTAATCGCACAGTCAGCAGAAGCTAATTAAGAGATACAATAATTTTTTTCAACTGTACAGGTGTAACAAAATGAATTGACGTACCTGAATCCAGAACTTATTAGCTGAGGAAAGTGTGAACTAACATCTCTTAATCCATTGGATAGTATTTTGTTTGAGGGATATTAAAATTAACAACTAGTGTTTGATAAAAAAAAAAAAAAGACTGACAAATGTAGTCATACACGTAGTGTACAAAGCAGTTACCCTCTTTTATCGCATAATCGTCGCACCTATATTTTTGGCCGTCAAAATTGGGATAAAAAACTTCTCGCGTAAACGTTGCATGATGTTTGTGGTCCCACTATTAGATGCCGAGCACTTTGTGTAGGTATCTTTTCCGTATAAAACTATGTATTTTCATGACACAGATTCAAGTGGCTTGCGTTCGTGTTATAGTTTGGTTTTTGTTTAATGAATTATTAATATAAATTGTTTGGCGTGCCCTTGTATACTCCACTTTTTTTTAAAATAAATGTAGCTTCCATGAATGGGTTTTTGTTTTATGAATAACAATACCAAACAAAAATTTTTTTTCCGCATAATTGTCGCACCCCTACTTTTCAAACTTTATTTTAGAATAAAATGTGCTATGATTATGCGAGAAAACATGGTATTTCCTTTATCAAATGGACTTTATTAAAATGATCACTTTTTTTTAAATTCCAAACAACATACTATTTCTAGCAACTATATAAAGCTGGGATGATATGTACCAGTGAACTGCAGTTTTCAAACCTTTGTCAATAATTAATTTCAATCTGAAATTATATTAGTAACATTTTCTAAGTGCCAACTGTCAAAATTTGACTATTAATTATTAATAGGAGTTAAAACTAAAACTGACCGAAATGGCATACTGATTAAGGTAAATTTATGGTATAACGGTATAACATCACAGCATGTAAGACTTAATATTCCATGTTATAATGATATATTGTTTTTAATGGCAACATCTAGAGAATAAAAGAAATGAATATAAAGTTACAATGAACTTTATAAGCATGTAAGTTTAAATATCGTGGATGTATTCAGTTATGTTGTGCATATAGTCATTTGCCAGTATCTGTCAATTAAATGTGAATATCTGATTACTCTTACATTCAACATGTTACTGTGACTTTGTTAGTATTTATTCAATTTTCTTCCATAATTTTCCCCTTTCTTCTATAATGCACTTTTGCTCAACCAAGCACAGTTGTTTTTACATTGAAACCTCCCTTCCAACATTGCCTTGAACGTATTTCCAAACTGTATAAAGTGTCTGCTGTACAGTGATAGTTTTGTGTAATGTTTTGAAATACACGTACAGTAAACTCTCGATTATCCGTGTTAATTGGGACCTTCCGATGCCCGGATAATTGAATGCCCATAAGAAAACCCCCATAAGAAAACCCGGATAATCCGTTTCACCACTTAAAAATTGTGTATTTACTGGCAAAAGAGTGTCTCTTCAGTAGAATTCTATGAGTACAAGCAAAGGCTTTGTATACCGTGTCCCAGCTTATTGGACCGTAAACAATACTGGCACTGTGTTGCCGCATCCTTCTCCTGCCCCCTTTATTGCTACGGGAGGGAGAGGAAGTTACGAGAGTTTTGAAATGCACCCTCAGTTTGACTACGTAAATAGTAATCCTAAACTAATCTGGTTATTATGAGTGCTTCCTTGTTGGCTGAGAGTGATTTAAATGGCATCTTCAAACAAGGAAAAATACCGTTAGTTGGAAGGGGAAAAAGGTTCATGCAGTAAATAAAGGCTGCAAAGCGAGAGTAGGCCCTGGCTATGCTGGCGCCGGGGCTGTGGACCATGACTCGCACCTAGCTATCCAGAAAGAATGATGGCTGTTGTTGGGTGGGGGTTTTTTGGGTGAGGAAGGGATGTCTGGTGGCGAAAAACATGCTCCCTTTCTCTCTCTCACTCGCGTTTTCAAGAAGCCCTCCCCTTCCCATTGTGTTACTGGCTGCTTCGGCCGGTAGAGGGGAAATTCCTAACCCCCCCCCCCCCCCGTGTATGTACGTGTGTGCCACACTGTCTGATCTACAAGCAAACTGCAAAAGTTTTTCTTCACTTTTATTAATGTCTCGCACGGTTTTGGATTACAATTTCATATTCCTGTGCTAATTTCGCGGCAGTTTCTCCTTTTCTTAACCTGTCCACAACTTCTAAGCTATTGTCAGCACTTTAAGTTTCCTTTTACCAGACATGATTACAAAAACAAATGTGCCTGGGAGAACTGATGTAAATAACTGCGTGAAAAATGCCTCTTCCAGCCGTCCGGAGTGTGGGAAGGTAAAAGAGGTAGAGGGACCTTTCTTTTTTTTTTTTAGCGTGGCGGGGCGCTTTGAAAAGAACGCTTGAAAAGAAAAAGAAAAAAAAAGGGGGGGGGGGGAAGTTGAGCCGGAAGCAACAGTCAAGGCATTCCTTTTTGGTTTAAAGTGTGACAAATTGACGGGTGAAGGTGGCGGGGGAACGAGGGTCTGAAGGGTCAGCAGTAAAAAAAAAAAAAAAAACCCTCAGCGCAGTCGCGGCATAGCTACACCCCGTCATTTTTTTTTTACAACTTCATAAAAAAAATCAAGCACGGATAACCCGAAAACCTGATAATCCAGGCCCGGATAATCGAGAGTTTACTGTATATGCATTTACAAGTATCATTAATAAACATTTTCCAATTTATTTTTTCTTGCAAATTAATGTTCTACTCTTTAGCAATCCTCAGTTCCTACTTCAAAGTAGGGTGGTTTGATACCTTCTGGCTAATGCATTTCCTATCCGAAGGATGCTGGATGTGTAGTGATCTTTTCCCTGGATAAACATCTCTCATCAAAACAAGGATCAATGGTCAGAAAACTTGCCTCTTATCAAGGCCATTCGGTCCAATTCATATGGTTTTTTTTTTGTGTGGGGAAACATGACAGAGGTTGCCCTGAGCAGGTACGTTTTATTGAGGTATCCTCGTTTCCTCCACCCATCACCCCTCAACACTCATCACTCTTTAAGAACCCAACGTTAGTCTTGGCAACTACATCTATGGATTGCAAAAAGGAAAAAGTTGCAAAGTTATGCGTTGGCTTTTTTATGTGTGTACATACACTGAAGCAACTGAAACATATTGTGCTCATTTTTTGAAACTTTTGTACCCCTTGCCTTTTTTAAAATGGAAAACTGGCCAAAACTGACGTCACCTTCTCGTGCCATCACACTAAATGCTTTTTCACCTCTTGCATTTTTCCTTCAGTTGAACAGCAAATAAATTAACTGAATACTTCATAGGATTTATGTATTAAAAGTAGAGGGCGCAGCAACACAAGCTCGATCGCGGTGCACAGTTCTCGGGGTGGCCGGCGTGGTGGATGTGAGCACCGGGACCAGGGAAGCGCTCACCGCGCCACGTGCTCCAGCACGCCCTGGCGGACGAGCAGCTCGCACTGGGAGCGAGGCAGCAGGTGCTGGCTGTTCCTCTTCAGGACGACCACGTCCCCGTCGTCCAGCTCCAGCCGGCCGTAGTCCACCAGGCACCGCACCTGCGCACCCCGCCCGTCGCATTCTCAACACTTTAGAAGCAATGTATTAGTCCAACAAGGTGACACAACTCTTTAGAGCCAATTATATTTTTTTTTGACATGACGTCTAATAAATCGATGAACGCCGGCTGCACGCACGAAAAAGTGTCCCGTTACGCACATTTTCCCATTATTCTGTGTCCCGTTACGCTCATTGTATGCTTGCGCCGCATCTATCTCTCTTCCACTCGATTGGAACAACCATCGATTAGACTTTTTCGAGGCACATTAAACTTGAAACACTCCCATTCGTTTCCTACTTTTCCTATCATCATCCTATCCTTAACAGAATAACACAGATTGGAAGAAGTTAAATAGCAAAAATGTATAAAAGTTATAGTTAAAATAATCTCTTTGTTAAAGAAATAAACATATTTGAATTAATGAGTGCAAATAAAAGTAAATTTATCAATTAAATTGTAGAATTCATTTCACTTCTTCTTTGTATCCATACAAAATAGTGATAATTCAATAAAAATTATTCAATTTTATTCATAAAAGTATGCAATCATTTCATCAATGTTTTGTTATGACGTCACGTTAAACTATCGTCTGTAAACCGACTTTACAGACAACCAATTTTTTTTTTTTTTCACATAAAAGCTCAGTGGTGGCCGCAGGAGGACGATAAGGAGGATGTATCCCCTCTCCCGAATTTATGAACAATTTTGCTAACTACCAGTGAAGACAGTCCATTACTGTGTGAGAATCCACGTTGTTACGGCTACTTCCGTAGGCCTATACACATGTCAGTGTGTTAGTGTCAATAGTAATGTATTTTTTTTATTTTAAATACATGTGTTCAAATTTTTTTTTCCTCCAAAATATTTCTCCCTAAAACAATTTTTTGACGTGACAACGTCCTATAAATTGATGAACGCCGGCTGCACGCACGAAAAAGCATGACACATTGTCACGTTCCCACTGAGCTGAGCGTCCAAGAACCGGCCAACCACCGTGCGAGAAAATCTTCTATGATATCAAACAGGTTAAGGCGAGCTTTTTGAAAGCAGCAGTTTAAAATATTTGATTTATTTGTCCAATTTCGTCGTTTCAAATTAACAATTTATTGACATTGATTTAATTTCAGTTTATTTCTATAACCAATCGTTCGTGATTATATTTAAACAAATTATTTAAATTAAATTTGCAAAAACTGTAAACAATATTTGAAAATTTAAAAGTATGTAATTTGTCATCTATGTTTGAGCCCATAGGCACAAACTGCAGCTTGCAACTAGTGAAAGAGGTTGCACAATAGCAAACACGACAGTGTTTGGCTCGCAAAGCCGGGAGAGCCCAACTGACCTCTATGAAGAGTGACTTGGGGGGCCGCACGTCCTGAGTGAGGTTCAGTCCGCTACCCTCCCCGATGGAGCCCATGTACGTCGCCAGCAGCTTGCTGTAGCTCGAGAACCACTGGACCTGTAGGCCAATGTTCACCTCACATGTAGCTCATTCATGATAGTGTGTACTTCACATCAGAATGCACTTCTTGGATCCTGAAGCATAGGTATTTATGTACACTCAAATTGACAGTATGGGAGTCACTCACTGCAATGGTGTGGGAAAAAAAAAATGTTACCATTGCAATGTGAATTTAAAACAAATGAATACATTTCTGGTGCAACTTATAAATGGTAAAATATTTGTTCCATTAAATAATTGCAGTGCATACTATCGCTGTAACACATTGACAGATATGTAACATAAAAGGTGATATCAAAACATTTTCCAACACGTAGGAAACCAGGCAAGTTAATAACCTATCTACGAGTTACCAAACTTGTGAGCGAACTTCACCTCAGGTTCACACAAGCTGGCCTTGATGTCTGGCGGGAGAATGCTGCCGAACTCCCATCGCATCTGGCGGATCCTCCGCAGACGGTTGTACCTGCGCCGCGAAAAAAGCAAATTGAAAAGTTTAAAGCAAGCCTGGAGTCGGGAGAACCAATCCTAGAACACACGGTTGGCTCAGTGATAAGGGTACTAACTGACCGTCACGGGTCCCCAGTTCAAACCCATGCCCTTGTTGCCAAAGAATTTTATTATACATAGATTCTTACATAAGTAACATGGCAGACTCCTATCTGATGTGGAAGTATTATTAAGGTAACTAAAATTTTCACCATCCAGGGACTACATGGTTACAGAAATAAAAATCGAACACCATGATCAGTTTACTTTACACTTAACCTCTATGAATGAACTTTTTCAAATCAGCTGTCAACACATGATACCGGTGAAACAGAAATTATTAATTTCAATTATAAAGAAACACTGACGTAAATGCCAGTTACGAAAATTATTGCTTATACTTTATACCACAAACCTACACTGAAATATTGGATAGGTTTTAATGAATTCCTCATTTCACTGAATGATAACTTTGAAAGATGGCTGTTTCACTCAAAGCATTAATTACTACTGATAATCATCAATTGCGGTAGTATATGTACCTATTTTTCAGCCACTACTTGTACCATCTAGTGGAGTTAGCAGTTACGAAATTCTGAACTTAACACACGTGTTTACAGAAAGTTGCACAAATATGTAATAAAACAACTGCTCCTGCTCCAGAACGCAGAAACGCTACGAGAAATAGGATTAAATAAGTTTTAATGTCTCATCTATGAGATTATTAGAGTTTTGATGGGTGAAATAATGTGGTCAAAGTGGAGACAGGCTGCATTGGTGGAAGAAATGAGAGCACCATGAAGAAAACCCTTACACTGTACACTGGCAGCAACATCTATCAACTGCGAGTGATCTGACCACTCAACTACAGTGGACTCCGCAAACAGCTTTCCACACTAAAAACTGATTAAAAAACTTCCTGACAAAAAAAAAAAAGAAGAAAATCTGTTTCCAATAAATTAACACTTGTTCTGTTGCACAAAAGAGCAAAACCCAAAAGTAGTAAACCAAAGAATTAAGGATAAAATAGAAATGACATAACTGTTTCAACAACTGTAAATTTTTTTTTTAAAGACATTTATTGTTTTATACGAAAGAAACTAAAAAAAGCATCCAGGGCATATTTTCAAGTGAAATTCCTGACTGCACGTTACTAATGAATAGAGACCTGCAAAATTCGCGGATTCATTTCATGATATGCTACAATTCAAATAATTATACCTTAGTGCTGCTTCTGCCATTGGTCCACTGTTAATCTGGAGGACTGAGGGCCAATTAGATACCCTCACTCATAGAAGTGTCGAATCACAGGCCACCCAGTCGAGACGACTCACAAGTCAGCAGCCAATGAACAGTTGGCATTTGCCCGAGTGTTAGAGGATATTGGAGTCTATCCTGGAGGTCATTGAACCCGTGAATTTTTCCGGTCTCTCTACTAATGAAATTCCAGACTGCGGGAACGCTGGAGTAGCGAGCGCGCGAAACAAGAGAACGCTCGGTGATGACGTACAGGTATGCCAGCAGGCACCTCTTGTTCCTCTCGAGGGCGGCGTGTCGGAGGTGGACCCCTGACATGTAGCTCGCGTCTCCAGCAATGGCTGCGTTCCTGCGCAAACCAGCAACAGCTAGCTACGTCCTGAGCCTTGCCGCAACAGCTTGGACACACTGGCAGAGAGACACGGCTGCCAGCAGACACTTGTTTGAGTATTCTGGTTTTTAGTTTCACTAGTGTTCAATTTAACGAATTTTTTGCACTATTTTTTTTTATGTGTAAACGTCCAGCTCGGCATTTAGTAGGATTAATTTTGTGAAAATGAAACAGAAGTCAATGAACAGAAATGTGTAAAGATGGCGGACCCATACGTAGCAAAAAAACCAACTCGTATTTAATCACTTTCTTAAACATTAAGGGACAAACTGTGCCAAATGTAACTTTATGATAGTGAAACTACCGTGGAATATATTTGGTAAACTTAAATAGTCATAGTAAAAAGTAATTTAACGTTTTAAAATATGTCAGGAAACTGGCAGTACAATGATTATAATACATATTCTCCTTAATTCTTAATATATTTAATAGCATAGCATAGGGTGCATGCTTGTTGACCTCAAGGGATTTTGTCCAAATTTTGTCACAGAAAAACTTTTTTTAAAATTTATTTTTAATAACATATTATAATAAATTTATATAATAAAAATGTTGAATCTGCTTAGTAAGGTTAAGATTTGTTTGTAGGAAGTATTTGCAGACCTAACTCAGTTGTCCAAGCAAAAACAAATCTACTAACATATACTTAGTGTTGTAATATGTATTTTTAAATGTTTCCTGATAATATTTTAGTGATGCCACAGAAGTATAATTTCTAACATATGCTGGAACTTTATAGCATTAACCGTTTAGTGAATTTTAACAATATAGGTACAATATTAATCAAATTCCTTGTCAAAACTGAGGTCCAAAGCCGAGGTTTAGAATTTTTTAGTCTTTTTTTTTTTCTTCTTTTACCGGAGCCGTTTCTAATAGTTTAAAATTTCCATCTGTTTCGTGTTGCCATCTGCGGGTGATGGTGGTGAGCAATGTTTACGATTCAGGCAGTCTGTTCTAGCAGCGTACGCACAATGTATGTGTGCAATTTGTGTCAAGAAAATATTTTACTTGAAATGCTTGAAAATACTTGAAATACCATCAGTATTTTTATGATGCTTTGCATTATTTTAAAGAATTCTGCGTTAAATTTTGTGTCCACATTTCGTATTATTATAAGTCACCGAGATGAGATGTTTACACATCACAGGTGAGTAATGAAAGACTCGCTAAAACATCAAAATGTTTAAACCTCCCATCCCCCTCCCCAGGTCTTTTTTTCACAAACGTGTACTATAAAATGTAGGGGTGCTTATTACAGGATTATACTAGATCCCGATTCTATAACACTGCTGATTACGTCAACAAGATGGCGTCCCTTACGTCATTACCACCTCTATATTCTTACAGTACAAGTGCAGGAAAATGGGGGTTTTGTACAGGAAACAAAGAAACACACTATTTTTAATTTTTGATAATATGCATTTTTATATTTAAACTAGACTATAATCCCCCACCCTTCGCTTTAGTCTATTTAGCGATACTGATATTTCATTATCAAACAAATTATGTCTTTAGATGTTACAACTTATGGCGGTGTCATGAAATATAATAGTACGCACTAGATTTTACATTTCATGTGCTGAAAAATAATAGTTGCGGGAAAAGTGGTAAATTATGAGCATAAAAATACATGTATCACAAAATAGACTAGACCAGGTGGAACTGAAGTCTATTTCACAATACTGAGAAAAAATTATCTCATAAAGGCAAGTTTCTAACAAATTAAGAACCAGT
Source organism: Bacillus rossius redtenbacheri (assembly GCF_032445375.1). Classification (NCBI taxonomy): domain Eukaryota; kingdom Metazoa; phylum Arthropoda; class Insecta; order Phasmatodea; family Bacillidae; genus Bacillus; species Bacillus rossius. Next base: position 46,291,121 of record NW_026962011.1, on the reverse strand, counting down.
ATCACAAACTAGACTAGACAGGGTGGGACAGTTTTCTACTTTACTATATCAAAAAAATTTTAATTTAAAACTTCATAATTTTTTTTAATTTAAATATAAGTATCTTAATACATACTAGTATGGAGGAACAGGAGGGACTGTTTTCTACAATTAGATACCCAAAAACTATTATTTTCTGAAATAAACTACATCAAACATTCTGCATTTACTAATCTCTACTTATCAAGGCACTGAGGTACTTACACATCTTTTTGGTTCTGTTCGAATAAGGCTTTCATTTCCTCCAACACTTGCCGAACAGCTTCATCCTGCATGACAGAAATGATACAAAAACATAACTAAACAATTATAACATTAAAAATTAATTAAGTTATAAATGTCGACAGAAGTAAATATTTTAAAACCATAAAAAAAGATCAATTACATTAAAAGGTGACAGGCAATCCGGTGAACGATCAAGTTCCTTGATTAACTCCAAAGCTTTCTCGCAAAACATGCTGACAAAACTGTGTGTACACAGACACACTAAAGTCAGAAGATTTTCCCCGCCAAAAATTGCCAGCTATTAGTCATAGATTTAATATAACAAGACTTACGCTACTGATGTCATGAAAGTATTTGCATGTTCAATTTAAATAATGATTAGAATAATTATGTCAACTATATATTAAATTCCATAAACTTAATATAAAACATAAAAATATTACTTTTTAAAACGTTAAAAAATTAAGTATTTATCCACTTTCTCGCTAACTCTACTTTATTTCGCTGTCTTGATATCCTTCCTTCCTGACAACTGCTGTTACTCATCCACTCCTTTCTTTTTCCATTAGATTCCTCTTATAAAGTGCAATTTAGTCGCTCTCAATGAGACATTTCATAGTTTTAAGTTGTCTTCCATGAAAATTGTGTTCTTTGTAGTTCCATTCTATGGTAGTTTATAGTGTTTATACGATTGTTTATCTCTTGTATGGGTACGTGCTTTTGGCGGACATGTGATTTACGTACATTGGAGTTATTAATTTTAACGCGAAAATGACAGGAAAATTACTTATACCTTTCTGTAAGAAACATTATTTTGGTTTAGCTCTTAGGCAGTTTTGTTCTGTAGCGTCAGCTGTGGAAACTAATGTTAAGAGTAAGTATCTTTAGATTTATTATTCTTTTTTGAGGTAATATGTATTTCAGAGTTGTTTGATTGAATTGCTGAGTTTTCCCCCTGGCCCTGTTCGCCCCCTCCCCCCTAATTTAAACAAACCCGGTCGCACGAGGCTCCCTACTCAGTGCGGACACCCAGTCAACATGGGAAACAGAGCAACAGGTCTCCCAGCCTCCAAGCAGCTGGATTACAGCAGTACGCCACGACTCCCGGCGTTTTCTAGAAGCACCAAGTATTCTAACCATTTTGCTTCCCATAGTACGCTTAGCACTGTCGTCGACCTGCGGCATTCACTCGAAATTGAAAACAAGCAAGGCTAGAAAACAGTCTTGGTCCCAACTGTAATGTCTTTTAAAAAAAGTCTTGGATATGCTATATTCCTAAGAATCTATGGAGAACTACCGGATCGGTAAATATGTAGAGTAGCGGTTATATGCGAAAAAAAATGCTAAAAATCCGAAAATACTTTTATTCTATGCTCTTTCACTTCCTCTTTTCAAATCAACCGGCGGAGATAAGAAATTCCAAATACTTTAGGAGATATCGAATTTTTTAATTTTGAACATGTAGAGTAGCTGTATTTGCGAAAAAAAATTTCTAAAAATCTGAAATTACCTTTCTTATATGGTCTTTCACTTCCTCTTTTCATTAAAACCGGCGGAGATAAGAAATTCCAAATACTTTAGGAGATATCAAATTTTTAAATTTAGCAATACAACACCTGTACAACCATTCGAACGACGCAGTTTTTGTTATTTTGCAGTGTGTTCGTGAATGCGTAATAAATAAAATGGTCGATTAGGTCAGGTTAGTTACATTATGAATACTTTCAAACTAAGCGTACATTAAAAATATTATGATTTAATTTCAATGGTTCTTTAGTTTTAAAGTATTTATAATGTAACTGACCTGACCTAACAAACCCGGACAAATAATGAACATTAACAACTCACGTAAAAATTTTTTGTTACTTATTACTTGCGCAACAATATCCAAATAAAAAATAAGACTTTAAAATTAGAAACGTTAAAAACTCACCTAAGTTGGAGGCGGGTACATTTCCTTTGCCATTAGAAGGAAATGATGTAGTCGTTCACCTACGTCGCGATACCTCCGACGGAACATTAATAAATAAATAAATAATCACGTATTGGTTCATTTGAATACTGGCCAATCACGGAACTGTCACGTGACAAAATTGTCCAATAAGAAACATAATAGATACTCGTAAACAAGAAATAATGGTAATCGCAGCATGAATACGCAGGTATTGTGATGAAAATTAAAAAATTCGATATCTCCTAAAGTATTTGGATTTTCTTATCTCCGCCGGTTGATTTGAAAAGAGGAAGTGAAAGAGCATAGAATAAAAGTATTTTCGGATTTTTAGCATTTTTTTTTCGCATATACCGTGACTCTACATATTTACCCAGGATCAAGTTGTAGCTGGTATTAAGCAAACAGTAGGGTGACACAACAATCAGGGCAGTCTCAGACAACAGTCGGCTAAAGTATTAAAGCAAAACATAAATTTATGTCACTATTTACATCTTAAATTATATATATACACACACACATACACACGCACGCACACGCGCGCTACAAACATACTCTTTTTTATAATTCTTACAGTTATTGACCTTATTCTAAATTTAAAAAAAATTTTTTTTTGCATTTCTGACTATTATTCATTTTTAGACGTAATGTTCAACATGTAGTGTGCTGTCCTTGTGTAGTTAGTTAAACAAGTACTTGAAAATAAAAATAGTCACAGGTTAAAATAACCACTTGTCATATTTTACTTCCCTCTTCAGGGATCAACATAGTATTTTTTTTCAAAATGCCATTACAAGTGATTTTGTATATTTAGAAACATTAGGTGCAAAGATTTTGTGAACATTTGGTTAGGTCAGTTACATTAAAAATAATGTATGGTCGGTTGGTTAGGCTAACTACATTACGATAGGTAAATCATAACTAATCATTTAAATGCTTTGACCTTAGTTTTAATTTAGTTAACTTAACCAACCATCCACACAATTTCACAATATTTTTAATGTGGATTACTTAACCCAACCAACCATTAACAGAATTTCACAGTATTTTAATGTACCTACTTTACATAACATTACCATTTGTGAAAACTAAAATACTTGAAGTATCACGACACTCTCTTAGAGAATGATTGGAAAACAATTCAGGAAGTAAAAAAAAAAAAAAAAAAAAAAGCATTTGGATTTTTTTTTATGAAAAAGAGGTGCTCCTTCAGAATTACTTTCTATTCTATTTTTTAATATTAATGTAGCTAAGTCAACTTATCTGACAAAATGTTAAAACTATGAAGTACAGTTGGTGCTAAATGGAAAAATAACTTTTTTTTATTTATTTATTTTTATTTAATTTATTTTTATTTTATTTATTTATTTGTGTTCCATTGAGTCTTCTTTTGGTAAAAACCATAAGGCTATGTAACATGTCATTTACATATTTACAGTTATATATATACATACAGATTTACATACACAGTTTTAAATACACATACATATTAGTTTTACATACAAATACCTTTGAAGTAAAACAATTGATAAAAAATTTTCTGATAATCTGAATTACAAATATTACATTAATTCTTTTATACATACCTAGACATGATATGTCAAGCAATTTATTATATTTATTAAGTAAGAAGAAAGAAAAAAAATTAAGCAGGATTTAGGGTATAAGGATATTGTTGTTCTTGTAGCCAGAATGCTTCCCCTCTTTCAGCAGTATACTCCATAAATTCTTTTAAATTGTAAAATGGATTGCATACAAGTGTATTTTTTTATGGAAGCTTTATATTTATCTATGTTGCTGATTTCCATTATTTTGTAAGGTAAGCTATTAAATAGTATTCTGCCAATGTGCTCTATTCCTATTTCAAATTGAGTAGTGGTGTGTTGTATGGGTCTCAATTTATTGCGCTGTTATATGTTGCATTGACATGCTTTGCGGTGTTATTTCGGTTTTATTTCAATCCACAGTACAATCATGTGTGTTTACGTGTCCTGTGCTGTGTTTCCAGGCGCCGAGCCCGAGAGAAGGGTGCCGATAGTGACGGGCAGAGAACTCCAGTTCCCGCCTCAGTACCAGGCACCGCGTCAGGTGTGGGTGGAGAACTTGGACACGCTGGACGAACAGAAGCTGGGGCTGGTTGATCTGCACCCTGACGTGTTCGCAGCCAACCCGAGACTCGATATCTTGCAGCTGAACATGAACTGGCAGCGACTGTACAGATTTGTCGTGAGTGGTCTCTTGATTTGCTCTCGTGCAAGATTTTTTTTTTGCTTGTTCCGAATTTCAAATCGTATAATTACTATAAAAAATTGTTTTCTCCCATTTGAAATTACCTATGGAGTTAAAGGTAGGTTGTAGAAAAGTTAATAGGATTATTATGTATGTGTAATGCCCAGAAAATCCTAATCGAGCTTCTAAACCACTTAGATGTACGTAATTTACTAAAAGTGAAATAAATAGTTATTAAATTCAATTTTCAGTGCTTGATTGTTTGTTTGCTGGTTGTCTATATGCTCTTTTACATTAAGCAATTCACATTAGCCTTTCTTGGTTTATAAAAGGTTTTCAAAGCAAACACTTTTCTCTGTGCTGGTTTATCTGAAAATGTTCTCTACATATTTTTTTTTTTTTAGGATAATAATCTTATTTTATACTACACACTGTGTTTTCATGTTTTAACTACTTTAATCGTATGAAGTTGTCTGGGAGAATCTGTTAGCCTCTGAAACGACACGCAACTGAATGTGCTTCACTGTTAACAGTATCCTCTGAAAGTGTTTAAATAGGCATTATATTTACTATTTCATAACAAACCTTATATCATGCTTTTCAAAATCAGTTATAAAACCAAGCCATTCATGCTCGAGACAATTGGAGAAGGAGAAGTGGGTGACTCACAGGTGAGACCTATTTGAGTTTGTGTGGATGGGTAACGCAAGTCCTAGTGAGATTAAGGAATTTTCTGTCAGTCCCTGGCACATATTTTAATAAAAAATTAAAACTTAACAAGAAAAATTATTAGCTGATAGGTGCAATCTCTAGATTAAAAATGATTGCACATTTTATGTTCCAGTGAAAAATGTTGAATGTTGAAAACAAAATACTTCTATTGTGTAATTTTTCAGATTAATACTAGTATGAAGTATGTCCTGAAATACATCTACTTTAAATGCATACTGGCAGAAGTATCGAGTAAATTTTAACAAGAAGTGCCAAAATTCTGCTCTAATTCGTTAGAAAAGCAGGAAATGTTTTTTTTTACCTCGTGTAGACAGTGACTTTCCTCTTTTGAAGGTCAAGTGTACAAAATTTCATCAAGCTTGGAGTAAACCTAGGGATTTGTATAAAAAACTGACCCCAATACTCTTCTTTATATATGTAGGACTGTATATAGATTTAAAAGCCAAAAGGTGGGAGGAAATGTTAAAGTTGGGATGGAGCTCTTGAAAGCATGGATTTTTCCCCCTGCGCAGAGTTTCGCGCACTCAAAGACGCGGGCGGAGGTGCGCGGGGGCGGGAGGAAGCCGTGGCCGCAGAAGGGCCTGGGCCGCGCCAGGCACGGCAGCATCCGCTCCCCGCTGTGGCGAGGGGGAGGGGTGGCCCACGGCCCGCGCAGCCCCACGCCCCACTTCTTCATGCTGCCCTTCTACACGCGCGTGCGCGGACTGCTGACTGCCCTGTCCGTCAAGCTGGCCCAGGTGCGTCGCTGCTTCCCGTACCCGTGGCTGTGCTTGGAATACTACAAGTCAGAAGATTTTTTTTTGTGTTGCTTTGTGTTTTTGAAGAGATCTTTTTCAGAATTCATTGCAGTTACTTAATAAAAATTCAATTTAATTGCGGAAGCCCGCTAATCTGAATGCAGCTTATTCCAATATCCAGATAATCCAAATGAGTTTTGGACAAAAACTAAATATTTAAAACAGTTTAAAAAAAAATTTTTTTTGCATGGGATCCTTGCAAAGTTGCACAGTGAACCGTTACAGCTTACAGGGTGTGATTGTCGTCGGTGACTCTCACGTAGCAATGTTGGTGTTTGCTTACAGGTACTTGTTGGACTAAAATTAACTGGGAATACACAGGTCTCTGTTTGATAGTTAGTTGTTAGGGTGCAATATATTTTTTTTTTACTTTGCATTCACAGGATGATCTTCACGTAGTGGATTCTCTTGAAATACCCACCGACGACCCACAGTACATGGAAGGACTTATAGAAAATAGAGTTTGGGGACCATCTGTTTTATTTGTCGACAGGTAATATATAATTGTTTTACAGTGTGTGTACTTATTATTTCGTTGTAAAAATTGTACATAGTTTGTAAGGTTTTTTTTTAGAAATGCCTGCAATGGTAAACACTTTTTTAATTTAAAATTCATCCAACTTCTCAGGATTTGGCTATTTCTGTATTGACTTATGTTCCCTCCCTCTTTCCTCTGCATCAGCTAGTGAGATACTTTAATGCTATTTCTTTACCATTTCAATAGTCCTTAAGCATGGTATATTTGCTAAATAAACTAAGATTATGTATTGGTGTACTGTTGCTGAACACACAAATGTTTGATCTCAAACTTTCCTCCAAATGAACTTCCATAGTTTCACTAGTTTCTGCAGTTTTGCACTCGGAGTTGTTCATTTGTTATTTCATTGGTTTGTCATTGCTATTAAGAGATATTCTTGTAATGTATTCCAACGGTTCTCTAGTATTTGTTGTTGGACACAAATGTTCTCATTTGTTTGGTGCTGTAAAAGGTCAGTTGCGGACGAGCGTTCAGACTGAGCGGACGTGTTTCGGGCGCGCTCCTCGGTTTCGATGTTTTGAAGCGATTAACTGCGTGTTAAATTTTTTTATTTAGTGCTCAGGATCATTAATCATTAATTCCTCAATACTAGACCAATCGGAATTCGCGGGTTTTGATCTATCAAGTAACGATGTATCTACATCAGTACTAGACAGTGACGTCTGTGCGACCATGTTTCGGTCACCTTCTAAAAAAACACCGGTAAAACCTGTGTTCACTCTGGAACTACAATCGAATGACTCCCTCACTTCTGAAAGTATCAACAGGAACACGGTGAACATGGAAGATCTGCTCAAAATAATGAATACGGTATGTGTAAAAATCGAAGAGTTAAAAAATGAGAACTGTATACTGAAAACCCTGCTTATGGATTCCAGAGCGGAAACAGCAGAAATCAGGCAGGAACTAATTAATATTAAAGAAAAACTATTCTCCGACATTCATCCTGAATCTTCATACAGCCAGGCCCTCAAGAAGCCTTTCATCGCCAAGCCAGCTGACCGCGCGATTCCACAGAACCGCGCCGGTAATAGCAGCCTGTCCTCTGACCTACATTCCACTCAGCGCGACAGCACAAAGGAAAATAACAAATGTGACGACACTGATGGTTTTACGCTGGTACAGCACACACGTAAAGCCAAGTCAACAAGCCATCCGGAAATGAAGCGTGAACTGGTCATGAAAAAAACACCCATGAAAGTGGGCATTAGAAATATATCCTCGTTAAAAATGATTCCCAAACCTATTTATAAAAAAACGAAGGCACTTTTTATAACTAGGTTTGATCCGACCGTGCAAGAACAAGACATCATTGATTACATATCTAATGAACTGAACTTATCCCAAGTTAAAGTAACGAAACTCAAAACTAAATTCAACTCCTACGCATCTTTCCACATCTCCGTGCTGGAAGAGGACTTTTCTAGAATAAATAACATTGTATTTTGGCCTAACGGCTGCTTGTTAAGCCCCTTCTACGGCAAACTTCATCATGATCAAATTCTAAACAACAACTCTGCATCTGAAGAACCCATCATCAGGCCTAGTGCATCCACTTCCACATCCACCTCTACTTCTATTTCCGCATCCACATCTACTTCAATCTTGGTGCCTGGAGGAGCATCTTAATCTCCACCTGTGAAACAGTTTCTTGAAGAATATTCAGTTGCGTATCAAAATGTGAGAGGTTTACGAACCAAATCTATTGAATTTCAGGAAAACCTAATTAGTTCACATTTTGATATTATTTGTTTAACAGAAACATGGTTTAACAAAAATAATATCAACTCTCACTATTTTACAGACCGTTATTTAGTTTTTAGAGACGATAGAAACTCACAACTGACAATGAAGAATAGAGGCGGAGGTGTCTTATCTGCCATCAATAAGCATAAATTCTTATCAGTGCATCCTTTGTATGATTACGTTTTCCCCGGCATCGAAGCTGTCTGGTTAAAAATAAAACTAACGCCTACGAAATCATTAATACTTGGTACTATCTACTTACCTCCAGATATCACACCTATTATTTACCGGAATTATTTTGAAGCCTTGGAAGATAAACTGCTAGTCTGTTGTGATGATATATTGATTCTTGGTGATTTTAATGTGCCTGGCATTGACTGGTCTAATTCTAATCCTAATAACATTATACACTCACATGTAAAATCTAAAGCCAGTTACCTACTGAATTTCACATCCAGTCTTGGTTTATCACAATTTAATTGTACCCAACCAGCTATAAATCTCTTAGATCTGTGTCTTTCTAATCTTCCTCATTGTTTGGTATCACATTCTGCTGATATCCTTATCAAAGAAGATATATTCCATCCCGCTTTAAATATTAACATCATGTTAGAAACATGTCATAATAATATTAATCCCTCTTCTGTGTTCAGAAATTACAAAAAAGGGAATTATCTTGGTCTTTACAACTCTATTAATGACTGTGACTGGTCATACTTTTATAGTTCTACTGATGTTAATGATCTCGTGGATCAACTAACAACTTGTATTTCTGAAAAAATTGATACTTATATACCTCTTTCTATTAAAAAAAAATCTAAATATCCCCTTTGGTTTTCCAACGAATTAATAAGTGCTCTTAAATCTAAAAAACATTTCCACAAGTTGTACAAAAGAAATAATAATCTATTCTACTATGCAAAGTTCTCTCATTTTAGAAAATCTGTGAAATCTCTAATTAAACGCGACAAAATCCACTGGACTCAATCGACAAACAACAATATCAAGAAGAACCCTAAAAGTTTCTGGAGATATGTTAAAATAATGAAAGATGGTTATTATGAACAACTTTCTCTTAAAGTAAATGGGGATATTTCAAATGATCCGAATGTGGTAACGAATGTGTTTGCTCAGTATTTCTCTAGTGTATATGTAACCCCTAATACTTCTCCCCCAATAACTACATCGGTCATGTCTGTTGAGACTATAGCTGTGCCTAAAATTTCTGAAAGTCTAATACTTTGGGCAATTAAGGACTTAAAACCAACTAAATCCACTGGTCCTGATGGCATTCCCAATTTTATTCTTAAAGGCTGTGCCCATCTTTTAGTACCCCTACTTTATCACATTTTTAACACCAGTCTGAAAACGAATATATTTCCCAATAATTGGAAAATAGCAAAAATGATTCCTATTCATAAAAATGGTTCAAAATTAGACGTCTCAAACTACAGGCCAATATCATTACTTAATGGGTTCTCCAAAATTTTTGAAAAAATTATAGCTAAATTTTTAAATTTTCAACTTAGTAATACTCTCACCAATAATCAACATGGTTTCAGGTCTGGTATGTCTACTACCACTAATCTTCTTACCTTTCTTAATCCTGTATATAATATAGTTACAAATAGGGGTCAGGCCGATGCCTGTTACTTCGACTTGGCCAAAGCCTTTGATACTGTAAACCATTCCTTACTTCTTATTAAATTATCCCATTATGGTCTTTGTGGAAACTATATCAATTGGTTCTCAAGCTACCTATCCAACAGAAGTTTTTTTGTATCGATCAACAATCATAGATCTTCTCAGTATAATGCGTGTTCTGGTGTTCCCCAGGGAGGTACTCTTTCACCTCTTCTCTTTAATATATTTATTAATGACATTACACAAGTACTTTGCTACTCTACTGGAATTCTTTTTGCTGATGACCTAAAAATTTATAAAATTATTTATTCCTTAGAGGATTGTGAATTATTACAAGAAGATATTATTAAAGTTAATAATTGGTGTCTAAGAAACTTGGTCAAACTCAACAAAGATAAAACCAAGGTTATATCGTTCACTAGGAAATACCATCCGATTAAATATTCATACAATTTAGCGAATTCTATCATCTCTCAAGCCCACTACACAAAGGATCTCGGTATCATCCTTGATTCAAAACTATATTTCCATAAACATGTAGATTACTTATATTCCTATGCACGAAGAACTCTAGCGCTTATAAAATTTATTACTTCTTATGCAACCAACTCAGACTCACTTATCTCTCTTTACATGGCACTTATAAGATCAAAATTAGAATATGGCTCTGTTATCTGGAATGGTATCAACTTAACAGATACTGAAAAAATCGAAAGTATTCAAAATAAAGTTATAGATTTAATTATTACAAGGAATCTCCCACGCCCCATTTGGACACCTCTGGTAGACCGTAGGGCCTATCTTGATGCTCTTTTTGTTCATAACTGTTACATTCATAAATTCAGATGCCCTTATCTTCTTGAAAATACTGCCTTAAGAATTCCTCAATTCAATTCCCGCTTACGCTCTACTCTGTGTACTCTTATTACTAATAATGATATTATTTATAGACTTATAACAAATTACAATAATATATATTTGAATTCCAACAATGTTTAATTATATATATTCTGATTTATGTCTGTCATAGCTATATTATTTTTCCTTCAATATCTCTTAACATTTAATAATTTGATTTTACCTGTATTAATTATGTTTGTATTTGTTTTTTATTTTTGTTAATGACCTAGTTGTTATTGTTCTTATTTCTATATATCTTTGTTTGTCTTGTTTATGTATTTGTGTTTCTGTGTTGTTATAAGCTTTTTTTTTTTTTTTTTGTGTTTTCTGTATTTTGTTTTTTTTTTTTTTTTTTCGTGCCCACCATAAAAGTGTTTCAGCTGTCGGTGGGCATGTCACAAATACAAATAAATAAAATAAAAAAAAAAATAAAACACTTGTGTAGGATTTTACTACTATTAGATCATATTTAGTAAAATGTCGAAAATTTTATACATGTTAAATTTACAAATTATTGTAATTACATGAAAATTTAGTAACCAACATGGCATGTGAGACCTTACTTTAAGGAGAAATAAATTGACATGGCAGAGACATTCCAGTAGGAATTATGATTAGTTAGTTTTGCTACTGGTTGATCTGCTTGTTATAAGGGTCATTGATAGAAACCAAGATCCAGGGGCAAATAAATTTATCGGGTTCCTACCTATTATTTAATATACAGCTTACAAATCTCATTATTTAAAAAAAAATTCTAAAAAACTGGAAACATTACTGTGAATACCGCATAATTTGTAAGTTTTCATGAGGATTCTAAAAAATTGACTTGTAATTTTCGTTCTATCAGGGTAAACTCAAGCAATAAAATAAATCTCGAAACTCAACTGCAAACCCCCCCCCCCCCCACCCCTCCTCTTCTTCGTACTCGACAGCCCTGATTGTAATGTTGCAGTCACACAGTTGCATTTATCATGTCTGCCATAATCACAGCAAGGCCAGCTTCTGGCTATGGCTGGCAATTAAAACTATGCAGTTCCCAAGCAGGTTACACTATCATTTGTCTTAGCTTATTATGTTTTAATACAATCAAAACATGCAAATTTTTATTTTAATTAATTTTTTTCCTAAATTTTTGTCAGTCAATTGTGTATATGTTATGGTTATTCAGTTAAAGTAGTAATTATTAATAGAGCCAAGATTTTATGGTGTTAAAAAATAATGGATTTTTTCTTTTATCATGGTTAAAAATTAAAACATTTGCAATTTCTAGAGCTAAGAGTTTATTTATGGTTATATATTTTGACAAGTTTTGTTGTTGTCATTAGTGTTATGCATTAATGTATAAAATTTCTCAAATATCGAAACAAGAAATGGTGTATTGGATAGGGATGGGGCGACCGAATCCAATATCCGCCGAATCCTAGGGATTCGAAGGTTCGGCGGGTCTGATATAGGATTCGTCAAAGGATTCGGTTTTTACTATTTACGGGAAAAAAATACAGTAAAACTCGCTTACGAGGTCCCGCATGGTAGGTTTTTCCGTATAAAGCGTTTAAATTGCCCGAGGTCTCGTCATTTACGCCATTAAATGTGTGATATAATGTCCGTTAAAATTTTTTCTGAAACTTCTTGTCTCAAATAATGGCACACGTAAATATGAAGAAAAGACAAATGAACAACAACATACGAACAAATATGGTTGATGTACCATAACTACAGTACAAACCCAATAGATATTTTAAGATAATTACCATAAAAAGAACTAAAGATTCTTTGTAGAATACCATAATTACTTCAGAAGCATGATAGCTACCATATTTGCACTATAGTTACCGTAACAACTGAGATGTATATTTACCGTGATAGTAATGTATTATTTATTTATGACATATTAAATTAAAGAACATTGTTAAAAAAAAAAAAGGATGTTAAACTTTGATATGTACGGTTGGCACATGTTGCTAAGAAATAATGCGATCTGAAAGAATGCAGTACTACTACGAAAAGTGAAAATGGTACTCGTGGATTTTTAGGTTATGGCAGTCTCTTTCGTTTTTCAGTAATATCGGCCGAAAATTAACGAGCGTACTGTATCGGAAGTCGGCAGAAATGCCGATTCAACTAAATATTGGCAAAATCGGCTTCTTCAATACAGCTCTACATTTAATGACATGAGTAAACATATTTCAGACTTCAGGATATCGAAAAAGACTTTAATTTCCATGTAGGTTTATTGTGTGTATGTTTTTTTTGCAAGTGTAAATTGAATGAAGTAAAATGTTTTTATTTTTATTACTTTCAATTGATTAAACTTTAATGACCAGTTACAGATATTTATGACACTAATTTTGAGGTTAAGCAATTTTACTAAAGCATTCCAGCCAAGCAGGTTGCCAGCGAGAGACGCTTCTCTTTTGCTGGAAACACTATCTCCAATCGTAGAGCTAATTTAACTCCTGAACGTGCAGAACAAATTATTGTTCTGAATGATAGATTAAAGAACAGAATTTAATAAGACTGTGAAAATCTCTCTCAGAATTATTGTGCTGAAAAGTGGAAATGTTGAAACAATGTGAATGTACTTTTCAAACAACATGATTTTTGGTGCTAAGTTTGTTGAAGCTCAGTAAGGACTCCAGAAAAATTGACAAGGGTGAAATTTTTCCAAAGATATGTTACATTTACACAAACATATACTTGGTTATGTTAGTTGGATGATATCAGTTACTAATGAACCAATGGAAACAGGTAAGATTCAATGAAAAAAAATGTTATTTTTTTTCTAGCAGTGCAAAATGTAAACACACTCTGTAAATAGTTACCCAAAATTAATAAGCCCACTTCATTTTAATACTTTATTCAAACATGATATTAAGTTTAAGATAAAAATAATTTCCCAAAAGTGTAACTGTACCACAAAAGCTCGAGCTCGGCTCGAAGTAAAATTCTTAGGCTCGCAGACCTCTAGCTTATTTATAGAAAAAATCCTAACCGCTAATCTGTACTAAAACTGAAATTTCTCAAGAAAAAATTGTTGTCTTTATATACACTTATACCAGAAATGTACCAAACTACATGTGATAAAGTCAAGGGACTTTTAGTGCAAGCAGAATACATCTCACTTACATTAGATATGTGGACATCATCTGTTAAAAGATTCGGGTTTGGGTTCGAGATTCGGCAATTCCAGTCGAGGATTCGAGTTAGGATTCGGATTCGAGGAAATCAGGATTCGCCCCATCCCTAGTATTGGAACTACTAAACCTACATAAATTTTAAGCAGTGGGGAAAAAAAATATTTGATTAACCATATTTGTTTTGGGGCCAACATATTTTCACATTTAAATTTTTTGTTTTGTCTGTATTATTATTTTAATACTATTTATATGAATAAAAAATTAATATGCATTGATAAAAGCCCAAAATCATTATACTTATATGTACATTGTCTTGTGATATTTCTCTGTAGGCCTATAGCCATGTCTGTATGGTATTATTTATAGACTGCTTTTATTTACTTTACTAAAAAAAAACATACACTGAAGAAGAAAAAATATTACTTACAGTATTTTAGGCTTTTAAATAAAAGTCTAAGCTAAATATGTACAAAATTAATTCTATATATTAATAGACAAAGGGAGGTAATTGAGGTGAATTTAACCTTGCAATGCGGTGTATTGGTTTTTCTTTCAGTGTTTCGAGATTTTATTTGCTTCCATTTCAGTGTTTGGCTATGCATTAACTCAATTTCCTTACTATGGTAGTTTTATCACTATTCACCACATAATTTTGCCTCTAATCATAAACAGTCATAAATAGAGATTTAAAGCTATTTTGCAACTCTGTGACTTTTTAACTTTTAATGTGCATTGTGCTTGCAGTTCTGATGTGATGCCGCAGAATATATCCGTTGCAACTGATACGCTGGGACATGTTAACCTCATGCCTGTCTATGGTAAGAAACTACAAGATTCTACTAGATAATACCTACGTTATCATAAATATAAGTTTCAGATTCGAGTGGGAATTTTTTATTTGTTTATAATTGACTTAATAACTTAGTGAGGGCCTAAAATTCACACTTAAAATGAGTTATTTTATTAAATTGTAACCATGAGATAATTAGTAACTACGGTATCAAGGTTCGTACATCTCCTTAATTTTTTTGAAAAGTCCATATTTTGACATTTTTATCTCATAAGAGCCTTTAACTGTACTTAAATTTTATTGTTGACATTATAAATCTGTCTTTTGGCAGCAGGCAATGTTAGCACAAGCATGTTGCAATATTTGATACTGCTGTTAAGCTTCTAAATTACAGTCTATGCATTTATTTTGTCAATGGTTTTGAAAGATTATAATATTAATTTTACTTATTGTGAAGTGAGAGTTAAGAAGTTATTGATATTTGTGTGTATATTTATAAATTTATATCCTTTGAGGAATTTTTACGATGACTTATATTTTATTTAGTTAAAAAGGTAAAAACTTCATGCATGTGTGAGTATGTGTGCGAGTGCACATGAGAAATGTAAGTTGTTAACTGACTTTCATGATACACCTGCAGCAGAAGTTTGTTGGTCAAATCTGACTTTTCATAGGTATATAAATTAACTAAAATAAGTACGTAGGCTTAAAATTGTTTTCAACTTAACCACCAATTGTAGCACGTACCTACTGTATCTTGTGTGTTGTATTATACCTTTAAAATAAGCATTTTTTTGTAGGTCTGAATGTGTACAGCATGTTAAAACATGACACACTGGTTTTGACGCTGTCAGCAGTTGATACAATAGAGGAGAAATTGCTCTATCACCTGAACAGGACTGATCATTCTGTATTGAAGAAGTTCCAAGTTAACAAGCAATGAAGTGTAAGACACTCAGAGCTTGAATCATCGTTGTTGTCCACGTTTAGAGCTTAAGTCATCGTCGTGGTCTACGTTTGCAGACACACTATGTACACTTACGTGATTTGCAACTCTGCATAATTTGTACATACAGTTCACCATTTTCAATTACGATACTTTTTTTCTGATACGTGCATCTTGTTTGTAATATAACAAAGTTGTCTCATTATAAAATAAATAGCTTTAATTTTGTATGTGTGAACTGTTATTTCAAGTGAATCAAAAATTCCGTGGAATTTTTAGTGTGTAAAACTAGGATCACAAAGCTTTGGGAAAGACTTCAAATAACACTTTTTTTTCATTTATGTAGTTTTGCATTTTTTTTTGTAATTCCCACACACACTTCTTTTATATTCTTGAAAATATATTAACTAATTAACCAATCATGCTATGACATATTAGCAGTACATAATATATCTAAAACATTTGCAGAAAGGAAAGCTATCATGTATTATAAGTAGAAGTTTGTGAAAAGTACAGAAACATCTGTATTTAAGAAAAGAACACATTTTTGGGTTATTTACAATTTGGAAATTTTGGCCATTGGACTCTTTAAAGTGTGAAATTGTGTAAGTACAAATTATTAATTTGCTGCTTGGGTGCATTAAAGCCAGGGTTATGCATCTTACCATGTTGGGTTAACAGGTTTAAAAATATATATATATATGTATAATAATTCTCAAAATTTCTATTTCATTTATGCAAATTTAATGTGTGAGATATTGTATCCACATAGCATACAGCATCAGACAACATACGTATCATCCCGAATAACTTGCATATAAGTCAACCTATTGCTTTTCAGTTTAAAATTCATGGGAAAAAATTTAGTACATTAAAAAAAATAATGTACTTGCTTACAAATCCTCTAATGTATCTGCTGGTCACATGATTACACATCTTCAAACATAATTTATACACAATTTATTTTACAAGTTAGGATTACACACTTTATTAATGATTGCACTTTCTTTGCTGGCAACATATTCCTGGTGAACAAACAAGTTGCAACTCATCAATTTGTATGTTAAAACTGTATTTTTTGTAAAAATAATTTTGCAACAGTATAAAATTTAATTATTGCCATTTCGGAAATTCTTGCACATAAATCGGGTGAGCATTTTTCTTTATAAATTAAGGGGGAAATATTTACTTATATTCTGGGCAACAGTAGTTTTCAGCCCATAATATACATAAAAATATAATGTACTTAAGAGTTTTAATTAAAAATAGCAGTGTACTGCAAAACTACTGCATTATAGTAAGTACAATTACAAGAATAACAAAAACATACTTGGAAATATTGTTATTTAATTTCCGTATCATTAATTCTGTGTCGAAAGTGTATTCACTTTAATAAAATGCTTGCAAGTTACATTATGTTACCTTCCCATTATCGCAGGATTACTTAAATATTCTAACTTTTCTTCAAATTCTCACAAGTATCACAATGGCACTACAACTGTAGGATAAAATAAAACTTCCACTATAACAGTGCACCTAAATTGTGCATTCTGTGTTATTCCAAAACCTTGAAAAACTGAAACACGCCTATCAGAGGTATTTCCTATTCAGGCAAACTGTTGGTTGCAATCAGGTAGTACCATGTTTTCTCGCATAATCGTCACACATTTTATTTTAAAATCAAGTTTGAAAAGTAGGGGTGCGACGATTATGAAAGAAAAAAAATTGTTAGATAAAGTTATTTATGAAAACAATACCCATTCATGGAAAGTACGTTTATTTAAAAAGGGAAGTTTAAAAGAGCACGCCAAACAATATAAATTAATAAGTCTTGCAACAAAAACCTTTCTTCGACTTTAAATAGAAAAACCAAAACTGTGACGCGAACGCAAGCCACTTGAATCTGTGACATGAACTAACACGTAACTATTGCCGTAGTACACACTTGCCACGAAAGAGTGTGGGCCATCAAATGTAGTTAACTTGGTAGTTGAAAGAGAGCGCGCGGTCCATGCAATCGGCAAGATATCGATATTCGACTACGTGTGCGCGCTCTATACGGGAAGCAACATAACCAAACACGAATTATGCCAACTAGCGCTTTCTACATTATTATAAATGGTACATTGCGACGACGCAAACGAACAGATGAAGGTAATAACGTTTGAAAACGTCTTTAAAAGAAAATTTACACGTCAGACAACTTCGTTATTTTCGTTAATTAAATTGAGTAGTAATGAAAGTACTTTATTCTGAAAGTTACCTTTAAAATATAGTATTTTTGAATTTTTAAAAATAAAGTAGTAGGGGATCAAATGTTACATTAGCTTGAAAGCAAATATTTGTAAAACAACAAGAGTTTTAAAAAAAATTACTGAACTTAATACAGTAGCCTAAATTCTAGGCCTACATATACAAAATGACAAATGGGTTAAACTATTTTGCAGATATGTACATTTATTGGGATAGAATTCCCTCGTCATTTCCTAGGTGAAGTCTCTTGCGACCAGCAGATAAAGATGACTGTTCATACAGTTAAATAATTTTTTCGCGATCTTTTATTATTGTTGACAGTGTAGTGGGAACCAAACCAAACGACCGTGCCACATCTGCATTTTTCCTGCCTTAGTCAACTTCTTTTAAAATTTCCACATTTTCCTTAAAAGTAAACTGCTTGCGTTTCTTTTTATCTTTTTGGCCATCCATCCTGATTAAAATATTCAATCAACAATATTGTTTGCCTCGCTCCACATCAAACGTAAACAAACCTCGCATCCATAGATAACCATAGCGCCGCACTAGTAGTGCACGTTGCGAGCATGGCTGTGCCAGGCGACATTCCAAATCTTCTTGGCAACACAATTAAAGCGTGTTGGCCATGTTGTGACACAAAAGAGTTGAAAACTTAACCTGCATAAATTAACATTGGATTTTCTATTTCGTATATAAGTTGAAATATAATTTTTATTTGACGTTTGTATCTGCGTTAATAAAAACTTTTTAAAACGTGCTCTACAAATAACCAAAAGCTGGCGCAGCTAAAAACAAGTTTTGAAGAGTGGCGAGACAGCAATCAATTGTTTAGATCGTCTCGTGCACTAAAGTGTGTGATCCATGGAGGAGGACGAATGGCACGTTATACTGTACTATGATTCTATGAATCGTTGATACAATGTTTGTTTACGTTTTATACTTGTTAACGATTCTTGAAAGTGATAAAAATTAATCGTAATGCACATTTATATTAAAGAACCCCTGCGCAAAATCAGTAACTATCATGTAACATTTTCCTGATAACTGGAAAAGAATGGTCGTTGTATTGAAAGGTAGGATACGTTTTTAACGTTAAAGTGAAATATTTTTACATTGTTTACATTGGTGTTTTGAGCGGGAATTTAAAATCATACGTTGAACTGAAAGATACGTTATTCTGAAGTACGTTGTAACGGAATTTCACTGTATAGGTGTGACGATTATGCGATAAAAGAGGGTATGTGAATTTTTCTGGAATCTATCGTATATGAAACAGAGAAGTTATGTTGATGTTTATCACCTCATAGTCTCCTCTCACATGCTGTCACATTTGTGTGCATTTTGAATGTGAACTAATCCACGATGAAACAACTTACTACAATAACTGACACTAACAGCAGGTGCACTTTGGCCCTACAGTAGCCAGTAGTGTGGGAAATTATTAAGTATAGGTGGTACAACTGTAGTTAATGAACCTTTCACTACTTCCAGCACCATTTTGATAGCTTGTATTTTGTTTTTCAACGCCTCGCTTCAATCTATGGTCGCGCATTACGCTTAAATCATTGGAGACGTCCACTTGAACCATGTGGAAATTATCCCAGATACGCTTTTAGCTTTTTAACATAAAAAATTGGCATGTTCCTGCAAATAGTAGTAAAACCTCAGTACTACAAATCTGCTTAGTACAAAATTCCAGTTTATGCAAAGTACTTTCACAGTCACAGAAAATGAAGTATGCTTTCCTATGTTATTCAGTACTTTCAATACAAAATATGATTAATGAGAAGAAAAAAAAGTTGGTTTGAACCCTCACTTTGCTGTTTTTGTGTATAAGTAAATGGTTATCAGTGTTATCACATAATTCACTGCCCAAGTTCACGTGTGCCACATGCTGAATTTTGAGTTTGGTTTGTATTATAAAATGACTGCAAAATGTAATCTAAATGATCTTAAATTGCAAGTTAAAACTTGAAATTACCTAATAAGTTGACAATGGAGAAGAAATCGCTAGAGACTTTAACATACCGCTATCATCCTTATTGACAAAATAAAAAAATTGTGAAAAGATTGAATCAGCTTTTGAGTGTTCTTGCAGGTTATCAATTAGAAAAAGAATGCACGATCCAAAACATGAAGAAAAGAAAGCTACCTTCTTCAGTGATATCAAGAAATGCATGCACCAAACTTGTCAATTTCTGGACCTATGGTGCAGAATAAAGAGATTACTTAGCACTGAGGTTAGGGATTTCTGACTCTTTAAGTTCAACATTGGTCGACTACAACGGTTTAGGGATCACAACACACTTATTGGCAAAACCTATGCGTGGAAAGTCTGCAGCAGTAGATACGACCAAATTAAATATTGGTTACGTTCGCCAGACATTGTACATCATTTTCGTTATGGTTGTAATAATGATAGGCATTTGAAATTGAATAAATTTTTTCTTGATGATTTCCCAATAGTTAAGGTTATTACAAAGTGATAAAATTTATGGTATTTTCAGGTTTGCAATACTGAGGTTTGGCTATATCTCTATCTTGTATTTTTTTTTTTTTTACCTTATTTAAATGTTACTTTTTATTGTATAAATGTTGTTAAAAAAAGTTCATTAAAAGGTCCTGAGATAGGATCACCAGGTATCTGTACACACACTGCAGTGGCACAGGAAGTTGATATTTGTGGTTCGACGCACAGACGAACAGTCTGCAACTATGTGCATGGTCTCTCGGTCAGCATGTGCTGCTGGTAGTACTCCCAGATGCAGATGGCTCCCGTGACGTGGACGTTCAGTGAGCGTGTCAGGCCGCGCTGAGGCACCTCTACACACACGTCCATCAGCGGCAGCAAGTTGGCAGGGATGCCCTGTTTCTCATTGCTGCAATGCAACATCACATTTCTCATACATTTCAGCCTATATTTCTTTAAGCAAACATAAAGCAATATACAGTAGAACCCTGTTATAATGTTCCTGCTTATAATGTTTTCCTGCTTATAATGTCATATTTTTAAAGTCCCAATATTTCCCCCATAAGGACAATGTATTTATTTCCTGCATATAACGTTCATAAATATTGTAATTTCCTGCTTATAATGTTTGCTTTCTAACATTCAATAAGTGGGGAAAAAATGTTTTAAAACCAAATTATTCCAACACTTACGATAAAAAGTTTCCTTTATGTATGTTTATGTTTACAATCACTGCCATACAATACATGAAGTTTGTTAAAATACAATTTTATGCAATATACTGAAGGTACACAATGTTCATAGTTACGTGTCAGTTGGCACCCTTAGTCAACTCTTCTCTTCCTTGCCATTCCAGTGGCTATTCAGATGCACGTACATAGTCCTACGATATTTAAGTTGCCAACCATTGAGCGAGGGCATAACTAAAAGTGTTTTCTATTGCTTACAAATAATTTTTTTTTTTCATTCATATGTAGGAATCCCAAAATTGAACATTTTCAGGTGGCGAAGGAGTAGACGTTCTCACTCTTAATGTTGTCATCATGAATCGTGAGACAATTTTACAAAAAAATGTGGCAGTGTATCTTTAAAGACAAACAAAATTTAACCAGGGAACAAGACAAAGTTGAAAAATTGTTGGCTTGTTTCAGAAAATTCATGTATCAAGTATACTATCTTTGGTTTTAACATTAAAGTTGTTTACGAAGCTTGGTGAGTCCATTGGCACAAAGCTCGAACATTGTTAAGAGTTAAATTGAGATTTCCTGCTTATAACGTTTTCCTGCTTATAATGTTTTTTTCTTGTGCTCCCTTGAAAAACATTATAACAGGGTTCTACTGTATATATTAAACTTTTTATTTTTATTTGAAAAAGGTAAGAAGGGGTAGAATGTACTTAACAACTCATAGGTAACATTTAAGAATGCTAATTAGACATTCACAATTTTCGAGATTTTTTTTCTAATTCAGGTTACCAATGGAAATCCAGCAACAAGGACTAAAAATAGTCATCATTTGAACCCAGAGTTGCCTTATCCATTGTTCATCAAGGTGGTTGTTTGGTTGAACCTCTTAAATGTGTTAAGAAGTCAAGAAGCACACAAGCACTGAATAAGATGCTGTTTTTGGCATCCAAAACCACACTAGCTTTGCATACTAAGTAATGAACTAATGTTTGGGTTCTCTTTGATGACTGCTTGACTTTTTGTAACGTTTGGCAAAGACCCTGACAATTTGTAAAGTAGCAATTAACATACATAAAAAATGTAATGCATCTCCACTTCTCTACTGTTTTTAAGATTCAGAAACTGAATTTTCATTACTAAGAACTATAGTCAACTAATTTTTATATAGATTACTGGATATTTAAAGCAGTTTTTATATGGTAGAAGGTTTTCTGGAGTTGTGCATGATGTTACCACTGTGTTACCTACCCTAACAGCAATAAACTCTTCTTCGGAAACTTCATCTTATCCAGTTTTGTACTGTTGGCGGTTTGTTCAATGCCCACAATCAAGTAGCCATCTTGCTTCATAGACAGAATGTACTGTGGTAACATGTGTGGTTTCACCTGCAATTTGTCGCACAGAATTGGTTTCTTTATTTCACGAAAATAAATTTCTTGGCTGAAGATAATTAAAAGCACACATCAACTAAATAATATTTGTTAGTACGAAACTAACTCCTTTTTCTTGCTACAGTATTGGTCTGAAAGTAGGCCGACCCCTTCTACAGCACATTCAAAATCAGGGAAAAATAAATTTTAACTAACTAAAACGATTATCAGCAGCATATTACCACAGTAACACTTCAACTAAGTTAGTATTTATTGAACTGACAAAATGTGTTATTCTTACTTACCAAAATATTTGAGAGTTCATATTTACATAGGCATAGGCCTGTGTTTTCGTTTATCTTCACATTCTTTTTTAGTGGTGCCAACATTTTATACGGCAATGGCTACATTTTCTAAGTTCATAGAAATTGTGACTTAAAAACATTTACCGGTACGTTTAATTTTGACGTAAAAAACCCAAAATGGTTTCATGTAAAACGAGTATGAATCAACCATAGAACAGCCAATATTGCAAATACGTTTTATTGTTCTTGTTACTGTTGGTATGTACCGGTATTTGATTATTCGTGTCGCAACTACAAGTTGCCAACACTGGTGCCATTATGCTATTATGATTTTCCTGTGGTAGAAGAGTAAATAAAGCATACTACGGTAAATAACCTTAGAGCAAAATTGCTGTTTTTACTAATTGTTTACTGTAAATACCACATTTTACAAGCAAATAAAATTACTGCAGCCTGTTAAATACAGTTCAAAAATTACCAGACCGAGCTTTTAAAAGCTATCTGCTATAAGTGACCACATCTGTGTACTTAACTTAAAATATGATACGTTATTGGGGTTAAGTGTGTTTACTAAATTTCTAAGTTGGAAAAATTACTAATTCCACGTAAGTACGGCGTAATTTTAGGTCAATGAATTATACATCTAATAACATTTTTATGCCATAAGTGATTCTCCTTGAAATGTATGTGTTTAATTATACTATTTTGGCTAGTGCCCCATTATAGGCCGACTCTAGATTTGAAGGTTGACAAAACTGGCAAAAAAAGGTCGGCCTATTTTCGGACCAATACGGTATATTTTCCAGTCCTGGTACATCTCCAACACACAGTCACAACGAGGACGCACGGAAGCGCACACTCGCCTCGAGCATGCTGATCCACTTGTCCGCGTTCACGCTGAGGTTCTGGAACTGCTTGTCCTCGGCGTACCTGAGGCTGCCCAGCACGTACCGCGACGCCCCGAACACCTCGCAGGTGCGGCTCAGGCCCCCGAGGTTGGGCGGGCGGTCGACGAGCGAGGCGACCACCACCAGGCCGTCTCCCGCTCTGCCCCTCCCGCCGTCCTCCTCCTGGCCGGGGGCCGTGCCCCTCCACGCGACCACCTTCTTCTGCAGGGTCACTTGGGTCTGGACCACGCCGCTGCTCTCGTCCTGGGCTGCAAGTTACCCTGACTGCCAGGGGTGTGATACATGTCGTCGCCCCCCGCCCCCCAAACCCCTTAACGAAAAACTATCATTCTCACCAACTAATGAAAATAATTTGAAAGCAAACAGCAGGCAAAATTATTCTACTCCCCCCCCCCCCCCCCTTCTCTTTTCCAAAAAAAAAAAAAAAATCTGCATGTACACTTCTGGTAATTACTTTCTCAGACTATTTTCAAGAATGTCACACTTATCTTAAAAAATACTGAGAATAAAGTGTAGCATTAAAGTGACACATACCAAAGGAACTCTCTTACAACCTCCTACTAAAAAAAAAAAAAAAAGTTCAGAAAATAATCCCTGCATAGATAAACATAATTTTACCAAAAAATTATTTAGTAAAATTTTTTTTTTTTTCAAGTTTTCAAGTGCACATAAAAAATTATGGGTTTTTGCTGTATCCCTTCTGTTAGTTGATATACCACATTGAACTTGCTTAAAAAAACCAAGACCGAGGTCAGAATGCGTGGTGACTTGTTCCCCAGCCTAGTTTGTTATTTAACCCTCACAAAGCATCATTGCATAAAGCTGGGATGTAAAAACTATATATAAAGTACAAAATTACAAATCAAACTACGTACATAAGTTGCGAATCAAGAACTCTCGAAACCATACACACCTGACAAATAATTTGTCTACAGCTTTACGTTACCTCGACAGAAGCAAAATCATTACAGGTGGAAACATACAATGAATATTACAGAATAAATTTTCACTAGTCCCAAAATTAATTGTGTGGGGACATTAATAAAGGTAAAATCAAACATGTTTTTATCTTCTATATCTAAGAAAAACTGCTTATAGACATACCTGTTGACTTGACTATCCAATCAGCAGCACTGAAATTACTGAGACGGCTGTCCACATTTTTTAGAGGGATTGTGCTCGCTGAAAAATGAGGAAGTGACTCGAACAAACTGACTGGAATCCATTCCTCTTGAGTCACGTTGGCAAGCCGTGGTAAGTCGTAAAATATTGTCTAAACAGTGCACAAACACATAAGCATTAAATATAATGTATAATTGTAAACTAAGAATTACACTGTGTAAAAGAACACATTTTTTAATTTTTAATATTCTTTTTCTTGATTCTAATAAAATAATTAAATGTAGTTAATATGTCTAGTTACCTCACATTCTTAAAATGTCTGGTAGCGTGCTAAATTTCATACTTATAAAATACTCCAAGATTTTTAACTAGACTACCAAGTGATGAAATGAAAACCAAATACTCATGAAAAATATTTCACTTTATAAACAACCAACAAAGTTGAGTGGAAAGAAAAATCAAAATGTACGCTAGATTAGGTTTACATAAGATTTTCAGAATGGCTTAGTTCCTTAAGTTCAAAATGACCAACTTCTTAATATTTTTTTTTAAGCTTGACCACAGTGGTGTAGTTAAATTATGCTTAAAAGATCCTCCAAGTCCATAATGATACCGAATTAAAAACTCCCTCTATGAAAGTTTAGTTATCACACTTTAAACCTGGAAATTTATTGAGTATTGTGTTTGGGTGACAGAGACCAAAATTCTTGACAGCTAAGAGGGTTTTGCTGCAATTCATTCCTATATGTTCCTTCAGAATGATCAAGCTTATGAAGGGTGGGTTAGCAATAAAGAGGTTTGGAATAACCAAACTTATACAAAATTTAATCATAATATTTATATAATTTCTAAATCAAATTCAAATAAAGTTGATATTGGACACAATTTTTACCATACCATATGTACTTTTTTTTTAATGATTATAAAATACAATTTTTAGATGGCTACACCTGTGGCTCGAAAAATATTTTCTAATACATCACAATAAAAAGGATTTTAGAGAGAAATTGAGTCTACAAATTACCTACTAAAAGACATACTGCCGTAATTTTGGAAGTTTAAAATTTCAAGCTTTTTTCGTCTACCTACAATGAACAAAAGCAATGGCATCAGTATTATTTTTTTTGATATTATTCTGGGATATTTGTATTAACCATCCTTTATCCTTGGAACAAAAAAAAGATTCTATATTACATAGGAACCATAATTTTGTATAACTCCCATATAATTTCTAGGGACTCTGAAAACACTTTGTTTTAATGAGAGTTTTGCATTAACAGGGTTTTTATTAATGAGGTTTCTCTGTAGTACTATGTATCATAAGTATCACGTTACCTCTATGGTGTAGTGATGTACCGGGCTAAAAATGGTGAAGTAGAACTCATCCAGGAGCTTTTCCAGGGCCTTGACGGCATTGCCCTGCTCCAACTGTAGTTTAAGAGCCTTCTTGACCACCGAGTACTTGCTCACCAAATGGTCAAACTGTTTCTCCTCGCACAACTTCAATAATTTAATAATTGTTACCTGGCAAGAAAATCAACAACACTGAATGAGAACTATTTTAATGTCGCCACATAATTTCCCTAGACGATAACAGGGAACTAATGGAAAAGAAACAACAAATTTGATTATCACAAGTTTTTATAAATTTGGATTGAGTAAATGTATTCAAACTTATTTTTCTTCCAATTCTGTGAAAAAATCAGTAGTAGAAAATATTAATTAAATTATGACTATGTACAAAAAAAAGTGCTTATATTCCTCCTCGATACAACATGCACACAAAATAGTGTTTTCCTTCATTATATGTACATTGAATGGAATAACTATAAATATTTTGAAACCCAACCTTAAAGTTTTTTTTTTTTCAGTGAGTAATTAAAGTGCCGTATTTCTGTAATGCAAATCCAAGAGGATCTGAACAGGAAAAATTGTAATTTGGTTTGACCCAATAGAAAGTGAGAGAGAACAAATATTACCATTCAGTGCGTTAGAAACGAGGGAAAATTGTTTTAAGCAGTATTAGTAAATGCCTTATTGAAAGAAACAGATCATAATGGTTCTTGTATGTTTCGCGATGTAAATGGAAGCATTGCAGATCTGGGACCGACCTTGGCGTACGTCCTGACGACGAAGTGGTGGGCCATGGTGCAGGGGAGAGTCTCCCGCACGGTCCTGTCGACAAGCTGCTCCTGGTCGGCGGGGGAGCAGCGGGCGACGTGGAAGAGCACGGAGACGAAGGAGCACATGCTTCCAGTCCTCGTCTCCAGGGCCTGGTCACGCACGCACAACTATCTGCTATCAGGCCACCTCCAGTTCACACACACACACCGTTACAAGAAGAGCCCATGTCTCGCTCCGGCTGGGACTCTTCTACAAAGCTAGGTATTTTCGCTGCATGAAATGCGAGAAAATGTTTAATTGATGTTTTTTTTTTAATATTGGCAAACATGTAGGATGTTATGTTGGCTACATTAAGTTCTCAAAATGTTTTATAGAAGTTTCCAAAACATTTCCAGAAGAAAAAGGTACTTCGAAATCTACCTACGCCTGTAGATTGTGCCGAAAAGGGAATTTTTTTCACAACAGATGCAGCCATCCACTTTTTAGAGATAAAAATCTAATATCGGCAATATATAATATAAGACAGACAGAAGAGAAAGAAAAAGGATGTAATATTTTTACAAGCAGAGCAGGCATTAAATAAAGGGTAGAAGAAAACATGGTAGATATGTTAGCACAGAATATTCAGTGGAAGGAATTACTTGAAAATAAATATCACAGCACAGACAAAAAAAAACACAAGTGGGCTGATAACTGCGAAACAGTTGTAACAAGAACAGAAAATTAAAACACAAGCAACAACTTTGGGCGACGCGGCGACAAACGGACGAATCCAACAATGATCGAAGTAGATGATGTGGACAATACCATGAAGCACCGACCAACACAGAAGGCTTCCCGAGGCAAAACAGTTGCTACGTTTTGGGAGGTGAGTAGCGTGTTTGGGTGACAGAGACCAAAATTCTTGACAGCTAAGAGGGTTTAGCTGCAATTCATTCCCATATGTTCCATCAGAATGATCAAGCTTATGAAGGGTGGGTTAGCAATAACGAGGTTTGTATTAACCAAACTAATACAAAATTTAATCATAATATTTAAATAATTTCTAAATCAAATTCAAATAAAGTTGATATTGGACACAATTTTTACCATACCATATGTACTTTTTTTTAATGATTATAAAATATGATTTTTAGATGGCTACACCTGTGGCTCGAAAAATACATCACAATAAAAAGGATTTTAGAGAGAAGGATAAAGCATGTCTACATATTACCTACTAAAAAACATACTGCCGTAATTTTGGAAGTTTAAAATTTTCAAGCTTTTTTCACCATCAATGGTGTATGTCCATAAAAAAAATGTTTTGGATCGATCTCCCTCGCTGCACGAGTCATTCAAAGAGCACATCGCTGACGTGGTCGGCGGAGGCTCACCTGCCGGGTGGCGTCCCAGAGAGAGCCGTGCAGCTGTGGATGCCTGAGCAGGATCAGGATCAGCAGCCACTCCTGCTGGTAGCGCACGCTGGGCTGAGGGCTGTCGCTGAGCAGGCAGGCGCTCAGCCAGGCCGCCACCCCCTCGCTCCGTGCCTGCCAATCACAACTCCCACTGCACCACTGCCTCCGCGCGCGAGTGTCGTTTCAGGACTTTAAAAAAAACATAGAGCAGTTTTGTCTTGAGATTTATTTGGCGGCGTTCTAAAACATTAACTAACAAAAACAAATTTTAATTAAAATACACCAGTTGGTTAAATTTATTTTTTATTTTTTAAATATTTCAAAACAGTTTCTAGTGAGAAAATAATGTTTTATAATTTTTTTTGGCTCGTCGAAATGAAATTAAGCATGCAAAATATACATCGCCTGATGTTTATTTTGATGATTTACAATATACAAATATGCTTTGTACAAAAAAATGAGAATTTTAAATTCTTATAATATCTGGCTAAAAATACTGAATATCTCTGCCGAATGATTCAAAAGTCACCACGTGTAGGAGCGTTTTTAAAGTTACTTGCCACAGCTTACCACTGTGAGAAGAAATTTTCAGACGACTGGTCTTCTCGCGCATGAGAGGTTTTGGCTCAGGACTGGGTTTCTTTCATATCACGGTGCTGGTTGTCTCTGAAATATTGTGTCCTTAGTGGTAATATATTAATTTCTGCCCTGGCATCATCGCTACTTGTGTCTTGCCCTCGCATCTTGAGATTTCTGGCCGCTCCCGACCCGAAGCGCAACCTTGGATATATTCTTTGGCAGTTTATAGGCAGCATATAAACAGTATGGTGGGGAAGCTATGAAATTCTTCCTTAGCCACTTCAGCAGGTTATATAAGTATGTCAGCCAACATTGGGTCAGTTACTGTAGAGTCAGAGTCCAGGGCATGAAAATAAGTGTAATTAAAATTAGAAAAGTATTCCTTTTTTGGACAGTCATTGGACAGATATTTTGTGTGAAGTATACCATTTTAGTGAAAATAGAGACTTGTGCATCGGTGTGAATAAACAGATTAAAACAATTGGGCTAGTCTTCGAAACCAATATTTCCCCCACTCAGTAACACTACAAATCAGTTTTGTTTTTGTTAGGATGGGCTTAAAGAATATGTGTAGCAAATTGTAATATTGTTTCATTTTATCCAAAACAAATAAACAGTAGGTGTATGCTCTGTATGATAGCTTTTAAAATATGTACTCATATGTAAGGTGATGTTTGAATCATTCTGTAACGTAAATATAGAATTGCACTATTACAAAGCATCCAGGTTCTTTGAAGCCAATGTGCACATAAAAAATTTATCAACAGAGTCAAGTTAAAAATAAAATTATAATGTTAGAAAAAAAATTGACATTATTTCTAAATAATTTTAAGAAAATTGCCAAATGGGCAAATAAGTGAAAATGAGTATTACTTTACACAGCACTGTTTCAGTTAACATGGAACCACTAATTACATTAAGTTACAGTGCTAGAAAGCTGATAAAGCATTAAATATTTCTAGCAATTTTGTAGATTAAAATTGTGTTCTTTTAGCTCTAGTGAGTTGTACTGTATATAATTTAATTTATGTGTTTATTTAAGCAACATTAAATTATAAACACATGTTTTACGACATTAAATTATGTTTAAATTTACATAAATCGCCACACATCTGGGAAGAAAAAAAAAAAAACAGGCAAGCATGTAGTGATACTGTAAAATTTTGTGGTATTCCTATTCATCTGGTGTGCTAAAGTCCAACCTCACCAAATCAAATCAGGCAGCTATGTATTCATTTGATTTGAACTGAGCACAAAATAAATTTTCTTTAGTGCAGAAACACATCATTAGGAGCAGCTCTTCGATAAATTTAACATCACGTATCGGACAAACGCCATTACTGTTTTATGCTGGTAGCCATATAAAAAAACCTTAGGATGGACAACAGATATGAATAAAGCCAAGATTTTATGGTGTTATAAAAATGCAAAGTTCATCATTAAAAATAGTGGATTTTGTCTTTATCGTCATTAAAGTTTTAAAATATGTATATAATAATAAGTAAATATCAAGCACAATAATGTTGATCAACTGCTACAAAAATTTGTGGTAAGATGCTTAAAATTTGTACATAAAAAAAACACTAGATAAATGGATAAAAGTAAGTTAAAAACAAAAATGCAATCAAAACATTCATATTCTTCTGTAATGTTTCTTAGTTCATAAGAAAGTTCAAAATATTTTCAAATTCAAATTTTACTTTTAGTCGCTGTCTGATTATTTCAATAATATTAAAATAAATAAAACATACAATGTCAAATACTCAAAATCACATGTTTCTCTCTAAAGCCCTATCAATGTCTATAGGTATCAGCTATTGACTGCTTTAAATTTACTTTACTTTAAAAGATTTTTTTACTTATTACATAATATTTAAGGATTTTAATAACACCCTAAACTTAAGATTTATGAAATCAATTCCACGTTTTAACAGACAAAATGAGGTAAGTAAGGTGAATTTCGCTACATTATGTGTTTTGCTTTACATTTCGGTGTTATCCTGTGTAATTATTGATTTCCATGTCTGTGTTTGGCAGTGTATTTCGCTGATATTTCAGTTTTACCACTACTCACAATATAATCTCGCCTCTAGCATACGAAAAAAAAAAAAAATACGTACATTGGAAAATGAGTCAACATGTGACATTGACTAATGCAAAATTTGTTTTCCAAGTTTTTATTTAATCATCTATGTTGTCTATTCTGATTTTTATGTATGAAAATCAGCACAAATCAGCTACGGCATATGTCCAAAATATGCTGTTAAATCAATCATCCCACTGCAACGATCATCCAAAGAACTAACTCTTCGCTTAATATACGTGAACACTGTCATACCAACGAAAGTATAGGCTCCAGAATCAACAGCACTTGGAGCACTCTGTGCTTGAGCCGATGAAGCTGAGAGTCTTTGTGGTAGAACGGTTTCCTTGATGATGCAACTCGGTCTTTCTCCCTCAGGTAGTCCAAGACTCTGAAAGCCGTCTGGTGGCCATCAGGAGAACTAACGAGGCGTAGCAGTAGTCCCACTGCAAGTGCCCGCACCTTGTTGTTGGCTTGGCAGTCACTGCAGTCGCAACATAGCAGCCAATCACGGAACAGACCCAACTGACACGTCGTCATATGAAACAATTAAGTTTTAAAGGTTATTTCGTAAATTTCGTAGAATTTCGAATACACACATGCAACTCAACAGCTGTATAGAGAAAAAAATCCCTACAGGCCTAGTGTACCTAGTAATGATGGAGTTTCAATTTTTTTTTGTCCTTTAACCACTGTTTTTTTCAACTCAGCAATGGTTGATTTTATCAAAAATGGTTTCAGACAAATATTTTAGATTATATTTATACAGTTTACAAACAATAAGAATGGATTTGATAACGTGCTTACTACAGGAGTTGTTTTTCCCCTTCCAACACCTGTTTTTTTTTTTCCACTGTTTACAGTAACGTTTGTTGTATAAAAACATATTTCAGAAAAAAGTTTTAGATAATATTTATATGGTTTACAAACAATGAGAATGGATTTAATGGTGTGCCTACTAAGAGAGATGAATTTTTTTTGCCATCCAACCCCTTTTATATTCACTCGCAGTTATCGATGGTCGTATCAAAAGTTTATTTGGACAAGAGTTTTTGATATTACTCTAACGAGATTTTATATTTTCATACCAATGTGTTATTTATCATATTTAAGGGAGTTAAAGTGATTTTTCTATTTTTAAAAAAAACTCCATATCTACCATTTTGGTTGTTGTATAATTTTACAAATAATGATCTTAACCGAGATTTTCAATTAAAATATTTTATGTATCACTTTGGAAGTTATTTGAGCAGAATTACTGCAGTTATAATGTCCATAAAAATATGATATATAAATATATGTATAAACTTTTGAGTTGACAGTTTTTGAAACAAAACAATATGTAAAAATTTGTCAGAAGTCGCACCACGGTAGGTAATGGCTACAATTTCTTTCTTTTAAATATACTTAATAAAACAAATAACAGAATTTTGAGTATTTAAGTTATACATAGATCATGTATTGCCGTCCGCCGCGGTCTCGTGTTCGAGGTCAGGCGCAGGTCCTAGCGGGATGGCTGGCTTTCTTAGAGATTTCTGTTCCGGGAGGGTGCCAGGCTAGCTCGGTGTCTAACCGTGTGATGGTCATGGGTTCGTTGCCCCAGCGTGGCCCGCTAGAACCGTCGGCGGTGATGGAATTTGTTTCCTGATTAGGTTGGGTTTTTTAGGTTAATTTACATACACAGTTCTGGTTGTTCTACGGGTCGCACGTCGCGCACGGGAGGTGCGGGGTGGACGTTTTATTGTTCACGATTTACACTGGTTCATTACATTGGGCGCGAGGTCTACTCGGCGGTACATGACTGCCAGTGAGGCGTCGGAACACGTAGAAGTTTTGATTACACTATTATTACAATTACACTTGACAAAACGGCACCCTGTGGTGCTCTTACGTACACGATTACACTCCACACGTTATCTGAGAGGGACACCTGCGTGCCTCTACATGTTGTTACTTATTAAGCCCTCACGCCAGTCGCAGTTGAGGGAGAGCGTTCGATTAGCGTCTGCTAATCTCGTAATTGGTAAATTGCGACGCGCGGGCCCACCTGTGTGGACCGCGGCTCGCTACTAAATTAAAAACACGTTTAAGCTTGGATGTAGCCTGTGCCTGTGCACTGGGCGATTAACTAAAGTTCTGGGGTGGCGTGAGACGGCCCGTACCGTATACTGCACGGCCCCACGTAATGCTTTGTGTGGGGCGTGTTAAATTGACGCGGCTGGGTTAGGCCCTACACCGGAAAAGGACCGGGCGCACATGGGGAGTATTTAAAAAAAGGTTTTGGTTGTGACTATAATTACCAGATGGACGTTCCGTGAAACAAAGAGATGCTGGCTCCCCTTGGGACGTGCGTCTGTCCCGGTCCGCGAGTCGCGCTGTACTGGCGTCTGGCCCTGGCGCGAGGGGAGGGGTGAGCTTCCTGTCGCGCCAGAGTTTCTAAAGTTCCGTTATTCGTAAAAAATTACATTAATAATAAAAAGCAAGTGGCTCTAAATTCATACAATAAAACTTAATGATTAACTTAATATCTATATATGTTTTAGAATTGCAATTAATAAGTTTGTCTAAAATAAGTTTGAATATTAGAGTCAAGCTGGAGACTGTCTGTTTCTTGATAACTACTCCAGTGGCGAATGATAATGCTAATTTGGGGCGGTTTGCGTTACGTCACACGTTTCACTACTGAATTTAGGCTGAAGGCCGCAAGGGTTGCACTCACAGCTGTTTTAGTAGAAAACTACACGTGAGTGACCCGGGCACTCCTACGTCGCACTCTATTAATTAGGGGCTTTTGTTTGTTTCTGATTGCTTTATTATTGTGTGGGGAATTTTGCAGGCACGGGGAGTGCGTTGCATGTGTAATTAAAATGGTTCACTATTCTCTACCTTGGGCTGCGGTCCGCTCACTTGACTCAGGTGGGCCCTGGCTAGGGGTGCTTTCCGTTAGCGGAGCCGAGTACTGGCGGGTGCAGGTCGGGCTTTGGGGTGGCCTTCGGCCGTACGATGTCAGTATATAATGTGTACAAATCTAGACAGAAACTTTGTTTGAGCTTGTGATATTTCACGCTTTTACAGGGATCAAAAACAAATTATGCAAGTTACTTTAATAATCCTATCATACCGCGTAGAGCAGCCTGAAAAAACAATTGCACCATGGTGTGCAGCAGAAAATAAGTTTTGGCTGCCTGACCTCTTTCCACCACTAATTAGCAGCAATAGGTATGTTGATAATCACACTGCAGTTTGCAGTAACACTGTCTACAATAACAAGACGTACAGAACCTCATTTCTGCCTTTACATTACATATGTGAATATTATTTCAAGCAAGATTGACTGCAAGCACTTAAAATAGATCATTAGCAATTTGTCATTAAAAAATTGCTTCAAAACTAAGTATTTAACTTGGAAGAGGCACAGAAATTTACCTGTACAGAAGGATTCCACTTTTTACAGTCCTGCCAAGGTGTGTCAAGAAATTAGGGAACTTAAGGCATGGTCTCCAAAGCCATGTTTTTTTTTCCATTTTTCGTCATTACTTTTATTTTCAGGCTATTTCTGAAATTTTAACTCAATACCTTCCTTACATTTGATACTCTACCACAAATATTCACACTAAGTAAATATCTGTAGAAAATATTTGCAGCAGAACAATAAATGCAAGGGAGGTAATGAGTTAAAATTTCAAAAATAGCCCACCGATAAAAGTAATTCCGAAAAAGCTAAAAAAAATAAAAAAATAAAAAATAAACATGGCGAGTGATCGCGAGCATTAATCGTAATAAGTACAATCAGCATTTTGTTCTAAGACAAAAACTAGGCAATAGCATAATACTAGTACATAAATGGAAAACTCACCTTTCTAGCAACTCATTGACAGATAACTGCACACCCAGAGACTCAATATAATCACAGGTGTCATTCACCATCCTGAAACATTCCATTTAGAGCAGATACACAATGCCAAACCACGTAAACTACTGTTCCCCGCCTTTTCTCCCCCTCTCTTCCCCCAGATGCTGGCCATGTGAACCTTGACATTTCATCGTTAATCGCCTAAAAAATATGTCAAATATCTGAAAAAAAGAAGCTGAGTCACCTCAAGTCTCTGCGATGCACAGGGCCAAACACCAACGCCTCTGCCAAAATGTCCACAAATGGATCTAGGAAGTGGACAGAAGTGCATTGCACTTCTTTGTTTAGTTGCTGCAGCAGAACATAGGGTAGCTTCGAAACATTCTCGCCATGATCCAAAATGTTGCGCGCATACTGAGAACATAATTCAGGAATATTAATAGAGTAAAATTCGAAGCTGAAAAACATTAACTCAGCAAACTAATGAAGTAAGATTACTTTACTATTCAAAATGCCACATAAATTCGTTACAAGGACTGAAACCCGGAACCCTTCGCACCGAAGTTAGCGCTTCAAAAAATTGCGCCACGGAGGTAGGCTACATTTTAGCGGAATAAGATCACAAATACACCAACCTGCACAGTTACCGGCTGCAGCAAAGGGTTCCGCAGGACACTTTCGGTGAACGCAGCAGCAACAAACGCTTTGAAAGCATGCCAAAACATCTCGGTCTTCCGCAGCTCAAACATGGTCTTCCAGCACAGCGACAGGACCTCCGACGCGCTCTCCAGACTCTCGGAAGTGGTGCTGTCGAGAAAGTGTCCGACAACAGCCAGAACTTGCGGGAGAATGTCCTTGCCGCCAAGCTGCACGCATTCCAAGGCAGCGTCGAAGATGGAGGCCGCAGTCGCACACGCTACTAGTTTTGAATGGTTTCTTTCGACCTGCAAGAAAGCTGCAAGCAGGGACCATATGTTACGTAGATAGCTGGAGGCCACTCGACCCCATGAAGCGTTGGAATTTCTGGCAAGCTCTGCTGTGCCCTCGTCTTTAACAGGACTGTAATTTAGCATTCCTTCATCAACGATTTTCAACAAAAATTGCTCATGTTGTCCCAACAACATTTCTTTCCAATGTGCATTTTCTGAACTGGCCTGAATTACCTCCAATGCCCATACAAGCACATGTGATGCAAAATATCTACGGATGTGAGGGTTGTTCCGAAAAAACACACCCATTGCCGTGGTTTGAAGCACTTCCACTTCCTTACAAATCAGGGGAAAGAGCTCTGGGCCTTTTGAGAAGGTTTTCAGAGCTTTAACAAGAAAGTTAGCTACATCGTAATCTGCAAAATCTGAGACTGACGCTAACTTGCGTAAAATAAAAACTAGCACACCAGGAATACACAACCTTGCAAGAGCCAAGACTGTGTTCCTGACCTGATCAACAGGTAAAGGTCTCAGTTGCTCACTCTCTTCCAATAGACTAATAAGAAACTTCAAACAGGTTTCTTGCATCATTGCATTTGCATACAATCTTCTGTCTGTGTCTCGGAAACTATCAATCAGTCTCAGTAAGTGCTCCTCTATCGGAGAAGACTCACCGTAAAATGGGAAGGGCATGCACTCAGCATCCCAAAACAGCACCATCATTCTTGCCAGACACGACTCTTTGATGCGATTGTCATTACATTCTCTGCTTGTTAAACTAGCAAGCATTTCAACTCTAAAATTCTGAACCAAATCAGTATCCACAAAAGTCTTCAACCATTCTACCACAGAATTCCAAGCATAGGTGCCTCTCTTTAGAGACTCACTGCTCCGGAAGCAGCCTAAAATATTTGCTATTGCAGGTAGTCCCACATCATTTGAATCAAGCAAATTGGTTAGGGCCAATATCAAAAAACACTGTACTCCACCACGTATGAAAACATTTTGATTTGCAAGTGAATTCCTGACAAAATCTTCAAAAAGATACACTGACAATCTGTTCAATACTTTTGTTTCAGTTCCTGGAATACATGCCAAGGAATGACAGAAATAAAACAATGAAACTGGGTCCCATTGAACTGTATTTGTCACTTTCAAAATGTCCACGAAAACATCCTGCGCCTTTTGAGGAGAAAGTTTGGAGACAGAGGTAAGCACGCCTTGCACTGCAACTTTAAGATTAACAGCGGAATACTCTCCCTGAGTACACGAATATAGAGCGGAATCATTCAATGCTTGGATTAAAGTTATTACAACTTTCGATGCACATTCATTATCATCTGAAACAAAATTGAATTTGTGACGATCCATGGCAACTACACCCCACTTTTTAATAGAACTGTTTTCATGATAAAGAATTCTATGAAATATGCACACAACCCAAGTGATATGTAGGCCTACATGTTTTATACCAAATATTGACTCGGCAATAAATTTTTGTATGAGTTCATCAACTACTCGCAAGACTGGTGTGACCAAATGAACTTGAGTTTCTTCCAAGGTCTCCAAGACTATAAAATACTTTTCCCACATACTTACAAGCTCATCCTGAGAAGATGGTTGCCAGCAAAACACTGTTAGTTTGTCATTATCAGCATCAATAACAAGTTTGTGTCGCATGACAATATCAATGGTCCGCTTCATTACATATATTGCTTGTTTTCGTACTGTTGAATCATCATGAACCAACCCTTCTTGTAACAGCTTCCACAACACATCACTTGAAATAAGGCTCACAAACCTATCATTGATGTTGCTTGGAAAGTAATAGTCAGCAAGTGTGCAAATGTTGAACAGATTCCACATGGTTTTAGTACTGTCCGTAGGGTTATGTTTTACAGACATACTAATTTCTGACCATATGTGACTGAAAATGGATTGATTGAAATCAGCCAGTTTTGGTACAAGTGAAGTCAGTGTATGTACAACTACATCTTTTAAACCACAAGTTGCCAATTTTAAAACAGCTTCACATAAACAGTCTTCATCAAGAATCTTGCATACCTCTTCATGCTTCATAATATCTGTATTTGAAGCTAACCGATAAAACTCCACGACTGATTCCAATATTACAGAGTTTGCAAGAATACTGTTTGTATACTTTGACACATGCAGTAATTCAGTTTCTCCTAATGATAAACCTAAAACTGAAAAACAATTTACTATGTTACAACTGCTTTCCTGGAGCAAGTCCAACACAACTGCATTTTGCTTCGACAGTAGCAAACCCTTTACCAATATATCACTAAGCAATGAAAAGTGAGATCGAATTTCGTCACATATCTGACTTCTTAAAGAATCACAACAAAACTTAACCAAGTCTTCACTCCCTGGTAAATATTCATTCCCCCGTAACTTCAGTCTAAGCATTAACAAGAATTTCAATTCATTTAATTGCTTCAAAGAACTATCACTGAAATCACAAGTTTTTCTCGCCAAATTACTTGCGATGATATTTGTGAATAATACGTTATTGCTGGTCAATAATTCGTCAATACCAATTTTATGGAGAATTTCTACGATTTCATCAATTCTCCAGACATCACATTCGCGTGTAAGATTTTTAACGCACATTATAAAAACATAACCACAAAAAAACAAAACAACTTAAACCATGCTTCAATATTTGTTTATATTTTGTACCAGGTTCTCTACCAAAATCATATTGTGCAATAAGCAACTAGGACACCTACAGCTCACGTACTAAACCCTGCCGAGTATTTCCGAAGTTAGCCGAGGTTCGTCGCTCTCTCATGTAACTTCCGACGTATTGTTTTAATAAAAAGCTAAGGTAAAAATTATATTTAGTTTTAAAAGAATTTCCTAATTGGTACATTAGCAAAATAAAAATATATTTTTCACTGAAAATGAAGCAGAAGAATCAATTTCAGGGTATTTGGGTACATTAGGAAAACATGATCATTTTTCTTAATATGAAAATATTATTATGCAATGAAAATTTGAGGATGTTATAATTCAGTTAGTAAAAATTAAGTAAATAACACAGTAGATAAATTAACTTCTGTATGAAATGTAAATGTAACTCTAAATATTATGAAGCCTAAATTTATGTGCTAAATCTGGAAACAAAATGTTGATTTTGCAATATATTAATACTCAGTTTGTGTAGGTCAGTAGCAGATTCCGAAAATATTTTCGAGGAGGAGAGATTGGTAAAGATTTAAAAAAAAAATTAAATTTTAACAAGTTAATTTAAAAAATATCATCACTATTTACACTAACACATTTAACTTAAGTGACTGCGGTAGAAGCTGTAGCCCATGTGGCTTCTCACATAGTAATATACGGTCTTCACTGATATTTTTGCACATTTTTCTTAAATAGGGGTAGGGCTTGTGCATGGAATCCATGTGCGACAGTAGTGAAACTTCTTGCTTGTTCATCAGGGCGGACGCAACATTCCGTGGGGAGTCTTCACCTTGCAACATTGATTATTACTTCTTGGTTTAAAAAAAATTCTTTACTGAAAACTTATTTCTAGTAGCTCCCCTCGCATCCATGGGTCATTTTACGGTGTCGGGCCTATCCCACCTACTTTAAACTTCGCCCCACCACATGACAATGCCACAGATCCATTTTGTATGGGACTGGCCATCTCCAAGGCATTGTTTTGATAAAGAAAGCAGCCCTTACGTCTTCCAGACTCACAAACATCGAGTTCATTTTACTGTGAATTCACGGCTCATTTAGCCATGTTCGAGTTGCAGTTTAACCAATAAACTTATGGGATTAGCCGCTTAAAATCACAAAGTCCTTATCTAGCAGTTCTGTCATTATGCCTAACTGTTTTGTCATAAATACATACTCCAATCGCTTGCTCTTATGTCGTAGTTTGCAGTCTAGTCAGTCAAGGATCAGTTACTCATGCTGCGTAGGGATTGTGCTTCATGTTCATAGTTTGAGTTTTTAACCCAACACAAACCAGCAGCTTAAGAGTCTAGTGGATCACACTGGGACCGATGACCTGCGCAACAACTGTGACTAGTTTCCAAGCTATCCTATCCAACGATGATCCTATCACTCTCCAGAATAGATTTCAAAACAACTTTGGTCACAGACACGAGACAATGGGTGACTACAGCACTAAAAAAATGTGTCTAGTGTTTCCGTAAGTTGTGTTCTTGTGAACATATTCCAAATCTCCACATAACCTGAAAAAATAAAAGGAAGGTAAGGGTGTGTGGGTGTGGGTGTGTGTCTTAATATATATAAAGATGGCAAAATAATTAAAATGTACAAATAGAAAATTGGATAAGAATCAAATAATTTAAACACAGAAATAATCTAAAAACAGTTGTCACAGAGTTGATTTTTTTCCCTCAAAGGTTTACTTAAAACCTATTTTACAATATATAAATAGTCTGTGCTTTTTATGATAGAATGTTATTCTTACCAATCAGCATTAAATACAGCAATATTACTTAGGTAGGTACCTGAAAAAAAAATTAACTGCGAAAAATTTAAGGTTAATTTAATGAGTCGGCCAAACTTTCATGGATTTAATGACAATTAAAATACAATGAAATATTACATTATATTTTGATTATCAAACATGAAATGATTGGTCTATAGACAAAACAATTCCGAAGCGCTCGAGCGTTAGCGATTCGGCAAGGTCTCATAACGCGTGAGTTGTAGTATTCTCTAACTGTATCTATGCCGGTATTTATGATTATCGCTGGCTTACTGTTGATTTAATCTTTGTTTATTACTAAGCAAAATATATAAAGTTCTCACGAAGTAGTAATCAAAAGGAAGAAAAAAACAAACTAGGAACTAGTATAGCCTGCAGACAGTTGTTCGTTTTGTTTGTTGTGGTTGTGTAGTGTTCCACAATGAAAGCGGTAATTCAACGAGTTATTCGTTCCAGTGTTTCTGGTAAGTTTTGGTATTTATTTTTTAGAGTAGGCTTATGAGATTTGACAGATATTGGGTAATACTCGGGTATCATGGCTTTTTAGAACGTAAAGACGAAAATAGGTAAACATGGTTTTCACTCTTTTGTGGAGTAGAATGGATAGAGAAGGGAAGGGGGACTGCAGTACCACAGAGATGATGATAGGAATGAGATGGGAGAGCTTCAAGGATAGAAGACAGAAGGAGAGACTGATCAAGATATACCAAGTGCTGAGTGGAGTGGGAGGATGGGGAGAGCTGGGGAGACAAGTCAAAATGGGAATGCCTAGAAGTAGGAAGGAAAATACTAGGAAGGTTTTCAAAGAGAGGAGGACAGAAAGGGGAAAGAATGCGATGGTCGTGAGGACGGTAGCGGAATGGAATAGGCTGGAGGAGGATTGTGTGTCGGCTGGGAGTGTGGATCAGTTCAGAAGAAGATTGCGGGGAAAGTAGGAAGAATGCTTGCCACCGGGCACTTCTGTACCCAATTGCAGCTATAATAATAATAATAATAATATAAAAAAATACACTTGTCCCTAAATTTACTCCGAAGGGATGGTTTCGTAATTCCTAATAGTTTGTAAAAAAAAAATTTATATTTTACATTACATTACGCTTTTACCTGCGAAAAATAGGAATATATGTTTTCAATATACTTGATATGTTCTTGAATTTACCCTGAAAAGAAGGTTTCTTCATTCATACTGGTTTGTTAAAAAAATAACAGTTTACAACTTACATTACAGTACCCTCGTATTCACGCTATCGCCGACATTCATGGTTTACACGTATTGTAATTAACCTTGTGAAAATTTGTAAAAAAACATATTTCAGTGGCTTTTCTAATTAAGTTAAAGATTTAAAATTAAGGTTATTATTATAATATTCATGTCAATAAAATGCAAATACAAAACTAGGCCACTATAATATGCTGACTGAGTT
Organism: Bacillus rossius redtenbacheri; assembly: GCF_032445375.1. Taxonomy (NCBI): domain Eukaryota; kingdom Metazoa; phylum Arthropoda; class Insecta; order Phasmatodea; family Bacillidae; genus Bacillus; species Bacillus rossius. The sequence continues at coordinate 46,249,449 of NW_026962011.1, read as the reverse complement.
TAATTTTAAGTTCTACATTGGAACGACCAAAGTTGGTTTGAACCAAGTACTGCCATTACTGTTACTCGTGGAGTTTGAACTTATTTTACCACACAGGAATACAAGTAACTTTATATTATGGGTGCCAATATATTTATTTAGTATTTGAGTGATAAAACAAAATAATCCAGCTACCTATTGCTAGTAATCAAAAGAAACCTTATGAGTTTTATGAATGAGTATACTTGGGTTATCTTAAAAATTACCGTACCAACAAATTTTATCACACAGTTGACACTGCACATAAAAGAAAGGCATACCTAAGTAGTAATTTTCAATTATTTACAACATAACACTCAATGTGTGACTCATACATTGGCTTTTTTAATAGCTTCCAGACCTAGAATGTTAATCATTAAATTTTATCTGAATTTAAGTTCACATACTAAATTTACACATTTAACTTTTCTAGTGATTTGCTTTCAAAATAGTTAAGGATGCATGAACTAATCACGGTCAAGAGCAAAGTAGTAAGGCACCTCTGGAATATTTTTATAGATATAGTACGTGAAACACAATACTCTCAAATGTTAGTTAAAAATAGCTCAAATTGAAATAATTAATTTATGAATTTGTTACAATAGCTTGTACTTTAAATGCTGCTACATGATCTTTACATACCATAACACTTAATTACTATTAATACTAAGCAATACGCACCAGTGGTATTACCACTGCAATACCATGATTGTTCTGATTAGCAATTAATGCGGAATAATCCACTATGGATAACAATTATTCTACTTGATGCTGTAGTTTTAAGGACAAAGTTTCTACGGTGTTCTGATGCTGCGTCTCGCACTGCCAAAGTGTAGACAATAGATTACTTCTTACTTCACCACAACTTCTCAAAAGTTCTAGTCGTTGTAGCTAAAGTAAATTGGCTGGCACAAATGAACACATAATTGTCTTTCAGTTGTTTCTTGAAGAAGCACAATCTTGATGGGTACCGAAGTTTATATTTATCACCAACACCTTTAGTGTCTCTTGATTTGATCATATGTCACTCGGAGAAATAATCTTTTTACAGTTTCTTAGACTGGACAAAATTCTTCTTACTAACATAAATTTCTCGTTTTAGATAACTTGGTACGACGTCACCCGAAGCTCTACCTTAGTTGCTTTGGTAAAATGTTGTATTCGAGGAACTTTGAAGATTCCTTATATTTAATCATACCTGCAGTTATTCATAAAATTACCAAATATCTTTTGGTATTTTTAGCTTTCACTAAACATTATTTATTATGTGCAATTCGTAGTAGAATATTTATGAATAATGGCGTGAGACTATACACCCAGACGGTCTAAATGTCTAAAAATTTCTACTCCCAACGTTTTAAAGAACCAAACTTTTTCTGTCATTCACCAGGGGTATGTTTTCCAACTAGCTATCAGTAACAAGCCACATGACAAAACAAAATATAATTCCAAAACCTTGTAACATTGATAAAATGTTGATTTTAACAAGCATATCTTTTATCTGCATGGAGTAAACTAAATTTTCAATACAATAATCACACTTTAAATGTAAAATGTTTGAAATAAATAGATTATTTTTCAATTACTATGAAATTTCCTTACAATGACCTTCAACCATATAATCAGCTGAAATACCACATTACTTGAAAACAAACATTACTCTCAAAATTATTGTGGAAAAATTGGGAAAGGCAGTGGTCTGCAATGCCGCATATAGTTACGACTGCCGAATGCCAGTGCTAACTCACTCAAGTGTTGGCCATCCTGCCATAATTATGAGTCAGTACAAATGTAAAAGCGAAGAATGAACCAAAATGTACAACTATCAGTGTTTCTGTAAAAAGTGAAATTACAAATATTTGTTTGGTAATAACATTTTTACCTCAACTATTGCACCCCAAGAGGTGTAGCAACAGACATAGTTTTTATTAGAGAATGAGTAAAGGTGCTGAGCGTAAATTTTAATTTATGTTGAACAGTAGGTATGTTATCCACAAACATAAGCCATTCGCATGTTCTCTTGTTCATTCAACTTGTTCTTGTAGTGCAGCCATGTTCATTTAAATCTGTTTCACTGTGAACATAATATAAATATAAATAACATTAATAATTATATGAACTTCTGTCATTACAAAGCAATGAGCAACCAATTTTAAGCACTTTATCAAAAATATCATAGGAAAAACTGCAATTATACCAATTCATGGGATTTTGACCATAAAAACAGTTGAGTTTGATGTCATGCTGGGAATGACATCGTATGAGAAAATTGAAGCACAAGTAAAGCCAGAATTAGCAGATAGGAGTAAAGACTTCTTTCAGAATTCATGTTGAAGCTCAAAATCGTGAACAGCAGCAAAGAAATTAAATCTTAAACCAAAACATTTTTGTCTGTTTCCATATCCATCCAATATGATTTTAAACCTTTTCAAAAAACCAATTACATTCTCAACTATTTGCCCTTTTGGCTCATGTGTTGTTCTGTTCTCTTTTTTTTTGTTCTTTGCTCATTGGTTTATTTTTTTTTTCTGTGCGGGAATTCAACATTTTTATGTATCTTTCGCACTTCTCTGTAACCAGCATCAGCTAAGATTTTAGTTTCGAGAATATTACTTCCTTTGATTTTCTAATCATTCAAAAATCATGCTTTCTACCATTGGAGAAGGATGTGCATACAATTTTTTTACTCTTCTCCTCTGCTTGCATTTTTATGGTATGTCTTTTTTTCTTTCCAGAAGCGAAGCATTTTGGCTTTTTTTCTTCTCTACCTACTGGTGTTTAAATTTCATCTATTACCAAAACTTCATATTCTACATCAGGGCCGTCGAGAGGGTGGCAAAGGGGGGGGGGGGGGGTATCTGCGGGGTCTGGGAAATGGAGGTTACATTTCAAGGCTTTTTTATGCATGGAACCACCCTGAAAGCAGGATAAAAATTACATGCTGGAAACTTTAAGATATCACGTTTACAGTCATGGCCATGGTAACTTTGTACAAGCATATCTGCTTGGAAGAAAGTTATAACAGACTACATACAAGAAAAGATAAAAAAATTGTAAGAGATTTTGTTTCATCTTAGAGGAAGAGGAAGCTTGGTTATCGCTTGGCGGCGGAATGTTTAAAACTGATGAGGCAATGAAAAATCTGCCAGCCACGGCAGGTGGATGTTGTGTGGGTAAGATTTTATTTTAAGATAATAAGTGGGACAGCTTCGGTTGCAGCCAGTAACTCAGATTTATTTACGCTCCTCGATTTGTCTACCCTTTTCATTCAGTTTTAGTGTGTGTTACAGTGGGCACAGTGCACACATACAGCTGTCAAAGAATAATTTTGTTATATATATCTGTGTTTGTGTGTGTGCATGCGTGTTTGTTTGGAATGTGACCTGTAAGTACGAAGATCTGAAATCTCACGCCAGAAACTGTGGTGTTTATCACTGAACATGCAGATAATAAATAGGGTAGCTTAAAAAATATTTGTTACGTGACATATTTAATATACATGGAGTCTAATTTTGTTCGGAGCTAGAAATATGAGAGCAGATTTGTTAAGCTCATCGATACATGTCAATTTTTAAAATATATATTTTTATTTAAAAATGCAAGTTTTTAAAGTTTAAAGAAAATCAGCAAAAAGAATAAAATGCTAATAACGGTCAGACAAATTGTTTTAATATTGGGTTTTCGTCATCTATCGCAGATGAAAAACAAAGTAAGGAGGCAGATAATTTGTTCAAAATTCCCCGTTGTTCTGAAGATTTTAACTCATCATTGTGTAATGATGTTCAAACTGTGTCAAATGCCGAGTAATCTATGACTGTTATAGATTTGCCAGATATGTTATCTGTACCACTGAAACAAAAATAAATAATCAAAACGGGTAACTCTCATAAGAGTTTTAATCAGGTTGAAGGGGTGGAAACTGGCAAGTTTGACATTGGATTTCTTACATCTGTGACAATGAACAATAAAGAAATAGAGCAAGCTGTTTTGAGAGCACCCTAGTTACACCAAACTCATTACCCCCCGATGCTACTTCACATGCATTTACTTTGTCTCAGCTTAAGTGCAAACTGCCAAACAATGAATTTGTACCAAGAGACTGGCTGGTTTGGAGTGATAGCCGACAAGCATGGTTTTGTTTTCCTTGCATATTATTTTCAAATAAACCAGAATCAGTTCGTTCTCAATTTGCGTCTGTATCAGGCTATTCCAAAAATTGGAAATGGAAAAAGTTGTACGATAAAATCCCTGAACACCAAAACAGCAATAGCCACAAAGAATGTTGCATAAAGTGGAAGAATTTAAAAATTCATCTTGTTCACTCAAAAACCATATTTAAAAGCTTGGAGAAACAAATACGGTAGCAAATGAATCAAATTTTTGGAAACGGCGTTTAATTGATGTTACCTTATTTCTCAGTGAAAGTGGCCTGCCATTCAGAGAAACTACTGAAACATTTGGGGAAATAAATAATGAACATTTTTTTAGGACTATTGAACTGTTGAGTCATTACAACCCTTTACTAGCAAAACATGTTGATGTAGTTTGAGAGTCTCAGAGGTCTTGCAAAAGGCTACAATGTCATTATTTATCTAGAGAAATTTGAAACGAATTCATTTCTTGTTGTGCTCAACATGTTAGGTTGGCTATCATCAAGGAGTTTAACAAATCTAAATATTTTGCAATCATAGTAGATGCCACTTCTGATTCTAGTCACTTGGAGCACACAGCATTTGTAATAAGATATGTCAATTTCAATGAGTCATCAAACAAATATGAACTTCAAGAAAGATTTTTAGAGTTCAATGTCTGCAGTAAAAACACAAGAGAAAAAATAGCCGAGTTGATCCAAGCAACCCTTGAAATACTCTACATTCCTATTGAAAATGGCAGAGGATAAGAATATGACAATGGGAGCAACATGAGTGGTGCATTTAAAGGAGCTCAGTCCTTTCTTTTAAAAATAAATCTTTTAACAAAATTTTCACCTTGTGGGTGCCTTGAGGGCCTATAGGACCTATATATCCTTTTAATCCATCTGTACCTGGCTTACCTTTTATACCTGGTAATCCATCTTCTCCTTATGCTCCAGTTTCATGCATATCACCTTTTATTCCCATGGGACCAGGCACTCCATCCAATCCTTGAGGACCTAAACTCCCTTGATTACCTTTAGGACCAATTGTATCTTTTAGTCCAGGAATATCTGGAGCTCTGGTATGTCCTTTCGTTTGTCCCGGATTTTTTCTCAACTCTTCTGCTAATCTTGTTTGTAAGGCTAGATCATTAACTAAAATATTTTTTTTTATTTATTTTTTACTTTTTTTTAGTGTTAAAGAACTAATGAACAATATTTCCAAATATTGTCTGTGTTCTCACATTGCATTTTTAATTGAGCATACTCAAGCCAATACTCAGTTTTTCTTTATTTCTTGCTTCACTGTGTCAAGAGCTTTAGTTTGCTCATTTAAATCACTTTGAAGCAGAAGATACTTGGCTAGTCCCCAATCACTCACCTTATCTTTTACAAGAATATTAGCTTCTCCCTTACTCATACTGTTTCTATCAACAAGTAGTTCAGCAAGCTTTTCTGCAAATTTTTATATTTTTGGAAAGCCGTAGGATCAAGATTATTTTGCTTTGTGGTATCGCGTATTACCTTATTCAGACTATCTTTTGTATTTTTTTCAGTAGAGAAAGTTTCTTGTATATCATCATCCATGTCACCTCCTTAATACATTTTATAATATTTTTCTAAAAAGCTTTTAACTACTTTTAGTATAGCTAAATTTATTAGGTTATCAATCAATGATTTATTTTATGTTAAATAAATAGAGTGAGTAGGGTTTTGAACCATTGATCTCAATCTTGGAAAGGTTGTGCTTTACCTACTGAGCTACTCCCAGTTAATCTATGCTTTGATTTTACTTCTGATTATTGGTGTATATCACAATATGTAAACCCCATGTATATGACAAATGTGGGAGGCCATATTTCATCATATGCTCAAGATAGATTTTTTTTTATCATATGTGCCATAAAATGTAGTAAATTTATGAGAATATTTGTCTATAAAGACAATCTGCCAACAAGTGCAATACCAGATGATATAAAACCTATAGCTGTCGAAAACAGCGGAGCTACTGCTTAGCAGAGACAGATTTTGACTTGTGCAGTTCTGTTTTGATGATGGCAAGGCTCATTTGATTCAATTCAAAAATTATTATAGTTCTCCAAATTTGAGAAAAATATTATAAAATAAAAATATGTATAACCAAAATATTTAACTTTGCACGATTTGATGTCTGTATAATACATTACTACCTGCAAACTTGGGCACTTCCGTGCTATTGCACGGAAAGAGCTTCATGTTTAGTTTGCACTTACACAGATAATCATAGAGCTGTTTGATACTAAACAAAACAAGCAGCAGCAATCTTCTGATTGTGGAAATGAAAATTTAACAGACAAACAAAAAAAGTTATGCTGCATCTGATGTTTTATATCCCCACAGAATAAAGGAAAATCTAGACTCAATGCTGGAATGTGAAAATAGAAAATAGTTAGCCTAAAAGTATTTTGAATTTTTTCCTACTTGTATTGAGCTAGACTTACGGGGTTGGGGAAATGTATATATCTCCAAAAGCCAGATTTTGTCCAAAACACTTTCGTTCAAAAGAATTTAGTTGATTAGCTGCTAATTGATACACTATATTTTACAAAAAAAAAAAAAAGTATTTTATGAGTGGTGATATTACAATGGTAAATGATCAAAAATTCAAATCTGAAGTCATTGACTTTCATGCTGGTAGATTTTTGGCCATAATGGTGCAGACCATATAAAGTCTGATGCCACATATTGAGCGTGTCTTGGTGGTGTCAGTTCCTGCTAAGACAATAGCGGTCTTATTTTGCACATCACCATATTATCATACAAGTAGCAATAAGTAATACACACAATTTATGCAATGGGTAATATACCATTTTTGCAGCAATTTATGTAATTATTATAGTTTCAGGTGAGCAAAGATATGATAATAGTATTTATTTTGTACCACAAGTAAACATCTATAATCTTGATAAAGAAAGTTATGTAGATACGTTAGATATACGTAATGTGGTAAAACAATACGAGATGATTTGAAAGTGCATATTGCTCTGCCGAGAACTGCTTCATTTATTGGTGGAAATCAGCCTCTTATTTGGTAAAACCTGTGAAAATCCCTGATAATTGTTTTAAAATATGAAATACAAATTTTGTAAAAGCATTGTGCATTTAAGGGCCCCGCCTAATCAGGGCATTTGTGCTAGTGAAGCAGGATGTTAAATGTGATGCCCATTGGTGCTTCTATTGTACCAGATATTTCATGTCAAATATTTATTCTGAAAACAAGTGTTTTAGCCATTTTCACTCTTCAAAAAATACAGTAAAAAAATTAAATACTGAAACAGAACTACTTATCTGCTCTCACTGTATTTGTAAATGCTTTTTGTAAACAAACCCCAGTCGGATATCTTCAGCAATTTTATTCAAATCGTGTGGTATTTTCTGAAGTTCTGTACACTGTGTGTCCAGATAGGCAGGGTCCTTAAACACTCTGTAAGGCTATGCCAACTGCACAATGCTAGTAATGTGGCTTAAACTACTGCGTTGTTTTGGTTGGTCTACTAAATGTACAATTAATTCATCCAAAAATGCCTATTGATATTTACAATATTTGTAGTGTTATATTTAATTTAGTGTGAAGTCAAGTATTGTGTTGCTCATAACTTTGTTTACCTTTATTAAACAACCAAATGTTATTAATCTGAGTAATTTGATGGCGAAAATTTTTGTTGAGATCAAAATTAATTTTATTTCATTTTCCGGTTATTGCCAACCTCCCTCAGTTGAAGATGAAGTAATCAGTTCAATTGGGAGAGGCTTGTGCGTTTTTATTGGCATATCCAGAGACGATACCAAGAAAGATATGGAGTTCATGTAAGTTCAATCTGTTAATTGGCTGATATAGTTGTTTGTGAATAATATAAGGCTTGTATATTATCTTATTGGACTTTAATAAGTTCATGTATTATTGTGACTGGCTCAAAATTACAGCACTAGCTAATTATTTTGTAAATTATCTAGAATAGTAACTAGAATGTTTTGGTTTTAATGGGTTGAGTTTTTATTGTTACTATTAACAACATGTTGGTGTGGATTTTATGTTTGCAGATGTGTTTTTTTTTTAAATTATGTGTAACATCTTAACTCTAGGTATATGGCATTTGGGAGAAGTAATTTCGTGAATAATGCGATGGAAGTCAGGAAACGGAAATGTGTAACCACGTGCTGCCATCTGTGGCGAATGGCGCAAACCAAATTTCTTGAAGACGAAGGGAAACTGTTTAGTGAAATTTAACAAGATGGGCAGTATTTTAATAAAATTCCTTGTCAAAAAAATCAGGTCCAAAGCCGGGATTTAGTATTTTTTCTAGTCTTTTCTTTTATAGCCATTTCATCATATAGTTAAAAATATTTTGTTTGAAATCAAATGATCCGTGAGTCGACGTAGTTTATTCCAGCGCCGGGTGTGGAAACTATGTGTGATTGGTGTCCAGAAATGTAGTTGAAAACACAATTTGTGTATATTTATCACTCATTGCATCCGTTCAAAGAATTCTATGTTAAATTTAGTGTCCGAATTTTGTATTACAAGTGTATTTGTAACGTGAGAACACATGAATTTTTTTGTTTAGGAGATAAAATTCTACATCTCTGGTGAGTACTGAGACTCATGCACTTTTTTTCTCCTTTTGAGTGGCTGTTTAGGTTTGTAGATGGTTTGAAGAGAGATTTGCTTGGAAAATGAAGTCTTGTGTGTTAATACATTATGTACTCAGTGTGTGAATTTTAAATACCTTACTTCAAAAGTAAAAAAGTAGACAATTCCTAGCAAGGAGTAAATTCAAACATTTTTCCAGTTAAAATTTGCTACAGCTCATAACACTGTTAAATTTTTTTAGATAAATATGTATTCCTAAATAACTAATTGTTGATTATATTTAGGTACTTTGCATATTACCATTCATTATTTCATGTTAAAAAGTTATCAATTTTAAGTAGCCTAATCATCGCGTATGCAGAATTTCATTTTGGTGTGGAAGGGGGGTTTATGACCACTTTGCCCGCTGTTTGCTTTCTAATTATTTCCATTTGTTGGGGGGGAGGGGGGGGGGGTCAACTCTGACTATAATAATTACAGTAGTTAAGTTGCTACATTTTATAAAATTAATTTTTACTTCTAATTAAAAGCATATAAAAATGAATTTGCTACTTCTTTTAAGTAGGTAATTTGCTACTTCTTTTAAGTAGGTAGGCCTAGATAATAATTTTATTTATATAGTATTATTATTGTGCCATTGTAGTTTGGTCAATCATGAGTTGTCTAATCTTGCTGAGCAAATTTTTATATACTAAAAATATTTATTAGATTTATTAAACTAAACTAAATTTTTAATTATCTGCTAATTTTTTTTAAGTGCATTTTGTCTTACCTAGATATTTATTTACATGAGATCATTAGATCATGTGTGGTGTTTGTACCAATTAATTTACCTCATCAATCAGAGCACTTCATTTTTTACTTATTACATAAAATATGGTCTTAGTGTATCCAAAGCAGGTTCTTATTACTATGTGATTTAGGCTAGTTATTACAGAGGTGACTATGTTCAATTTTAGTGAATATTAGTAGAATTGCATTAATTTTTAAATTTTAAAATGATTGTAGAAAGTGACCTATTTTTCTTGTTGTGTATTTCAAGTAAAATGTTTACTTAGCATGCTTGGTGTTGGTTGGAAATCTCCTTGTAAATTACAAACAAAATTTTATTTTTAATATATATTAAATGAAAAAAAATCCCTATAAAATCAGCTTTTAGTTTTTTTTGTAATAATTTAGATCATTTATCTCTGAATACGTGGTGTTAATATCATTCCTCTTCCATTAATAAAATGGTTTTGCTTTGTTTTACACATAGTTTAATAAAACAAAATTGTATTAGTTTTCACACATAGTTAAATGAAAAAAGCTGTATTTGTTTTCTTGTAAATCTAACAAAGCAGATTGTCTTGTCAAAACAAACATTTCATAGGTACTACCCATTTCCATGAAATGCATATATTGTATGTCATAAACTAACATGTATTACATGACATGTTAAATTTCTAGATGTTTAATCCGTTCACAACTATGTCAAATTTTATTTAAATGTAGCCAGGCATGCAGCTAGAGCAGTCTACAACATATTAAAGTAACCAGTTTGGTATTTTAACATCATGACTGAAAGAAAATGCGAAAATGGTTTAAACAATGCGTAGGTAGATTTTCAGGAGTGCACTAAAGAAAACTTTCACTTTGAGTAAACATCTAGAACTGGAAAGTGTTATGAAATGCCCTCACAAAGTTGAAACAATTCACCAGTGTTTCAGGCTCTCTGTCTCACATGCCGAGTTGGTTGATAAATTTTTTCTCTCACAAATATTAAGGTTTATCCCTGTATATCCTTACAGCTATCTTGCATTTGTTGTTGAGTAAAAAATTACCTCACTAGATATTTACTAAACTTTTACTTACAAACTGTAAAAGGTCTTAACATTGATAATTATTATTGACATGTGCATAACTATTTATTGTTAGATAACATTTAGTAAATAGCTAATGAGTAGAGACCTGCAGAATTCGCGGTTTCGATGGCCTTCAGGATAGACTGCACATACCCCTGTACACTCGGGCAAATAACGCAAGTTCATTGGCTGACCGACTTGTAAGTCGTCTCAGCTGGTTTGTCTGTGATTCGATCCTTCTTTGGTTGAGGGTTTGTAACTGGTTGAGATTCGTCCAGATGAACAGTAAGCCAATAGCGAAATTATCTAAGAGGTATATGTGTTTGAATTCTAGCCTATCAACGAATGAATCCGCGAATTTTGTAGGCCTCTACTAATGAGAAAAAGTCCTCAAAAAATATAAGGAAATTAAAAAAAAATGAGCGTGTGGAACAGAGCCTTATTCAAAGAAAGAGTGTGTGTGTGGTGGTGTGCCTGCCCGCGACACGGCCCGATGCGTGTCTGCAGAGCGCGGAAGATCCTGAGCTTGCGGCTGTTCGAGGACGCCACGGGCAGGAAGTGGGGGGCAGGGGCCAAGGACAGGCGCCTGGAGGTCCTGTGCGTCAGCCAGTTCACGCTCTGCTCCGCGCTCAAAGGGAACAAGCTGGACTTCCACGATGCGATGCCCTCCGACCGGTCGCAGCAGTTCTACGACGAGTTCCTGGCGTTGCTGAGGAGCAACTACGAGGCGGACCTGGTCAAAGGTATGCGAGTCGGGAGGCCACTGCCGCCATCAGGAAATGACTGGGCAATTACGTGGAATTAAAGGAGCCAGTCATTTACGGGGTGCGTTGATTGGAACCTTGGCGACGTGGCTACGTTGGTAAAACAACCACACGATTTTGTGGTGAAAAAAAGAGTAGTCGTTCAGGCGTGTACTGATTCAAGCCAGGCGGCATAGCTATGTCGGTAAATAACCTAGCGATTATGTGGAACTAAAGAAACGGACACTCAGGCGAATTAGGTACAATTATTTGAAATTAGAGTAGCAAGTCATGTAGGGGTGCGATCGTTCGAATCAGCCGATAGCTATGTTGGTAAATATTCCCATGATTATGTGGAATAATAAATTATTTTAAAACATTGTAGCAATGGAAAAAATTAACTGCGAAAGGGCGTAATTTTGGCACAAATTTCCACTTACATTTTATGCTAATATTGGTGAGATTTCATGTACTCATATAATAAATTATGATTTTTGTGTTTTTAAGAATTTTTTTCTTTTGATTATACGAAAAATATTTTCAGATCTCATTACTTGCTGTATGAAAATCAGTATGTCAATATCTGTACACCCCTATTTAAGATATTAGTTGATTCACAGAAAACGCTGGCGTTATAGAAAGCAATATCAGACAGCTGTATGCTATCAACACAGGTGAGCCTATGACAAATAACATAGTGGTAAGGAGTGACACAAAATTTTATTTAAGTCAATATTAGTAACCATTACTGTCCGTATCCAAAACTTGCAATGTTTGAATTTAAGTAAAAGAGTTTTATTTGAATTTTGAAATTTATTCTTCTCCTGGAAAAAATAAATGTATGGCAGATGTTTTGTCTGAAAGAAAACACTCACTTTTGCAGATCACTAGTCACAATGCCTTAACAAAAGAATGTCTCTAGCGATTTTGTTCTCTAGCTGTGAAATAAACGGGAACTAACATCCCGGTGGATCAGTGGTCTACCTGGGCCTGCACCGTTCATCTGGGGCCTAATTTATAATTGAAAGTCTGAAACTTGCAGAAGAAAACAGGTTAAACGTAGTAGCGGCATGGCCCTGATCTGGAAAACTCTCAGTCTGCAATTGCTATTTACCATACATACATGAGGTCCAGTAAAATTTGCAGTTAATAAGAGTTTTTCACTAATGCATCATTATGTTAAAAATCGAGTTCTCAGTGTGCCTTTGAGCTTAACACATTAGTTACAATAAATTTACTGACACTAGTTTGTTCAATGCACTTACTGACAAAATATGTTTTCAAACCATAAAAAATATCGGTTATCTGCTATTGAATTGGTAAAGTATTATTGAAACCTGTATCAGAACCAGATTTTTCAGTGTCTGGCCATTACTATTTCAAATGAATTAATGTTTCATTAAAAAATTGTTCAATGGTTCTGTAAAAAAACTGTGTGTAGTTATAGGTCCAGTGCTTAATTTTTAAAACTTATTACACAATATATTATCCTAAGATTGTTTTGATGTATGTAGTGTATGTAAAGTTTGGTATTTTATCACATTTATTGCAACTGTAAAAAATTTTGAGGCTTAATTTGTTGGCTAAAAGAATATTTTTGTTTCAGATGGTAAGTTTGGGGCTTACATGGAGGTAAACATAGTAAACGACGGTCCAGTGACAGTCGAAATTGAATCTCCTCGACGCAACAAACCAGCTGATCAACAGGAAGATTAAAGTCTGATCACGTCTGTTTGAACTTTATAAGTTAAAACCTATTGTCTTTTGTGTAAACCCTTTAAGAATTGTAGCAATGCCTGAACTACGGAAGAGAAAATTCAGTGACAGCAAAGACGAATCCCCGGACTCAGAAAGTGAGTCAAAACTCGAAGATGGCGACTCCGAAGACAAGTCACCAGACGAGAAAGGGGACAGTAAGTTTCCCACAGTAGTCCCTAAGGGAACAGATAAGATACCAAAGGTCTTGGATCCATATTTGCAGCGTCTGTCATCACGATGGAGGAATTGGGTGGTGCGTGGCATTTTCACAGTCTTCATGATCACTGGTTTCTGTTTTGTGATATACCAGGGACCTCTAGCTCTGATGATGATCACGCTGATAATCCAAGTGAAGTGCTACCAGGAGATAATCGATATTGGCTACACTGTGTATCGCATACATGGCCTGCCATGGTTTCGCTCCTTGTCCTGGTATTTTCTTCTGACCACCAACTACTTCTGTTATGGAGAGAGTTTAATAGATTATTTTAGTGTCCTGATCAATCGAGTTAACTATCTTCAGTTCCTAGTGGTTCACCACAGGTTCATCTCATTCTTCTTGTATCTGATTGGCTTCATCTGGTTTGTGCTGTCTCTGGTGAAGAAATATTACATGAAGCAGTTCTCGCTTTTTGCCTGGACTCACGTTGCCCTGTTTATCATTGTGACAGAGAGCTACCTTATAATTCAAAACTTGTTTGAGGGCCTCATTTGGTTCCTCGTGCCAGTTTCCATGGTCATATGCAACGACATGATGGCGTATGTTTTTGGATTTTTCTTTGGCAGAACACCGCTTATCAAACTTTCACCAAAGAAGACGTGGGAAGGGTTTATCGGGGGAGGAATCTCGACCATCATATTTGGGTTGGTGATGTCTTACATCATGTGCCAGTTCAAGTTTTTCATCTGCCCAATCGAGTACAATGAGACTCTGGAGCAAATGACCCTAGATTGTGAGCCTTCGCCACTGTTTCAGCTACAGGAGTACTCTCTACCTTGGGGGTTGTTTGGTGTCAAGTCGGTACGATTGTATCCGTTCCTTCTCCATTCCCTCGCGATGTCTATGTTCAGTTCCATCATCGGTCCGTTTGGCGGGTTTTTTGCCAGCGGTTTTAAGAGGGCGTTCAAGATCAAGGATTTTGGTGATGTCATCCCGGGCCACGGAGGAATAGTCGATCGCTTTGACTGTCAGTTCTTGATGGCCACGTTTGTCAATGTCTACATAACCAGCTTCATTCGAGTGCCCTCCCCGCAGAAGTTGCTGCAGAATGTGTACAGTCTCAAACCTGAGAACCAGGTGCAGTTCTTCATGACCCTTAAGGAGTCTCTTGAAAGTCGTGGCTTGCTGTATCCACAGTGATGCTGTCAAACGCTTGTGGAGTAAGTGTTCTTTTTTGGAACTTTACTTGTTTTTTTGTTGTTGTTACATTCCACATATGCACTATTAAAAAATGTGTTGTGCCTTCCTGAATTTTATAACAGTTAAACATATACTATATATTTTACCAGATATACTTGCACAAATAGATTGATTTTTTATTGTGTTCACCAAAGTTCTTAATTATATTGAATCTGAGTAGGTGTGTATAGTTTATAGTTATGTAATTTTTAAAAAAAAAATTGTAATTTATAATTTTGTTGTCACTAAGTTGTTGTTGTTGTTGTTGTTATAAGTGTGTTGATTTGTGGATTTGTGAATGCTTTTGCAATTATAATATAAAGTGGATTTTACATTGACACTGCTTGTGCCTCTAGGTTAAATTTAAAACTTTGACTAACGTCAGTGTAATTGGTTAGTAGTTACATTTTGAAGAGAATGTCTAGGAAAAAATGGGGATGTTTGCAGTAAAGTTGGCATTCTTTAATTCAACATTCTTTGGTTCTGCCAATTCTGTTATCCAGCAGCGCCGATAGTGCCACACACATTTGAATTTTTTTGCCAGTGGACTCGTTTTTTATAGTGGGTTACATATAACATTTACACAATTTAGCAACTGTGTAGAATGTACAGCCATAGAATAGCTAATTACGTGTTTCAAATATTGTTTTGTACTGTATGGTATATTTTTTGGTGTTTTCTTAAAAAATATATGGACATTCAATAATCTGGCAAAATCGGTTATGCTGGATTTAAGAGCCTTTACTTTAGTAGGCTCTACAGCCAACAGTTGGAGAAAAGTCTCAATTCAAATATTGCTATTTTAAATGTTAATTAAATTATTATTGTGTAAAGTGGTTCATGATTTTCTTTTTTCTTGTGAAATAATGTAACATGTAGTACCTCTGTAGCATTTTCACATTCAAATACTGTTTCCTTGTATATGAAGCTTCACTTTTACTTTGGTTAACTATTTAGTTTTTTAAGCATAATGTGCAATTTACTGTTACTTTTGTTCACAAAAAAAAAGAAAGCAATTATTCTTTCAGTCCCACCCAAACCTGCGAGCAATAAATCAAAGCTTGACTCTGAGAGCTAAAATTCTTTTCAAGCAAATTAAATTTTTGTAATATTAAGGTAAAGGCTGTAAGATAGGGCACTGATATTGCAGAAATTAGGTAATGACCTTGACAAGATTCCAAGTACAGTGGAATCAGCACTGCACTGTTGAACCAGAAGTTGGTTTTGGTGACATTTGTGGAGATATCACACGATCAAAAGTGTTATGTCAGAATTGTGGTTTCTTCATCACTATTGATATATTTGTATGGCCTGCTAATAGCAGTGCACATTGTTTGGATTTTTTTTTTGCTAGCAACAGGAACTAAATAAGTTTTATTGACAGTGATTCTTATATTGCACAATTAGTATTTCCAGCCGATACAAAAAAATTACCTATAACTTGCATGTCATTTCCTCATGGTTTTGAAACCAATATTGTTTTATTAAAATGCAAAGTTAAACCTTTGTAAAAGAAAAAAAAATGTTTAAAAAAATTTTCAAATGGAAAAATCACCTAAATTGCATCTCGAAAGTGCTTAGTATAGTGTATACACTTGGTAAACAGTGTAATTCTTTTGCTTTAGTTGAAATTTTTAATTGGTTGGCATACTACACCTTGAAAAAAATTTTACTTTTCAGCACTTGTCACTTAATGTGTATTTTACGAGAAGTCTGACTCCTGAACATGGATTAGTTTCAGCAGATGTGCTGCACCAAAGTTTCCTGCATAGTTGGATGTTACTTACTACCAGACCGTGCTATTTCTCTGTGCAGTGCTGACTTTACTGAACCAACACTTCATGAATGCTTGTGTATTTTTCTCAAGTTTTTTCTAACTTATAAATAAAATACAGCATGCACAATATTTTTCACTTACATTACCATTACTGAAGTGATTTCTTTTTATGAGCATAAAAAAATACCTAGACTGTGAAATTAGTGTACCTTAACTGCAAAGAAAATTTACGTGAAATGTCTTTCTGAGAATTTATCACCACATTGTTTTGAAAATAGCAATTTAACACTTTAATTTTTTTAAATATTTTTTCTATCAATTTCTAAAACTTAAATGTTTGCCATTATTGATATTTACTGCCTTTTAAAATTCTCATGTATGTGAACGTTTGAAAATGTAGGTGAATTTTCCAACGACATAACTTTAACCCTTTCACTGCTACAGACGAAAATATTCGTACGTAAATTGTGTTCTGTGTGTGCTAAGGACGAATATATCCGTCCTATCTAAATAGCATTGCCTGTGCGAAGGACGACTATATTCGTCTCGCTACTTTCGCTTTCACTGCTAGACATATAAGTACGTCTATAAACCAACACTATCTAGTAGCCGTTTCTGTAACTTATGTAGTGTTTATCGATCTTCGTGGCCTGCATTCGAGGTTTGAGAGTATAGATACTGTAACTGTTTTCTTTCCCAACAGAGTGTGTACGTGTCGCATCGCGTGTGTATGCTCGAGAGAACAGTAGTCGATTGTGTTGTGTTTGTACTTTACAACTCGGATAGTTATTTTTTTTTTTTGTTCACTCATAGATAGCGCTTATATTACTATTTTTTTCGAGCTCGGGAAATATTTTCACACCTTATTGTGTATGTCTTGTTTGGTCGCAGAAATAACGAAACTCGCGCTGTTTTAAATTCTTTAGGAGTAAACTGAAGGCCTACTTGTTATTCATAGTTGTTTCAGTTGATCATGTTTTTGGTTCTTTGAAGAGGATCGTATTTTTAGTGGTTCTGTATAAACGGTATGTGAAATATTGATTTAGTTCTTTGTAGTATTTATCCATGGCACGAAAAAAATACACAAATGAGGAACTGCTAGCAATGCTTGCAGATAGTGATGGCGACGATGTGAGTAGCATTTCAAGCAGGGACGATGGCTGGGAATCTGATAAATCACAACCAGGACCTTCCACGTTGACATCACGATCACCAGCGAAGCAAAGATTCCCTAGTTCACAGTCAGAAAGTGAAACGAGCGATGAAGAGCAGGAATACGAACCAACAGCAGAAAAAATAAGACCAGAAGAAATAGCTTGGACACAGGGTGAATTTGTGCCTCATATTCATTATTTTGAAGAAAAAAGTTCTGGTAAT
The DNA here is from genome assembly GCF_032445375.1 of Bacillus rossius redtenbacheri. Lineage (NCBI taxonomy): Eukaryota > Metazoa > Arthropoda > Insecta > Phasmatodea > Bacillidae > Bacillus > Bacillus rossius. The sequence goes on along the minus strand of NW_026962011.1, from coordinate 46,231,768 downwards.
CAAACTTGTTTGACTGAAGCTGAAAACGTTAGTGATTTTTTTTACAATTTTTTTTCAAAGTCAGTTATGGAGCATATTGCTACAGAAACTAATAGATACTTTGATTTCATTGTTGAAAGCACCTCTCCATCTGAGCATTCCCGCCTCAGTAAATGGGCAAAGACCAACTGGGAGGAAATGTACACATTTTTAGCTGTCTGCATGCTTATGCCAATAACAAAAAAAATCAGCATAAACGAGAGTATTGGTCCCGAGACGCTCTTCTAAAAACACCAGCTTTCCCAGAAATCATGTCCCGAGACCGTTTTCTTTTATTGTTGAGAATGTTGCATTTTTCTGACAACAAAGTTCCTGCAAATGGTGATAGGCTATGTAAAATTCGCACACTTGTTGACAGTCTCAGGGAGACCTTCAGATCTGCAATGAATCCATTTGCCAACTTGTGTATTGACGAGAGTCTCCTGCTCTTCAAGGGAAGATTATCTTTCAAGCAATACATTCCCTCAAAAAGAAGTCGTTTTGGTATAAAAATATTTGTATTGTGTGATTGTGACACTGGTTTTGTGCTAGATTTTATAATCTACACTGGTGCTGTGTCTGACATTGAAGAGGCAGGATTGAACCTAGGAAAATCTGGCAATGTTGTGGCAACATTACTGAAACCATACCTGCAAAAAGGACGCACTGTTTATCTCGATAATTGGTACTCAAGTCCTACCCTTTTTGAATGGCTACATAGGAATGGTACAAATGCATGTGGCACAGTCAGAAAAACAAGGAAGCAAATGCCCAAAATGGACGAAAAGCTGAAGGAAGGGAAAGCTACTTTCAGGTCGTCTGAAAAATTATTAGCGCTGAAGTGGTGTGATAGACGAGAGGTTCGCATGTTGACAACATGCCATAGTGCTGATATGATGGAGATTTCGCGCAAAAATGGAGTAAAGGTAATGAAACCAAAGTGCATCGTGGACTACAACGAAAACATGGGAGCAGTTGATAGTTCTGACATGATCATCACCTGTATCGAGAGTGTACGAAAATCTGTAAAATGGTACAAGAAGGTTTTCTTTCACCTCCTAGACATTGCAGTACTGAATTCTTATATTCTGTACAAAACAGTGACTGGAAAAAATGTAACAATAGCCCAATTTCAGCTTGCTCTCATAAGAGAAATTCTCGAAAAACATTCAAAAGAGAGAAAAACTGTTCAAAGTGGCAGGCGATCAAACAAAGAACATCCAACCAGACTTGTCGGAAGACATTTCCCATCAGTATTACAGATGTCTAAGAAAAATCCAACAAGGAAATGTATAGTATGCACAAAGAACAAGAAACGTTAGGAAACTCGCTACTGCTGCAAGACCTGTGATACTTCACTATGTATTGTGCCTTGCTTTGAGATATACCACACAAAAGCAAACTTTTGAAGATTTGTGGTTTATTTTATGTACATTTACCTCAATATAAAAGATAACATAAGAACACAAAAAGTTATTAAAATAAAAAAATTATAAATTTAAAAATTAAAAATAAACTTTAATTGAAAATAATAAAATTCCAAAAATAAAAATTATATATAAAAAATTTTAACTTCGTCAGTTCGATCAAACAGAAGGATCTGAATTTTATGATTTCATAAAAAATTTGTTCAGCACAGAGGGTGCAACACCTACAAACACAGCTTAGCAACAACATAGTGAGCTCTTACCCTCGTCAATAGCAGTGAAAGGGTTAAGATCATTTTTTTTTTTTTTTTTTTTAAAGATGATTCTTCCTTTATAAACCTGTTTCGTGAAACTATATGCATTTTTTATCATTTTAGTATTGAGTTTTATTTTATTTTGTCTCTTTTTTACACCAACAAAATTTAAAAACCTCTCCGGTCGACAGACATACATGTTTGGCACGTTTATTCCAGTGCATTTTTAAATTGATTTTTTTTCAACCAGCCATGCTTTATTCTTATGCTATATTACCTTTCTCCATCAGGAAAACTGTGCAATCTAACAGCTTTGTATTTCTTTACCAGCACTAGAACATAACGCACAATACGCATAACAATGGGGTGGCATGATTAATGAAACTAATTTTATAAATCTATGTTCACTCAGCTACTAACAGCAAGATGACACACAGATAATTCGACACGCGAACACAGCTGGAGGAGGTATAGAGCCCATTGTGAGATGTCTGGTCACTTGCACAAAACAGTGTTTCTCTAGGAGCAAACATTAACATTTGCCATTTGAGACCTCTTCTCACCTTTCCTGCATAGTTGGCTTCCTTAAGCACCTTATGTACATTTTGAATGATATCTGGTTGAATTTAACAATCAGACACCCAAAAATGTTTTCTACATAGTAAACAAAGAATTGTTTCTAACAATCTTACAAAAGAACTTTGATATATTTTTGCAAAACATTATACAACTGGTTTTTTATTATTCCAAATACAACACACATGCTTAAATTAAAGCACATTTTAATAACCAGCCTGAAATTGCAAATGCTATTACGGACTGTCATTTTTTCGGCCCTTTCAACACTAAGGTACGGCTACATAATACGAACGTGCCTAAATGAATACACAATGTCACTAAATTACAGTTAACTTAAATTTTTTTTCACTTACATATAGGTATTTTTCATGAGAGAAAATTTTGAATAACAAATATCCACCGAAACTCCTTACTTATTCATGGCACTGCTCCACTTTCTACCAGTCTCAATTGGTACATGAGTAAAGCTTCCATGTCTGCACTGCATTGAAAATAAAACTGTTCAGAACTATTAAATATGAACTTGTGCATTATTTTAACTACATTTACACTTGTACCCAAGCGCAGACACACTTGGTAGTTCATTGTTGGGGTTGTAACATGTCAGGGAGTAAACATCTGCCTAAACAAATTACACAAGATGATCCGCATGGCGAAGCTTGCACACCAAGCAGTAAATCAAGGTCATTTTGTGTTTTGCAGAGTCTTTGTAGATTAATTATATCTGACTTGATGTAAGCTTTAGGACATACGCCATTACTAAGCTCATGTATGTCTGTAGAAGAAAACTACAAAAAACCAAAAGACAAAAAACACAAATTAAGCAAAAATTGCTGTTAACAGGATATATACACCACATAATATTCCATAACAGGAATATGGTGAACAAACAATGAAAAACTTTTATTTTTTTCTTTGTTTGTTGACCATATTCCTGTTATGAAATATTATGTGGTGTATATATCCTGTTGACAACAGCAATTTTTGCTTAATTTGTTTTGTTTTTTTTTGTCTTTTGGTTTTTTGTAGTTTTCTTCTACAGACATACATGTGCTTAGCAATGGCGTATTTCCAAAAGCTTACATAAAGTCATGCACTCCCATTGCACAAATCTTTCAAAGATAATGTTAATTATATCTGGCCTTACTCTAATGTGCAGGCCTACAGCAGCCACCACATTGTGCTGCAACCTATCAGCATGGAGGATTTCCGAGCTGCCCTCTCCACTTTTGGCATTAGCAGCTATGTACGAGGGATGTTCGTAAAATAAGCGCTGTTTGGCCATTAAAAAAAATTAACTCTTGAGAAAAAGATTTGGACAGTTTTAGTTTACTACTTTACATTTTCACATAGTCACCATTCAGTTCCAAGCACTTACCTGCTGCACTAGTTTCTTTAACCACAAACCCCCCCCTTCCCATCCTCCCGTGTAGTAGTTCGATGCCTGGAAATTCAACCAGACAGTTGTAAGTTTTGTAAATTTTACTGTAATTGTTGACACGTTTCATTGAATCAACCAAGAAAACGACATTTTCGTCTGGAAAAATGGTAGCCATCATTTTTTGACTCGAGTACAGAGATTGCACAAACATTTTCCGGGGATGTTTACTCAGTGCTTTTACTTAAATTACACGCATTGTGTGTTCGAAATCCACGATGGCCGTGGCTTAGGCTTCGTCCTAGGCGGCGAACTTCTATCCAGAGGATTAATGCAACTGGTGCAGTGTTATGAAAAGTAACTGAATGGTGATTATGTGAAATTGTGAAGTAGATATGTAGTAAACACTAAAACATGCCAATAAAAAACTTTTTCTCAAGAGTTAATTTTTTTTAATGACCAAATGGAGCTTGGGCTTACTTAACGAATATCCCTTGTAACTAATTAAGAATCTCTTACATACTGTTTGACATAACATTCATGTTTATATGAACTGTATTATAATTCAGCTTAAAATATTCTAAAATAAATTAAAAATCCGACATAACAAAAAAAGTTATACATATGTACAGGGAATTATTTGTACCATATAATCCTTGGTTTTTAATTTTCAATAATTGGTAGCACTTCAGCACAACAGTAATCTTGCACATTCTTACATCGACATTGCTCCTATTTCAAAGCCATATTGAACACAAATTGGGACCCACCGAATTGTTTTCACATTGTGACAAAGAAAATTTTTTAAATTTTTACTACTACACATTTTATGTTATGTAAGTCACGAGTGTTTGTCATATATGATTTAATCTATCTTAATTTATAGTATTTTAATTTAAAATCTACCAAACTTAAAATTCATTTCATACACACCAAATCTAAAATTGCAGATGTTACAACACGTTTGTATATTTTTCACAAGGAAAATGAAACTCGTTAACAAACATACATCTTCCATTGAGCCCCACCATGTTAATGATTGCTGGACTAGGAATAAGAAAAATATGGTTTATGAGCATATGTGCTACAACAGTTGAAATCCACAGCATTTAACTTTTTGTCCGTGTGCGCAAATCTGTAGGACTCATGGGGGGGGGGGGGGGGGGGGGGGGGGGGGGGGGGGCATACTGCCCGAAAGTTCTGCATATGGGGCTAACCGACACGTCATCACTGGATACAGTGCTTGTATGTTGTATACTGCCCATATTTTGGCCTACATGCACACAATAAGAAAACTTTATGTCTTGCAGAAAAAATTTATATTTTAGTTTTGACATAAAACCTGTGCAAGTGAGGGGCATCTTTGTTCCCCCTCCCCATTTGTACAGGTTCTGCACCCATGTATGTCTATTGTACAAAGCTTTGTGAAAATGGCAGGTATTATAAAAATTTGAATGGGGGACTGTAGCAGTAAGAAATATCAAATAGTGAAATGCTGCAATGTCATTATTACAAATTTAGTTTATATTAAAAAAATGTGTGCGTGGTGTCACATGTGACAGAGGTGAAACTTCTAGCTTATTAGGTGTAAATAGATATATATTAGTTTTTCATTGAACAAGTGATAATTGAGAATAGTAAGCATGCGTGCATAATATGAAAAAAAAAATTATACTTAAGTTAATTACACAAATCAAATCTTTTTCATACAAATAAATAAATTGTAGATACTTGAAATAAGAGATGTGGTAGCATCAATCATTAGCCATTACGAAAACTGATGAGTAAACACAAGCAACGTTACGAGAATTCAGTAGCATCACTGCTGTATCATTTTTACCTCTCCCCCTTTCAACTAGTACATAGCATGCTACGCTATGCTAGGTACCTATCCCCCTCCTAGCAGTGTTCCCATTAGACAGCGCATGCGTTGGGAGTGGCCTTGCCACTGACATACTCTCTCCTCTACCGGTTCCACCACCACGTACAATCTGAATTTTCGTAATGCTCCAAAATTGTAGCTCCCTCAGCAAAGAAGTTTCACTAAAAAAAAAAAAAATTGTTCACAAGTATTCTAAAGGGTTTACACATAACAGCACAAAATATATTGCTAGTTTTTTTTTTTAATTCACTGTATGGCATTGTTGTGTGGTACAGTTTTGACATGGCACAACTGATGTTTTTGAACCATGTTGATTATTGATTGCATATAATGTTATGGATGACATTTAATTTTTAGCTAATTTGTATTTAATTAAGTGCAATAACCGTTCGTAACGTTTTATGCATGTACTGAAGTTTGGAAATAAATCTGCTACATTGATTATGTACTTTTCTTTCCATTGTTATAAAGTTGTGTAATTTTAAAAAAAAATGCAAGTGTTTGGAAAGTTCTGGAATCCAAATCGCCTTTTATTACATTAACATTTACATCACGTTGATATTGAATAAAGTACACAGAAATTAGTTGTGAAGAAACATATTGAATAGGGTCCTTACCAAGTTGCAGTTTTAATTTTATGGTGTTCATAATTTTATGCAAAATCTCTTGATTGTAAAGAGTTGATTAGGGTACAGAAGGAAAACACATGTACAAGAGATATTTTTGTGTGGTAACATAAGACACCTGTGTAATTGCTGGGACTTTGAATCAGAGCTTTCTTACCGACGCAATCCTGCCCCTTAACAAAAACAGCTGACAAGTGTTCCAATAAATGTATCTTTTATACTTTCGTAATATTTCAATAAAAATCAAATACAGATTTGTCACCACACTTTCACAGATGTAACATCTCTTGTTCCAGAACCATTACTAATCTACTCTTAGTTGCCAGTAGATTGAAATTCATTAAATGAAAGAACAAAAACTCTGGCATTTTCTAAGTTCAGGTACCTAACATTTAGATTCAGAAATAGTAATTTAAAAGTTTTCATTTTCTCATTTACAACTAGGCAACCATTTTATTTCTTCAATTCCTATTAAGTAAAGTCATCAGTAATTATTTGTAATTTTGTTCAATCTTAATTTTATGGAAGTATTATGGAAAAAAAAAAAAAACTTTCACACAGGTTTATAACAGAGGATATGGGGGAAAAAGAAATGATACAAGGCATGAAAAAAAAAATTACAGACTTAATGTTTTCTTAAAGTCTTTATCACTTACAGTAACTGTACAAATTTTTTTTCTTCAAAATGCCAATGGCATTATTACTACATTTAAGGTTAAAATGATTATTTAATATTCATCGACTGCTTCCACACTATCTTCTCCAGCACTTGCTTGAATTGGTTACGACACTTCTTTGGTACACTTGTAACTAACTGTACATCATACCAGACCATGTCGGCACTGCAAATAATCGCTTTGAAATCACTGCTCCTCCCTTAACATAAAACATTTATTCCACTGAGAACCTGGCAAAATAACAAGAGTTCATCAAATACTAATCTGTACATCTAACTCACCGATAAATATAGGAAATAACAGCAAATAGTAATAAGAAAATGGCAATGTTGCCCATCACCAGAGATTTTATCAGAAACTTTAATGCATTACAATATGAACAAGCTTAAACACCACACTTCTCCACTTACAATATATATCTTTTCGTACAACAAATGTGTTGGAAAGTGCCAACACCAACTTAAATAATCATCAAAACCTTTATTTTTTTTTCATCTCTATTAACACTGACACAAGGGATTACAGATATATCAGACTTTTTTTTTAAAAAACAATGTATATAAGACAAATCCATTCCAAGCATACATTACAATACATTACATTTTATCTTCATATAAAGATTTGATACACACATATACATGACAAGTAAAGGATATAGTTGAGCATGGTAATTACATTTTTAAGGTGATGACCGAGCTAAAAATTAAAATTGAACAGGGATAGCCACATAAAATTTTAACATCTTCGTTGTGCTTAGGATACGTCTGCAATAGCTGCAAATTAGGCCTATGCAACTTTTCCTTGTGCTTTGCTAATTAATTCTTAGCTGCCATCCATACTACAATATGCTATCTGCCATAGAGATCTCATACACACACACACACACACACACACAATTTTACAAGCACTCGGAAGAAACTTAGCAATACACAACATACTTACCTTTCTAAATCTAAGAAAGCAAAGATCAAATATTTTCCAAAAGTACAAAATTTAAAGTGTAAGCATACAAAAACATTTGTAAGAAAATACAAAGTTCTTTAAAACTGTCAAAAACCACTAAAAAATTTCCTTACAAAAATTTTACCTACTCACGTTTTTTTTCTAAATACAGTTATATTTTATTTAGCAAATTTATCTTCTACTGCTTAGAAATGGGCACAAACTCTTCCATTACTAAAACTATGCTGTACCGTCAAGCAATATTCTCTTCAAACTTTAACCTCTCTATTTATACACAATTTTTTATACTCTTACTTAACAGGTAAAACATTACCTTAATATATAATATTACAAAAATCAAAGTGAATGAAAACTGATGATGTGCTTCTTTATTGTAGACTAAAACAGAAATAATGTAAATTTGTCAGTGTCCAATAACATTTCAGTTATACCACCCAATGACTACATACACATTGTCACTTTACTGATATCCCTCCCTCCCTCCCCCCCACTCTCAAGACATATATAAGATCAGCCTCAAAATACGGAATAACTCTTAAGTTTCAATAACAATACAGTGCTTATTCATTCAAATTTAACGAGTTCCTGAATCAAATGGAGACAAATTCTAAGATATAAAAAATTCTAGATACAAAATGTTTTCAAGATGTTGGTCCTCAAAACGCAAAACTTGAAAAGCAGTACGCCATGCCGAATGTGGTGATAAAGAGCGCACGTGTTTGTAATCCGAGGCAGTCTATAGTCACCACCTTTTGTGTTTTGGATCATCCAAGCACACGCACTCGAGCCATCTTAACAGAATGGTCCAAAAAGTCCTCTCGGCTGCTCCGAGGCTTCACAATCCAATTTATGCACATTCCACGCACTTTATTCTTCCACTGGAGGTGTTTGTTTGCTTGGATCCGCGCTGTCAACAGATGGCTAGGGGAGGAGAAAAAAAAAATTTTAAATTCCATAATTTTGCTTTACTTCCAATATCATCATCCAATGCTACAATATACTAAAAAAATTTTTCTCTTTCGGATCAACTTAAATTTAATTAAAAATGGTATTCAGCCTTTCTGTGATATTTTATTGGCAAAAATGAAATTATAGCACTACTTTATCATTCGTTATTTAATGAAAATATTTATCTTCAGGTACCAAAATAATAGTGTATTCTACATACCGTAAAACACTATTTACGGTCTCACTATTTATTCAGTTTTCTTAAACATAATTAAATCAATATATTGAAAAGATGTACTCGTGCAAAATAACTAGGCAAAACAACACCAAATTTAGCTAAAAATAACTCTACTTTGTGCCATAAAATATGCATATGTCTAACAATAAGGAAATCATTTTGCTTGTGTAAAAAAAAAAAAAAAACTATATACTTGATAAGCAACATTTACACACACTACATGAATTAGCTCCTAATTATAAAATTTGATAATTTTTTTATAAACGCTGATTAAATCATGTATAGTCTGAAATCGAAATATATAATTGAGAATGAAAATTAGACTATGGACCAAACACACTACAAATACAGTGCTGAAAAAAATGTATTCTATATCTAAATTGCTTTTAAAGGAAGGATTCAGCGAGGGTTTTACTCACAACAGTAGATGGCTGTTGGGGCTGAGATTCTGTCTTATCAGTCTCGATTGCTGCCGGCTCTGCTTCCATGCTTTTCTCTTCCTCGGGAGCCTACGGCACCAACCCAAACAGTTTTACACCACCTCACGCAAAGTCTGGAGTGACTTGGAGTAATTATTTTTGGATGATGACATAGTTTGAGCTTGTTTACACCATCGCAAGTGCAGTCATGTGCTTTATCCACATTGCTTTACATTATGACATGGTATATTTTTGGAGCTGCTGTATTTTAAAGCGTGGTAGTTAAAACTGATCTCCCCAACCTTTTAAAAATGTGCAGGAGGCAATTTTTTATTTTGTCCTGCTGCCATGCAGATTCTCATCTTGCTAAATGACCAGCTTCGAGTCTTATATGCAAGAGCAACATTACTTCCAATTTCTTATTACTGAAAAGCTGATCTCGTCTTGGATACCACAAAGTCTTAACAGCTGAAAATTATGGTTACTTTGCAGGAACTAGCACCCACTCACACATCCAATGTACTTACTAAACACCTCATTCTATTTTTACTTTTAAATTTTATTGCATTTAAAATTGTATTTTTGTTGTCACTTGAAGAAAAAAACTTTACTTTGTTATACACCCCAAAACAATTTCACACAATCTTCATTAAGTTCTACATACAGCAGAGTCTTAATTAACTGAGTTTCTGTATTATCCGAGCCAACTTAAGTGCCATTACCGACAAGACATGATCTTGCTGATTTTGAAAGCCTATAGATAACATTTACTCGTTAAAATCATGAAGTAATGTGAAAGTATCTACTCTGAAGAAAAGCTGGTAAAATATCACCCCGAAAAATTATTCTTCTACGTAACTGAGACCTTTTTCTGTGTTATCAGAGCTTTTTCTCATGAGGTTGCCGTCAACCACATTTACAATGTTCGAGACCCTACTGTCATTAAATTTTTTTTTTTTGTAAATATACTCAGCACCAAGTTTGTGCAGTAGCAAGGCATTGGAATCTCATTACGAAGGATCCAGGCTGAAATAATGGACCTGCCATCCTGGATTTCTTAGTTTTCATGGTATTCAAAAATCATTCCAAGGAAATGCTGATCAATTGTCTCCAGTATCCCTTATTTGTGTAGTTTTTTCATCTCTATTGACTTCACCGATGAGAGTTTATAAACAGAAATAGCAGCAATGAGCAGAATAACCAGTATTCCAACATTTTTGATATATTATTTCTGGTATATGAACAGTAAAACCCTGAAATAACATTTATGCTACAAACAAAACATTTCCAAAAGGAATATAATTAATTCTATTCAACACTTCCTATACTATTAGAATCAAACTGTAGATATGGGCTAGTCCACAAAATCACACTTTCACCCGATTTTTGAAAGGAAACACAACATTCCAAATAATTTTTGGCAGCTTAAAATTTGCTTTTTTCTTTTTTTTCTTTTTTAAATCTTAGGAATGGTTTTCTCATTTCACATTTAATAAGACTCCAAACATTGGCTTTTGTTCCATTCACAATATTTTAATATCCAGTTTGATAAGTTTAAAATTACTATTCAGTACAAATATCTTGGAAGATGAATGTTTATCATATTACTGAGATAGTAAGTTATTGGAATAAAAGATTCCCTACATTTTATCTTTAATCAAGAACTAAAGTGAAACTTACCAGTAAATCAGCCATATTGACTGCTCTCTCTGTCACACTTTTAAGGACACTACTTGCAAGTATTTAATAAGATACTACCTCCATTGATTTAAATGCATAGTTTCAGCAAAAAATGGTGATCACATTTTAATAGAAGGCATTTACAGGCCATTATCAAATGGATGGATAAAATTATAACTTGTGTATGTGATCATGTTTAATTAGTACAAAAAAAAAAAACAAGATAAGATTTGATTGAGATAGATTGATTATTTTCTCTCAGTTATTCAAGTAGTAGTAATCCCTGAGTACAATGTCAATTTGACTCCCAAAATCAAACATCAGGGGCGTAGTCAGAGGGAGAGGGGGGGGGGGGGGTGTTAGGGGTTCTAACCCCCCCCCCCCCCTAGCCACATTTTTTTTCTTATCTGAAAGCAGGTTAGCTAAAAGCCTGGGTGTCTTACTGCTATCACCGGCCACTGCACTGGAGGGGAAGAGTAAGCGAGCTCTACCGATTCTCCTTCCCTTCCCCTACCCCTGTCGCGAGCAAAAGTTGTAAGGTTGTGACGCCGTGGCAGGTCCCAAGTTTTCAAATATCTTACACCTATTGTATTTAACCAGCGCAGTAATTATAAGCAGGTGGTGACTGGTGAACTCTTTCAAGCTAAAGCTAATTTTTTTCCAGGAATAGGCCAGTTCTGCCGAAACCCAACCATTTTTATTCCTTTTTTTTTTGTATTGTCGAGCTTCGAGCATGATTTATGATTTTGAGTGGAGGTGGACAAGGCACTTGGATTGACTAAAATATCTTTAATTAATTTCTTACTTCATCACTCAAACAATTTTTTATTAAAAAATTAATAATATTTTTACCATTACAATATTTAAAGTTAAGTACCGAAAACTGCTCAAATAGCACTATTTTACACCTTAAAATCCAAATTTTTCCGGGGGAGGACCCCCGAACACCCCAGGGGGGGGGGGGGGGGGGAAGATGCTTCTTAACTTCCCCCATACACAAATCCTGGCTATGCTACTGATGAGAGGTGATAGGTAATTGCAGGGAAACATGCAGCATGAAAGTTGTAATGTTTGTGTGCACATTTGGGGAACGGCAGAGTTACCTGTAGGGTGGCAGGGGTCTCGTCTACCTTCTCAGCCGGCTGCAGGGGGGCGGGGGCCTCGGTTTCCTCCGCCGTCAGGACTGGGGCAGGCGCGGCGGGGGATGCTGCCAGCGTCTCCACCACGCTCTGGACCACCTCCAGAGCCGGCGGGGCTTCCTGTCGACCACACGAACCACAGTTACGTCGCGTCCCCCACCACACATCCTGCGAGCCTGCAAGTGCCACGATAATGGCAGTGACCAGTTTAAAAAAAAAAGCCATTAAAAATCTCAACCCAAAAAACCAAAATAAAATACTATGTTTCATTTCCTGTGTAGCCCCTGTATTTAATATTTTGTTACATAATTCAAACTGCCTAATAAGTTTTCAAACACTTAACACTTTAATAAAAAATAGTGGCAGATTTATAAATATGGGACGGAAATCGGTTGTGTGCTGCTATAGGATTTTGGGCTTCACAGAGGATAGTGCAAAATTGCACACAAAAGTAGTGCATGTCAGCAAACTATTTACCGCATGCACATGGAAATTTTTAATGTTCGAAGCGTACTAATTTTTTTTTACATATTAACGGTTCATTTAATTCCATGAATTCAATTAAGACGTTACATAAATAAATTTGGCTGCAGAGTAGAGTAACCATTTGTGGACATCCCTTCAAACGCATGAATGAATACCGGCAGGTTTTACATACCAAGCAGTGGCGAGGCGTGAGGTTTACATGAGGGGAAGCAATAACTCTGTTCACACCAAAACATGATGAGGTTGGGGGGGGGGGGGGGGGGGGGGGGGGGTCTGGGGGCCCTCCGCCGGGAAAATATGGATTTCAAGGTACAAAATGGTGCTATTTAAGTAGTTTTCTTAACTGAACATTGACTATTCCACAGGTAGAAAAATTGACATTTTTTTTTAAATACATTATTTTTGAAAAATAATGATTGACTTACATTATTCTGATAGTAAAATACCTACTCTACATTACTTATATACTAAGTGGGAGTGTAGTATCATCGTAAGCCCACAAATCCCCCACGCACTGCCAGCCAACAGCCCGCGGGAGAGATGCGCGCGCCCTGAGAGACGACCGCCGACTGAAACGCGACATCGCCACCTGCCGTGCCGAACTGTACCGGACATAGCCGAAGCAGTCGGCGGAAAAATTCCACCGTCTGCTTCGGCCATGTTCGCTCCAGTTCGGCAAGAAAGCGTTACCTTCGTAGCTTCTACCGCGTATTTTTCCAGCCAATCCCCTCCCTGAACCTTTGTACCATGCCACCCCCCTTCCGAAAGGAAACTACTGCGGCAGCCTTCCTGCTGAAAGCGATCCTACCAGCGCTTCTAAACCTAGCAACGCTTCTAAAACAGCATGTTTTTGTGTCAACGAGTTCTTTTTTTATAGCGCACAGCGCACAGTATTGGGTCCCAAGAAGATAGTGAAAATACATACACCTAACTGCACGAACCAAAGTAAAATACTATTCTGAATAAAATATTTATTTAAACAATTCAATGTCTGGAAACTGCCTGGGCAAGCACTGCTTGCCTTGCTTGCCCTGACGAGACGCCACTGATACCAAGGGAATAAATTACACCATCTTGTCTATTTCTAACATTTAGCCAGAGAACTGCAGTACAGCTCTTTATTACTTTAATGGCTACAACAAGTTTTGAATACTTGTAAAGTGAACCATCTGTGGATTAGTATTAACTGGACACGTAGTTACTCCCCATGAAATTATAGTGTCTCCCATTGTGACAGCATTTTAAGTAAGGTTTAAAGGATTAGAAACATATACCCTATAATGCAAAAAAATTAGGATTAAAATCTCAAAAAAATAAAAATAAAAAAATAAAAATAAATAAATAAAAATGTTTTGTCTGTTTTGTTATCATCACTGCTAGTGTGTGGTTCTCTTGCTCTCATTTGCTGGCCATCTGTAGATGTTTTCCTCCTATGGTACCGACGGAGGTGGGAGTCCATACACTGGTAGTGATAACTGTGTTCCTGTTATTACATGTGGTGCCCACCACTAAAGTCTACGACTGTTGGTGGGCATGTGACAAATTCCAAATGAATAAATAAACTCTAAATGGCAGGGACTGATCTGGGGGTTACCTGTTCCTTGGCAGCCTCCGGCTCAACAGGGGTGGGGGTGGGGGCTGGAGCGGGGGGCAGAGACTCTGGCTCGCTGGCCTCCAGCACCGGGACAGGGACAGGGACCGGGACCGGGACCGGGGCTGACTCCTGGGCCACAGCCGGGGCCTCCACGGGAGGGGGGCTGGCCGGCAGGGGTGGGGGCACCTCCTCCATCGCAGGGACCTTGGCCCCCTCTACCTCTGGCTGTGGCTGCAACAACATACAAGTGTACTTACTGCTAGACCTCCTATTGCATTGCAAGTAAACTTCAGTTCTTTGATATTATACATTTTCTGGTTCAACATGATTGGCAGAAAGTAGGATGTTGAACTTGCTGAAAACCAAAATAACTAACGTAATAAAAAAGCTGGTTACAAATATTTTTTTGAACCTATTCTTTTTTCCAAGCCTGATGATAAATTAGTAACAAATATATGTTTGACTGCATGGTTAAAATCTGAAGAATTCAAAATTTCAATATCTGTAAACCAGTATGTGGGACTTGCCCATAAAAAACTATGTTGTTATACTATTTTATATAACAGTTCTACATGACAAAATAACCTTAATATTAAATTAACATCTCACCACCTCCCTCAACTGTGTCAGGGAAGTGTCGAAAGGTCACATACAAAGTCTCTCCATTAAAAATCATAACAAAATATCATGTAACCTAAGAATTACATATTTTACTGAAATAAGGAGTTGTAGGATGGATTATCTGTCATACAGGCTTGTCTAGTATGACTAGATTTTTGAGCTGGAATCCAAAATAATCTTTATGGTTCTGTTGCTTCAAGTCTGTATGACAGATATTCCATTCTACAACTACTTATTTCAGAAAAATATGTAATTCCTAGGTTACATGATGTTTTGTTATGATTTTTAATGGAGAGACTTTGTATGTGACCTTTCGACACTTTCCTGAACACTGAAATTATAAGTGGCACAAGAGGCCCAACAAGTAAATCCAGTTTCCTTACCTCACTTGGAGGCTCAGTTTTGACAGCTTCTTCAGTCTTAATCTCATTTTTCGCATCATCCGACACGACTTCTTCCTTTCCCACAGTCTCCACAACAGCAACAGGCTCCTGCAACAAGCACGAGCCTATCCTACCCCACTTCCCACACGCGGTTACTCGTGTCAGCACTGCTGGCACACACAGCTTTGACCAACCGCTTGGTTGGCTACTCCAAGTGAGGTCGGCCACGAGACAGTTTAGATGGTTTGAGAGAGGCCCGCTTGCATAGTCATTATCTGCGACCATGGAACATCTGATTAAAGTCCACCCCCCGTCCTTCCGGTACACTTTTGTTAGATGACACTGCAAGCTGATCCAAGTGCTCTAAACACTATGCATTTTAAGCATTTCCCAGGAATATTAAGTCACAAACAACCCTCGTCCCCCTAACTCACACACGAGAGATGTTTTTAGATATTACGCTAGTTCGAAATTCAGAATTTATTCTTATCTTTAAAATAGCTAAAAATATCAACAGTGGACTAAGAAAAGGTTTCGCAATTAGAAAACACTACACTTCACCAGCAAACACTGTCGTTTAACTCTCAGCTGATTAGGTTTCCCTCTGACAAAGCAACCACTTGGCACTACTCCCGAGCAGGGGCGTAGCCAGGGTGGGGAGGGGGGGCCCCCTAGGGGATCAAACACCCCCCCCCCCTTAACACCAAATCTTTAATTAATTTCTTATTCATCACTCAAACAAATTTCATATTAAAATTAATACAATTTTTACCATTACAATATTTAAATTTAAGTACCGAAAACTGCTAAAATAGCACTATTTTACACCTTAAAATCCAAATTTTCCCGGGGGAGGACCCAACGACCCCCCGCTTTAATACGGGGGGGGGGGGGAGGGGGGGGGGAAAAGGCATGCTTCTTAACACCCCCCATACACAAATCCTGGCCACGCCATTGCTCCCGAGCTCACCTGGGACTGGGTCACGGGCTCGGTCTCAGCCGCAGCAGCCGGCGAACCCTCCACTGGGACTGCGTCCTGCTTTGTGACTGCAGGCTCAAGGGGCGCCGGTCCGTCCGCCTTCTCCTCAGGGCTGTCCGCCTTCTCTTCATTCGCCTGGAAACAAACCACATCAAATTTTACGTATGAAACTTCTGGTACAAATTTAAAAAAAAAAAAAATGGGTGCGTGTACTTAGGCACGCGCGTGAGAAGTTATACTTCTTTGACATCATTAAAAAAATAGTTTTTAATTTGCATGCAAATAATTAACTACAATAAAATAATAAAAGGGCGTGGAGTGCCACGCATTCACTCTCGCTCTGTCTCTTTCTATTCCCCCTCCCCAGGAGCGTTGAACGTTTAACGCAACAGTGCTTTCATACCCCCTCCATGGTAGCGTTAAACGTTTAACGCAACCTTGTTGGTGGTCGCATTAGAAGTATAACTTCAAAAAGTGGTGTAAACGTGTAGCGACCCTTCACAATAATTTCCTTAAACGTTACAGAGCTGCTTCTAACGTGTTCACAAGAGTTGCGAAGCCGACGTTACGACTGCCCTACCAGTTCAGGGCTTTTATGCCTAACACCCTCAACAGACACGTGATGCACGAGCCATTGTTGATCTAGGGACCTTCAGCATTTCTTTGAGCACTTCGTTGACAGCCAAAGCGATTCCCATAAAATTTGGGTCTTTTCTGTTCATGACCATGTACCCATCCATCACACCCTGTCTCCCGGCGAAGGAGTTCGCACCCTACCCAGGACATGCAAACTATTCCGAGTGTGAGAAAGGGAGGGGAGATGAGTAAAATTAACTTGGTTATTTTTGAATAATGTTTATAGCAGGGTGCGATTATTAATTATACATCAAACATTAACTTAGTAAATGTTTGCAACAATGTAAAAAAAAAAAATTGTTGTCTGTAAAGTCGGTTTACGGACGATAGTTTAACGTGACGTCATAACAAAACACTGATGAAAATATTGCATACTTTTATGAATAAAATTGAATCATTTTTATTGAATTATCACTATTTTTTATGGATACAAAGAAGGAGTGAAATTAAGTCTACAATTTAATTGATAAATTAACTTTTATTTGCCCTCATACATTCAAATATGTTTATTACTTTAACGAAGAGATTATTTTAACTATAACTTTTATACATGTTTGCTATTTAACTTCTTCCAATCTGTGTTATTCTGTTAAGGATAGGAAGATGCTAGGAAAAGTAGGAAACGAATGGGAGTGTTACAAGTTTAATGTGCCCTCGAAAAAGTCAAATCGATGGTTGTTCCAATCGAGTGGAAGAGAGACAGATGCGGCGCAAGCGTACAATGAGCGTAACGGGACACTTTTAGGTGCGTGCAGCCGGCGTTCGTCGATTTATTAGACGTTGTCACGTCAAAAAATTGCCAGATAATCGCAATAAAAATGAACGGGAAAGGTGGAGGTGGTGTAGTAAATGTGGGAAAAAGTGTGGCGAGCCAGCGGTGAGGACCGTGTGGCACCCCTGACAGGATGAGGCTGCCGCCCTCTCCATACCAATTACGCGCCGCGCGCTGCCCGAATGTATTTATGTATCCTCCCGGCGGCGCGCACTTCCTGCGACCGACGGCGCCTCAGGTACGCGGCTCTCGCCCTTACGTCACCACCCCCCCCCCCCTCCCTCTTGCGCGGATTCCCGTCCTCTGCTGGTCTCCGTCTGCGAGAGGAACTAAAGATTGTTCAAGACGAGGGCAACAAATGAACGGTTAATATAACAATTATACATCACACGATTTCATGCTTTCAGTACTTACATGCTACGAGTGATAAAAGGTTTGACATAAAATTCGCAAAAACCAATAAATAAGGGTATAAAACACCTAGTACAAACAATTAATTTGGTCATTTTTTTTCGTGCAAAACACGAAATTCTAGAAGCAAAAGAAAAAATTTAGGACACCACCCCCCTAAAGGTGGATTGCTTAAAGAGAATGGTTGTGAACAAGCTCGCCCTGGCCCCTGTACGTGCCCGCGCGATCAGAAGCCAGCAAGCGGACGGTGGAATAAAGCCGGCCGAGGGGTTAAGGGGGCGACAGGGGCAGGTCCAGACAGGCCTGGGGGCTCTTTGTTCCCGGCCAGACACAAAGCCCTCATCAGGCGAGGGCTGAGCAGCGCGCCACCACGCAGCAGCCACGCACCGCCTCGCGAACTGCTACGAGCACAACTGGGTGTTGTACTGGGGGACGCACCACAACGCCGAAATACACTAACGCCGAAAAATGTCATTGCAGGACTGCCACAAAGGTTAGGTTAGGTTAGGTTAAACTAGGTTAGGTTAGGCTAGGTTAGGCTAGGCTAGGCTAGGCTAGGCTAGGCTAGGTTAAGTTACGTTAGGTTAGGTAAGGTTAGGTTTGATAGTGGTATTTCGGCGTTAAGGTACATTTAAGAAACACACACAAATTCATTCAGTTGTTATTTCGGCGTTGTGGTACACAGCAGTTTTCTAGCTGTCGGCGTTGTGGTCAATGTTGACATTCGGCGTTACGGTATTTCGGCGTTGTGGTAACGACCCGTTGTACTGTTGTAGCCCGTGTGCTACGTGCTACGCGCTACCTGCAAGACGACCACAGGGCAAGTATGGGCAGGCACGTAGCCACGTGGGGTCCGGTCCCCTCCTTTACAGGATTATTATATAAAAAAAAAGTACGATAAAAAATAACGCACAATGCCCTCCACTGAACGTGATCACTTAAATAATCTACATTAGCTACTTTTAGATTATGTACTTAGAAAGGATCATTGCAGTACATTGTGGGCTAAAATAATGTATTTCCTCCTCATTATAGACCGACATGCTTACTGCACAGAAGCAACAGGAATTATTTATCTAGTAATTATTTAATGCTGGTTTGCACAAGTGTCACTGTAAGCATGACTTTTATGCCAACTTTATGTGTGTTTAAGACTTGTTTGTAGATAAATAAATAATTGACTTAAGAAAAACTATTAAATACAAAACAAAATATTAAATGTTAATTTTCTTCAAGGTTGGAATTCTACTATTCCCTGTGATTTGATTTAAGTGTGAAAATCAATTTTCTTTTAAAATTAAAAACTAAAAAAGTCTTATAAAAAGTGTATATAATGATTGTACTGGACCCTACACCTTACAGAATCCTGGCTACGGCCCTGAGATGGATACTTGCTGCTCTATAGCTGTTGAGATACGCCACAGGGTAAAGAGTAAAATAACGGCTGTCGAAGTTATTGCATAAGATATAGTCCAATGGTAAGAAAACACGCACAGGCAGAGCCGTTGTGAGAAATCAAAAAAAGATTTCGGGCCCCCGTCCCCCATTTCCTAATGTGCTATTTTTCCAAACTCCGCGGTTTATAAAAGACATAAAAAAATAAAAAGACTAAACGAACGTTACAGTGGCCATAACTTGTAAGTGCCCATGAATCCTTGGGAAGCTATCTTTTCACAGGCGAGAGAGATAAACGCCCGATCGTGCATCTTCGGTTTTTTTTGTTCATTGTAACTCATGATAACTAATAGTCAATTAGGTTAGCTACATTATAAATACTTTAAAACATTGTGGACGGTTTATTTGATTAGGATAGCTACATTAAAGATACTGTGAAATCATGTAAACAAAAAAAAGCGAACATGAACTTCGGGTGTGGCTCTCTCGTCTGTGAAATGAAGGCTTCCCATGAATCCTATAGGCTTTAATGTCGTCCTACTCTCAGGGCAAACTCTTCCATAAACAGAATGTGCACATGGATTTAGTCGAAATGAACAAGTGTGGGCAAACTTCCCGTCACGATCGCGGGGTAACCACGGGAAATACGGGAAAGGCCGGACACAGGAGCGGGGGAAGGTTGAGAAGCAGGTAGAGGGAGGGGGAGAGAGGCAGTTATGTGCGCCTCGTGATACGTCCAGCGGGGGTTCAAGTTGCTTCCGGGACGGACAGAGGGGGAGGGGGGCGGGGACCGGAACAGGCTCTACGCCGCGCGGCAGGGGTCACCAGCTCACCAAGGTCGGCCGCCACTAGGCCCTCCCCCGCCCTCCTGATCCCCTGCTGCTACAGCAACCCCTCGGCACTCCAGACCCACTCGCAGCTATCATCTCTATCGCTCAGCTGCGGGCTTACGACCTCGTGGGCCGAAAGGCAACCCCATTGCAGCACCCAGCCTTTGCAACACGGGAAGCCTTCTTTTCACAGACGACAGAGCCAAAACCCGAAGTTCCCCGAAGTTCATGCTATTTTTCCGTATCTTTAATGTAGATATCCTAACCAAATCAACCGTCCACAATGTTTTAAAGTATTTATAATGTAGCTAACCTAACCTAATTGACTATTAGTATCCTTTTATCAACACCGCCATATTTATTATTTATTTACAATGAACAAAAAAAAAAAACCGAAGATGCACGATCGGGTGTTTGGCTCTCTCGTCTGCGAAAAAAAGGTTTCCCTAGCAACACATGCAAACGGAATATGCCAGAGTTATAACTTAACCACTACATTTCGGGTGGGAATAATGATAAAACACTAACATTCCTTTTAGACAATGGAATAAGCCGAGCCCAAAGCACAAATTAAGTTATTTTTTTTCAACAATACTGGCTATCACTCTTCCCCTTCGCTCTTTGAATGACAAGACATTTTGAGTGACCACAGTTTTCTTTTAATACGGCGCGGCGTGGTAAAAAACACTGCTCGTAACTTGGATTTTTTTTCCCTAACCTAACTAAAACCATTGAATATATATATTCAATGCTAAAACTAAGTGTATTTTGGAGGGGTCCGGGTTAGGGAGGGACCTAGGTGCGTCTCAGGCCGAAGCCTATACGCCTAGTCATGCTGGGATTAGCCATGCAGGGAGAGGGTCGCATGCATCATGTGCTAGGAGGGGATTGGCCAGCCATGGCAGCGATTGGCGCCATGACTAACTCCCCTCACTCTTAAATCTAGACTATAACTAGAGATAGGTTGGGCCCAGGTAAAACCTGCATAGACACAGGGAAAACCCTGGGCACATTCATGCGGGATGCAAATTGGCATGCATTATGTGTAGGAATTTACAGGAGACAGAGGATGGTCTGGATTAAGTGTTGGACAGAGTAGAAAAGAGTCTACTACGCGGGGGTTGGGGACTTGGACTCGTGGTCCGCTTTGCTAATTGTCCAGTACTGGATTTAGTGACCAGGGACGCAAGCGCCCCTGGTGGTGAGTGGTCTCGTAACTTGGGTCACTAATATAACGAGCGGAAAATACCGAAACATAAAAATGGTAAAGCATTACTGGTCGAAGATTGGAACAGCACAGTCTTGTGTGTGTGAATGTTCCGTTATACATGAAATTAGTGTTTTTTTTTTACCAGTGGCATTTGAGGAGTAGTTGCATGCTCGAACGTATCCATGATAAAAAAAAAATTCAATGTTCAAATTGTACTACTTTGTAAACATTATTAGTGTGTTCAGAAATGTCAAAACGTTTCGCTGGTTTGCGGAAGGCTTCAATAAGTCCAGAACCAGAAGGTTGTAGGCGAGTGCTGTAGAGTTGCTGATGCAGTTCGTTCCCCACTGAAAATGCGTTCACAGCGGCCGATCGCCAGCGCAAGTCGAGACGCGAGCAAGCCTCACGGAGCCGTGGCAGTAGCGAGGGTGTCTGGCCCCCTCCACCCAAACAACCCGGCCTCCCAACTTTTTATACACAACCCCTCCCCCGGCATGAGCCCGACCACAGCTGTCGTGCAGCAGGGGTGGCCACGCGGCGCGCCAGACGCGAGCCTAGCGCTCCAACTCCGCTGCTGCCAGTCGCCCCGCTGGAGTTGCATCGTTGAGGTGAAACTTCTTTGGGCACGATGAAAGTAAAATTTCAAGGCCGAATTTTAATGCAACGTTTTCGTGAAACATTTGTCACGCGAAAAGGACTGATAATAGGTACTTGGTCAAAGAGGGGACGCACCACAACGCCGGAATGCCAAATTGACCACAACGCCGACAGCTAGAAAACTGCTGTGTACCACAACGCCGAATTACCACAACGCCGAAATATACTAACGCCGAAAAATGTCATTGCAGGACTGCCACAAAGGTTAGGTTAGACTAGGTTAGGCTAGGCTAGGTTAAGTTAGGTTATATTACGCTAGGTTAGGTTAGGTAAGGTTAGGTTTGATTGTGGTATTTCGGCGTTAAGGTACATTTAAGAAACACACACAAATTCATTCAGTTGTTATTTCGGCGTTGTGGTATACAGCAGTTTTCTAGCTGTCCGCGTTGTGGTCAATTTTGACATTCGGTGTTATGGTATTTCGGCGTTGTGGTAACGACCCGTCAAAGAGAGATGATGAGAGCACTATGCTATATACGTTGCCGGGCTCGTTTTCGTACTCTTTAATCGATTAATTCGCCCTCCTTCCTCCCCCCCCAAAAAACTCCCGAGATAGATGAACGAAAGAATAAGACAAAGAGAGTGCACACGCGCTTTTTTCAGAAAATAAGTATAGGTAAGTATTCTATACAGTCATCTGTGATTAACTTGAATTTTATATTTGCTACAAGCGCGCTCGCATTCCTCCTTGTTCAACCAGCAGCGTAGAGCGCGCTGTTGATTCAGTCCCTGCATTTCCCGTACAGATAAGAGTTACCCATTACGAATTTCATATTTCGTTCAGAGATTTGGCATGTCCCAAATGGCAGAATTGTTTGAAGGAACAGTAACACGCATAGTTTTTATTTAATGGTGTAATTTCAACAGTGAGTAATATTTATTGTTAATTAATCATTATTGATTGATCAATAATTATTGATATCCTGAGCACTTATTTTGAAGTGTCATAATTTTGTTAATTCATGTTTATTTAGAATATTGTCTTCTTTATCTCTGTCTCGCTGCCGTTTTACCCCTTACGACATAGTTACGAGTCGAGGTTCGAATTGGCAAAAAAGTTTCATTTCTATTACGTGTTCTGAGTTATCATGTTTCGACAGATTTTCTGTTGCACCGCTGTTTTGAGCGCCGAGCAGAGAGCATTGGGAACTTCGTCATGTGGGTTCACAATGATAATATCGGATCGACCCAGTGCGAACAGACATTCATGGAATTTGTAAGGACTTTACGCACGATATATATCATCTCTATCCCTCTCCATCCCTCATCTATGCGTGTTTGTATAAATTATCTGAAAAAGGCTGTACAACCACGTCCCACAAGAAACACCCTATAATTTAAGTGTTTGGATTCCTCGTTATTTTAGTTTAATGCTTTAGTAAGGCTTTTTATTTCACAAAAATTACTGCCTATAATTAATTATTTTTTTAAAGCCAAAACTGTTCGTAAATTTACGACTTTCAATTTGCAAAAACTTTTAAATACTGCCATGTTTTCCGTCGTTTAAACTCAACGGAGCTGATATCTTGTTCCAACTTGCTAGTCGTGTTACAATCGATTGTAGTGACTTAACATCGTTCCAGCCCACTAACATAAAACGAAAAGATCGTGTAGCCCCAAGGTTTTAGAGGAATGACCAATAGCTAATTTTTGGGCACGGTCAGACCGCGGATAAAAGAGCAAAATGGCGCAACAGGCAAGAATAAGAGCATTACTTCTCGTCGACAGCAAGGTTACGAGACGGAAAACAGACGCCACAATCAGGGATAGGGCATGGGGTATTGCTATGCATTTGCCTGAAGTGATTTAGAGACAACACAACCCAGGCTGTCTAGCACCTAGCCGTCTTTTGAACATTGAATGCAGCAACAGGAAACGAATTTTTCTACATATACTTCAACTAGGACGATTTTTGTTTTCCTTGCGAGTCACCGTAAACATAAATGGACAAGCCTTAACTTAGATAAATTTTTCTTACAATTTTTTTTAACATCACAGGTACATTTTACATAAAATAAATAAAATTTGCCATAGAAAATATATATACTATTCACAGGAACGTGTCGTTTTTGTACAGCTATTCACACTTAATGTGTGACTGAAAATTGAAGTGAGGCGTCAAAAACCAAATGCAAATTAGCAAAACGTTGTTGGAAATCAGTTCCGTGACTCCCAGAACAGTTAAAAGTTTATTTCGAGACTTTTTCGTGATCTGTCCTTCGGTTTCTTTTTCGTGACCATGATTTCGTGGCCTGTAGGAACCCCGTTTTTAATACGTACACTAGAGAGATAAAACTTCAGCTATTTATAGTTAACGACGGGTAAATGAATGCCGACGGTAAACATAACTCGCATAAAAAAAAACAGCTCTAAGGCGCAGGGGTGGGCACACAGATGAGCACAGCACCAGCGCTCCTTCGCTTTATCCACGCCGATCCTGCCCCAAGCGTCTACGGTAACCAGAACACTATGGCGTCCTCGGCAGTCGAGGCCTATACACGCGCACTTTGCCCGCCCAGATAGTTTCCTCTCCTCCTGTAGTTCTCCAAACAAACACACCAATCGAGATAAGCGGCTGCAGCTCAAATTGTTGGCCCAGGGGACACACGCCACAGCAGAGATTACAGGCAAAAACACTGCGTTGCGTCTTTTCCGTCCACCAAAATAACAAAAGAATCTGAATTACGCGGAATTAAAAATCAATAAATCATAATGGCGATGTATCTATCTTCCCCCCCAAACCCTATAAAAAAACACTTGTCATAAGCGATCGTGACCAAGATAAATCATCGTAACTTTGTCACTCACGATACTTGTACCCTCCAACTCGAGTGTCAATAGCGTGTTAATGGTACGGAAACTAGCGAGACCTAATCAAACCAATGTCACGGTAATCTCACACTCGCTTCACATCAAATGCACACAACGGTTTACACGCTGTATTCTTTGTGCTTAGTATTAACTACGGAACAAAGAAGTGAGCCTGTAGTTGAACTAGCGGAGCGTCCGCAAATAAGTTTAATGTGCATCCACACAACATCCTGGTAAAGCTTTCAGGTTTTATATTGTAAGATAAGCAGTCAAAAATGCAGTTTTGGGCTATATCGAACGTATTTAAAATCACGTACGTACACTACGTAATATGCATCAGAAATAGTATGAAATGAATGTATAATAAGTAATGAAATTAAAAAAAAAGGACGATTGGCAACACTTTACAAAGCAACTTACCCATTACTCATGAGCACTATAGATAAATTCGTGCCAACATACGCGCAACATGAATCTTTAACATAGCCTGTAAAAGGCGACTTTTAAATACTGGGCATAGCTTGCGATACAGCTTCCGAACATATTTTGGCTTTACATGGCGAAGGAACCAGTTTTGAAAAGAAAAAAAAAAAAAAAAAAAAACGCCAACACTTGAATACCCGCGTAGTAACACAAGTCGCCCGTATGAAATCAGTTATTTACTTCCAGCGGTTAGGGTGGCGGACTATATTAATAATATCAAACTCCAATAATTTTTCCGTCGACAAAATATGATAGCTCAGTAGACTGCAATAACATAGCGATTGTTTCCTTGTGATTGGCGGCCGTCTGCAAGAGAAGCCACTGCCCTGTTTGGCCGGGCCATTCAGGTCGCATTTGCTTCCGCGCTGGATGGCCGTGATTGGCGTGCTGACAGTGACATGTACCCGACATAAACCCAGCCAACCACGAAACAATGCTACAAAAATTAACACGCTAACTGGTCTGGAGATCTTTTCGCGAGAAATACATGTGAAAATATATCGTGGGTATACTGCACAAAGTGGCAAAAAAAAAAAAAAATTGAATAAATATCAGCCTCGAATAAAAAAAAATTCAACCTCAGTATCTCAATTAGTAGACAAGGCATAAAAAAATTTCTATATTCTAACCAAGCATCAAAATTGTTTGATAAATATGAGTGAATCAACTAAGTTGCTCTTGGCAGTATACCTACGATATGATGCCTTGTCATGCCAAAAAATTAAAAAAAAAAAAAATAAAAAAAATTGGTTGTCTGTAAAGTGGGTTTACGGACGATAGTTTAACGTGACAACGTCATAACAAAACATCGATGAAATGATTGCATACTTTATGAATAAAATTGAATCACTTTTATTTTAATAATAAAATAATAAATACTTGAAATTATACTAGTAATCAGATTTTTAAAATACAAGAATAATTAACCTTTATTGCCGAAATTGTTGTTGTAATAAGCAATGAAAACCACATTAACTTTTCACTTCACTTTATAAACAGTCGAGTGGAAGAGCGAGAGATGCGGCGCAAGCGTACAATGAGCGTAACGGGACACTTTTTCGTGCGTGCAACCGGCGTTCATCGATTTATTAGACGTCACGTCAAAAAAAAAACAGAATTAAAACATACGAACTGACTCTCCAATTAAACCTATTTCAAATGACATCGGCATTAGGACAGTAAGTTCCTTATTTCAAGTGGGTTGAGATGAGCCTGCAATGGAGGAAGGAGAGAGAGGGTTGCCCAGCCCTGGGCCCTGACGGGTCAGAGGAGGTTGTTCCAGCTGACCCCGGCCATGGGCTGCCGGCGATAGCCCTCCGCGCTTATCTCGCGGCTCGACACAAGCACACTGCCAGGGTCGCCGACCCAACACGTCTCGACAACACTCCTACACCTGCAGCAGGTACCCGGATGTCCGCCCCTCCCCCTCCCCCCACACCCTCTCTCCCGGGGAACGCGTCTTGGATGCAGCAGAGGCGGTCACGGGCCATGCATTCAGCAACACTTGGCTCTCTGTCGAATAAAACAGCGGGAAAAGTAGTTTGTCCGCCATACCCTCAAATCAAATTCTAAATTCCGCGTACGTTCCTAGAATTTTGAAGAAAAAATAAATCTTCGTGAAGCCTATATTTACTAACAAAAGTGTGAACGCAACCTTTGGTAAATTCTGATGAACGGGAAGTTTGGCGTGACCTCTCTACACGCTGGGGAAACTTGGCACCTAGATACGGGGCAACGTGGATGGCAGATTGTTCCGACCCTACGGCCGGCATTCTCACGTTCCCCTCCCACATGTGCGCCCTATCAGGGTAGGGCGGGAGAAACTACCAGTTGGATTTATTTACGTTCCAGAGAATAATTTAAACAGAACTGTTGGGGATCACTCCCTCTTGTTTGATCGGGAGGGTATTAGAGCTTCGGCAATGACCAGCAGCCGGGGCCACCAACCCAGCATAGTCGCCGCCTCAGCCCTTCTACCTCGCTCAGCTGACCAGACAGTTGGCTGCCGGGCCGTATTTACGCGCAGGCTATCTAGGCTGTAGCCTATGGGCCCGCACCACAAATGGGGGCCTACACCACACGACACGGAAAAAAAAAAAACTGCGATGTGGATCTTCTTATATTCTTAAAATACGCGTCGACACAGTGTCCAGTTGTTTTGTGTGGATTAATTGCGCCGAACTAAACACTTCTGTGGAAAGCTGATAATATGAGTTGTGTCAGCATCTAGAAATTGTCGATTATTTTCATTGGTTTTGGTGTCACTTAATTCCTTAACATTCTAAATACTGTTTGGTTAAATTGTCTAGGGGAGCGTTCAAGTATTACGTAACGCAATTTTTTGATATTTTTGACCCCCCTCCCCCCCATGTAACGCGCCGTAACGTTTTTCTGTACCCCCCCTCCCCCCTAGTAAAACGTTACGTAACCCCAAGTGACCATTTTTACCTAAAAGTCACAATTATGTGGCGTAACGTACCGGAATAAGTCACTAAAATACCTTTGTTATTGTTTTAATCGCGTTAATATTATTTATTAACATTTGAAATGTCTTGTTTTTAAAAGCAAGAGTTTTTTTTGTCCTAATAAATTTTTACTACTCAATCATACATTTAATTACGTAGTTTTCCTGACTTGGCTCTGTCATTACACATTTTTTGCTTTTTCCGCCATTGTTCTTCTCATGCATTCTCCTATTTTAGCGTTCTACGAATAAAGCTATTAAAATCAAATAACAAATTTTATTTCTAATAATTATTTTTACCTTTGGCAATGCAATTACAAACATAAAACTAACTGCAATAAAATATATTTGTCAAAATATAATCGTATTTAAGAATACGATTGAACGAAAACGAAAACGAAAACGAAAAACATTTAAAATAAAATTAGTCATAATTAAAATAAGTAGATTGTAAAAAAAAAAACAATTCAATTGGAGTTTTACTGCTCCTCTGTCCATGGGTTTGCCAGCCACTCAGATTCTTTCATACTGGCATCCGGAGAGCAGACGAAGAGGGTTCCGGAATTGTTAACCCGCTTGCATCAACTTCATCTTCGTCGAGCCAATCGGCATCCTCAGACGATGTTTCACAGCGACGCACAATGCAGAGAAGCTCATTTGCCCTTCTTGCAGCAAGTCGCTGTGGCCGTACTCGACTTTCACGAAGGTCTTGGGCAGTCTTGCCATGCATGTAACGATTGTGCATTTGCACACTCTTGTGGGATGTAAAATAAACCCCACAGGTTGAACATGCTCGGTTATTTAGGTCGGATTGTACTGATGGGCAAAAGAAATCGTAAGGCATCTGCTTGAACCCTTCTAGAGCAGGCGACAGATCAACAGACAACCTCACAAGAAGTGGCGAAAACTTGCATGATCCTTTGTCTATCTGACTAGGTACCACGAGCTTGTTTGCGGTTTGAAGGATTGGGCAGGGTGGCGGCAGGAAATTTTCTGGAAAGACAGATTTTAATGCACTCTCCAAGTGGGAACAGCAGGATTCATCCGCGCATTTAATAATTTGCAAGAAATATTGTGATTCACGGACGTGAGCGCTATACCGCGCCATATTAGGTTCTGCTGGATCCTGCAAGCTATCTTCAGGGTTTCTATATTCCGCCGAAACATCTTAGTTGTCAATTTTCATACAGTCGGCCGAGTGCTTGGATCACATAAACGAAAAGGGTTGCCATCTTGGGAGAATAAAATACGAACAATTCAATCGGGAATCCCCCGTAAAAAATAAACGAAAAGGGTTGCCAACTTGGGAGATTTTAATTCACTAGTTTTTTTATTAACCTTTCAGACCAATCGTCTTTCGTACCACAACATCACTGTTGTGATGAGAGAAAATCTCACACATAGAAAACAGTGTATTTTGAATATCAATACCTATATAATTTCTAATATGGCGATTGGAGTCTACGTTGACAACCGAAGTATAACGAAGCCATCCGAATAGCGGTATTTTTTTGTTTTAACTACTTTACTGGAGTGACGAGAAAAACTATCACAGCTGTTGATATATATATATATATATATATATATATATATATATATGTGTGTGTGTGTGTGTGTGTGTATGTATATATATATACACATTTGGAGTAAAAAAACAATATTCATTAATCCTGTAAAACAAGCAGAAGCAATTATGTGAAGGTAAAAAAAATTAAGTTATTATACCATTTGAAATTTTGAAAAAAAAAAAAAAAAAGTTTTAAAAAATGCGTGAAAGAATCTGTCTCTACGCGACCGTTCTGAAGGGTTTAAAAAAAAAAAAAAAAAAAAAACGTAACGCGTAAGTCAAACCCCCCTCCATCCCCTGTAACGCATCGTAACGTTTTACAAGACCCCCCCCCCTCCGTTACAAATTCGTTACGTAATACTTGAACGCTCCCTAGTTTAATAATTAACTAATTTTTCAAAATAGAAAATTGATCAAAAATATGAGTTTTGTAGGTCAATTAAAATAAACTAGCCACCCAGACCCAGGCAAGAGGCACCCACTGCTTCACTGGAATGGGATACTCAATATACCCCCCTTCCCCTTAGAGAGGGCCCGCACCACAGACTCAGCCTAGGGGCCCACAGGCAGTAAATCCGGCCCTGGTTGGCTGTGTCATCATGGACGGCAGACTGGAGGCAGCAGCCCCCGTCAAGGCGTGACCCCAGCACGACCCGCCGTCGCCGGAGGAGGCGCTCTTATCGCCGGTTATCCCCGCCGACAGGCGGCTCGGCGCCGGCGCCCCCCGACGGACGAGCAAACACGAGATACGAGCCCGACCGACGCCTCCCCCTGGCAGCCGGCAGGAGCCTGTGTTTGAGGCGGGTCCAGCAGGGGCAACAGTCACACATTGCCGCAAACAACACGTCCAACCCGGTGTTACACTGTGTCACACACTGCCGCAAACAACACGTCCAACCCGGTGTTACACTGTGTCACACTGCCGCAAACAACACGTCCAACCCGGTGTTACACCGTGTCACACACTGCCGCAAACAACACGTCCAACCCGGTGTTACACCGTGTCACACACTGCCGCAAACAACACGTCCAACCCGGTGTTACACTGTGTCACACACTGCCGCAAACAACACGTCCAACCCGGTGTTACACTGTGTCACACACTGCCGCAAACAACACGTCCAACCCGGTGTTACACTGTGTCACACACTGCCGCAAACAACACGTCCAACCCGGTGTTACACTGTGTCACACACTGCCGCAAACAACACGTCCAACCCGGTATTACACGGTAAGAAGAACACGCAGGAAGAGAGATATTTCAAGAACAAACACTAATATACCCCACTCTCACATGCTTGTACACTGAGAGAAAGGTTTGTTTGCCTCAACAAAATATTATGTGTTTGTATGCATGTGGCGAAATAAATATATTTTGTTAATTCAAACAAATGTTTTGTAGTAGGAAAGATTCTGTCGACCCAACAAAATTATGTTGGTTAACTCAAATGTAGATTTGGTTAGGTGTAACAAATAATTTTTGTTTCTTACCGAGTTTGGTTAAGCTAACAAAATATTTTGTTCCACCAAGTAAATATTTGTTTCGCCATATATAAACAAATATTTGTTTGATTCAAACAAACCTTTTTTCTGTGTATTTTGTTTGGGAAACTTTTATTGTTAGGGAGAATCAGACCCCGCCGTGTTTGATTTATTCCATCGTTTTATTATAATTGTAATTTTTAACTAGTTGTCCAAAATTTTGGCAGGTCAAGGCATAAATCTTCAGACCTTCTATACCTCGTTGCAACCACACATTTACCAACAGGGTCTAGTCTACAAGCGCCACGAGGAAACCAACTACTATTTCTTGCGGACGACAAAAAACTGTCATAACGGTCACACCAGTTCACAAAAGTTGACTTCAACAAGTAGCCAAAGCTAAATAAAACTATGCCATGTCAAATCAAAACAAATTTAGCAAGAATATATATTACAAGCAGTATCGAAATATTTTAAACTGCAAAACAGCGCGGCCTAATTCCCCTCAAGTATGCATATATGAAAGTAAGTAAGCACTTTTTTGAAACGCTCTCAATGAACGACAAACCACGTCCATGCGGCCATATGACGGCGACTGAGTGGACAGAACGCATGGATCCCAAGGGCGAAACGACGGAAACCCCTCACCCCCCACCTACCCGGGATCATAACCCGTATCGCCTAGGTAATGGCTATATTCGCTCTTTTTGAGGACCAGATTTCTTTTTGCCTTCTAGTCCGAGGAACAGACACTTATGATTGCACATTTTACAAACTTTGTCTTGCATGTTCCGTACAGGGGCTAGTAGATGAAATTGTCATGTTAAAAAGTAACAAAAAAATATTTTAAAATAATATTTACATAAAATCTAATAAATAACAAGTATTACTATTGAACAATAAATGAATAAAAAAATTGGTTGACTGTAAAGTCGGTTTACGGACAATAGTTTAACGTGACAACGTCATAAAACATTGATGAAATGATTGCATACTTTTATGAATAAAATTTAATCATTTTTATTGAATTATCACTATTTTGTATGGATACAAGGAAGGAGTGAAATTAAATCTACAATTTAATTGATAAATTTACTTTTATTTTCACTCATTAATTCAAATATGTTTATTACTTTAACGAAAAAAATATTTTAATTAAAACTTTTATACATGTTTGCTATTTAACTTCTTCCAATCTGTGTTATTCTGTTAAGGATAGGACGATGATAGGAAAAGTAGGAAACGAATGGGAGTGTTTCAAGTTTAATGTGCCCTCGAAAAAGTCAAATCGATGGTTGTTCCAATCGAATGGAAGAGAGACAGATGCGGCGCAAGCGTACAATGAGCGTAACGGGACACTTTTTCGTGCGTGCAGCCGGCGTTCATCGATTTATTAGACGTTGTCACGTCAAAAATGATTGTTTTGGGTTTTTCCGCGTGTCAGCAGACAAGTACAAGGACTTGTCAACACACGACAGTTGTTGGACGATGGCAAGATGGTCAAGGCCACTCGAGGCGAGTGGTCAGCGGGCGAAGAGGGGGGGCGGGGGAGTGGCGTGTCCAGAGTGCTCGTGCTTGGCCGCGGTGTCGAAGTCGGGGATGGACAAGGGGGGGGGGGGGGGGGTTGGGCAGGCACTGCAATTAGCGCAATTAAGGCGCGCCGCCTCGTCTGGGCGCCTGCAACACGTTACACGCGACTTGACCGGGGGGAGAGAGGAAAAAAAAAACACAAACCCTTTTAGGACCTGGTGGAGAGACTGCGATGAAAAAAAATTAACGTACAACGCATTCCAATGGACGTGAACACTTAAATCATTGCCGAGTGTTTCTTTTAAGTAACCAAAGCATCGGGACAGATGCTACCCAGGCTATAGGTATGTAGTATGCCAGTTGTGGACAGAATACTTTCGTTAGTTGATTCCAAATGTTTATGTTAACTGGAATGCACTAGAAGCAACAGACAACCCACACGGGGATACCGGTGACTCACCGCCGGTAAATATGATACATAATTATTTTACCTCACTTAACTGAAATTCGTCGCTGCAGATGCAAAGCTTTGTATGTAATTTTTTCTGTTGTACAACTTCAACGTAAAAAAAGGTGAAAATTTCCTGCACCTAATGCAGCTCACAAATGATAATATGGAACTAATGGTTTTGGGACTTCCAACTGAAGAAATACTATCTTCCTAGAAAAGAATAAATTGGTTTAATGTTATTGTTTAACCTCCTTCCAACCAACCAATTTTGGCAGACGAGAGGTTTGCATCTGTAGCCACAAAGATAACCGTAGGTAGAGAAAGGCAATACTTAGCGCATGTGGTATGTACTAGTCTCTACAGGAAAAGAAAACCCTCCTCCATACAATATATTACACATTGCCATACGTGGAAAAGCATATTAACTGTGGTTACATTATTTTAATAGTCGGTTAAAATGCTTTGAATATTTTTACAATGTGGCGAAAAAGAACTATTAATCAGTTTGGGGGGAAAAAAATCCAGTCCGGACAAAATACTTCATTCTTTGTATTTCTGTAGGTGAAGTATTGCCAAGCTTTTAAACATTTCGATGAAGTAGTTGTTCACTTATTTTCAAAACGGTCACTAACTCGTTTGAAAACAATGTTTTAATATCAATCATGCCTTAAGTACACACTGCCAATCTTGTGGGTAGCTAGCAAGATCAAGACACGGAGGAGAAACAATATCATGCGCTACCAGCGCATGTTAATGCAACTGTTTTAAATGCCGATCAGCCACCATCTCAGAAATAATCACACACAAGTAATTTTTTTCTTTCAACGGGGCTCTGAAAGTGGTTTTTTTTTCCTCTCTCTCTCTCACTCCCTCTCTTCTAATGGCCACCATCCCCTTGCTGTATGCACGCGTGTTTACCATTCATCAGCATGCCGCAGCGCTCACAAACAAACCAGCTGCCGCGCCGCGAAGCAGAAACATTGTTTCCACGCGCCTGGAGTTACCCGCTTGTGTAGCGCGCGCACCGGGTTGCATACACGCCAGGCGCTACCCAGCGCGCGAGCAGCTACGCAAGAGCACAAGACGCTGAAAGTTCCAACAAAGACGTTTTCCTGTACCCGTTCAAAAACTATGGAAGATTAAGAAAAGCAACGTACGCATACACCAAGTTTCAACTTCTTGTGTTTTGAAGACGGAGACGTCAAAAGTATAGATGACACGATTTTGTTTTATTAATACATCATGTTTTCACTCAAACTTTCGCAATTTAACATTTTTGTCATGTTAAATATGAATCATCAAAAGCAGCCCAACTGAACAATTTGTTTTCTGATGTTTTATAATTTCAAAAAGTACGGTTGGTAACGTGTTGCGATTTTCGTATTTTATAAATGTCGATGATTTACTTGCGTTGGTTCTGTGTTGAGTTATTGCGTAGTTTATAAACACGGACTAAAGACGATGAGAACTCTAAACCACTTGGGCTCAGCAGGCAACAAACTTTCCGGGTGGAACTTGAGGGGAGTTTTTAAAAAAAAAAAATAATAAAACTGTTTTTTTAAATAATACTGATTTTGACTACGTCGGAAGTGTTTCAAAATAACATCAGCGTGAACTATTGGGCATCAAAATACAATTCTTTAGACACACACGCACATTTTCTGCGCGTACGAACTTTACGTATGTCTTCGCCACCATCAAAATCGCAACTCGATTCTTGCCACGATCGAAAAACCACACACGACCGAGACGTGCGCTCGTCGACAGTTTCACGGGCAGGTCCGCCCGATGGATTACAGATGAGCGTTTCGTCACGACGACAGTAAACAGGCGTCGGGACGCTCCCGCCAATACGAGATCACCGGCGACCCGCTATCGAGGGCGCCTCGCCCAATAAAAGCGCGTCGCGTCGGCGCGACACCGGCCCACAATGAGGCGGCGGGCGTGGGTGGTTGGTTGGTTTACGACTGGCGCGACAAGCACAAGTGAGTGATTGCGTTGTGCTGATGGAAGCGCCCGAGGAAATACCGTTAAAACATCCTCCTCCAACCCCCCTTTCCACTGTCAAGACAGCTGTTTTATTGCCAGGACATGCCCCCATGCGCGTGTGAATACCCCGTTGCCCCATGGCCTATACGTGCAAGGCGCTGGAATGGAGCCAAACAACGTTGTCTTTTATTACGTTTTAAAATGTGCTCGCTAACAACATGGCGGCAATTACTGGCCAGAACCTTGAAGAATGGGTAAATACGGGGAAGGACTACGAAACTGAAGTGGAAATCTGAAACCACTTGGGAAAGACTGCCCCCCCACACCCCCAAAGTTACCTTAGCCAATCGGAGATCAAACAATCTTCCGAATGCGAGCCGGATACGCTACTGCGTAACCCAACCAAATCTGGAAACCTATTTTGAAAACTGTACTTACTAATTATGAACCAGGGGTTGTAAGCAGGGGGAGATAGGGTATAAATCACCCCCCTCCCCTAGAAATTATAAAAAAAAAAAATCTTTAAAAAGCTATCATTCTCACCAATAAAAATAACAATAGTAGTGATTATCTATAACCTCCTTCCCAACATTAAATTCTGCGTGCGATCCTTAATATGAATATTAATGCAATTGAGATACAGAAAGAATAAACTGGCACTGAATGTATCAAGTTGACGATTGAAATCAAGTAAAAAATCAGCGGGGAAAAGAATTAATAAAAAAAGAAGAATAAAAAATAAGTTCTCGAATTTTCGAACGATATAAACGATTTCACTGCCGCGAATAGATTGATAATCGATTTCCCTGTTATTAATCGATTTCATAGCCCCTTCCCCTGTTGTGAATCGATTAAATAATCGATTGTCCGGGTCGCTCGGTCCTGCCCCTCGGGAGACGGCAGTGCGGGAAGCCGAGCCTGCTCGGTTGCGCCACAAGCCGTCCCCGACGACCTTGCCCACGTGTCACGTGATAACGGCGCTGCGGTCGCCGAGTTGCTGCGAGACCGACCACGCCCGGAGGCGCACGCCGTCACACCGGCGCGCAACGGGGACGCACCACAACGTCGAAATACCACAACGCCGAAATGCCAAATTAACCACAAAGCCGACAGCTAGAAAACTGCTATGTACCACAACGCCGAAATACACTAACGCCGAAAAATGTCCTTGCAGGACTGCCACAAAGGTTAGGTTAGGTTAGGTTAGGTTAGGTTAGGTTAGGTTAGGTTAGGTTAGGTTAGGTTAGGTTAGGTTAGGTTAGGTTAGGTAAGGTAAGGTTAGGTTTGATTAAGGTATTTCGGCGTTAAGGTACATTTAAGAAACACACACAAATTCATTCAGTTGTTATTTCGGCGTTGTGGTACACATCAGTTTTCTAGCTGTCGGCGTTGTGGTCAATTTTGACATTCGGCGTTGTGGTTAACGACCCCCGGCAACCAGCACCGTCCACGTCTGTGGCAGCCAGCTTTCCAGCCCGTCAAACCATGCTCACAAAGTACTGTAGTTTGTCGAGCTAAAATTTAATCTGAAACTAGCTCAAGAACCCGCTTTACTTGTCCTGAAGAGGCTTCTTTTAGTATATTACGATCGAATGTTTTTTTAAAAATAATATTAAGATCGAAAGTGAACAAATTATCACTGTAATAGCCATAGCCAGATGATTATGAAAGGACCAACAATGCAACAGCAAAATTTCTTCAAGTAGTGCCAAAATTTGCTTTTTTTTTGAGGATGTATTTTGAAATCTCACGTAGGCAAGTGAATTTCCTCTTGTTTCGAAGGTCAAGTGTACAAAATTTCACCTAGCTCGGAATGAAAATGTAGATTTGTATAAAAAAAACCTACAAAAAACGGAAACTACTATTTGTATATCTGAAAAATATAAAAATTACACAATTATCATAATTACATTACGATAGTTTGTCCTAGCAATTGTTTAGTTTTTATTAATTACGAATTCCGAAACCAAAATACCGAATGCTTAATTTTCGTACAAAATAAGGTGACATATTTTTTTTTCTTCGGAAAAGACCTACCAAGTAGAATAATGCCTCATCTACCAGATCTATAGGGTAGTTACGTTCTAGAATTCGTCATTTTGTTACAGAACGGGGCTTGAACAGAGGCACCTCATTGGTGCAAGGGTTAATAATATCACGGATAACAATAAAGATACTACATTCAAGTGTGAGCGTAACATGCATGTTTCAACATAGCACTTAAATGCAACCATTATGCGCTTTGTCACTATTTAACAAATTTTCATAACCTGTTGTGCGCATTTCATAAATTTCGTAGACAGTGTCAGCACACGAGCATCAAAAAAGTATTTCTGTAAAACAAAAAAAAAAAAAACATTAAATATAATTACCAGCCATTTTTATCCCAATTAGTATAAAAAAAAACAATAATCTGCAGATTGATTGAGTCCTTAAGCAGACTGATCAACCCAAACACATACAACTGCGTGACCAATCATAACTGAACAGTTTCCCCAGCTGCGTAAAAAAAAAACTTACACTATGCATAATTTAAGATTTAAATATGTCGAGAAACATTGTATTCCAGTATGCGGGACCGTCCAACGCATGTGTAAAAAAAACCGATTCAGCTTGAAATTATTACATTCTCCCTCCCTGTTACTTTGGCATGTAAACATTGTTGCCATAACGCGAGTAGAAGAGTTATCGTCGAAGGGGCAATGAGGAGGGGGAAGGCCAACGACGTAACTTAACCGACACGGTCAACATCGCAGGTAAACACTCCCGTCTACGCAACGAGCTGGGAGGTGAATTACCTCCGTAGCGACGAAAACACTCCCCCCACCTCCCCATTTCCCCCAAGATGGCAGCAACCCGCACGACGCACCCTACCCCCAGAGTATCACCTGTCAACCTTGCGAGATAAGACCTCAGATACGTAGAGACCGGAAAAAATCGCGTGTTCAATGACCTTCAGGATAGAATCCAATATCCACTACACACTCTGGCAAATTCCAACAGTTCATTGGCTGTTGACTTGCGAGTAAATTTCGATTGTGTGGCCTATGATGCGACGCTTCTGTGAGTGATGGGTCTCTAATTGGCCCCCAGTCCTCCAGATTAACAGTGAACCAATGGCAGAAGCAGCACTAAGGTATAATTATTTGAATTTTAGCATAACACGAAATGAACCCGTGAATTTTTCAGGTCTCTACCGATGCGTTATCCCTACAGTCTACAAGACCTGCGAAATTCGCGTTACTATTTGGAGGGGGGGGGGGGGGGATGTTAACGCATACCACCATGAACTTTAAAAACAGCGTTCTCGTCGGGCCCACAGCTATAGTCTTAGACACGTTCCGAAGAACATCGAAACCAATAACCACATTACGAAGTTCAAACAACCCACACACCACACGTGCTGTCCGGGCGAAAGTAAAATTTGGCAGCAGCCAATGGTCAAGTGCGTGGAGTTCATCCTGGTACCGGAAAACAACACGGATTTTGTACGTATCTAAGCTATTCCAGCCCAGGACACGTGTGTGTGATACCCGCCAACCTCTACTACCCGTCTAAAAAAACATGGCAATAACCGGCTTAATCGAAAGCAAAGAGAGAGTGACATTTTTGTGAGGGTAAGGAAAGTCCGCAGGACGAAACGTGAATGTTTCC
Source organism: Bacillus rossius redtenbacheri (assembly GCF_032445375.1). Taxonomy (NCBI): domain Eukaryota; kingdom Metazoa; phylum Arthropoda; class Insecta; order Phasmatodea; family Bacillidae; genus Bacillus; species Bacillus rossius. The sequence goes on along the minus strand of NW_026962011.1, from coordinate 46,193,135 downwards.
AATAAAAAAAATTCTTAGAAAAAAATTACAACTTTTAGACGAGAGCACTTCACAGTAATAACATCCGAAATGCATTCCAACTAATGCTCACGCTTATAATCTTTGCTAAACTTTACTTCTCCCTGACCAAAATTTCAATTTCCCTTACCTTTATAATTTTGTTTTAAATAGTTATTTTGTAATTTTCTGAACTTAAATAAAGGAGAAAAAAACAGCTGACACCATCCTCAGCAGGCCTAAATCTCTCTACCCTTTTTTATTAAAAAAAAAGAACTTTGCTTACGCCGTATTATAGTTTTTGAACCACCACCTAAAAAAAAAAAAAAAGGTTTTCACTGTTTGGGTTTCGGCAGCCTGGAGCCAGACATTTCCCCATATCAATATCACAGGGGGTGTTTCCACGACTTATCCAGGATTTCAAGTGAAACCTCTCACCAATTTTTAACTTTCTTGACTTTCCTTTGATTTTCCATAATGTGAGCAGCCTTCGTTTTCTTACGGTCAGTTTGGACACCCGGTGTGGTTGTTATCCTGATGCGAGGCATATTTGGGCAGAGCGACGCAAGGTCCCGACGTACCTCAACAGCCGGGTCCGTATCCATCTTCCTCCTGGAGAATAGGGCTCCCGTGGTAAAGGCTTCAGCGACTCCTCGGAGGTTCCGATCGCCGGCCGCTAAGACGGTCTTGGTCTCACTGGTCGCACGACGTCGTCACCGGACACTATTTATACAACCAGGAATACTACCGCCACCGACCAGGCGACAATATCGGGTTACCCCTTCACACCGCATTCCGCGACCTTCCCTCCCCGCTACGGGGGGAGGGGGGGGGGGGCTAAATATAAGAGGGAGGAAAGAAAAAAAAAAAAGGGGGGGAGGGAGTGTGGGTTGGCACCCGATTTCCGTATGATCCAGTTTTCGTGCCTCGTTATATATACTTCGGGGCAAGGTCGCGCGTGGATGCGCACTTGCGTTGCCGCGTCCTTGAAAAACGCTTGCGCAAGCGCGGGATCACGAGGGCTTAATTACCACACGAGGAAGAAAAGAAAACAAACCTGCTGGCAACACCTGCCCAAGATACCACTTCCCTGCTTCCAGAGAAACCACCAGTTCCCCACGCCAACAACACGGCAAAGAACACTTGGCCAGAGATGAGTCGACAGGGGTACCTTTTGGGTTTCGCCTACCTGGGTGTACACTGTGCAGAGCTTCACGAAAAAAAAAAAAAAAAGATATGTAAACGGTTTAACATATACAGGTTACGTCTCTTTACAAAAAAAAAATACATGAATATACTTAGGGCGGAATATTAGTTCCATTTCTGTAGTTCGTTTTTTAAAAGAAGAAAATGGCTTGAATGCAAGTTTCCAGAGTAATTATTAGACATGAAACGCCCTATAAATATTCTTGAATGCACCGAAGGGCCTTGCATTATACACCTTTATCTACATTTCTCCGCCATCTAATGTTACTGTTAACACAAATTTCATAGCAGCCCTATGCACGACGAGAAGACTGCGCACCAGTCGACACCCTTTGCGCTTTAGAGGCGATTCCGAGCTAGAAGCACCAGCGAGCGTCGCACTTATAATCCCGCCTCACTAACACACATACACCCTTAACTAGGCGGGCCCCTTATGGGGGGGTGGTATCCTAAATTATTCTGTTTATAATATTTCGATTTTTTTGCACATTATTTTTTTAGTAAATTCATAATATAACCATATTTGTTTATTAAAGATGTTTTCTATCAAGAAACTCCTTATTTAGTGGCTCCATGAAGTTAAATGGAGAAAAAAATTATGTCAATTGTAGGATGCACTGAAAGTATAAAATCGCGTGGTATATAGCGTTGGATTAACCTTTTGTATGTAGCCTTACATACAAAACTTTATTTTTCATAAATAATTAATTACATAAACAATTAGTTTTTCTTCCAAAACCATAGAAATATTAGTCTTTTATGGTTTGGGGAACCCTAATTCTTATGGATTTATGAATGATATTTTAAAAATAAAGTGTTTGAAGACTAAGGTTACACTTTAATGCTTAATTCAAAACTATATATCACACGATTCTATGCTTGTGGTACATGCTTCAGTAGAAAAAGCAATTTAGAAACAACTTTTGTTATATTATTAATTTATTTAAAATCATGTGCATAAAGACGAAATATTAGGAGCAAAATGATTTAGGTTACTAACCCCTAAAGGGGGATCATAACCCGCAACTTTGGATTTGGCAAATTTTAGCGATATAATTCAGATTTTAAATATATCCATTTAATTTAAAGGCATCTAATTTAATGGTGCAAATTAACACGCTTCAAAATTTACCCGCCGGGAGGAAATTATTAATTTCTCGTGAGCTCCTGTAGTTTACGAAATAATTACACTAGACACAAATGTCTTTCGAAATGTTCTTAAGCTAGGTCCCCTGACGTGTCGAACAAAAAATAAAAAATAAAAAATAAAAAATAAAAATAAATAGTTCATCTGTATTGCAAGTTGCAACATATATGTTTTTTTCCTGAAACGCAATATGGTGGGGTACGTTTCCTCCCCCTCGATCGCACATTATCCTCCCATCACACGCCTAAACAACATGGCAACGAGACCAGTGATCGGCGATCAGTGATCTGCTGACACGCCTCTAGAGAAGCTGTCGGAAAAATAAAATTGCCTGTGTGACACATGAACGAGAAAAAAAACCACATACACTAATTATAAATGTTTCGCTCAGTCTCACAAGCAGTGTTATTTTTTTTTTTTTTTTAATTTTAACACGATACCTCCGTTGCATTTGTTGGTTCTGTAACAAACATTTTCAACAGATACCCGCAAACTGTAAACATAAAGGATGTAAAGTAGCACAAGTGATAATTAGGGAAACTTTAGCGACCTTTTACACGTACTACGTTCTGTTGGGGAAATATTGGTGGAAGAAGCAACAGATTCAAGAGCAGCAACGAGAGACTGGAAATGTTTTGGTGCACACCAGAACCCGCGGCGCAGTTCTGGGGCGGGTACGGGGTATGCCAAGCACATCACTCTCGTCAAGGAGAGAGAGAGAGAGAGAGAGGAGGAGGAGAGAGAGAGGAGAGAGAGAGGAGAGAGGGAGAGAGAGGGAGAGAGAGGGAGAGAGAGAGGGAGAGAGAGAGGGAGAGAGTCGCGGGGGAGGGACGCCTCTGCGACACCTCTGGCTTTCGCGTTCCAGCGCGAACCGCCAGGTCCTATAATTACGCTCCGTCCGCGTCGCGCCAGCCCCCCCCCCCCCCCCCCTCTACTTCCGCCCACCAGTCGGAAATATATATAAACCGCATGCAGCAAAAAACTCTGCCCCAAATGAATGTATACAATCACCAGGGAATTTCAATGACTTTTCCAGGATTTTAAGTAGAATCCATGACGAATTCCGACTTGCCTGAATTTTTCTTGATTTCCCGTGCGAACAGGGTATTGCCGATCCCGTCAAGAAATAACAATGGTAAATGTTAAAAATTTTCTCTCGCTGCAACGAGAGTCGCTCTACCGGAATGTGAGTTACGCCCCCCCCCCCCCCCTCCAAACCTAAAGTAAGAGGTAGAACACTTGATGGACCATCACAACTCAACCGTTACAACTGGTACCAGTGCACGATCAAAGGAAAGCACCCCAGCGACAGAGACGCAACACGACGGGTAGCCTAAGACGTACATCAAGTTCTGTCCCTGCCCAAACACGCCCGAATATTCACCTTCGGCCAACCTCGGGTTTATTTGTATATATATTCATATTTCTCTATTTTAATGTAGTAACTAACCTAACTAACCGTCCATAGTGTTTTAAAGTGTTTTAATGTAGCTAACCAAACCGACCACTTTTAATATTTGAATTCATTTTTCACGCGCGAAAATGGCCGGAGGTGAATATTCGGGCGTGTTCGGGCAGGGACGGAACTTGATGTACATCTTAGGCTTCTCCAACACGACAGCCGACTAGACGTGCAGACCGCGGGGGCCCGCATCTCCGGCGCGAAAACAGGCGGCGATGGCCCTCTTCGTGTCGAGGAGGGAGGGAGGGAGGGAGGGAGGGAGGGAGGGAGGGAAGGTCATCGGAGCCGCGAACATCTGCCGAGGGCGCGGGGCTGTCCAAAACATCCTCTCCGCCTCCTGCCTACCAGCAGCCTCCCGATGAACACAACTAAACTACATGCTTCCCGATTGTAAAAAGCTTGCTGCCAAACGATAACAATTAAAAAAAAAGTCCCATGTTAGAACACTTTTTTTCAAGTCCTGTAAAACTATTATCATTGCATTGGTTAAACGATGTGAATAATTAAAAAAAAAAAGGGGGGGGGGGCTGTCTGTAAAGTCGGTTTACGGACGAAAAATTTTTACGTGATAACGTCATAAGAAAACATTGATGAAAAATTGCATACTTTTCAATCTTCCAATATTATTTACAGTTTTTTTTGCAAATTTAATTTAAATAATTTGTTTAAATATAATGACGAACAATTAGTTAAAAAGCCCGCCTTAAACTGTTTGATATTGTAGAAGATTTTCTCGCACGGCGGTTGGCCGGTTCTTGCACGCTCGGCTCAGGCGGAACGTGACAATTTTTCGTGCGTGCAGCCGGCGTTCGTCGATTTATAAGACTATATCACGTCAAAACAGACTATGCCAATCCCGACGCTTTACCAACGTATAACGAAACAGTAAGGTAATTTTTTTACACTTAAAAAACCGGCTTTGGAGTCTTCTATGTTGGTACGGGTTCTATCTTGGATTCGCTTCATCTCAGAAAACGTAGTTGTCGGTGTAGATTGTCTTAAGTTTCTTATATCCTCCCTCCCTCCCTTCCCCCCCCCCCCCCATTACAACCAGCTAAATGCTTTAGATGTAGCTATATATAAAAAAGAAGCGTTTAAGCATATAAAAAGGTATCTTCTTTGTGTGGGAAACTTTGTTAAGTGGTTCAGCGATAGTCATATGCATAATGCCACCAAATTAGTTTGAGGTGATATTTCACTCACTACATTGGATATCGTCAATTACTTTCTAAACAGTCATATCAGAAATATTTGTGGGGTGATAAAATTTGGTGTTTTCTGCGAACAGAAATGTTTGCTTGAGCTGTGTTTAAATAACTTACACGACTGAATACATATTTCTAAACGCAACTGTTAGTTTTAAAAAAAAGTACAGAACTGAACCAAGGAAACATAATTTACACAACCGGTATTTAAAGCGAGAGGAATAGATAGCACGATACCAGAGAAAGCAGACAAATAGTCATGAGGTCACGCCCGCAGTGATTAACGTTGCTGTATTACTTTGTTACACGGGGCTTTTTCACGAAGTGCCACAACAAAAACACTTCCTGAACAAAGAGCAGGCTCCAAAAGCATCTGTCACATGAACTTACTTCAGGCCGTGTCTAATGGCTGAAGTGGTCATTCGTTTGTTCGGTGGCTTTTTTTTTTTTTGTGGGCGACAGCTCACGACGACTGGGAACCGAGCAGTGATTCGTCACTAATCCGACATCCAAGATGAGGTCCAAGAACGCAGCCTTGCCCGCTACTCGGGTTGCAGATGACCGTCAGCCGAAGGCATCCGATACTGAGAGTCGAATTTCTATGCAGCCACACGAACACGCACGGAATTTCGCAATATATATATATTTTTTGACGTGACAGCGTCTAATAAATCGATGAACGCCGGCTGCACGCAAGATAAAGAATGACTTGTAGTCCCGTTACGCACATTGTACCGTCACGCTTTGTCCCATTGCGTTCATTGTACGCTTGCGCCGCATCTATCTCTCTCCCACTCGATTGGAACAACCATCGATTTGACTTTTTCGAGGCACACCAAACTTGAAACACTCCCATTCCTTTCATACTTTTCCTATCATCGTCCTATCCTTAACAGAATAACACAGACTGGAAGAAGTTAAATAGCAAACATGTATAAAAGTTATAGTTAAAATAATCTCTTCGTTAAAGTAATAAACATATTTGAATTAATGAGTTAAAATAAAAGTAAATTTATAAATTAAGTTGTAGATTTCATTTCACTCCTTCTTTGAATCCATACAAAATAGTGATAATTCAATAAAAATGATACAATTTTATTCATAAAAGTATGCAATCATTTCATCAATGTTTTGTTATGACGTTGTCACGTTAAACTATCGTCCGTAAACCGACTTTACAGACAACCAATTTTTTTTTTTTAATTCTTACTCACTCAAAACACATTATCTTTTGGGCGAGGAATGCTCTAAAAATCAATGTTTTCCTGGAATCATAAAAAAATAGCTACCTTTAAACGAAAAAAAAATGGTTATCGCAATGGTTTGGTTTGAAAATATTTTTACTGGCGTCAGATTAAATTTATAATACTTTGATACATTTACACCCTTAAATTGTTTCAGACATTGTGACTGTCTCTTCCAGTGTGACATATTTTATTGTTTGTCTTTGAAGCGAATACAATCACATACTTTAAATAGGATATTAATTAGTACATGATGATATCTAGCTGGAAAACATGTACAAAAACATTTATGATGAAACTATTTTGTTTTTACTTTTTGTGTACTTTCTTTATATTTTAATGGTATTAATGTAACATCATATCGTTTGTGAATGTTGCTGCAAATAATACACTCAGCTAACTTATTTTAAATCCAATAGAATGACTACAACAATAATAACCTTTACTAACTTAAAATAAATTTCGCTACCGTTAGGCCGTACAATACATACTGAATTATTTTCCATCGAACTGACTTGCCAACTGAAAATCCTGGCTCAGCAGAGACCGTAAAAAAAAAAAAAAAAAAAAATGTCAATTTGTTGGCTGTCACGGCTGGAATCCAGGCAAAAACCGCTTCTGTGTTTTTGATAACTTGTAAAAATCGACTTCATCGCTGCATCTCGCGCGCAGGATTTTGTAATGGAAAGGGAGGACCCAACAAAGACGAGGTTTTCAGGCACGCACCACAGACTGTAAAATGAAAAAGTTCCTTCTACGGGGGAAGATGTGAATAGGTTGAAAATACGGGAGGGGTGTCTAAAAGGTTTTCGGAACGCTCCTTCCAAAAGCATCCGTGCCGTGAAGTTTTCCCATGACCTCCTGCGATGCGAGCTGCGTACAAACCATTTTTCTCAAGTTTCCTCGAAGCCTCCCGCGTCGGCGAATTAATCTTTTTGACCCCGCGCTGCCTGTTCGCAACCCGCCCGCCTCTCGAAAACTCGGGGAAACTGGGCCCACCTACCTCCCTTTTTTCCCCCTTCCTTCTCAGGGGAACTTAGCAGAGCTCCGCCAACGGGTCGCTCTAATGAAGTTAACGACCCGTGGAATTCTCGTCCACGGGCAGCATAGTAATTCCTGCAGGTCGCCGGGAGTTTGAAGGCTCGTCAGCTGGCTCCGAAGTACGTGCTAACTTCGGTCCTCTGCATCCTCCCTTCCCATCCGCCGTCTCACCTCTCTTCCCCCTCATTCTGACACCTCTCGAGGTCGCCAAAGTCACAATCCTTCACCGTGGCGTCCACCTCATGCCACATACATGCCATCATCATCGTGCAAGTGTTTGTTGAAGAATAAACAAGGCATGTGCGGGCTGGACTCTCGCACATTGGCGTAGCTGTGTTCGTAATGTTGGGGGGGACAAATAATGATTTTGATGTCACGTAAACCCATTTCCCTCTTACTAAGACGGGGGGTCCTGGGGTCCTCACAGGAAAATTTTGGTTTTAAAAGTGCAAAATAGCGTTTTTTAAGCAGTTTTTGTATCTAACCATTGGATACATCGTTGTTAAAATTATTATTGTTTCCTTAAGATAAAATTTGATGAGTGAAGAAATTACAAATAAAGTTGGGCAGAATAATATTATAAAATAAAAATATCGCGGTCTAGAAAGTTGGGGGGGACAGTCCCCTCCACCCAAAAAGTTCAGGGGGACACGTCCCTCCTGTCCCCCCCGGTTCCTACGCCCCTGCTCACGCACCATGTTAGATGGAAGCATCCATGGAATTGGTTGTTTAAATCTTTAACACGTTCTATACTGGACGCTAATTTCATATTCCTAACAATCAACGTTTGGCAGTAATAGCCATTAGGAAAGAGATTGAAAAAAAAAAAAAAAATACAAAATAAAATTTCTGAAAATGTTAAAAAAAAAAATTATCACAAGGGTACTTTCCTAATTACCTCTAAGCAACTATACCTAATTATATCTGGAAAAAAAATTTCACTCTACCTAAACTACAGAAATAAATTATAATTTCACTAAATTATATTTTAAAAAAATAAGTTTTTTACCAGTAAAGCGAGAGGGTTACATAACATGAAAATTTCAACTTTCCCATCCAGTTTGACGAGATCGACGTAAGGAGTTGACAAAAAAACCTAGTCCCAGTATATTGCCAAGTACGGCAATTTTTTTTTTTTTTTGTTTTATTTCATAAATCCGAGACTGTCACGTCGTGGTGGAGGTGCGAGGTTCGCGGGCGGGAGGCGCCCTAAGGAGGTTATTCGGGTCGTGCGACGTGCGACGCCACCTGCCCTCGCTGACCCCCCCCCCCCCCCCCACACACACACACACACACACGCCGCGCGAGCATAAAGACCTGCTTGTCTCGTTGGCCCGCCTCCAAAGCCTGACGGAGCGACCGCTGCGTTTTAATTGCGACGCGCGCCGCCTGGCAGCCGTCCACCGAAACCCGCCTCGCAGTCCACTCAGGGGCTGTGTTTGATAAGACGGGCCACGCGCAGCGAGTAACGAGCTTCGCAGCTTCAGCAAAGACTCGTCTGCCAAACCAGAACTGTGGCGATCACACTTAGTCGGCACGTTGTTTGTGGCTGTGATATCCCACAAGCTCTTTGCAATCTCCAAGTAGTGATAGGCCTACTTCACGACCGGTACGTTGAAAGTACGTTACACGCAGGCCGCAAGGGTGTCGCCAGCCGATGACCGGGGGGGGGGGGGGGGGGGGGGGGAGAGAGAGAGAGAGAGCAAGTTGTGGGAAAAGTATGTATTTTTTTATGCATTTGACATTTTTTTTGAATCTCTAGGGCTCTAGGGGGGGGGGGGGGGCAACTGCCCCTCTACCCCTCTACCCCCCCCCCTGGCGACGCCCTAGCGCAAGCGCTGATTTCGATAGCTAGCGCTCTGAGCACATCATTAGTAGAGACCTGCAAAATTCATTCGCGGATTCATTTAGTGATATGCTACAATTCAAATAATTATTTCTTACCGCTGCTTCTGCAATTGGTTCACTGTTAATCTGGAGTAATGAGGGCCAATTAGAGACCCTCGCTCAAAGAAGTGTCGAATCACAGACACTCGGTCGAGACGACTCACAAGTCAGCAGCCAATGAACAGTTGGCATTTGCACGAGTGTGTAGAGTGTAGTAGAGTCTATCCTGGAGGTCACTGAATCCGCGAATTTTGCAGGTCTCTAATCATTAGTCGTCTCCCTTCCTTTTACAATCCCCCCCCCCCCCCAAAAAAAAATTTTTGTTACAAATTCAAGCTTATTTACTATCAGTTTTTAAAATCTCATTATGTAACTAAGTACCAAGATTTTTATTTAATTTTAATAAATGGTGTTGCAGTTTCATACGGCTGTTGTAACTATCGTAATAAAACATCAGTTATATAGCGTACTACATTGTTACGAGTGGGGAAAATGGGTTCGTAAGGATAACTCAATTTTTATTTACTGCTAATATTGACATTAGTAATTGGATCCCCACACTTAAAACGTCTGTCCACAAATTACTCGCATTTAAAAAATGTCTGTGCCAACAGTCAAAGGGTGGCAATTGCTGTGTGTTTACCCTGAATACTAGTGTTCTATGTACGGTCCTCGGTTAAATGGATAATTTTTTTTAAGCTATGATCAAATAAACATTTGAACCATTATCATTCCATATTGTCATATTTAAATCGTATTGGCTGTAATTAAATTAAGTAGCCGGAATGCTAGCTATTTTACACAATGAAATAACAGGAGACGTAATGAAATATTTTCTTTATACGCGGCCAAGTACTTTAGAATATTTAGATGCCAAGAAGTATTGTAATTCGCCAACGACGGATTTAACAGGTAATGGAAAAGGAATTTCTGTTAAAGCGTTAAAGTGTAACGTCTGCATGAAATAGAAAATTTTTGCCCCAAAAAATTTAATCTATAAATACTATGAGGCGTGGAAGTTACTCGGTGTTTGTTTGGAGAAGGTTTCCGGTGATATTTCAGTAACCTCCACCCCTCCTGCGCCTACGCAACAACCAGATGTTGCGGTAACGTAAACGGGCGTTCTAAAGGAACTGAACCAACATTTTTTTTTTTTACATTTTATACTGCGATGAACGGGGGTTTATGTTAAACAGAAATATCGCTATGTCATTGGTATCTATTTTTTAGTAACTGTCGTGTTGATTTGAGTTTTAGGTTATATATAGTGAATCCATTATCACATGAAAATAAATTGTCTAAAGATGCTTGACTTCGGGGTTGTTTGTAGATAACTGCTCCCTGATGATGGCGACTGCAACGTCGACCGAAATCTTTACCTTCGACGCTGCTTCAGACAATGCCCGCAAATGAATGTGATCTTTATTAATATTGTCTGGTCTAAAGGATTCTTGTTGATTGATAGAAAAAAAAAGTTTATTTCCAGTTTCATTTACCTGCTCATTATTTTAAATATAAATATTTTTTTAAGGACTGAATATTCTTATCTTAACAATGTTTTTTAATACAAAAACCTGTGTGTAAAACACGAAGTAAATGAATGGGCAGAACGCCAGAGGAGCCGGGATCGAGGATCGATCTCTCGAACGCACCGCATGCCGGGATCGATCTCTAGGCAGCGCGCGCCTGGCACGGCGGGGCTACGTCACGCCGCCGCACACGCAGCAGTTGCACAATCACGCGCCCGGCCAACGAGCAAGCGCGTTACAAGTGAAACTTCAAACTTAAGCAACACACATCTAACGACAGAATTAAACGCAGTAGTACACAATGGCAGGTTCACATTGAATGTCCACAGCTGTAACAAACATGGCGACGAAAAACTCTTTTGCGACTCTACTTTACTCGTTATACCCCCTCCCCTTTCAGTGTCCAACTTCTGAACATCGCACTTTACGTTACTTTCTGGAGTCGTCGCCTCCACTTGCCCTATAGACTGTACAGAAGTTTCACTTTAAAAAAAAAAAAAAACTGGTTCGATAACATAAATGGCCACTCATGCTGACATCGTCGAGCCAGGCGCACGTGGACGGAAATCAGTGATGTGGGTAGCACGTTTCACTGCCAACCAGTGAAAAGTTAGCAGCAAATAAATCGAATAATAATCGGTAGGATTTCCTTCTATTGAATGCGCCCCCCCCCCCCCCCTGAATTATTTTAAACTGTGCAAATACAAAAAAAAAAATTCGTACGCTAACTGTGCTAAACAACAAGTCCAGTCAATAAAATTTTAGAAATGGTATGTCGAGAACCACAATAAATTGTCTAAAGGGCCATTTAATAATAGTGACAAAACTAAGTAAACATCTTTTAACTTAAGTTACTAATCACTGCAAAATATTTTCCCTTACCAAGTAATAATTAAATAATGGGTTTGTTTAGCATCACAAATTGACACGTGTGCATGCTCCTCGTCAATTTGCCAAACTTTACAATGAACTATTTAAGAAATATTTCCGGCCACCTAGAAATATTTGCACCATGTGGAGAACTGTGTTCACAGCCCACGATAATCAAGAAATTCCGTTGACTTTAAAGCTGCCATCACGATTGCGCTGGCAACTAAAATAACCCAATGCAATCGACCATGCCTCAAAACGACTCGGGGAGATCTGCCTAAAGGCGGTTTGCCTAAACATGAATTCGTTACGGCGATTTGCCTAAAGTAATTTCGCCTGAAGGCGTTTTGCCTAACGTCAAATTGCCTAACGACTATTTGCCTACAAGCGATTAGCCTAACGGCGATTTGCCTAACGGAGTTCTACCTGACGGCGTTTCGTCTGACGGAGTTCTGCCTGACGGCGTTTCGCCTGACGGCGTTTCGCGTAAAGGCGTTTTGCTGAACGGCATTTTGCCTACAATTAGGTAAAACGCCTTTAGGCAAAACGACAAATGGCCGACTCGGGGACAAGTGCTGCGATCGCTCTCGTCGCGAAAGTACAGACGGCAGGGCGAGACACACACACGCGCCGCCACACCCGCGCGAGATTAGTGGTCCCGGAGGCCACTCCGGATGCTCCGCAAGACACTAACGAGGCATCGTTCCGTCTGCTCGGAGGACCGGCGCTGCCGCGACATTCATCACCGGCTCCCCTCCAGCTGTCTCTTGCCTTCTCTCTCATCTGGTCGACGGGAGAGTTCAAACACTAACCACGCTGCCAGGACACAGCTTGCGTGATCCTCGCCCTTCAATGTTGGGCATCAGAGTGTCCACTCGACTATTGCACAATTCCCCTGACGTCCCACGACAATTTACTGAAATAAAGAAAATCCATCTTCAAACCATCCACACAGCCGGTATAGTTCAAACACAACATCGCGCACGCCATTTTTATGTGATACGACTGTGCATTAAAACACCATCCGAAAAAAAAAAATTGCGTGGGCAGCTTGGAAGGAGAATTACATTTTCCAACGCTAATTACTACCACTTGGGAATTCCCACGACTTTTTACAGGATTTCAAGAAACTTTCCCGACTTTACCTGGCCAATTTAAATCTTCCCTGACTTTTCCCCGACACTACATCATAGAAATATTTTACATATCATATGTATAACGTGATTGTCATTGAGCGCGAGCGCTGATACATACGCTCAGCACTTGAGGACCGCGACCCGTGTAGGCTCAGGCAACACCGCCGCAGGGTGAGCTGCAACTGTACTGTCATCACAGATACTGCGGGCCTCGAGGTCCGAGTGCCAGATCCGGGCATCGAACCGCGGGCCCCCGGGTAGAGTTCCAGGCCGCGGATTGCCCGCCCCACTACCACTGTTTGTGAAAATATTATATTAGGTATAAATGGTGATGTAGATGACGGATGTTTGGTGAACATGAGGTGTTGTGAGTTGTGGTTTGGCGGGGTTGCAGTCAGGACTCGAACCCGTGCGGGAAGACGCCGGCCGCCAGTTCGCGAACACCCTGTGGTCGCGGGTTCGACGCGCCCCGGCAGGCAGTGAGTGCGAGGGTGGGTCTGAATGGGGGGGTTCGAGAGAGGGGAGAGAGTTGCGTCCCGACTAAAGGGGGAAGGGTGGCAGGGGGCCGCCGGCGGATCGATAGCAGACAGTCGAGAGGGTGGCTGAAGAGATGCGGGGAAGGGGGGGCGTTATAACATTAGGCACGCAGGGGCGACCAGCCCCGAGCTCCAGCCATCTGCCCGGCGTCCCAGGTGCGGCAATTCAATCTTTCCCCTCCCCCACCATCACCCGCCACCACTTACACGGCGATGTTATTAATTGAGAAATGATACCTTCATGGACAACCGCATCAACAGACACACGAACCGAACAAAGCTCTTTTTTTTAAAAAAAAAGCGAACTGCTGCACATCCGGTAGTGCGAGTCGAGGATGATGACTCATCCGAACGCTCAGGAGTGGGGCGCTCGATTGCTGAGAAGGGGGCCGGGGGGGGGGGATAGTCAGGCACCTATAGGACTGTTTCCACGTCTTTATGTATGTCACCATGTTTGTTACAGTTGTGGAGCCTCCATTGTGTAATTTTGTCTAAAATTATGAAGATTTTATTTTTTAAACTGAACTTAAAATTTAGTGGAAGTCCCGCCTGACTTCTTGTACCAGGGATAAACGACCAGAAGGTTCTTTATTAACATATTCCGTTACCAAATGAAACACACTATACACGTGACCTTACGTTTTGGTAAATGACTTAAATCCTCATTAAACATCACAAACGTTATTCCTGGTTGTGTTCCAACCTCAACAGAGTAGGCCTACTTATTAAATTCCAGCCGATAATACTCCTGACAAAATATGAACAAAATTTTATGCGGCGTCCTAGCCAAATACTGTTAATTTTTCGAAATCGTTAAGACTGACATTACGAGGTAAATTGTTTAACGTTCCTTAAAAACACGGCAGTGACCATCGCAAAGACAAACAGTAAAATATCCACCCTACAAGTTTTCCATTGCGTAATGGGATTTAAAAAAATAGTCTTTGAATATTTAAAAAATAATGAGAATTATGACAAGAAAAATAAAATAAATTTTTCTGAACGAAATTAAAACTATATAATAAAGTAGCCAGTAGAATTGCATTTAAGCATATAAAGATTTCTGTAATATAATTTATTATCGCAATAACAAAAACTTTAAGACTGCAAATCGGGCAACTCGAGGAAATAAAGTGTACAAAAAAATTCATTTTTGTAAAAGTCAAGCTATTCAAAAATTTTTACAAATCCAATAATATTTAACTTGGGAACTGAATGAAAAACTGATCAATCGCCGTTAACAGGTGTGTTTCAAATTCACAACAAAACCAGGAAATCGTTTAAGTTTGAGCACGTGAAATTATAAAACGCTAGTGTTTCGAGATATACTACGCAGCTCTGGAAGCCGCATATCCACAAATAATCTAATCGTCGAGAAAATGCTTTAGTCAGAACAAACAATCTTTAGTCACCAAAATCAACCACATTTAAAGGAAACTGAAATTCTTCAACGACATACACCACATAACTCAGTGCGTGTGTATAAATGTTTTGCGGAACAAAGCTCAGGGCGTCTGTTTGCTAGCCGTAAATTAATATGACCAAAACCAGCCAGACCATAAAATTACAACTACTTCTCCACGCCGGCGACCAAGCATACCAAACGTTTTCACCTACGTCACGGAATATTAACGCCTCGTCTCGTGTTTTAGTTACGCCCAAAAACCACATGCAACCTACTTATTTTTTTAATCTCCCGACATTCGTTGCAAAAACCATGATTCAATGTATACGCTACACGATCCCCTTAGCTATCAGGTCTGCGACTCTTGAAGGTCCACTGGCCGGCTAAATACTACCAAAGTGACAGAAGGTGCATTCCCGGCCCAACGAGTCTCAATTGGAACATTACATCAAATACACTGGACACTAATACCGGGCAGCTCTATGCTAACAGCACCGGCGAGTGTGTGAAAAATAACCTAGCGGCAAGAGGTGCCACTATAAACATATTATAGATACATTATTTGATTATATATTTTATTATCTGGTGTCAAACACGATTAATTTATTTTTAAGAAATTAGAAGAACAGGAAGTTTATATATCCCCCCCCCCCCCAACAAATATATATGATCAAAAAAAATTTCTTAAGAGAAAATAAAGTTATTTGCATTGTCATAATGTTGGTACCATAGGGTACCGTATAGTATTAAATAGATGCACTGCTCATACCGGTGATTCCGTCTGCCATCTAGCGGACTGACGTGACAACGACAGGTGTTCGCACAAAAATCTTGGGAATTGTTCGGTACTAGTCTGTAGTGTATTTGATTACATCCATCCGTCAAAATTTTGTGTGAAATGTCGAACTGCGTGCGAGTCTGCTCGACGGGAGATTCGCTCGCATTTCTCCTTCGAAATGTCCACCAGGTTCTTTGAAGGAACCTATCCGAACACACGTCATTCACAGCCTAACAATTATTTAGGATGCAACATACCGCCTGCTAGCGTCTTGGCAGGAAGCTTTCGAGGATACCTCCATGTCAACACTCTAGCGACAGTCCGCACACAAAACGAGCTACGGAAAGGAACTGGGCACTCTACACCCCATTCAACTCCTGACTTAGTTACGCCTTCTCAGAGCCACCGTTGTCTGTCCCTGGTGTTGTATGAAGCTGTCGGTTGGCACTGTCCAGCAACGGGGGCCACTTGGGATTGCATCAACGCGGACTGATTCCAGTGCTCAATACGATCAAGCAGGTACAATCCCCATCAGAAAACGTATTAGATACCAAACAATCATGTAACTAAGGCCATGTATTTTCCAAAAAAATGGGTTTATGGCAGGTACATATCTACTGTCTGCACACCACTCACAGCCATCCAGTGCGGAAACGTGTCCTGAATGGCCCACCGAAACACGGCAATGGATTCTCTTGCAGACGGGCGCCAATCACAAGGGAACGATCGTCAGCGCAGGCATACACATCTTATTGCGGTCTAACACGCGATCAGATTTTTTTCGCGAAAAAAAAAACGTTCCCTTATATAACACACAATTATAAAATTATTTTTAAAGCGAAGGTTCGAAACTTATTGTTTGGCTTGTTTCCCAAGAACATCATAGAAAAAAAACGCATTACAGGTTTAAATGAAGTATGGTGTCTCGCTAATATAATACCTCATGCGTAGAGATCGGAAAAATTCGCGAATTCATTTCGCGATAGGCTAAAATACAAATAGTTATACCTCAGTGCTGCCTCTGCTTTTGGCTCACAACTCACCTGGGTGACTCTGGGCAAATGAGAAACGCCCGACCAAAGCTTTATCGAATCACAGGCTGCTACGTTGGAACGTCTCACAAGACAGCAGCCAATGAACAGTTGGAATTTGACCGAGTGTAGGTAGAAATATGGAGTTCATCCTGCAGGTCATTGAACCCGCGAATTTTTCCGGTCTCTACTTTATGCGACATGTGTGGAGCGAGCATGTGCCGTGTGTGAGTCGAGTCACACTAGAGCCAGCGGCTACCTCCGCGCGGCGCGTGTATGCGCACATGTGTGGCTCGCTGGCCGCTGGCCGCCGGCCAAGAATATCGACGCCGGCCTACAGACGCCGCGCAGTTTGCTCACAATCGATGAGACGCGTCTATCAAGGTGATATATCAACTGGGCGCTTCGGGCGACGTACTGACATTCTGAATTACCTAATATTATTAATTTTGTAAATATTTAGCCGTACCTCTCCAACAAGATTTTCGAAGTCATACTTCTTTACAGTGATTCTCCTGTCGGGAGTGAACTATTTAGCTTTAGGCCGCACGGGTGCGAGTTCCGGTCTGGTCATCCCGATTTACGTTTCCCGTGGTTTCCCGAAATCACTCAAGAAAATTGCTGGGATAGTTCCTCACTATAGGCCACGGCGATTCCTTCCCCACCTGACTCACACACCTGGTTAGTAGAGACCTGCAAAATTCGCGGATTCTTTTCGTGATATGCTACAATTCAAATAATTATACCTTAGCGCTGCTTCTGCAATTGGTTCACTGTTAATCTGGAGTAATGAGGGCCAATTAGAGACCCTTGCTAAAAGAAGTGTCGAATCACAGACACTCGGTCGAGACGACTCACAAGTCAGCAGCCAATGAACAGGTGGCATTTGCCCGAGTGTGTAGAGTGTAGTAGAGTCCATCCTGGAGGCCATTGAATCCGCGAATTTTGCAGGTCTCTACTGATTACTGTTGAAAGTGCTGTGTGGCTCATGACCTCGCTGTCGCAGAGATGCTTAAGCCTCAAAGCCTCAGCCAACGGGCGATGGTAACACCTACAGATTCGAGCTGATGAATACATTAACGTACTACGTACTGTGTATTACACTATGGCCAAGTTGTGCGAAAACAGGTTAAATGAGTTAAGTTTCAAAAACAGGAAGGGTTCGCAGAAGAAAAAGGTCGTCAACGAGCAGCCAACAGTGAGGAGGACCGCCACATCTTAATTTTGTCCGATTCCCTAATTATTTTGACCAATGTTGCAATTATTCCAAAACCTTTCCAAACCGTACTCAGCGAGAAGTATAGCAAGGCAGAGAGACAAAAGACTCTATTTAAATTCAGTGAATAAATACCGACTGAAAGAACTGGGCTATCCTTCGAACCAGATATTCCCCACTCTTCACGGTGTCCTTCGTGCACACGGGATTTATTAGCGAAGGAACAAGTGCACCAGTGAAAAACAAGGCGCTCTCTGGTGTTCTGCTGTTCACCGTCAATGGGTTTTTGCAAACACGGGCCAAGTAGCTGCAGTTGAAAAACTAACAGGCTCTCACTAAATATTGTTCAATTATTATTTTTTAAATAAATTATACTCTTCCTTTTGTTATTGTGCATTACTGCATAGCCTAGCCGCATAGACACTCGCGAAAAAGGTTGGAACTAGCTGGATTACGCCCTTAAGAGAGGACGAGGATTGAAGCGACGTGCCGGCGACAGAGTGCTTTTGGCGGAGGAAACAAGTGAGCCAGGGAAAACACACTGCCTCATGGCATCAATCACCACGTTTCCCACTTTATAAATAATTCTAGTTTTCTTTAGATTAAGATTTTAAGGTAAGTCTCCCGCTTTGTTTCTTGCTGTATCGCTATATTTTGATTCAAACAAAAACTTTGTCTCATCTTGAAGAATGTAAAATGTATAATTAAGTTACATCACTCTTCACATGTTATAAATTTTAAAGACTCCTGTTTACTTGTTTCAGTGGAAGCAAAAAAAAAGTGTCATGATTTATAGCTTCGAAAACAATATCTAGGAGACATCCTCTTACTTCTTAATGGGATTTTCTTATAATAAAAACGTGAAATAAGCAAATAAAGTACGCACATCATATTTGCATTCAACTATTTCGCACTGTATCTCAACCTGCAAATATTAATTTTGGACTGAGCTTAATTCGTGCGTGGAATAGGCAATGATAACGTGTTTGAACAACCGCGAGTACAAATGAGCGGGCGTGAAAATAAATAATGCTTCATTTACACAACCAGCCAACCCCAAGAACATAAAACATTTATCTTTTTAGAGGGGTCACATATACGCCCAGCGGTAACAGCATTGTAGATAATACCACGTCCATTATGTCATTGTACAACTGGTAGTAAAACTCTGAATGAGTGTTCACATATCTCACCGATACAAAAGCATTCTGTTAGAGGGTAGCATGTTACAAAATGTGTATGTGCAAGCGTGTGTGTGTGTGTGTGTGAGCGATTAACTTAATCACAACATAAATTGTTTGCATTAACATTTAAAGCATTTTAAAAAATTCATGAGATTAACATGCACGACCAACAAACGAAGAACAAACTTTCCATTACAACCTTTTTCAGCTTGTAGAGAACCATTTTCTGGATTCAATTACCACATACTGCATCCAAAAGTAACTATTAAATATTTTTAACTCGGTTTACTAACCTACTACTATTAATGATTTCTTTAGCCATGAATACATTTCTGCTAGTAAAATCAACGGCAATGCGTTGGTTATTTAAATCTGTTCAAAGAAGCAATTAAGAACTATTTCGGTTATAACTCAAGAAGTTTTTTTACTATGGCAGTTCTATAAGCGCAAAATGAGCATTTAAAAATCATCTCGTCACTATTTCAATATGTTAATTACTTCAAAAAATCTGAGGATTCAGGCGTAAGCTATACGAGTATAGTAAGTTCACCGTGTACCGAATCAAGTTTTACAGCTCGTAATATTAGCACATACTTTACCATGTCGGTGTATTTATTAATTTCCAAATCACATAATTTATTAAAAAATGAGTAGCCTTGGAACTAAATAACTATTCGAATTAATATAATGAAGATAAAAATATTAGTTAAAATAAGGAATTCGAACGTTTACGAAAATAGCGCACTTTTTAAAGATAAAAAATGCTAAGGTGAAAAATGCGCGACCACAAATGGCGTCTGTTTGCTGTGGATTCGTACAGCAGTGAAATATACGAACACCTCCTTCAACATTGCCCATCACGAACTCTCCAACAGGCTACATGTCATGCTGAGTTTGAAAGCAAAAATATTCTCCCTCTATTTCTCAAACTTTCAGTGAATAAAGTAAAAGCTTTAATTTTTAATGCAGAGTTTACCACACACGACTCGCAAACAGAACTTCACACTTTGAAAAAGATCGAAATACATCTTGGATTCACACTTATTTTTATCACAACCATTTATAACTGTTTATTGTATATTCGACCTCGTTAAATCACAGTACACAATTTAATATATTGCCTAATTTGCAGTAAAATATAGGAGTTTAAACTAATCAATTGCGTTTAATGACTTCGAATGTAAAACTATTATCAAAAGTCACTCTTTTACTGTCTTAAATAAAAAAAAAACACTTTAAATTTGCATGCAAGCAATAGAAATAAAATAAAAGGACTGGAGTGATATTATAAATACAGTTGGTAAAAAAATATTAAATTAAATCAAATAAATATTTAGTATTCTATATTAATGTAAACATGTGTATAAAATGATTTAATTTAGTAAAATAATCGAGATGATTTCTAATAAATAATGTAAATCAATAAATATGCTCAATGTTTAACCTAATTTATTAATTTTAATTATTAAATAATTATGCAATAAATAATCTATAATGGAAATAAGCATACGGGAACATAACCTCACAAACACTCCCATCAAAACGGCCAGCAGACTACTAAAGCTTCCACAGACACTACCTGACAGCGACAATGGAAGCTTACAAGCAACCTGACATCGTTACACATACGGGAACATAACCTCACTTACATAAATACACATGAAAAGTTTATAAACACAATTTATATCACCAATATTCGCAATAAATAAATGCTTTTAATTATATGGATTAGTATTTAATATACATCACTTACGTATTATTTAAAATCATATATATATAATTTTTATTTGCATGTATTTTCTAGTCATGTAAATTTTTGTTGTACGCTACGCGCGCATCGTAAGAATTATTATTATTGACGTGATAACGTCTTATAAATCGATGAACGCCGGCTGCACGCACGAAAAAGCATGACTCGTTGTCACGTTCCGCCTGAGCCGAGCGTGCCAGAACCAGCCAACCACCGTGCGAGAAAATCTTCTATAATAACAAACAGGTTAAGGCGGGCTTTTTTAAAACTAATTGTTCGTGATTATATCTAAACAAATTATTTAAATTAAAATTGCAAAAAAAAAAAACTGTAAATAATATTTGAAAATTGAAAAGTATGCAATTTTTCATCAATGTTTTCTTAGGACTTAAACACGTAAAATTTTCGTCCGTAAACCGAATTTACAGACAAACCCCTTTTCAAAAGTTTATTTTTCATAACGTGCCTAAAGAAGCATAACTTCAAGAACCATCATTGCTTGGCATTTGTATTAACGAAGACGAGGAAACCCGGGTGTTCCCTCATCGGCAGACCACGCGGCGACGTGTCCTCCGGTGCAGGGGCGTAGCCAGGGGGGAGGGTGTAGGGGTTAAACCCCCCCCCCCTCCTAACACCAAATCTTAATTAATTTCTTATTCATCACTCAAACAAGCTTCATATTAAAATCAATAAAATTTTTACCATTACAATATTTAAATTTAAGTGCCGAAAACTGCTAAAATAGCACGATTTTACACCTTAAAATCCAAATTTTCCCGGGTGAGGGCGACTGCGATCTATGAGTGACCAGAGACTGTTCTCGGCTGAAGAGAGAGGGAAGCCTTCATTTCACAGACGAGAGAGCCACACCCGAAGTTCGCCGAAGTTCATGCTCACTTTTTTTTTCTGTTCTATCTCATTGTATAAACCGATGTGGCATTAAATTTTGCGGTCGATTAGGATATGTTAGCTACATTATAAATAATTTAAAACATTGTGTGTAGTTGGTTATATTAGGTAAGTATAGCTACATTAAACATATTTACAATGAACAAAAAAAACGAAGATGCACGAACGGGCGTTTGACTCTCTCGTCTGTGAAAAGAAGGCTTCCCGACGAGAGAGGCTTAGAGTAGTGGCAAACAAGTGTTCGGGAACAGATAATGATCGGACAGAGACCAACCAGAGAGTGAGTTATTGTCGCGGAAGACTCCCTCACATCTTCAATACACTGGTCAATATGATACACACACACGATGGGAGGATCGGACAAGAAGTGTTTTCATCAGCAGTATGAGCTACAAGCAGCGTCTAGTGCCGCAAAAATGAAAAGTCTCATTCCCGCAGACATGGCGTAACCTTTGCACTGGTGATGTCAAGGCGTATTGAGGAAGTAAATAAGATAGAAAAGGGAATGAGTGACTAAGTGAGGAAGTGACCAAGTAGATGACTAAGTAAGTGAGTGACTCAGTAAGCGAGAAAGTGAGTGTGTGTGTGTATTCCAGTAGTCTGTGGGTAGTGATAGCGTTCAGTTGGATATTCAATGCCGCAACAACGTGATTTGCATGAATTGAAGGCTTGAAAATCCCCAAGAAGTATTGAAGCGAAGCAGAAAACGTGAAGTAGCACACTCCACTGGAGTGTCGCAAAGTGTAATTTTTTAACTATTTACTCGTTTTTAAACAGGAATTGTTGTTTGCAAAAGACAAGGTTAAGGTCGGTCACGATCAACAGCTGTGAGGGAGGACCACTGTCACTTATTATTGGCTAGTACCCTAATTATTTTTACTAGTGTAGTAATTAGTCCAAGAAAGGAAAACTTACCTCAGTTATTGACCGTTAAAGATTCAGAGAGAATTATAGAACGGCAGAGAAACTAAAAGACTTAAGTTAAAACTAGCAAATAAATAAAAATAAAAAATAAAACTGGCTTTTTCTTAAAAACTCGGTATTCCCCACACGTAACAGTATACTTGGTGTAAACGGCAATTAATTAATTAATTAGCGCAGCAACAAGTAGTACACCGGTGAATAGGCGCACTCTGGTGTGAGGAACTAGTGGCTCCGTGGTCACACCATTCGCGATGACTATAGTCGGTGCAAACCCTCCCCCACAACCACCAACACGAGTATTACAGTTTCCTTCAACTAGCCACTCAGCCAGTACTCCACTTAAGGGCCCAATTCCACGCCACCCTACATCACCCTTTGATACCTAGTCCTCAGCTTCAAACGCCATTAAGTTATCAGACTACAGGGACTGTGTTGAAGCGGTGGATCCAGAAGCTCGAAAAGGTGAGAGGGAGGAGGTCTGGAACAAACGCCTCTGCCAGTTTCGTGGAACGTAAATCTGCGACCATTTAGTGATGAGGGGAGGGGGGCGGGGAAATGCTCGAGCCTCCCAGCCGTCTACTTGGGCCGGCCTCTCGTTAACCTCAGCCCGTCTATCCGTGAAACGCGACACGCCTGACGGGCCCGGGGAAAACAGGGCCGCGTCTGGAAGCGCGCCGTGCATTAACGAGGGCACGGGACACCCCTGGGCCGGGGGCCCCGGCGGTTACCATGGATACAGCGGGGGCCGCGGCATCCCCTGGAGCGGCGGGCGGCCGGCACGGGGCGGTATGCGCGCCCCGAGGACAGTTTTATTGCGTTAGCGAGGGCCGGTCAAGCTCCCCGGCACGCCCCGACCGCTATAACCTCCCCCACGTGCCACGTGCCACGTGCCACGTGCCAGCAGGCTCGTCGGCACGCGTCCGTGTGCGCTCCGGCCGGCGCGGAAACGTGAAAACAGCCTTGATGGCGGCGATAGAGATCTCCCGGTACACGGAGCAACACTTGGAAGTCAGTAAAACACCAAGCTAACGTACCTACCCAGCTACCTCGCAAAAAAATTAAAAAAAGTGCGGCGCCACCTCTGATGTTAGAAGTCAAAACTTCCATACTTAAATAAATACACTTGAACGCTAAAACAAAATATTCATTCACTTCAACGATAAAAAATTAATAAAGCACTCAATAATATACGCAACACAAAAAAAAATCCCTTCGGCACAACCTACAGGCGTAGGCAGATTTCGAAATACCCATTTCTTCTGGAAATGTTTTAGAAACTTCTTTAAACTCCTGGAACATTTAAAAAACTTAATGAACATATCCTAAATGACCACCAATATTATATATATATTTACATTTTCTCATATTCCATGCAGAAAAAATATTTTAAATGTTTTTAACTCAACGCATCCAGAATTGAATGTCTTAACGAAAATTACTACTAATGTAGTTATGTAATTATTTTTGATCTTTTAACACTATTTTTCGTCCCTTGCACTAATACGTGGTCGTATAAATTTTTTTTTGGACAAAGGTTTAAGGTAAAATTAGGATGGTTAAAAATACTTAAATTCCAGCGAAGTTGATACAAGGAAGTTTCAATTTTTAAGTTCAACACCTGTTTTTACGTTTCATTAAAATTGTTTTAGCGAAAAGTTTTAGAAAAAGTGTAGGAGTTCTATAAAAAAAATAATGGATTTGATAGTATAGCCATTAAAAAATTAATTACTTTTTTCTTAATATCCTTGTTATTTCCACCCCTTGCAGTAATGGTGTGTACACAAAATTTAGTTTAGACAAAAGTTTTCATCAGTTTTTAAAAAGTTAAACTAAAGTAAACATTATTTCGATGGAGTACATGGCGGATAAGTTTTATTTATTTTTCTTATTTCAAACCCAGGTTTTGACAACTCCTTGCAGTAATGGTTTCCAGTATCAAAAAATGTTTCAGATATATGTTTTAGATAAAAAGTATATGATTAACAAACAATCCATACGAATTTTTAGTAAGTCGCACCACGGTAACGGCTAAGATAGTATTTCTTTGAAATCTACCTAAAGGCGTGTCCGTGGAGTCAAGCGCGACAGAAGTGAAACTTCTTGCTTATTATATCAGGTATAAGAAACATCTCTCTTTGGCTGAGGTCACAGATAAAAAAATATATATGCAAGTATGCGAGCGCTAAATTATGCTATTGCGCAAGCGTGCAATACGTAAGTGTGCAAGTATGCTGCTTCATTTCTGACTCTCCCGTGCCGTCTGCTCTACCGGTTCCCCCTAACAATTAATTCCCCTCAAGCTATCGGAATTTCTTTAACGCTCGAAAATTGTAGCCCCCCCTCAGCAAAGAAGTTTAATTTACAAAACTCAAAAACGCATTAGGACTGTGTTTATAAAAACACTCAGAATCCTAACTCAGGTTCTTCGTCAGTCCTAGCGTACCGAGGAATGCAGCGCTGTCAACGTCGCTTCACGAACTATCGCCGAGAATGAGGAGCGACGCTAGTACCCTCTTCCCCTCTCCTAAACTTCAGGGCGCTTCACTGTTCCGTTACGCTCCGACGAGCCATCGCCTCGACTTACACCGCCGACTGCCAAAGCTTCACTTCAAAAACCAGGACATGAATCAATTACACTGGGACGCACCACAACGCCGAACGTACAATAACGCCGAAATGCCAAATCGACAAAACAACGCCGACAGCTAGAAAACTGCTGTGTACCACAACGCCGAAATACATTAATCCCGAAAAATGTCATTGCAGGACTGCCACAAAGGTTAGGTTAGTTAAGGTTAACACACAAATTCATTCAGTTGTTTTTCATTTTGCTCCTGTGCCGCCCCCCCCCCCCTCCCTCCGCGCAGCAACATTTTTCGGCGTTATTGTATTTCGGCGTTGTGGTACACAACAGTTTTACAGCTGTCGGCGTTGCGGTCAATTTGGCATTCGGCGTTATGGTATTCGACGTTATTGTACGTTCGGCGTTGTGGTATTTCGGCGTTGTGGTAACGACCCGTATTACACCAGCAGCAAACACGCCGAGAGTTAAAGAGCGGACAAGTTCATTTAAGTAACGGCGATTTTCTTTTCTTTTCTTCGGCGAAGTCTTTAGTTTCACTAGAGACTTCTAAGTTATTTTCATCGCGTCAAATAACTTTTAATGCCGGTGACTCATTTGAGGGCAGCGCGAAGAATAAACTGTTCCGAAATGAAGGTTTTGAAACCCACCGCATACACATCCACGCATACAACCCTGAAACCCCTCGTAATGCAGATACCTGTACGATGGTGTCGTAATATCTGACTAGCGGTAAGTTTAGGAGACGTTGCTTAGCAAGGCTTGTAACCATCTTGGCAGGTCTCGAACAGTCTAACAATGGCAAAGTTTCTGAGCAACTAAACAAATATTAATCTCCAACGAGAATAGTTTCCAGATACTATTAAAAATCCCTCGGTACTTTTACTGAGAAAACTGATCAACGGATTTTGGCATTAACACATCCGAACGGCTACGAGCGGATTAGGACGAGTTCTTGATCTGTGTCGTGACCTGCTTTCGGGAGAACCAAGAGTCCCCCTTGTCTACTCGGGCCGAGAAAATATCCAGGGCGCGGGTGTGTCTCAGAACAGGCAAAGCTATTCACTTCCACTTAGAAGGAATTGTCAGCACAGTAAAAGCACACAAGAGCTACGGGCACTTAAAAAAAAATTGGTTGTCTGTAAAGTCGGTTTACGGACGACAGTTTAACGTGACGTCATGATAAAACATTGATGAAATGATTGCATACTTTAATGAATAAAATTGAATCATTTTTATTGGAATTATCACTATTTTGCATGGATACAAAGAAGGAGTGAAATGAAATCTACAATTTAATCGATAAATTTACTTTTATTTACACTCATTAATTCAAATATGTTTATTACTTTAACGAACAGATTATTTTAACTATAAATTTTATACATGTTTGCTATTTAACTTCTTCCAATATGTGTTATTCTGTTAAGAATAGGACGATTATAGGAAAAGTAGGAAACGGATGGGAGTGTTTCAAGTTTAAAGTGCCTCGAAAATGTCAAATCGATGGTTGTTCCAATCGAGTGGAAGAGAGATAGATGCGGCGCAAGCGTACAATGAGCGTAACGGGACATAGCGTAACGGGAACAATGTGCGTAACGGGACAATGAGTCATCCTTTTTTCGTGCGTGCAGCCGGCGCTCATCGATTTATTAGACGTTGTCCCGTCAAAAAATGTTTCCCAGGCCTCCCGAATTGGATTACGCCGCGGCGGTTAATTGCCCCGACAGCTTCGAGCGGCGCTGCCCGCACTGGTTACATCCCGCACGTCGTCTCCAATTGAGGCAGGAGAGACACTAGCTCCAACTCCCAAGTGGAAGAGGAAGCTCTTGCTTACACGAGTTCCTGGCCGTGGCGTCTCTCACGCTCAGATTGCAAGGCGCATTTAAACGGGCAATTACTCTTCTCTTTTTTGAAGCACGAGATCCTTGTTTCAGTGTGCTCCGTCGCCAGATATGTACGCCTTTAAGGGGCCCGCCTACCTGGGCACACATACGGTGTGCAGCGCTTCAGGAAAAACAACGCGATTTCAAAACTACTCAAGATATCCGAGTGGGGCCTATTTACGAATAGCATCTAAGAGTTCGCTGAGGACCGAAAAGTACTTTTAATTTCGGATTCAGTTTTTAAACTGTATTTTTAGAAGCGTTAAAATGCCTAAAACGCGTGTTTTCAGAGTAATTTTTAGGCATAAAACAATCAGTACAGATTCTTGAAAGCACTTAAGGGGCCCGCCTCGTCAGGGGTGTATGTGTGTTAGTGAGGCGGGATGATAAGCGCGACGCTCGCTGGTGCTTCCAGCGCGGTATCGCCTCTAAGCGCAAGGCTCTGAACTGGCGCGCATTCGTCTCGTCGTCACAGGATAACTGTGAAATTTGAGCGGTGACCGTAACATTATATGGCGGAGAAATGAAGATAAAGGTATTATGCAAGCCCCTTAAGTGCTTTCAAGAATCTGTACTGATTGTTTTATGCCTAAAAATTACTCTGAAAACACGCGTTTTAGGCATTTTAACGCTTATAAAAATACAGTTTAAAAACTTAATCCGAAATTAAAAGTACTTTTCGGTCCTCAGCGAACTCTTAAATGCTATTCGTAAATAGGCCCCACTCGAATATCTTGAGTAGTTTTGAAATCGCGTTGTTTTTCCTGAAGCTCTGCACACTGTATGTGTGCCCAGGTAGGCGGGCCCCTTAAGGGGCTTGCATAACACCTTTATCTTAATTTCTCCACCATATAATGTTACGGTCACCGCTCAAATTTCACAGTTATCCTGTGACGACGAGACGAATGCGCGGCAGTTCAGAGACTTGCGCTTAGAGGCGATACCGCGCTAGAAGCACCAGCGGGCGTCGCACTTATCATTCCGCCTCACTAACACACATACACCCCTGACGAGGCGGGCCCCTTAAGAGCGCAAACGTTTTAGACACAACTTCATAATGCAATGAAAAATGTTAAAAGTTATACAAAGAAATTTTTAAAAAGGAAAATTAGGAACGAGAATTTTAGAAACAAATTTTCTTCTTGTATTTCATGAAGATCATTTGATGATGTTAAATTCTTACTTTTAAGAAAACTTAACTGAAAAATGCAATCATGGTTTCAATTATGTTTGCCATTCATTTTTTTAAAAATAATATAAATGTTTGAAGTTACACTTCTTTAGGCACCTTATAAAAAAACGGAGAGTGAATTTTTAAGAAGCGTGCGCACAATGAAACAATATTTTCACAACATAAAAAAAAATGCTACATAGAAATAAAAATTGTAAGTGCTTTTAAACCATATACTTTAGTCATTTCAATTAAATACTGGTTCATAAAATAAAAAATTGTTTATTATGAATATTAGTGATAGAAATAGTGTTCATAAACCTTTTCAAGTGGGATTATGTTCCCGTACATGTAACGATATCGGGTTGCTTGTAAGCTTCCACTGTCGCTGGCAGTTGGTGTCTGGAAGGTTTAGTAGTCTCCTGGCAGTTTTCATATAGTGTTTGTGAGGTTGTGTTCCCATGCGTATAATTTATTAGCATTAAAATTATTATTTAATAAATTAACATTAATAAATTAGAATAAATATTAACAAATTATCGATTTTCATTGTTAGAATTTATCTAGATTATATTACTAAATTAGATAAATAATTTTGAACACTTGTTTATATTACTATTGAATACTGAGTTTTTTTTTTAAATTAGATTTAATTTATACTTTCCCAACTGTATTTATAATATTACTCCAGACATTTTATTTTATTTATATCAATTATTTGCATGCAATATTAAAGTTAGTTTTTTTTTATTACGCCAAAAAAGTATAAATTCTAACGTGCGTACATAAGTACACGCGCCCATTTTTTTCTGATGTATGATATTAGTACATAGTAAATGGAATATCTTATTAAGAGTGACAGAAAGCTACACATATTTATTTCTTACATAATGTATACAAACGTAATAATACTGTCAAACATACTATTTTATGGTCTTAGAAAAAATCAACACACAGTATAATTGAAAAAAAAATTATCACAACTCATTATCGATGATATACAAAATATGAATTTTAATGCAAACAAGCCGGGTAGTATCTCAACAGAGGGAGCCATCTGCTATGAAATGCAATCCAAGCATGAGATGGACTAGGCTTGGAAATTAATCACACGAAACGGCATTGGAGAAACAAGAGAGTGAACAGTAGTAACAGTCCAAGGCCGTAGCCAGAAATTTGTTAAATATACAACCAGTATACATTTTTTTTAAATGATTTTTCATCATAACTCAATTTTAAAAGGAAATTTACTGTCACGCTGAAATAAAATCTCACGGACTAGCAAACTTTGGTTTTTATTTGTTTTTAATACTTTGTTCTTAAGTCGATTTTTAATGGTTTCTTTCAAATAAATCATAAACACACATAAATTCATGTTACTATAATCATGTCTTTCATACAAGCTTGATATGCATGTTTCATGTATTTAATAGCACGCGTGAAAACCGGAATTAAATATAGGATACTTGGAAAAACAATAATTACTGCCGCTTTTGCGTACAAGTTATGTTGGGCTATAATGGTACAGTAATACATTATTGTAGCCCACTACGTATTACAATAATCCTTGTAAAATCTAAATATATATATAACTCAAAGGTGACTGACTGACTGACATAGTGATCTATCAACGCACAGCCCAAACCACTGGACGGATCGGGCTGAAATTTGGCATGGAGGTAGATGTTATGACGTAGGCATCCGCTAAGAAAGGATTTTGATTAATTCTACCCCCAAGGGGATATATATATATATATAAGCGAAATACCACTCACTGACTCTCTCATCACGAGATCTCTAAAACTATACACCCGATTGACTTGAAATTTAGCATAGTTACTCATTTTGTGATGTAGACGCTCACTAAGAACGGATTCTGCGGAAATCCGATCCCAAGGGGAGTTTCGGGGGCGTAATTTATATCAAAATTTCCAGTTTTTGGTAGGAAATCACCATGGCAACGGCTGTTGCTTTGTTGATGCATCATTCGTCTCTATGGCAACGACTATTTCATTGTTAGTGCAGTCCAGGGGCGTAGCCAGGGGGGGTTTTTGGGGGTTCAACCCCCCCCCCTAGCACCAAATCTTTAATTAATTTCTTATTCATCACTCAAACAAATTTCATATTAAAATTAATAAAATTTTTACCATTACAATATTTAAATTTAAGAACCGAAAACTGCTATAATAGCACTATTTTACACCTTAAAATCCACATCTTCCCGGGGGAGGACCCCCGGACCACCCGCTTTAATCCGGGGGGGGGGGGGGGAGGGCATGCTTCTTAACACCCCCCATACACAAATCCTGGCTACGCCACTGGTGCAGTCCTCATCACCGTTGAAATTTTGCGGGTCCTTGAATATCAAAAATTGCCCCTTTTTTCAAGTATATATATTTTACAGACTTGAAACTTCACAGTAATGTTCCTTATGTTACGCAGGATGACATTTTCCGAAAATTAGATCCCATGGGTGGTTAAAACCAGGCAACAGTGGGTACTTTGTCTGCATGAGAACAGGATTTTGCATTGTTCATGCCTTCTGCGTCTCCATGGCAACAGTCATCGCGCGGCAGTGGCGTACCCACAAGGAGGGGCATGTATAATGGGCGACGCAAGAGTGATCTGCCTGTAGACTGCCGTAGCGAAGTACGGGTACATCAGTTGTACGTTGCGTGCACGAGTCGGGAAACCATCGGTGCTATTCATTTTCTCTCCGGTACATTATACAGCATTGGAAGAGATTTTCACTGAATTTTTTTTATTTACCATTACTGTAAATGGGAGATGTGGCTTAATTTTTTTTCCATTAGTATAGCCGTGCGAAGCCGGGACGGGCAGCTAGTACTCTATAAGTAGTTAATTTGCTATGTTTTTTTATTGTCTTAACATTTTTTTTTAATTCTGGAAAGGAGGGGTCAGGACTCCAAGGACCCTACACCCCCTTCCCCCTGGCTACGTGCCAAAGCAGTCAAGTGAATTTTTCGAAGGACGCCCTCCATGTAAAGTAAAATGGGCATTATACGTGGTTTCAACAAAAAGGGTCCAATTGCGTACTAGCGAAGTAGTTAACAAGAACTTGCCTCATTCGCTGGAAAGACAGTACCCACAATTACCACGGACTTTTTATTCCTCGTCTGCAAAGTGCTTATGGGATGGATTCAGGAGTGGGCGTGCACATTACGAAAGATGTATGTAATTTGAGGAGCACATCTGCTACTTTTGCGAGCAACGAAGCTAACCGATCGACGTCAAATAACAGAATAGTACCTTCCAATCCTGTAGAGTCTACCTGCGGTTCGGCCAAAGGAATGACCATCTAAAATAACTAAGAGTCGGCACAGGAAGCCATGAATAAGCACCAAGGTCGAGCGAGACTAAAGCGGACTGCATTTTTTTTTTTCCTATTTACGTCTCGGGCACCGTTAAAATTAGAGGGCAGAGACGACGAGAAAGCAGCTTCCGCGAAGAGAGGAAGAAATAAAAAGAGACGCGGTGAGAAAAGACTGGACAGATGTAAGAGTAGGGGAAGTGGAGAGGTTGGTCTCGCAAACCTCTGAAAATCCAACCGAGAAAAAAAAAAGTGTTGAAAATACATCAGACACGAATTCAGACAAAAATCGAGGTACTGGAAATAAAATAAAAAAATCCCTTTAAGCTTTTTGCTAAAACAAAAACAAATAAATAAAATAAACACGAAATAAAAATTTACTCCCCTTAACAAACTACAGACAATCAAGAATTTGTTCTTGAGCGCGAATACACAAACCATGTCCTCTTAATGTTTCTATAATAATGATTCTGTCTGTGAGTGAAATTAAAAAATTACTTTAATGTTAACTTTAAAACGAAAACGGACAGACGATTAGTTTTTTAACTGGCGCAGTTGAGATGAAAACAAATCTTTTGAACACCTAAAGGGCAAAAAAATAAAAAATCTAACTACCTTCAAACACCTATAAATAAAAAAAATGGCCGAACAAATGACCAACGTTGTTCCTAATATGAAGGAGTTAACTTTAACATATCAATCATGTCCTCTTCTTACATAATACAAAAGACAATACAATTGGCCAAATGCTAGATTACTATGTCTGCATGTTGAGCTGATTACGCGTGAAACGTAAATGAATCAGGTATGTTTAAAATATACACCAAAAAGACGGTTTGCTCGATAAAATCCAAAACGAAAAAAAAAATTGTCCACAGCCAGAGCATACTCTCAAGGCTTCCCGTTGATCGGAGTTAAACTATAACCGAGCGGCGATGCCCGAACAAACATCGCCGCAGTTCTTCTTAGCTATCACGTTCTTCCGACATCGAACAGGTTCATAGTGTTACGAGTATACTGGACGGCTATTCAGACAGCTAGCCCGTTAGCTCGCGGGTGGGGCGCGGTTCATTAATGCTACACGCCTAATCCGATTACCAAGAGCACCTCGATACTCCCCTCCCTCCGCGCTTTCTCTGGAGTGTTCGGAACGTTCCTAGAGCCCCAGCCGCGTGTGAGGTGTGGTAACTAGAAAGCCTTTGTTCTGGGAGTTTCGGGTGTCAAGTCGACCCTTTATGACGCGACACTTCGAAGAGGTGCGAGACCATTACAGAAAGGGGCTGAGGGATATAAAAACGGCGACACCAGCCTTCGACGGAGGGAGTAAAGTAAGTGAAGGGCGAGTGACCCTTTGGTGAGCGATAGCGGACGACGAGCGAACGGGCCTCGCGTGCGGAGACTGGTGCATCGGGACTGTGCTTGCGCGAACAACGAGAGAGTAGTGCGAGGCGGTGTGCTGGGACAGAGGTGCAAGGGAACAGCCGAGCAGTAGAGTCGAGCTCCATTGGGGATGAGTGTTATGGGGTAAAGTGCATCCCCCACTTAAGGTACGATTCCTAAGGCGCGACTCTAGCCGCGCGGTTATCGTCGCGCGGCTAGGGTCGCGCGGCTCGTGAGGTTGCCCCATTCCTAAGAAGCGGCTGAAAACTATACTTCATGCGGCGCGACCACAGTGCAGTTCCAGTTGTTTGTAGCAATGGATTAACGTAACGTTGTTAAATGGTTACTGCTGGACGAAGAAGAAGATGAAGAACTGATGACGTTTTTACTGAGTCACAACATCAAAAACATTGATGCACATGTGATGTTTAAAGCAAGACGAGAAGAGGGATTCTACACAATACTTATTAACAGGCACTTAATGAAAGACGACGAGGGAGTTTTTCCGTTTAAATGTAAGGCAGTTCAATTATATTTTGGGACTAGTGGAAGATGACGTCAAATGTAAGTCGTGCAACAAAGTAAGAGAACCAATAACACCTGCAGAGAAACGGGCCATAACATTAAGGTAAACTGTTGAACTTAATTATAAATTAAATATAACAAAAGCACTCATGTCAATATTAATTTTAGTTATAAAATTTAATTTCTAAAATAAATATTAGTATCAGGAATTGTAACTTTCAATTGCCATATTAAGTAGAGCGAATAAAATTGCTTAAAGTACAATTATCTTGCATAAAGTAGTATGAGAGAAATATAAAGACAAAGCACGTGGTCAATACAACTGTGGAGATGACACGAATTGATAAGTTTTGTATGTTATGACATATTTAACATATACGTTTCGTTTGTTTCACTGATAATAGGATTGTTGTATTGGAAGGAACCTTGTAACAATGACTGCGATTGGTGTGTTTCGTCACTATTTGTAACATCATCATAGTAATCACTCGCCGAATGACTAGGACATGAAGTGTCCGACAAAGTGGATGAAGATCGTACAGGAGCTC
The DNA here is from genome assembly GCF_032445375.1 of Bacillus rossius redtenbacheri. Lineage (NCBI taxonomy): Eukaryota > Metazoa > Arthropoda > Insecta > Phasmatodea > Bacillidae > Bacillus > Bacillus rossius. The sequence goes on along the minus strand of NW_026962011.1, from coordinate 46,159,256 downwards.
CTAAAGGAGACAGGTTTGTGTGCTGTGCCATCTCAAGTGCTCTTATTTCTAATTCTGACACAACACTGCAGATGCGCATCTTAGCTTGTGCACGTAGAGAGGGTGGTAGCTGTTTCACTGTTAGCGACATACTTCTGAAGAACACATCAGTTGCATCATTTTCACGTTCCGTTATTTTACTTCGATTAAGAGCTTTCAGGATCTCCTCTCGTTCATTGGATCAGCCCACACATTTTCCCGTACATTTTGATCCTTATACTGTGGATGCTTTAAATCATGCAAGCATGGATGCTGGCCAACTAACTCAGCAAGCACTACGTCTTCTGTACTTGAAAATGCCATGTGTATGATCAGCAGCTCGGTCCGCGGCGCGCGGCGGAAGCGACTGGACTGGTCCCGCCACCAGTCGGGTCGCGTCGCGCTGCGCAGCCGCGCGCGGCCAAGCTGCATCATGCTGCGCATGCGCAGATGCTCGTGACGCTCTGCCGCGCGGCTAGAATCGCGTGAGTCGCGCCTTAGGAATCGTACCTTAACCTATCATAAGTGGACGGTCCCCGTATCAGCGATATGCTAGCATTTCCGAAGCCTGATAGATAGACTACCAGCTTTGTAGTTGATACCTTACCTATAGGCCACCCGCCGTACGAGGCCAAAATAAGTGTTTCCACTAGTAAAAAAAACCCTCCTGTGACAGAAATTTATCTCATAGGAAGTCGACCATCTTAGCTGACTGGTCGCGAAAATATTCCAGATTGTTAGAGGTGTATAATTGTTTAGTGCAGTACTTATAAAAAAATTTTGATAAAGGATAACTTGTAAATAATTATTGTTGTTGGTTTTGACAGCATAATATGGTTTTATTGTAAATTTTCTAGCTGGATTATGCTCCTTAATTTGTTTTTGAGGCTGTATGATAATTTAATTACGGACAGATATGTTTGAAAATTACAAGCTTTTAGCACATTGTTTTGTAAATAAGCTTGCCAGTAATTTTGGTGGACATAAAGTAAAAAGCAGGGATAGCATAACAGATACGTTAATGCTGCAATCTTCGTAACAGAACCGCTTTCGACATAGAATGATGCACCAGCAAATGGAAAAAGTCCGAAACGATAAGAAATTTGTGAAGCAAGAATTTTATTTTATAATTTGTGTGAGATACTATAGCCTCTGTTTTTTTTACGAATACACTTGTGCTGGTACACAGCATATATACTAAATTACTGCGAGGTTTAGGGAAACTCACCCAGTTACCAGGCTTGGTATCAAAAGTTAACTGTGGATTACATGAAAGAGCAATTAATTTGTGGGCAGACACAATAAAGTTGTAATTTAATAACATTTTAAATATTAATAAGCATTTAATTAATTTAAGTATTCTTTTAGTTTTCTTGACCAAAGAAAGTCGTGGAAAAGTTTGATAGCTATATTATGTAAATAAATATAACATGCCGACGTAAATATAATTTTATGTTTTTGTTTTATCTTTGTAAACATCGGTAGAGCACAGACCACGCGTGTGTTTTTAACTATTACCAGAGTTTGCAGTCACACTTTCGACTATTTCTATTGTGTTTAGTGAAAATTAAAAAAAAAAAAAAAAAAAAAAGCCATCAAGAACTGAGAGTCTTCGAGGAGTTAAGGGGCCCGCCTCGTCAGGGGTGTATGTGTGTTAATCCGAAATCAAAAGTACTTTTTGGCCCTCAGCGAACTCTTAAATGCTTTCCAGTAGACAGACCCCACTCGGATATCTTGAGTGGTTTGGTAATCGCGTTGTTTTTCCTGAAGCTCTGCGCACTGTGTGTGTGCCCGGGTAGGCGGGGCCCTTAAGCGTCGTATCGAAATATGTAAATAACTTAAGGTTAACTGCGCAAATCTGATAAATGAAAAACGTGTAAACGAAGAGTGCCGAGATATTCAGTAATAAGTACAATGCGTATAGACACAAGATGCGACGGCCTACCGGGGATAACTGCTGGAATCTCGCACGCCCATGTACGCACGCCCGAGGCAGATGAACCGATGACGAGATGCGGGGGATGTGTCCGCCAATCCATAGAGTAAATAAAGTACTAGTACAGAGTGGACACTCAATGCTATTGCAGTTCTACGTTTTTTTAATTCAGAAATGCTCTAGTTGCTATACAAAAACGCAAACTTGACAAACATTAAAACGAAGTTGCAATGGCTTAAAACTGAGATAAAGTACCTTCTAGGGTAAGACTTACGTTTCAAATTATAAGTAAATTTTAATTTAAATACAACATTGATCGTAGAAAGTACAATTTGCAGTTAATATGCTTAAAACACTAATTTGAATAGTAGGGAAATTTGCAGCTTCAACTGAATGTTGGCGAGCTTGTGACTTTTTTCGTGCATGCATTAATATTTATAAAAATATTGATTTTATTTTTTTTTCCTTATAAGCAAATCATTTAACTAAATATCGGTAAACGTAACATAAAATGATTTAGGAGAGCAATATTTTTAAAACAATAAGTAAATTTCTTACCTTCGGGGCAGTGTTTGCCTTAACCTCATTTCTGTTAAAAATGTTTTGTTTACGTATCATAACATTTGTTAAAATGCATAACATGTAACACATTTTTGGATTATATTAAATTGCTGCATTTTTTTATGTCCAAGAAACAATTTCTGTTCTAGTAGAATCACGTTGATTGAAATTAAGGTTAGGATTTTCGTAGGTACCTACCGAATTGCATTACAAATCGCAAACAAACCTAATGCATAAAAAACGTGCAGAAGTATTTAATCATTAACACAGGCAATGTATATTTCTGGAAAATTTAACTGCCTAAGTTGTACAATTTTCCCACAAAAACTGAAATGAAGCTGTTACCAATGGCATCAATTCTTTATGGATTAGGTGAAAATACAAATCATTCTCGTATCTTCACTTCTTGAAGACAGGTGTATAGCAATTGTTAAGAGAAAAAAACCTTAATTTCAACATAAAAATTTAAAAGACACTTCATTTTATCGTAACCCTCACCTCGGTAATTGTTCCATATCACGTATCCAAGTTTATTCCTTGATCGTGTTGGCATGATCATGTATGATTTATCCGGTGGCACATGATGCTTGCTGTTTTAAATAATGTTAGACAGCAAGAATCATTACCACAGGATAATGTCATTAGTATCAAGGGATAGACAGATACGCAATACAAAATTTTTACCCACACCTCCCTCTCGACCTAAAAATAAAATTCATACAAAACACTTAGACTAATTAAAGTACATAAGTAGCAAGTTTGAGCAGAATTTGAGACTCATTGACATTTAGAACAGTACCTAGGTATTAATGTATTGTGTGCTTGTTCTCAACGTGCGACTACACACAGCCTAAAAAGAGGAAATTATGTAGGGCATGAAAACAAAATGCTCATCACTATTTTAATTACACAATTTTATTTTGTTTCGTTTTAATAATTTACACATACCTAGTTTCGTCAAGCGGAAACTTTAAGTAAAGTTAATTATTATTATCTCTTCTCTTGTTGTACCAGTAGTTAACACAACACGTAGCCGAATCAGGCATGTTTCATTACAGTCAACAGTGATTTATAAAGTAGTTCATGAAATCATTGATATTATTTAACGAGATTACTATTTTAACATCATTGAAACAAAATTTCCTTAGAAAGTTTTTTATTAAACCTAATATTGCTTAATTCAACACCGACGCCATTAATTATGGTGTTTCTGATGGTGTTGTTGGATAAACAAGTGGTTCAACATGCCAACGAAAATTTGTTTATTTTCTTTTAAGTAAATATATTATTTTCATTTCAACAATACCAATTTATGCCATAAATTTGATAAAATGTTAAAACAAATGTAATATTTATTTAATCAACGTGGTATTTTGATTTTAATTTTCGTGCTCAGATGTTGGATAAAACTGTATAGCAACTAGAAAAATGTGATTGCCTTGCCCTATGAAGTGTCCCCCCCCCCCCCCCTGCGCCCATCAAGTGGCTTGTCCAACTAGTCACAGCCCACGGGGGTCTCCCGGGAAGGGGGGGGAGGGGGTAGAGGACCACCCTCCAGCGCTGACGAACCCCGGGACGACGACACGTCACGACGAGGGCACCAACAAGAGGGGAGGCGGGGGCGGAGCCTGAATCACCGGGCAAAATCGATCACGACGATCGCCTGATTCATCTCTGTTTACGCATTCCCCCCCAAGTCGTCGCCGAGAGCTGCTTCCCTATTAGACTCCTTGTCCATCAAGGTCGCAGCAGACTGGTCGATAGGGGGGGGGGGGGGGGGGGGGGGGAGAGCGCCTTGTCGGGGAACCTCCTGCGATGATGTGCCAACTTCAGATACAAGCACCAGTCTCCGACTGTGATAAAGAAATTTCCATATAAAAGCATTTGAATCTAATAACGTCCAGCTTTTTTTAAAACCAAGATGTCAAAAAGAATCACTTTCTCTTCACAAACAAAAATTCTTAAAAAAAAAAAAAGGCATTACTCATGCATAACAGAGATAGTCGAATACAGTTTCAAGCTGTTAAAAGCCTGTTGTTCGGAACTAGAAGCCATCTTAATTTTCGAGCCGAGCCGTTTGCTAGCCACTCGCGAACAGTTCTTTGAAAATGTTTTCACAACGAACTCCCAGCGATCCATGGGAAAGGAACGAAGCTACAGCAAACCACCAACAATCATTTGGAAACCAAAATTTCGCACAACAGCATATTAATTGACTATTGAATTTGTACTTTTTTCAGTTAAATGCGAATCATATGATTATTACAAAAAGTATAGAACTTAAAATATAACATAAAACATTTTGTAGACAAAAGTTTACTAATTTGTAATAATCTTACTAATTTATATCTAAAAAACTTCCTTTTCCTGTACCTACCCTCGTTGCTCATTCCTTTTTTTAAAATTTTATTCTTCTCACGCCGTCAAAGCCAGCAAACAGATAAATTGCTCAGCGGATATATCATAACAGCACCTATTTCTATACAGGCACCGTCCTTTTTTTTGTGGTCTTAATGTTTAGCATCCCAGAGTAAAAATTAAAAATTTAAAAATATTACTCAGCTTCAGTGAATTTTCTTTTGACTACTCCATGATAAAAAAAAGGTAGGCACGTATTGTTAAAATAGAGTTGGAGCCTGGAGGCTGGCTAGACGAAAAAAAAAAAAAAACCAAGAACACGACGCAGACGCAATTACAATGTGAACCGAGAACGCCTCTGTGTTCGTCAGGAAAACATATAGGAAGCGGATATGCACGAGCGAATTTATACGCACGTCGACAACATTGGGCCCGAAACAAATTCGCCGACGAAGTTGGATTAAGTTATCACGCATTGTGGCCCACAAAAGTTTAGTTTCAGAATGTTACCGCTAGCAACCAACCCTTACAAAGTTCCAGTTTCCAATTCCGATCCGGCAAATCTGGTTTTAGTTTCACCCCCCACCCCCTTTTTTTCGGAACGCAGCTCCACCCAGATGCTGGGACTGTTCCTCGTCGCAGGCCGTGTGGCCGATTGCTTCCTCGCGTCGTTCTCGCCATGTGTGTCAGTTAGCTACGTCCTCGTTCAATCACGGAGTGTGCAAGCTCAAAATAATATTCAAAAGATAATAATTTACAACGTCAATAAACTATTGTAAACGATCCGTTAATTTTTTTTTTCCCACCATAAATTTACGAATGACACTTGGTTACAGAGTTCCGAGCTCACGTACTTCGAACACGTAGATTATAAAGAAACCTTCAATTTGTAAAGTCAAAAGCGAAGTACTTATTTCTCCCACGGGTGTGTTTGACATGTTTTAACAAGGAAAAGGGAACTCTGATGAACACTGCGTAGTTTTTTCTCTCCCGAAGAATCGTCTGAAATTACGAAGAACGTTCACGTAAATTTACATAGTATATTTGTGAGAGAGTGTGCGCGCGAGTGAGGGAGTGTGCGCGCGAATGAGAGAGAGAGAGAGAGAGAGAGAGAGAGAGAGAGAGAGAGAGAGAGAGAGAGACAGAGAGACAGAGAGACAGAGAGACAGAGAGACAGAGAGACAGAGAGACAGAGAGACAGAGAGACAGAGAGAGAGAGAGAGAGAGAGAGAGAGAGAGAGAGAGAGAGAACCACCGACTCGCAGCCTCGCCGGCAGCCACCCTCACTCGAGAGGTTATCGCGCGGCGCGGCACGCGACTGTAAACACACGCCGCGCCGCTATCGCTGCGCCGCGCATTCCTCAGATAAGGCGCCTCACCGCCCAAGGACCTAGGACCTTTCCCTCCCTCTGGAAGTCACGTGGTACTATTTCCGAACGGGTCGTGGGGTCAGTCGTCATGGAATACGATTTGTCCGCAACCTCCCGGGGTTGGCCGTATCTCGGCATGCGGAATCGCGGAAAACATCCTGGCAGAATACGAAATCGTTCACACTTGTGGGGAAAATTCCCTTCCCGGGTTGAGGACTAGGGGGTTGCATCGTCACTTTACTTGTTTGTGAATTCCTTTTAGATTCCAGAGTTCTCCCTTATTGGCAGGAATTCTGCAGGGCGAGCATGGTTCTCTTTTCCACCTGTCATGGGGGAGGGGGGGGGGGGGAGGGACGTGTCGCCACTAAAAGCGAGCATGGACTGAAAATCTGTCTTTCGTTAAGGCGTCACTGGTATAACGCGATTCTCGTACGTATAGCGTTAATTTAATTCCGTCATACAGCCGACGACGTGTCTTACCTTCATTTAATACTATACATTATTCTTTCAAACCGGCCCAATAATATATTCTCGTTAAATTTAATGTTTTGCCTTATACATATACTCATAAATGTAGGCGCGATACATTAATGGATCCAACAATTTTTTTTCCCGCATTAATTCTTATTTTATCGTTATTTTCAAACGCACAACACTTTTGCCTAAACACGCCATATTAAAAAAAAAATCTATCGTCAATAGTCTAAGTTTGTCATATTAAATAATAAAAAAATAAAGGTTAGGACAGCATCACGCTGTATTTAAACAAGATAACCTCACAAAAGTTAGCTATTCTTGACAAAAGTGAAGTGTAAAACATTTTAAAGCATGTCGTTTATATAACTTTTACAACCAGTTAATATTTACTTTGGCTTTCCTTAAATGATTTTTAAAAAAATTCGCTCGTAAAAATTAAACACGTGCATGATAGGGTTGAAAATACACAAGAATGCTACTGTTTAAATACTGAGCAGTCTGATGGTTATTTTAGACCATTGTTTTATCACATTTTAAACAGAAAGCATTTCCTCCCAAAATTTAGTAACTTTTAGGTTAGGCGTACTCCCCATTCTCGTAGGCGGCTAGGTTTGCTCCTGATGTATCGATATTGCCACATATTTTATAAGAAAGAAAAGGATTGAAATTGGTTTTTGTTTGGTTAATAAATATTGGCATATTTTCTTCGTTCATAATTTTCACAACGGCATTCCTGTGGGAAAAGAGGTGAGGTAAAAAATTTGGGGATTTTGTTTAAGTAATACTTAGTAAGAGTCAACTTGTAAGTTGTATAATAAATTTGATATCTGCATTTTATATTTCAAAGAAAGATGTGATTGTATCAAATATCCTTAAATAATGGGTGGTATTTGTAATAAGGTAAAATTATTTAATAATTCTAAGAATATCAATAACCACAGTAAATGAAAGTTTCAGTAAATTGATGACATAAATGTTGTTTAAATAATTTGGGTGCGAGTATAAGAATTTTTTTTTTAATTGTCTATCTTATGAAATGAAAAGGAAAAATTATACCTTTGAAAACACACTGAAAGAGAAGTTTTAAAATCAGATAATCTATACTTTAAAAAATGAGCCAAAAATATCATTAATAGTTATGTTATATGACAATTTATTGCATATTTATTCAGTAAACATTTTTGGAATTAATCACATAACTCTTTTTTTTAATGGTAAGATTTTAGCAATACTCAGATCTTGTGCCAGCGAAGCCGCGGGTTATTGGCTGGTATTAAAATATAACTACGGACGATGCAGAGTATAGGGGCGCGGTTACACGGGAGTCTGAACTACTTCAGGTGAACATGTTCAGCTGTTGAGTGCGGTTACACACAGTCTGAACATGTTTCGTTCGAGGCCATTTCTCATTTAACTTAAACAGGTTGGCAAAGTAGTTCAGATCGACATATCTTCTACATTAGCCTCTGATTGGCTGGTTAGAATATAAACAGTCTTTTGCAGAAATTCTAGATGGAAAGTGTTTCTGGCACAAGTTCGAGTAATATTTTACCGAATGCAACAAAAAAACCAACAGATAATTATACATATTTTTTAATTTATCCTGACCTTAATTTTCTTAAAACTGAGATAGGTACTCTCGCTCAAAAAATAATAAAAAATAAGTTTAAAAATTTTACTGTGCATGTTTGAATTCCCGATTTGTAAAAAAATATTGAGCAATATGTAAACACATTTCATTTCTGCTGATAATGCTGTATAAACAAGTGAGAAAATCCCGCGTTTTCTGGATGCAATTAAAAAATAGAGATCAACAACACAGTCATTCGTTGACAGTAGACAATCGGTTTTAGAGCTAAACACACTTTTCAGCAACTACCGTGTAACCGCACACTTTCGCGTTTGTAAACGTGTTTACTTAAACATGTTCACCTGAAGTAGTTCAGGGTCCCGTGTAACCGCGCCCTAGGATGAACACATCAAGCTCAAGTATTATAAATATCCACAAACCCGTTTTTTTTTTGTTTCGGTAGTTTTCCATTGGCCATAAATTGCTAGCAGATGCAGCCAACTGCCAAAATAAAAGGTGTATGTGTATATGTATATATATTGCAAATTCACTGCCGGCCCCTGCATGTAATCGAACGCCAAGCCGACTTGGCTACGACCGTCATAACTCGGCCGTCGTACCGGAGGGGAAGGCTACAACTCACATAGTTTCGGTTCCCTGCAAGAATTTCCGAAGATTTCCGAAGTTTTGCGTTTTGGTATTAACGCCACTTCAGCCGCTAAATCAGAAGTTTCCAATGAAAACAAGCATGTTGTGACTGACCTAACATAACCCTTCGATTTTTTTAATTTCAATTTTTGACAGAAATCCTAAGTTGCACGAACGTGGTAGGTAGAGACCGGAAAAATTCGTGGGTTCAATGACCTCCAGGATAGACTCCAACATCCTCTACACACTCGGGCAAATGCCAACTGTTCATTGGCTGCTGACTTGTGAGTCGTCTCTACTGGGTGGCCTGTGATTCGACACTTCAATGAGTGATGGTCTCTAATTGGCCCTCAGGACTCCAGATTAACAGTGGACCAATGGCAGAAGCAGCACTAAGGTATAAGTATTTGAATTTTAGCATAACACGAAATGAACCCGCGAATTTTTCAGGTCTCTAGTGGTAGGGAACCGAAACTACGTGAGTTGTAGGATTCCCGTACCGGAGACGCGAGGTCGCTACGACGGCGGCGACCTGCCGGTCGTAGTCCCGGGCACTCACTACGACGAGGGACCACACACGCGCGCGCGTTGCGTTTGCGTGACTTCTCGGCCGGCCAGACGACACGCCATCTGGGTTCCAGGCTGCCGGAAAAACCACCGTCGACTCTCACCAGGATTAATAATAATAAAAAAAAACTGGTCTAACAGGGTTGCGCAGGGCCTTAACTCGACAGCCATCGACTCGTTACCGAACAGGTTACTTTCAAACCGAGTCACGCCGAGCGTTAGGATAGAAGAGTCCACGACCCTCACCACGTCGAGATATGCCTCTGTGGTCATGGTTACCGTGTATTAAACATGTATTTTTTTATAACGCCACAATTATTTTGCAAACGTGCAATTATTATAATTTTGGTTATTTAAAACATGGTTAAGAGATAAACTTAAAGTAGCATTAATCAAATTTTCAAATTTTCGGGGACCAACATGATATCTCAGACAGAACAAAGTTATCATGAAGATCACTAACCTCCCCCCCCCCCTCCCCCGAGTGCGCTGTCTCCGATATCAATTTACTCTATGTTTTCGAATTTAGTGCGAAATAATGAAGGAATGAACAGGCTAGCTATTATGAAAATATATTTGATTGTTTCCACTTGGTTTGCTCCATCGTTAAAATCTATACGGTTGGTGCTGGACATTACAAATTTAATGAAAATATCAAAGTCACTGTCTCCGTATACAGGATAGCTACGAGTTTGAAATTCCCTAACGTTTACAGCTTTTCCAGATCTGAATCGACGTTGCCCTGACTTTCCAGATACAAATTATCCCGCGGCTTACTTGGTGTTGCTTTTTGGAGAGAAAAGACTTATGTTCTTTCAACTGCGCCAACTTAGCAAAATTTACGCTATTTTAGATGTACACTTGTTTGTATACAATTACTATTGATTCACCCAAAGCTATCGAATGTAGGCTATCGAACCTGTATGTAAGCATCTAGAATTTAGTTTACCCCATTTGTGTTTACAGTAAAATGATCAGGGTTAGGGTAAAGGAAAAGCAACGACATTTCGTGATTAGTAAACGTTTTGAGCAGTTTTTGAGGTGCTCGAACTTTGGTGGAAATGGTATTTTCGGTTTAGTTTTACCGTCACAATAATAAAAAAATAATTAATAAAACATTTTGTGATTTTCCTGTCTTTTTAAGGTATTTCCAAACCATTTTAATTTCCCTTCTATACCCGAATCAACCCTGGTATAGTATACTCTGTAAGCCTGCTAGTTCTGGTTGAATAAAAATTGAATTATCATATTTCCGTGAATTGGTTTGGTGCGAGTGCACTACAAATTTCTATAGAAAAAATTGATTGTCTGTAAAGGCGGTTTACGGACGATAGTTTAACGTGACGTCATAACAAAACATTGATGGACTGATTGCATACTTTTATGAATAAAATTGAATCATTTTTATTGAATTATCACTATTTGTATGGGTACAAAGGAGTGAAATGAAATCTACAATTTTATTGATAAATTTTCTTTTACTTGCACTCATTAATTCAAATATGTTTATTACTTTAACAAACAGATTATTATAACTATATTTTTTATGCATGTTTGCTATTTAACTTCTTCCAATCTTGTGTTATTCTGTTAAGGACAGGACGATGATAGGAAAAGTAGGAAACGAATGGGAGTGTTTCAAGTTTAATGTGCCTCGAAAAAGTCAAATCGACGGTTGATACAATCGAGTGGAAGAGAGATATATGCGGCGCAAGCGTACAATGAGCGTAACGGGACACAGCGTAACGGGTCAATGTTCGTAACGGGACACTTTTTCGTGCGTGCAGCCGGCGTTCATAGATTTATTAGACGTTGTCACGTCAAAAATTAACACGCAGAGTATGATTGAACCAAATGCAGACCCCGGCATGGCTCCACACCGCACACGAGGTTCTGACCTCGGCACCTCCCGGCCCGCCACTTCGCGCCCAGACACAGACACAGACACAGACACAGACACACACACACGCTCATGCACACGCGAGATCACGGTTCGCGCCCCGAGGCCAGACCCGCCGCCGTCTGCCGCCCTCGTCGGGACCTGTGATATATCGAGCCCCGTATTTCATCGTCTCTCTCCCCCTCTTCATAGACAACACACGCCGCCTCTTGTCTCGACAACCATCCCTCCCTCCGCACAGTCACCTCTTCGGCGCAACAGCACACTTCTCGCACGATCCACAGGCACTAGAGCCATACCTAGGGTTACCAGACGTCCGGCAAAAGGAGGACATGTCCTCCTTTTTATGTATTTTTTGCGTCCGGCCGGATTTTCCTTAATGCTCCAAAATGTCCGGCTTTTTACATGCTTTATATTAGCTTCACCTGTATGTTTGTCTGTCCGTCTGTAACTCTTTCGACTAAGAGTGAGTGACTCATCACAGTAAAATGTCCCACCCATTTCATTACGTTCGTTAGCCGAGCGGTCTAAGGCGCGCGACTTCTGTGACGTCAGCTTTCGGATTCAAAGATCGTGGGTTCTACTCCCGGCCACGCCGAAAAAAAAAATGTTTTTTTTTTCCCCCGGTAAATTCTAATATTATATCCATACATCTAACTGCAAATGATTCGTAGAGACTTTACCATTTCTTTGTGACGTTGCAACTCCAAATAGTTATCTCAGATGGTAATAGGTAGTGTCGGTAACTCATTTCCCTATGATAATTATACATAAATATAGTTTAAAAAACTAAAAAAAAAACATGCTTTTAAAGAATATCAAACTAAAAAGTTAAAAATATAGTTTAAAAAACTAAAAAAAACATGCTTTTAAAGATTATGATATTCAAAAAATATGGCACAAACTAAAAAGTTAAAAATAAATATAGTTTAAAAAACTAAAAAACATGCTTTTAAAGAATATCAAACTAAAAAGTTAAAAATAAATATAGTTTAAAAAACTAAAGAAACATGCTTTTAAAGATTATCAAACTAAAAAGTAAAAAATTATTTTTAAATTAAATTTATGACAATAGTATATAAGCAATACTAGTATAAATGAGAAAAAAGCATGGGGCGCTTAATATTCAAAAAATATGGCACAAAGCGCCTCAAGCTTTTTTCTCATTTATACTAGTATTGCTTATATACTATTGTCATAAATTTAACTTTAAAATTATTTTTTACTTTTTAGTTTGATAATCTTTAAAAGCATGTTTTTTTAGTTTTTTAAACTATATTTATTTATAAAGTGAGATAATTCCTGCAGTTACACTCTGAGTAAAGCGCGCGGTGCGCGCTAATGCGCTGTCCGCAGTCACCCCACTAGTAAGTAGTTATATGACAGCTTGACAGGTGCAGAAGCACGTGTTTTTAATATGCTGTATATGCGTAGTTTGTTTGTTTCTTTATACTGAAACTGTATTAAATGCCAAAACATTGTAAAATATCGTACTCCATTGTAATTAATTCATGGCTTTTTAAAAAAAATATATTGTTCTCCTTTTTAGTGAAATGTCCTCCTTTTGCGAGGTGAATGTCCTTTTGTGTTATCAGTGTCTGGTAACCCTAGCCGTACCTGAGTTCCCGTCCACAATCCCGCGTCCGCGGAAAAAAGGGTTTGATCATGGAGGTACAACCGGTTCAACTCCTTGCACCAAAACACTGAAGAAAGAGAAGAAAGCAGGAGAAATAAAAGACAAAGAAAGAGTGAGCCTGCGTTTATTATGTTATGTAACAGCCGTTCCACATCGACGTGGAAGCGGAGACTGATCACAAACGGGGAAAAGTTACCTCGTGCCAACAGCAGAAGCCGAGTAATTGGCCGTCGTGGTAGCCATGTTTGTTCACGTGTTGGAAGTTAAAAATAGCTTCAGGTAATAATAATTTCTAGCGTTCCCTAACCTAACCCCCCTGAGGTTTTTTTTTTTTTAAATATTATTTATGTAAATCTACGCCATTTCATGTTCTCGTGTCTTATTTTTTTTTTAAAAAATTAAATTAAATTTTTGTAACCGTGAAATTAATTTTCATTGGTTGCCAAATGTTAGTTTTCCGTGAACCGTGGAAGCGGCAGACGGTTAGTGAAACGTAACGTCGTCGTAGAACGGGCCTAAGAGGCTGCAGGTTCATCCCGACAAAGTCAGTTGAACACATCAGTACGACTTAATGGTTTAAGTGCTTGCCAGGGGTATGGAATACGTCTTTGAAGTCGGCACTGTACAACCTTGCAAATTTCGTCGCAGCAGCAAAATTATCTCACCGAAATTATTGGGGATAACTTCTTTGTTTTCCGCATAATCTTGTGGCTAGTTACATTGCATTTTGTCAATATGCGTGCAAAGCTTATGCAACGCAATGAAACCAGCGGCAAGAAGAACGCGCAACGAGCCGAACCGGCCGAACTCAAGACGCCGCGTAATCACCGTCATCAATTCGGAGACCCTGTAATTGCATGACGATGCAAACACCGAGGAGCGGGCGGGCTCATTCCTAGCCTTCCCTGGAGCTATTTGTCCTTCGAAGAGCATTCCGTGGACGGCCAACTTCTTGATTACTCACCAACATAAGTCTTCTCGAAACGTCAAATGAAACCACGATCTTTTCCGTTTGTGTTGTAAGTTAAGACCGACGGTACAAATGCCGACTGTTGCAAAACACAAGTCAAGTCACCGCTGAATGTCAGCAGTGCCCTTAAAACGACAACCCTATATTACACACAGCCTAATCTCAGTGATAAGAAGGAAAAAAAGATGCAACCACGCATTTAAAGCTACGAGAATTTGAGCGGTCGGAAGTTTTCGAAGCAGTACTGATAAAAAAAAAGTAATTTTTTTGTCGTACTAGTACCGTACTAAGCCCTGATATCATACCCAAGCTTAGTGACAAATATACACTTAGAAAAATGTCTGAAAACCAACTGATCGTATTTGATTAATGTATATCACATGGCCACAAAAAAATTAATTTTGACTAACTGGCCAACGTTTGAAGCAGATTTCATTATATATTTAATACCTGAAGCTCTTCACCCCTTAAAGAGACCATCTAACTAGAAAAAAAAAGCCTTTAGTATAGCATTCAGGAGAGGGTGGGGAGGCAAAATATTTTAATATTTACCAATAATGGATATGTACATAAACATATATTCAGTATTGGACTACAGACTAGAAACAAAATATATGCTAATGTTTGTAACTTCTGCGTAACTTTTAATAAATAAAATATAATATTCTCCTGGTGACGAGCTACCGCACAAATACAGGTGTTCCCGCGGAGACAGGATTAAACAAGCCGCTGAATCCTGCGACCTCCCCGCGCTTCGGGGAAACGCCAACGCCGCGCAGGAGTTATCACCGCTGCGAGAATAAAGCGTCGCCGTCAGCAATAACACGTCACGACACTTAGCGCTGCCCTCCCACGTCTCGTTAGCCGCACGCCCCGGGTGTAGAGAGGGGGGGGGGGGGGGTGGAAGAGAGACTGGTTTATTTCCAGCGTCGCGTCGGGGCTATCAGGACCGCAGATAAGACGCAGTTGTGTGTGCGCTGCACCTGAGCAGCCCGTGAAGTGCGCAGTACCTCTCCCAAAGAGCTGCGTCCACGACAGTGCCGCACACTCTGGGATCACTCACTCCTCACGGAGCGAAGCCCGGAAGATATAAACGCAAGCGAAATTTTTTAAAAGAGCGAAATCTTCTCCAAACGAGTTGCCCTTATTACTCAGTGAATACCACAATTTTCCCCGGCGGTAACATACTTATCAGTTACTATTATATTGAAAATTAAAGTGAACCAGTTAATTATGGGCTCCCATAGTTCATACTATTTGCTCAACGAAAGACAGTGCGGAACTATAAATACACAGTATAAACTTACGTACTGAAAAGAGAAAGTAATTAACTTCAATGATAAAAAAAAAAACATATCGGCACTTGACCGACACGCGCATTATATGTAAATGAAACTTCACAACTCAATAATTTCACTTCAACGATAAACCTACACAATGGAGGTTCGAAAAAAGGGGGTCGAAAAACCTTCAAAGAGCCTTTCAGCTGTCCGGCTACTTTTATTCGAATTCTCCCTTCTGAAAGTTCCGCCTAAACTTACGTAACTACTAAGAATTTTAGCTTCAATAAAAAGGTTAATGTTTGTCAATATTGTCAGGGCGCGCTGAGCTATAGTCTAGGAGAGTGTTGTCATTCAGCGGAATGCATAGCACATTTGAGGTGTATGCCTACAACATGTGAAGGTGCAACACTACAGCCTGGAGCAGGTGCCCTTCGAGTCCACCACTCCACCAAGGCAGGTGCCCCTCGTGTCCACCACTCCACCAAAGCAAGGACCGCCGCCTGCAGCTCGCGTTACCGCAATACGACACCCCTCCCCACCACAATCCACCTCGCACTAATGAGGAGTGACAAAGGACCTGCACACAAGAGGGGTGAGAACCACAATGTTGCGGCGCGACCAGGTAAATCACCCCTCCCCCACCCCACCCTGCTTCAAATCAGGTTCGTCCTGTCAAATGGGGCCATCCGTCACCAACCACCCTCCCTGCTGGAGGCTCCATTAGACCACCGCCCCGTGTTCGGGGGAATCTGCAGGCGCACCAACCGCTTCGCACTTCAAACACGAGGGAAGCGAGGCAAAGATGGTACAGACGTTACGGTTATGTATGCCACATGAAACTCTACGATAGTGAAACTACCCTGGAATATATTTGGTAAACTGAAATAATCGCCAAGTTTTAAAATACGTAATGAAAATGCATTACAGTGTAACTATCTCTTAACATCTACCTTTACCTCAAAGCCTCTAACTCATCTCGATAGCGCGCGGTTATGGTGTTAAGAGGTGAGATTTTTTATGTCGTTCAAAACTTCATCACTGCAAAAACTTTTATATATAATTATTTTTTTGCTTTAAGAAAATATATATTGATACATTTTATTTATTTTACTATTATATTATTAAATACATAGCTCAGACCATTGGTTTTATTATTTCATACCAAATAGATTTATTTTTACTTAAAATAAACATATATGTTAATTAATTTTAACTATAAATTTATTATTTAATCAAAACTAACGTTTATTGGAAATACTGTCCATAAATTATTAATGAATAAACTAAACACTTCATAGAAACCCACGCCTGTTAGCTTAAATGAAAATGATATCTTTTTATTTTACTTTAGATTTAAATTTATTCTGCGAGCAACGTGGGTTTCTTTGTCTCACTGGGTTAATATATATATATATATATATATATATATATATATATATATATATATTGGATAACATTTCTGAAAGTGGTAAAATTAGTTAGTAATCAAGAAATATATATAAAATATGTTAATCGGTAGCTTTTTTAATATTACAATCAAATTAGCATAATTTAATAATGTGACTTAGCTTTATGAACTGTCTGATTGTTATGATATATTTATAATATTACATTAAACTTAAAGTAAACCCAAATTCCCTCGTATCCTTTAAATTTTATAATACTAGATTTTGACAAAATACAATAAAAATAAAAAAAAAAGACCCATAAAAACTACAATCTCGTTAATTTCAAATTTTTTTCTATATTTGTGCTAAACCAATTTTGTTATATTTTTTGCAAATGAAATATGGAAGATAAAACATTAAAAAAAAATCACCAGGTTACATAATTTTTAACATAAACAACTGCAACTTTTATATGTTTTCAGTATTTTATTAAATTGACAACATGTTTATCCTCGTCCCTCGAGTGCTTTGGTGAATCTGTACCGGTCGTTTTATGCCTAAACATTACTTCGAAACCACGTATTTTAGCCATTTTAACTTTTCTAAAAAATACAGTTTGAAAACTTAATCCGGAAACCAAAATACATATCGGCCCTCAGTGAATTATTATATGCTTTTTTTTTTGTGAACAGACCACTCTTGGATATCTTCCAAATCGCGTTGTTTTTCCCCGAAGCTCTGCATACCGTATGTGTGCCCAGGTGGGCGGGGCCCTTAAATAGTTTCGACACGAAAAAAAAAAAATAAGATGACCAAGTTGGATGCCTCCCAAACTAACAGTTTTCAAGTCGGGTGAGAGAAAAAAAAAACCCAGCGTAAATCCGTTTCAAAGGCAAAGCCTGCGCCCGCCACAGCGAGGCGACTTGCAGTAAGTGGAGCGCGGCATTGCGCCGCCAGGGGCGCTGGCAACGGGTCTGTCGAGATGCAGCCGGCGTGAGTCACGTCAGAGTATGAGAAGGAGTGGGAGAGGGAGGGGGGGACGGGGTTGGAAGGGGAAAGTGCCCCGCCTGGTTGCGTCACACTCAAGTCGACGGCGCGACTACGTGTTTCGCCGAGCGGGCGGATTTCGGCATCGTGACACGACGAAACTACCGAGAAATTCAACGTGCAGCTACTTCGCAAAAAAAAAAAAAAAAAAAAAAAAAAATCTTAACTCTATTCGCAGAATCGCAAATAAGAAATTTCAGAGTTTCACGAGTTTACTGGAAAGTTGAGTCATACATGAAGGAATGTTTTTAACTTGAATCACTTAACTTTAAGAAGAAACCTACAGATAACGACTGTGAATACTGTGAATAAAATTTGTGTGCGCTTTTGTCAATACGATTACCTATTCACAAACTGAGGACTGTATCGAGTGCAGTAAACCTAAAATTGCCTGTGTCTAGGCCCTGAAACGAGATCATACTTACTACTGAAAAAACCCCATGTGTTAACATATTCAGCTCTTGGAAACAAGACTCAGCAAGATAAAATATTCGCCGAATGATTTAATCTTAACAATGATCACACACAACAGAATTGGCTGTAATATTTTCCATTCCACTTCTATCATTATGCACATGCGAATGTCAAACACTATGAGGGATTATTACTAAAAACTACATTTTTAAAACTGAACACTTGCAAAAATATTATGATTAACGTCCAAGTGTAGGCTTACGATTAAAACACAGTATTAGTAATATGTATAAAATTGATAGCATAAGTAATTTAAACAAGTGATTGATGAAAGCCTAGAAAAATTGAAGTTACATGTTAACTCAAGATGTAAGAAAAACTTAAATGGTATGTAGGCCCCTACCCACCACCAGCCTGTAGAGTTTTGTTTTGCATTTCAATGCAAACATTTATGAAAATAATCTGGGATGTTAAATTAATGAACGTTTTATTGCTAGTAAAATAACCTGAGAAACTGCACAGCAAATACTTTGAGAAGCCATGACCAAAGTTTTTGTTAAAATTGCACAAAAATTTGCAACTCAAATTTGGGATTTAGTTTTTTTATAATCAATACTCAATGACAAATTAAATTTTTGTTTTGCATTCATGCACAACAAAAAAAAAAATTAAATTTGGCCCATCATTTAATTTAGAGTTTATATTTATGCCATACTCAAGAAAACCAAAATAAAATAAACAATATAGCTATGGCATAAATAAATCAAAACTATTATTCTAATACAAGTGTGTTTAAAATTTAATATTGTAGACTTGAGCTAACCAGACTGAGAAATGTCCTTTAATCTAGTTAATTTTTACATTAACATTTTAAGATAAAACATACTAATATTATTTATTCCTGCAACCTGCCTATAATTTATTTGTATGCATGGTGAAAAATTTGACAAGAAAAAATGAAGCAGACACTGAATGTGACAGCCAAAACTTTACATTTAATCATTTACAAAGAAAGCACAAACCTAAATTAAGTAATCAAATATATTATCTTATAGTACATTTGTGTATGAGTTTAAACAAAAGTGGAGATAAACCAAGCACAAATGATTAGTTGTCTGTTAAAATCTTTTTTGTGTATTTGGCCTAATTATTATACATGCTTATTAAAAAATGTGGAGTGTAGAACAACCTACACTTTTATAAAACATATCAACTTAATTGTTATCTTGAGGTGATCAAGAAGTTTCAATTAGAATCAAAAAAATGTTAATGACAAACCCCAAAATTCAAAGAAAATTTGGCTTCAGAGTGGTGATACTTGTTAACACAATGAAAATTTTTATTTTGAACAGAACGCAGTGTACATACAATGACGTTGGTTTGAGTACACTGAGCGCTGCTACAAATTTTCAGCCATGTTAACATCAACATAAGACATAAGGCATAGTTTCTGAAGATAAAGTATTAGTATTGCAAAGTATAAAAATTGTATTGTAAAACTCTTGATTCCAATTAAAAAAATAATAGAATTTTTAAGTACATAATTTTTTTTATTAAAATATAAAACTTTGTCTAAAACTTTTCTTCTATTTGATTGTATCTGGCAACAATGCACGTTGAAACAAGGACACAGCTAATAGCAGATATTGTGCATTGGAAAGAGACAGTAAATATCCATTAAAATCTAGGGATGAGACACGCTAGAGTAACAATATGGGGTAAAACATGAATACCAGCTGCATAATTTGGCTGCAAACACGGAACAGATTATTTAGAAAAAGGAACTGCCATAAACATGTGTCGTGCAGAACGGGCGGGTCTGTATGAATGAAAATCACGGGAAGCCTTCATTTCACAGACGAGAGAGCCACACCCGAAGTTCCCCGAAGTTCATTCTCGCTTTTTTTTCTCCCCATTCTATCTCATTGTATAAACCGGTGTGGCATTAAATTTTGTTGTCGATTAGGATAGGTTAACTACATTATAAATACTTTAAAACATTGTGGATGGTTGGTTATATTAGGTTAAGTATAGCTACATTAAAAATACTGTAAGATCATTTTATGGTTGCTTAGCAAATAACTTTTTTTAATATGTAGCTATCCAGGGGTAGGAAACCGTTTACACGATTTCACAGTATCTTTAACGTAGCTATCCTAACCAAATAAACCGTCCACAATGTTTTGAAGTATTTATAACGTGGATAACCTAACCGAATTGACCAATAGTTATCATGAGTTACAATGAACTAAAAAAAAAACTCCGAAGATGCACGATCGAGCGTTTGGTTATCCCGTCTGTGAAAAGAAGGCTTCCCGCGAATCACAGGGGGTCGACAGTTCCGACGAAGGACCAACAATCACTAGAGACCGGAAAAATTCGCGAATTCATTTCGCGATAGGCTAAAATACAAATGGTTATACCCCAGTGCTGCCTCTGTTATTGGCTCACAACTCAACCTGGATGAATCCGGGCCAATGAGTAACACCCAACCCAAATCTTTATCGAAATCACAGGCTGCTACGTTGGGACGTCTCACAAGACAGCAGCCAACGAGTGGGTGGCGTTTGACCGAGTGTACGTAGAACTGTGGAGTTCATCCTGGAGGTGATTGAACCCGCGAATTTTTCCGGTCCCCTAACAATCCACACTCACCTCCGCCAGGGGCTCCGCGCCTTCCTTGCTGACGTCGCCGTTCTTGCCCTCTTCGCGTGCCGGCTTGCTCTTGTCCTTCTTGGAGAAGCTGATGCTGCGGAAGGACCACTTCTTCTTCACCTTGTCCTTCTTCTCCTTCTTGGGCTTGGCTTCGTCGGCCTCCTTGTTGGCGGCGGGGGGCTGCGGCGCCGGCGACAACTGCTGCTGCTGGTCCTCCTCGGCCGGCTTGATCTCCTCGTCGTCCGCGGCGGCGGGGGCGGCGGGGGCGGCGGCGTCGGCGGCGGGCGCCGGCTCCAGCGGGTCGGCGTCTCCGTCGCCGTCCCCCGCGGACTTGGGCGTCACCGCCTCCTCCGTCACCGCCTCCGAGCCGTTCTGGATCACCTCGTCCTGCGGAACACGCGGGCAGCTCGACACTTCTGGAGGTCACGCTCACCAAAACATGTTTCGTACTGCCCGAGCTGGCTAGACTGCATTTTCACAAGTCCGTTTACCTAATATCAATACTATTATTAAATGGATATAAAACATCAAGTGTTAAGGGACTACGCCTTAACTTGCGCCAAGAACCCAGTCGCCTCAGCGTCATGCTGCGTGCCCCTTCTGAGATTAAATACCGAGATGCCATTATTTCGTTGGAAAGATTTGGAGGGAGGTAAAAATGTTTAATGCACAGACCCTTAACGGTCTAAATCGGAATTAAAGACTGCCACCTTAAAAACTACTTTATTTTCGGGAGATTTAAACCAGATTCAGAGATATTTGAGACACGATGCTAAAACAGTGGCGGACTAGAGGATGAGGTGGTGGGGGTGGAGGGTTATGGGGATATATCAGCCCCCCCCCCCCCCCTTTTTGAAATTCTGAAAAAAGTATGAGAGATCTCGGCGAAGTCCGTGTGTTATTTTGGGTGAAACAAGGTGAACTGTTAAAAATGCATGTTAAGAATAATGATTTCGCCTTGCGTACCAAAGTTTTTAGAATTCACTACTGATTTTTTTTTATAATCCACTCTAGAAAAAAAATTGCTGAAACCATGGAGTTAGGAATTGTCATGAGACGGCAGGCTGTGACGTAGGTGAATCCAATATTTTTTACATGTTGTTCCAAAACATTGCGGGAATGGTGCTTCTCCACGTCTGAAAATGGTTACCGAGTATGGATTACAAGTAAAATCTTCGTCGTAAAACACAGTCACTTACTTCCATAAACTAAAATTATTCAAAACTGTTTCCCAGATGCACAAACACTACACTTTTCAGCCAATGTTTTGAGCGTCTAACCAACATGGCGGATACCATTTTCTGAGGGGGAGGGGAGGGGAAACGGTTTCACCCGGTCGCCATTTGGACGTGCAGAGTAAGTAAAGGGAGGCGCGCCACTCCCATAGTAATGATCGTTGGCTTAAATTTGTAAACAAAACCCTTTGCGATTATACCCATTTCTTTGCAATTTGACAACGAAAAAAAAAGTATAGGCCTACCTTCACTAAAATTAACTTAAATTAACTTAAAACTATTTATAATTAGAATAGAAGTAATTTCTTTTTACTGTAACAGCAACTTATATTAACACAGATTAATAACTGGACATGTAATAAACTAAAGAGATAAAAAAAACTTGTAATCTATTTTTCCCGATGTTAGTGAAACATGGTATGATCCAATTTTTTAAGGATTCAGTTCGTTCGTCCTATCTACTGTCACCCCCCTGCAGACGTGGATGGAACAGGCTGACAGGATATCTGCGGCCTGGACATGGGCCTCTCTGGTAAGTAAATTTAGGGGGGGGGGGGGGGCATGGGATGTAAATATATTTGGCGAATAGAAGTAAAAATATCCAAATAGAATGTATTGTATGAAATGTAATGATAATAATAGTAACAATGTAGGCCTAATGATAATAATGTAATGTTGAATGGAGAATTGTGTAGAATGCTTTGGGACGAGAGAATTCACACTTGGGAAAATAGCACATAAAATACAATTCTAAGAGACGGAAACAAAACATTTCTTAAATGAAAGATATTTTTATCCTGAGAATCGTAGAAACTTGAAAATAAGAAAAATGAAAAACAAAAATCTTTAGTACTATTCTGTGTCCCCTCCACAAGGAATTTTTGGAGGGGACATGTCCCCCCCCCCCCCCCAGAGAGAGACCCATGGGCCCGGAGCCAAGGCAGCGGGGGACGACGGCCGCGCTGCTATCAGATCTGGCGCGAGCCGGCCGCGGCCTAGCGGTCGGTCCACTGACCCAGAGGCGGTCGCCATACGGGACACAGGCTGGCCGGCAGCCCGGTCGCCCCCGAAACAACCAGCGCCACCCGAACCACAGCGGACAGCAATGTCCAAGCTCCCGCCCTTCGCTTACTAGTTCATTTTCTACTCTGTCGCAACTCTTCTTCCGGAACCATCCTTCTTGTTTCCTGTAACCAATCTGCTTGTTATTAACGCAATATATTTTTATGCATTCCGCACGTTAAGTGCCCAGGGTGTTTCCCCTGTGTCCATGCAGGTTTTACCTATGGGCCCAACTTATCTAGTTTTTATTCTAGACTAGTCAGTGAGGGTAGTTATGTCATGGCGCCAATAATTGCTGCCATGGCTGGCCAATCTCCCCCCTCCTAGCACATGATGCATGCTTCCTCTCCCGCATGGCTTAAGCCCTGCATGATTAGAGCGCATAGGCTTCGGCCTGAGACGCACTTAGAGTCTCTCCCTAACCCAGTCCCCTCCCAAACATACTTAGTTATTTTAGTTAGGTTAGTAAAAAAATCAGGAGGAGGAACCACCCGCGGGGTACGCGCTCCAATCCTTTCACCAGAGGCCAATCCCCCCACTACGTCACTAAAATCCCGTTGGGTGTGTCACCCGTTCCGTCTATAATGTCCTTGTGTTTACCATTCTTCAAAATTCGATCCCTATCGCAGTGGAAAGGAGGAGAGTGCGATTTTTCATCAAGGTTAAAAAATTTTCCGGGTATACACATAAAAAAAAGGGGGGGGGGGGGGGGAAACCCAGAGAACGTAAGCTAAATTAAAACTAACCAGGCATATACTAATTTATTACCAGTTTACATTTCCACTCTGAATGGTTTTGTAAAGTCATTTAAATACGTACTTTAATACTTCAAGAATGTTTGAAATTTATCACATACTTTCCCCAAAATTTATACAAATAATTGCAGGTGGTACGCTAGTATGTCTTGAGAACCACTCCTTGCGAAGGAGTGGAAAAAAAAATTTTTCTTTTAGATGTGCAGTGAAAATTTGTTCAAAGCTAATGGAACACTTTCATTAAAAACGAACTGCGAAAAGGAACAAATGAGTAGATTAGTGTTTTCTTGGGGAAAAAAACTCATTAGCAGCTTAACGCCTGAACCCTTCCTCTTCCGGTGTTGCGGAGATTTACTACAGGAGCGCCACCGACTAGAGGGGCTCTTTCCCTCAGCGTTCATTACGGCCCGCAAGTTCATTTAGGAAGAAAAATTGCGACTAGGTATTACGTTGACTTAAAATGTCCACTCGGGAACAAGGGGGAAAAAAATGGCCGTGTCTCTGGATTGTTACACCCGGAAAGAATTATTTTAAGTGCAGGCCTACACAGGATTTCCTGTAATATTTTTTTTTTTTTTTTTTTTACGGATCCTGAGGTGTTGAATAAAATTCATGTACTTGCATGGTAGAAAACAAAGACGAATAACGTCCTAAGTTAAGTATTTATTGTGTTGAATCGTTATAGCATCGTACAAAAAGTCATGTTGTACAGCCGCTATTCGCGTCGCGCAATGGGACAATGTATTCCTCGCCAACTACCAGTGGGTTCGACGCCGGCTGCCCCCATAGTGAGGATCCACACACAGTGCTGACCAGTGCCACAAAGTACCATTAATCTAAAAAATGCAAAAAAAATATATATATAATTAAAAAAAATCCGTCCAGCATTGTGATGCATTATTTAATTACAAAATTGAGAGGGGGAAAAATTTTTTATACATTTTGAGATAGACAAGAGACCAAAATAATAATAATAATAATAATAATAAACAGATAGAGAGACGTGATTTAAAACATACTTGAGGTTTATCTTTTCAAATATATTTGATGGGAGGAAAACTGTAAGTCATCTTCCCGTACAATGCTTCACCCTCCAGCCCTATTGTCAAATACTTGGGGAGAGAGAGATATTTTGAGGGTCGCGCTCCGAGATAGGAATCCGGCATCGCCCACATCTCGGCGCGCAAGGGCGAGGAAGTACTTCCCGCGAGCATGCGGGTCCTGGTACTGTCCTCGCCCACATGCGCCGACGACGCGCCGACGACGCGCCGGCGGGAGAACAATGCGCCAGCCCGCACGCTGCACGCCATCAGGCCACAAGGTCGCGGAGCCGGCGGCAAGATGGGAGAGAGAGGGGTGGTCCACGTGTGCCGATAGCGGCCTTCCACCAGATAGTCTTGGCAGGAGACACTCTTCTGCGCGCCTGGGCGCTTCTTGGTCAAGGTCGCGCGTGAGCCACGTCCGTCGGTGCTCGGCCCGCCGCGCCTGATTCGGGCGCACGTACCCGGTACCCGAGAAGATCCACGCGGGTAAACATATGTACCCGAATTTGTGAAGAAACAAAAATATGTAAAATATTTACTTGGAATGACAAACCAATTAGGTTGGAAAAAGGTCTTTGCCCTGGCCGTAACGTACCGAAATTAAAAATCCCTCCCTCAATTACAACCTCAGCAACATTATATTCCTAAGAATGTGTGGAGAACCTCAAGATCAAGTTGCAGCTAGTACCAAGTAAACGTTAAGGGCGGTGACAACAGGATCAGGGATATATTTCGCTGAAAACAAAACTCGGCTACACTATTAACGCAAAAAAACAAATCATTTATATTGCGGATAATATTTACGATGTTTTTCCTTTAACATGAAAAACTATTTTTCACATATTGCTGCAATAGTAGAATTCAACGTTTTAACATTATCTCCCCCCCCCCCCCCCCCCAAACCCTAACAACTAACGACGCGTTTGAAATGCCCACGTACACGCCTTAGCAGTAGAGCCAATATTGCATTTAAACTACAGAATTTTATGTTGTTTCGCTATTATGAGATTTACCAGAACAGTGTATGTACATTTTGTTTGTTCTAAAAATGACAGCAATATTTCGTTTTCCTACTTTTTTTTTTGTGTATGTACCAGGATGTCACCCGAACTGAGAATTTCTTGTACCCCGAATGTACAGGCGAGTGTACCCCAATTGTAAGTATTATGGCCCGGACTACAATGCACAGAAACGTAACAAATGACAACCAATGTGGAAGCATTTCAAGGTTACTAAATATTTTTTTTTTAACTTCAAGGTTAAGAAAAATTAATTTTAAACTTTAAAAAAATTACATTTCGAGATCATGACACGGGCAGAATTTACGTATATAATTGCAATAAGTGCCGAACAGTGCGTGTCTTCTGCATGACCGAAACACACACCTCACTCGAAATAGAAAAAAACTTAACGGTGGATATTCCACTCTAAGAGCTTCATTTGAGTTTAGTAATTTTAGAACAACAAATACCAACGTACAGGTTTTCGAAGAGGACAAGTGAAGAGAAGCAGGTGCCTGAAGGATTCGTTTACAAAACAAACACGGCACCGGTCACCTGTACCGAAGAGCCGGTTTGCGCATGCGAAAACAAACGAAAAACAAAGACGACCGCTGCTGGACTCCTGCTGCCATCTAGCTGTTCGCGCGGACACTATTTGCATAAACATCTGGCTTCCTCGCGCACTCATTAGATGCTAGCACCTGTCGCGTTCAGACCGCACGGGGCAAGGTGTTTTGGCGTCGAGAGAAAGGCTGGGTTTATCAAATAAGCAACCAACGCGAGGAAATCACGGTTGTTCAGAAAGCACTAAATTGGAAGACGTCACCAACCCCCAACAATCTGAAATTGCAAAACAGTAGAAAAACAAATTTCTTCCCCTGGCTTCTTTGGATAATCCATTTTAATCATTAAAACACAAACTTTTCGAATATTTGATTCATAAGTATTATCTTACTTTCACTGTCCAGACGTTTAGCAAGTGAAACGTAATGAATACAATAAAAGTTAAGTCTGGCATTCCATGGACATAACGTCAGTATCTTTGGTCGAAATCCCAAGCTTTGCTTTCACTACCTACGGAACAAAAAAATAATAATATTAAAAAAAACCTTGGACAAAAAGTGCCCGATGGTGCAATGCATTTCATTAAAAAAAATAGTGCGTGTTTCTAAGATTGCTTCTTTTTTTTCTCTTATTATTAGCTGCGCAAATTCTCGCACGAAAACTTTCACACCTGTGCTCAGACCGACTACATGCAAAATCAAGACCCAGCATGGTCCCGAAAATTCAAGGCAAATCTTGAGTGTACTGCTATATCCTATTAAATAATCTTCCGGTGACATGTTATACCTGTACATACAGCCCAACGCAACACAATTTTTTTTTAAATCTTACGGATATCTTTGCGATATCGTTATCACAACAAGCCTAACTGTAGTGTTTGCAGCATGGACAAAGTTGGGTCAGTGAAAAGCTACTGTTTGACAGTGTGTGGTAGAGATGTGCGAGCGATTATTTCTGGTAACGAAGACTTACGATTTCCAGAACGGCGGAAGAGAAATGAACTGAGAAATGAACTATCTTCAACTATGTCTGTAGCCAAACTATCCCAAATTAATTAACTTCTAAGCATACTTACTACCTAATTATTTGTGACTTTTAACCCAGAAAAGGAAAAAAAAACCTGTTAATTGGCTAAACTTATCGGCGTCCTCGTATTACTTTGCATTCAAGTTTACAAGCGATATTTCAAACTGGTTTGTAAAGTAGTACGAAATATCTTATCAACCTTAAATTATGAGTATGCGCAATTAAGGGAAAAAAATGAAATGCAAACCTGCCTGCTCATGCTCAGCTATAAAATATAGCAGGCATGTTATTCTATCAATTTTTAAAATATATATTTTATTACATAAAATAAAATAAATTAGTTCGTTTGTTGGTCACGCCTAATCAACGCCACGAATTTCAATTAAAGATTGCGTGTGTATAACAGGGCCTCTATATGACCTAAAATAAGCTAGGCAGGTATATCATGTACATACTAACGGTCTTAGGTGCTTCCCACAGCCTGTGAAAAATCAAGTGAAACTAATTATAAATAATAAAGTTATTCAACAGTTAGAATCCCTGCGTGACTTTTGAACCATCTTGTACATCCACCCTCTCCCCCTCCCCCCCCCCCCCGCACCCTTTTTCAAGTGGCGCGTACCGCCTCTAGGCCGGGAAGCCACCTTTTCACAGACGAGAGAGCCAAAACCCGAAGTAACCCGAAGTTCCCCGAAGTTCATGCTTTTTTTCCGCATCTTTTATGAAGCTATCCTAACCAAATCAACCGTCCACAATGTTTTAAAGTATTTATAATGTAGCTAACCTAACCTAATTTATTGACCATTAGTATCCTTTTATCAACACATTTACAATGAACAAAAATAAAAACCTAAGATGCACGATCGAGCGTTAGGTTCTCTCGTCTGTGAAAAGAAAGCTTCCCCCTCTAGGCCACTGTCAAGGTTTCCACTAGCTCGCAGGTTGAGGCATCCAGCGCCAGAGCAGTCGGCAGTAAACATCGCGATAAAACCTCGGGCGTGCCTCTCGCAAACGACAGTTTCTCGCTGTCGCCGGTTACGACTACATCTCCACAGCGCGACAAAGGACAACCTCCAAACATTTCCATCCTGCACGGCTATCACGCAGCTTTGATGACGTCAGGTCGTAAAGCAATGTATGCCAGGGCACGCAGATTATAATCAGAGGCACATGGAGCCTGGCCTTGCACTTTATAACAGTTAGGGACTCCTCGCGCCGGCAAAAAGACAAGCAGCAAAGTTGACAGTGTGGTAACGTATTAACACGCCAGGACCTGGCGTTCCCTTGCAAAACAAGCTAAGAAAATCATAGCGCTAGGTGAAGCGTGCAACTTCAGCAGGGTGCCGAGTGTTTTTCTCACCTGCTCATTCCTCTTTCCCTCATATATATAATTACTCCCTTCGTAGGCACAATATCGGGCATGTTTAAACTTTCTGTAAATATTCTAAATGAGCTATAATCAAAACCAAAATATGTTATCTTAATACGATTTATATTAACTGCAAACCTTAACCCAAGAGGAAAATTTGTCTAATGCTTCGCTTAAATGGGAGAAAATGGGGTTATTAGCATGGGAACACAGAATATATCTAACTACCTGTCTACCTGCCTGCGTTGGGTAAATATCAAAACATAGCCATGAAATTCTTAACAAGAATATTCTATAAATAAAAAAAAAATAATTGTCTGTAAAGTCGGTTTACGGACGATAGTTTAACGCGACAACGTCGTAACAAAACATTGATGAAATGATTGCACACTTTCATGAAAAAAATTGAATCATTATTATTTTAATAATAAAAGAATAAATACTTGAAATTATACTAGTAATCAGATTTTTAAAATGCAAGAATAATTAACCTTTATTGCCGAAATTGTTGTTGTAATAAGCAATGAAAACCACACTAACTTTTCTCTTCACTTTATAAACAGTCGACGAAACCGTTCACGTGTAGATGACTTGTAATTAATTTGTAAACTGGCGTATAGCTATAATGTTTAAATATAATTATGAACAAGTTTTCATATAAATAAACTGTAATCAAATATCTATCATCAATTATATGAATCGCCATAATTTTTTAGTCAATTGTAACATAACCTATTATTACTGCACTCGCCGACAGCGTAACGGAACAATGTGCGTAACGGGACACTTTTTCGTGCGTGCAGCCGGCGTTCATCGATTTATTAGACGTCACGTGAAAAGAGTGAAGAGTGAAGCGTGAATATTTCTACAGCAAGGGGCTCATTCCACCGTCCCTTCACAGACTAGTGTTACGAGTAAAACTACGAGGTCTAATAGGCACGATGCTCTGGGTTCCAGATAGCACTATCAGAACTGGTTATACGAAACACGATATATATATATATATATATATATATATATATATATATATATATATATATATATATATATAGGCGTATGCGATAGCTTCACGCGTCTTAAAACAAGTTGCATACAAACGCATGCATGAAATAAATTAGGGTTTGAACTATTTAAAATAACATCTTTTTGTAAATGGAATAATTGCAAGGGGATAATTGGAGAGGGGAAAGGGGTAAGTTCTCCCAGACCAGAACACTATCCTTAGAGACCCCTACCAAGCTATTCTAAAATTTATCAAGAAATCAGAATAGTGTTTGTTTAAGAAAAGCATTAAAAAATACGCTGAAGGCGAATGAGTAGTTTTGATTTTAGGTAGATTTCAAAGACATACTATACCTATAGTGCCATTTCCATAGTGCGACTTTCGGAAATTTTTTATATATTTTTTCGTTTCATTGTCCATAGACCATCGTCAACTAAAGTATATATATAACCTTTTTTTGGACACTATAATAGTCGTAATATTTTACAAAATATTTTTCTAGTCTTTCGTTATTTATTTTCAAACACAATTAAAAACAAAAATATTATAAACAAAAGCTTTTCATGGACTATGGCATAACTTTATTATGACACGTTTTCTGTTATCACGCAAGGAAAGCAAAATGAAAAATTAGCTTTTTTTATAAGTTAAATAAACGACACGCTTGTCTGTTTTACATTCAACATTTGCCATGACTACTTAACTAATGTGATAATCCTTGTTTAAATATTATGAGAATAGGTTCTGGCCTTTATTTTTTTTTTATTATTTGATGTCAAACGTAGACAGTTTGCTTGTAGATTTCTTTTAAAAATGACTTTTTGTTGCTGAT
Source organism: Bacillus rossius redtenbacheri (assembly GCF_032445375.1). Lineage (NCBI taxonomy): Eukaryota > Metazoa > Arthropoda > Insecta > Phasmatodea > Bacillidae > Bacillus > Bacillus rossius. Next base: position 46,128,568 of record NW_026962011.1, on the reverse strand, counting down.
TGTCTATTTATAGTGCGAGATAAAATGAGAAAAAAATTATTTACTTTTCACTAGTTTTACCGATGTACAAAAAAACTGCACTAAATGTTAACTGATATTAACAGAACAGCTGACAAAAGTAATTTTATTTCCAGAAGCTGCCAGTTTTTAAACACTAGACAAACAGAGGAAGTTATGAAGAAATTCACAAAATTACAATATCATGTGGAACTTTCCATCTTTAAAGTCGTTTCTACATATGCCCAGCATTAAAATTCCCTACAATTTTTTATTATTAATTTTCATAGTTTTTTTAATCGAGAAAAAAAATTGTCGAATGATGTAAACCAAAATGGTTTGCAATGTTCAAAGAACGTTTACTTTTAATATTTTATGATTTTCTACTTTTTAATACCAGTTACTCTCAAAAATGCCATTACTTTATTCTCACTCCTGGGACCCACTTGCAAGCCGCCGGGAAGCCTAAGATGTACATCAAGTTCTGTCCCTGCCCGAACACGCCCGAATATTCACCTTCGGCCAACCTCGGGTTTATTTATATAATATATTTATATTGCTCTGTTTATTTAAATGTAGCTATTCTAACCTAACTAACCGTCCACAGTGTTTTAAAGTGTTTTAATGTAGCTAACCTAACCGACCACTTTTAATATTTGAATTCATTTTTCCTGCGCAAAAATAAAACAAATCCCCGAGGTTGGCCGAAGGTGAATATTCGGGCGTGTTCGGGCAGGGACAGAACTTGATGTACATCTAAGGCTTCTCGCAGGGAAGCCTACAACTCACGTAGTTTCGGTTCCCTGCAAGAATTTCCGAAGATTTCCGAAGTTTTGCGTTTTGGTATTAACGCCACTTCAGCTGCTAAATCAGAAGTTTCCAATGAAAACAAGCATGTTGTGACTGACCTAACCTAACCTAACCTAACCTAACCCTTCTATTTTTTTTTTTAATTTCAATTTTTGAGAGAAACCCGAAGTTGCACGAACGTGGTAGGGAACCGAAACTACGTGAGCTGTAGGCTTCCCGCTTCTCGACCCTCCCGGACGCACGGCGGGAGTCGACCGGTGACCTCCAAGCCGCCGGCGCGGCGGGGTCGACGAACCGCAGCCGACGCGACGCGCCGTGGCCTGGATGCGAACCCGGGACGAACAGTTACGTTGCCCGGCGCCTGCAGTCGGACCGGGAAGGCCTCGTACCATGGGGCGTTACTACCGCGGGGGAGACACTCCAATTCATAACGAAATAAGTGATCTTTAATAGAAACGAATTACAATGATCAAATGCATAAATTGTAACGAAATAAATCAAAACAAAAGGACTGAAATGTGAGAAATGTTTTCTACTTGAACGTATCAATGTGAAATAACCGAAATACTCTTAAACGATACAAATCGATCTGAAATAAATCCACATATATCGAAAAGAGTCGGATACCTAATACATCTAACCAAATCGCTCGATACAATAGAAATTAAATGATTTGTACGCAATGTAATAAAATTAAGTAAAAAAAAAAACAACAAACAGCATTAAATGAACCAATCTAGTCTAGTTTTTGACGTGACAACGTCTAATAATCGATGAACGCCGGCTGCACGCACGAAAAAAGTGTCCCGTAACGCACGTTGTCCCGTTACGCTCATTGTACGCTTGAGCCGCATCTATCTCTCTTCCACTCGATTGAAACAACCATCGATTTGACTTTTTTCGAGACACATTAAACTTGAAAACACTCCCATTCGTTTCCTACTTTTCCTATCATCGTCCTATCCTTAACAGAATAACACAGATTTGAAGAAGTCAAATAGCAAATATGTATAAAAGTTATAGTTAAAATAATCTCTTCGTTAAATAAACAAATTTGAATTAATGAGTGCAAATAAAAGTAAATTTATAAATTAAATTGTAGATTTCATTTCACTCGTTCTTTGTATCCATACAAAAATAGTGATAATTCAATAAACATGATTCAATTTTATTCATGAAAGTATGCAATCATTTCATCAATGTTTTGTTATGACGTTGTCACGTTAAACTATCGTCCGTAAACCGACTTTACAGACAACCAATTTTTTTAAAGTGGCTTTGGGCCCACCCCCTGGATTGTAGCTTTCATGATATGTTACTAACATATCTAGATTGATTGTGACAAGTAATGCTTAAGCAACGGGCAAACAATTGAACAAACCAATAGGGCAACTGCTTCTCTTGCAGACAGCAGGGCCGCCAATCACAAGGAAGAAAACAGCTAACGCTGGCATACCATGTTGCAGTCTAAATGAACGTTTAGATCTTTTCGCGAAAAATGTATGCCCAACTGGTTGGCTATCTCGGACTCCAATCGGTAATTAAAGATGAATTATCCGGATAACACAATTTTTCTTCGAAATGTTTCCTTTTATGTCTTGTTAAAAAAAAAACAATTAAAAAGGACAATGTTATACTTAAAATTATCAATCTGAAGCATTTATTTTGTAAAAATGGGGTTCACACTTTTAACAGTATTTTAATGCCAAAAATAATCATACTTTTCCTTGGAAATCATTATGCTTAATACTGGTGATAAATTAACAGCGTCAAGTCTAGTGGAGAGCGAATAAAAAAAATATGAAGTTGTCTCCCTTTGCCTTATCTTGTTAGCATAAACATTAAATATGAAAGTTCCCCCGCCAAACCATCCATGAAATCAAATGGGTGAAATCTCAAATAGAACTCTGGATAGGTCACATTTACTGTGTTAATATTTAGCTACATCTGCTTAAATACTCCTACTATACACATATTACACGCAAAACCATGTAGATACAATAGTGAGAAACTATAGAGTTAAGTGTAATTATTTTTACACCTAAAGTTCGCGTTTTCATAGCTGCTAGTGATCAGCTAGGCCAGTGGAATTTTCAAGTAGTTAATGTTAGCTCACTTGAAGCTGACTAGTAACAAAAAAAAAAATACATAGAAATAGAGTTAACAACCTAGACCGAACCGAAAATGTATCAGTTAATATATGTTCACGGAAGATAACATAAATTGCCGATAATGAAGACTTGTTCATCCTATGAAACTGCACCCAGCCATCTCGCAAGTCTTTAAAAGTGCGCTTGGAAAGAATATCTATTCAACTTCACTGTATTGCGTGTCGGCGTCCTTGCGTGCAATCACATAAAGAAAGTGGACAGAAGGCCAACCACGTACAGGTACAATTTCGAAACGGAATACCGACCGGTTATACGGTTGTTACTGGCAGAGGGGACTAGAAGACCTTACAAATAAATGTCACACGAAATGGTAAAAGCAACATGCCTTTAACCTATATACACTAACAGAGGTGGCTATAGCGTTATTTACATTGGCGTATGTTTTTTTCAAGATATCAGAAAGAAAGAAAAAAGCGTTCCGGTCATTTGAATCGCATGATGCATTAGAGAAACGACGGATCTGGACCTGGAATTTCTTGACTCGTCAATTCTCGCCGGGACAGACACGCCTGTCCCATCAGTATGGGACTACTTCAGCGACGGCATTCGCTCACTTTGCGCCAAGGAGCGACAGTGAACTATGCTACTGGTGTCGATGTTGGCGGCCGCTACCACAAGGATCATTCCAGAAATGACACCCATCAATTCCTTTTAGAATGAACAACAAAGAAATTGGAATTCGCTGAGAATTACAGGATTGTGGAGTGTCACCGCGAAAACGCTAAATAATTCTTACGCACCTACACTGCGTGCTAGAAGTTTTACCACGCACACAGACGCAACATAGTCTGTACGAGCAAAGCATCAAATTAACGTGTTCAGGCTCGCATGAAATATTTATGTACATAAAATAATCAAGGTACGAGTTAGCTGCATCCCTTAGTAGAATTTTAGGGCTTCTGTGCTGAAATTTTCATACCCAAATCTGATAATAAAAATAATAAAAAAACACTTCAATTTTTATTAATCTTTTTGGACATAACTTCATTGCTGGTCATTGCCGATGTCAAAAACACAAACAGAATATAAAATTCCGTGGAAGGAATTGTGTATCTGCTTATTCATTTTTTTGTGTTTGTTATTGAAGTTTCAGGATTTTTGTGACATACAATGTAAACACCCCCCCACCCCCCCGCAAAAAAATAATATCTTAATATTCTCTTGTGCGAGAGCCATTTAAAAAACGTATGAAAACACTATTTTTTTCGAACATTTGGACGAAACACTTTGTGGAAACAAAATATGATTCTAACGAAGAATAGGCGCTTGGTGGGAACTTCACGTGTTACTTGTATCGACAAGGAGCCCGGTAGGCGCTTGGTGGGAACTTCACGTGTTACTTGTATCGACAAGGAGCCAGGTAGGCGCTTGGTGGGAACTTCACGTGTTACTTGTATCGACAAGGAGCCAGGTAGGCGCTTGGTGGGAACTTCACGTGTTACTTGTATCGACAAGGAGCCAGGTAGGCGCTTGGTGGGAACTTCACGTGTTACTTGTATCGACAAGGAGCCAGGTAGGCGCTTGGTGGGAACTTCACGTGTTACTTGTATCGACAAGGAGCCAGGTAGGCGCTTGGTGGGAACTTCACGTGTTACTTGTATCGACAAGGAGCCAGGTAGGCGCTTGGTGGGAACTTCACGTGTTACTTGTATCGACAAGGAGCCAGGTAGGCGCTTGGTGGGAACTTCACGTGTTACTTGTATCGACAGGCAGCCAGGTAGGCGCTTCTTCACGTGTTACTTGTATCGACAAGGAGCCAGGTAGGCGCTTGGTGGGGAACTTCACGTGTTACTTGTATCGACAAGGAGCCAGGTAGGCGCTTGGTGGGGAACTTCACGTGTTACTTGTATCGACAGGCAGCCAGGTAGGCGCTTCTTCACGTGTTACTTGTATCGACAAGGAGCCAGGTAGGCGCTTGGTGGGGAACTTCACGTGTTACTTGTATCGACAAGGAGCCAGGTAGGCGCTTGGTGGGAACTTCACGTGTTACTTGTATCGACAAGGAGCCAGGTAAGCGCTTGGTGGAGAACTTCAAGTGTTACTTGTATCGACAAGGAGCCAGGTAAGCGCTTGGTGGAGAACTTCAAGTGTTACTTGTATCGACAAGGAGCCAGGTAAGCGCTTGGTGGAGAACTTCAAGTGTTACTTGTATCGACAAGGAGCCAGGTAAGCGCTTGGTGGAGAACTTCAAGTGTTACTTGTATCGACAAGGAGCCAGGTAAGCGCTTGGTGGAGAACTTCAAGTGTTACTTGTATCGACAAGGAGCCAGGTAAGCGCTTGGTGGGAACTTCACGTGTTACTTGTATCCTACAAGGAGCCAGGTGCGGCACCCAGCGAGAGACAAAACACACGAGGACATCGGCTCCCCGGGCACCTGCCGACGAGGGGACGACCTTCCTAATCACGCGGGGACGCGAGGACCGGCTGATTGGGCGACGTCCAAGTCGCGGATAACGGGGGCCCGCAGCTGCCGCGGCGAGCGGCGTGTCCAGGCGCACCTGCCTCGCGGCGGACACCTGGACACCTGGACACCGCGACAGCCATGCTGCAACCGTACGGGCAGCCTTCTTTTTCACAGACGACAGAGCCGAACATCCGATCGTGCATCTTCGTTTTTTTTTTGTATCCGCTGTAAATAAATATGGCGGTGTTGATAAAAAAGATACCAATGGTCACTTAGGTTAGGTTAGCTACATTATAAATACTTTAAAAACATTGTGGACGGTTGATTTGGTTAGGATAGCTACATTAAAGATACGGAAGAGAAAAAAAAACCATGACCTTTCGGGTTTTGGCTCTCTCGTCTGTGGGGGAAAAAAAAAAGGGGGCTGCCCACAACCGTACGGAGGAACATGCCGAGAGGACCCACTGTTCACTGATCCCCGAGCCGGACACCAGAATAACCTGCATTCGTCCATCTTCGGATTACTATTTTTTGCTGTTGTAAAGGTTAAAACGCAGGTGTACCAATTTTTTTTTTTCGGCGGAGGGTAAGTTACGGCAAGTTCAGGTGTAACTAAAATAAGAAACAGGTTAATTTATGTCGGCACTTATAAAATATCCAAAAATCGTGAAAATGAATGATAGTGATTTTTTTTTATTCCGGTCACAAAGTCGCAAGATTAATCACTGATCGGTAAGTGAATCAATCGTATGCGTTACGAAGGTCCATGCCAAGCTGTAGGCGCAGGAACCAATATTGCGGCCAAAACATTCAGTGTTATGTTAAACATAAGTGTCAAAAAACACATTTGACACGTCACATTGTTTTAGGAACCTACGTTATAACTTTTTTTTTTGTTTTGGCTTTACGTCTCTCAGGCAGGTGTTCATCAGTTGGAGCTAACACAAATTATATGAATCAAAGGAATAAATGGGATGATTGAAATAAGCTTTGTTTGGTTACCCGTACAATAGCACAGTTAACGTACTCGCTATGCCTCGGCACGCATAGGGCAGCGCAATGAGTCGACCGCCATTCCAGTCCAGTTCAGAAGCAGGTCCGGACATTAGAAAGTGGTCGGCTGGTCGTCCAATGACGCAGTCCCTTGCAGCGGTCGGCACCCTCACCGCGACAGCGACCGTGTCGGCACAGTTCGACACAGTTCGACACGGTCTCCGAGCTACCTCACGGGTCGTTACCACAACGCCGGACGTACAATAACGCCGAATGCCAAATTGACCGCAACGCCGACAGCTAGAAAACTGCTGTGTACCACAACGCCGAAATACAGTAACGCCGAATGCTGTGGGGGGGGGGGGGGGAAGCACATGAGCAAAATTAAAAACAAATTAATAAATTTGTGTGTTTCTTAAATGTATCTTAACGCCGAAATACCACAACCTAACCTAACCTAACCTAGCCTAACCTAACCTAACCTTTGTGGCAGTTCTGCGATGACATTTTTCGGCGTTGTGGTAATTCGGCGTTGTGATACACAGCAGTTTTCTAGCTAACGGCGTTGTAGTCAATTTGGCATTCGGCGTTATGGTTTTCGGCGTTATTGTACGTTCGGTGTTGTGGTGCGTCCCCTACCTCGCGAGCCCAGTCCACGAATGCGACGGTACGAGATGAAGCAGGATGATGTAAGAGCTATAGTCTTTGTTTCACGCTCAGATTGCAGTACAGAATAAATGGCGAACACTGTTGCCAGATGGATGCTACCCAGATTTTTTTTTTTAAATTACAAGTCTTATTCAGTATACCACAGTTATTAATTATAATTTTTCATACATATTTTTAATCATTCAATTTATTTATTTTTCTAAGACAATGAAAGAGTGTATTTTGACAGTATTATTACAGTTGTCATTCTGGCAGAAAAAATAGACTAAACACTAATTAGGCCTACTATTTTTTAAGATAAACTGTTTGTAACAGTTACTATTAATAACAAGATATTCCATGAAAGTATGTGCAATGCTGGAAAGAGCTGAACTTCTTACAATAAAATGATAAACAAAATGTTAACAATAACGGTTGAAACCAAGATGGCGTCTTTCAATAACATATCCTTATAAAACATGAATCATCAGATGATGCTCTTGATGAAATACACCAGGAAAATTAATTTTTCATCATTCTCATTCCAAATTTCACCTTATAAAATATAATTTTTCCGATTCACTGAACCAATTTTCATTAAATTACAAAGTTACGTCAAACTTTTGCAATCTATTGCATACATCTGGCAACAGCGCACACCGAAACAAAGGCGGCGCTAATAGCAGAAATCGAGCATTGGAAAAAGAAAGTAAATACCCATTTGAATGCACACAGCAATCTAAAGATGAGATGCGCTATACATTCTGCGCGAAGGATTCTGTGTTTGAAGTCTGTAATGCATTCACGTGTGTTATATTTTTTTAGAAATATTATATACCGGTATGCCTCGCGGCATAAAATTGGGGAGGGGAGGCTACTTCTTTAATAAGTGTCATAAAAATAAACTAAGCATTCAAACTAGAAACAGTGTCGAAAATTAAAAAAAATGCTAGTACGTTCGATCACTTCACTAGCAGCTACCTCCCTTCCATACTCCTTACTAGTTATCATTTAGGTTATCCACACTTGGAATGAAAAAAAAAAAAAAAAAAAAACGTCACTTGAATTTGCTGACAACTCGCAATTGTTTGCTAGACTGAATACGACTGCGCACTAGCGAAAAAAAAAAAAAAAAACCGTCTCGAAAACAAAACGTTTAACGGAACAGTTTAAGTGACTTGGCATGTCGGGACGTCTCAAGAACGAGCGTGCTAAATTGGCAAGGCAACTGGAGACCGCAGCTCTGTTAGCGCCAAAGATAACTCGAGCGCAAAGGGGAACATCTGGCTTGAAAGCTGTCGACACTTCGGGCCAGCGCGCGGCCTCCGCAACCGCCAAGATGACATGGGGAGACACGATATCCTTCCCACCCCCCCCCTTCCGCCAAGAGATACGAGTGGAGACTTCTGCCTCTGCCTGCTCTAGAGTGGATACAGGGCGGTGACAACAAGGCTGCACAACCAAAAAAAGATGCCATTGCCTTACTGGCTGCTGCGCCAAAGATGTTCCCGTTAAATCTTCAGGGTGGATACCATAAATAAAAAAAAATTAAACAACAATGTTTTTATTAATTAAAAAACTGCATCTCCGAATCAAACCGGTCCAAGTAAAAACTGGGCTACTCTACACGAGTATTGTGTTTCCCATCAATCTCCACAGCGTGTGACCAACCAGAAGGAACTTATGAGTCATATATCCCACGTGGGGGACTTTTTCCAACAGCCGCAGGCACATAACATTGTAACTTCAATGTTTGTCCGACTCAAACCTCTGGACTTGCACCTTTGTAACTCAAATTAAATAATTAACGCTAGATATTTATTTTGAAAGATGTTACGGTTCGATAAACGACGAAATGTTTGGACAATATCTGCAATAAAACAAAAAAAACTGCCAATTTTGAGATACCTAAAAAAAGTTAACAGTTAATTGCTCATATAAAGCTGACTGTATTTAAACTCAAAATAAGCTACACCAAACTCAAACATGAACAAGGAAATAAAAATATGGAGAGGAAAAATAGATGGAAATAAAGGAGAATAAGAAACAAATAAAGGAAGTGAGGAAGAAAGATAAATAAAGGAAGAGAGAAATTAACAGAGAAAGTAAAAGAAAGAAAGAGAAAAAAGAGAAAGGAAGAGAGAAAGAGAAAAAATAGAAATGAAGAGGAAAAGAGAAAAGAGAGAAAGGGAGAGAAAGAAATAAGCGAAATTATATCTACGTTTTCACTTAAGGGTGCACTAATGTCCCATGAAAAAGGGGCACCGGAACCACAAGAGAAACGACAGTGTCACACAACTTACTACAGCACCTACTACAGCGCCCTCGCAACTGCTCACGCTATTGGGCTAGCAATGGATCGTGAAAAAACGAATCGTGGGGGAAGGAAGGGCCACACACCCTCCAGAAGCCATTTATTTTATCGCCACGAGTGTGTGTTGGGGTTCGTTAATGGCCACACAGCCCAAGAGTACATCAGACCGTTCATCGAGATTATATTTAAATCCATTATTTTCAGGCGCACAATAAACTTTTATGCAGCGTTCGTTTCATACATGATTTCCTGATCGTTTCAAGCGGTCTCTTGACAATGAAACGGGAGTTGTTCCAAGGCACATGTTTTCCATTCGGTTGTTTTGACATTCCTGTTTTAACACTTTCCATGTTTACAGAAATACTTGAAAGCTTACAGTTTATAAAATGGCGCATTTTCTAATAAATTATACATTTAAAAAATCACAGAAGAAATGAAATGACATTGCAGCTTGGTGCGAAAACTTCAGTGACTGTTTCAATTTTTCTGAAAGGACGGTCCGACTTACGTACCCGGCATAACCTTTTAACAGATTGAAAACTCGTAAGTGTAAACGGAGAGGCACTGAAATTCTGTGTATGCCATGCTAACCTAACTACAGGGCGTTTCATGAATGTCTAAAAACACGCTGTTGAGGTGAGGAAATTAACGTTTAGTGTGTGAAAGGAGGCAGGTGTTTCAGGCAAAACAGTGGCCTTTATATGACTACGTGCAACATAGCATAGCACTGACGCAAATCTGTAGGATTCGCTAGGGGGCATGCGGAAATATTTATTTTAAGCCCGCGCTTGTCGCGAGTTTTTCATGTAGGGTAAACCGACAAAAGACATCTCTGGATACTGTGCTTGTATGTAGTATACTTCCATATTTTGGCCTACAAGCATGCAATAAGCCAAAAACTTAAAAAATATACCAACATTTTTCCATAGAACATAGATTCGACATCCAACCCGTTTCACAGTCACGCTTTTGCAAATAAGAGCGGGTCCCATCGATGAGGGGCTTCATAATTCCAGGGGGGGGGGGGGCAGGGCAAACCCCCTCCCCCCGGGATCTACGGCTTATTGTGTGTGTACAGCCGCACTGATTTGTAAACGTTTTTTTTAGGAGTGCATTTAGTTAAATACCAAATTAATATCATCATTCAAAGTATTTTAAATCCCCAGGTATTGATTTGGAAATTAGAGAACTACAATGTGCTGCGAAATTTAACTACCACCATATATTAGGTTTAATTAAAAACTCAAGTGACTATTTTCCTGAACTTCAAATGATTCCTACAGTTAAAGATTTACCACTATCATTCCCAGACACTTCCAGACACCTCCATGACACTTCCAGACACCTCCATGACACTTCCAGACACCTCCATGACACTTCCAGACACCTCCATGACACTTCCAGACACCTCCATTAAACTTCCAGACACCTCCATTAAACTTCCAGACACCTCCATTAAACTTCCAGACACCTCCATTAAACTTCCAGACACCTCCATTAAACTTCCAGACCACTCCATTACACTTCCAGACAATCCCATTATACTTCCAGACCACTACATGACACTTCCAATAACATTTCCCGCCGCCGCCCAAACAGACGCAACAGACGCAGCAGACGCAGCAGGCGGCACTCACCTGCAGCTCCGTGTGCGTGGCGCCGTTGGCGGCGGGCTTCAGGTCCGCCTCCTCGATCTTCTCGAGGCGGCCGTCCAGGGGCTGCTCGTCGCCCTCGACCTTCTTCGGCGTGGTGGTGATGTCGACCGAGCGCTTGCTCTGGCGGGCTCCCATCGCGACCTGCTGCGTGTCTCGTCTGCAACAACGACCCGCCGTCGTCAGCCCCTCCCGCCCCTACCCGCGAGCACCGCGTCACCAGGGCCGGTGCAAGGTCAATCGGCGCCCTAGGCGAACAACCTTAACCCCAACCACCGGACACCCCAAAAAACAAATTTCCTTGCCTCAAAATACATCACGTAAGCCTAAGATTTTTGTCGACAATCAAATGTAAGCAGGCTTGCGTTTTTTTTTTTTTTTACTTTTTTTACTTATTACAAATCATAAACAGGTCACCGTGGACTTTAAATAATTACTTGTATCAATATAAACATTCCAAACTGTTACAAAAATCCACTACTTGGCGCCCTAGGCGGTTGCCTAGTTCGCCTATATGGACTGCACATCACGACAGCTCCGAGCTTAGTTCAGCGCTTCAACACCGACCGGGAAGAAATTAACTACTTCACCTTCACTTCAGCTGCTTCAGAACTCGAAATAAAGCGTCCCAGAAGGGCAAGGGAAGCTTTTAAAAGGCTAGCCTAGCTGATGCGGATATTATTGTATACAATACAGAAAAAATAAATTACGAAAATCAATCTTTTCCCAGTTTATTACTTTTTTTAAAATAATTTTTACATAAATTACATTGCGATATACCAGGTACTTACGCAGTAATTTATCAAGTGTTGGTTAGGTTAGCTATAATTAAATTGCTGTAAAAAAAATTGGGCGATTGGTTATAGGACAGATACATTTAAGATAGGTTTAATCCTAAACAGTAAAATATTATCAACCGTATTTCAAATGTCTGACCAACCGACCACGCGTTTTTACAGTATTTCAAATGTTGCTAACATAACTTAAGTAACTATTAAAACTGTAAATAACGGTAAAATACATTAAATATTTAAAGAATTACGAGAACAAAAATGTCAGGCACAAAAACATTTCGTTTTTTTCCTTTATGCACCGCTATCACAAACAATTATCTCCGAGACAGCGTATGACAAGGTCGGACTTAACCGGAAAGTCACATGCACACTCAACCTTGCGAATTAAATTCGTAGACAACTAAAAACCACACTTGCAATAATTTAAAGCGACGGTCATTTTTTTTTAATTTTGTGTTTTTTAGGTGCCTACCAAAGGCAATGCAACTTTCGTCCTCGAGTACCATTGTTACCTACTTTTGATACAGTTTCCTAATTAGGTTAGATGACTTGTGTAGGATTTTGAATAAAAAAATATGCATACTTCCTATATATAATTATTTTATTATTGCAGTTTTATTTTTTAAGAATGAAAAAAATAATGGAAATTTATTAAGTATTGTTCTAACGTGCAGAGTGAAGGCAAAATTGCACTGACTGTGGCGTCATCTGGCTTCGCGGCGAAATTAGTACCAGGTGAATGATGATCCGTGCTTAAAAATACAACAAAATATCACAGAAAATCTTTTAAAACTTCTCTACAGCAAAAATCTCTCTTCATCCTTCCAAGTGCCTGTTTACAACTGTAAACACGGAAGTCCTAAGCCGAAAACCAGAGTAAATCCTATGAAGATCCAGTTATATGGAGCTATGTAGAGGCCTTCTTTAATTTTAAATGCCTTCTTCGTGTAATAGTCCGTAAACTTACTGTAACTTTTCACGGTGTACTGATACTTTCAGATGTCAACGTATCACATCTTTCGAAAACCGCAAGAACACGGCGGGCACCGATTACCCTTAAAACTATTTTCGACAAATAGTAGGTTAAGGTTTGTTTGTAAAAGTATTTCAAACTGATTTCTGACGTTTAAGCAAAAACAAATATACATACACTTAGTTTATCTTATTTGTCTTAATGTATATATTAGATTGCAACTTTTAGTTTGAAAAATACTCAAAAGATGGCGCCACGTTCGTAATGCTATAGAAGACAAACAACATCAAACAACATGTTAATTATCTTTGACGCCATGTTTGTTCCAAAATATTTTTCCTCCTAATCTTTCATTTCTTTCAAGCGTCTCGCGTCAACGTAGCGAGAGAGTAATTATAAGTTTTTGAACACAAAAGGTTTCTTCAAAATAGGTCCAGTAGTTATTGCTTGATGGTCAGGCAGTCAGTGTAGCTAAAACAATAATTTTTTTTTGGCAAACCGTACAATTATTATCCATTGCAATTGTTAGTTGCATTGCAGGGTTTTTCTTTTGGGCTGGCGCTAATAACTATCATCATTAATATGCATCATAACTTTTAAAAAGGTTTAGTTCCGGATACGCGATCGGCGTACATTAAAAATAGACCAATGACGATCTGTTAAACATCAAAGGAAAATTGAAATGATTCTAAAATTCTATCGACATACCAGAAACGATCCACACTGCAAGAAGTTCCCTCGGCAGCGACTCTGGGGCAGACAGTCTCAACGCGTGTCTTCAGAGAACGCACGTTGTAGCCGAGTACTGACGCACGCAATGCGTATATAAATTTCGCTGTCACTTGTTATCAGATTTTACAATGTTTACCGGGAATGAACATTCCAGATAGAGTGCCTAAACATTTCTGGATACACAGATAACAGGAATACTTAAGTTAACAGATTACAAATTTAATCTCGCAGGAAAAACAAGCCTCGAACAATGTATTTTAAAGTATCTGCATAAGAGTAAAAAATAAAGCCACAGAATGCGAAAGTGATTGACATAAATTATTACTGTTTACTTTTGATGCAAAGAGGAAGCTCAGAGAATAAAATAAAAACCTCGATATTCTAGGCCCGTAAAACCATGGAGGTAAGAACAGGTGACATGATTTACATTCGTTTTTGGCTGAGGTAAGTGCAACTATAATCATAGAAAAAATATATAATTGTGCGAATCCATTTATTTAAGCATTCAATACAAAAAAAATGACAAAATATTTAGGAGATTTTTCTTAAGATTTATAATTACCGTTGTTTCTAATACACTAACAAGGGGACCATCAAGTATGGTACAAACGGATTTTAATGGGTCTAATATATATGTCGTGGAGGGGGAGGCCCCCAGAGTACAAGGGTTTTGTCAAATGCGCCTTAGTTTTCGCGAAAATGGCGGTTAAAGTTTTATACGAACGTTTCACACCGGTACATTTTCTGGTAGTGCCAGGCGAGCCAGTCTAGTCGGTAAGGCTCTTGCCTGGCAGCCGGCCGGTAAGGGTTCGCTTCCTGCTCATAGAATTTTTTTTTTATTTCATAATTTTTTAATAATTCTTATTTTAACGCTGAAATAAAGAGTCAAAATATATTTTATTTTTGCGTGATGTATTTTTATCAAACATACTTGGGCAACGATTGCTACCTGATTTTGCCGTTCCCAACCTTTCTTTTAATAATCGCTATTATTCTGCAGTTACGGTAGGCGAGTCCTAATGGGATTCTAATCTTTTAAAGGGGAAATAAATGGTCAGGAAGTAATGAACTATAACATATCATTCACTCGTTATATATAATGCTATTCAATGTGATTTTAAAACACTTCTAGTACGAATTTAATACATCGCCGCTAGCGTTAAAATAAGTATTATAAAATTATGAAATAATCAAAAAATAAAATTTCTACGAGCAGGAAGAACCCTGACCGGCCGGCTGCTAGGCAAGAGCCTTACCAACTAGGCTAGGCTGGCTCGCCTGGCGCGACGGAAAATGTACCGGTGTAAAACGTTCGTATAAAACTTTAACCGCCATTTTCGCGAAAACTAAGGCGCATTGGACAAAACCCTTCTAGTTTAGTACTCTGGGGGCCTCCCTTCACAACATATACAAGACCCATTAAAATCCGTTTGTACCATACTTGGTGGTCCCCTTGTAAGATAAATTCTGCTCTAAATGCGACCTGTGTACACCACATGTTGATAAAGCACTGTCATTATTCCCAAAACTGAATTCAAAACCAAACGCCAATGCGGCGTATACATGGGGAATTATTTGTTGAAGATAAGTCAATATTTACTTCAAGCTTTCCACTAAATTATTAGTCATGCTTTAAGAAAGCCAAAATTTGTAATATTATAATATGAAATGTTTTATGGCCTAAAAACGTTTGAACCCAATATGGCATACTTAAGTTCCAATCCACGCCCCCCCCCCCCCCAACAAAAAATAAAAAAATAAAAAAATTAATAAATCCTGGAGACTTATATCCCCTCAAAACCCAAAATGTTACACTCTCTTCACCCAGCTGGTGCAGGATGTGTTTACCAAGCACTCTGAGCGTTTGGAAACTTCACTCTCCCTGCGGGTAGCAGCGCGGATGAGGCGGGGTGCATGACGTGGCGCGCTCTTGAGCCACAGACCCGGATCAACCCCGAGATCGACGGACCAGCAGGGTGGGGGGGGGGGGGGGGGGGTCACCCCCTCGACAACTCGGGCGCCCATAGAAATTGGGGAAAGGTGCGGGGTGGATGAAGACCGAGTGGCAGCACGCACGCACCCCGCAGCTGGGACGGACAGCTGTCGTCGGTGGGACCAACACACGGACACAAATCGAATTTCACGAGCATCGGAAGTGGTTCGAAGCTCACTGTAAATTTAACGTCTCGTCATGAGCATCTCAACATAACCTTACCGAGGACGGCGGTAGAGAAGTGTGTGTGTGTGTGTGTGTGTTTAAAACCACGTCATAGCAAAAAAAAATTACCTAAATATTAATTTTAATTTTATTTTGCATCAGATTTAGTTATTAATAAACAACGCAGGCTTTAGCGGCCATTGACTGAAGTTGCTTGGCTTCAGGGTTGTAGCCGCATAGGACGCTGTCCAGGTTTAAATATTGCCTGTATGTACGTTTACTGTTGTCACAACATGTTTATCGCGTTGTTGTTGTTACGAGGACTCTAGCGACGAGGCTGGCGAGCGACCACTTGGTGAGCGAAAAGTGGACGACGAGAGAGTATTGCGAGGCAGTGTGTTTGCAACGAGGTGCGCAGTTAACAAGACGAGAAGTAGAGAGAACCACTGTCGAGCCGAGCTCCTGCGGGGAAGGTCGATTGTGAACTTTATAAGACATTTTATTAAGAGTTTCCGATTTAAGTAATAGAGCAATATTTAAGCTAAAGAAAAAAAAACTAGTTAATTCACTGGGCTATCCTTCCAACATGTTTTCCCATTTTCCCACTCGTAAAAATATCAA
Source organism: Bacillus rossius redtenbacheri (assembly GCF_032445375.1). NCBI lineage: Eukaryota > Metazoa > Arthropoda > Insecta > Phasmatodea > Bacillidae > Bacillus > Bacillus rossius. Next base: position 46,112,300 of record NW_026962011.1, on the reverse strand, counting down.
GTGGCCCACCAGTCAGGGGTGTATTTGTGTTAGTAAGCCAGGATAATAAGTGCGACGTTCGCCGGTGCATTTAGCGCGGTATTATCTGCACGACCCCGAAGTTGCGCGCAGTCTTCTCGTCGTTCAAACAGCAACTATGAAATGTGAGAGGTAGTCATAACATTTTACGACGGGAAAAAAAAAAATGAAGATAAAGGTGTATGTAATGCAAGTCTCTCGAGTGCTTTGAAGAATCTGTACCGCTTGTTTCATGAATAAAAAATTTATTCTGATTACAATTAGCCGATTGCATTCAACAAATTTTAGAACAAGTTATATACGTATTATCTTTGAAAGATTTGTGCAATGGGAGTGCATGACTTGATGTAGGCTTTTGGACATACGCCATGAGCATAGCAATGGCGTATGTCCAAAAGCCTACATCAAGTCAAGTTATATACGTATACATACATACACTAAACATGGCAGCGGTTGTGACCGTCCAACTTGGTTTGAAAAGTGCTGGGAGTGACAAGGCCCCAAGAGCTTGGAACTGCAGTAAATGTTGTTTCGCGAAGACCCGTCGCGCACGCGGTCCCTGGAAAGCACGTGGCTCTTGGACAGGCGGGCCACAAGTTAATGAAACCAATTCTCGGGCGGCTTCCGGACAACGAGATGCGGCGGAGTCTTCTCGGAATAGCGCGCGCCAGTCACCGCGCGGCACTCAGTGGCGCATACGTTACGTTACTATCTCTTACCATGTCACCAACGGGTCGTTACCACAACGCCGAAATAACATAACGCCGAATGTTAAAATTGACCACAGCGCCGACAGCTAGAAAACTGCTGTGTACCACAACGCCGACAGCTAGAAAACTGCTGTTTACCACAACGCCGAAATAACAACAGAATTAATTTGTGTGTGTTTCTTAAATGTACCTTAATGCCGAAATACCACAATCAAACATAACCTTACCTAACCTAGTCTAACCTAACCTAGTCTAACCTAACCGAGTCTAACCTAACCTAGTCTAACCTAACCTAGTCTAACCTAACCTAGTCTAACCTAACCTAGTCTAAACTAACCTAGTCTAACCTAACCTAGTCTAACCTAACCTAGTCTAACCTAACCGAGTCTAACCTAACCGAGTCTAACCTAACCGAGTCTAACCTAACCTTTGTGGCAGTCCTGCAATGACTTTCGGCGTTAGTGTATTTCGGCGTTAGTGTATTTCGGCGTTAGTGTATTTCGGCGTTAGTGTATTTCGGCGTTGTGGTGCGTCCCCGTCACCAACGGTACGCAAAAACACCTACATCCTGACATCGACGATGAATAAATAAATCCCTTTGTCTGTCGTCAAGAATAAATGTCACGATTATAATTAAACAGTTGCAACATCGGTTGTAAATATTCTGCACTGTTTCGCAAATACTTATTTGTTAAGCACTCCAAGCTTTTTAATTTATTCAGCTATTACGCAATTGTTAAAAAATTATCTATTATTAATGCCTGATATTGGTATCAATAAACAAGTAACTTGAATTTTGCATACAAATAATAACAAATAAAATAAAACGACTAAAGTTATATAAATACGGCTGATGAAGTATAAAAACAACATAACAAAAAAAACGAAAAAAAATCAGTATTCAATATTAATATAAAAACATATATCAAATCATTTAATTTTATAAAATAATTTTGATAAATTTAAATTAATTAAAACTAATAAATATGCTGAATGTTTATTCTAATTAATTAATATTTATTACGTATTAAATAAAATGTAATAATTTATAATTCTAATAAATTATACATACAGGAACATAACCTCACTTATATACACTTGAATTTTTTTTATAAACACCATTTTTATTACTAATATTCACAATACATAAATGTTTTAATGATATGGACCAATATTCATTATCAATCACTAAAGTATAATTAAAAGCACATGCATATATAATTTTTATTTATGTAGCTTTTTTTCATCCTGTCAAATTTTGTTGCATGTTGAGCGCGCATTATAAAATTTATTATGCTCATTTTTTTCATAATGCGCCTAAAGAATAACTTCAAAGTATATTTAGCCTATTCATATTGTATTATTAGTTTAATAAGTGTGAAACTAATTCTTAGTCCGTCTATAGTCTGAATAGTATTTAGGCGAAATAATACCATACTATATTTATAAAAAAAAGTTCTATATTTATTATTCAAGCAATTTTATTGAGTGTTATCTGTTCTAGCAACAAGTAGCGGCATCTGATAAACATCATCGGGCCTTCCTACATCCCTGCTCGAGGAGAGGCGTCGAATGGCGGGACAGGCGAACAGGGGGGGACAGAGGAACAGGGGGGGACAGAGGAACAGGGGGGGACAGAGGAACAGGGGGGGACAGAGGAACAGGGGGGGACAGAGGAACAGGGGGGGACAGAGGAACAGGGGGGGACAGAGGAACAGGGGGGGGACAGAGGAACAGGGGGGGACAGAGGAACAGAGGGGGACAGAGGAACAGGGGGGGACAGAGGAACAGGGGGGGGGAAAGAGGAACAGGGGGGGGGACAGAGGAACAGGGGGGGGGACAGAGGAACAGGGGGGGGGACAGAGGAACAGGGGGGGGACAGAGGAACAGGGGGGGGGGACAGAGGAACAGGGGGGGGGACAGAGGAACAGGGGGGGGGGTGACAGAGGAACAGGGGGGGGACAGAGGAACAGGGGGGGGGTGACAGAGGAACAGGGGGGGGGGGCAGAGGAACAGGGGGGGGGGCAGAGGAACAGGGGGGGAGGACAGAGGAACCAGGGGGGACAGAGGAACCAGGGGGGACAGAGGAACAGGGGGGGGACAGAGGAACAGAGGGGGACAGAGGAACAGGGGGGGACAGAGGAACAGGGGGGGACAGAGGAACAGGGGGGGACAGAGGAACAGGGGGGGGACAGAGGAACAGGGGGGGACAGAGGAACAGAGGGGGAAAGAGGAACAGGGGGGGACAGAGGAACAGGGGGGGGGACAGAGGAACAGGGGGGGGGACAGAGGAACAGGGGGGGGGACAGAGGAACAGGGGGGGGGACAGAGGAACAGGGGGGGGACAGAGGAACAGGGGGGGGGACAGAGGAACAGGGGGGGGGACAGAGGAACAGGGGGGGGGTGACAGAGGAACAGGGGGGGGGTGACAGAGGAACAGAGGGGGACAGAGGAACAGGGGGGGACAGAGGAACAGGGGGGGACAGAGGAACAGGGGGGGACAGAGGAACAGGGGGGGACAGAGGAACAGGGGGGGACAGAGGAACAGGGGGGGACAGAGGAACAGGGGGGGACAGAGGAACAGGGGGGGACAGAGGAACAGGGGGGGACAGAGGAACAGGGGGGGACAGAGGAACAGGGGGGGACAGAGGAACAGGGGGGGGACAGAGGAACAGGGGGGGACAGAGGAACAGAGGGGGACAGAGGAACAGGGGGGGACAGAGGAACAGGGGGGGGACAGAGGAACAGGGGGGGGGACAGAGGAACAGGGGGGGGGACAGAGGAACAGGGGGGGGGACAGAGGAACAGGGGGGGGGACAGAGGAACAGGGGGGGGGACAGAGGAACAGGGGGGGGACAGAGGAACAGGGGGGGGGACAGAGGAACAGGGGGGGGACAGAGGAACAGGGGGGGGGGGTGACAGAGGAACAGGGGGGGGGACAGAGGAACAGGGGGGGGACAGAGGAACAGGGGGGGGGGGACAGAGGAACAGGGGGGGGGTGACAGAGGAACAGGGGGGGGGCAGAGGAACAGGGGGGGAGGACAGAGGAACCAGGGGGGACAGAGGAACCAGGGGGGACAGAGGAACAGGGGGGGGACAGAGGAACAGGGGGGGACAGAGGAACAGGGGGGGGACAGAGGAACAGGGGGGGAGGACAGAGGAACAGGGGGGGACAGAGGAACCAGGGGGGACAGAGGAACCAGGGGGGACAGAGGAACAGGGGGGGACAGAGGAACAGGGGGGGACAGAGGAACAGGGGGGGACAGAGGAACAGGGGGGGACAGAGGAACAGGGGGGGACAGAGGAACAGGGGGGGACAGAGGAACAGGGGGGGGGACAGAGGAACAGGGGGGGGGACAGAGGAACAGGGGGGGGGACAGAGGAACAGGGGGGGGGACAAAGGAACAGGGGGGGAGGACAGAGGAACAGGGGGGGAGGACAGAGGAACAGGGGGGACAGAGGAACCAGGGGGGACAGAGGAACCAGGGGGGACAGAGGAACAGGGGGGGGGACAGAGGAACCAGGGGGGACAGAGGAACAGGGGGGGGACAGAGGAACAGGGGGGAGGACAGAGGAACAGGGGGGGGACAGAGGAACCAGGGGGGACAGAGGAACAGGGGGGGACAGAGGAACAGGGGGGGACAGAGGAACAGGGGGGGACAGAGGAACAGGGGGGGGACAGAGGAACAGGGGGGGGGGACAGAGGAACAGGGGGGGGACAGAGGAACCAGGGGGGACAGAGGAACAGGGGGGGACAGAGGAACAGGGGGGGGACAGAGGAACAGGGGGGGGGACAGAGGAACAGGGGGGGGGGACAGAGGAACAGGGGGGAGGACAGAGGAACAGGGGGGGGGGACAGAGGAACCAGGGGGGACAGAGGAACAGGGGGGGACAGAGGAACAGGGGGGGACAGAGGAACAGGGGGGGACAGAGGAACAGGGGGGGACAGAGGAACAGGGGGGGACAGAGGAACAGGGGGGACAGAGGAACAGGGGGGGACAGAGGAACAGGGGGGGACAGGAGGAACAGGGCGGGACAGGAGGAACAGGGGGGACAGGAGGGACAGGCTGGGGACAGGAGGGGGACAGGAAGGGGACAGGAGGGGGACAGGAAGGGGACAGGAGGGGAACGGAGGGGGACAGGAGGGGGACAGGATGGGGACAGGATGGGGACAGGATGGGGACAGGATTGGGACAGGCGCCAGGCAACACCGTCGCGGCGGCGAGCTGCGACGCTGCAAGGTCGTCGCGACCCGCGAGGCTGAGTAGTCGGCCGCCGCCACTTGCGAATTTCACGTTCGAAAATTAAAAAAAAAAAAAAAAAAAATAGAGCTTAAACTACTGCCCCTGAAGACTCGGCCTCACACACCATGTTAAGTTATTTCATCCCTTCGTCATTATACAGTTATTTGAGGATTTTTACCGTAATTTATCACGATAGCCATCTTGAATTTTATGTTTCAACCTCCAATTATTCCCAATATAGACAAATAGCACTTTTTTTTTAAAGGTTTTTTTATTTTTTATTTTGAAATCTCGCCAAATAATCCATCTTAACTTGCGAAGTATAGAATAAAACATTTTTAAAGTATTAAGTTGCAAGATTAAATTTTTTTTTGCCCCAGTCGTGCAAATAAAACTTTTTTTCCTCTCTCTAAAAGCACAGAAAGTTTGATTTTATTTGGAACCGTTATCAATTTAAGGGTAATATAATAGTATAATGTAAAACCTTTTTTTTTGTCGCAGCAAAATGCCTACATAATAATTTATATTTTCAAAAGACTAAGAGGCTAGCAAGTTCAAACAGAAAAAATTCTCGTGTTGTCTATCAGGAATTAATTTCGACTGCCGAATATTACGAGTTTGAAAATAATTCCGCGACTGGAATATCCGGAACGCACCAAAGCGTCGATTCCTCTCGGCACAACGCGAGCAACTTGCAGGGGGGAAAAGGGGGGGGGGGGAGTGGAGGCGCCCAGACAGTCAGCCATCGCTTTCGGGTCGGGAGAGGCGCCGACGCGAACACTGGGGTAACGAGGCGGGAGTTATTTAATTAGTTGGCGTCGTTTGTCAGGGCCGCAGCCGCCGCGGGTCGTGACGTCACCGGCGACATTCCTGCGGCGAGTTCAGGGTCTCGCGCAGACACACCACATTTTTCTTGATCTTCGCGGAAAATAGCAGAGCAGCAGGCCTTAGTGTTTTTTTTTTCCTCCCAGTAAATTGGTGCTCGGCTATTTGTTACGTTAAAGTCATCCGACAACAGACTTGTGTTTGATGCAGTTCTACATACCTACCCAGCATCATGCACAAAACTGTATAAACATCCTTACGAAACATTTTCCCCACTCTTAATATATTTTGGTTAAGGTACAGTTTCGCATCAAATACCATTAACCACTAGCTGTATTATAATATGTTACGTTAAAATACAATTTTATACGTTACGCGGAACAGTTGCTCCCGGGAACAATGTTTTTTGTTTTTTTTCGCGTATCCAGTTTATATCAAAGCCTCCAGAAAAAAAATATATATATTTTGGTAGTTTTACAGTTCCAAATCACAAAAACTTTCGATTAATTTAAATTTTTACGTTAAAATACAATTAACTTTGTTCCTCACGGCAACAATGTTCCTCGAAGTTTTATACATATTTTAAATAAAATATATTTTTTTGGTATTTAAGTATGCAGTTTTGAATCACAAACCCAATTCATTTCATTATATTCTTATTTTATTTTAAAAAACAACTGAATATGCAAACAGGAACAATTATCAGTATTTTAAATACGACGAAGATAATATTCAAATTATAAATCACATGATTACTGCCCATGCAGTTTTTGCTACGGTTGAAAATCATACATATATATATATATATTTGAATATCACACACACACATATATATTTAAGTTTTAAAAGCCATTTAATCAACGCTGACTTGGTAAAAGTCATTTACGAATATTCAACACATTACTGGGTCAATTAAAATCATAGGTGAACTCGAAAATACGAAAATAAAAATATTTAAGGGGATATGGAGATCACCAATGAATATTGAAAATTCACCAAACGTAAAAATAAACCTTTGGTGTCATCAGATTGCAAAAGAGTAGGAAAATAAGTGTGGGGTGAAGAAACACGAGAAAGGAGGAGGAAGGAAAGAGGGGCTATATAATATCACCAGGCCTGGCCATCCACTAAACTTAGTAACGAGTACTCAAGTTTCTCCGGATGCTCGTCCACCAATGCCAAACACTGGAGAAGGAAGAACTTAGGAGCAAATGGTGGAAAGCCAGAAGGAGTGTGGGGTGGTTTATGCCCGAGACACGTGGAGGAGGCGCGCAGCCCAAACGGGGTTGCTATGGAAACAGGGCATTAACTTCCCCTGGCTGCGTACTCCCCCTCCCCGCCCAAAGAACTGCCGGGATAACTCGTTACGCCCTCTTGTGTGGGCACAGCGAGGAAGCAACCGCAAACAACGGCCATCCAGGGTTAGTTCTTTAAAAAAAAGGACAAAAAAACTTTTCTCTTTTGCATCGATTCCCAAAACCAGCGAGTAGAGAGAGGTTGTAGTTACCGCCAGATTTTAACTCGACATAATACATTAACTTTATAGCAAAGTATAAATTTAAATTAACTGAAATTTATGAAAACCATTAAGTGTCACAGCACACTACTGCATAGCATCCGTTACAAAGATAAAAATCAAATTTAAAATGTAGCTGTGGAGTCTAGCTATATAGCTTACGTTAGTAAAATGACGAGCTCTGGTCTTATTATTATTATTTATTTTGGAATTAATGATGAGAAGGTACGATTAGAGCTTTTTTTATTTGCGATTATGTCTCGTCGACGGGGATGCATTATAGACAGACACATAACTACTACTGCAATACAAGAAACTTGAAACTAGCCGTGGACTATTAAAAAGAACCATCTCAGCATTGGCCTGCCAGAAATTATTCCGACAAACCTTAGAATAAAAAATTGTATTAGGCTGAGTGGACCGGAATTATAACCAAAGGCTTCAGCAACGAGTATAAAGACCTACCATTGCAGCACACTATTCGGTGCAGCGGTGTTGAGGAATAAAGGGGTAAAACAAAAACAGACCCCGAACAACCGGGGTATAAACCAATGCCAAGTGAGTCTGCTGTGGTCTTCCTTCGTCTTCTGCAACACGGAGGCGAAACACAAGTATGGAAATTTTACACAGGAAAAAAAATATTCCCGACCCACCCATTATTACAATCCGGAATAACGGCCAACCTATCACGAATCCCAGCCACCACACCCATAGTCCGCACTCGGTGCTTCAAGTAGAAGACGCGTTCAGCGGCCAAAGCGCTGAAAGCAACAACGGAGATCATACGGAATTAACCAACTACAACAAGAAGCAAGGTGGGTTTCTTTTATTCCACGTAAAATAAGTCGGGGGGGTGGGGGGGGGGGGGAAACGAGGAAGAACATTGTCCATACTTCATAATCAAAAACGGCGCGGGCGGCCACACCACAGACGCCAATTAGAACGAGCAGAAATCACGACCATAGGGAAAAGGGTTGGGGGAGGGGGGGGGGGAAGCGTCGAGCTCAGGGGCCCGCGGACCGGAAGGAAGCGCGGCTGGTCAAACATCCGGCGCGGCGGGACGCGTTCCGCCGGACACCGCCTACGTCACGGCCCGCACCTCGGCCGCATCCGGCGACATTCCCCGCTCGCCGTCGCCATCGCTCGCGAAGACACGCGACTACCATCACATTAGTTCCCGTCAATTGGGACTCGTCCATTTTTCATTAATTATTTATTTATTTTTTATTTATTTATTTTATTCACGAACAAAATTCAGCACTAGGCCGGTTTGCAATTTACTCGTGTCATTACACTACATCATAAAAATAAAACCCTTTTACACTGAATTTTGGCACCACACTATTGAATACAATAAATTAAGGAAGCTTAATGAATAATATAAATTAAGAAAAAAAAACACTAAAAACTATTCCAAAAAATCACTTGGAAAAATAACTTAAATGTAAGGGTTCGTAGCTATATAATACAATATGCCACATCTATTTTTAATATTTTTTTATTTGTTTATCTATTAATTAATTTTTATTTATATATTTTTATTTATATATTTTTATTAATTCTTTTTTTTTGTTTATATATTTTTTATTAATATTTTTTTTATTTGTTTATCTTTTGAGTAAATTATATCTTCCATAAATTTTATACCTTGCTGCAGTCTGATATTAGTAACAGACTTGACTGCAACAGAAAATAACTTTTTCTTCTTCACGGCAACTACAGCTATAGTAATATCTACCATTAGTCAACGCGTGATGACAAACGAGTAAATGGCCACAGTTAAGATCCTGTTGCAGCCATGGCAAATAATAATAAAAAAATTCAAGGTGTCAATGAACAATTCCAATTTAATTTAATATTCTTAGCCGCCTTGGTTGATTTTTTACTTTTTTATATGTTGCCGACTTGCCATGGTTATCGAATACTGATATACAGTTAAGGGAAGGAAATGAAACGTTCATATCTTGATTTATAGCGTGATCAGATAAGCATGAATCAACTAACGAAAAAAATGTTATCTTAATGTATTTAAAATACACTAACAAAATTTTACTACTGAACATTAAGAGTCATCATTAATTATCATTATAACAATTACATCAATAACATTAATTATCATCCCTTGCACAAATTTATCACCCATTTTATTACACTTAGCAAATATATGTTGAAAATATTAGTGATAAAACAAATTGCAAGGGAGGTATCGAGTTACAGTATCCAAAAGACCCTTAAACATCAGTAAGATACGCCATGTTATTTTTTAAATATTTTATTTTTTATATTTAATATATTATTATTTTATTATTTTTTAAATAATCAACATGGCGTATGAAACGAGCCTTAGTGATAACGCAAATAACTACTCCAAATTAAAATTAGCCTAGTTCACGAGGCGGGACGAACCCACGGGGACACAATGGTAACTACTGGAGGAAAGGAAAAGTAGGCGCGCAAAATTTAAGTCAACGTAATGTTTAGTGTAGATCGGGAGATTAATTTAAGAAAACTAAGGGATCCAACCCCTCCCCCCCCCCCATCCCCCGACAAAAATCCATACAAATACACGTTAAACCAATTTAAGGACTATTTCAGGACCTTTAATAACATTTTCTTACAGCCTTTATTTATATTACATGGTGATATGCACTACTGAGTGAAAAAAAATATGATCAAATGTTATATAAAATAGAACTAAGTACTAAATGCAGGAACGCGTTGAAAATTTAAAAGCACATTAGCAAAAAAAGATGCTGGAAATTAAAGTTGAAGTAAATTCCAGCACTGGTTATTTCGAGATTTTTTTCGTTACTTTCGTGACCAGTTCTCAAGATTAGTTAATTTTTTCGTGACTTTCGTGACTTTCTTGACCCGAAGACACACCGGTAGTGTGTATGACGTAAAAATATCAAATGAGCTAATTGGCGCCATTAGTGCAAAAAACCTCGCTACGTAAAACCTTAACCCAACTTACGCAGATACACGGGAATGATGTCCCAAGCGGGGAGGAGGGGGGGGGGGAATCTCTACGTCACATGCCAGTCATCTAGTCACTCTTTCGGGGAAGTCAGTTCTATCTCGTGCCGACCTCCGTGGCGTAGTCGGATGCACACCGGCTTACGGTGCGAGGGGTCCTGGGTTCGAGTCCCGGGTAAGGCATGGGTGTGACATTTACATGCTGATATTTTGATTACCTCGGAATGAAATTGATGACTGCACTGACACAAATTGAACCATTGGCTGTTTGGCGTTTCGCTGTAGGCCACATAAATTAAGAAAGAAAGAAAAGTTCTATCTCACAGGACGTCATCGCGTCCTGTCTCGACCAAGCTTCCTCGCCGCAACTGGGTCGGGAGATCGGTTCACGAGACGCCCACGGAGCACAGCCGACCGCCCCGCGCATACTAAAACCTTACAGAACAAAAGGTTGTTTGCCGCACGTAGGTGCAACCACGCAACGGCGTCGTGTACCTGCTAACTTTCTCGCAACGGTCCACTCTCGCTGCTACACTTGCTCTGTTAGCGAACAGGAGTCCCCACACCCGACACTTCAAATACCACCGCTCAATGTTCAGCATGGCAAATTCTTGTCACATGTTGATTTACGATTTAATTCTTAATAATATGGCCACTGAAACTAATCCACTCTTACTTACCTAGGCTAACAATTAACACGGATAACTAGTAAGAAATGGGCGAGAAAAATACAAAGTGAGAGAAAAAAATAGATTCTTCGCCAAAATGACCATCTATTGGCTCAATGCCCAACCAACATTGGTTCCTTATGCCAGAATCCTCCCATTACCCAACACCCAGTGCTATTTTAACCGCTGCAGCCTGTTTACTGCCAGGGTAGTAAACACGCTTTATGTACACATTGTTAAAAGAGCATTCTAAGATGAACGCGGCTTATATATATCACCTAGGCTAATTTTATAGTTTCTGGTAACTACAAACCCCGGCGCGCTAAATTTTTTGCTTATGAATGTGTAACGGAAGAATTAAAATAACCACTGGGGAATTTTTATATTATTGGACTGAAGAGTAAAACAATGTGTACTAAGACTTTATCGGTAGGGGAAAAAAAAAACAAATACCGTAGATTTTACCAGGATAATACAACTAGGTAATTAATTATAACGGAAAATAAAAACACGTGGGCGTGCCTTGAAGTACTCGCCAGATTTGTGTAACATCTAACCTCGGTAACGAGCAAATTCAAGTGTACTCATGTTGCAAATGCACTTATAATACGAAACTCGGGCACGAAATTTAACTTAGAATTCTCTAAAATAATGCCGAAAGTGATAAATACGCTTATGTTTTCAACTACATTTCTTGACGGAATCACAAGTAGTTCTCACACCCTCCGCTAGAATTCGCTGCCGGAGGAGCTACGTAGACTATTGAATAATTTGATTAGTAGATCGAAATTATTAACTATATAATGAAACGACTCCGATGAAAGCGAAAATGACTTGAAAAAAATAATACTAAATTCCAGCTTTGGACCTGATTTTTGTCATGGTATTTTATTAAAATACTGCCCATCTTGTTAACATTCATTTAACAGTTAATACTATAAAGTTTCCCTTTGCCTTTGTGAACTTTGGTTCGCGCCATCCACCACAGACGCCAGCACCATGGTTACACATTTACGTTCCATTAGACTTCCGTCCCATTTAAGAAATTACTCCCATCAAATGCCTTCTACCGAAAGTTAAGATGTTATAAACATTTTGAAAAAAGGTTTTACTAGTATTACAGCTAGAGAATTACGAAATGTTTGCTTTCTCATTACAAAATACGATAAATATCTTCATATTAATGTGGGTTACCGAATCGGGGAAACTTATAAGAACTTGAAACTCATTGCTGAGATGATACTTAGAAAACTTGTTTAAAATCTGCTTAGTAACACTGACTGACAGACTACGCACAGCTTAAACCGATGGACCTAGAGATTTGAAATTTGAGGACATATTCCTTGAGTATCCTAAGGTAAGGGTTCACTAACAAAGGATTTTACGAAAAGTAGCTCCCAAGGGTGGTTGCGGGGGCGTTAAAGATCTTAATTTCAATTTTTTCAATGCTAGTTTTCATTGTTGGTTCTTTATTCGTTTCAATGCCAAGGGCTGTTGCATTTCTGATGCCTTTTGCGTCTCATGACGACGGTTATTACATTTTAATACTTTGTTTACTTTTAGATCTTAAGCTGCGAATGGAGTTGCAGGGACGTTAAATATCAAAAGTTTTCCCTATTTTAAGTACATGTCCTGCAGACTTGAAATCTGGCAGTGATGTTCCTTATGCTGCATAGTCATCAAACGAGGAAGAGGTTTACAGAAAATTAGCTCCCAAGGGGGGGGGGGGGGGGGGTTAGCCCGGGAAACGCTGGGTACTTCAGCTAGTACAGAATAGGTTTTCAATGGAAAATTGTCGAAGTTACCATTTTTTTTAATGTCGTGGCCTGTATTGATAATCGAAGTGAGAAAAAAAGCATATCGATTGCTGGGATGTTGTATAATGTACTATTGTTAAAATAATTTCATCTGAAAAATAATATTAATTAAATTAATGAATTTTTTATGCTCTAATTGTCAAACTTAATGTGAGCTTTTGATAACGCGGATCACTTTTTCCCAAGGACCGTCAAACCTATTTCAAACTTCGCTCAAACCATCAGAAGCGAAGGTAAATGAATAGTTTCAGCTGAACTGAAATTTGATCGAATTATTCCGAACGCTGATTCGACGGCGCAAGTGTGTCGGAGGCACAGGTACGCACGGTCTTCCCACGCTGATTGGCCCAGACGCGCGGGGAATGCGGCCCGCGCGCGCCGGCGCCGCCCACGCCCAAGCACAGACCGGGGGTCTGCCAGACAAAGGGCGAGAGTTGTTCGCCTCGCCCCTGACAACCCGAGCACAATGATCCTAATGAAACGCATTGTTTTTTCTTTCTCCCCCGAACGAGGCTAACGTTCCATCTGGCATTGCGCTCCTGCAGTGAAAATTTGCCACAGCCTTGTCACTTGTCGAATTGGAAAGCAAGCCGTGTCGAAAGCACCGAGAAATTAGCGTTAGCAAACACAAAACCACGGGGGCCTTGTCCGGAACGGTTACCGCAAGCGATGAATGAGTGGGCAGGTATTTAGAGCTGCCCGACCGGAACGGAACACGTTCGTTTTGAAACAATTATCCGAAATACGAGAGAAAAAAAAAACCTTTTGACAAATAAGATAGGGGTCAGAGAAGAAAAAAAAAACTGTGCGCGTGTATTCAAGTTTCGATACCTCTACATTTAACACAAACTACAGCAAACGCTATAAAATAATAACTGTGGAGAATCGAAAAATTCGATTCCAAATCAGTGATCTTATTAAACACACAAATATTAATTTCGCAACTGCTTCACTTTCAGTATACAGTTACGTACTGGGAACGGAAGCAATAAACTATCAAGACAGCGTGAAGAATATCAAGTGAATTACCCGCGAACAGCAAATCACTAGCTGAAATAACACTTCCACCTGTAGACCGCGAATGACTCAACAACCTCACGAAAGCTTGCTGAAGTATTCGCGCCCGAGGTAGGGCCATCGTGTACAGAGTTTAAGGTTCGATCTCACACGCCATGTTTAATTTGTCATTTTCTTGTCATTAATATTAAAACGGAAGTATCATGTTAAATAGTAATGAACTGAGCCTTAAGGCTGACGTTTCAAACGCGTCAGCTGACCTACTTGAAGGTCAGATCGCACCCCGGGTGGAAGACGATAAAAATATTTCAACATTAAGGGCGGGGATGAAAAGAAAGGAACCTGAAGGATCTACATGTATGAAGGAACGCACGGTCACCGAAAACGAACTAGCTGGTTAAGTTGTTCTAACATTCTTCTTCTCTAGTTTTAGGTGCTGACTGGCAAAGGAGTGAGTGGTCAGTGTAGCCTCTTACCACCCACCAGGTTGGTGCTGGCGTCCTTGGTCACAAAATTCAGCGCTAGATAAAACATGAACCGGACTATGCGTGCAAGTGTCCCCCCCCCCTCCCCCCCCCCCCCCGGCCCAAACAGCATGGTACACTCTTTTATACTCTGGCCAATTCTTCATTCATACTATCCTCTGTGTCTTTAGGCTCCCGCGCCTCGCATCCCGCATGACTGTGCCCGGGGTATATTCCCTGTGTCTATGCATGGTTTACCTGGGTCTAACTAACTGGTTATAGTTAAGAGTTAAAGAGTGAAAGGAGTTAATCATGACATCAAACGCTGCCATGGAAGGCCAATCCCCTTCTACCACAAGATGCATGCGAAGATGACTAATCCCAGCACGACTATGCGTTAGGTCTTCGGCCTGAGACGCACCTAGGTCCCTCCCTAACCCCGGAACGGGTCGCACCATAAAGCCGAAATACCACAACGCCGAAATGCCAAATTGACCACAACGCCGACAGCTAGAAAACTGCTGTGTACCACAACGCCGAATTACCACAACGCTGAAATGCCTGAAATACACTAACGCCGAAAAATGTCATTGCAGGACTGCCAAAAGGTTACGTTAGGTTTGACTAGGTTAGGTTAGACTAGGTTAGGTTAGACTAGGTTAAGGTTATATTACGCTAGGTTCGGTTAGGTAAAGTTAGGTTTGATAGTGGTACTTCGGCGTTAAGGTACATTTAAGAAACACACACTTTCATTCAGTTGTTATTTCGGCGTTGTGGTACACAGCAGTTTTCTAGCTGTCGGCGTTGTGGTCAATTTTGACATTCGGCGTAATGGTATTTCGGCGTTGTGGTAACGACCCCCCCCCCCTTCCCAAATACACTTAGCTTTTAGTTGTATTTGAAAAGGGGGGGGGGGGAAGCTTGAACCCCGTCGAGGTTCGAAAGCGGGCCGTGGTGTTGATCGCTCAGCCAGCGAGGTTACAACAGCGGAATGGTTCATCTCACGGAAACCCACGTTACCTAATATCACTGATTGTTTCCCCCCAAAATTGTTTTAATTGTTTTAAGCATAGCGCGGGTCCCATTACAGACCGCAAACCCCGCACTGGTTTTAAACTCATACTACCCATCCATTTACTTTAAACTTAATTATTACCGCGCATGCGTTGGTACTTAGCTGTCGGCAATTTGTTGCCTCGGCACTCCCCCTGCTCTGACAGCTGTGATTACAGTACAGTTTGCGACACACACTGTTTGCAGCGTTGTCTAATTATGGGGAGAAAAAGGAACCGATAAATGCCATGTTAATTTCAACAGTTATTAAAAATTTGTCTTCGTTACAACAGAGATCACACAAGAGATTTTCAACAATCATAACACGCTGTGCTGCTGTCGCGAGAGTGATACTACTCAGCGACATACATGAGTAGCGTTCCATTGATTAATCATATGGCTTATTTTATGTTGTACACCATCGTGAATAAAAAGTTTAATATTTTTTTTAGCTTTTTATAATTTTTTGATCTTTTAAAGATTACCAAAATGTGTCTATAGACAGTATCGTCAAAGTTGAAGTCATTTTGAAAACAAATCCAATAACAAACCACTAATTATTTCACACAAGAAACTATTGTAGCAGCCTGTCACCATTAATTTCAAGTATTCCATTAAATCATGAGCTACGCTCTAACAGAGGCAATTTTCGGTTCTGTCTCTTCCGAAGTAAGAATTGTATTATGCTTTTGACGAAATACAACAAGATATATCAATAAAGATCCCAAGCTTCCGCGGCGGCCATTGTCTGGCGTTACCTGGCTTCTGGGCTGTGCCAAGTGACCCCCATCTCTGATGGCGTCTGACACGCGGTTACAACCCAGAAGCCAATCAAGTCTAGAAGACGTGTATTTTTTTGTAAATCCGCATTTAAAATTCCCATTGCAGCATACAATTTTTCAGACTTTTAAAACTTTCTTTTTATGAATTAAAAAAAAGTAATTTTTTTCTGAAACATTACACAACTGCGTCAAACTGTTGAGCTCTATATCTGGTAACAACAGCACACACATAGAAACAAGGACAGCGCTAGTGGCAGAAATCGTGTATTGGAAAAATAGCGTGAATGTCCATTACACTAAACAATGCAAGTTAAGGATGAGACGTAGTACAGTAATCACCAAAGAAGCCATTTTTTTTAAATTACACGATAGGAGATGAGCACAACCTAAAAAAAAACTGGTTGTCTGTAAAGTCGGTTTACGGACTATAGTTTAACGTGACAACGTCATAACAAAACATTGATGAAATGATTGCATACTTTTATGAATAAGATTGAATCATTTTTATTTTAATAATAAAATAATAAATACTAGAAATTATACTAGTAAACAGATTTTTAAAATGCAAGAATAATTAACCTTTATTGCAGAAATTGTTGTTGTAATTAGAAATTAAAACCACATTAACTTTACACTTCACTTTATAAACAGTCGACGAAACAGTTCACGTATAGATGACTTGTAATTAATTTTAAAAACTGGCGTTTGGCTATAAAGTTTAAATATAATTATGAACAAGTTTTCATATAAATAAAGTGTAATCAAATATCTATCATCAATTATATGAATCACCATAATTGTTTAGTCAATTGTAACATAACCTATTATTACTGCATTCGCCGACAGCGTAACTGAACACAGCATGACGGAACAATGAGCGTAACGGGATACAGCGTACCGGGACATTTTTTCGTGCGTGCAGCCAGCGTTCATCGATTTATTAGACGTTGCCACGTCAATAAAACAGTTGAAACCAAGATGGCGTCTTTCGAATCTCACGACTCCCCTTGTAAGAATCCCGGTGCGAGCGCACACCTATCTGATCACGCGAACGCCTGCCTCGGCTGTCGGGTCGCAGCAGGGAGCCGGAGAGCACGCAGGCCGGGCGCGACGCGACGTCACGCCGACTGCCGGAGGCCCGGAAAGAAAAGGTTCCACCGGACATGCCGCTCCGCGCTTTGTTCCAGCGACGCGAGGGGCGTAGCGCTAAACTCCCCTCTCCCCCCCCCCAACCCTTTTGTATTATCATCACAGCAGCGACGAACGGGATTCGGGAGCGTAGACAGAGAATACAGACACCTACCGTGCCAACACGCGCGTCTACTCAGCATCAAGGTTGTTGCCTAAACAAGGGGGGGGGGGGGGGGAGGGGGGAGGGCAGGAAAATATGTTACGTAATCGTATATGCAATTGTTTTAGAACTCATTCCATCTCCTATCCACATTTAAATAACAGAAATTGTAACTAAAATCACCTAACAAGAATAAAAACTAGTGCCACAAAAAAAAAAGATGACCCTTGAAAAAATACATAGTTATTTGACGTGACAAAATCTGATTACTAGTATAATTTCAAGTATTTATTCTTTAATTATTAAAATAAAAATGATTCAATTTTATTCATAAAAATATGCAATCATTTGATCAATGTTTTATGACGTCACGTTAAACTATCGTCCGTAAACCGACTTTACAGACAGCCAATTTTTTTTCATACATGGTGTTTGAAATCCTATCCACCAATAAAGGTAATGAATAATTAGTTTCCCCCCACACAGCGCGGCTTGCAGACGGAGCCGGGACCCGCGCGCCGAGCTGAGCCGCTGCTGCACTCTCCGCCGGACGAAGCTAATTCCACGTCACACACGTCGTCCTTGAAGCGAGTGCGGGTGTTTGGATACGTAATAGCTGGTCTTCGTGCGAGTATTTACATGTAATGAACGGTTTCTTACACGTCGCTTGGTATTGGACATATAAAAAAAATACTGAGATTACCACGGACCTGGTTGCACAGCTTCGCACGTCGAACCATGGAACGATGGATACACTCTCACATCCACCGCGCAGGACATTTCCGGGTGAGAGAAGGGCACTCCGGGTGAGAGAAGGGCACTCCGGGTGAGAGAAGGGCACTCCGGGTGAGAGAAGGGCACTCCGGGTGAGAGAAGGGCACTCCGGGTGAGAGAAGGGCACTCCGGGTGAGAGAAGGGCACTCCGGGTGAGAGAAGGGCACTCCGGGTGAGAGAAGGGCACTCCGGGTGAGAGAAGGGCACTCCGGGTGAGAGAGGGGCACTCCGGGTGAGAGAGGGGCACTCCGGGTGAGAGAGGGGCACTCCGGGTGAGAGAGGGGCACTCCGGGTGAGAGAGGGGCACTCCGGGTGAGAGAGGGGCACTCCGGGTGAGAGAAGGGCACTCCGGGTGAGAGAAGGGCACTCCGGGTGAGAGAAGGGCACTCCGGGTGAGAGAAGGGCACTCCGGGTGAGAGAAGGGCACTCCGGGTGAGAGAAGGGCACTCCGGGTGAGAGAAGGGCACTCCGGGTGAGAGAAGGGCACTCCGGGTGAGAGAAGGGCACTCCGGGTGAGAGAAGGGCACTCCGGGTGAGAGAAGGGCACTCCGGGTGAGAGAAGGGCACTCCGGGTGAGAGAAGGGCACTCCGGGTGAGAGAAGGGCACTCCGGGTGAGAGAAGGGCACTCCGGGTGAGAGAAGGGCACTCCGGGTGAGAGAAGGGCACTCCGGGTGAGAGAAGGGCACTCCGGGTGAGAGAAGGGCACTCCGGGTGAGAGAAGGGCACTCCGGGTGAGAGAAGGGCACTCCGGGTGAGAGAAGGGCACTCCGGGTGAGAGAAGGGCACTCCGGGTGAGAGAAGGGCACTCCGGGTGAGAGAAGGGCACTCCGGGTGAGAGAAGGGCACTCCGGGTGAGAGAAGGGCACTCCGGGTGAGAGAAGGGCACTCCGGGTGAGAGAAGGGCACTCCGGGTGAGAGAAGGGCACTCCTGGTGAGAGAAGGGCACTCCGGGTGAGAGAAGGGCACTCCGGGTGAGAGAAGGGCACTCCGGGTGAGAGAAGGGCACTCCGGGTGAGAGAAGGGCACTCCGGGTGAGAGAAGGGCACTCCGGGTGAGAGAAGGGCACTCCGGGTGAGAGAAGGGCACTCCGGGTGAGAGAAGGGCACTCCGGGTGAGAGAAGGGCACTCCGGGTGAGAGAAGGGCACTCCGGGTGAGAGAAGGGCACTCCGGGTGAGAGAAGGGCACTCCGGGTGAGAGAAGGGCACTCCGGGTGAGAGAAGGGCACTCCGGGTGAGAGAAGGGCACTCCGGGTGAGAGAAGGGCACTCCGGGTGAGAGAAGGGCACTCCGGGTGAGAGAAGGGCACTCCGGGTGAGAGAAGGGCACTCCGGGTGAGAGAAGGGCACTCCGGGTGAGAGAGGGCACTCCGGGTGAGAGAAGGCACTCCGGGTGAGAGAAGGCACTCCGGGTGAGAGAAGGCACTCCGGGTGAGAGAAGGCACTCCGGGTGAGAGAAGGCACTCCGGGTGAGAGAAGGCACTCCGGGTGAGAGAAGGCACTCCGGGTGAGAGAAGGCACTCCGGGTGAGAGAAGGCACTCCGGGTGAGAGAAGGCACTCCGGGTAAGAGACTCCGGTTAGTTCGGAAGGTGAGCTCGTTAAGACGATCACTGTAGCATTTTTAGTCGAATCGGAAGGAACATAAGTACGCAGTTTCTTACCTTAGTCGCACATCGGTTAAAGTGTTCGTCAACGTTGGGACAAGGAGCTGTCTGTTAGGATTCCGAATAACGTTATGGACGAGTGTAATTTTGGAATTCTCAAAAGTAAACTACCTACCGGCATTTCGTTTTAAGAACTCATCTTAAATAAAGGATAATTTAATTGAATAAAAACTCCAATGGCAGGCGAAATAAGCAACGCTTTAAAAAACAATACTAATGTTTTGACTGTAAGGAAAATCAAAGCTTGTATTAATAACTTAAGAATTTGCACGAAGCAGGATTTTAAATTAAATATAATACTTGGAAGGGGCGGAGGGGGAGGAACTGAAAAATAATTTTTCACTGGTTTAGTTATGTAATAATTTTTAATAGCAATTTTTTAAAACTGAACCAAATTTGAGAACGCCCAGGAGAAGTCGCATCGCTGTGTGTCCAATATTTCGAGATAAATGCTGTATTCAATTGCGTTCGTGGTTTTTTTTACAGGCATCAGCGAAAATGTTTTTTTTTTAGGTCTACTAACGTCCCTAAGACATTTGTCGTAATGTCTGAGTGCCGAGCAACGTTTATGCTACATTACACGAAATTACGGGCAACGATTTGTTTTATTTTGGACGGTTCATTTCGAAACGGCCCAATTAACTGGAAAGCTCTAGAGCTCCGGACAGAAGACGTTCGAGGCAGGGTATCTGCCACTGTCAACATGCTTTGTCTCCGAGGGAGACTGGCGTGGCAACATGTTTTCCGGCGAGCACATATTTACTTACGGCCGTCTGTGACCTACCAATATTTACAGTTCACCAATTCCAACCCCGCTTACAAACCCCGAGTCCAAAATGATTTAAGCCTATGATGCATTGGAACAACAAAGGTTCGCGTATTTCAACATACTTCAATACATTTCTATTTCAAGACATGGAACCTTGAGACTCGTCTATCACTCCGAATTCACGCTCAAATTAACATAATTGTGACGAATGCATTACATAAACTTACGCTGATATTTCTTTACGCGGATTCAAGAAGATGGGCTCATAAAAACACTAACTAAAAAAATTGAAATTCTCCGCGAAAGGTTGTAGTAATCTAGTTCATTTAATACTGAACACTAAGGAGAAAAAGACGGCGAAAAAAACACAAAATAAGAATACTTTGTCTTTCTAACAAAATCTTGATGTAGGCTAATAACTGACGTCTGTATAAGCTCCAAATTCCGTCCTTCGCAGTTAGGCAGCCATCGCTAACGTGGTTTTCACTGATGGGTTCCGTGTGTCTACTTGGGTGCTGAGAGCCATCGCAAGAACCCGGCTTGGAATAATAACAGTATGGACAACACTGGGCATTTCATCAGAGGACGTTTGTAACAGGCACCTTGAATAATCCAATTTTTTTTAAATGTAAAGTCAGATACAATTCATTTATATCTAATTCCAAATCGTTTATAACTTGTCAAAATTTGATATTGGTCTACTATTCCACAAACACAGCCTACAACTAGTGCCCAAAGATACACCCTCGGGTCTGTGAAACTGCAATATGCAACACGAATAATAAATTCAAACGTTGCGAGGAGATATTACTCATTAAACCATGTTCATGCGATTTCCCTAATTAAGGCTTCCCTTGTGAAAGCGAAAGTAAATAAGAAAGAGCAAGGGCGTAAATATATAGGATTCCCAGTCGGAGTTGGTGGGGGGGGGGGGGGAGGGGGGGGGGGAGGGAACGGGATTAAGTTTTATCATTCCCTTTTCACGGTTACGATTTAGCAAACGCAAGCGGGCCTCCTCAGCGAGGGGCTTTTTTGGTTCTCGGAGGGGGGAATAGGTCCACGAGAAAGAGGATACATTTTAATAGCGAGTGTTTGCAGCGGCAGCTGCGCAGAGAGGACAGCCTACTTTTCACAGACGAGAGAGCCAAACGCCCGATCGTGCATCTTCGGTTTTTTTCCCTGTTCATTGTAAATAAATATGGCGGTGTTGATAAAAGGATACTAATGGTCAATTAGGTTAGGTCAGCTACATTATAAATACTTTAAAACATTGTGGACGGCTGATTTGGTTAGGATAGCTACATTAAAGATACGGAAAAAAAAATTGGTTGTCTGTAAAGTCGGTTTACGGACGATAGTTTAACGTGACAACGCCATAACAAAACATTGATGGAATGATTGCATACTTTTATGAATAAAATTGAATCATTTTTATTTTAATAATAAAAGAATAAATACTTGAAATTATACTAGTAATCAGATTTTTAAAATGCAAGAATAATTAACCTTTATTGCCGAAATTGTTGTTGTAATAAAGCGATGAAAACCACATTAACTTTTCAATTCACTTTATAAACAATCGACGAAACAAGTTCACTTGTAATTAATTTTAAAAAAACTGGCGTTTAGCCATAAAGTTTAAATATAATTATGAACAAGTTTTCACATAAATAAACTGTAATCAAATATCTATCATCAATTATATGAATCACCATAATTTTTTAGTCAATTGTAACATAACCTAGTATTACTGCACTCGCCGACAGCGTAACTGAACAATGTGCGTAACGGGACAATGTGCATAACGGGACAATGTGCATAACGGGACAATGTGCATAACGGGACAATGTGCATAACGGGACAATGTGCATAACGGGACAATGTGCATAACGGGACAATGTGCATAACGGGACAATGTGCATAACGGGACAATGTGCATAACGGGACAATGTGCATAACGGGACAATGTGCATAACGGGACAATGTGCATAACGGGACAATGTGCATAACGGGACAATGTGCATAACGGGACAATGTGCATAACGGGACAATGTGCATAATGGGACAATGTGCATAACGGGACACTTTTTCGTGCGTGCAGCCGGCGTTCATCGATTTATTAGACGTTGTCGCGTCAAGAAACATGAACTTTGGGTGTCGGCTCTCTCGTCTGTGAAAAGAAGAGGGGCCGCAGGGGCAGGCGCGCATGCGCGGCACGAGTACGCGACGCGCAGGCGCGCCAAGGCCGGGGCCGTCTGTCCCGGGGCCCCGCTGACCCGGTGCGCGCCTCGGCGGCATTCCGGTCAGCGAGACGCGCCCGCGCGGGCCCCTTGCGAAACACGCGCTCTTCCTCCCACCCCACCGGCGTGTGCTGCCGTGCAGCTATTTCACTGCGACGCGCACGACTCCTTTGTCATCACACCGCAATCACATACTAGTTTCAGCGTTTTATTTATCTGGCAGCTGCGACTCCCCACTGCGCCCTGCCCTTGACAAGTCAAGACCACTGCCACGACAGTAGTTTATAAAACACACATAAAGTTGCAGCGTTTTCCTCACATTTATGGGAGCGAGACAGGCACCAAACCACGCCATATTTATTTCAACAGTTTTCAAGCAGTAACAAATTTTCTCTTGTTTTGATTGTGAAGATATGCCTTCATTAAAACAGACATCACATGGTAAATAGAATTTAAAATGCATAGTTTGCATGGACGGTATCATCGCATCTGAAGTAATTACAAAAAAAAAATTAATTAAAAAACTAAACGGCAGAATACACACGGGAATTTTTTTTTTTAACCAGCCTGTCACTAATAACTTGAGTCATTACACAGATATAGTATGCTTCAATGAAGCCACATTTTGAAAATTAAAAAGATAGAAGATGATTATGGTCTGGAAACTGTTGGGACCAAGATAGCGTCAGTAACTAGATTGAGGCTTAACAGTGGCTTACGGGTTCACGTTCGCTCACCAAAGAATCACTCACCCTCTTCACTTCTCTGCCTCAGCTGGGAGGCTGGCGTCACCGTTTCTTATACCCCTCAGCCCCCTTCTGGAATGGTCTGGCACCCCTTTTGGAGTGTCGCGTCATTAGGGTCGACTTGACACCCGAAGCTCCCAGAACAATGGCGTTCTAGTAACGCCATTTCAAGCAGGCGGTGCTCTAGGAACGCGCATAACATAGCAGGCGAGACAGTAAGGCACCAAGACTATTTGGAAAGGCGCTAGAAGAGGGGGAGGGGAGAGACTATAATTTCCTGGATCAAAGGGTGGCCAGCGTGTCTCCAGCCACAGTATTATATATATATATAATATATATATGTTTTGCTGGCTATTACTGGTTTACGTCTTAGCTTGCTTTTATTTAACCTTATTTATATGCAATAATTTTAATTCTCCAGTCCTGTAAGCTTTCAAGTTTGTTTCGACATTGGGCTTGTCCCCCTGATGATGTTGACTGTGTGATAACGCGAAACGTCTGAATTATTAGAAGCATTCAACCCCAAAGCTATTTCAAGAAACTTTTGAAATGAGACAAATATTTTCAGTAACGGTAGAGTAAAAGGGTTGTACAGAATGACCGGATCATCTTCCCCGGATACCTACTTAAATTTCCTCGAAAATAAAGAAAAATAAAACTAATAAAAATTGGTTGTCTGTAAAGTCGGTTAACAGACGATAGTTTAGCGTGACGTCATAACAAAACATTGATGAAATGATTGCAAATTTTTATGAATAAAATTGAATCATTTTTATTGAATTATCACTATTTTGTATGGATACAACGGAGTGAAATGAAATCTACAATTTAATTGATAAATTTACTTTTATTTGCACTCATTAAATCAAATATGTTTATTACTTTAACGAACATATTATTTTAACTATAACTTTTTGAATGAAAGTGATTGTTTAATTGGAATGTTCAATTGGCTCCATAAAATAGTATATTCCCTTGCACGTCGGTTAGGCGGTTTAACTTGATATTAAAATTTCTAAATATTTTTTTTTTAAATTCTCTTTTATGTGTCTTTTTGCTTATTGCTCTTTATTTTGGAAAAATTGAAAAATACAAAAAAAAATTAATTAATTAAAAATAGTTATTTAAAGTACTAAATTTAAAAGCTACTTTTGAAAAGCCCGCCTTAACCTAATTTAATATAATAATAGATTCATAGGCCAATCGAGTGGAAGATAGATGCGGTGCAAGCGTACAATGAGCGTAACGGGACAATGAGCGTAACGGGACAATGAGTCATCCTTTTTCGTGCGGGCAGCCGGCGTTCATCGATTTATTAGACGTTGTCACGTCAAAAAATATTTTCAACAATCACATGTCGAAGCCAGACAGGAAGGAGCGTCGTAGGCAGTGTTATTCCCTGCGGAGGCCTGACGAACTGCACTGCGACAGCGCTGCAAACAGATGTGCGGAAAGGACGCAGGAAGCTGCGGCGGAAGCCAGCTGAAGAGCTTCGCGATACGTGCTATCGCGAGCAGAGAATAAACACTCATTTAAAGACAAGCGAAGGGGGTTTCCTCGTGCGACAATTCCGGCTTGTAGCAAGCACGTCACTTCATCTCTAACCATAGACATATGTGACAGGAAGGAAGCTTCGTGGGTGGCAAGCACAGTCTTGGGTCGTATCCGAACTAGCCAAGTTATTCTTCAATACTTTATTTTTTATTTTCAAAACGCAACAAAAGAAATTATGAGGCCACTTCTGTATAAGCGATGGTATTCCCATTGTTTCAGCGTGCCTTATTTCGGACACACCTCGATTATCCAGTCAAGAAAATAGTTACGCAAACTTTGTTTGAGGTCATTTAACAAGACAACTGTGAAGTGTTGTTACATAATTTCGTTACTACTAAATTGTGTAAATTTATGCTACATCTCATTGCACAATAACGTTTAAGCGAATTTAGGAAATAAACGGTGCTATGCGCGAGGCTAGAAACTGGCATACATTTCGCATCCATCGATACAATTGTTACAGCAAAAGTCTTAAGAGATTGCAGCATCATCGCACAAAAATTAAACCGCCTTCGAAATATTTTCAAGTACTTTACGTTTCAATTATTAATTGTTACTGGCCATTAATCAATATAATTCCAGTATAGTTTCGCTACTGTAAAATTTCATTTGGCACATTCCCCGATGTTCACGACAGTGACTACATTTAAGAGTTAAAATGGCGTCAGACACGGGTCCTCCCATCTTGACGAAATCACCGAAAACGTGAGCTCTGCGCATGCGCCAGAAGTCTGGGCAACGGATGTCGCGGTTAGGACACCAAAAAAAGAAAAATCTGTTCCCCAAAAAACAAGGGACTGGTCGTGTCCTATCGCGCACCAGGAATACGGCCAGGGTACAGGTGTACATGGGAACAGCGGGCCAGAGAGGCGGTGGCGGGGAGACACATGGAGTACGGAGGATGCACGAGGAATGCGGAGCGCAGCAGCCGGGCCGACTTGTGAATGAGCCGCGGGGCAGGAGACTGAAAAGGCCCGCTTGTTCTCGTCAGCAGAAGCGCGCGCGCACGCGGGCGCCTCCACGGGGGAAGAACAAGACGGCCGCGAGAAGCAGCAGCTTGAAGGGCGGGGAGGTCTTTAGCAGCGGAGAACAATGCCTCGATTATGAGCGGCGGCGGCGACGACGGGCGCCCCTCCATCACAGCCGCTGCCGGGCAACACAACCCGAACTCACGGAAAACTCACTGCCGAAACTTGCACAGTGGCTGCTCCGTGTTTGCTTACACGAGTCAAGACGAAAATTTAATTAGTAACACAGAACTGTAGGATTAAACAAATTTTAAGTCAGAACTTGTACGGAAAACTTTGCGCCGCAGGCTCATCGCAACTAAAACAAGTTGAAAACATTTACTATAATTATAATCTATAAAGTGTTCTCCAAAGCTGTTATATGCCTTTGATTATTTTTTTATGGTCAATAATAAAACCAGTATTCATGATCAAACACTATACGTCGAGACAATGTTCAATAAAATTGAGTTCTACAACCGCCGCAAAACCTTTCACTGTAGTAAAATGAATTTAATTTAATGGGGTTATACACCTTTCCCTTCCATACGTTTTTCTGAGGTGGTGTTAACAGCCAATTATTTCAAAGAAATATATCGTTTTACAAGTTTCGAGGTGTCTTTGGATATTTGTTCACTAAACATTACCCAGACGATCAGTATTCCATCTTAAATACTGTATTATATTCGATAAAAAAGGTCTTTTCGATTCAAATTCAAGAGATCGAGCCATAAAAAGCACTTTAGACCACAAATAATATGAACGTTATTATTTAAACTTACATTTTTTGGGATAAAACTGCGGCCGAATTCTGACACACCTAAATTGTTGAACGTCCAACATATGTTCTATAAGTAAAGCGTGTTTACAATCTCACTATGCGCTGCATCGTACCAAACAAGGTACTGTCTCATAAAATTTTCCTTTTCTCTCAGGAAAATGCAAAAAAAATAAATGCACGGCAAACCCCTCCCCCTTTCCCCAGGCCAGTTAAAAAGTCAAAATGAAATATAACTTTTTTACATTATTTAATTAAAGGTTGTAACAAGTAGATTAAATGAAACAAATTACAATGATATGGACTTAAAAAAAAATTAAACGGCCGGGCTTTCACGATCATAATGTGCCCCGAACCACTACTTAGGTAGCCGGCTACTAGCTCGTAAATTTGAGCGATATCTGAAATGAAGCCCTACCTCCTCGTCACTGTGGCAGTGTTAACCTCTCTCTCACTGCTACGTTGAAGGGTCCCTCGCTCCTAAAGCCTGCCCCACACGACACCCATTTCCTTAGCAGTTTTCATGTAATTTTTATGCTAGCGCGCCTGCTCCCGTGTGGGTAACATTTCAGCACCCTTCCAAGGGGTCTGGCTCTGGGTATAAAAGTTTTCATAACAGAAGTCTTAGCCAAAACCGTAATAGAACGTGTTCTATTTTTCTGCTATACCCACAAGCTGGAGCCGTCAAGATGGCGGACCCACGTGTTGCAATATAATCCCGTATATAGTCTGTATTGTCAACATTAAGGGACGTAACAAATGTAATGGTATGCCAAATGAAACTTTATAATAGTAAAACTACTATGGAATATATTTGTTAAGCTGAAATTGCCACAGAAAGAAGTAATCGTAAATTTTAAAATACGTTATAAAAATACGTTGCAGTTAATATTACCCTTTATCTCCTAACAAGTTCGTAGAAGTTGCGGTAGCGTAGTGGCGAAGGGCACGACGGCAGCGGTAGAAGGGTGATTTTGATTGTGGTTCGAATCCTCATCAATCCATTTTTTTTTTTTTAGTGTTTTTTAAATAACAGATAATTAAATTGTACATACTGTGCTTTCTGCAAATATAAATTATTAGAATTAATTTATGATATAATATTATTAACTACATTTAGGTGTCTCAGTCCATTGATTTTATTCATAGTACTACGTACCTAGATTTATTTTTACTTTTAAAAAAGTAAAGTAAAATCACATGTTCACAAATAATTTAAACCAAAAGTTAATTTTATAATTAAAACGCCAACGTTTATTAAGAAACGAGTGTCCATAAATTAATAATGAATAAACTGATAATTCATAGCGACACACCTGTGAGGGTAAAAAAAAAAACATGCAAAATGTTTTTCTTCACGGAAGATTTAAATTTATTACGCGGTATGTGCGTGTTTATTTGTCTCACTGGGTTACAAAAAATATTAGTTACAATTCCTCTAATTATATAGTTAAATATATAAGTAATCAATAAATCTTATATATAACATATATGAATCGGTAGCGTTTTTTTACTATTACAATGAAATTAGCTTGATTAACTGTATAGTTAAATTAATATTAGAATTTAAACCGTACATAAACTACATTTAGTAAACCCAATGTCCCTTGTATCATTTAAATTTATATATTTTTAGATTTTGAAATTAACCTACAATTTAAAAATGTATTTGTAATTCCAAAATTGCTCTTAATTTGTTTTTAAATACTAAACCAATTTTGTTATTTATTTGCAAATGAAAAATATAAGATAAAATATAAAATAATATTTCCGCAAGTTACATAATTTTTAACACAAACAGGTGTAACTTTCACTTTTTTTTCAGTATTTTGATAAGTTGACTACGACAGGTTTATCCTCCCCTGATATGTTTGCTTTGGTCGGCAACTGCGTTGGCTGGTTTTCTGTTAGCATTCTAGGTATCGTGTGTATGGAGTTAAGAAATCTTTCTGCGGTTCTGCTATACAAATTTTTATGAAAATTTTTATACCCATGGGTATAACAGATGTTATAGCAGAAAATGGGCATCGTGTGGGGTGGGCTTAAACACCCTTCAGATGACGGCGGATGCACCACTTCACTTCAGAAGTCATCAGCTCGGTGAAGCCTCCTTCCTCTGGTATAACCCCCCACCTTCACCACCACCACCACCGGCCACCCGTCCGATCCCCTTTCATACTTTTTTTCAAATCTACAGACACCACACACCAATTAATATAATGTTGATACATGACGTGGACGGTACTTTACGGACCAATCAAGACGACACACGACGTCATTGGGTGATGACACGATCCAGTGGCAACGCAAGAGCTCAGAAAGGTGGAAAAAAAAAGAATGAAGAAGAAAATAACTCGACAGCCGATAAGAGAGGATGGAATGGGAGGTTGGTTGGTTGGTTGGTTTGGGGGGAGGTCAGGGAAACACTCCAGCGTAGTCTGGGAACGCCATGCACGGGGAGTGTCAACAGGGACTTGATGAACCCCGTCACGCGTCGCACGTCGAGGCCGACACACGGGAGTTACACTACTGATCGCACTGTCAATCCGGGGACACGTGGAGAAGCCTACGATTCACTCGTCCTCCTGGACATACCCGAATACTCACGTTGGCAAGCCTTCTTTCAACAGACGAGAGAGCCAAACGGCCGATCGTGCATCTTCGGTTTTTTTTTTTTTTTCCATTGTAACTCATGATAACTAATGGTCAATTAGGATAGGTTAGCTACATTATAAATACTTTAAAACATTGTGGACGGTTGATTTGGTTAGGATAGCTACATTAAAGATACTGTGAAATCATGTATACGGTTTCCTAGCGCTGTATAGCTACATATTAAAAAGGTATTTGCTAAGCAACCATAAAATGATTTTACAGTATTTTTAATGTAGCTATACTTACCTAATATAACCAACCATCCACAATGTTTTATTGTATTTATAATTACTTCTTGCTAATTTTTAGAATGACATCTTATAAATTAAACCCGCGCATTTGGAGAATAAATGCCCGCGAATTTCCCCCTCCCCCCCCCCCCCAAATAAATACACCTGTCGTGGTACGGAAAAAAAAAGCGAGCATGAACTTCGGGTTTGGGTCTCTCGTCTGTGAAAAGAAGGCTTGCCAACGTGAGTATTCAGGTATGTCCAGAAGGACGAGTGAATCGTAGGCTTCCCGGGACACGTGAGGTGGACCAACAGCTCGGGACACGAGTCTTTCGCACGGACCGTTTGATGCTCGAACCCGCTCGTCAGGCGATTACTGTGTCATTGGCGACAGACAACCACATACAACCAATATAGCGCAAGGAATTTGGAAAAGGTTATGGTCACGCCCTACGTGCGTTGGAAGTTATACTTACTTATTGTAACAATAAAAAATAATCAAATTTTAAGTTAATATAAATAATATATTAAATTCCATAAAATTAAATAATGTAAATAAATATTCAGTATTCAGTATTCAATGTTAACATAAACAAGTGTATAAAAATTTATTTATTTTAGTAAAATAATCGAGATAAATCTTTAAACGATATAAAATATGACGAATATTTATTCTAATTAATTTAAATTATTTATAAAATAATAATGTAATACTTTATTGTGCAAAATATTATACAAACGGGAACCTAACCTAACTTATATTGTGGCGGAAGCAC
Organism: Bacillus rossius redtenbacheri; assembly: GCF_032445375.1. NCBI lineage: Eukaryota > Metazoa > Arthropoda > Insecta > Phasmatodea > Bacillidae > Bacillus > Bacillus rossius. The sequence goes on along the minus strand of NW_026962011.1, from coordinate 46,081,728 downwards.
TCGAAATTTACAGCGTGACAATATAAATAAACTAAGTTACTAACACAATTAATATTCACAATAAAAGTTTTTTTTATTTGAACCAGTATTCAATGTAAATTACTAAAACATTTAATTTAAGCACATATTTAATTTTTATTTTTATGTAGACTTTTTTCATCCTGCCAATTTTTGTTGCATGGTGCGGGCGGATCGTAAAAAAATAATTCTCATACCATTTTTTCATAACGCGCCTAAAGAAGTATAACTTCATACATAATTTCCTAGCTTACCAGTAAATACGTTCCCAATTATATTTTTAACCCTTTTTTTTAAGTAAATGCACGAAAATAAACAAAAAAGGTGAGCTAGTCTTTCAGTACTCGAATGTTACGAGTCTATCGTATCAAAAACTGTGTATTAAAAATATATATTTTAATACACCACATAATATTATTGAATATATATTATATATATTACATATTCTACATTATTTCATAAAGTATTTATAACGTATTAAAAGAGCCACACGGCAATTGGTCGCGCTGTTCAAGACTACTGTTAGCGGAACGAACGGTAAACAGCTGTGTGGCGCCTCTCTTTTTTCCAACGCTCTGGAAATGTTTGCGCTCGCTGACACACTGCAAAACGAGTGCCAACTGTAGGCTACACCGAAAAAATTTAATAAAATTGAATGGCGCGCGCTTCTCCCTACTTTCTGTTACACATTTCCGTCTCGACGAAATTAATTACTCCCACCAAAGGGTGTTTTCCGAGATCCAAGATGTTTCACATAAAAATTAAGAACTTTTTACGTAGTCTTATGTTTTTAAAATCACGCACAGGCATTTATTTAAAATGGGGTTCCGCCAATGCAAGAATGCCTTCGCACGTTCGACAAGTCATAATGTAATCACGGTATTATTGGACGCGAACTATAAAAATACACTTTGATTGACCGATTAACTAAACTATATTTGCAATTTTGACACCACAAATGCTTCATAAACGTTTTAGAGCAATCTCGTAAGCATTTTAGACACTAAACAGTTGTTTTGAGTACACATACAAATAGAATAACGACTGAAAAAAAAAAATTAGAAAAAAAATATCGCGTGGTAAAATTTAACAGACTAAGTATACCATCAACTCAGCCAATTCATTTTTTTTTTTTTTTACCTAGAACAGCTGAGAACATGGGAATTATGCTCGCACGCCGAATCCAAGACGCACATCAGGGTTTTGACCGGACAGCGACATTCAAAGGGGATCTTTTGTGCGGTGGTCCAGGAACTCTGGGCCACTGGTGAAATAATGCGTTTCCCGCCAGGCAATGTTTAGAATTGTATAGAGTTGCCAGGACACCGCCCAAACGCACGTCTGTCATTATGAAGGCCAGCTCTATTCACAAAGCTTTTGTAGGCAGTTCCTCTCAGCTCGCACACGAATATATACATTGGATTCATAGTGTTAAAAAAAATAAGGGGGGGAGGAGCCTTGTTGGCAACACTGTCACCCAACATGACATTCTGGGCTCGATCCCTGATAGCTCGAATACGGATTTAAGAGTTTGATGCAGTAGCGGTCATATGGGATGGGGCAACGATGTGTACACCCGATTCCCTCTCTTTTCCCATAACCACCAAAAATAAAAATAATTGTAATTATTAAAACAAAAAATTTTCAAGGCGCCAGAATGAGTGATATAGCCTAAATTGAAACTATACTTAAATAGCAACTAATAACAAACTCGGAAGTTAAATGAGACATACAAAAGCCGAAAACGAATTTTAATATAGTACGCCATGTACCGAAAATGATCTCACACTTTGAATGACAATAACATTTGTGAACATGAGCAAGAGACAGAGTTATTTTTCTTTCTGGATATGTTTATTTTTAATTTCCTTCATTTAATGTAATTCCTTTTAAATAACAAAAAAAAATTGGTTGTCTGTAAAGTCGGTTTACGGACGATAGTTTAACGTGACAACGTCATAACAAAACACTGATGAAATGATTGCATACTTCATGAATAAAATTGAATCATTTTTATTTTAATAATAAAAGAATAAATACTTGAAATTATACTAGTAATAAGATTTTTAAAATGCAAGAATAATCAACCTTTATTGCCGACATTGTTGTTGTAATAAGCAATGAAAACCACATTAACTTTTCACTTCACTTTATAAACAGTTGAGTAGAAGAGAGAGATGCGGCGCAAGCGTACAACGAGCGTAACGGGACACAGCGTAACGGGACAATGTGCGTAACGGGGCACTTTTTCGTGCGTGCAGCCGGCGTTCATAGATTTATTAGACGTTGTCACGTCAGAAAAAAATAAAATTCAAGCGCGAGTACATCCTGGGACTTACTAACCTACCTCCGTCCCACAAGTGTGGGAGCCACTGCCTCGCGACTTGGCAACTCCGGCCGCGCGGCGGATAGCCATCGCGCGCACCTGACTTCCTCCTCCTACCGGCGGGAGCGATGGCGTCGCACAATGCAAGGTGAGGACGCGCCGGCTGACGGTCCCAAGCAACCCTCGTCTTCCCACAATTAGCGCCGGCTTCCTTGGGGGCGAGATCTGACGCTTGGCCGACGGAGCGAGCCGCGCCAGACCCCACCAAAAACCCCGCTGACCTGAAGAACCTAGGTCGCGGCGCGCCCCCCTGCCCCTTATCCGTGGGAAGACCTCAAAACTTTCCCCGGGCGACTTCCGGCCAACCCCTACCGGCCATTAGCAAGGGCGGGAACTATGTTCCCGACAACAGTAACGAGCGGGCGACGAGTCTTCGCCTGGTAAAAACCGGGCGCATCTTGATTTTTCCGAAATTACATCGTGTTCCATATGCAGGAATACATTCGTAAGCAGTGAACGCCCGCAAAAAAAATTATTACGTTTTATAAATACCCAAAAACGTCACGACATTTAATAAAATCGAATACAGAGTATTCAATAACCATAGCTATGATAAAAAAAAAAAAGGGTGAACTTCGATTAACTTTATGTATACCATAAAATATCAATTTAGTTCACGAATATTTTGCACTTAAAATAAATTAAGTTTGCATGTATGTACTGTTACGAGTGGGGAAACAGGTCCGAAACGGATAGCCCATATAATTATTTGCAGTTTTACTTATCAGCTAATATATACAACTTTAGTTAAATTCCAACAATTTGTATGACTGTCCACAAATTAATCACGCGTTCATTAAGTTCACCATTTTCCTTTCCCCACTGAATTTCAACTGGACAGTGGCTCTGTCTACCGTTCGTCTCTTACCACGAAGCTCGGTCCCAACACACAGCTTCACTGCTCACTCGTCCGCCGCGCACGCAACTCGGTCCCAGATGTTCCAGTTCCAATGGCCGGGATCTTTGCACACGAAGCCCATCGCTCGTCGCCCGCTATCACCCTCCAAGGGGTCGGTCACTCACTCCCTTCACTCTTTATTACTCTTGAGGATTCGCCGATGTCGCCACCAGCCCGACTCAACACTCGAAGATGCCAGAGTAATGGCGTCCTAGTCACGCCACTTCACGCGAATGTGTTGTCGGGACCCGCAGGATCCTCCAGGCGAGACGGACTCCACGGGACAGAAAGAGGTCCACTAATGGGAGGTACGTGTACTGGTAGTGGAAGGAGGGACGGACGTTACACCGTGCCGCGACGGGGTTTACAAAGAGATAAGCGCGGCTAGCGCTCTGTTCCAGCCATTTCTGGCGCGCCTCGGACCAATACATTTTCTTGTTTTTTTATTATGTATCGTTTACAACTTGACTTTCCAAAATGCACTTGGAAAATTTGGCAGATGCAGGTTAACATGTGGTTCCACTCAGCACCCTAATCATAGTTGAATTTAGTTATTAACAAAGTTGTTCTTTCATTTCAACTCCGGGTTAGAAACGAGACATGATCAATAAAAGAGTGCAGTTCATCCTCATGTTACTACTTTCCGAATCTTACTCCATAACTGTATGAAACTACGTAAAATTGAAATTTTCAACAAGTTATTGGAACTAAAGAAGAAATCTGTATTTTTAATACAGAACACTTCCACTTTTCTTGTAGTTCTGGAGTCCATGAACACTGTCAAGGCTGCACAAATCGATTTTTTTTTGCAAATGCATCTTAAAAATAGCCTATCCATACATTTAAGGTATTCATACTAATTGCACCAATATCAATAAAAACCAGTTTCAATGCAAGGCAACGCCTACATTACTGCTATGCTAAATTCATCTGAACAAGAACCAAACCAGCTTGAAAAACAAAAGAGTAATATTCATTTTTGTAACATGCAAAGTTTTGCTTAGTATGTCCTTACCAGACTCTGTAAGCGTGCCAAAAGTTTCATAAGCTGCTTATTTTACCTGAATATTTTTGTGCACTGTGCAGAGGAAAACTGCGCCATAAATTAAAAAAAAAAAAAAAAACCTTGTAAATTCACCGAATGTTTTTAATAAATATCTACTTAAGTTTTTACTCCACGAACTAAAATTTTTCTTCTATGTAAAAATATACCCATTACATTACATTTGTGTTGCAGCCATTAATATTATATATATATATATATATATATATATATATACACACATACATACATACACACTTATAAAAAAACCTGAGCTGCTTTGCCTGCCAAGACAGCGCTGACTGGTCAATTGACAACTCCAAAGTCAAGCTAAAGGGGAATGGGAGGCAATAAAAACGCGATCTGGAACCTACCTGTTGACCTCGAGACATGGTAATATATAGACAATTGGCCCCCTTAGTGACATTCGCATAAGGCAACGAAATCTGAGGTCATTACGTCGATAGGCCAACAGATTCAACACCTACGAGATTTCACACAGCCACAAAAAAAAAGGAAAGTAAATTCAAATAATTCGTCACATACAAGAAACCTTGCGGTAAAAAAAAATTGCGTTTGGTAATGATTTTTAGTCTTGATGAAAACTAATTTTGCATATGAACTGAAGTCCTGATATGTTAAGATTTGATTTTGATTTATTATTATATTCAAACACTGCAATGTCAGTTAATTTTTTTCCTTCAATAAAGCAATAAATGTGCTATTAAGCTCAGCTTCTTGGCTCGTGGTTCAGTAATGGATATGAGCAGATCGGGGAAATAATTCGCATAAGGGTCTCGTGTACCTAGAGCATGGCTTTTTTTTATGAGCATTTCTTTGGTGGGCAGCATAAGGGGGCAAAAAGTCTTATGGAAACCCAGTTGACTCATGCTCTTTATAGCACCCAAGAAAGTTATTTTATATATACGAGGTTTTCACATACAATTCGATGCTAAGTACTTTATCTTCAGGTCATTATTTCTCGTTTTTTCGCATTCTTTACCAATTGTCCAAGGATGACTTCACCATAAATACGAAATAAGATTTTTTTTTTTCCCGGCTAGTCAACAGCGAGGCCATAAACAGAAACAAACAATGACACAGATCAGTGAACACAGTTAATGAAAAACCTATAAAGTGGAACTAAATTTTTTAAATCAAAATTGTGCGATGAAAAAAATTAACTGTACAAGATTTACGTTAAGAGTTATTGTACCGCTTAAGATTAGATAATGCAGTAATTTAAAACCCGCAGGCATCGGGACCGACGTTGACAAGCACAGGAAAAAAAACCTGCCTTAAGTTACCTACAACTACAGTCCCATTTGAAATGTGTAAAAATTAATATAATTTAATTCCTGGTAATATACTCCGGTAACTAGTGCTACCTGTAAAGTATTTTTTAAGGGGTCGTTACCACAATGCCGAAATACCATAACGCCGAATGTCAAAATTGACCACAACGCCGACAGCTAGAAAACTGCTGTGTACCACAACGCCGAAATAACAACTGAATGAATTTGTGTGTGTTTCTTAAATGTACCTTAACGCCGAAATACCACAATCATACCCAACCTAGCCTAGTCCAACCTAACCTAGTCCAACCTAACCTTTGTGGCAGTCCTGCAATGATATTTTTCGGCGTTAGTGTATTTCGGCATTGTGGTACACAGCAGTTTTCTAGCTGTCGGCGTTGTGGTCAATTTGGCATTTCGGCGTTGTGGTGCGTCCCTTTTTTAAAGACACGCTCTCTCTTTCAATCCAGTGTGCACAAGCACGCCGGGAACGAACGACAGGGCGGCGGGGGTCGCGGCAGACGTCGTGTGAACGTCGTTCCGAGTCGCAGCGCCGCGGCCGGGGCCTTCAGAGTCACTCCGCCGACACAATGGACCAACAAAGGAAGGCCTTCAACAGTAAACTGTGCTATGCGCACGGGAGAGGGGGAGTGGGGGGAGACGACTGCGCGCAAGAACCGACCACGTGCGAGCGCGGGTCCACACACAACGGACCTGCAGTCGCCGTCTCCCGCCATTGTGTCCTTTATTGGTAAATTGGGCCATTAACTCTACTGTGAAAATATTATTTCGGGGGACACCCCCCCCCCCCGGCCACAAGTGGCGCGTTAAAATATGTTTTATCATGCCGGCCTAGATCATTTCAAAGTACGCCAGAAACCCCACGCTTATTTACGTCCATCTACAAGGTGTCTACTAATACCCCGGTGAACCAATTTACGGACATTTTTATTAAAATTTCCTATAGTTTTATTTTTAACAAAGGGGGATTATATATATATATATTTAGCCAAATTTAAAAATGAGCTAATATAATAAGAAATTTTCTACAATTCTAAATACCGTACCGAATTTCAATTAGGAAAGCTACAACCCTTTCAGAGATAATTTCACACATTCTCTAAGTGGACAATCGCAAATATTTTTATTTAACGTGCGGCCAAAAGCCGAAACGAGGCGTTAATTTTTTTTTTTTTTTTTAGTTAGCAAAATGCTGGAAATTAACGTTTCGTGACTTCAGCACCATCGTTGTTTGTTTAGGGACGTTTTCGTGACTTTCGAGGCTAGTCCTTCAGTTTCCTCACTTTTTCGAAACTTTCATGGCCTGTAGATACCCTGAACCTTCACTTACAATGATCCACAGATAGTAAAATAATATACTACTGTACCTACTTGGCATCGAAATAGGTCTTCCAACTCTTAAAGCCAAAAGTTCCCACTGCTTCCCGAAATCGATTTTGACTATAGGCAACGATTGCTTTCCAAATGTCCATGGTAATTTGTGTTACAGTCCCTGACGACCTAACACATGGTTGGCTGCTGGTCACCAGCCTCGCCGAGAGAAACGAATGGCACACGAGAAAACAGTATCTCCCCCCAGTTTTCGGAACAGAAGAGTCCGTTCTCCCACATGCCGCGGTGAAACAGTCAGACCATGACACGTACCCCTCGTGCTAGGCATCGCAATAAAGGCCCCAGAGAAAACACGAGACATTCTTTCCCGGAACCCAGCTGACAGAACGCATCGTGACGCGTCCAACCACTTCCGCAAACGCATCGAGGAAAGTCTTGTATCAGTCACAGCTGGGCTCGTGAGCCACAGTTGGCTTGCCTTCGCCAGCAACCACTGCCTTTACAACTGCAAGAACTGTCCGTCCTTGTATTTTTAATAACAGTTTTTTTTTTATTTAAGACACACAGGGAACTTGTCAAGCATGGTTGGTTCTTAATTTCACATAAATTTATTTTTTCTGCGCAGTCAGGTAAATCATGTTTTTTTCCCCTCCATTTATTACGGTCTTACGATGATCTTAATTTTTTCTCCAGCACACATTTGGATTTTTGAACAATTTTTTTTCCCTTAATAACATCATCTTCACAAAAAAAATTCCCAACTTACGCATTAACTGGTTAGTAAATTTTCTAACTAATAATTCTCACGATTCACTTTTTTTTCTTCTTTCAATTATTGACATGATAAGTCTTGTACGGTGTAACCCGTTACAGAAAGTGGGAATCACGAAAGCTGAAATATTTGATCTGGTTCATTTTATTTAGTGCAAGGTTCAGCAATTCGCATTGGTACTTTTTTTTTTATAAATCAAATACAAAGTTAGTTTCTATGTAATGATGTCCTACAGAATGCTTTAAAACATTTTAGTTAAGTTATTTTTGTAATGCGTAAAACCCGATAAATTTGTTTTGGTTCGTGTATCAATGAATGGTGTTTTTGTCGCAGCGTGTGGCCGCACCTGGAGCCGGCCTGTCCCGGGGCGGCCCGGCGCTAGGAAGACTTCATTTCACAGACGAGAGAGCCACACCCGAAGTTCATGCTAGCTTTTTTGTTTACATGATTTCACAGTATCTTTAATGTAGCTATCCTAACCAAATACACCGTCCACAATGTTTTAAAGTATTTGTAATGTAGCTAACCTAACCTAATTGACCATTAGTCATCAGAGTTGACAATGAACAAAAAATTAAAAACAGAAGATGCACGATCGGGAGTTTGGCTCTCTCGTCTGTGAAAAGGCTTCCCCCCGGGAGGACAGGCCGTTGCGCAGTCGCGGCGGCGCGAAGGCCGGCGCGGGTTCAACAGCCAGACGCTTCCCGCCAAAACAAGATCCACCGCGCGTGAGACACGGCCGGGCGCCGGTCCGCCAATCACCTTCGCCCGTCGCAACGGTTGAAGGAAGGGGGGGGGGGGGGGGGAGAGAGAGAGAGAAGTTCGCGGCCAGGTAGTACCCGCGCGGGTGCCCGGGCCCGGAACGGAGCCACATCGAGAGATCGATTAGCAACAGATCGCACGGACCGTTTCATTTTCACGTCCGCACGTTTAATTCAGTCTACATCATCCTACTTGGAAGCCACGCGGCAGACTGGTTGCCAGCCTGACTTACTACACATTGATGAAAAGACAAATCCTACGTACACAAATTATATTCTTGGAAAAATAAATAATAAAATATATATATATAATTTTGATTTTAGGTTTTCTCGGCCACCAGAGAAGACACACACAGTCCGTCACGTAAAGATGTCTCGAATTTTACACTTTTTTAAATAAGTACCGGTCTTATACCCATATGAAAAGCATCGCAGGATGTTTGCTCTGTCACACTGTACAATTTTCGCATTCAACACTTTCCAATATGTTTGTGACAAAAAGTTGAAGGGTTATGACGTCACCGTAAACGACACTAGCGCCGCCATGTTTGTTTGAAAAGTTAGAAATATCTCAGAACAAAAATAAACTCTGATAGTGTGACATGATCTAAAACATATGAGGTTATATGCACAAATTTATTTGATGGAGAAATTTGGAAAACATTTTCCATCCATACTACCACCCCCCCCCCCCTCACCACCAAAATCAATTATCAAATATAGTTGAATACAAATATTTGACTGTATGCGGGGATTTTAAGAACACTAAAGGACACGACAAACGCTTGTACATAACAGTAGCACAAGGATGCGTACAACATTGGCAGTAGTTGTGAGACCTGAAAATTTGAGAGAAGTTACATGCCACAAACTATAAAAGAACTATGTAAAGAACTCTGCCATGCCCTCTGATAAGACTGGAGTGATTCACAGAAATCATGATAAGCAGCATCATTATGGATGGACTCGCACGGTCAAATACATGCTTATGCATACGAGTGTAAAACCAATGTTATCTACCACCAAGTTAAGTTTATAAACGCTGCTTGAAGTAAGTCCGAATTGACATAAAATAAACACTACTGCGGGAAATATGGCACAAACTAATAAATGATTAGTACGTGCGAATCATCTACCACACACAACTTCCGATTACAAAGAAAATAATTGCAAAATTTTGGCATGTTAGAAACGTGGCGAAGTACAGATGACTGGTGAGTTTTCTCAAGAGTACTTCCTTTTTTTTCTGCACTACATCATTCGCTCGCTGCCGAATACTATACGTCAATTATTTAGTGCAAGAACACGCGATTGGGGCGAACTTTTAAAGCACGCGTACTGCGAGAAACAGAGTGAGATAAAACAGAGCCGTTACTTGAGATAATTCTGAACTAAAGCGCTCCATATTTCACAAAAACGTACTCGCGAAAGTGAAAGTTGTGCAACCAGGGCAATTTAGCGGCGCTGACTTTCAACAGAGGCGTCAGCTGTAGCGCGAGGCAGCAAGTGCAACACAGCGACTTCAGCAAATGAAAATGTCTCCGCTGTCACGAGCGAAGTGATTCGGGTAATTATCAGACGTTGCTGCTTTTTTAGAACGGAAAGAAAAAAATCGGTAAACCTGGTTTACACACATTACACACGTCCCTAAATTTACACCCAAGGAATGGTTTCGTAATTCCTACCAGTTTGTGAAAAAATTTAAAATTTTATAACTTGCATTACAATACCTTTGCTTTTACGCTGACGGCGCCATTCATTATTTAACCTCCATAAATATAAATACATGTTTTCAATATACTAGATACGTTCCTGAATTAACCCTGCAAGGACGGTTTCTTAATTTCAACTGATTTGTGAAAAAATATTCAGTTTACAGCTTACATTACAATACCTATGTATTAACGCAATCGCCGTTTACAGGGTACATTTAGGGACGTCTCTAATACTCGAAAAACATTTTCCGTATTTATGTACTATTCGTTCCCCGAAGCCGCAACGTCCGATGCTGGTATAGTATTGTAAGTAATAAACTGTTATTTTTCACAAACTATGTAGGAATTAAGAAATCATCCTTTCATTCCTTCGGGGTAAATTTAGGGACGTGTGTAGTGTGTAAAACCCGTGTTTCCCCCCCCCCCCCTTTCCGTTTCTAAAAGCCTCGACATCCGATATTTACCGTGGTTCTAATAATCTCGTGTCATAAATTTAATTTCCAAGGAACCAACTGAAGAGGCGACAAAGCTACGGGGAGGAAGAAAAAGGGACACTGACTGAATTATGGTTTAACGTATCGTCGACAGAGGTACTATTTGAGACGATGAAGGGTGATTAGAACAGAACACTGACGGAATGCAAGAGTGAGGTATACTCCGACTCAAGGCAACGTCCGCCACGTGTACAGATTTGCAAAAATTCCCGGTCTGACCCGGTCGGGAACAGAACCCTGGATCGTCTTTATGGGAGACGAGTGATCTGAAACACGTATTTTTCTAGTCACTGTAAACAACATACTCATTTTCAATTTTTTTCATCCAGCATATGAGCGCAGAACGGAACCTACAAGTTTAATTTGTAAATAAGTAATTATAAGCAAAAAATATTTCGCGCCAGTAAAGACAAGACAAACCTAATGAAAGATAACTAATTGATTGTGAAGGGAAGGGGGGGGGGGAGGAGTTAAATCTTGTTAGATTATATACACAAATAATGCCTAATTCGTATGGATTAGGAGATGGATACACCGAAGGGCTAGCAAATACGCCACAGTTAGTAATTGGCTGTGGTCAGGGGCGCAAATCTGTAGGATTTGCAAGGAGGGCCCCGGAAAGGGTAAGGGGGTTGGGCCCCCGGGATCTACGTCTATGGCCACGGATAGTTTCGAACAGCCGGAACAATAACATGCTCTGTAGGGATAATATGAGTTCAGAAGTTCTCCAATGAAACATCCGGGGTTCGACGCGGGGTCGTTACCACAACGCCAAAATACCATAACGCCGAATGTCAAAACTGACCACAACGCCGACTGTACCACAACGCCGAAATACCATAACGCCGAATGTCAAAACTGACCACAACGCCGACTGTACCACAACGCCGAAATACCATAACGCCGAATGTCAAAATTGACCACAACGCCGACAGCTAGAAAACTGCTGTGTACCACAACGCCGAAATAACAACTGAATGAATTTGTGTGTGTTTCTTAAATGTACCTTAACGCCGAAATACCGCAATCAAACCTAACCTTACCTAACCTAGCGTAATATAATATAACCTAACCTAGTCTAACCTAACCTTTGTGGCAGTCCTAAAATGACATTTTTCGACGTTAGGGGTTGTGGTACACAGCAGTTTTCTAGCTGTCGGCGTTGTGGTATATCGGCGTTGTGGTGCGTCCCCTTCGACGAGCACAGCGCCTCGCAGACGCGACGAGCACGCTCACGACCGCGACTGTACCTCACGCGCCGGCGCGCACTCTTGGCCGGGACTGTACCGCTCGCACACAGGAGGGAACGTAAACCGGCGTTCACACATTCCGTGCTCGGGGACCGGCCGGGCGACCTTCACAACTCCTTTTATCTCCTCGGGGCATCGACTATTTTTAGAGCGCGACCCCTCGCACGTAGAAAAAGAGGGGGAGGATAAAAAAAAACCCACCCGCGGGACCTTCCCCCCCCCCCCCCCCCCCTTCCGCATAAGCCCCATCTTTCGCGCACATGTGTCCCGCGACGCCGAACGACGGACGAGAAAACTACTTCGCGAGCGCAAAATGCAGCCGTCAACGAAAAAAAAAAAAAAAAAAAAAAAGAACTGGCTGGTGTTTAATTTCTTCCGAGATCAGCACTCTAGATCTGGAGTCGAGGCTCTAATTACAAAGACATTTAAGTACCTAGGTCAATGCTCCACTCTTTGCGAAAGGTTACGTCATACGTCACCGCATATAAGCGCCCAAGCACTTGGTATCGTTATCGCCATACGTTTAGAAACATGTATTAGTTTCAAAAAGCTTATCATCATCGCACCAAACAATTCAACGTATCTCAAATGTTTTGGTATGTGGAATGAGAACAATAGTTAAACATCTACTTAGTTTCAAGTTCCTTTCATACATTTCCTAAGGTTAATATCTCACTAAAACAATGGAGACGACGTCGGCATTGATCAATGTGATTTCAGGATTTGGAGCTAAGTCGCATCAGTGTGAAGCAGAAGATAACGGACCTCCAAAAAATACAGCAGACTTCAAAAACATACGCGCCCAACTTTGGGCTCAATTAATGAGTCACGCCAAGCGTTAATTGCATTCTTTGAGAATTAATTAAATTAGATGAACCAATCTGAAACGCCAGAGGGGCAATCCTAAATTAATTTCGCAAACATTCTGAAATATACGTATGTAAACATAATGCACAGTAACTTGAAAAAAGTCTGTGAAACACAGAACAAAAAAACAAACAGTAATCGTTGAAGTTTAAATTATAAAGATTAAACAAACAACAGAAACATCATTGGAGCAATTTTAAATATCTCAAGGATTATTCTCAGACAAATGAATAAATACGCGTTTTAAATCTGGTCGACATCGAGGTCATTATAGAAACATTTGGGGTGAAAAGAACGGAAGAATAACGGAATCTACGAGTAGGGAAAATGGTAGTAATAAAAAAACTGGCCCAACAGCTACGTTCTCCACGTGCGAAAAATTCCACCGAAAAGCAAACCAGGATCGATTTGGTTAGAGGCGAGAGATCTGACCTAACAATCACCGTAGCACCATGAAGCTAATGGAAATCAATACATGTATTAACATAATGGGATAGAAAATACTGTACTTTCACTCTATACAAGATAATGCGTGACTTTGATATGTGCTCCAGCGAACACTATCGGGTCCACAAAAACAACTGTCGCAATCTTTCACAATGATACATAAAATGTAAAAGTAAAAAATCTCGGTCGAGTAAATGGGTAATATCCGACCAAAGGGGTAGAAATGGGGAAGATTTTATGAAAATAGAAAAATCGCTGTAACTCCCACAATATGGAAAATATCACAACCGTCTGAGTGTACTGTAACTCGTAGGAGTAACACCAAAATCTTTTAAATTTTGTCTGAATAAGTTTTTGATACAACCAACACTAACTGCAAGGGGTTAGAAAAACAAGGGTCGGAGGACAAAAATAAAATATAGGTAACTCTTCACATGAAAATCGAATACGTTCAAATTTTGTATTGATCTTATAATTTGTATACAAATCTTCTTCCAAAATAAATAGTTACTTCGAAATCTACCTACGCCTGTAGGCTATGCCGAAAGGGGCCGTTTTATTACAAAACATAGTTGTGCTTTCCGGACAGTTTAAATCTTTTTTATAATAAAGTAGTTCGTCTAAGAGATAAATTAATATTGTAAACCTAAAACTTTGGATCCAAGTTTTTTTTCTCTAGTGGTTATGGAACCGCCCCATAGATAGCGTCACATGGGCAAAACATGGGTTTTAGTTTCCAGTTTTTTAGCGTCACATGTGCAAAACATGGGTTTTAGTTTCCAGTTTTTTTTTAAAGTAAGAGTCGCACTCATATCTCCCTCCTTGTTGGACAGAGTGACTCACCGGAGGGAATCCTTTTCACAGACGAGAGAGCCACACCCGAAGTTCATGCTCGCTTTTTATTCCCGTTCTATCTCATTGTATAAACCAGTGTGGCATTAAATTTTGCGGTAAACACTTTACATAAATCTCAGCAGACTACTAACCCAGTCAATCTTGGTTACACCATAAATTACTATTATAACATGTAAGTTACATCATCCCACAATTGAGGTATTATAAAAACATTACAGTTTTCATTAAAACATTGTGGATGGTTGGTTATATTATGTAAGTACAGCTACATAAAAAATACTGTAAAATCATTTTATGGTTGCTTAGCAAATAACTTTTTAATATGTGGCTATCCAGGGCTAGGAAACCGTTTACATGATTTCACAGTATCTTTAATGTAGCTATCCTAACCAAATCAACCGTCCACAATGTTTTAAAGTATTTACAATGTGGGTAACCTTCTTACAATGAACAAAAAAAAAAAAAAAAAACTAAGATGCACGATCGGGGGTTTGGCTCTCTCGTCTGCGAAAAGAAGGCTTCCCACTCACCGGGACCCGAGGGCAGCCCGTGTGTGAACGCCTGCCTCCCAGGCGACCGCCCCGGCCACTTGTTTTCGCACGTTCCCGCCGGCCTGGCGCGTCGCCAACGCGATTAGCGGGACGTAGAACAAGCTGCGTGGCTGTTCGCGCGGCGCCACAGTTACCACACACACACTGGCGCGCCAACCACCAACCCAAATAAAATTGTGTTCACGTACACGCAGTCGGGTCGTTACCACAACGCCGAAAAAACCATAACGCCGAATGTCAAAATTGACCACAACGCCGACAGCTAGAAAACTGCTGTGTACCACAACGCCGAAATAACAAGTGAATTAATTTGTGTGTGTTTCTTAAATGTACCTTAACGCCGAAATACCACAATCAAACCTAACCTTACCTAGCGTAATATAACCTAACTTAACCTAGCCTATTCTAACCTAACCTTTGTGGCAGTCCTGCAATGACATTTTACGGCGTTAGTGTATCTCGGCGTTGTGGTAATTCGGCGTTGTGATACACAGCAGTTTTCTAGCTGTCAGCGTTGTGGTCAATTTGGCATTTCGGCGTTGTGGTGCGTCCCCCACGCAGTCATTATTCGGCTCACAAGAGTTTTAGCTCTGCCTTACCACCTTCCGGCACTCGGTTGATTACTCAACCCTGAAGATACCTGCTGCGATGCAGCGATAAACGTCGGTAATATACAATTAATTACTGTCAGATATTATCTGGAAATGCTGTTTTTACACGTAGTTGATTGCATCCAAGATAAACAGTAGGAATGTCCCTAATGTGGGATTGTTAATTAATTGTTTAATATAGTCCCAGCTGAGACACTGTTGCCAACAATGCAGTTTGAGGTCTACGTGTGGCTTATTATTATCTCGCAAATTTTTGACAGTATACATACTCTCAGTAGTCTGTTGCGTATATCTAGTAAATTAAAATAAATTGAAAAAATGCAAATTTCTTATCTTCCATTTCAGTGTGTTGTAAAATTGATGTAACCCGGATGAAAATCACACTTTAATAAGTTTTATCCCTTTTACTCCATTAAGGAGCAAATGCAAAAAAAAAACTTTTTTTGTTTTTATTGTAGATTACGTCAAAATTCAAAATTCTTTATTTTCAGCTGTATAAATAGCCTTAATAAAATCACTTCATATTTTAAATTTGAAAATAAATTAACCCTCATATTTAATTGTACTTAACTGGATGTGATATCCATCGTTAACTAATTCCATTTCGTCCCAAAGCGTTATTATGAACTCAATCCTCTTAATCACAATAAAATAATAAAGTCACAGTATCATCATCATTAAATGGTAGGAAAATTTAAGATAAGTATATTTATTATAAAATTTAAACTAAATAAAGTAACCTAAATATTTACTGTTAAGTTTTTAACATAGGCTGTATCGCTATTGTCACTTGGCGTCAATTTTGTAAAATTATTTTTGACTATTCAATATGGAACAGTTTTAAAGAAATGAAAAGTAATACTTGATATAAGATACATCTACTTATTCCTAAATACATCAATTTGGTCCAGTAAAAAATACGTTATTGAATAACAAACATCTAATCTTTCACATTTATATATAAGCAGGATAGTAAAAGCATTTACGGATACGGCAACAATGTATTTGGACAGTTACATTATCGTTAATAAGCATCGCTCACTATATTTGTGGTTTATGATTCCATGTGTTGTAACAGCCCACCTAGGATTAACCAACATATACTGCCTTCAACATCAAGGAGAGGATTAATTAACTAACTCACTCACTTCCCCCCCCCCCCCCCCCCGATAATAGCCACAGAGTAAGTCATTATCTCGTTAAATTTCTAGACTTGCTGCATTTCCGGAAAAATAAAAATCGGAAAACCGTGATTTTTAAACAGTTGAGACGTTCCTGCATTTACCATAAAAATAGAGCTTCGAAAAAACCTACTGTAATATCATAAACTGGCTAACGGTCGGGGCCATTAAGTTGAGGTAATCGTGGGGTTTAAAACCATTAAAAACGAGAAAAGAATTTATTCCAAAATTATTAAAATCGCTGTAGCAATGGCATTAAAGCGCAAGAAATAATTTCACATCAATATTTACTAGTTTTCAGCTGGAACACAATGTTTGCAGACTTTTTAAGTTCATAAAGCGTTAATTTATTCCCTTTCCTAGCATGCGTAGTGGATGTAACTGAATTTTCACGAACGTTAACATGGCGTGTGGACTTCCACTAACCCTCACACCGCTTGGAGCGTGTGCCGACACGAGAAGATGTGCTCCAGCAAGCGCGTAAACAAAACGGTCATGGTAATGTGATAATCTACATCTTCGAGAATGTTTCACCGCCTCTCATCAAGAAGTCAGGTAGCGCAGAGGAAAGAAAACAGGACTAGGACGTGCACTCGGGACAAAACTCGGTCCGACTACCTACCCGTGCTTTCAGAAATATTTATAGGCAAATGCGGGGATGGATACTGGCGATAATGGATTATTCTCTCCCCTCCATAAACATCCTTATTTGTGTTGTTATAATATGTTGCACCTCTAATTGGTAGATTGTCAGTATCACGTATCCAAGATTAATGTAGGTATACAGGATCAATGGATAAACATGTGATACGGAATAATTATTGATACCTGTTTAAGATTTGAACATAAGATTAAAGAACGTAAATTGTGTTCAATAACCCAATTTAGTTACAATAAACGTGATGAGTTGTTGAAATATACTGAATGTAATACAAGGCTAAACTAATAGAACAAAAAATTTCGTAGGTATTTTTATTGTACTCCAATACTGCTGTCGCCTCTCCCACGTGTAAGGATTATATGTTTATCCAGATTCACAATTTAACATACATCATTCTACTTTTCGGGTTGAACTATGCAGTACATCAACAGCATAGAATAGTTACAAGATAGCGGTAGCCAAACATTTATTTAAATAAGATCGTTTTAACAAAACGAATAACACGTCAAAAATTAGATTAAAAAATAATTATACCAATTTGTTATAAAACTTGTAAAGTGATATACATATAAGTCCAATGTGGCTCCATCAGAATGTGATGTAATTCAAATTGTTATGAAACTCATTTTTAACAGTATGGTCTGTAGGCCTGACAAACAACAAATAAATGCGCGAAAATAAGTTGGCCAACCTAATGCCAGGCACGACAAACCACGCCCGCAGGCGCTCAGAATAAGGGCTCAAAGAGACCCAAGCAGACTGAAGGTAGGGAGACAGAACCCTAGATCGGAGAGGATGAAGTAAGGGGGGGGGGGCGAATGACTCACCCACCCACTTCCGGTGTTGCTATGGTTCTCCCATTCCTATCACGAAAGCTTGCTTCATGTTCCCCTAGAAAAACGAGCAAACTGATGGGGACGTCAGACACGCACGCACGCACGCACGCACGTTGAAGTTCACGCTACAGTTGTGCACGTAAATATATATCGGTACAACAAAGCACGACGCTCTAACAGGCGAAAGCCTTAAACAATAACTACATTAAGGAGTCACGATGATTCAAGTGGACACTATGTGCTTAAAAACTTGTTAGCTGTTTCATGAATGAATCATCAGCGGCCCACGAGCCATCGTTGAGTCACTAACTGCAGGGATTCCAACCCGGCTACTCCAGAGGCCGGTCGCAAAGTTCTCGCGCTGTCATGGAGTCGCCCTACAGTGGAGAACTTGCAACACTGTAAGACAGTCAGCCAACACCCTAAATCCTGCTCTATGTTTACGAATACAATGCCAGAGATAGTGAATTTTCTCAAACGCTGATGACAAAATTTACGTACACCAATAAATAAAACTTCACTTTAATACCACCCATCGGTCTAACTCATACACGTTAAATCGTCAAATCGTTACTTTCTGTAATATTTAGTGAGTATATATATATTTTTTTAATGTGGTAAAATACGGCAAACACAATCAAGACATTTAGAGCACAACCTACATATAAAAAATTTAAAAAAAAACTAATAACTGAAAGCAAAGCCACGTGTTGCCAAAACATTACATGCCATTTAAATAATTATATCATGACGTTATTTACGATTAATCATAAATTGTTTGACATAACGCACTCGTAATAATTTAGCATCATATGCGACCAAAAATAACACGATCTAAGTAGTAGGTTATTCAAATATTAGCTAGCTGTTAGAAAGCAAAATAAATACACTTTAAATATATATTAAAAACTTACTTGCACAAAGAGGGTATCCAAATTACTCTAGAAGCACTTCTACCACGACTCTCGCACTCAGCCTTTATAATCGTTGTGACTATATGCCGGCTAAAACCGTTGTCTTCCACAGTTGTCACCCTCCCCCTTCCACACAGAGAGTCACGTGACCTAGCTCGGAGCCAATCAGAGAGCACTGCCAAGCCAAGCCGCTAGCCTACCGAGCACGGAGCAGCGCTGCGAGCGACGCGGTTTCGAACGTGAAGCAGTGTAGCCAACATTCAAGACAAGGCAGACTTTCTTCATATAGGGTGTGGTGCTGAGGTAGTCGAACATTACACTTACAATTACTCATTGGTAAATACGATATAAAATACGAGAAATGTGGTTTAAGAAATGTTATAACAATACAAAAACCTCAATTATATGTAAGGTTGTTTTTAGATGTCCGTCCTCCGTCGCGCATCTCTATGCACGTGACATTCACACCAAGAGAACAAGAGAAGTGGCGCAACGAGAGAACGTTAGACTCACATTTGTGAGGACCTGAATTCGAATGCCAGTCCAAGCACCCTACTTATATCTTCAATAGTTTCGCGAAACCATCCAGGAGAATACTGGGTTGGTTATATTTTTAAAAATAAAATAAAAATTAACAAACATGGCACGGAAAACCTGTTTAATTGGGGAGAAACGTCTATGATATCTATGATGCTGTAAAATAATAAACAATAACAGAAAACTGAAACTAAATTTATACCAAAATGAAATTTATGATCAAAAGTTGTGGGGATTAGGTACATTTTTTTCTAAATACTAGTTTTTTTTTATCCCACCAATTCTTTTAAAACGTAGAAGAGAAGGGGGGGGGGGGGGGAGCGCCACTCCCTTAGTCATTAAATACCTTTTTTTCAAAAGTATTTTTTTTAAAGAATTTATTGACTTATGATGAATTCTTATTTTCCAAATCTGCAACTCACTTGCTCAAACTCATGAACCTTTTTATCATTTTTAATTTTAATTTATTTTGTTGAAATACTTTTACAATGACACCTAGGTAAATGTCATGACATTCTTTATAACTAATGAAAACAAACCTGTCTGTGGTACACTAAGTCTATTTCGACCTTGCTTCAAATGGGGACTAGAAAACTCCTTCCCAACCCAAAATGAACATGAATGCCAATTACATTTCATCTTATAAAGATCAAACATGGAGTGATTTCCAATAGTATGTTAGTGCCTGAGAAAAGTAAGTGGCCACAGATCTCAGAATAATTTATATCTGATATATTGGATTATTAATTTATTAGTTACAGTACCTGGCGTTGCCCGGGCTGAACACAGGGTGAAAGGGACCTTTTTCGAAATGAGATGAAGTTAGTAATTGTCTTCTTAATTTGGATGCCAAGTGTGCAAAATAATTTATATCACTTTCAGATCCCGACTGACGTTCTGCCAGTATATAGTTATGTACCTGTATATATCTAAAAAAAATGTAATCTACTCTATAAAGCACTATAGAGTAAAGCTGAAAAATAAGAGAATACTGATATTGAAAATATTCCATTATCTAGCTAATGCTCGGCATGCATTGGAATGCCTCATTCAGTTTTGTATTGTAAAAATTTGAAGTAGTTACACATATACAAATCATCTATCCATCTCTCTTCATATATATTTATCTCTATCTACATCTATATATATCTATGTATATCTCTTTATATCTACATATATACCTCCCACTAACTCTATCTCTTCTATACATAAATCTCTATATAGCTCTAGGCTATATATCACTATCTAACCCATTTCTTTCTCTATACCTCACTCTATATATATGTCTCTCCTTTATACTTAAATAAATTGTGTCATGTGTAAGCACTTAAACAACAAAAACAGACGAAGTGCTGCTATATAATATGAAAAACCACATTTTTTGAAACGATTCGTGCTCCAAATATTGCAAAATAGTTATACCGTCCCAAAAACCTTCACGGACATGCGCATAACAACTCACCAAAATTTCATCACAATCAGATGAATGGTATAGAACTCATACGGCACAAACGAAGCTTTTATAATTAAATTACCTAAAACAAGCTCGGCTCTTACTACCAATAAGTAAACACAACTAAGAATTGTTAAAATTTTTATCATTCTCTACACGTTTCAATATCTTTTATTTGCCAAAGTTTTGTTGTATTTTTAAGTTACTGATGTAAGATGTGGGATAACATATTTTTCCAAATTGTGGAAAAAAGGTTAAATATATTATTTTATTCAATGTCAATATTATCTATATTATAATTTCAGCATTAAAATATCTTCACCAAAATATTGAAATTTTGACCTGTAAAATTTATCTTTCCGATATATTGTTACCATATCTACACACCTCAACAACAGTTGGGAATACCACTGAAATGAGTATTCCTAGATATTCCATGCCACACGGTCAAACGTACGTTATTCATTGACTTTCACAACCCTGAAATTTGACGGTGTTTACATGCTTTGTGCTCATATAGTAAGTCACATGAACATACTCTGGTGCTGTAGATGGTGCGTAGTCCCATTTCACCAAACACTAGTCAGTTTGTGTTCAGGATTGCAGTGACATGTCATTTAGATGAATACAAAAGGAATACCACCAGCAATAAGTCTTTGCTTTGTAATAGTATTTGAGATTTTCGGACTGCATTTATGTAGTTATATAAACTTTAATAATGAAATGTAGCTACTGGTTTTCATCATGTTTGCACTTGTGTACATGAATAGAATGTAAGGTTAAGTAACCTTTGCTGGCAGCCATTTGTAGTCTTGTATTTGTATTCAATTGGTTTTATTGTCTATATCATAGGTACTATAATTGTATTACAATAGCATGAAATAAATTTTTTCAGACCTAAGTAATGAAGGGGTCTAAACATTTTTTTTTTTGCCATGGTCCTGTAGTATGAGATAAATAAAATCTATATATACATATTAAACTTAAATTGCTAGCACAGTTAACTGTTACATGCATGAGTGTACCTATACATACAGATCCTGTAACTTCGAAGGTTTCCCATAAAAAAATTAACTACAAACTTATGCTGAATGGGAGATATGTATTTAAAGCAGACTTAGTTCTTAAGAATGTTTTCGATAGTGCTGCTTGTGTTAGCTTTGCGCAGGCTTCTTAACTCTTCAGTAAATTCACTGGTGTAACTGCAAAAGACACAGTTTCTTTAATTTGCTAGCAACTAAGACAGCTAAAAGAAAAATCGCTGTATCCAGCAGTCACTGTGGTAGAGTTGAAAACATTCATCGGTTGTCTGACATCACCAGTAGCTAAGCAAGAAGTATTTGTCAAAACAGTAGCTTAAAAAGTAGAGGAGCAGCTAGGCAATGTGTGCATTTGTGAGACGATCAGCATACAATTGGTTTCCTTTATCCATTTTCCTGAATACTGCCGAAATTTCCAAGTCCATTCCCGATTTGTTTGTCACCAAATCTCAAATTTGAACTTGAAGAGCTCAAGCACAAAGCATAACACTGAAACACTTCTTACAGAACAGAAAAAAATATTTCCAATGCTTAAAGTTGGTGTGGTTATTAAAAAGTATAAAAGTAAAACCATAATTTTTTACATCATCTGTGCTCGACCTCTAAACTGGAATAAAATTTATTTTACCAGGATAAAAAAGTAAAGAATATTTAACAGAATCAAATTTTCTTCGAATTAAACCCAATTATTATTAAATTAAATTTTTTGAATGGCATGTCTAATCATAACCATAACAATCTTGACATTCAATGCTCAGATTCCTGCACTGTTTTATAGTTTCAGACATGTTCTAAATTCTCTTAGAATAAGTTTTTCAGTCTTAAATTTAAATTAGTTAAGTGTTATCGAAGCAACTGTCTCTCCCAAAAATGATGTCATTAATTCCTAATTTTAAAATAATTAACTTTTTATTTAGTAGTAAAAAGCTGTTTTAATGCATTTCTACCTCAGTAAATATAAATAACCATAAAGCAACAATCTTCTAAACACTGTGCCGTAGGACATGGCATAGAAATACACAAAATAAACCATATTTCTGTTTTCAATACCTAATACTGATACAATATTATTGTTTCAGATGTTCTCTAAACTATATCGTAACATGCAAGTTTTAAAGACTTTGCAATATTAAAGAAATGTAATATTATATGCATACTGGTAGCAAAACACTGATAAAAGTTTTTCCATTTATATTGTTTTGTTGCATAACAATGCCAGCTAACATTTCAAAATACATTAAAAATCTACAAACGAGTACAATTTGTTAGACACGTACCTATGTACCTAACATTACGCATTACAGCCTGTAAATTGTGATTGTAGATACAGTGAAACCTCATTACAACATACCTGTAAAAACTCACAATTTTGGTACTTAATAATGAGAGTATATAATGAACCATTACTGAAATGTAAAGTATCTAGTAGGGACCTGAAACTTTATACTTTTTGGTTAGAAACCCTTTAAAGTAAGGTACTTTGTAATGAGGTTTCACTGTACATATTTCGTAAGTGATGTAAAATAATATACCTACATACTGCAGCATGATTTACTAAACACAATGAGTAGTTAAATGTATATTTTTAATTGTGTGTATACATGGTAATAAATAAAAATGAGTTAATTATTTTTAACACAATTTTAATACAGGGTTGAAAACTTAATTTATTCTTTTTATTATATCTACATAGCACTATATATCCTGTTAAACTAAACTAAAATAAATAATATTTCCTAAATAACTTCTATTTTGGTAATAATGGTGCTAATTATGACCACGTAAATTTTGTGTGTTATTGCAGTAGCAGACAGACAGACAATATAAAAAGATTCATATTTACTACACGGTACCATACTTTACAATACGTATTATTTTCTTGATTAGTTTCATTAGTTCACTAGTATGAAGATGGGATATATTGACGTAAACTTACCTGAGCCTTTGTCAGTTCGCTGTGAAGCTTGTTTAAGACTTCCTGTCAGTTATGAGCACCAAATGTAAAAAAAATTGAGAACACAAAATTTACTGCACAAGTACTCATGGTAAACACTCATTAAAATATGTATGACGGTTCCAATACAAGCACTACTAAAGATTACCTGAAAGCCGTTTTACAAAATTAGGTCTTTTTATGTTGGAGAAATTGTTTTTACTGATGTAAATATAAATATTAAACTTTTCTTTCTGAAGGTTGGTGCACAAAAAAATAAAAATAAAGTTATTTAACAATCATACAGTAAGATAATGAATATTGTTTAATGTTTAGTAAGCATATACTTTTCATATGTGGACTGGAAAACAATAGTATATTACCTAATAAACAAATAATTTTTGTCAGCATGTAACTTAGTTAAAGTACCTAACTTTATTACTAATGTCCTTGTTTTTAATATTTTGTTTTAATAATGCTTAGTGAAAAATAAAGTGCCATTGTACTTGTATTTTATGAAACTTTACCTTATCTAACGTGCTAACTAATGTTAGCAATTAAAATGGTTACTACAGAAAATCACAATCTCTGGTATATTCAACTAATATATATGCAGAATATGCAGTATCACTGTACAATTTAAACATTATTCTTTACAGCGGAAACAAATTAAATACTACAATGATGTTACACATAGCTAGGTTCCATTAAGTTTTATAAACATGCTTTATCAGAAATGGTTTGAATGATTAAGTATTTTATCTTCATGCTACACAAATGGAAATCATTATACAGTATGTACATAGCAAATTAAATTTGGAAATAACTACATATGTATTTTCCTAAATGTATGCATACATTTGCAATGAGATATGAAACATCTCACTCTAAGATACAACACACAGTTAATATTAATAATACAGTGCTTCAGAAAATGACATCTTAAGTTTTTTTCAATTAAAATTTATATCTTGCAACTGATATGTGATAAGAAAGTTTATGGTAAATATAATATAAAAAATAATAGGTTCATTGTTAAAAACAAAATAGAGTAATTTTTTTGTAATGTTTTACTACAAGTAACAAATGCATAAATGTTATTAAATAGAGAAATTTATGGTGCACTTATGTACTACCAGCAATAAAGTCATTCATATAGTTGAGCTCTATTGTGTATTAGTATGAACAAATTTTACAGTTTTATTTTAAGACTATTATGATTAAAACAGGAGATTTCTGTGTTATTGTTTTAATTTTTTTATGAATTCAGCTTATTCATAAAGATAGTGTTTAAGTAAACAAAAATGACACTTATACATTACTTGACATTTACTTCACCAAAACAGTTCCATTTTGACTGATACATGATGCATGTTTTCAATATAATAATTTTTAATAATCATAGTTAACTACTCTGAACAATAAAAATATTTGGCAAGTAATTGTTTAAAAAATGTACCACCGCTGAAAGGTTACAAATAGTTGCAAAATTAAAAAAGTAAACTGTTTCCAATCTATTAAGTTCATATATTTTGGTACAAACTTCTGCTAAATAAATTGTATGAACTGACTTATACTATATTTTTGTGATTTGAGTTAATTTTTGATTATAAGTGCTGATTAAGTTCATGATTTTAGCTTCATTTTGGTGCTTTATGGTGTATTAATTTGCATTTCAGTAATACATGTTATAATTAATGATTTTTGGCATTATTTCAGTTTTATCGCAATTTACCACGTAATCTTGTCACTATGTATCAGATGTAATATGAAGTACATTCCTATGATTAAATGTTACAGGGTATGCTATAATTATTAACAGCACCACATCACAAATTCATATTAAAGTTAGGTAAATAAATATCCAAACATCACAGTAATATTTAATCATATCAAATTTTCTCAATACTAAACATTGACACCAAAGCCAAAAAAGTATTTAAAAAACTGAACATTATGTATTCCTTGTCTTAAATAAAAACAGATCACCAATATTGACACTATTGGTAACATATGATTTTACATAAAAAAAAATTACATCTGCATATCATTTTACATACTACTTAAAGAGCATATCGTACAAGAAAATTTACTGTCAGTAGTAATAACAACTTCCGAAGAGCATTCAAAATAAGTAAGTTTGTATTAAATTAGTTTACATTACTGGTTTTTCTCAAAGCTAAGCCATTACCAGGAATTCATCTTTACTTGAACACAAAAACCAGGATGGAAAATTTCTCTCCGCTAAAATCCTGGAAACAAAATTAACTAAGTCAGAAAAATGCTGGCTAAGCTGATTATACTACGCCAACATCAGGCTTAATGGAGTATTTTCATAAATAATTTCATTTTTATGATTTAATATATTTGCCCATGATTCAAATTTAATAACTGTAAGCTTATAAATGGTTTCATCAATTCAATAAGTGTTCATTTTTATGGTTTTAAGATGACTTAAAGTGAATTTAAATTTCAATCCTAGCATGCACTGAGAGCTCTTAATCAAGTGGTTTTCAATTTTGTGTTTGTTGCAAAACGCTTTAGTTTTAGGATATTGTTCTTTAATCTCAAAAATAAATTAAGTTGCCACAAAAGTCTGGAGAAAATCACGGTTTTTCAGAGGATCTGGAAAACTAAATTTTTCGAGATATATTAATTATATCCAAATCAAGAGATTTATAACAAAGACCACATAAGCTTGGTTGATTTAACTGAATATAATTTGGTTATGAGCTCTCAGTTGATGCTCAAGTAAGAATGTTATTTTCATTTACATTTAAAACAAATGTATAAACACTTATAATATTAATGAACCCATTTAACTACTAAATACATTTCAATCATGGGAAAAATCACGAATTTGCTTAAGCAAAATAGTTTAGAATACTTACTCTCTTAAGCCTGATAAATCAGAAGGAAAAAAATGTAACATCAAAAAAATACTGATAATTTTTATTCAATGTAGAAGATTGATAATGATTCAGTGAGTTATTAAAATTGTACTGAAACCTTACATACATATTTTATAGAAATTTTTATCAGTATACCAAACAAAAACTTCAATTTGAAAAAATAACAAAATTGAAAAACTTATGAACAGCATTAAAATTGAATGTTTTGAACATAGACTATTTTAATATGGTATTGAATGTTGTGTAGTACTAGAGTATTGTACATAATATAATAGTAATATATATTATTAGAGATAAACTTTTTTTTTATAAGGATACATCTGTCAAAGTGATGTACAAAATATAAGGCTCTATAATGGTGAAGAAATTAAGTGACTAGATTCTTTGGCAATTCCAACTAAATAATACAACTCGACTAAACAAATAGTTTCAAAAATTGATGAAGTTCTTTGTGTTAAATGGCATGCATTTTATCATTTTCAAATCAGCAACTGAGAAGCATAAGAGCGGATGTACACTTTCGGACATCAGGACATCCATTCTTACGCTTCTCAGCTACAGAAACATGTAAATTGATTGCCCTTACATACGTATGGAATGCAAACTTAAGGCTATGCTTTACCCACCATGATAGATTTTCTTTGATTATAGATTTTTATGAAAAAATATTTTGAACATGTGACAAAATAAGTAAAGTTGTATGCATTACCCCACTGTGGAAACAATTTCTAGCGATTCAGCATGATGAAACAGGTCAACCAAAACTTTTATTTATGAATATTTTCCAAACATTTTAATAGTTAAGAAATTACTTGTAGAATAAAACTAAAAATTAAATAAAAAATTAAACAAGAAAAAAATGCAAAACTTGTATAGTAAAATAACAGTAAATATTGCAATAAATCATAAATTACATGAAAAGGCCAACACAAATAACCAAACATTTCATTACTATTAATTAACAAATTTTCCTGCAAAATATTATGGCTCTCGTGCAGTTGTTGTTGGGTTAAAAATTTTCTCACTAGATATTTACTAAACATTTTCAAGCTGTAAAATGCTACCCAAAATGATCATAATTATGAATATTCGCACAACTTATTTTCAATATTTCGTAGTATTTGTTGAGAAAATTTGAGACAAAACATAACATCCAGAGAGCTATTTTGATAAATTTACAAAATTGCCTCGTAATATAATTAATTATAAAATTAAATAACCAACATTGAATATGCGTCCAAGCCTTAAGAGTTAGAGGGAGCCCACAAATTTACTAGCAAATATAAACAGGTCCGGTTGTAGTTTCCTCAGGAAAAAATCAATGTATGTAAGTAGGGATGTGAGGGCCTAGAGGTTTCCAAATACAACCCTTCAGTACAAAGTTGCAATTAAAATGTGGGCTTCAAACCCCACTGCCGCAGATTTATCTCAAAAGTCATCGCATAATAGTGAAAGGTCTGTGCTGTTGCAAGTCACAAAGTTAGTGCTGGGTCGTGCAGGGCACCCACTATGCAAATCTGTCTCAATGATGCAGGAAGCAAACCCACAAAGGCAAAGTGGTGATACAATTGTGTGAAGATAAAAAAAAAGTTACAGAACGTATCACACTCACATTGCTACATCGCCAAATCTCAAAAAAAAAAAAAAAATTAATTTAGAGTAACAGACATAACTGGAGTCTCTTTTTAATGTTTCATCTAGTGGAAGAAGGAAAAAATTTTATGTTCCTCCAAATTCCACAGTCGGTTAAATTTGATTTAAAGCAAAATAGCCAGAATATTTCAAAATTCTCTCTTGAAATAGATGATTTTTGAGTTGGGACCCTGTTGCACTAAGGGTACAATATTATGTACAAGGTTTTAAATTGGGCAGGGAGAGATTTTGGGATATCTTACCATTGTGTGTAAATACATATGTACACTTTTTCGATTATTTACAAAAAAATATAAGTTCTAACAGACGATCAAAATAAAACCAAACATTTAACATTTTATAGTATAAGTAACAATCCGTCACATTAATCAGTACTGTTAAGACATTAGTTTTGTTTGTACCATGCAGAGCTGTGGCCAGGATTTTGTGAAGGGGTCCAGTACAACCATTATATCATTTATTTGATGAGTATTAAGTATTCTATATATAGTTGAATTATAAAATAAATTTGATTGTCACACTAAAACATCAGGAAATAGTAGACTTTTAACTCATTGTTAATACACACAGAAATTTAATTAACATTTTATATTTTGGTTTCATTATTTAGGCTGATTATTTTAATATTTTTTCTAAGAGTGAATCGTTTGATGATTTCGTTAAAAAAACATCAAAAAGACTAATGTTTATTAAATACACGAGGACACACATTTCCAGTCTAAACGAGAGACATGTTTACACAGACGCGTGCACAAAATTGGCACTAATTGTGGACTACCTGGAGAGAGAGAATTCATGCCACTTGTGTGTGTGCGAGGCATGTCAGGCTACAATGGGGAGGGGATACATTATCGTACCCTGCTAAGGAATGCAAATAATCCTTCCGAAATAATCCCTCTGTAACCTTGTGTAGCTGCAATATTCTTATTCTGTCTTTGCTTGTTTTTTTATCCGGGCCGTACGCACCTCCCCCCGCTGGCTACCTCTGTCTTTGCTTGTTTATTTTATCCAGACCGTACGCAAGTCCCCCCCGCGGGCTACCCCCGTGTACTGCGTGCGAGAGGGAGGAAGGTTGCTTCAGATCTCGGTGTAGAAGGTGGGGCGCTCGATGCCCAGCAGCCGGAAGACGCTGGGCAGGAGGTAGACCGTGTTGAACCCCATGAGGTAGCAGGTGGCGAAGGAGTAGGCCAGCGCCACGGCGTCCCGGCCGGGCGAGCAGCGCGGCAGGGCGCACAAGGTGGCGTACGAGGCGGACTTGCCGACGGCGCGCGTCGCCAGGACGCAGCAGAAGCCGATGGCGGTGCGGAGGAAGCCGAGGCCCAGCATGGCGCACGACGGCCAGATGACGGCGTAGGGTGGGGGGTCGCCCGACGCGGACAGGATCCCCAGCTGGTAGTTGGTCCAGGCGCCCACGTGCACGCCCGCGCACACGCTCACGATCATGGTGGTGTCCCCGCTGCAGGAGGAACAAGCGGCGCGGCGTCGAGCGCTTGCCACGGCACGTCTCATCCTTGGCACGAGCTTTCAATATATATACATTATAGAAGTCGCCAGCCCAGGTTAAAATTTCTAATACGATTTTGAGGTAGTTGGTTAATTCACCGCCGCAATCGCCGCCATCTCTAGGGCATCGACTTGTGGTGGTCCCTGGCGGACAAGTATCGAACTCTTCAAACACCCCTTCCCCCTCCCGTTGAACGACCTTGAGCTGCAGTGAATGATGCATGGGGGGGGTGCGGGGAATGACAGCAGGTGACAGTGCTGCGCTCTAACGTGTAAATAACAACTAAGACGATACAGGGCGTTACGGCAGCGCACTGCAGCGGTGAAGTTCCCAAGCAGCTCATCATACGCTCCTGAAAAACGTAGAGTAAATCCTATCCACTCGCGACTTCTATACAGTATATATATTCAAAGGTACGAGTGTACCTTTAAGTGGGCATCAGCGATGTAACAGGAGGGGGGAGGCAACAGGCATGTGCCTCAGGACAGGCACTAAACTGGCAGAGTAATTTTTACTATACGTAGATATTTAATTGAATATCATAGTGCTAGAACACCAAAAATGTTGGAGGGCAGATGAACTGAATTACTATCGTCAAATATTTAGAAGATGGTATTTTTCGCATAGCATCCAACTTGCGATGGCACGGCAAATAACGCTACAAAAAACCATCCGTATTGTAAGTCCGCCAACACTGCCTTGGGAAGCATGGAGGGAACTACCCACCCGAACTTGGGAAAGTCATCACAGTTCTTCAACATTCATCCAGCCCCAGCCAGGTGCCACTGTTTTTTAGCAGGTTACATTCCACAATTTTTTGGGTAAATTTCCAGGAAGATTTTATTTTGAAGTGAAACTTCTTTGCTGAGGGTGCTACAATTTTTTAGCGTTACAAAAATTCCAATCGCATGAGGGGAATAGTTAGGTACGTGGCGAAGGAACCGGTAGAGGAGGAGAGTGCGTCAGCGGCGACACCATTCCAATGCATGCACTAGCGTAGCATAGCATGCTATATTCTAGTTGTAACGGCCGGAAGGAGAGACAGCAGGGGAGAGGTAGACATGACGCAGCAGTGATGTTACAGAATTCTCCTAACGTCCCAGGTTTCGTAGCCAGCAAACAATTGATGCTACCATATTTTTATTTAATTTAAAGTATTTAAAATTGATTTATTCACGTGGAAAAGATTTATAGTTTTGTGCAATAAACTATATAAAGTATTAATCATTTTTATGTGAATACTGTGATTGAAAATGTAAAAATAGACTTATAGACTTAACAGGTTAGCTTTATACCTGTTATTTATTTTTGATATGTGAATACTATGATTTGAAATGTCAAAAGGACTTACAGACTTGTGAGATAGTGTAATTTTAGTTTGATTGGAGTTTTTTTCTTTAATTTTATTCAGCTGGAGATCATGATTTAAAATCATGCCTAAAACTAATGAAAAGGCAGAAGAAGATAAAGAGGTATTATCAAAGACAACCGGGAAATAGATCGCCAAAAGAGGCGCCAAAAAGTGCCAGTGAATGGATCAAAGAGTACAAAGCACGAAAAAAGCCATTTTTTCATTTGAGATCATACCATCAACCTTACCAATCTTAATTTTTATCTCTTATCCAATAAAAACATACCAATAATTTAGCTCTATCTATAAGTAATAAGAAAGAAGTGTCGTGCATGGACTTAATGCAGACATTTTTTAGAGCAGCTGATTAGTACTTGTTTTAAATATCGCTGTACTATTACCAATATTTCTTTGGAATCCCCTATAAAACTATATTGACGTTCAACAACACGGCAAGATCACTAATCCAGCATGGCCGTGGTCTTCAACATGCCGGATTAAGGACCTTTCACTGTACCTACAATGCACTAGACCTCAAAGCTGCCAGGCGACACCTACCGCGTAGGAGTCCACCGGTCGCTGGTGGGGTACAGCACAATCATGAGGATGCTAGTCGCGAGGAGGACCACGGGAGACCATCGCCACGTGAGAATCCAGTGGTCGAGAGCGTCAACCAAAGGCACCACAGGGACCATCAGGAAAAGAGCAAGAACCAGTCCCACTACCACATCCTGCAACAGAGGCAGCCCCACAACAGTGGTTCTCAACCTTAACAATTCAAATACCAATGTTTAATTTTCAGCCTGGCAAATTCTTGTCACTAAACACTGTTCTCTTATGAATTCACAATTTAGTACTTATGTAGTAATATTGCCACCTAAACGAATCAACTCTTACCTAGGCATTATTGGGTTTGATTCTTGGCCGATCAGGGAACCTTCATTCACAGACAAGAAGTAATTTAAAGGCACATACAGAATGTCAAAAATACCTGGTTAACCAATCTCAGGACTTTTCCAGGACCTCAAAATTTTCTTACATACTTTTTATCACACAGTCATTTTTATATATATAATAAACAAATAGAAATAGATCTAATATGTTCAGGAAAGTGACCAATTTTAAGTTAGAAAGCTAGAAACTTATAAGAGATAATTTCCACATGATTAAAATGGACATTCTCAAAATATTTATACATTTTTTTGTTTGTTTATATATTTGTCATGATGGCAACTATAAACTGAAACAGGCAGCAAAATTCAAAATGCAAGTTAGTGAAAGGATGTTGGTAATTAAAGATTTGTTATACTTCCAGCATTGTAAAGATTATTTCGGGACTTTTTTGTGTCCGATTCAGTTTCAGTATTTTTCTTTGTAACCTTAATGTACCTTGACATATTGCCATATTTTCTACTACAATCATTTTTTTGCTACTCTGCTTACAGCTTACTGTGAATCATAAAACCAATAAGTCACCCACACACAAAAGCACAATGAACAGGTGGCCAGATAACACAGATGTTCATTACTATAAGCAGACAATGTAACACTTGGATGGTTCACCGAGATACCTACAACTAGCTTCTATTAAATACCAAGTACATATATTATAGTTCACAATAGAAAGATATTTTATTTTGTGCGTACAAGTATGCACAAAAATATTTGCGTTGTGATGAAATTCATACAGCGTAATTAGTAGCAACAATTTCATCAGAACCTTTGTTAAATATTTCTTATCATGTGATGTGCAGTTTTTATAAAAAATAAATAATCTTGTGCAGCAGCTTCTAAAATTTCATGTGCAACAGTCATTTGGCTTCAATGGAACTCAAACTATATAGAAGTCGTAATATGTCATCTTTCTAAGCAAAACTCCTCTCAGGAATTAATCATTTTCCTGTGGCGTTATAAACAGAGCTGAAAAGATCTTCCAAATGTTTAATGAGAAAAACATTAAAAAAACCTTAATTATAATTTTTGCCAAATTTTGTGCAACATAATTAGTAACAATTATAAAAATGATATTCAGGATCAGCAGATATAAAATTTGAACGTGACAGTTATCATTTCTTTAAGATTGTAGTAGGATAGCAATCAGACAATAGCATAAAAATACAGTAAAACACAATATAACAATTAACTAACCTAAAACGTACATGATTTGTTTTGAGAAAGTAAACTCTGCAGTCCTGAGCAAACTAACATGCAAACAGATGTCATTAGAAACTGTATATGGAATTAGCATACTACATTCAGGACTAAAAAAGGGGGTTGTCTGTAAAGCCTGTTTACGGACGATAATTCTACGTGATAACGTCATAAGAAAACATTGATGAAAAATTGAATACTTTTTAATTTTCAAATATTATTTACAGTTTTTACAAATTTAATTAAAATGATTTGTTTAAATATAATCACGAACAATTAGTTATAGAAATAAACTGAAATCAAATCAATGTCAATAAATTGTTAATCTGAAATGATGAAATTTGACAAATAAATCAAATATTTTTAAATTGGTGCTTTTAAAAAGCCCGCCTTAACCTGTTTGATATTATAGAAGATTTTCTCGCACGGTGGTTGGCCAGTTCTTGTACGCTCGGCTCAGGCGGAACGTGACAATGAGTCGTGCTTTTTTGTGCGTGCAGCCGGCGTTCATCGATTTATAAGACGTTATCAGGTCAAAAACTGATACTAAGCTGTATATACCTAATTATTTTTGTTTCAAAACATACCACCAGTAAAAATATGTACGTCTAACATGTTACGTTCACATGTTTTGAAACAAAAAAACCAGGCAGAAACTTTCGCTGATAAATAATACTGGTTAGTTATTGGCGGGACCCAAGATATAATTGTTTTTCTCACCAGCACGGAATGCATCCCAAGGTACAGCCTGCTGACACAGATCACCGCGCACCAGGCGACGGCAAACAGCAGTCCCAACGCAAGTGAGTACTGCAACCACACAGCATTACTGGGCAACGCACTTGTCCACCATGCCTGTCCAGAACTGTTGAGGGAGGGCTCTGTCCAGACAACTGAACATTCTCAATAACGGTAAAAATTAGTTAATAATAAAATATATAGATACTAGCTGCAGTACCCGGCGTTGCCCGGGCTAAACACATGGAGCTTTATTGCCTGCGAGTTAAAGCAAACTGGATAGTGCTATATGACAGTGTGTTGGACATAGAGAAATGTCGCACAATTACAGTTTGTATGTCTATGACCTATGATTTTTTGTTTACCCATGGCGATCGGTTATTTATTATTAATTATAAATTATTAAGACCATTAATTGAAATCAAAACCATCCTATCTCTCAAGTGGAAATAATTACACATAACTGCCAATTTTCATCAAAATCTGTTCACTTGGTGAAGAGTTCACTGGAAATAAACATCAGGGCACTGGATTTATATTTATATTAAGATAAGATAACAACTGTACATACATTCTGGTACTAACTGCATGCTAAATAATTAGCATATTTATATTAATTGATTTTAATATTGTAAAAGATTATGTTTTTGCAATTTGATTTAAGTTTCAATAAATATGCTAATTAATTTATTTTTTTGTTGCATTTCAGTGCTTTATAGTGTATTAATTTGCATTTTCAGCTTGAGTATGTGGACAGTATGTACCTAGTTCTTGAATGAGGTTGCTGTTCTAAGTTCGCACATCAGAATCATTTGCCATGTTAGTCAATTTATTTTACCACCACCATTATTATTCAAGGTCAATTCCTGTAAATTTATCATGTTTCATCACAAATATTGCCATCAGTGTTATTTAACAGTGCTTAGAAATATGCTCTAGTGTTCGTAGTTCTGAAAGCATGTTTGACATTTTACAATTAGCAAAGATCTGGTGACAAAATTTGTGACCAAACAACAAATGCAAGACAGCTAAAATGTAAAACTTACAGGAGCATAAGTTGAATAACAGATGAGAGAATAAAATAACAAAACTGGCGAGTGTAAACAGACCCTTTAACAGCAAGCTAATGTTCTGGAGAGAGAACCTGGCAGTTAACCATGTAGAAGGCATAAGATTGTGCCGCCTCCCAGATTATAGTGATTAATGAACCACTTGCGTACACTATAATGTCAAGTATACAAGTCTGATACTTTAAGCACAGTAGAGAGACTAACGTAGAAATAAGAAAGATATGGAAAACAATTGACCTGGTCATACCTGGTATCTGTTCACGGTGTACAACAACACAGAGAACGGAATGGACACCCCGACCATGGCATGGGTGGAGGGCATGCCGTACTCCATAGCCCATTTCTTTTGCAGCCTGACTACTGGCGGGCACGAGGGTCGAGGAATTCGCACTATATCTTTTATGCCTTGCCCTGTAACGATAAATGATCAACACAAATTGTCTCACCTACGCTAATCCACTGTTTGATATTTTTATCATCGATAGTTAGGAACATGTATTTTTTTTGTAAGGTATGCCCGCAGAAGCAATTGTTTCCTTGTGATTGGCGACCGTCTGCAAGAGAAGCCACTGCCATGTTTGGCCGGGCCATTCAGGTCGCGTTTGCTTCCGCGCTGGATGGCTGTGATTGGTGTGCTGGAAGTAAACATGTACTACCTAAAATAAACCCAGCCAACCACAAAACACATGCGTACAATGCTGCAAAGTTCCAACATACAACTGGTCTGGAAATCTTTTCACAAAAAATACATCGCCCTATCAATGGAATTTCAGTTGAGTAGTTCGCGCTGTAGGTGAATGTCAATCAACTTAATGTCAAACCTAAGTTTTTTTTGTTTTGTTTTGTGGATCCCAAAGGATATAGGACATGTCAACAGCATGTCCTTCCATAAATACTTCACTGTAACTATTCACTTAAATTTACTGTGAGTTGCTTTGCTATAAAATTTCATTTTTACAGTAGGTAATTGAGTTTTCAACATGGCTACTTTTTTGGAATTTAAACCTAAAGCTTATATCAAATATCAGTTGAACTGTTTTCTCTGCATGAGTAACTCATTAAAGTTTGGAACTGAAAATTAAAGCCACAAATATGAAAGCCCTTATATGAGGGTTCACACAGTGTATACACAGAGAACAGCATTTGCAAACAACTAACAACTACCTACAAATTTAAGGATAGAAAAAATAATCTGAAAACACATATTTTATTTACTTCCTGACTTTACTATAATCATAGGTAGGTAGGTACTGTAAAATTACAATAATATAATTCCCTTATTTCACTGAGACAGAATTATTTTCCAATTGCATTTAAGTACATAGAATATTTGCACCATGTTCAATGCTTGAATCCCATATTTGCATGTCTTTAAAATGTGAATACTGGGAATGATTGTAAGTCATTTGCGAAGGTGAGTTATTTAATGTTCACTTCATGTTTCGAAGTGTTGCTTATTAATTGTTTTCATAGATATATGTTTTCGAAGATATTATTAATGCATGTGCTGCTGACTTTCAAAACGTCTGAGTCAACAACATTAATAAAATATATTTACTTAATATGTAATTAATATGTAAACAATTAAACATGTAAACATAATTAATGTAGCTGACCTAAGCTAACCAACCGTTCACAAGAATTAATAGTATTTTTAATGTAGCTAGACTAGAAAAAAAGTAAAAAAAAAAAAAAACTTACCTATGTACATAATGATGGTCCATACCAAAACCACTCTTCGACCAACTGCCCCATCTATGTTCCAAAACCAAAATGGGATGAACGAAGCATAAAATATTTCATCTCCAAGTGCCGTTCCGAGTACAAACAAATAATACCAAAACTTATTGCTAACTAAGTAATGTTTACTTTCCGATTCAGATTCGGAAGATACCGTTTCTTCACCAATTTCACTGCTGACGTGACCATTGCTTTCAATCCCATTTTTCAAAAACCGTTTTCCTTGCGTCACCTTGCGCTTATTGCTGACTTGCGAAATATTAGCATTTTCCGACTTAACATCACTGTCAACACACTGCCTTTGATTAAATGAGCCTCCTTGATTCGTTAATATTTTAACTCCAAAATATTCCTGTATCCTGGCAACTAAATGAGGATTTTGTAGATAAGCATATAAACCTTGCATTTCCTTTACAAAAATCTTGAAACACACAAATATTTAATGAAATACAGAAGACAACATACATAACCTATATAACTTCAAACCGCCATCAAAATTATCTGTAAAAATACTTTACCAATTGATTTTAAACTCGAGGTCATAAAAGTAAAAATGAAAAACAACTTTTATTTATGTCTCTAACCAAGGAAAGGACCTCGAAATGAATTAACACTTATTCGGCATGCTTATAATCTTATCTCCATTCTGCAACCCCAAGGTTGTTTACTTTGTTTGTGTCAGAGAGTAAATAGCAGAACAAGGAGCTTAGAATGGAGTTAAGAAGTTAGGGAGTTAGTGTGTAATAAAAGCTGTTTAAACAAACGTAATGTTAACATAAGTAAACAAAAATAAGCATAACAACTGTTTGAAATAAAACTGAAAATTAAACCAGTTGCAATCTGTCACTTCCGTATGATTATTGATTGTGATACTGGTATAAAAATTTAATTATGTGAAACTCTTATGACACGACTTTAGAACACTAAGGGCCAATTTCACCATGCGGTCGTTAAACAATGTGTTAACTAACGGTTGTTTAAACGTTAACACTCCGTTCTTAAACAACCGTTAAGCTTTTTCATTTCACCACGCATTTCTTACCATTGATTAGTTACACCTTGTTTTAAGTTTTATTCGCCTAGAAGATTCATATAAAGAAGGCGGTGGCGATGCTATATTGTTACGTATGTGTTGCAGCTTGGTGTGATGTAAAATAAAGTGCGCTATTGAAATTTAATATTTGTTTTGAAACATGGGTGAGAGACGCAAACGTTCTGTTAATTTTACTTCGTATGAAAAGGAACTGCTAGTTGAATTGGTTCAAGAACACGCGAGTACAATAGAAAATAAAAAAACGGATGCCGTTACAAATAAAGAAAAAAATAAATCTTGGGAAATTGTGACGAAGATATTCAATGCTTCAAGCCCTTCCACCAATCATTGGAACACAAATTTATGCGCATAATTTCAATATACCTACATTAGTTCACACAATAAATAACCAACTTTTTCTTACTTTTCTTGTGTTGGAAAAGATAGCTGATGTTCAATTTGCTGAAGCACGATTTCAGCTGAATGCTTCGAGAGCCGAAAATGCTTGACAAAGTCAACATCATCATAATCGTCCAGATAGTTTGATCTTTCTTGAACCCATCTAGGCCTTCTTCGCACATTATCATCATCCTCTTCAAAAATTAAATCGTACATTCGCGCGGCCATTACGAGACACAACTCCTCTTTAAAACAACTGTTTAAGACTTAACCGCCCGAATTTGGGCGGTTAATGTTAAACAACTGTTAACGAACTTAAACACTGTTTAACTTATGGTGAAATATAATTCACAACTAAACGATGTTTAAGTGTTCTTAACCAATGTTTAAACTCCTTAACCGGCGATGGTGAAATCTGCCCTAAACATAAACAACTAATCCAATTGATGAGAGCTTACAACATTCACGAACTTTTTTCACTTGCAGGATGTGTGTTTAGTTTGAACATTTAGCACAGTGCTAACAGATTGAGAACCCGTTGTAATATGACCTAACAAATTTTCTTTGGAGGCACATTTGTAAAAAGTACAATAATCAATACCATGCTTATATTTTAGCAACTTCTTCGTGTATTCAAGCCCAGCTAAGCATACCGAACGACATGCAATCTTATAATTATTAACCTTCATTATGCTGACACTAAGTTTTTTATTAATAATCATCGAAAAAGCTCACAATGTAGGTTGACTTACTTCAAATTTTTGCATAATCCAACAAAACACTTTATTTAATAGTGTTATTAGTGTTATAGGGTGGTATAAATACACAAACAAAAATATAAAAAAAAACACATCTACCTCGCATAAACAGTATATAAGTAAAATTATAAAAAATAAACAACAGGAACATTTAAAGCATCTTTATTGAAGTGTAATGATTTATTAACACCAAATATTACAGCATTTACACGTATGTGTATTCCAATTAATTCAAAAACATGTCGTTGCCTATCAAAACACATAACACCAATGCAATGTTGTGTATCTCAGTGTGGGCGTGGCACAGATTGGTGAAAGTTTCACCTCCTAGCCCGCGGGAGCGCTGTTATGGCGCCTCCTCCTTACTCCTTGGAAATTACCGACCTATATTAGCTCTTGTCTATGGTGCAATGCGTATTTATATTTTTATTTCAACCATTTACATAACACCAACTTTCCACTCTCCCAGTAAGTTTGAATAATTAACCAAAACTTTCAGTTTCCACAAATGTATGCACTAAAGTCTTAAAAACTAAATTTCGCTAATTTATATGTTTATAGCTAAATTATATTAAGTTGAAACTATAATGATATACCTATTAAATTTTTTTTTATAATCCTACTATTGGCAATTGTTAAAAGAATTTAATTCTCGTTGTTGTTTTGGAAGCGGGCATTCAAAATATTGAGCAAAATATTTTAGGAAATGTAGTACATACACTTTAATCCCGTATTTGCTATTTAAGCCCGAACATGTGTTTTTTATGTGCCTAAAATGTAAACTGAATAAATACTTATAAGACATGGATAGTGAAGTTACAGGAGATTATTTCATTATTGACATATCTCATCAAGGAAATGAAAATGTTTACAATTCTGACTATATTACAGATGCAATAGTCATATTAATACCTCAAGGTAAAGTATCAATTTAGTTATAATGAATTTTGTATACATTTAGTATGTAATTATCATTATTCTGTGAACAATATAATTATATTTTTCAGTATCTAAGCTGTATGGAGTCTATCAAGCATGGTATCCTCTTAAAGAAGAAGAACGGAAAGCACTTGATAATAAAGCAATAAATAATTTTACACATGACTATCTAACACTGTATAAAATTTTGGTAGATGCACTACAACGTTGGGATGAGATTCAAGATAGTCAAGGTAAATAAATAAAAAGCACTAAATAATTAAATAAGTAATTTACGAAGTCATTAAGTTTATCACGGTTTGTTATAGTACATCCATGGCCAGCATCATAAATGTGAAAAACAACCAGCAATTCTAGGTTTTAAGTGTATTCCTCATTACGAAGTGATTATTACATTGTCTGAGTGTACTAAATGAGTAATGACTGAGCACTTCTGTTTTTCTCATCAGTATATTCCATTTTATGTTTACATTTCATAAGTAATGCCACATATATAATTACTCAAGTTTTTGGAATCCACTGTGGTAGCAGGTTTCTCAGTAACCATGATTGCTAAGGCATTAAGTTGACATGGCAAGGGTAGTAAGTTGAACCTTAATTCTTTAAGTGCTTTGAAGTCATCTATAATCTTGTAGGACCCATCACCTTTAGCTCTGTGCAAAAATTATAGTGTAAAACCTGGTAAATATGTAGTGTAGCGGTATATGCAAACAAAAATGCTAAAAATCTGAAAATACTTTTATTCTATGCTCTTTCCCTTCCTCTTTTCAAATCAACCGGCAGAGATATGAAATTCCAAATACTTTAGGAGATATCGAATTTTTTAATTTTGAACATGTAGAGAAGCGGTATTTGCGAAAAAAAAAAATTCTAAAAATCTGAAATTACTTTTATTATATGCTCTATCACTTCGTCTTTTCATTAAAACCGGCGCAGATAAGAAATTCCAAATACTTTAGGAGATATCGAATTTTTTAATTTAGCAATACAACACCTGTACAACCATTTGAACGACGCCATTTTTGTTATTTTGTCGTGTTTTCGTGAATGCGTAATAAATAAAATGGTCGATTAGGTCAGGTCAGTTACATTATTAATACTTTCAAACTAAGCGGACATAAAAAATAATGTGAATTAATTTTAATGGCTGTTTAGTTTTAAAATATTTATAATGTAACTGACCTGACCAAACAAACCGTGACAAAGGATGATCAGTAGGAACTAAAATGGTCGATTAGGTCAGGTCAGTTACATTATGAATACTTTCAAACTAAGCGTACATTAAAAATAATATGATTTAATTTCAATGGTTCTTTAGTTTTAAAGTATTTATAATGTAACTGACCTGACCTAACAAACCCGGACAAATTATGAACATTAACAACTCATGTAAATTTTTTTTGTTACTTATTACTTGCGCAACAATATCCAAATAAAAAGTAAGATTTTAAAATTAGAAATGTTAAAAGCCCACCTAAGTTGGAGGCGGGTACATTTCCTTTGCCATTAGAAGGAAATGATGTAGTCGTTCACCTACGTCGCGATACCTCCGACGGAACATTAATAAATAAATAATCACGTATTGGTTCATTTGAATACTGGCCAATCACGGAACTGTCACGTGACAAAATTGTCCAATAAGAAACATAATAGATACTCGTAAACAAGAAACAATGGTAATCACAGCATGAATACGCAGGTATTGTGATGAAAATTAAAAAATTCGATATCTCCTAAAATATTTGGAATTTCTTATCTCCGCCGGTTGATTTGAAAAGAGGAAGTGAAAGAGCATAGAATAAAAGTATTTTCAGATTTTTAGCATTTTTTTTCGCATATACCGCGACTCTACATATTTACCTAAAACCTTACCTTTACTTTTTGGTAAGTTAATTTTCAGTACAGTAATAATTTAAGATTATGTGGACTTTGCTCAACAGTATAAGATGTATCACATAAGAAAAGTTGCAAACAAAATTGCATTCTTCTATAATTTTTCAGTTAAACCAGCATTATAAGGGAAGACCTTTTAAGAATTCATGAATATGAAGACATTAAACAGGGCAGACAATTTAGTCTGACACCTTGTTTGATAAACATCACCTACTCCTTAAGTCATAATAAACACTGTAAGCGAAAATATATTTTATCTCTTATGCAATCAATGGTTTGAAAACTTAACAGAGATGTTAGATATCAAATTAGCACAAAAAGAAACAAAATGCAATGACGGTGCTTATGTTTAGTTGCAAGATTGCTGTTGGGTTTAAGGTGGATTTAATAAAGCAACAAAATAGATGCATGTATTACAGTTAATAATACAATGTAGTATGCTGAGTTGTGCAAAAAATGTGGCGTAACTCACTCCTAATTTTTTTTAATAAAACAGTTTCTAGTTAAGGGTATTTACAGCTGTCTCAGGAAGCCAATACAGGAAGATACCAATAGTAGTGAAACTTAAGTAGTGAAGAGTATGGACTTTACCACACAAGCCATAGTTGGTGCAATAGGTAATTACATGCAAGAGAAACAAGTATAGCATTTCCCACAAATTACAAACCTTTTTCAACAGATTTTTAGGCCATTCTTCTCACCAACTGCACAAAAATTCCACTAACATGGCCTATCTTACAAGTGTTCCAAATGTCTACACATCAGACAAA
This sequence comes from Bacillus rossius redtenbacheri, assembly GCF_032445375.1. Taxonomy (NCBI): domain Eukaryota; kingdom Metazoa; phylum Arthropoda; class Insecta; order Phasmatodea; family Bacillidae; genus Bacillus; species Bacillus rossius. The sequence continues at coordinate 46,038,947 of NW_026962011.1, read as the reverse complement.
TAGTTTCATACTTTTACACCACCTTGACTGAAAGATAACACTTAGCAAAGATCAAAACGTGTTCAGGTTACCTAGAATGCATAATTGCTTCTCATAAAGCAACACAATTATGATTAAAACATGCTACAATATTAAGAGTGGCTATGATTCTACTATACTAATAGGTAACTCAGCATTGAGATGTAGTCAACTAGCCTATTACCTAGTTTATCGTACACTACCAAATTCACACAGGCTTTAACGTAGGTTAATATTTTTCACCGACACCACTCACAGCTAATCATTCTCTCTAGCAGACAGTAGAATTAGGCTCAACCAGTAAAATATCGCAATTGTAAAAAAATGTAGTTTAATTTTTGTACATTTTTTCTATGAGTATCAGTCTGCAAGTGCTTCAGCTAGTTCATTTTTCAATAACAATTACGTATGTACGTGTAAATAAATATTCCTTTAGCATATAGCATGCACAGATAAATATCTAAAACCAGACATCTCTCATTCTTCATCACTTAAAAATTTAAAATCATTTCTTTCCGTTGCTGTTGTAGGGCCTTACCATGTCCATAACTGTATGTCAATGTTTTATGTATGGACCTGGTGAAGACTACTTTACATGGTCGTGACATTGCCAGTGTGTGGACAGAGACTCGAACTGCCCTACTATAAACTCTCTCAATCCTTCCAGACCTGGTACGCTCTGTGTGTTGGACACATTTGCACTGGGCCTCCTACCCTGTAGGCTCTTAAAAGCATCCTACACACCCAATACTAGAAGTTGTCGGTGCGTGATAAAAAGTGGTACACATCTCACAGTTAACACAATTTATTGAAATAGTTGACTACACTTCTCTTACACGCCCTGCTTGGTCACTATAAAGAGCCTCGCGACACTTATTGGTATAAGTTGCAGTCAGTCGCCCTTCTAGCCAACTAGCTGATTTAAAATACAGATAAAAGGGTAAAAATTATTTCTAAAGCACCCTGCCTTCAGAGCCAGGCCCCCCGAGGATTGTTAAGACAATGATTTAGATCATTAAGTTAATAAAACGGAAGTAAACGGTCAGTGATGGCAAGTGATGAAGTCCCTGGGATACAGGCGCGTCATGGCTTCAGACTGGGTGAATATAAGATAACGTCCACTGAACAGGTCCTTTCATATGTACCTTGTTGATGACCATTATGTAATGCTGGATCCAAGCTGCTTACGTTAAGAAGTTTAGACATAAAAAATCTTCACAAAATTAAAAAAAAAATTTAGTTCTGTTCAAGACTCTTTACAGTTACTGTTTTTAAAGTTATAATGTAGGAAATTTGGACTACTGCTCAGGGGTGCTTTCCAGAATTGTTGAGTCTGTCTGGCGACAGTGAAATTATTACAAGTAATTGAATAAAACGCAGATGAGCATAGCTGACAAAAAAATTGTGAAAAGAAATAAAAAACAAATTAAAATGTTCATTTGATGCATTTATAGGGATATAGCACTGCTTCTAATGACACTCACTCACACCCTCTTCCAGGCTGATGGTGCGCTATTCAAACAGCAGCACACATAGAGAGAGCAGGGGAGGTTATGGGTAAGGAAGGAGATAGTGGCATATTGGGCTCAAGTGGGTGTAGACCGGGATGATGTTAGTCCATACCTATTTAAATACACAAAAAAAATGTGTTAACTGGTGGGAGGGAAAGGGGAGAAGACAATAACAACCTCATTAATTTATTCACAACGCAGAATATTTTCTAAGAAAAGTAAAGACATGGAAACATTCTGAGAAGCTGTAGGTTTGTTATAAATACAGTTTAGTGTGTGATGAATGTGAAAACTTTTAAAACACTAGTTCAATTTCAGAAACTGCCATTACAAAATGACCATGTGTAGTTAATACTGTAACCGTGTAATAATATGCTGTTCTAAAAAAAATATAATACATATCTACAAATGTACCTCACTACAATGTAACCCTTTGCACTTGGTGAAGTAACATAAGTAAGGTCTGGCACACACACAGAATGAGGCATGACAACTAAACATACGGCTGAATTCCATGTAGTATTTACATACAAGCAATGCACTCGGAATAAGACACGGCACGACGCCACAAAACTGTTGCGATCAGACACGAGGTGACAACACAGTTTGACCTCCAACCATGCACAATCAGATTGTCTGATAACATTGTTCTGTGCATGCGCAAGTAAAAAAAAAAAAATTGTCAACAAAGACTTGTTGTAGTGTGCTCATAACTTTCTATTTAAAGACTGTTTTTCATTGTTACTTTGAGTAAATATTGACTTGTTAAATATCTTGATTTTTTTTTCTCAGTATGGAGCTGGATGCAGATAGAATATATATGTTTGCACAAGAATGACCTATTTTATATAATCCATCTTTGAAGGAGTATCAATGAAAACAATTTGTTTTTAATAATGTGGGAAGAAATACCATACTGAAAATATAGCATTAAGCTGTGTGAGAAGACAGTGTTAAGCTGTTGGGAGGCATAATGTCTCATGTGGTGTCGTGCAGTGTCTCGTCTGATTCTACGTACACCCAGCCTAACTCAGTGGAACAAAAAGTTGCTAATAAAAAATCACACCGTTAATAAATTGATGCACATTCTCATCCAAATGTGTATTCTAGTAGGAGGTCCACAATTATTGAGTGGACAGATCATTCACCACCCTGCCAGGTGAGACAGATTACCAGCTTGAGTCAAAACCCTGATTTTTCACATGTGGTAAATCAGGCAAATGTTGCAGTAAGTCTGCAAGTTTTCTCGGGTTGTTCCCATTCCAAACACCCCCCCCCCCCCCCCCCCCCCCAAATGCATTCCGTCGCAACTCCATCTCATCATTCCATCCTTCATCCGCCAACGACCTTGATGTTAACGGGATGTCAGTCAGTATCCAAATTCACCTAAAGTATGCACATATGCAAGTAAATTAATCTGTATACTTCCAAGGAAAAAAAAAACATCGCCATTTCGAAAAGAGACTTTTTTTTGGTCGTATTTGATTAACTCTTTAGTTATTAAAAGACATGTAAAATAATTGTCACTTAACATTTTACCAAATAAATATTTTAACATGCTCGTAACAAAATCGAAACAAATATGTACATGCCCATACACGAACCGCAACTTCCAAGGCAATTGCAGTAACTTAAGTAGATCGCCATAAATTAATGTGTTTGTAATTGAGTTACCTAAAAAGTTTACTAAAACCACTTTACACATTTTTTGCCGGGTAAAAATTTGTTTATTGAAAAAAAAAAAAAAAAATGGTTGAAGAAATCTGTCTGGATTGTTAATCCCATTCATAGAGGCAAAAATCATGTCCATACAAACTGCTTCAGTACACCACAAGGGCAAGCGAAGCAAGCAGGATCGTATATTTGAATTTGAACATGGCCCTAAGCCCTAATACAATCTTTCATGTATTCCAGGTGTTAGATGAGTACATAGTATCATTTTACAAAAGCATAGTACCGTATTTACTCGCATAATGTCCGCAGTAATTTGGCTACATTTTTGACAAAAAAAAAATCGGGTGCGGACATTATGAGGTAAAGTCTGAAAAAAAAAAAAAAAATTTCCTCAAAAATTTCTTTCAGGGGTGGCCAAGGTCGCTTTGTCTGGTGCGGACTTTATGCGGATTTAAAACAATTCCATTTCAAGTATTTAAAAAGAAATGTGCGGACGTTATGCGATTAAATACGGTACATTTCACAGAAACTCAAGCTATTGATGTCACGAAACAGATGCTGTGGCACTCGGGCGGCGACGTGTCGCCGCCAGGGAACGAACTTGACAGTGCTACCCCCGTGTTGAAGGTGCCCCCGGTGCGAAACAGGGGCTGGTGGTGTTCGGGTACCACCTGGAGCGGCAGCTGCTGGCCGTCGTCGGTCGGGTCGAGAGCTTCCTGGAGTCCCTGGAGCGGGGCCGGCCGCAGGGCGAGGGGCCGACGCCTCGGAGCAGCCGCGGCAAGCGCAGCAGGGCCCGCGGCAAGCAGGCGCAGCTGCGGTCCGCCGAGAGCCTCGCCGACCTGCTGACCGGTAGTGACCTCCCGGAGCCTCTGTCCGACTGACCCCTGCCTCGCACTACTGCTCGACCCGTAACACAGCGCACCCGCACCGGTTTTCAGAGAGAAAAATGAAAGCACAGTCCTCATCAACACGACAGTGGAAGAAAAAAAAAGAAAAAAAAAAAGAAAAAAAATACAGGCATTTGAAAAATCATTAAATTTTTTCTGAAAGTTCTTACAATACAGATTCAGTTTGATGTCGATTCAACATCCATTGATACATCTTTATGAACTATATTCTTGCGTTTGTGTAAAAAAAATTTTGTTTTTAAAAGCATCTATGTAAATAACTTTAGGAACAAACAATGTCAGATGATCTACATATTACGAGATATCTATGAACAGTGCAAAATAAGTTGATATTGTTTATGTTAGATACAAATCATGAGAAAATTTGACTGTGTTATTTAAATTTTAAAGGCTTTTTAACATAAGAAGTATGTACCAACTATTTCACCGTTCTGAGCACCATTGAAATGTATATATAGGATGCAACACAGAAAAGAAAACAATCAATGTAAATTTTTAGTTTTATAATTTTATATGTAAAATTACTTTATGATAAACATAGTCTTTTTAAAAAAATCAACAGTCTACAACTCTGTTAACACAGTACTCAACACATATGAATCTGAAACATTCTTCACTTTGTAGGTTACATATTCACAAAAAATGTGAATACTTTGGAAAACAAAGTGTCAAATATTTAGCTTTTTTTTTAATTAAAAAAAAAACTCTTTTTAGATTCTACATTTCTGTATGAGTGACATTGTTCTGTGAATCGTGCAAATGCCAGTCCATTCCTGCATTCTACTAACTTCAAAATGATTGTTCATGTATAAAAAGTTGAAATTTAGTTCATGGATGGATTTTTCGGATGTGCATCTCCGGAGTAGTTAATAAATAATTTTAATTGGGAAGTAAAAAGTAATACTCCGCTTAAAAGGTCTCCATACATAGTTTAAGAAAAAGTGAAATTACATTTTTACCGTACATACAATGATTCCACTACCTTTGTTCAAAAACAAACAATACAAAATTGTTATGTGGGCGTAAGGGGGGAGGGTAGCATGTATTAAGATTACAAATTTAGCAGTTATAAATTTCCATGCATAATACCTGAATATAGATTTAGCTTTAAATATGGTGCCTAAGGAAATAAACTGTTAAAAAAAAGTACAAACAATTAAGAAGATAAATTTGTTGGTTAAATGAGACTAAATTAAACAGGATTTAAGTTGGACAATGTGAAACATGGTATGTAGGTATATGTATACCATATGAAGGAAGGGAAAAAAAAGCCATCTTCTGCAAATTCTAAAAAAATATATTTTTTTATTATAAATTTACAACAGAGGTTTGGTACATTTACATAGCTAGAATATGCATGCAAATAATATGCATTTATAATTCATACTAATTTATCATATTGAGTAAAGAAGACAAATTTGTAAATGAGAAAGTCTAAGAAATCTGTAAATACTTAATATATATAAAACACAATTAAAATAAAAATATCTATAAACATATTCCATATTCACAAGTGCTATATAAAAAAAAAAAAACAACTTGACAGAAATATGTGAACAGAAAACAATAAGAATTATAAATACAAATTTAAAAACAATTTATACTTCACATAAATTAAAATTTCTAAGAATGTTATTTTTTTACATAGCTTGTTTATTGTATTTGTAGTTAAAAACAACATTTTTGCATGAGTTAAAAAAAAAAAAAAAAAAAAAAAAAATTACATTAGATTTTTTAAAAGTACTTATTAGAGTTTGTGTACTGTTACCTTCAGGAGGTTTTCACAAACAATATGCAAAAACAGGGGTGTGCCACACCCTTGTGGCAGTCGTCTTCATGAAAGACACGCGACTACGAACCACTAATCGTCCACAAAGTGAAGCGTGCTCTCGAGTCTGTCGTCCGGTCCTGCAGCGTCGCCATTGACAGCCGGGCGCTGAGATCCGGCAATCACCAGGTCGTTGCCCCCGATGATGGTTGGCACAATGGTCCTCCTGATAGGATCCACCTAAAAATTTTGTTAACACATTTCCTCACACAATGCTGAGTGCAAAAATTCCCTAATTCCATTAAATATTTTACAATAAAATAAAAACAATCATTGAGAGAACTTCAAGTATATATAAGTGTTGACAAGCAGACAAGTTTTATTTGTATATTTTCTATTTTAAATTTTACGAAATAACCCCAATGGAGCCTGAGCTACATACATAACACGAACATTACTGATATCCTTAATTGTATCAAAATGTTTCCCAGTTAACACTATATTGCAAATATAATATCAAAAAATTATAAGTTAAAAAAAAAATTAACACTTGAGAAAGGAAGAAAAAAAATAACAAAAGAGCGGAGAATAGAAGAAAACAAGCAAAATAAACTGATAACGTGGTTGTTACCAATGGTTCTGAATTACTGTGTTGAATCCGGCTTTACTATATTAGGATTCTCAAAATTTATGTGGCCTGATGTAGCAAAAAACTACACGCAAATAACCCTAAAATATTACTTATATCCTGTGGAAATTTTGTCCCCACCCGACGAGAAAATTTTCTGTGATTCCGAAATTTTTCCAGACTTTAGAGATCCTGCAGAGCCATATTCGTTAACGACTGAATATTAGTTTTTTTATAAGTGTTAGTATTTGAAATAAAATCGAAAAGAATAAAAAACTATACATTATGATATTTGAATATTCACACAGGCCTACCAACATGCCATCACCCAGACTGTGAAGGATTTTTTTTCCGTATGGTGTTTAAGTTAGTGCATAGTCATGATTGGACTGAACAGTCTGAACTGTCAGTTTGGACTGAACTGAAGACTTTCCCACACACATGATTCTGGTTGCTGTTGGATGTATCTTTTCATCATAGGTCATAGCATATGAAAGAAACTATGGACGTTGGAATTGCAGTTCAACTTTCAGTAAGAAAAAAGGGGAAAAAAAAATAGCAAAGCAACCACAGAGTACAAACAAAGATGTCTGCCATGACACTCAGCTGATGGACTGAAGGATTAATTTTATGGACTGACGGTTCGGACTGGCGAGACACTGTTCTCACACACCGAAGTTCGGACTGAGGATTCTCCAGACCACAGTCCGATTTGGTGGGAAGCCATCAGTTCATCAGTTCCCACTGATCAGTCCACCGTCCTTGCTCACTCATGGCAGTTCTGACTGATAATACAAAACTGATAATGTGTGGGGGCCTTTAGGCCAGCTATGGGAATGGTGGTGGCTGTGTTTTAATTACTTCTTTCAGAAAATTGCAAAATGGTAAATTATTTAAACAGGAAATTTATGAAAATTTGAAATTATGGCAGTGCCAGGGAAAAGTCAGGGAAATTTAATTACAGATGTGTGTAGAGAACAACCCATCTATTTAAAACTCAAACGAAACTATTTTGTGTGAGACTGACAATGTGGGCATTCAATGTGAGTTAGAGTGAGACAGTGAAATTAAAAATGAATATTATCATTTTTGAAATTATTGTATTAAATTAAAGTATCCTCATGCTCTGACTCGCACTGACTAACAGAATTTAATCTCAGAGTTAATATTAGGTATGTAATATCACAGAACAAAAACTAATTTGAAATTAAGTAATTTTGCAAAATAAAAACAATAATAAGTAATTTCATACCATTTTAAAATTTTCATAAAAGAACCCTCTTTTAAAGTAACTTGCCATTTTAACATAGCACGAATAATAAAAGTTACCAGATTATAAATTTTTTTGCACATAGGTCATTAAAATTTTTTTATTTCTTACCCAAAAGTATAGCATGTTTAATTTTATTTTGAATTAAGGATCAGGATTTTGTGACAAAAATTATAATAGAGAAATTTAAAAAATTTGAAATCACAGTATCTAATATTTGGTGCAGGATTGGGTTTTAAAAAACAGTTGAATAATATAGGTACCTATAAAAAAAAACCACCTTATTTTAATTCAGAACTGTCAGTAATAGAATAGGCCTAACAACTGTTTACGACTTATCACACAATATTGTATCCAACATTTATGAGTTTTACTTTTGATTTAACTTGCACGTAGGAAAAATGTAATACACTCTTTTCACAATAATGCAAGACTTTTTTTGTTGACCCATTCTTCAGCAAACATTCAGACTTAATAATGATGTATAAATTTTTATTTTAAATTTCACATAATATAAAGCTACCTAAATCTAAATGTTCACTGAAGAACGGCCAAAAATGTCTCACTTCATCATGAACAGAGTGTAGTGAAAGTTATGAGAGTTGTTTTTTCCCCCTAATGCCTGTGTGCTTGTATGAAAGAGGCAGATGATTTGTTCGATTTTTTTACCAATGTGGGATGGCAGCCGACCCTGTTTTTTGTCAGCTAGGTGGAAGAAATAATTGCCTAAACAGAGTTAGTTGGCACTGCAGGGTGTTATTTATGGCCCCATATTTATCCTATTCTAAGGATAATCTTTGGAAGCTTCAATTTTTTTTTTCCTGCAGACAAAGTCAAAGAAAATTAGTCTTTGATTCAACTTTGTCTTTCCCAAGCTTCGAACAACCTATAAGATCACCAACCTTTCTAAATTTTTTGAAGTTCTTTTCAGCCGATGTATTTTTCATGTTAACTGAGTTTTCTTTATCAGCTTTATTTGTGGCGAGAAATGAACCCACGGTGATATCAACCGTGTTGTTCATGCCCAGAACATAATCGGGTAACTTTGATGCATACTCTTTCCTTCTTGGATCCTGAAACATTAAGTAAAGGCAGTTAGTCATGATTCTGTTTATATATGCATATGAAATTTGAGTCTAATGAAATTTGAGTCTAATGAAATTTATTCTATATGGTCAGTGCATACAAACCTCGTCCTCAATCTTCACGGCAGATATAAAATCGTGAAGAAACACAACGTGGTTTGTCGTTACCCTGCTTGATTCTACAGAGGGTCTCTTGGATGGAGGTTCATCGATGGAACCATCATGACCATTTACAGCATTTATAGTTCTTTTGTTGCTGGACCAGGTTTTGTCTGGAAAATATTTTTCAGCGAATTTTGTACTTGGATCTTCAACAAACACAAACTTTGATGCTGCATCATTATCGTCATCACTATCACTATTGTTTCTAACAGCCCTCTTACGGCTAGCTGAAAAACTGTTTTGAGCTTCATCCACAAATGTGAACATCGCACTTCCTTCATCATCCGAGTCGTTTCTCCGTCTTGCGGTTGATTTCTTAGTGTCATCTATAAATGTAAATAATGATTTATCTTCATCGGAACTCTCACTTTTCCTCCGTGATGTAAACTTTGATCCAACCATGCTACGGGAGACTAAAGACTTAGTTTGTCCACGTGTGCTTAAAACAGGAAAAACACTCTTGTTTGAACTTGCCATTCTGAAAATGTCAGATTCCGAAGAATTCTCGAGTACCCTATTATTCTCGACATTATCACGATGATATTGAACATTAAACGTTTGGTTTGTAGTTTCAATGGCAAGTTTTTTAGTAGGGGTTTCACCGGCAAGTTTTTTAGTAGGGGTTTCACCGGCAAGTTTTTTAGTAGGGGTTTCAACGCTGACTTCAGAAGTATTGCTGACTACCCTATTATTCGCTTCACATAAAAGATCACGATGATTTTGAACATTACGTATTTGGTTTGTAGTTTCAAAGGCAAGTTTTTTAGGAGGGTTTTCAATGAAAACTTCATTTCTTAATCTGAAACATAACAACAAAAACTACAATTAAATGATATAAAAATGTTTGTACTTTAAAGTAACATTTGTTTAAACACAAAAATTTTTAATGTACAAATAAATGCCTATCCAACATTAACACCATCATCTGATACCGATATAAATTCCTAGAAAGTGTGTAAATGACTCATAAATGACTTTATCCCAACTGCAAATAACTAGTTATGAGCTAAGAGTTGGAAAGATCCTAATATAATGCAGAACATAAATTCAAGCTACATATAATGTTTTTTTTTATAAGTCTGCTTTGTTATTACCATAGAAAGCTGAGCCTAGACAATGTAATAACATTTATTTAAAATTTTTGAAGATAACAACTCAAAGCATTTACCGTTTCCTTGAACCTGTTTCTTCAGGTTTAGTTGTTTTTGGGTAAGGCATCTCTTCCATCGGTTGTTCACTCCTCGTCGTGGGAACGACCTCTGGCTCACTGTCCGACTCCACAATGATAGCGGCCACCCTGCGTTGTCTTTTCGTCCTCAGGCTCAGGAACGAGCCCTGAGATGACTCGGTGCCTTGAAGCTCTTCCAGAGGCTGGGTGGGTTCCTGCGTCGCCACCCTTGCACTGGCTGTCCTGCTTTGCACCGCTTGGCTGCGGCTCGCAGAGTTGAAGTTCTCCGTCGACTGGGGGTTGCAGTATCGCTCCACAGAGCAGTGCAAGACTGCGAGACCGATCTCGGACTCCGAGATCAGGCGCTTGCCGTTCGACAGCAGGAAACCTACCAACGGCACCAAACACGACACTTTCACGTTTGAAAACTAATGAATGAGGGCCATGGTGTTTTAGTGATCAGACTAGCCATCCCTCACCAAGGCAAAATGGATTCAAATTTTGCCAGATCCAGGCTTACCCTGATATAGTCTGCAAGTGGGAAATGTTGCATGAGTAAGCCCATTTTTTTTTTAAAGATATTCCCATTAACAACACTTCCTTGCATTACATGGTTTCATTTCATACAGACATCAGGTATGATAATTGATAAGCACCCATTCACCAGGGGTGAATCCAGTGACTACTTGAAAAGGGTTGCGGGAAGGGAGTGGCGAGAAAAACCGGATTGTTAAATCAAAGAAAAAATAATATCTTTGTGCTGGGTAACTGTCAACTGTTTTACATACTCAGAAAAAGAATACATCATAAGTGTTCACCAAATCATATTATACCACTTTTATTAGATTTTTCACCTCACAATCGGCTGTCTGCTCATAGCGTATTCTAGCAAACTAACTAACCTAATATACATTTAAAGATGACATAACTACCCATGCACTATGTGGGACTTGAACCCAGGACCCTTGGGTTGATGAGCAGGCACACTGACTGCGATCCGGTCACTATTAATGAAAAAGTGTTACTTGTACAGTCAATACTTTTGATTAACTATAATATTTTTATTATTCTGCAACTGTTACAAAACAACATGTTTAAACATGGAAAAGATGTTTCATAAGTCGATGAAAGGCAGCAGTATTCTTAACCGTTGACCACTTCTTGTTAAGGATAGGCTATCTGAGATCATTGATTGTAGTAGAAACTGCACTCACATCCACGACTTACCAGTGATTTAAACCTAATGAAACCATAAAGAGTTGTGCCCAACCCCCTTTTCCTCCTTAAAAGCATTTTTTTAAGTATTGTATCGTCTCAATTGACCAACATCTTCAGAGGTTGGGAATCAAATAAACAACAGTGGTCCTAAGTGGCAGAGCGTGAAGTTTTTCAAATAAGACATTTCCATTATTGAGAGCACATAAAAGTGAAGGGTATGAACATTTGGGAGTTGGAGCGGAAGAAGTACAAAATAGAAGGAAAACAGTTCATATATTTGTTAATAAAATTAACACAAATATATGAAAAATTTAGTCCTTTCATGACCAATAAATTATAACAATTTTATTTTATGCAATTTTCTCTACAATAAACAGTTTTACAGACATATTTGATGAGGAAGTCGGAAAACCCAGCATAGATGACGATGAGAGGATATTTATTAAAAAATTCACTTAAAAGATAAAAAAAATTACATAAATTGTGTTTCAACTCCAAAGTTTCCAAATTAAAGTTTTATGTTTAAGTTAATTGTAACTGCAAATTTTTTAGTTCTCTACCCATCAGATATCATGTGTCAGCAACAGCAAAAACACAAAATAACTTACATACCTGCCAAATATGAATTTTATATGTAAAAAAAAATTAATAAATTTCTTCAAATTTTGGTCTAGTTTAAACTACTGCTAACTCTGGAAAAATATGGTAGGAATTCATAACATGGTTTCCTTTTAACTGTAGGGCATAGTATCATGGTTTGGAAAATATAATACAGGCAAACCATAAAAAAAAATTGACAATGAATAACTTTAAATGACTGTCAATATATAATTTGCCTACCATACAAAACAATGGAAAGAAACGGGAGACCAAAAATAATGACACTGTAAAACACTAAGTGGCACCAGAACTGCGTGCGACAAAGCAAATACTGTCACTCACCCTTCAACTGCTTGAAGGAGTCTGTGTACTGAGTTTCCTGGCTGCTCCGTTCAAACGGATATCCCATTACAACGACGTGGGGCTCCAACATCTCATCACGGCTCATTCCACAGCCATCCGCAATCACGCACAGGCCACCTGAAGCAAGCACGGAACATAGGTATTTTGCTATTACGTCCCATAGACAATGGACACCTGTTGCAAGTCAGCTTTTGCCTGAGTCTGTTCCATTGCATTTAACTTGAGTGTTGGGGGAAAAAACAGAAAAACAAAATGACTATGAGGAGCAGGTATTTTTTTTTGCGAATAAATCTGACTGCTCAATAGACTGAAAAAAAAAAGTATGCCTGCGCTCGCAATAATTGTTTCCTTGAAATTGGCGGTATCTGCAAGAGAAGGTAATGCCTTATTTAACCGCGCCATTCAGGACATATTGGCTTCTGCGCTGAATGCAACTGAAAGAATCTCAACCAATCAGGAAACACAGAAGATGCTACAGTGTTTTAACACCACACAGCTGGTGTCAAAATCTTACCGTGAAAAATAAATGCACCTAAAACTGACCAATGTGTGGATCAAGATCCACACTAGTAGTTCCTGGATGAGAATCTCACGTTTTACTACGGGACCACCACACTCGGTTACAAACAAAGGGAATCTAGCTATTTGTTTCCAGATGTTCGAAAAAAAGCTGTTTGGTGGTCCAGTCAAGAATCCACTGACTACTCCCTGTGGTTTGATTCCAAGCACAGTGGTGGAAGCACTCACGAGGCTTTCAAGGCAGCGTGGTTCTACAGTGGTTCACCGTTGCCTTCCGCGGTACAGAGATGAACGGACATGCCACCCAGTCTACAGTCCAGGGAAGCAACTTACAGGTATAAAACCTTCTCCTAAAACTTTTGACCTACCAGTAGGGAGTCCTAAACACTGATCTAAATGGTTGGCCAAAAACCAACTTGTATACCCACTTACTATAGTCTGGTTCATGCTCATACTGCAGTAAAGAGCAAATGGCACCCACTATTGTCAGTTTGATAATACCCAGCTTGTTAAAATTCTTGTTTTGTATATGACCAATAATTATAAATTTTAATATTTTTTTCTCCAATTTTACTAACTTTTTTGATTTTTCTAAGACAATCAAAAATGTCTTTTGACAGTATTATTACAGTTTTATACATTCTGAAAGAGAAAATATCAAATTTAAAAACCAATTACTATTTCACAGGAGAAACTATTTGTCAACAGTTGGTACTATTTAAAATAAGACATTCAATTAATTATGTACTATGGTTATGGTTAATCAGGGTCCAAATTATAAATACTGAATTATATTAAAGAATGGCATCATCGTTTCTTAAAAGAAAGAAAATGTATTTCCAAAATTTTTGTTCCAAATTAACCTTTTAAAAATTTTCTTGGTATATTTTCAAAAATTTTCATTAAGCTGTGTCTAAAAATGTTGTACCCTTCGGGTATATCAGGCAAAGGAGCACACTGAAACGACAGGGCCAACAGCAGATACTGTGCATTGGAAAGAGAGTACGTAAATGCCCATCAAAACGCACAACTGTAATCTAAAGATGAGACAAGCTATAGTGCTCTCCTAGGTTTCACTCGAGTCATCGTTAGTCTACAACAGCATTATTAACAACTCTTACATATCGGAGCTTTACCTTGCATTGGTAACGAGAGCTCAATTTTTGAAAGAAAAAAAAAACTCTTGCCACAGACTATAAGCATATTAGGACATGAGTCAACCATGGCTCATTGTAAGGAACCGTTCCCATCTTCGCCTGGAGTGATTTTGAAAAGCCATGTAAAATCCAACTGAAGATGGGCCGACCGGGATCCGAGTTGCGAGTCTTCGTCTTACCGTCTCGGCAGCAACCTCGCCGACGGAAGACAAGATTTTCTATATTCCTAACCTACTGTATTTACTTGCATATAGGTCGCCATCGCAGATAGGTCGCACCCATAATTTGAGGTCTTGAATTTGGTATTTAAGATTCCCCCCATATAGGTCGCACCGGTAATTCATTACCGTGCCGTGCGCGGAGAAAGGTCATTGTACTCGATCAGCTGCTGTTACGGCACGCCTGCTGGCTCTCTTTGTTCACTGAGCTGCGCATGCGCAGTATAACTCACTTAACGCTCTGCCCAAACTCGTGACCTTGCATCAGTAGCCAGCCAATAGATGCGAGCTTAGCGGAAAAAAATATAAGCTCCACCTCCCGTGTACCAATTTTGTCCAGTTCTAATACCAGTTTATTGGTATACGCACCAGTTTTCTTGCTGTCATGACATGTTCAAGTTTACGTCCATCTTGATGTCTTGATACCAATAATTAATTAATTACGATCCCCAGAAATAAATTGTTAGTTTAAAAAATATGCGTCAACTGTACAATACTTCCGAAATTATAAAATACGTATAAAACAGTTACCAAGACTCCGCTCATTTTATCTTGTGAAGTTTGTCTCGTACCAGTATTTCGGCTAAGTTGTAACATAAATACAGTATCAGAAATTAACAATCAGCCACGTTCATACATTCGTGAGTTTACGTTTTTCCCTCGTGCATTTTAGATTGTCTCCTGCTATAATTACTCGGACTTTTACACGCCTAGGCTTAAATTATTACATGTTTAGAAATAAAAGCAACTTTTCATGTTATGAACTATGTATATTTTGAGATTTAAAATGTTTATTGCCGACTATAAACGTTACGTTTTTCACGATGTTTTTAGTGTTTTTAGTGTTTTTAGGCCTACTAGCTAATCTTATCTACTCTTAAAGTACCCACAGTATTTTCTGGTTGTTTATGGTTGTTACGTGACGTAAATAGCGGGATGGATTCGATTTTTGAGTCGCAATTTGCGTGAAAGTATTGTATTGGACTAAATGGGAACTAAACGGGACCTGAAGAATATAGTGAAAATAACGGAAAAACGTAAATAACGGTAACGTAAATAAGGGGTTTCGCTGTATGTGTACATTGTAAATAAATTTGCCTATACCTATATAAACTTCTCTTTCGCATTTTAAAGCAAAATATTGCAAAAAAAAATTTCTCAAAAATTTTAAAAAATTTTTTCTTCACATATAGGTCGCACTTCATTTTTTTCTCATCAAATCTGGTAAAATTGCAGCGACCTATATGCGAGTAAATACGGTAACTAAAAACTAAGTGTGTTTGGGAGGGGTCCGGGTCAGGGAAAAACTCTAAGTGCGTCTCAGGCCGAGGCACGTACGCTCTAATCATGCAGGGTTTAAGCCACGCGGGAGAGGAAGCATGCATCATGTGCTAGGAGGGTGGGATTGGCCAGCCATGGCAGTGATTGGCGCCATGACTTACTCCCCTCACCGACTATTCCAGACTAAAAACCAGATTAAGTTGGGCCCAGGTGAAACCTGCACGGACACAGGGAAAAAACCCTGGGCACTGACGCGGGATGCAAAAATTTCACGCATCATCGACGAAGCGGGTTGGTTACGGGAAACAGAAGGACGGTTCCGGGAGAAGAGTCGGACAGAGCAGGAACGGACTGCCGAGCGAAGGGCGGGAGCTGTGGTTCGGGAGACGAGGACGCACCTGCTGCGAACACCATGCAGGAGAACGCGTTGAGCTGCTCGACGGAGTGGAACACGAACAGCTTGCCCCGGAGGAGCGACGCCCTGCGCTCGTCGACGGCGAAGGACACGTCCCGGTCGCTGAGCGAGCGCTCCGCCAGCAGGGGGGCGTGTAGCCTGTAGTCGGGCAGCGCCGTCCGGGCGGCGACGGCGGACAGGTAGTGCTCCCAGTAGTCCGGCTTGACTATCCGCCCGCCCCGCGCCAGGGCACACACCACCTGCGTCAGTGTCACCAGGCGGGACATACTAGATACACTTTCCAGTATGTCTACTCTGTGACGGGCGACATGTACTCATTCTAAAGCTAAAATCAAATTAACACTATTATTAAATTAAATATTAATTCCACCTTCGTTAAATATATAATTATTCAAATAATATTGTAATTCATCACCACTTAATTATTAGCTGCACCTTGACCTGGAAATAAGTATACTAAAGAGTGAGCACTTTTTAAAAGATACTGATGCCCAAACGTTTGCTTATTTATTCTCCAATTACAAATCTGATGTACCTTTAAGGGAAACTGACATTCTAGAAGACATTTACCATTTAAAAAAAAAAAAATTATAAATGAATTGGAATACCATTACAAAATTATATGTTTAACACATTTAGGACCACAGTCAGATAGATAGGTTTCGCAACTTCCTATACTTTGCCTGTGTGTCTTGTCGGCTTAGTGGAGCTCACAGCGGCCTGGGAATTAACGGTGCTAGTAGTAGTGGAACTCATTATTAACATTGTATTAAATGGGGGTTTCATATCTAATATAATATTACTCCTGATTCGGTCTTAATTTTTAAAATTTTTTTTCCCGAATTACTATTTTTTAATTTGTTTGGGTGGTTGGTAAATACCTAATCTGTACCAATGCCTTAAAATTATACCACATTTGTCAGTTAAGTTAAGTAGTGAGAGAAAATGTCTCGCTCTTGTATTGTGCCTGATTGTAATAAAGGTTATACCTTAAAACCTATAACGTTTTTTCGTATTTATACCTACCTAACGACCCTGTCAAAAAAATGGCAAGCTGCAATATCAGGAACATCACATTTGAAAGAATGACACTTGCTTGAAAATTAAAATACATAGCAATAAAATATTCTTGATTTAAATATGCAACTAACATTTTAAACATGCGTTCTTATGGAATTAAGTTGTTTGGGTTCTGCATTCTCAACAGTAACTTTTAACTGACAACTGCGGCAAAGTTGCATGTTAACGCTATACATTTAACCTCTAAAAAGCTTCCATATAAATTAAAAATTCTAAACTGTAACTGAAGTTTAAAACGAAACATACTTTAAAAAAAAATATATATTCCCACTTTTATACAAAACTCCCATTTTTAATGCAATGTTATTGTTAATAATGGGTTTCATTACTACTAGCGCCGTTAGTTCCCAGGCCGCCGCGAGCTTCACTAAGCGGAAAGAGAGTAAAAGTAAGTTGCTAGACCTGTCTATATGACTTGTGTTCAGGATGATGCTTGATACGAGTTCAGCGTTTTGTGCTGTCAGTCGGCACTCGTACGCAATACACGACATTTGCACTGTCTAACATTAATTTAATTGAAAGCTAAATGTAAATGTTGGATGGTTAACGTTCGGTTTGACCATTGGTCAGCGACTGATCAAGAGTTCTGACCGCCCTGGGCTGATTTAAGAGGACGCGCCCCCCGCCAGGTGACAAGTCAGTGTTCGTTTTAAGCGTGCTTTTTAAAAATTTCAAAATTTTTTTGATAAAATCAGGGAGTCCCAGGCTTTTTTCAGTTCACAGTGCATTTAGTTTTGGTGTTTTGTCACGGTTTAGTTGAAATATGTAGGGTAGATGCAATGGTGCTAGATTAACAGTGCATGCGAAGACACGGTTTCAGCGTGCCACCCCCCCCCCCCCCCACCCCCCGGATCCTCGTGCCCTAGGCTGCAGCCTAATTAGCCCAAGGGTTAATCAGGCCCTGATCATAGTGTGTGTTCCGACAGAAGAGGGTCCCCGGCAGGGGCGCAACAACAGGGGGGGGGGGGGGGAAAGGGTATTTTGCCCCCCCTCTGAAACCTTGAAGTGGGGGCAAACAGGGGCAAAAAAGTGCTGTGTAATCAATTTTTAGATAATAAAACTGCTTAAATAGCACCATTTTCCACCTTGAAATACAAATTTTCCCGGGGGAGGACCCCCAGACCCTCCGCTTCAATAGTGGAGATAGATGAATCTTTATAAAAAGGCTATATTGCCCCCCCCCCCCCCCCCCCCTTTGGAAATTTAGTTGTTGCGCCCCTGGTCTCCGGTGCTCACCTTCACGGTGAGCGTGATCCTGTTCATGGTGACGTGCGTGCAGTCGTCGCGCCAGTCGGGCACCACGTGGCCCCCGAGCTCCGCGACCTTCGCCACCAGGCTCGCCGTCTGACCCGCGTTCAAGGTCGACGTCGTGACGACGAGGGGCTCGTGGTGGAGCCTAGGGGCAGGAGCTAGCATGGCACCATCTCTCACAGAGGTGCCAAACAATCATGCTGACTGAACCGAGATTACTTTTATTCATTTACCGCAATTAAAGTCTCATTGCAGCATGGTCATCGGTGATAACACACGATGAAAGACACACAAGATATACAGGGGAAGAAATAAGGAACTTCCCCAACATTTTTGAAAAACCGATAACCGAAATTAACCAAGATTATAACTCGCATCCTCTTGGATGTACGACTGGTGTCTGATCCACCTTACTCCATAACTGAGATAATACTTTTACAAGTTATAATTTGGATTTATTTAAACAAGCGCACTGTAAAAATTACAAATTTATTTTAGAAATAAGTTATTTTATTTCTTAAAGTTACCCGTAATCAATGTCATTCATGCTCTAAAAATTTCGAATCCTTTAAGAAAATTTATGTAAAGGGTTTTTCGAACATAGTTCACGTGTGGAAAAAGTAATTGTTGAAAATTTAGGTTCTACTAAGATGCAATTTTATGAAATGGGCCGGCTATTTCTTACTGTACCTGTGACATCATCCGTGATACCTTAGCACAAAGTGCTGTGTCTCTGATTCGGTGTCTCCAGCGAAACCCACAAAGAGAATAATCTAACGTTTCCCTAACTTCTCCAGGTGTTTTATATTTTTTTTACTAACTGACCTAAAAATTTAATATTTCCATTGAAAATAACCAATATAAATTTTTGCACTACTTCCTACCACTGCCGTAGTCACAACATAAGTATGGACTTTTCATGTTGTGACAAAACTGTACACAGTAACATAAAGTCTGGAAACTATGTACAAAGTGCTGTTTCTTACATCGTGCACCGAGACATCAAGATGGATTTTATTCTTACATGCCAAAATACAACACTGACAAAAAATATTCAGCACACTGTCATAGCACCACACATCAAACAAAGACTGAACCAAATGCAGTTACTTGGTTAGCAAAAGAGGACAACCTTAATGCTTAATTATTAACTATCATTCTCCCCACTTACGAACAGGGCCAACTAAATTAATAATTGACGTTATGTAAACATCTTGGTTTTTCAAATATTTAGTTTTGTACATTTTATTGGTGATTTTGTTTGTTAGTTAAAATATAATAATGTATTTTCTAATTTTAAAGTTTTTGCAACACCAGTGCCATTGCTAACCCCTTGGTGTCAGTCAAGTACAAATGTTCGTTTTTCTGCAAAACCATAAAATTATCTGAGTTAAACTTTCACTGAAACACATACTTAAATTTTATTAACTTTCTTACACTAACAAAACCAAATAAAACATACAATTTGTCATCTTTACCACCTAAAGGCTCATTCAGCGACCCATGCGACTAACATAAAAACAACCAAAAAAAAAGTTTTTTAAACAGTACCTTCCAAACTACAGAAAATAAATTATGTATCGCATAACTTATATCAACCTATCTTCATTTATGTAAATCTATGTTGGTAATGCGAAATCTCTAGTGTCAACTGCCAGTAATCTCTCCCCAGTCACTTTCTGCCGGCCAGAGATAAGCAGATGTGTCTTTGTTGCTTTCTCTAAACCACTTTTTATTAGCCAGGGCCTTCGAGAGGGAGGGACATGGGGGCAAATCCCTGAAGTCTGAGCTCCAGGGGGCCCCGGTTGAGTTTCGAGATTTATTTTAATGCTTGGGTTCACCCTGATGGTAGGGAAAAATTTATGAGTTTATCATTAATAGAATTCATAGCAAACAGTAATGTGATATGCACGGATAACATCTACAGTAACTTTTAACATAACATCTACAGTAACTTTTATAGTCTTTAGATTTTTTTTAAATTGCAGGGTCTGAAAATTTGTGTATTAAATAATAGGGAGGAGGCATGATGAAATCATTTGCCCCCTGGACTTTGGTTTCTCTCGATGGCCGTGGTATTAGCCCAGACATGTGACATGGTCCAGTCCTCATAAAAGCTCATTGTGTGCCGATAAGTAGTTTTTGGAGTTGTAAGCAAAATTTTAAGGCGAGAGCAGAGCATAAACATTAAAAAATGTTCCATCATTTCACGGGAGAGTTACCATGGCGTGTTAAGGCATGTGGGACACCTTGTAATCAAAGCTTGTATTTTAATCTTATAGCGGCCCCATCGCCAAGAGTCGTTTTTGGTTGTGGGCATCCGTCCACAAAGATAGAGGAAATCCTCTTTGTTGGCTACGGGGATGACGTGAGATTGAGAGTGAAGCAAGGTCTCCAATCCCATAAATAACACAATAGTAGTGCCCTCAAAGTACGAGATCTCTCCCAACATGGCTCTTTAACCTGCTAACAAGCACTCACTTCCATTCGTTGTGTTGGATGCCAAACCTAACCCTGTCGCCGTTTTTCAGCTGCAGCCTGGCCTCTTCTGGGAGCCGACTTCCGGTGCTGATGCCTTTGTTTACGTACGTCCCGTACTTGGACTTGCACTCAATGAGGAAAACCTCTGGGAGACGCGCAGGGTCACTCTGCAACGACGGGAAGGACTCAAACAGCATCGGCAGAACACTCGCGCAAACACAGACTGCACAACAATCACTGCTCGTTACAATCTTCTGACACAAACTCTACAATCTGAGATGCAATGGCGAATATCTGTCTAGCCATCTATTTATATAAAATAGGATGTTGGTATGTATGACATTGATAAACTCCCGACACCGTTTGACCGATTGCCATGAAAGTTGGCACATCAAAATGTTTTTTTTTTTTTTTTTCACGGAAAAGATTTTTATGCTACCCATTATTTTGTAACTTTACGCTACATGGCGCTGCAGTGCATCAACTTCTAAATCATTCAACCGATCACCATGAAAATTGGTATAATTACATTGAATTGAACACTGAGAATATTTTTGTGATATCCATTTTGCTGTAACTCGCCTCTAGATGGCGCTGCAGTGCATCAACTTTTAAACTGTTCAACTGATCGTCATGGGTAAACAGAAAATCATAGGTCATAGACATACAAACAGCAATTGTTTGCCATTTCTCTATGTCCACCACACTGTCATATAGCGCTATCCATTTTGCTTTAACTCGCGGACAAGATTCCACTCTGTGTTCAGTTCGGGCAATGTGGGTACTGCAGATATATGTAATACTAAGTTATCTGAAAAACTAATGAAATTAAAGTACGCTAGTAAAGAAAAATGGACTTTTTGTCAATATTGAATTTGGCCAGATTTAATTGTTGTTTTTAGGGATGTGATTAAACTTTACGGTAGGAATTTTAAGTCCAAATATGAACAACAAAAGAAAAGAGTTATTTACACAAGTCCAAAGCATTTGCAATCACTTGTAATTCAACGAACAGTTTAAAAACATACTACATGTTCCTTGTCGAATACAACTTCAAGCCTGGCGTGAACTCGGCTCACGGACTCGTCATTGGCCAGCACAATGTCCCCAAGAGACTTGCGGCTGACCGTGTACACCTTATTCGTGGTGAGGTAATGCTCTTCTCCTGGAAAACATGTAGGTTTAGCAAGCATATAAATAAAACTAAAACATAGTTACAGTGACACAAACTTGGCTAGACGCCTAACTACGCAAGAGGAGTTGCTGTTACCGGAGCTGCCGAGGGGAAGTAAAGGGGAGGGGGTGCAGACGGAGGAGGCAAAATCGCACCAGGGAGGGCCCAGTTAAGTTTCAAATTTTATTAACGTGCGGGTTTAAACTGATAGTGGAACAAAAATTACAAGTCTATTGCTAATAATTTCAATTGGAAAGCCTAGTTAAGTCATCCGATATGTGCAGATCCCCTTTACAGCTGTGGACATGGTAACGTTTAAGTATTTAGTCATGAGAGAAATGAAAGGTGGTATTTATTTGTAAATGAATTATGTTAGTAGTACAGTTTAGAGATGAATATGTGGTTGTGATTGTAGTAGTGATGGTTCGTTTTCATGAGATAGAATTATTTTAATGGTAAAAGGACTCACTTTTAGTATTAATTTAATATATACAAGAGAAATATTGATAGTAAATGATTATTGCCATAAAGAAAGAAAAGGAAAATTGTTTTTTTAAGGTTTTTAAACTTTTTAGTTACATATTTGTAGTAGTTTTTTATGTGCATTTTTTTTACTGTATTAGGTGAGAGGTGTGTTGTATGGTTTTTTATTTGTGATATTAGGTAAAATAAATTTTCTTTTGTTAGATGAATCATACAATTTATTAGGTAATGTAAAAACTTCTTGTTTTCCTAAGGTAGGTTAGTTCTGATCTGAGAGTAATTACAACAATGCAAAATGTTTGGTAAGGGTTGATCAGCGAAATAAATTTTTTTTATAGGTTACACTGTAACATGGAAGAGATATTTCAGACATCTTCAACACTGTGGCACTTAGATAATTCCAACCTGAACATTCTTACGGTATAGGAGTAGGGCGTTTTGGACTGGAAAGTATCACAAGCTTGTTTCAAAAAAATATTTTTATTGAGGAAATTACATTATGGTACTGAAAGTATCATGTTCTTGGTATCTTGTTCAATACTAGAACAGGTAGGGCTTTAGTAAACTTTACAATACCTAGGCTATTTGGAAAATAATAAACAATTAACCATATGAAAGTGTTATATACAGGATCTTTCGATGTACTAAATTAAAATGCAAGCAAGTACTACAGGATTAATATATTCAGGATCACGCCATCAGGATCACGGGATGAACTTGGATACGTGATCTTGAATTTTTACCACTATTCCAGTTCTATTATTCTTACAACCAGTAAGCTTTTCTCTCTTTCCGTTCTTGAGTTCTCCCTCCTACTTCTATATTGCCCTCCTTCCCAACCCACTCTGTGATTCGGAACAATTACGGCTTCGCTACGTTGATGACGTCATTAATATGGTTTCCCAATGCATATTAGTTCCACAAAACCTAACCACCTCCCTCTTGCAAACACACAATTCCAACCGCCAGTACGGAATATTCATAACCTCTCGAATGTGAGCTACACACGTGAATATCTTACAGTCTGACATTAGCATTCCAACTACGCTCGGTAACATTAATTTAATCAGTGTGTCATTTTAAATATTTTAAACTACCTTACACTGTATTGCTCTAACCTTGAGGACCCCTTAAGATCCACATATTACTAATTCAAATAATTCAATTTTTGTAGTGTTTTTGCAATGAACAAAAGGAAATTCGTGCCACGTCAACACGATGTTGTAAGTCGTTCCATGTATTCACATCCACATTCACTATCACTTGTCACTAAACCAAACACTAAACTGATAACCTCTTTCCCGCAAAATCTCCACACCATAGAGTAAATAATGCATTTCTCCAAGGCAATTTTCCTTGCCAACATTTGAAATCTTCAAACCCAACAATCCTAAGTAAAATTCAAATTAATTTAATGACCTTAGATTTGTTCGCGTGGGATATATATATATATATATATATAACGATTTAAAAGATTTAAAATTTAGTAGGCGTGAAGGAAAAATAAAATCTCGATATTTAAAATACAAGGATATTAATATTCCCTCTAAAGCATCAATGTAGGTATACAACAATAATTTTTTGAATTGGATCGCTTCAAATAAAACATTTTGTAAGTTTGATTTATACGTAAGACAAATATTCAATGAGATCAACAGTCATGCTTGGCCTTGAGTCAACTTTGATCCTCAGGCGTCGAGGTGAACGACCATCAAAAACCAATTAGTGGAGAGTAAACCGATCATATTTCCCAAAAGGCAGAACGGGGGTAATGTGCTAAGAAACAGTCTACACGTTTATTAAATTTTGACTAATATTTAATTAATATTTAGATCTAATCATTTTCCTGTTATTAAGTCAACATTAGGTGATTGGTGCACTATCTCTGTGCCGAGATTTTGGTGCAAGGAAATTTACTGGAAGTGTTTTAGTGCTAGTCATATGGGAATGATATGGGCGGAGTATATTTATTGTTTATCCGTCCATTAATTATCTCTTCCTTTCTAGTTCACGTTAATGGTGAATGTCCCTCGTGCCCGGAAAAAAAAAATATTATGTGTTGCAGTGTCATTTCATTCGTTTGCTCTCCCCCCCTCCAGTAAGCTAGCTTAGGAACATTATAACCAAATTAATTAACTTATAATTAGTAGGTTAAAAAAATTAAATAGTGAGAATTAAAAATTTCTATGCTTTGTTAAATAATTAACATTTTGATCTGGTGTGATTTCGCTTGAAATCATGGATCGAACCACAGATCACTATAAACTCCTAGTTCATTACTGTTGACTGTAAATCTGTCCTAAATATAATCAATTGTCACGAACCAGTGACTTCAGACATATTTTGCAATGGGTCACAGCTCCAGGTCTGCCTCAGGCCATGACCACGAGTAGCACACGTGCGAGGGATGGGACTGTTAATAAAACCACTTAAACCAGAACAAATTATTGTTAATTCCATCAACATTATTAACATCCTGTGGACTGATAGATGGTGGTATATTTGCCAGGCCACACACCTGTTTCCTTTAGGCCACGTTGCTGCAGCCCGTCACTAAGAGAGTCTCATGTGTACTAGTGCTCACGTACAACCTGCTAGTTAGCATTTTGGCATACCAACATCGTCATCGTCTCAAGTCACAACCCAAGGTAGGCAGTAGGACGTCAATGGTAAATAACTAGATAAAGATATGAAGTTCCCATTAACCTAGAGGTTACATTTTGCCTATGCCACAGAACTGTCGAATTTTTCACTCTTGAAGAGTTTCATGTCAGCAAGGGAACAATCCCCTTCTTCCATTGGTGCTCTGGCAAAATTCCATCTGAATTAACACCTTCTTTTAATGACATTTTCGTAGGCAACTCCGAACTGCATGGGGAAAAAAATTATTAAATTATAATTGGAGTGATAGAAACTAAAAACTTACCATTTGGATTCAAAAGTTTTTGAGGCTCTGAGACGTTTTCTGAAACTAAACCTCAGTAGCCTATGCAGATGGGGAAGCAGTCGGACATAGCTTTCAGTAAAAACCCTTCCCAGAATTTACCGAGAATGATCCCGAGAAACTATGAAAATCCGAAATCCTGTATACAATCGTAACTTGTTACAGTTATTCATATATTCATAAACTGTCAAGGGTACGTAACTATTTCGGGTGTACATGAATACCTGTGCAAGCGGTTACAGATAGAGGTCTAAAATCTTAGTTTTAGCTGGGTTTAATGGGGAGTGGAAACACATCTGCCATGGCATTATAAAAATAGACACTGCAAGCGATTATGTGGTTTTCTACATACCTTTAATCCAGTAAGGTTCTGAAAATATAAACGTATAATATTAAAGAGAGATATAACTGAATATGATAATTGTGCCCCTTTTTCAGCAAACACGTAGGGGATGTATGTATCCGGGACAGGCGGCCTTTGCTGTTGGCAGTGGCGACACAGAACAAAAGCTTGCGTGCTTGCGACACATGCCGCAGTTCAGACCGAGCGAGTCGACTCGAGGGCTTGAATCTGGTGACCTCGGGGTGTGTGTTCTGGCTGACCCGTCGGTGCTGCTGTTCGCCGGCAGCCTGCTGGCTCAGTGTTGCCGACCGCCGTAGCACAGTGGGAAGCCTAAGATGTACAAGTTCTGTCCCTGCCCGAACACGCCCGAATATTCACCTTTGGCCTACCTCGGGCTTATTTATATATATTTATATTTCTCTGTTTATTTTAATGTATCTATACTAACCTAACTAATCGTCCATAGTGTTTTAAAGTGTTTTAATGTAGCTAACCTAACCGACCACTTTTAATAATTGAATTCATTTTTCCTGCGCAAAAATAAAACAAATCCCGACGTTGGCCGAAGGTGATTATTCGTGCTTGTTCGGGCAGGGACATAGCGTAGTCGGGCACACGTCGGCTTGCGGAGCGAGGGGTTCTGGGTTCAGGTCCCGGGTAAGACACGGGCGTGAATTAGTAATTGTCAAAATTGGTCACAGACATGCCGAAGTCAATAAAACTGTGAAAAAATGTAAATAATAATTAAAAAAACACAAACTACAAAAGAAATGGTAATAGCTTCTGACTGGTGATCCAAAGGTATCAGATTTGATATCCAGCCGGTCGGGGAGTTATTCACCTGGGGAAAAAAAAAAAAAATTCCCGTGTCCCTGACAGGGTTTTGTCGTCCCTTCGCCTCCATGATGCGGAAGGCAACAGCGAGCCATAGCAGATATTCACATCGCCCAGTTAGTGCAACTCACGTTTTGGTAATTTTTCCGAGGCGATGGCTGGGGTTAAATTCAGCCTCCGAACACAACCCATCAATTTAAAAGGGTAATGCATGAAGTACGTTACAGTATCATATAAAAAAACATGCACCTACTTTTTATACACCATCTCGATGTGTTTGAAATGTAGTGACGACATTTTATGACGCACTGCAATAAAACCGATATCTATAGCACCTAAGTTTGAAACAGTAAAACACACAAAATTGAAATGCAAATTAATGCACCGCGTATTTAAGAAATGCTAGTTAATTCGTGACATAAAAACTAATTCAAAACCAATGCCATTCAGATCACTGAAATTCTGTTCTTCAACATTCTAAAAGCAATTCATATCATTATAACAACATGTAGGTCTAGTTTCTTAGGTATATTAAATTATAAACTCTATATTTTTAAAATTATTTTGAAAAATATTTGAAAAATACAAATTAATATTTTGCGAGTAAATCTGCTTCGGATATTTATACGAGTATTACAAATGGGTTAATTCAACAAAATGATTAGTTGGCATTAAAAATAAATATTTTCATCAAATAAACATTTTATCACATTATATGTTAAATTAAACACAGTTTTACGATTTAAAAAAATGAAACCAATAACATTAACACCTATTTTAAAGACGAAATTCAGCTAAAACAAAATCACAAAATCTTGTAATTACTGACAAGAGATATACATCGACTTGTACTTTAATTGTATTAAAACATTACTTAAATGGTATTGTAATTACCTTATAGCATCATTTAAAATATATATAATTGTTCTTGTGTTGATGTGTTTTGAAATCTATTTAAACAGGATTAGCTTAAATATAAAAATATACTTACCTTGTGAAATACCTAACTTTACTGTGGCATATATGCTGCATTGATAATACATGAGTTTTTAAAGCAAAACATATAGCTTAAAGCCTAGTACACAAGGTAATTTTTTTTCTTATACAAAGTGTAAACCTGGGCTTGTGGCGAACTTGTCTCGTGTGAACTGCTGTTGAGTGAAAAAATAAAAGAACCTATTAAACCAGTCAGTGGTATATAGGAGCGGTTATATTTTTCACTTTGTTTCTTGTGCAACACCGCTAAAGTATAAATAAATTGTTCCTTTTTAGAAAAAAAAGGAAAAAAAATCTCAAACAGCTGTTTCTACCTACACATTAATTAAAACCAATTTTAGTGAATACACGAATAAATTAAATATATTTTAATCACAGAATTGTCAGTTCTGGCGAAAATAACGAGTTCATGAACTGGTCCCGCAATCTTTCCCATTATATTTATTGCATACACACCAAAGAAAGTCCAAGATAATTTTTAGGGGAAAAACAAATAGGACGAAATAGATATTATTTCCCAAAAAAAAATAGTTTTAAACTTCATTTAGCAAACATACATCGCGAGGTCTCAATTCGGAGTGAACTACTACTTTATTAACATAAAACGTTTATTAATAAAAAAAGTTTGGCTAAAATTAGTAATTTTTCAACACCGTTGCTTTCACACGATTTTACGGCAATTAAAT
Organism: Bacillus rossius redtenbacheri; assembly: GCF_032445375.1. Taxonomy (NCBI): domain Eukaryota; kingdom Metazoa; phylum Arthropoda; class Insecta; order Phasmatodea; family Bacillidae; genus Bacillus; species Bacillus rossius. The sequence continues at coordinate 46,010,712 of NW_026962011.1, read as the reverse complement.
TTATTATTCTACCTTAGTTCCGTAGTTGCGAGCGATATGAATGTGCATGCATTGTTTGAAAATTCCTTATAAAACTGTTTGATTATCAATTTTGCCATTTAATTAATTAATACCAGTAAAATATAAAGGAATGTGGTGTTTCGAGTATTCAGACAAATTAAAGGTTTAATCATATATAACCTACAAAACATTTTTTCAAAATAGCGACGTGTCTTCAACGTGGCGAGAAGTACACAGACTAATTCACTTGCGTACTTGCACGCCTCAATTTCCAGTTTGGACAGCCCATGTGATGTCACTTCCGGGGACAAGTACGTATACATAGGTTTGTAAGGTAAGTGAATTCGGACAAGACCTACGGTTTGTTTTCGTTCGCCATTTTGTTTATTTTATGTTTTTTTTTGTTATTAGTAAAATCGGATACCCAGATAACCCGTACAAGATTTGTAAACATTTCATTTGATGTTCTCATAAAAATTATATAACTACGTTAATAAGAACGTAACTATAAGTACGCCAAATATACACTTTTTAGTTTGATTCAATCTACAGTTCCTGCATGGATGGTAGAGTTCTGGTGATAAAATGCTGTCTGTTGAGTTTAAGAAAAGCACCAGCCGACAAACATAAAGGTGTAATGGGAGCGACAGCCTGACACCACTCCAGCTGAACTATTGATGATAAAGCGTTTGCGTCACCGTGCTTCATTCAAAAACCATGGGAAGCTTTCATTTCACAGACGAGCGAACCACACCCGAAGTTCCCCGAAGTTCATGCTCACTTTTTTTTTTTTTCCGTTCTATCTCATTGTATAAACCGGTGTGGCATTAAATTTTGCGGTCGATTAGGATAGGTTAGCTACATTATAAATACTTTAAAACATTGCGGATGGTTGGTTATAATAGGTAAGTATAGCTACATTAAAAATACTGTAAAATCATTTTATGGTTGCTTAGTAAATAACTTTTTAATATGTAGCTATCCAGCGCTAGGAAACCGTTTACATGATTTCACAGTATCTTTAATGTAGCTATCCTAACCAAATAAACCGTCCACAATGTTTTAAAGTATTTATAATGTAGCTAACCTAACTTTTTACAATGAAAAAAAAATCCCGAAGATAACGATCGAGCGTTTGGCTCTCTCGTCTGTGAAAAGAAGGCTTCCCAAATGCCATACGTGTTTAACAGTGAAGAAAGGAAAGTGGATGCAATTTCTTGTTAGTAAATTTCTTGTAAACATTATAGGACATGTATACTATCTATTTTTGCTACAAAACTATTTATTTTATCGTAATAAACGGTAGGTCTGCTTTTAAAACGATTGTGTGTTGCTTACTACCCATACTACCCGGATTTTCGGTTAGTACGGATAAACCAAGTTAAAAAACTGTGCTATTAATAATTGAGGTAACATATTTTTTTTACCTTGAGAATTTATTCCGATAGTTCTTTTTGTATTTGTTGAAGGATCGCGAATTTTCCCTCTCCAGATTTCCGTCGGTAACGAACACTCGCGTGGGCTTTTCACCGCCGCTGTTATGGCGTCCGTCCGCCAGAAGACGGGAGGGAGGTTTCACTGCGCGCCGCTCCCTGGGGCTGGAGAGATAAGGCTGGCTGCAGGCAGCATCTGCTCCTGGGTGCTTGTAAATCCAGGGTGAGCGCGTGTGCGATGCTGTTGTGTGTGTGTTTATTGGGGGGGGGGGGGGGGGTTGGGGGGTTGGGGGAGGAGCAACGGCAGTCTAGATCCGGAGGGATAGCGGCCTCGGATCTGCCCCGCCACTCCGTTTGGGGGCGCCTGCGCGTTACGACCCTCTCCCCGCACGACAGAGAGAGAGAGAGAGAGAGAGAGAGAGAGGGAGCTGGAATAAGAGATAACAACCGTCACCTCGTCAGTGGTCGGAAGCGCCTACCCACCTTGTGAACACATGTTCGTGTCCATCTTCGTTTTATTATTTTTATTCTTCTACTGAAACACACGCGCACACTCTCACCAAGGGAAATTTATGTTCCTTCATGTTGCCACATTCCCAAGAATCTATCTTTTTTTTTTTTTTTTTCCCATTCGTCGACTCTTATTTTTGGGAAGCCTTCTTTTCACAGACGAGAGAGCCAAACCCCGAAGTTCATGCATTTTTTCCGTATCTTTTACGTAGATATACTAACTAAATAAACCGTCCACAATGTTTTAAAGTATTTATAATGTACCTAACCTAACCTAATTGACCATTAGTATCCTTTTATCAACCCGCCATATTTATTTACAATGAACAAAAAAAAAAAAAAACCGAAGATGCACGATCGGGCGTTTGGCTCTCTCGTCTGTGAAAAAAAAGGATTTCTTTATTTCTGCGTCTGGTAGAGTGTAGCAAAAGTGAAATTCGCGACGTCACTCACTGCCGGATGTACAGTTCTACAAAAAAAATCATTTTTCCTGTCAAAATAGTTGAACGGAAAGTTAAAGATTGTAAACCAAAAGGAAAAAAAAATGATTATAAAACACATGCATAACCGAACTATAGTCTGTGCCATGCAACTGATCTCAAATTTGACATTTCAAGTAACCAATTATCTCCTTATCCTTCTGCTACCGTGTATTTGAAAAATTTCACGTGGTTGATAGTGTTTATTAAAAAACATCATGTAATGATTTTGTAAGTGCCAGCTGAGTGATGGGTACCCCTTTTGATACAAGTTGCGTGTAAACTGCTTTGACGATTCAAATGACAAAGTATTCTCATTATCGTTGTTAATTTTCAGTACTTATATCACTATGAAAATAAATAACTATTTTACATTTTCATTAATTTGTAGAATGGCAGGCGTTAAAAAAAAAAAAAAAAAAACTATTCGAGCTTCTTCAGAACACAGCAAAATTAAAAAAAAAAGAGAAGTGAAAATATTTCTTGAAGCTTTAATCATAAAATGTTTCTATTGTAAGAAAAAATTTCACAGATATGGACGTAAAAATATTTGTAAAGTTTTTAGCTAATTTAATTAAAGTAAAACATTTTAATATAAAATTATATTTTATTATTAAGGTTACTTTCATAAATTAAATAAATGTACCATTAGGATTTTGACCCACGTTTCATGTCAGGAAAAGTTCTTGCTTGCAAAGGATTTCACTTCCTAAATTGTTTTCACACTGGACGAATTTGACCTTTGAATGCTAGTGCATATTAAAATATAGGGGAAACTAATTAAATTAGTAGACTTTAATAACACATAAAATTTATTTAAGCAATAAATATTATATGCAAAAGAAAATGAAACTCCAATCAAACACAAACGCAACAAACATTTATTTCCAGTTAACACAAAAAGCGCAACGTGGTTTTAACAGTGGAAAATAATAAATTATTACAATATTTGCAGTTATTAATTATGAAACTTACATCTAATATTTTTTTTAGTCTTAGATTTTTTTAAAATACACTTTGGCAGATTGCTGCCTGCAGAAACCCTTTTCAATATGACTGTACTATTTGATCGTCCGTATGACACATCTGCAAAAACAGCGAAACTGATGTTTCACATGCCCATTTAGACACACAGAAATCTTTTAATAAAATTCAACACATTCTTTCTGTAACACCGTTTCAAATTTTTATGATACAATTTTACCAATATCGTATTCAAACAATATTTAAAGTAATCGTGAATTTGCAAATATATTTCTACGCTGAAGTCTAAGTCTAGGTGTCTGTGCTATGCAACAAATAATGTGACATACTATACATAACTGTACTTGATACTGCTCTATTACACACCTAAATTTACGAATATCTCAACTTCATCTAGTTGTAGTATTAATGAATGGAAATACAGTGAATTTTAAGTGATAATAACGAAAAATTAAATAAAAATAGGTTTTTCTGGAAGGAAAATTCTTAACTCTAATAATCCAATTTTTCGTTGACAATGTATTCTGAAAGGATGGGTTAAACTTTCAAAGATTACGGCGGAATAGGTTTGCGTTTTGAACACACGAAGCTTGAGGTGGAAGTGAGAAAAAGGAGTAATTTAATAAATGTTCAATCAAAATACACACACACGATAATTTGGCTGTTCTAGAGCTTGAAGAATAGTTCGCAGCCGACTTGTCCGAGTTCTATTATCATGCACCACGGACAATGCCTCAATCTACGTTAAACAACGCAGCACACAGGACTAACAAAGCACATGGAAGGGAACAGATCACGATGAACTACCGACACAATGCTACCTACGGTGCAGTTCCGCATTCAGTCAAGCTCGCCCTTTTTTTGAAATGAAACTCGGGGGGAACACAGGAAGACTTTGTTTCTAGGTACGAAGTGGTAGGCATTGTCCACCTGGTGGTTCTAGGTTCTGGGTGACACGGGTCTAGTGGTGATGTCCCGGGGCCGGGGAAACACGCGACGCTCATGTGCGGTAGTTGGGGTTGTCGTGGCCCATGGTGGCCAGGTCCTCCGGGATCCTCACGTCCAGGGGCCGCACGTCGCCCACCCGGGCCCTCGACGGCGGCGGCAGCGGGATCAGCACGCTGCCCGGCCGGCAGCTGAAGATGTGCAGCTTGCTGGGGCTGTTGACGCGGTGGCGGCCGGCGGCGGAGCGGGCCGCCTCCATCTCGGCGTACCCCATCATCATGCTGCCGCCGACGCCGAGGCCGGCGTACCTGCCGCGCGGGGGGCCGCCCGCGCGCGCCGCGAACGAGCCCGAGTAGATGACCTTGGGCTGCGGCGGCGGCGGCGGCGGCGGGAGGTCGTCCGCCATGCGGTAGTGCTTGGGCACGCCGCCCCAGGCCGCGGGGGCGTGCTTGGGCCGCCTCCACGGCCACTGCACGTCCAAGGTCCGGGCGCGGCGCGCGACCGCCGCCATGGCGCTGGCCACGGCGACCACGGAGCACGCGCCGCCCACCACGGCGTACACCACCAGCTCCACGTCGTCGTGGCGGCGGCTGGCCCTCGGCGGCGGCTCCTCCTCGTCAGCCAGCTCCTCCTCCTCGTCCTCCGGGTCTGCCTCGGCGGGCGGCCGGCTGCGCACCGACAGCAGCCGCACCACGTGGTACTCCTCGCCCGACAGCTCGAGCAGCGTGGCGTTGGTCTCGGCCAGCATGTGCAGCGGCGCCTCCTCCTTCTGGTCCGTCGTCACGGCGCCCTGCTCCTCCTCGGGGTCGGCGTCAGACGGCGTCACCACGCTCACGTTGACCAGCAGCCGCGGCGGCGCCAGCACCACCCGGTTCACGCGCACGTCGTCGTACTCGAGCGACAGCCGCGCCGCCAGGTTCAGCTTCAGGTACTTGGCGAAGTCGCGCTGGCGCAGCTGCGCGATGGTGGAGTTGCCGGCGAGCAGCAGCAGGTAGGAGCGCCCCGTCGGCGCCGGGGCCGGCGACGTTGTCTCCCCCTCGTCCTCTCTCAGCTGCTGCTCCATCTCCTGCTCCTGCTCCTCGCTGTCGCTGTCCCAGTGCAGGTAGGGGTTGTCGGCGTCGTCCTGCAAGGGGCTCGACACCACCTGGATGGACAGCTGGTTCGACTCGTCGGCGTCCCCCGGGTCCCGGTCGACCCCGGTCTCGTTGGCCGGCTCCGCGAAGACGTCCTCTCGAGGCGGCGCGCTGGCGCTGAGGTTCTTGAGGATGGTCGACGAGGTCATGATCTGGTGCAGCAGCGAGGAGATCTCGACGGGCCCCAGCGCGATCTCCTCCAGCCGCTTGCCGCCGCGGCCGGGCAGCGCCTTGGCCTCGAGGATGTACGGCAGGGAGAACCTCGTGGACCTGGACGGCGCCGGGGGGCTCGCCGTCGGCTCCCACGGGCCGTCGTCGGGGACCGTGGGCGACTGGTCGACCGTCTCGGCGCCGTCAGGCGTGGGCGACGGCATGTCGTCGGCGAGAGTGCTGTTGTTGTCCGGGTCGGGAGTGGCCGCGAACTCCTGTCCCGGGTAGGTCGACTCGAAGTCTGAACACAAAACACACCAACTTAGTAGACGCTTCACGAAATTAACCGTAAAATCATTTAAATCTTTCTCATCACTGTTTGCAATATGTCACAATCGACTGAATGCCAGATTCTGTTTGACAAGCGAACGGAAATGGCGGTACTGTGAGCACTGTGTGCTTGTTCAAATGTGCTCGAAAAATACCAAAATAAGTATTTCTTCAAATTTTCTTTTTTTTTTTTTAAATTCAAGATAGAAATTAAAATTAACTAAAATAAGAAGTGTTAAAACTGTAGTTAAATTTGTTGATGGCATTGATGCAACAAAAGACAAGTTTCAATACACAAAAAAAAAAAAAAAAAACTTCGACAAGGCGAGTGGTGGATTGTAACAGACAAGTGAGATCTTTTCAATATACCGATCTATAGCTTTATTGCTTACAATGTAAAAGTATAAATTGCTGTCTTCCAAACTCGTCGCAATATTCATTTTTCTAAGAATATAAAATTCAGGTATTTTTTTTACAGCAAAACATTTCGAAGAAAAATGAGCATTAGAAAGATTAGACCTACATTCCAGAATAGCGATATACTAGTTTTGCTTAATTATTAGTAAATTATATGCATGTTTGACCTATTTGTTAAAAATACCTTTTAAACATGAAGCAAAAGATAAAAATAAAATTGTCAGTAACTGAATTAAAAAAAAATTTCATGCATTAAATTTACATTTTATTTTAATGGATATGTACGATGAGACAATATAACATTAAAAAAAAATTTATATTTTTTGTCTATTCAAGTACACAAAATGATTCTGAAGCATGTGCTTTCGATGTAAAGTACATTTCTTTTTATGTTCATTTTATAAACTAGAGTGCTAGTCGGTTTCGCAACATGAATCACCAGAATTTAGTGTGAGTTAATTCATCGCATAATTTTCCCTTTGGAACATTGTGATATTTATGGGAACTGTTACTCACGAGGACACATATTCACGTAATTCTAAAACGACCGAATCGTTTTGTAGATTTATTGGTCTATTGAGCGTCAGATATTAACACATTTGATGAAATGCAACATCCGCAGTATTAGAATTAATAGCGGAAGGCTAGTTGATTCAGGTAACTAGCTATGAATGTCTACAAATTTTTAGAAATATGTTATAAGTTGTGCATTTTTGAAACTTTTTAAATACAGTAATTGGGATTTGTATGTGTCATTATAAAACCTAGTATATTTAACTTACATGACAAATAGTTTTGTTTTAACATTTGAAAACAATATTTAATCTTGTGACAAAATACAAAAATAAGTAATCAATATTCTGTGGATAATAAAAATGTCTTTTTTTCAAGAAAACAAAACACTATTACTAATTGAAAAAAATTAAAATATATTAAAAAACCAAATGTCACAACAAACAATTTTTTTGGACTTGTTACGAGCAGTTTGGACAGTTTTGTTTGCACGTTACTTGTATAAAACTCTCGTTAGCTACAAACAGCGAGCCAGTGCACAGGTGATGGAAACGATAAGACATGCATCAAGTTCGTGTTCACGTGAGTAGTATATAATAGGGCATACTGGCACAGGCTTCCAGGCTGTGGATTGATGATTGTCGTCCGCCATCTTGGATTGTGACGTCACGGCGGCCATCTTGGAGGAGTGTAACGGGACACATCGTAACGGGACAAGTTTGACCTGGAATTTGATCCTCAAAAATCGCCAAAAATGACCAAAATTGGGCAAAAATTGCCCAAAATTCCTCAAAAATCGTCCAAATTTAAATTTTTTTGAAAAAAATTTCTGCCAAAAAATCTCAAATAATTCCACAATTCAAAAATTCGGATTTCGAAAATCCTCAAAAGTCGTTTTGCCCTAGAAAGAACCCAAATTCCTAAAAGAGGCTTAAGCATCCTTGTCTACAGCCTCCGATAAGCCTCTGACGTCATCTAGGATTATGACCGCCATCTTGGATGGTTGTGACCTTGACCTTTGACCTTGACCTTGACCCCGGCGACCATTTTGGATCAGCCATCTTGGATCCGCCATCTTGGATGACGTCATTGTGTTCTCGAAAATTCCGGCATTGTGTTTTCCGCCATATTGGACGATGACGTCACCGTTGCAATTTACGTTACAGCCGCCATCTTTAACTTTTTTATTATCCGAATTTAATGAAATTTTTTTTTTAAATTATAAAAAAATTTAAATAATAAAATTTTAATAAAAAAAATTAAAAAATCATACATTAACGACACGGAGCTCGGAGTCCTCGGTTCGAACCCGTCGAGTACAAAAAAAATTAAAAATGGCGACCGATCCTTCCCCCTAGGTGGGTGCTAGCAGACTGACTCCCACCACTTTTCTTAAAGCATATATATCGTCACCTAGTATGACGTCATGTCCGCCATCTTGTCTTCGTTGCTGGAGACCACCATCTTGTTTTCGTCGGCGAGAGTGCGCTGACACCATGTTAGTTTAGTTCTTATCCGCTAGAGTGCAGTAATCATTTAGTACTGTGACACCCACCATCTTGAAATTTGGCCGCCATCTTGAAAATCCGTAATTATTTAGCTAGAAATTCGGGAAAAGTTTCAAAATTCATTAAATAAATCACTCATTAACTTACATATTGATTCGATCGATTCCTGTCCTCGGTTCGATACCCGATCGATGCAATAATGTTTAATTTTATGTAAAAAATAATAATTTCAATAAACCATGTTCAACATTCGTAAAGAGACTTTAAATCATCTACTACCATCATCCTATCAGACAACAAGACCACCATATTGGAAATTCGTAATTGTAATGCTAGAGATTCGGGAAAAAGTTCAAAATTCATTAAATAAATTTGTAATCCATATAATGATTGATTGGATCGACTTAGGTCCTTGGTTCGATCCCTGGCCGATACAAAACAACTTTAATTTAAAAAAATACTAAAAAAGTGTTAGGTTTGAGAAAATAAAAACACCACAAGTTCTTTTAAAAAAATTTTATTACATAAATTCAATACACTACTACAAGTAAAAAAAACACTGACAAATTACTAAAGCCTTTTGGATTCCTCGATTAAAACAGTCTTCTTATTGTACAGACTAAACCTTTTACATGACTTTAAATGTCTATCCGATCCGGTCATCACCGCAGCCAGAGACGGACTGAAGTTCATATCACTTATATAGTCTCATTAGCCGGTACAACACATGAGGCAAATCAATAACCATGTTCATTATACGTCTCGGAACATTTTTTATAATGACGATGTAAGCTATCGAGACGTGAAATTAGTTTATTGCACTTATTGCACTGAAATTGTATTCTTTGAACATTATAAGAACAACCGCTTCTTTCATGTCTGCGAGCATTTAAGGTGATAGTAAATGATACACCACAGTATTTGCACTGATGCGAAGTACGCTCTTCATCAGTTGAAGAATCCATTGCTGATGAAACTTCAGCTAATGGTGGATCAGCACATATCGAAGTCTCCTCCAGAGTTGTCAGAGGCGTTGTCAACGGGATCTGCTCCAACATCGTCGGCGCCGACGTCATGGTTCCCGTAGTCGATGGTACATCCTCCATCGAGTACGACGTTAAAGTCGGCAAAGATGCCATCGAAGTCTCAAGAACAAGCAATTACACGTCTTATGCACCAGAAGAAACAAACTAGGTGATCCGTACACCGTCGACGTCAGTAACAAAACTGAGCGTCCTGCTGTCTAGGACTCGCTTATATACATGCACCGTATGGAATAATACGCTAGTCAAACCAAGAACATTTTACTAAAATACTAGAGTCAAAACAACATTAAAAAATAGAAGCACCATCAAAAAAAAAGGAAGCACACTTGGAAGCACCTTCAAAAAAGGAAAAAAAATTGGAAGCACCATCAAAAAAAGGAAGCACACTTGGAAGCACCTTCAAAAAAGGAAAAAAAAAAATTGGAAGCACCGACTACGAAAAGGCAGCACATTTGGAAGCACCGACTACTTAAAGGCAGCACATTTGGCAGCACCGACAACGAAAAGGCAGCACATTTGGCAGCACCTACAACGAAAAGGCAGCACATTTGGAAGCACCGACAACGCAAAGGCAGCACATTTGGAAGCACCGACTACGAAAAGGCAGCACATTTGGAAGCACCGACAACGAAAAGGCAGCACATTTGGAAGCACCGACAACGAAAAGGCAGCACATTTGGCAGCACCGACAACGAAAAGGCAGCACATTTGGAAGCACCGACAACGCAAAGGCAGCACATTTGGAAGCACCGACTACGAAAAGGCAGCACATTTGGCAGCACCGACAATGAAAAGGCAGCACATTTGGCAGCACCGACAACGAAAAGGCAGCACATTTGGAAGCACCGACAACGCAAAGGCAGCACATTTGGAAGCACCGACTACGAAAAGGCAGCACATTTGGAAGCACCGACAACGAAAAGGCAGCACATTTGGAAGCACCGACAACGAAAAGGCAGCACATTTGGCAGCACCGACAACGAAAAGGCAGCACATTTGGAAGCACCGACAACGCAAAGGCAGCACATTTGGAAGCACCGACAACGAAAAGGCAGCACATTTGGAAGCACCATCATCGAAAAGGCAGCACATTTGGAAGCTCCATCAACAAAAAAAAAAAGGCAACAAGGAAGCACAAGTTACGAGATCTAAGTCTTAGAAATCAGAATACAAGAAATAAAAACATTAAATTCTTATAATTTAAATTGTTTATTTTATTGCTTTACATTATACAAATGCAAGTAAAACAAGCCATTATTGTATGTAGCCAGCATTCCTCAGTTCCTTGAGTATGAAGGATATTTCTTTGATGCACGAATAGTTTCCTGCACAAAGCGAACCATGTAGAAGTCTTAGCCGGTCAACCAATATGTTTGGATCTTTCCATGATGTGTAATCAATCTCTTCTACCACCATCTTCCTTGCACCTTTATAAATATTATGATCTCTGGTGTCTTCCGTTTTACCACCAACCTCAGGGTAACTTTCATGTTTGAGACGGTGATCATCACAAGCTTGATCAGATTTATTTAATATATCACGTCGTTTCCACCGTTTCGGTCTCAGGACACCGCCACATTCTTCGATCTTGGCAGCTTTAGGTGCTTCATCATAGTATATGTCTTTGTCAACAGCCTCAGAGTCACTGTAACAATCACCGTAGAAGGAATCGTCTTCACCCAATTTTCCGTAATATTTCGATGTTGATGATGTTGAAGCGTCTTCATCGTCTTCATGCTTCCTTTTTAGGAGTCCATCATTTTTACAAAGTAGGAAAGATCTACTTGAATTCGGCTGGAATATATTCTCACTTTTCACGTTAAGGATTCTTCCATTGTCTTCATTCTTCCGTAAATCATCAACCTCCTTCAATTTAAGTTCTTTGTCGAGATCGGAAGAGCCAAGAAAATTATTGTGGTAATGCAGATCACTCTTCCTTAGGATGGTAGATTCATCGTTGTCCTCTAGCTTGTACGCAGGCTTGGCGCTACAAGTTCTTCCATGTCTTTTTAGGCTCTCTCTCCGCGTAAACGACTTGCTACATCGAACACAACTTATCATATTGCGCAGTGGATTTTTAACACAGTCATTCTTCTCGTGTTGTCTTTTATTCTTTCTCAAGATAAAATCTTTACTGCAAAACTTACACCTATGTTCTTTCGATACAGCGTCAGATCCCAAATCAGAATTCATATTAGTTACTGAGACTAATGCCAGATACCAATTGAGTGTTTTAAATTAGATTCAATACTTAAATAGAAATTTTTTCATATTTCATCAGCGAGAATTAATATATCTCCTGCAAAAGTAATTTATGCATGTAGTTCTGCTTTTCAACAACAGATGTCGCCACATGTTGCTTGCAGGTAAATAATATTTAGTTATTTTATGCGGGATGCGGGATGCTCACTAACGATCGCAAAAGAAGGATGGCTTCGCTAGACTCCAAGGAAAAGGAAGTTCGTCTTGCATGTTGGTGCTCCACAGATGTCTCATGGCATAATATTAATTTGACTGAGTAATGATATGTGTTCATTCCACCTTATAAAAATATTGCAAGTTTTGATTTAGTAGCAGAAATTATCGAATTAAATGTAACTCCAAATAAATTAACATGTCTCATTAGACAAAAAAAAATCCATGCAGAGAGCGGTTTATCAGAATAGTCAGAAACACTTGAAGAAACCACAGGAATGACTGCAAGAACACGAGAAAACCATCAAAATATTGACAAGAATATTCAGGAGCACACGGATAAAACCACCATAATATTGACAAGAATAATCGGAAGCACACGGAGAAAACCGCCACAAGTTTTCTTTGTTATCATAAAATTACAGAAAAAAATCAAAAATAAAAAAACACAACAAATTCAAAAACTGATTATGCTAGCTTGTGAACTTCTCATTGTTGAGCAAAGATAGAGTTCTAGTCCAAGCCAGAATCAGTTTTTGAATTTGTTGTGTTTTTTTATTTTTGATTTTTTTCTGTAATTTTATGATAACAAAGAAAACTTGTGGCGGTTTTCTCCGTGTGCTTCCGATTATTCTTGTCAATATTATGGTGGTTTTCTCCGTGTGCTCCTGAATATTCTTGTCAATATTTTGATGGTTTTCTCGTGTTCTTGCAATCATTCCTGTGGTTTCTTCAAGTGTTTCTGACTATTCTGAGAAACCGCTCTCTGCATGGATTTTTTTTTGTCTAATGAGACATGTTAATTTATTTGGAGTTACATTTAATTCGATAATTTCTGCTACTAAATCAAAACTTGCAATATTTTTATAAGGTGGAATGAACACATATCATTACTCAGTCAAATTAATATTATGCCATGAGACATCTGTGGAGCACCAACATGCAAGACGAACTTCCTTTTCCTTGGAGTCTAGCGAAGCCATCCTTCTTTTGCGATCGTTAGTGAGCATCCCGCATCCCGCATAAAATAACTAAATATTATTTACCTGCAAGCAACATGTGGCGACATCTGTTGTTGAAAAGCAGAACTACATGCATAAAGTACTTTTGCAGGAGATATATTAATTCTCGCTGATGAAATATGAAAAAATTTCTATTTAAGTATTGAATCTAATTTAAAACACTCAATTGGTATCTGGCATTAGTCTCAGTAACTAATATGAATTCTGATTTGGGATCTGACGCTGTATCGAAAGAACATAGGTGTAAGTTTTGCAGTAAAGATTTTATCTTGAGAAAGAATAAAAGACAACACGAGAAGAATGACTGTGTTAAAAATCCACTGCGCAATATGATAAGTTGTGTTCGATGTAGCAAGTCGTTTACGCGGAGAGAGAGCCTAAAAAGACATGGAAGAACTTGTAGCGCCAAGCCTGCGTACAAGCTAGAGGACAACGATGAATCTACCATCCTAAGGAAGAGTGATCTGCATTACCACAATAATTTTCTTGGCTCTTCCGATCTCGACAAAGAACTTAAATTGAAGGAGGTTGATGATTTACGGAAGAATGAAGACAATGGAAGAATCCTTAACGTGAAAAGTGAGAATATATTCCAGCCGAATTCAAGTAGATCTTTCCTACTTTGTAAAAATGATGGACTCCTAAAAAGGAAGCATGAAGACGATGAAGACGCTTCAACATCATCAACATCGAAATATTACGGAAAATTGGGTGAAGACGATTCCTTCTACGGTGATTGTTACAGTGACTCTGAGGCTGTTGACAAAGACATAGACTATGATGAAGCACCTAAAGTTGCCAAGATCGAAGAATGTGGCGGTGTCCTGAGACCGAAACGGTGGAAACGACGTGATATATTAAATAAATCTGATCAAGCTTGTGATGATCACCGTCTCAAACATGAAAGATACCCTGAGGTTGGTGGTAAAACGGAAGACACCAGAGATCATAATATTTATAAAGGTGCAAGGAAGATGGTGGTAGAAGAGATTGATTACACATCATGGAAAGATCCAAACATATTGGTTGACCGGCTAAGACTTCTACATGGTTCGCTTTGTGCAGGAAACTATTCGTGCATCAAAGAAATATCCTTCATACTCAAGGAACTGAGGAATGCTGGCTACATACAATAATGGCTTGTTTTACTTGCATTTGTATAATGTAAAGCAATAAAATAAACAATTTAAATTATAAGAATTTAATGTTTTTATTTCTTGTATTCTGATTTCTAAGACTTAGATCTCGTAACTTGTGCTTCCTTGTTGCCTTTTTTTTTTTTTGTTGATGGAGCTTCCAAATGTGCTGCCTTTTCGATGATGGTGCTTCCAAATGTGCTGCCTTTTCGTTGTCGGTGCTTCCAAATGTGCTGCCTTTTCGTTGTCGGTGCTTCCAAATGTGCTGTCTTTTCGTAGTCGGTGCTTCCAAATGTGCTGCCTTTGCGTTGTCGGTGCTTCCAAATGTGCTGCCTTTTCGTTGTTGGTGCTTCCTCATGTGCTGCCTTTTCGTTGTCGGTGCTTCCAAATGTGCTGCCTTTTCGTAGTCGGTGCTTCCAAATGTGCTGCCTTTTCGTTGTCGGTGCTTCCAAATGTGCTGCCTTTTCGTTGTCGGTGCTTCCAAATGTGCTGCCTTTTCGTAGGCGGTGCTTCCAAATGTGCTGCCTTTTCGTAGTCGGTGCTTCCAAATGTGCTGCCTTTGCGTTGTCGGTGCTTCCAAATGTGCTGCCTTTTCGTTGTCGGTGCTGCCAAATGTGCTGCCTTTTCGTAGTCGGTGCTTCCAAATGTGCTGCCTTTGCGTTGTCGGTGCTTCCAAATGTGCTGCCTTTTCGTTGTCGGTGCTGCCAAATGTGCTGCCTTTTCGTTGTCGGTGCTTCCAAATGTGCTGCCTTTTCGTTGTCGGTGCTTCCAAATGTGCTGCCTTTTCGTAGTCGGTGCTTCCAAATGTGCTGCCTTTGCGTTGTCGGTGCTTCCAAATGTGCTGCCTTTTCGTTGTCGGTGCTGCCAAATGTGCTGCCTTTTCGTTGTCGGTGCTGCCAAATGTGCTGCCTTTAAGTAGTCGGTGCTTCCAAATGTGCTGCCTTTTCGTAGTCGGTGCTTCCAATTTTTTTTTTCCTTTTTTGAAGGTGCTTCCAAGTGTGCTTCCTTTTTTTGATGGTGCTTCCAATTTTTTTTTTTTGAAGGTGCTTCCAAGTGTGCTTCCTTTTTTTTTGATGGTGCTTCTATTTTTTAATGTTGTTTTGACTCTAGTATTTTAGTAAAATGTTCTTGGTTTGACTAGCGTATTATTCCATACGGTGCATGTATATAAGCGAGTCCTAGACAGCAGGACGCTCAGTTTTGTTACTGACGTCGACGGTGTACGGATCACCTAGTTTGTTTCTTCTGGTGCATAAGACGTGTAATTGCTTGTTCTTGAGACTTCGATGGCATCTTTGCCGACTTTAACGTCGTACTCGATGGAGGATGTACCATCGACTACGGGAACCATGACGTCGGCGCCGACGATGTTGGAGCAGATCCCGTTGACAACGCCTCTGACAACTCTGGAGGAGACTTCGATATGTGCTGATCCACCATTAGCTGAAGTTTCATCAGCAATGGATTCTTCAACTGATGAAGAGCGTACTTCGCATCAGTGCAAATACTGTGGTGTATCATTTACTATCACCTTAAATGCTCGCAGACATGAAAGAAGCGGTTGTTCTTATAATGTTCAAAGAATACAATTTCAGTGCAATAAGTGCAATAAACTAATTTCACGTCTCGATAGCTTACATCGTCATTATAAAAAATGTTCCGAGACGTATAATGAACATGGTTATTGATTTGCCTCATGTGTTGTACCGGCTAATGAGACTATATAAGTGATATGAACTTCAGTCCGTCTCTGGCTGCGGTGATGACCGGATCGGATAGACATTTAAAGTCATGTAAAAGGTTTAGTCCGTACAATAAGAAGACTGTTTGAATCGAGGAATCCAAAAGGCTTTAGTAATTTGTCAGTGTTTTTTTTACTTGTAGTAGTGTATTGAATTTATGTAATAAAATTTTTTTAAAAGAACTTGTGGTGTTTTTATTTTCTCAAACCTAACACTTTTTTAGTATTTTTTTAAATTAAAGTTGTTTTGTATCGGCCAGGGATCGAACCAAGGACCTAAGTCGATCCAATCAATCATTATATGGATTACAAATTTATTTAATGAATTTTGAACTTTTTCCCGAATCTCTAGCATTACAATTACGAATTTCCAATATGGTGGTCTTGTTGTCTGATAGGATGATGGTAGTAGATGATTTAAAGTCTCTTTACGAATGTTGAACATGGTTTATTGAAATTATTATTTTTTACATAAAATTAAACATTATTGCATCGATCGGGTATCGAACCGAGGACAGGAATCGATCGAATCAATATGTAAGTTAATGAGTGATTTATTTAATGAATTTTGAAACTTTTCCCGAATTTCTAGCTAAATAATTACGGATTTTCAAGATGGCGGCCAAATTTCAAGATGGTGGGTGTCACAGTACTAAATGATTACTGCACTCTAGCGGATAAGAACTAAACTAACATGGCGTCAGCGCACTCTCGCCGACGAAAACAAGATGGTGGTCTCCAGCAACGAAGACAAGATGGCGGACATGACGTCATACTAGGTGACGATATATATGCTTTAAGAAAAGTGGTGGGAGTCAGTCTGCTAGCACCCACCTAGGGGGAAGGATCGGTCGCCATTTTTAATTTTTTTTGTACTCGACGGGTTCGAACCGAGGACTCCGAGCTCCGTGTCGTTAATGTATGATTTTTTAATTTTTTTTATTAAAATTTTATTATTTAAATTTTTTTATAATTTAAAAAAAAAATTTCATTAAATTCGGATAATAAAAAAGTTAAAGATGGCGGCTGTAACGTAAATTGCAACGGTGACGTCATCGTCCAATATGGCGGAAAACACAATGCCGGAATTTTCGAGAACACAATGACGTCATCCAAGATGGCGGATCCAAGATGGCTGATCCAAAATGGTCGCCGGGGTCAAGGTCAAGGTCAAAGGTCAAGGTCACAACCATCCAAGATGGCGGTCATAATCCTAGATGACGTCAGAGGCTTATCGGAGGCTGTAGACAAGGATGCTTAAGCCTCTTTTAGGAATTTGGGTTCTTTCTAGGGCAAAACGACTTTTGAGGATTTTCGAAATCCGAATTTTTGAATTGTGGAATTATTTGAGATTTTTTGGCAGAAATTTTTTTCAAAAAAATTTAAATTTGGACGATTTTTGAGGAATTTTGGGCAATTTTTGCCCAATTTTGGTCATTTTTGGCGATTTTTGAGGATCAAATTCCAGGTCAAACTTGTCCCGTTACGATGTGTCCCGTTACACTCCTCCAAGATGGCCGCCGTGACGTCACAATCCAAGATGGCGGACGACAATCATCAATCCACAGCCTGGAAGCCTGTGCCAGTATGCCCTATTATATACTACTCACGTGACTCCATGCGAAACGCAACGGGCGCACAATTATTTGGAATGACGAGCTGCAGTTTGATGAAGCGCGTGGGAACTCTAGCTCCTGAGACTGGCCAAGATTTCTTGGGAACCCCTGAGTTGGGGCATACAACTCGATTGCTGCATCGATCCTATTCACCGGAGCAGCGCTGCCGTTATATTACTTCTCCCCACAGGACGATGTTAAACATACATCACTGATACAGTTACCAGGGATCTGCGGAATTCTGGGAGAAGTCAGGAGGAATGAATGATAGCGAGGGAGGAGACGGCATAACAAGAGCCCAAAGAAGGAAGAATGTTATGGAGTTGGAGTTCAGGCTGTTATCAAGAACATGTAATCGTTCTTTGAAGGAAAAAAAAATGAAATAATAGGACAACGTTTAAAAGTAATAAAGATGAAAATGTTAGTTTAAAATCGTCCAGAAGATTTATATGCATATATTAGCACATCACAAACTTACCATGAATTTTTTTTTGTATTAAACAAGTAAGGCGATGATAGTCCTTGTTAAAAGAGAATATTAATAATCATTATAAAATTTAATGTTAGTAACTGCAAATAGTGCTAATCATAATCCCACCTGACTGATTTGGCAGCAAATTATGAACAGCCGCTTTCTTAAAGCCTCGTATAGCCTAACGTGTGAGCTTATGATCGGTGACCATTGCAATCTGTTGTTTTTAAGCGGCAAGTATTATTGAAGAAGCAAACGTTCATATTTTTTCAACTAACTAACTTTTGTTAGCACAATGGCAATGACATTGAAATTTAAGGCGAATTTCTCTTAAAAGGGCTCCGCACTCTCGGAAAATAACAAAAACCCACTCTTAAAGTAAGTTCGAATGTATTTAAGTCCTATGTTTTTTATATCATAAGAAAGTGATATACCTACCAAAAATATATTTTATCAGTTTTGGTTAAGACTTTCTTTTTCTCAGGAAAAATCATCAACCGAGCAGAATTTCAAGTAGGGTTCTAGTAGTTTTTACGTCGTAGGGGTTTGCACAGACTTAAGGCGATGGGACTTTTGAAGATCATAGTTGGCTTCGAACCACTTGGATATCGACTATCTCTTAAATTGAACCATGACGAGAACGAGTCGCAAGAACACCCCTCAGATGCAGTAGAAAACTTTTACTGTTGAGTTATAAGTTAGTCAATGCATTACAGCTTTTTTTTATAAATTGAACTACTATATATATATATATATATATATATAAAATTCAATTCAAGATCCAAAGTGCGATGTCTAGTTGTCTAGGTATTCTCCTTCCATTGATTCTATATTCGCTGCGTTATGGTTGTGCTGTGCGGATGCAGACGGCTGCAGCTCGAGGCGTCGTATTGCGTCGTGCGCGCTCGCCACTCCGGGCGCCTGGGCCATTCCGTGGCATTTCCCTGGGCTTCTTTCTTTATCCACGGACAGAGCAGACATCTCTCTGCATCGGGAAGTCTAGGTGGCCGGTTAGACACGGGTGTCACTCGTCGCTTCGTAGATTTATTCACTTTTTGTTTGGGCATTATTCAGTGGCGTAGCGTGGGTGGGCCGGAGGGGGCGGCCCGCCCCGGGCGGCAGCGGGTCGCCGGTGAAGCGGGTTGAGATCTGATCTATGATTCATTCATTACATGTGTCACACACACTATAATGTTCCATTTTTATCTAAAATTTTGCGCACCAACAATTTTTTAATATTTATTTAAAAGAAAAACTGCGAAATCACTGACAGAGCTCTTTATAACGTTTGTTTGTTTACATACGAACGGCAACATCGCATCACGCCGCGCCGCCCGGCGCGCGCGAGCCGAGTTGAGCGGCACTCCTTATTATGTTAATTACTCATACAAAATCTTTTGTTTCACGCGTCGGCCCGTGTCGATGCCTCTCTTTCGCACTCATTGAATTTAGTACTACGCATTGTACTGTAAAGTTTGACCTTAACCCAAGGCAAACCAAACAACTTCCGCAAACCGGGACACAGTAAAACTCATATATTGCCCCGTACCGCGAGCGCAGGTAAACCCAAAAAAATATTAAAACCCAAACTAATAGCAGGCTTAAAAAATACTAATAAGGTTGCGAACAGTGAGAGGAGGCAGCAAGTTAAAAAGACGCAAAATTTATATGACAACATTTAATAAATAAATATATATATGTATCATAAAATCGTTTCATCACAAATCGGTGCATCCATCATAAAATACATACCCTATTACTAATTATAAAAAATAGCTATATAATAATATTAAAAAAATACTTTAACAATTCCCCCGAAAAATTATAATTTGATCATATACTTCGGAGCTCCGAAAATTAAATATAATTACCAAAAAGGCATTAAAAATATATAAGAACATAACTCCGCTATACTATCAAACTTGACTATATTGTCGATTGAACAAGAATTGGCTGCTAATATTGATTTTGACAAAGTTATTTCTGACTTCGCTGCTCATAAGGCCCGTAGAATCCGCTTGTAAAACCGCTCATCCTATTTTAACTTCAATAAAAGGTACCTCATTGCATGTGAAATTTAATTTTAACTAAGCACCTATAGAATGGGGGCGGCAAAATGGGTTTCCCGCCCCAGGCGCCGAGATGGCACGCTACGCCACTGGCATTATTCCGTGCTGCTTGCGTGAAAAAAAACCCAGTGCATTGAATATTAAAGTTTTTTTCTTTTACAAAATGTAGTTTACACTCTAACGTAAAGAATATAAGTTGTTTGTAGCAAATCTCCCAGGTACTCTCGTTGCTAGCTCGCTCGTGACTGAACGCCAGCCGCGCCCACCAGGCTTGTTGGTGTTCCCTGCCGCGCGGTGACGTCACTGCGGGGGACGCGGGGGGAGTGTTGTCTCCCGTCGCCGCCAGAGCGGGCTGCACGGCGGTGTGGTCATCAGCCTCGAGTGTGTGGTTCGGCCGCAGTGGGCGTTTACAAGTGTCGCCGAGATTATGGCATGACCGCCCCGTAAATTTCGATGGATCGTAGTTCATTAAAGATTATATAAAGTTACCGAAAAAAAAGTGTGTGCGTGGAACCCACGTGAGACAGAAGTGACGTTAGGTAAAGGAAATATATTTCTCTTTCCTGAGGTAGCAGATAAATATATATATATATGCGGGTATATATATATATTTTAATACTTAACGCAATAGCATAATATATATATATGCGGGTATAAGAGCTCTAAATTATGCTATTGCGTTAAGTATTAAAATCCGAAAGTATGCAAGTGTTCAAGTGTAAAGTATGCAAAATTGCAAGGTGGAAGTATGTCTCCTCTTCTCCCGATATACCCAACACGTACCTACCTAACTATTCTCCTCACGAGATCGGAATTTTCGTAACGCTTGAAATTTGTAGCCCCCTCAGCAAACTTAATTCAAATTATTTATGTACAAAAAAAATTGTTTTTAATGTTTGAAATGTTTGTTTGAGCTTTATTTATGATATGTAGGAATGATAATGCTACAGTTACTAAAAACTAAAACGCTACAAATCTACAAAAAATATTTTTGCAAAACTCCGTTCCTCCGGAGAAACCCCCGGAGTGGTCACCGCATGGGGAGCCCAAGAAAAGAACGTTTCAGTGATCTGAATGTGTCGTTACTCATGCCGAGAGCATAGTTCGGATTTCCAGTCCTCCAGCAAGCAACACCATCTCGACACAGAGAACCCCGTGGCGCATTGGCGGCGCATGACGGCAGCGCGAAGCCAGCGCCCCAGTCGGCGGCGCCGGGAGTGATTAACACTTGCCCGGACCACCTCGGCCGCGCGGTTGCCACGGCAACGACCCGAGGCTTCTCGCCAGGAAGTTCATCATTTTAATAACAAGCGGCGGGATGTACGGCCCCGCGAGACTCATTCTCTCTCCCTCTCTCTCTATCCCCCTCGAGGGGGCGCGGAAGACTGCCATACTGGAAAACTACCATAATGCCAGAATTACACCTGGCCTCTTCGAAAAAGTACCATAACGGAAAACTGCCATAACGAAACCGGAATTCTGCCATATTTTCTTTCATACTTCATGGAATGAGTACAGCAGCATTGCTCTAGAAGTAGTGTATAGCATATTCGGCAGGTAGCGCTGTCAACCCTCTAGCTGATTCTCAGGTTAAATTTAAAACCTACAGATATAGCTTCTGAGTGTCATAGTTGCAATCACAAATCACCGCATAGATCGCGCGCTAATAGAAAAAAATGTTTCCGACAATGTGTAATAGGGAGCAGCACTGTATCTTATTACGAAAATTTGTAAAAAAAAAAAAAAGGGGGGGGGGTTAGTCTGTAAAGTCGGTTTACGGACAATAATTTTACGTGATAACGTCATAAGAAAACATTAATGGAAAATTGCATACTTTTTATTTTTCAAATATTATTTACAGTTTTTGCAAATTTAATTTAAATAATTTGTTTAAATATAATCTCGAACAATTAGCTAAAGAGCCCGCCTTAACCTGTTTGATATTATAGAAGATTTTCTCGCACGATGGTTGGCCGGTTCTTGCACGCTCGGCTCAGGTGAAACGTGACAATTTCTCGTGCGTGCAGCCGGCGTTCATCGATTTATAAAACGTTATCACGTCAAAAAAAAAAACTTAAAAATACAAAGGGGAATTCTGCCATAATTTGTTATATATTATACGGAATGAGGAAAACGGTCTTACTCGTGAAATCGTAATCTAACTAGCTTCATAGAAATGACATTTTTCCACACTGGAATAATAAAAATAATTGTAGATAATTATTTAATGAGTGCAAATCCAACGCAAATATTCAAGGATTTTATTATGTAATGTTTTCATTATTAGGGAGATATAACACCAACAACTTATTTAATTATTTAAAATCTAAAAAATGTATTTTTAAGATGCTGAAATGCGAGGAAAATATTTTTGTGTAGTGTAGAAGGCATAGATCAAGCATCACAGGCGCTCTAAGGGAGACATTGGCTCGTACATCGAATGTTGGTGGGCTTTGCACAGGATTGCAGTCTTTCAAAAATAAGCTCTGCTAAAATTTAAGTATATTTTATATTCGGAAATAAAAATATTACTATGTGTAGCATATTATTCTGCTTCATTAAAACTGTCCGATCAGTTAGAAATTCAGTTTTTTGATCCTAACAGTACTTATAAATGAATTATTACACATAGAATAACAACAAAAACACATTAACACAAGACATACACATCAATAACTTGGTGACAAAACATGAAACAACACAAAACACAGATAGATAAAGTTCATGTTAATTAATTGGTTACTTTGGTATTTACAAAAATCGAAACAGAAACTAAAATGGCGTATACAAAATAAATATGTAGATTACAAAAGTTAAAAATAACTTTTTGCTTAAGTTTCTCACAAATGAATATTTATAGATTATTCAAAAAGGGTTATAAATTTTTACTCATATTAAAGTTACTAATGGTTTTAAAAATGTCGATAAATTCTGTTAGTTGGAATTCTTAATCCAAACCGAGATATTATGTCTGAACCAACAAAAATGGTAATAAAATGTATATAATAAAAAGTGCATCACTGATTGAACATCTAATAAATATAAAATGCAATTAGTTTATATTGGAATGTAGCACATTCAAAACAATTTAAATGCCTGCAATTATTAATTTAATTAAGAAATTTTTTCTGCATAATTTCAATCCTATTATAATTAAAATTAGTTGATGCAGAGAAAGTTATCAATTTAATAAGACCTAAAGATCTTCATGTGTTGCTTATAGTATTATCTACATGTTGGCGAAAAAAAGCTTGGCATCCAATATAGCTCGAAGGTCTTAGAATAGGACATCACGTTTAATGTCATTACTTACTATGTGATAATTCTGATTAATTGACTTGAAAATCAGATCTGGACAGCTGAAATATCTCGCTGAATAGTTTCACAAACATATTTCCCAATTATATATTTTTTTCATCAGCATATTTTATTGATCAATTCTGATTACAGTTGGAATATCATTTATTAAATATTAAAGCGGAACACCTAATACCATGAAATTACATTTGCAAATTTGACTGAAAATTGTCTATTTTTAAGATAATTAAAACACACGCGTTGCTTGACAAGGCCTAAAATTGATAATTTTTTAATTATAAGATTGTGTTGGAAAGTATCAAAGGCTTTTATCATGTTGAAATAAATATAATATTTTATTTATGTTAAAGACGATCTTCCTGATTGAAAATGATGTGTTTTTTCAGAAATAATTTTTTAGGAATAAAATTCATGTGCCTGTAAACATTTTTTCGTAGAAAACTTCTAAAATACTACATAAAAATGGTATTGGTGAATAGTTTGTGACTAAAATTTAATAACTGTCAATTAATACCGATAAACATCGGTATACAACCACTAACTGATATACACTTAATTCAAATATTTAATGTACAAAAACAATTGTTTTTAATGTTTGAAATGTTTGTTTGAGCTTGGTTTATAAAATGTTGGAATGATAATGCTACAGTTACTATAAACTAAAACGCTACAAAACTACAAAAAATATTTTTTCAAAACTCCGTTCCCCCGGAGAAACCCCCGGAATGGCCACCGCATGGGGAGCCCAAGAAAAGAAACGGGCTCCCCATTTGGAAGCCACCTGGAAGGTTTTTTTCTGTTCCACCCACCGTTTCTTTTGGTAGCCTGACTTGTTACAAGGGATTGTATTCCTACCAGAGAAAATGCCACCATTTAATCTGGGCAATCCACCTTGGAGGAGCCGGGGCGCGAACCCGGGTCCTACAAGTCACAAGGCAGGCGCTCTACCACCAGAACCAGAGCGGTAGAGCGGATGCTTGCAGTCTTCTTAACACTGACATGATGTTATTCCAAGTGTTTACTGTAGTTTCGTGTGTCATTAACACGTGCAGTACGTGCAGTAACATCTCTAACCTCGGTAATGAACAAATTTATGTATTATTATGTTTATATATTTATGAATTATGTAATTTCATAACAGTGAAATATTAATTTGTATAAATACTTTGGCAATTATTTAAGTTGATTTCCTGCAAACAAACTTACAGTCCCACTGTACAATCATTATATGTATAGAAATATATACTAGTAAAAAAAATATGTAATAGCTTGCACTGTCGATGATAAAGTTATTTTAAAATAAACGTTAGATATTAAAAGAGTGTGTTTAGTTAAAATATGTGTGTGCTTAAGCATGAAGAAATTGTATAAACATTTTATTTATTTGCTTTTAAAGCCACAGAAAATTTAACTTTTTTATATCACTTTTGGCTTTCTTTTGTTTTACCGTGCTTAATTTGTGCAGAAAATAGGCATTTCCGAAATCTTACTATAATTCAAATTAAAATATATATTTTCATACTGAAATCGCTGAAATTTCAGTTATTAATAGTATCGACCTTAAATCGATCAGTTTGTGAAGACTGAGAATTTAGATGACACTAGTTTTGTAAGATATATTCACATTATTTGAATACAATTATATTTTATTGGAACTTGCAGTGAGTACTGAGTATAAATATAAAATTAGGACATACCCCATTGATGATTACAATGTATGTCATAAGAAACCTCAACAACAGAAAAGAAAAAAAAGCTAAAATTAGAGAAAATCAAAACATAGCAGAAAATTACAGCACAGACGGACAAAATGGGCTAACAGCAACGAGAATTAGAACAGTAAATAAAGACGAAAAATACTTTGGACCACTCACAGAATTGAATTTTCAGTACTTTTACAAAATATTCTATTGGAGACCAGTTGACAGGAAATTATTGTTTGCTATTGTAACTTTGTACATCACATGGCTTTGGTTATTTTTGCATATATGAAATACGGGTTATCGCGGAATAACTGAGTATTTCTTACAAAAATTAAATAATAATTTTTTAATTTAATTGATGTGTTCATTCGGCATAGATTTTTTTAAACCATGGAAATGATAATCGATCGAATATTCAACAATTTATCTTTCTTTTGTTTTACCGTGCTTAATATGCGTGCGCAGCTAATACTGGAAAGCTATTCAAACAACTGTTTGCAAATAACTTTAAATATTGGAGGTACTGGGGCAATCCACTCTGGAGAGTTCTGTCACGCCC
Organism: Bacillus rossius redtenbacheri; assembly: GCF_032445375.1. Classification (NCBI taxonomy): domain Eukaryota; kingdom Metazoa; phylum Arthropoda; class Insecta; order Phasmatodea; family Bacillidae; genus Bacillus; species Bacillus rossius. The sequence goes on along the minus strand of NW_026962011.1, from coordinate 45,985,213 downwards.
GATCAGTTCCCAGAGAAACTTGCAAGTCGCGCGAACTCGATACAAGCATGGCTTAACCGGTTCAACATGTGCAAACATTTTTTAAAATCTGTCCACAGTTTATTTTTTTACTAAAACAGTTCCCACAAAAGATTAGGTATAAAAGGTTTGGAATCAGTTTAGATAGATTTTTTTATTTACAGCTGTTGTTAATAAAACATTCATTTTAGAAATAGAACTCACTGGAAAATAACTGCACTTGAATTAGGGTTCCAGGTTTTGAACTCAATCGATTTTTTTTTAAATAACTCTGTGAAAAAAACCCTGCAACACCATTAATACCACATGCCTATTAAACGACCAAATAATATACCCACGAAATCACCCTGTCCACAAAAAAAAATGTTTTTCGTGAATAGATTTCAGGCAAACTTTTCACAATGAGAGTACATTCATACTGCTGTATTACACCTTTGGAATGTTAGCGATAATAATTTTTGACGTGATAACGTCTTATAAATCGATGAACGCCCGCTGCACGCACGAAAAATTGTCACGTCCCGCCAGAGCCAAGCGTGCATGAACCGGCCAACCACCGTGCAAGAAAATCTTCTATAATATCAAACAGGTTAAGACAGACTTTTTAACTAATTGTTAGTGATTATATTTAAACAAATTATTTAAATTAAATTTGAAAAAACTGTAAATGATATTTGAAAATTAAAAAGTATGCAATTTTTCATCAATGTTTTCTTATGACGTTATCACGTAAAATTATCGTCTGTCAACCGACATAACAGACAACTTTTTTTTTTTTAAACCTCTATGTGTTACATCATAAGGTCTGCCTACAGCATGAGGCAAAAGTCACTTAACAGAGGGATACGTCACCAGAGGGATATATGCTAAGTATGTCCTATAAATATTAAAAACTAAAGAGAACAAACTTTTTAATTAAACTTCACCTTTTTAATTTCACGTCTTGGTCTCGGGATTTTATGCCTTGAAATTATTTTCCTGTGCGGGCTTTTGAAGTCTGTGGTCTATCGAAAGCCCCAAAAATAATCCGTTACAGACTTTAAGAAGGAACACATCTAAGACTCTGTTTTTTTTTGACGTGACAACGTCTAATAAATCGATGAACGCCGGCTGCACGCACGAAAAAGTGTTCCGTTAAGCAAATTGTTCCGTTACGCTGTGTCCCGTTACACACATTGTTCCGTTACGCTGTGTCCCGTTACGCTCATTGTACGTTTGCGCCGTATCTATCTCTCTTCCTCTCGACTGTTTATAAAGTGAAGTGAAAAGTTAATGTGGTTTTCATTGCTTATTACAACAACAATTTCGGCAATAAAGGTTAATTATTCTTGAATTTTAAAAATCTGATTACTATTATAATTTCAAGTATTTATTCTTTTATTATTAAAATAAATGATGATTCAATTTTATTCATAAAAAATGCAATCATTTCATCAATGTTTTGTTATGACGTTGTCACGTTAAACTATCGTCCGTAAACCAACTTTACAGACAACCAATTTTTTTTGCTACGTCTCTTATCGATAATTTACCGACGTTTATAAACAATTTGTTGCGTCCATTTTCAAGGCTGGTTTCCACACAGCGCCCAGTGCGTGTCAGCGAACGGTAAGGTGTGCGCAATGCGAGCGCCACGCGGCCACGGTGCAAGCGGGCCAAAAGCAACAAGTCGGAACTCCCGTTGTCGATGTTTGCCGCGGGACTGGTCACGAACTCCGCGCCGTCTGTTTTAATTGCAGGCATCGCCGCTGTGTAGTGGCCCACTGGTAAACGGTCGACACCCGACCTCTCGGAACTGTCGAGCCGTGCGAAAATTATTGCTGTTCAAACAGCATCGAGTGGAAGTCTAGAAAATTCGATAAAGATAATAATAGCATAACCATAATGCCGCCATTATTTTAAAACTCTCGTTCTCTCTAGAGCGTGACGTAAATTGTGATGCGTTCTATGAGTTATTATTGCAATGGAAATAAATAATAAATTTTTTTTGGACATACGCTACTTCTGTTCCCACTGTATTTTCTAGATAACATCAAAAACGGACAAAAAAAAAACGAATACACAAACACACAGGAAACAATCCAAAATCGTCGTAGCCTACTTTGTTCGTCTGTGCTGCGTCGTTATGGTGTGCAGAATATCTGTTTTGTCTCATCGCTAGGTTCGCCCATGCGTCTCAGTGTTGTTGTGTTGTTCACTTTATCTATATGGTATCGCTATTTTTCGCTGTTTTGTCCAAAAATAGTTTTTTTTTAACTTTTATTTACCCGTAGTTTTCAGCCCCACCGTGTTCAACTATGCTTTGAAATTTTTTTCTAATTAATTCCACTGCATTCTTCGTGTGGTCTATGCATTCAACTTTTGACATATGCTGATTTCGGCTTGTTTTCTGTGCGATCGCGTATTCATTTTTTTCCGTAACTGTACAGTGTAACAACAATGGCGCATGTAAAAAAATAAATGAATCGATAAGTACTGACTTGCTTCACGCCTTACGGAACTCTTCTGCAGAACAAGCCCCGAGAAGGCACGCATGTAATACACGTCGGTGTGAGAGTTCGTTGAAAACGGCAGCCCGAAGCTTGGGAGGCTACCAGTGGTAACAGCTTGCGTACATTGAAACACAGATCTCGTGGTTTTATTGCGCCGGACCGAACAACTTGAAACAGAAAACACGCCACGGCTAAAAATATCAAAGAAGTGTCACGGGGGTCATCGATGATAATCTTCGGGATATTTCGAACCGTCCTTCGCCGATGTACGGGAAGTGGAGGCTTCTACACCGAAGGCCATTCTTGGATTCAAGAGGAACGTGACAGAGGAATTGTGACTTTTCCCCGACAAATTAAGAGCATGTCAGGGTCAACCATCTACGTCATGATCAACAATCATTTCACATCTTTATTTGCACAATTTGTAAAAAAACAAAAACAAAAATGGGTTACGTGTAATTATGTGCGTGCTTTAGAAGTTACACTTACCTGGCCTAGTAAAACACTAATTTTAATTTTGCATGTAAATAATTAAAAGGAATAAAATAAAAAAATAATAAAAATGACTAGAGTGATATTATAAATACAGTGGTTGGTAAAGTAAAAATCCAAACAAATTTTAGAAATAAATACTCAGTATTTAATTTTAATATATACATGCGTATAAAATTAATTATTTAATTTAGTAAAATAATAGAGATAAATTTGAATTAGTAATAACAATAATTATATATGCTGAATGTTTATTATAATTTATTAAATAACAAAGCTATAATTTATAATGAAAATAAATTATACATACGGAAACATAAACTAACTTATATAAATACACTTGAAAAGTTTATGAACAAAATTTATTTCACCAATATTCACAATAAATAATGTATGTTTTCATTATATGGACCAGAATTCAATATCAATCACTAAAGTATATAATTCAAAAGCATTGATATCAATTTTATTTGTTGTAGCCTTTTTTTCCTCTTGTCAAATTTTGTTGGATGCTGCGCGTGCATCGTAAAAATTCAATCTCATAATATTTTTTTGAAAGCGCGCCTAAGGAAGTGTAAACTAGCCTCACTTATATAAATACACTTGAAAATATACCTAAAATAGTTTATAGACACAATTTATATAACTAATATTAACAATAAATAAATATTTTTAATGGTATGGACCACTAAAGTATAAGATTTAAAAGCACATATACAATTTTTATTTGTGTGTAGTTTTTTTTTTGTATGTAGCCTATTTTTCATCCTGTGAAAATGTCGTTGCATGGTGCGCGCGCGTCAGAAAAAATCACGCTCCTCATTGTTTCATAACGCGCCTAAATAAGTAAAACTCCAAAAACCAATTAATTTGTATGAAATATATTATTAGCCAAAGCAAGCTTGCGTGATGTAATATTCACGTCTGAATTCATTTTAACCTATAAGATTTTTATGCAACAAGCGAACCTTTTACTCGTCTAAACTTAATCTCAATATATTTATATAATTATGAAATATCCTCTTATGGAATAAAACAAACATATATAACTACCCGGTGTCAAACCTGGTAGCGAGTGGAGAGGGAATTCAATTTTTATTCTGTGATATTTACAGTCGGGAAGCATCTTACAAGAATGGTCCGCTCTAGCGGTTACCGTGTAACACGCCCTCCCTGCCTGTCAGTGGGACAACGCACCTTCTGAAGTGTACCCAAGCAAGTTGTCAACAACCGTACATTACAAAAATTATTTAAGGATTTTAAAATGAGGTCTCGTTTCCCGCAGATAATTTTTTTGGAATGTCCATTGGTAGAGACCTGAAAAATTCGCGGATTTATTTCGTGATGTGCTACAATTCAAATAATTATACCTTAGTGCTGCTTCTAACACTGGTTCGCTGTTTATCTGGGGTAATGAGGGCCAATTAGAGAGACCCTCACTCATAGACGTATCGAATCACAGATACTCAGTCGAGACGACTCACCAGTCAGCAGACAATGAACAGTTTGCATTTGCCCGAGTGTGTAGAGGATAGTGGAGTCCATCCTGGAGGTCATTGAACCCGCGATTTTTTCCGGTCTCTATTCATTGGTTAAGTTCACCCTTAATTTTTTTTTTTACTTTTAAAGTAAAGCTTACTCGATGATTACAGGTCGCTACTGTTTTTTTGCTATACTGTTTGTGGCTTTTATATTGCGAATTCAAAACATCGACAAATAATAATTTTCCGTGTTACCTTTCATACCACCGTTTTTTTTTTTTTTCGGTACTTGGCCGGCGTTCGCTTTTCACCGTGCTCGTTCGACAGCGATCGTAAACTAATTGCGCGCTGCGGCAAAGAAGCTATAGGGTGTCTCTCCTTTTTTTTTTTATCGCCGCTAACTAGCTGGCTGTCGCTAATTATCCCGAGGGGAAACGGGCGCTGTGCTTCTGCAATTAGGGCGCGCGCCGGAAGCGGAATTCCGCGGTCGACCCGCGGTTCGGCGAAGTCAGGTTACCTCACCCCCCCCCCCCCCCAACCATGCCCTTCGCGTTCCGGACAACTGGCGTCGACTTCTCTCCCGCGCTAGCCCTCAGCTCTGCCAACATCGCCCGCTGAGAAGTTCCCGGGAGCATCCACAATTGTTGTCTTTGTACAGTCGCTCAATTATTCATCATTAGAGCCACGGAATTTTCGCGCATTCATTTAGTCGCTAGCTAGAATGCAAACCTCCACACTGTCGCACTGTGTTCATGATTGGACCGCAGTTATATGTACACGCCCCTCTACGACCGTGAGCCAACGATGTCCAGCTAAGGGAGAAGCAAGCGAATCAGGTAGTGCCAAATAACAAGGATAAAAATGTTCTCGCTAAGAAATCAACCAATGGGAAAGTAAACATGGGTCGAGCACACCTATAACTTTGAATTCTATCCTGAGGCCAGAGGAATCCGCGAAATTTCCGGGACTCTATTTATCATTTTAAGGTATCACAGTTCCTACACTTCTCTCAATAGTGTTAAAACGAAGTCGCTATCCGCGTCTTTATGTTCGTTCACTTACTTCTCCTAAACTACTCGACGGATTTTTATGCGGTTTTCACCATCATTTAGAGAATTTACTCCGGAATGTTTACACGTGTAAAACCATCATGCTTTATTTGAAGATAGTAGAGAAAAATCAATGTTTTGTAATCAAGTCATAAAAAGACGCTTTAAGGACGCTTAGGCTACATGGTTTACGTTGACGTATACATGACTGATACATCAAATTAATGTAATATAGAAAAGTCCACAATAGTAAATGTATATCTTCTGAGGATAACTCATAGTAACAATTTTTCTCTTTAAAAATTGGTTAAGATGCAGTAGATTGCATCCGTGTGTGTGTGTGTGAATTTTTTGCGTGTAACAAATAAACTCGAAACCTACTGAACCAGATTAAAATTTCTTTCACTGTTATAAAGCTTAGTTTTCCCAGATACACATAGCCTATGTTTGATTTATTTTAAACTAAATTATATTTCCTTAAGATATACCATTATATGTAACTGAAACAGGAGAAACACGATAAAATCAACTGATTTCTTGGCTTACCGGAATAATCTGATTAAACCATTAAAGATATTTTTCTGCATACTTGTGACTCGAGTTACCGATGGTAGTTATCAATAAAATTAACATTTTACTAAAATTGTCATTATTTTATATTTATGTTTATTGATATTTTTTGCAAATTTATATTTCTTACTATGGTATATAACATATTAGTAACTTTTATAGTTAATAATACTGGTTATTAATCGGTTTTGAGAGTACAGGAATAAGCCAACAAAGTTTCAGACATTCTTCAATATTCTTCACATTAATCATGTACAGCACTATGCAATCTCCAACCATCACGCTAGAGATACGCTTTACACGTACTCATTGTTGCAGAGATTTACCCAGTAAAATCAAACTATTTATTTTGGAAGTTAAAATGGATGCTATCATCTTCCTCTATCAAAATTTCGACATTTTCACGGGTAAAAAATCAGATATTTATTTATTAAAATATATAAAAAATAGTTTACATCAAATAAACATATTACAATTTGCTGATTTAAACCATTTAAGTTGCTAGAAATCTCGTTGGTCGCGGAACCAAAATTTGGCCACCAAGCGTATTGTTAAGTCACTACATACAGTTAATAAAATCGCTAAGTTAGCAATACTGCACTCTCCAATCATTCATTTAGCTGCAGGTACATCACGAAAAACATATTTATATATTTATACACGAATCATGCTCTAAAGGGATTTCCCAAGGCAGGTAGGTAAACGTCTCAACATCTCTTTTATTGCAAATAATAAAGAAAGTATGTCATATAGAAAAATATGGATACTATTTTGTTAAACCAATTTCTAAAACCCCCGCCAACCGTGCAAATGTTTTTAATAATCAGAAAATTTACACAATAAAAATTAAATGATTCAAATTTCTTAAAAAAATGTATCTCACTCAGGTTTTGTTTACTATCAATTCCGGCTAAGTTCAGGCCAGTGTTGAATGTGATTCTTGCACTTAGAACTACTGGACCTGTGATACTTGATATAAAGTTACATTGAGTGATTGAATTTAACAACTGGGCAGATATATCCACGTATAAATATTAACAAAATGTACGCTGCAGTTTTATTCACACGTAGAATCACGTTCCACGGCACTAAATACACGTGATAAATGTCCGAAATGACGTTGGCACCCCGTGACCTGGTACAGTCGAACGGCTTTTAAAAAAGGTCTACCTTTGGATGATGCAGCGACGGACCAGTTGATTACTCACGTAATTACACCACAAAGGCCGATCACGTCTCGCAGATGTAGGTACTAATTATCGACGTTGCACTATTATTCGTCAATTGCACCCGAATTTGGGTGCCACCACAAACTTTGCACTGCAAATTGGTCCACGCAAAGCCGCATCTGATACGCGTGACGCTAACCGTGTCAGACCTAGACCCGAACACTGCCCCCCCCCACCCCCCGCATTCCAATTCCCATGATGCAGCGGACCGGACTTTCAAAAGATTCAAACTAATATTTTGAATTTGGAACGTCGCGTCGTGCCGCAGAATAAGAGCCAATCACATCATGCCAATTGAAAATGCCGTTGGGATGCGAAAACCTTAAACACATAACACTTTGTTATGCAAACAAAATAACAGTTCTCAGCGTCTCAAAACCACAACTAAATAACGTCCAAAACACTATACGTTACTGCGGAGACGTTATTTAAAAAATGCAAACAAACCAGATTAGTGTTCACAAAACGGTAAATTAACGGCTGTAAAAACGTAAACATATAATGTGTCGGTATTCTGTACTAATGTTTTAGTACAATACTTTACAGAAAAAAAAAATATTGGTTGTCTGTAAAGTTGGTTTACGGACGATAGTTTAACACGTCATAACAAAACATTGATGAAATGATTGCATACTTTATGAATAAAATTGAATCATTTTTACTGTAATAATAAAAGAATAAATACTTGAAATTATACTAGTAATAAGATTTTTAAAATGCAAGAATAATTAATCTTTATTTCCGAAATTGTTGTTGTAATAAGCAATGAAAACCACATTAACTTTTCACTTCACTTTATAAACAGTCGACGAAACAGTTCACGTGTAGATGACTTGTAATTAATTTTAAAAACTGGCGTTTAGTTATAAAGTTTAAATATAATTATGAACAAGTTTTCATATAAATAAACTTTAATCAAATATCTATCATCAATTATATGAATCACCATAATTTTTTAGTCAATTGTAACATAACCTATTATTACTGCACTCGCCGACAGCGTAACGGAACACAGCGTAACGGAACAATGAGCGTAACGGGACACAGCGTAACGGAACAATGAGCGTAACGGAACAATGAGCGTAACGGGACATAGCGTTACGGAATAATGTGCGTAACGGAAACACTTTTTCGTGCGTGCAGCCCGCGTTCATCGATTTATCAGACGTTGTCACGTCAAAAAAAAATTGTTTTATCCATTGGCAAGTTGTACGACGCCACACAACCATTAAAAAAAAAAAAAAAAAAATACGCGCTGACGTCGCGAAGCGAACGAGGACAGGGCAGGAACGATTGCCTGCCTCGCGGCGCAGCGACCAATCAGACAACACCAACGGGTCGCCTCCCGGTCACGGATAACACAATTAATCGGGCGCGCTAATTGGTCCGCCGATCGAAGCGTGGGGGCCGGCGGGGACGGGGGAAGGGAACAGCTGACACTCGTCACGAGCGCACAATGGCGGCGCTGGAAACAATGGAATGGGCACGGCCGGGGGTGGGGGTGCCGAGAGAAGTTTGTGTGGGGGCTGAGGAGGGCGGGGAATGCGCGGGGGAGAAGCGAGGCTTAAGTGGGGAAATACCGGACCCGCGGTAAAACCGGCGAAACCCGAGACCGGTTCCCCTCGGGGCTCTACGCGCTCGGCGCTTTACCACTGGCAAGTTTCTCCCTTCCCGAGCTTGGGTCGTGGCACGGACGCCCCGAGCCAAACATTCGTACAACCATTTCAGGAACACATCTCACGAGCATGCCAACTCGTGACAGCGAACAACACGTCACAACTTCGAGAAGTGTCGGAAGTGTGATTGATTACTAGGGCCGTGCATATTTCGCGAAAAGATTCCGAGACTAGTTATAAGTTAAAACACTGTAGCATCGTCTGTGTTTCGTGACTGGTTGAATTTCTTTCAGGTACACGTCGATTGATGCAACACCAATCACAGTAGTTCAGTGCGAAAGCAAACGCTCCTGAGTGGCTCGGTCAAAAAAGGCAACGACTTCTCTCGCAGACGGCCGCCAATCACAAGGAAGAAACCGCTGGTGCGGGTATACCTTGTTGCAGTCTAATAGGCGTTCAGATTTATTTGCGACAAATTCCTGCCCCTAGTGATTACTAGAGACCTGAAAAATTCGCGCGTTAATTTCGTGTTATGCTAAAATTCAAATAATTATACCTTAGTGCTGCTTCTGCCATTGGTCCACTGTTAATCTGGAGGACTGAGGGCCAATTAGAGACCCTCACTCATTGAAGTGTCGAATCACAGGCCACACAGTCGAGACGACTCACAAGTCAGCAGCCAATGAACAGTTGGCATTTTCCCGAGTGTGTAGATGATATTGGAGTCTATCCTGGAGGTAATTGAACCCGCGAATTTTTCCGGTCTCTAGTGATTACAGCGCATTTAAAAAATGACCACACGTACGTGGCCAAAAATTACAAGTATGTTCACTGAAAGATTTCTACGATTTCATTGTGATAAGTGGCGTTTCTGCTCATGTACACCAACTGTCTAATTGTTTAAATATCTAAAAAAAATTAAAGTTCTATGTTTTTCAGCACCATAACTGTAGATATCCTGTCAGAAACAACTGTTACATTTCATAACTCAACGGTAAAACGCGATTTATTTAGTCGACTTCGCGTCTCAACGAAATCGAGTCGTTTATAGTCATATATCAACACGTCCTAGGAAACGTAAAAAATAAAAATACTGAATATGAAATCCAAACCACCAATAATGTTTTACTACAGCCAGTACGTGTATAAATTCACACTGACGATTGTGCTTAGAAATATTACTGCCTGTGGTTTCTTGCTAGTCAAACTAAATTATCAAAATACCGTGTCACCTAAGAGAACAAGGTGACGAGACATCCAAGACATTAAAACATTACAAAAGTGACTTCAGCATGACAGCTTGTCACGGTTAAAATAGAGTAATACATTCATTGCCCCTGATATTTTCGACGGTCACGGTCTTTAAAAACCAATGTTATACAGATAAAAAAATTAAAATAAATCATTTTTGCTGGTGGGAGTTTTTTTTTGCATACGAAAACCTTTATTTTTCACCGCTGTACGTGTATTCGCCTCGTCACGACACCTGGCTACCTTGGACTGACGTGCACGTAATTTGCGCGCGGAAACGCCGGGGTTTAGCTTAATTACCTCACGTGATTAACCCTCGCCAAACGTATCGACTGGCGCAGCGCGTCTGCGCAGATCCGAGGGCTACACGCGGCTCTGATCCCTGTGATCGACGCCCAACAGCCAGGCGTCTGGTCAGCTCACGTGATGTGTGACGTCACAGACACACGACCCGGCGCGGCGTGTGGATGAACCACGCATTTTGATTCCCTCCGCAAAACACATCCCGATCATTAGCCATGGTTAGAGACCCACATGTTTGCTTTCCAATTGGTTGATTTCTTAGCGAGAACAATTTTGTCCTTGTCAATTGGCACTGTCTGATTCGCTTACTTCTCTCCTGGCTGGGCATCGTTGGCTCACGTTGTTAGAGGGGCGTGTCCTAATAACTGCGGTCCAATAATGAACACAGTGCGAGAGTGTGAAGGTTTACATGATAACTTGCGACTAAACGAATGCGCGAAATTTCCGTATCTCTAGCCATGGTGGGTTGTGGTGGCTGACCCGCGACCACGTCAGCCCGGCACCTACAATATCCTGGGGACCGTTCGAGCCAGTGCTCCTTTCTCCACCGGCGACTCCCCTGTTGCGGCGCTCGCTTACGCCGTCCACCTGCCGGGCGCGCGCTTCGAGAGGAGGGAAGCCGTCTTGCACAGTCCGTCAGCCCGCGAGCCAGCTCGGCAACCGCTCCGGTCCGAGGCCCCAGGGAAACGCCTTCAGATGCTCCAACCGGCTCCCGACGGCCCCCACATCTCACAGCATTCTTTCACGCCCCGTCGCGTCCGTTCCCGCAGCAGAAGCCGCATCCACCAGACAAAGACCTTCGGGACCCAACGGCTCGAGGGCCCGGCAGTGCTGACAACTTCCCCCACCAGGTATAAGTTTCCGTTCCAACTCCCGTTGTCTGCACAAAGGGCTTTCCCGCCTCACCAGATACCACTTCCCAACATCTGAGGTTGTCGAGGGACGAGGACTCCTTGTCCGAGATCGCTCTGGCGAACACCCTTGGTGCCGAAAGGAGGAAGCGAGTTTCCTTTGGTGGTCCTGTTGGATTCTGCCCCGGAGGCCAGAGCCGGCAATCGACAGGCAGGAGTCAGGACCGTCCCCCAAGCGAGTGAAATGACAACCCTGCTAGCCTCACCTCCGCCGCTAGCCTCGCACCCGGGCGCCACCTCGACCGCGCCAGGAAAAGCCCGCCCGGACGGGCCCGAGATCGATTGACTCGTCTGGGGGCCCGAGGAAGAGATAAAAGAGAGTGGGGTGGAGTTTGTTCCACATCATTACGGGACATCGATCTGGACCTGCGACGCTCTTAAGCCCTCCCTTCTCCACCGCCTCCCCCCCCCCCTTCCCCTTCAACCCCGGCGAGCCTTTTTATCTTTGACGCAATTTATCTCGCGCCGCGAGGGCTTGACGAATCACTGCTCGCGGCGAAACGCATTACACCGATGAGAAAACACGCATGGTACGAGAGGATTTTCGAGCAAAACACTTCATCAGGACCGGCTGGGGGAAAAAAAAACCCTGAGCTACAAAAGTTTATGTATACGTTTAAATGCGCTCCAAGCGGGCGTGTGCGTGAAGATAACGTAGTTTAGGCGCTAAACCATCTCGTGGAAGGGAGGGAGTGTTAGCGCCGATACTGAGAACGCTGTTCAGTCGGAAAACCACTGTTCTTTAATGCCTACGTATTACTAAACTGCTTCCCGTTTCTGCAGCCTCGAGGAAAAAAAAAACTTGTATAAAACGGTTATTCATCTTTATCACAGCAGTTTGTTACTATGTGTATAATTTGAGTCTCACAACCTTACTTATAGTTACTTTTAATTCCCAAGTACCTGGGAATAATAATGAAAACGAATGCTTTCAGTTTACTTCTCATTACAAATATATTCTTTAATTTGGTTTGCAAAGTTTCAGTGTTGAATTTTAAGTTTACATGAATTTCCTACCAAGATTTCACTTAACGCGAGTTTATTCCATTTATGGATAAAGATCTCGCGAGGCGAGCCAACCTTTTCGCCGTCGCAGACGAGGAAGGAAGGCGATGTTACCAGCCCAGCTTCATTAACTCGCCTCGTAATGAGAGTTATGTCGGCCGTTACAAAGATGAAGTGTCCCTCAGGTGGGGCGAGCCAGCCACAATTAACATGGCCTCATCACTATTCATGACGTCATTATCCTGCCAGCTTCTCAGCCCCGCCTCATTAGCGAGTAGCGACGGAGCTAAGGTCGCCCTTCAACTTGGCGCAGTGACGTCATTTCTTTGCTCGCACGCCCTAGCGAGAAAAAAAAAAAAGTTGAAAGGAGAAAGGAAGAAGAAACCAAGTTAAATAAGTTTTCACTGAACAACTCTCACTGCCATAAATAAACATATCGGACAGTAAAAAATACGTGAATATGAAGTTAGATATAAGGAGATTTTATTTTTATATTTACTCTAAGAGTAAACGGTTTCAAGGATCTAATAATTTGTGGATTCACGACCATGAATCTGAGTGAATGGGAACAATAATTTTGATGAATTTTATAGAGAAATTACTAAATATTTTTGTTCACTTCACTGTCATTGTTTATTTTTCATGTTTTCACGAAAACGGATTTTTAAAATAAAAATGAATTTTGTTATTATCCCCGTCTTTTTTTACTAAAAACATCCGACTTAAAATACTTTATACATTTTTAATATGTTCTATAATCATTCCATTACAAAATAAAATAGCTTACATTTTTTGGTATCAGTTAATAAAGTTTTAATTTATTTTGTATAAATGTCTAGCTAAGCGGAGATACTGTTTATATCAAATGTCACGCTAATCCACGAATCATACGTCACACAATTAGTTTTAATATATTTTCGACCAAACTTCACTCAGTAAAAAAATGAACGCAAACCTTTAATGTTTAAAAAACCCACCCTAAAGATAAGACTATCCTTAGTAAAAAAATGGAGTCATTATTTTAAAGAAAATAATTTTTCAGCAAATTTAGTATGTTATGTACTGATTTATAAAATCTGAGTGTGATGTTTTAGAAATTTACACTCTACCACGTTATAAAACGCTCATATTCACGTAATAAAGCGATTTTTATTTTTATATCCTGGTTCATAAGGTTTATGTGTGATGCCTCGTAAATCTAGGATGTTATTGTGAGTTCACGTCCCACTTTACTCCGAGCATAAAAACTAATATCTACTTTTTTTATCTTTCATACATATATAACTCCATATTTCAAAAGCAATAAATTTGAAACAATTTTAATACTTATTTAATGAAGCATAAGAAATCGTTTTTCATCCATGTACTGCTTATTGCTTGCATCCTTGACACGACAATAACACATTACGAAAAAAAAGATTATTTTTTTCATAAATGAAAAACGTTAAATAATTCTCATTTTTAAACGGAAAAAAATCTATATAGTTAATATAACTAAACTCACTTGTAGGACTTGATAAAAAAAATGCAATAATGTGCAGCTGTAATCAAGAAGAATGTTTTACAATTTTTAAAATGGTTACTTGCAAATGAAAGTAATACAAATATAAAAGTTTTGGAATAAAAAAATTATATTTTTTTAATTACCTGATAAAAATACACGTGTTGATAAACGAACGTAATTTAAATTTGATGCCACTTGGGCAACAGTAAACTACTAATACGCCGTAGAGTAATGAATACATACATATACTGGTACACTCAAAAAATGAATGTTTATCATACATATTTTTAAATTTAAAATTTGAAATTGGATATGACAACGAGATATTCTCCATTTGGGGCCAAAAGCTATTAATTATTTTTGCCCAATCAAACAATTCTGTACATTTAGTGCTAATCAAAGTAGTTTGAACCATAAATAAATACATAAATAATTAGACATATTCGTATAATTATACGATAAGAATTTGTTATAATGCGTTACTAGCAGAACTGTTTATTTCGTGTACTTTATGTTCCAGGGACTTCTTTATTGTGAAATTTAGAATGGGTTATTGATTCATATATGACTGTAAAGTATACTTATAGCAAGCTCAGACCACATTACCAAATTATAGGACTATGACGTCACATGAACTTTAAAGAGCTTCTCTGTGCACGCTAAAATAAACAGAAAACATAATCTAAACCTTTAATTTAAATATGGAAAAATAACTTATCTGTTATTTATTAATAAATTTTTTAGTTAATTTAGTAAATTCCAGTCAAATAACAAAGTTGTTGAAGTCGTATGTGTCACACATAGTGTCAATTAAAAAAAATATAAATAAATTAAATTATCATAGCTCATGTTAAATCGTAAACAGATTATCAATAAATTTGCAAAGAATCGCAGTTCGGTTAGTACTGCGTCTTGAACATGTCATGTTGATTTTGACGTATTTTTTTCATTACTTATATTTAAGGACTATTTATAATAATTATGTATTGGGTTCCTCGGGTTTGTTGCTCTCGAATAAAAATTTCAACATATATTTACTAAGCGTAATATCATGGGTGTAAAAAGGTACGCGAGTCGTCGTTTTTACCATCAATTGCATGACTTTATACATCTATGACAATACACTTATTATCTGTTGAAAATATTTATGGCAGAACAACAAATGCAAACGAGGCATTGGTTAAAATGAACCCGCCCCCCTTAAAATTTAATAACGAAAAAACGAAAAAAATCAACATGACGTGTAAGGCCGTAACGTTCATAAATTTGTTTTAAACATAAAACATAACTTTTTAATTTTTTAGGAGGGAAAACATTCTGGAAATTGATCATGTTTATGGTATAAACTACTCGTATGTATGTGTTTGATTGGTCTCGCTGAATAGTTTTAAAGCGATGCAAACAAAACAAAAAAAAATGGCCTGCTTACTGTGGGACCTATAGCGATGAAAATTGTAATAAATCGTATTTTACGACATATATTATTGGACTAAATTGACACTAAAATATATTTTTGGTGATGCAGAAACGATGTAAAAGACAAAAAAATTATAAAATAATTTTTGGTGCTTCTATCTAACGTAGTACTATTTTGAAAAAAATTATACGAAAAGTTATAACTATGTTACAATTTTATTATAAGTACTGGCTGAATAAAGGATATGCGATGAATTATACAACCCATATGCTTCGCTCAGTCAGCGCACATGTATGCATTTTGTTTTAAAATTATATTTTACCAGCGACCGGGTGCAATGCTGATACTAAATATACTACAGAATGTCTTTATATACAACGTTCACAGCTTTTTTGTAATTAGACAATACAAACATGTTTTCTTTAGAGGTTACTCTTGAAAGAGCGACATATAATTGGCCATGTGAAAAACACTCAACGCTCAAATCTAAGCCTGCAAAGTTGAAAGTTTCACCCTACGATTTATTAATGGTCATTGCAAAAAATATCTTTACCGGAAATTGTAGGCGTTTAAATTGTAACGGTAAATCCGATGATATCAGAGGAATTCGGGGAATCAATACATCTTCTCCGGTACCACATCCGGTGAGTATTGTGCACTCTATTATGAAACGTTTTAGTGATTTTACTAGAAAACGCGTGCCATTACAAAGTTTAGGTGGATTCAGGTTTCTTAATAAAATAACAGGACAAACTACTGTCCTTTCAACACCATTTTTTGAGGAGGGAGTCCAGACGGGTTCAAAGAATTAAGAAGCAATAATGTAGTACATTATTTTGATCTATCTCTTAGGGTTCAGCCAGCGTTTGCAATGTAAGCGCCAAAAAATGTGTTTATTTACGACACCACATTAGAAACCTCTAAAATTATCATTGTTTCTCTACTGCATTATGCATGTATTATACATATAAACATTTCTCTTGATTAACTCTATCTAATTAGAAAAACCGCATCAAAATCCGTTGCGTAGTTTTAAAGATCTAAGCATACATAGGGTCTGAAAGACAATGGAAAGCGAATTTGTTTTATACTATGTAGTGATACATGAAATATTTGGAGACCAAAGAGAAATTTTAAGCTCTACTACACCTTGAATAATTTATTTATATACAAGTTAATTTCTAATAATCAAATCAACAACCTTTTGAAATATTCCACAATGCATAAACATAAGTTTTGCTTAGAATCAATATTATAAAAACTAAGTTAATATCATTTATTACAATCTGAATACTAGTTTCGTAACCACAGCGCGGAATGCGATGCCCCTGGGTGATGGAGGGTATGTGATTCGCATGACAGCGCAGCCCTGCGTGTTGCAGTTGACGCGTTCTCCCCACAACGGAGGGACATTCACGGACGGTTTTCGCACGGAAGGAATGACCTACTGAAAGGGTGAGGAATGTTTATCAACGCCGTGGGTTTGCCACCATATATCCTGGTTTGCATTAGGTCCTATCCTCCCCATACCCCCTCATGAATTAGTACAAGTTTGTAATTACACATGGCGAGATCCCCCCCCTCCTTCTTTCTGACGCTGTTATGTGCAGGGCTGATTGTAACACCAACTCAGTGAAAGAATTTGATTAACTTCTCTCTGAACTGTAATTTTTCACTTTGCGTTATCAATTAAATGAACGAAACTCGCGTGATCGTCTAACAACGCAAGTTATATCATCCAGTGGAATGTTTTGTATTAACTTTTTAACTGTAAAGTTAAAATTGTCTGTATTCGTCACTGACACAATACAGATTATCAGCTAAATCGTGGATGTACGCCATTGTTCCCTGGAGAAATTCCAGCCTCATACTCCCATGCTCAGCATTACAACGTTACCTGGATCTGAAGTTGTTTTCATCGAAGCGAACAGGAAACGATTAAATTTATTCAAGAACGATCGTCGTATATTTTTCCGTGGTAAGCACGAAAAACCTTCATATTTCGTCAATTTATTTTCAAAGAGCGTATATAGACATTCATGTGTAGTTGTAATGAAAACAGTGTAAACTGGACTACTTTCAGTACTGCGAAGTTCGCTCGTTCGTGCGATGGACCGTATTTAGACACGTATGTAGGGGAAAGGAATGACTGTGTTCAGTGGCTTATTTTTATTCGTCGCGTTTTAAAAAACCAAAAGTAATTATTCTGGAATAACGTTTACTGTAAGTATATCAATAAATCATAAATATGTCACTTCTGGATTCATCATTTAAGCTAAATATCATAACCATGGAACTCATAGTTCTAAATTAGAGAAAAAAATTCGGATCAATATTTAATAAAATCATTGTGAAATATTAAAATTATTGATATTATAATTTTCTTCTGAGAATCATTCAAACCTTTAATAATTATACCACCAAATGTTTTTCTAAAAAAAAATCAGTTAATATTTCTCAATATTAAAACCAAAAATTATGTTTGAGAATGAAGTTCCGTCATTCATCCGGGAAGCGAAAGAGAAATATGATGTGTTGTGATGCGTTAAATTAAGACCACCAGCAATTTCACTCTGTTCCGCACTTTCATAATAAAACCTCTGACGGAGAGAAAGAGACAGACTGGAAGAGTGAGCGAGAGGTGGAGAAAAAATGAACGTGCTGGAAAAAATGTCGCGTGCAGAGCGAAGTGAGGTTTCAGATCAGTTTCGCTCGACACAGTTATCCAATCCGCTTATTGTGTTCACAGAGTCAGTGACGGCTACGCATATTCATTGAGGGGAACTGAGGATCTTTGGATGGACGTGATAAACCTCACCAATATTATACTACTGAGTGCAAATGCCACTTACAATCCTTGCGCATTACGTACTAATAATACATCCTATTACGCACTAATAGAACATGAGTAACGCTGGTGACTACACGCTTGCCTAGAATCACATTTATATCGCAGATACGTGTTTTTAGTTTAATATATATTGCCTATTGTTTTTGACTTTGGCAAACCATAATTTGAGAACATTTGGTTAAAAAAAATCCCAAAAATAAAATAATAAAATAATAAATTCTTTTTTGGCCGAGATGGAATACTTACTAATAAAGAGGTTAAAATATAATACACATATCCATATACACCCTATATATTACGAACGTATTGCAGCTGTTGCCAAAGAACAGTTCATAAAACTATAATACACTGAAAATCGATTACATCAGTTAATAAAGTAACCAATAAAATATCTGTAAATCTAGTTAACCAATTTCTTTGTTTTGTATTTTACATGAATTTTTACAAAAAATAGGGGGTTGTCTGTAAAGTCGGTTTACGGACGATAATTTTACGTGATAACGTAAAAAAAAAAAAACATTGATGAAAAATTGCATACTTATTAATTTTCAAATATTATTTACAGTTTTTGCAAATTTAATTTAAATAATTAGTTTAAATATAATCACGAAAAATTAGTTAAAAAAACCCGCCTTAACGTTTTTGATATTATAGAAGATTTTCTCGCACGGCGGTTGGCCGGTTCTTGGACGCTCGGCTCAGGTGGAACGTGACAATTTTTTGTGCGTGCAGCCGGCGTTCATCGATTTATAAAACGTTATCACGTCAAAAGTTCTCGCTAGTGGTGTGTAAACATCTAACCTCGGTAACGAATAAATTCATGTGTTCTCACGTTGAAAAAAAAAATCATATAATACGAATCTAGGACACGTAAATTAACGTAGAATATTTTTAAAAATGATCGAGCGTGATAAATATACGAGAGTACATATTTTAAGGAAACACGATAAAAGTTTTCTCGTTTTTTAAAATCTTATTATAATTCTGTTTAACAAGATGGTACTATTGATGTTTAAGGGCTAACCGAACAACAGGAGTGCTGAACACGTTGCACGTTAATGCCTCAGCTCTGTTCCTGTGATCGGAATTATCATCGCCTGCGTTTTTGAGGTTATACTCCTTTAAGCACGCATTACACAACGGAAATTTAACAGGTTGAAATTCAAATTCGCAACAATAGAGAAACTGACTTGATGAAAGCTTTTAGACATACGCCACTGCTAAAGCACATGTATGTCTGTAGAAGAAAACTACAAAAACACAAAAGACAAAAACACAAATTAAGCAAACAATTGCTGTTGTCAACAGGATATAAACACCACATAATATTACATAATAGGAATATGGTCAACAAACAAAGAAAATGGACTAACAGAACGAAAAAAAACCCACAAATGATGACAGCACAAAAATATTGACCAGACATACATGTGCTTTAGCAATGGCGTACGTCTAAAAGCTTACATCAAGTCATGCACTCCCATTGCACAAATCTTTCAAAGATAATAGTGAAACTGCTATAGCGTCGAGCCGAAGTCTTCAAGATGGCGGACCCAAGGGGGATGTATTAAGTGTATTAGTGTCCCAAAATAAACTTAACGGTATTGAAACTATCCTGGAATATATTTTGTATCATTGAATAGTCGTAACAAGATAAAATCGCAACTTAAAAAAAAAACTTTAATTTGTTAGCCATAAAAACTGGCATCAAAGATTTGTTAAACATTTTGTTGGTTCTATAAAGCATTACCAACGATGCGCTATTTTTGAAGTATTTTTTAAACTAAAAGTTGCAGTCCATTTTATACATTAAAACAAAGTTAGCCTGAAACAATTTAAAACACTTGTTATAACACTAAGTATATGTATGTATATTTGTTTTGGCTTAAACGACTGAAAACAGTCTATAAATACTTATTACAAACAAACCTTAACATAATTGAGTTGATTCAACATTTAAGATTTAACAGTAAAAATTTAATCACGATTTTTTTTTTTAAATTCGAAATGTATGTTAACAATTTGTGTCTCTACAGTATGACGAACACTCCGCTATCTCTACATTTCAATGTTATCTAAGGATTGTCTAAATTATAATGCGAATTTTTTAATTTGTCATTTTTATGACTCTAAATTATAACATAATGTGTTAAAGGATTGTTGTTTTATTTTTAAAAATATATTCGCAGCTAGTTCAATTTTTAAATTCCTATACGCGATGTAAATTCTGCGATGTTCACGAAAGCAACTTATACGGATGAATCACTTAAGTATGGAAATTTTTTTTCAAGATTTATGAGACTTCCACAGATGTTAGCACCGTGTTTCACATTTCCGTTCCAATTAACTTCCGTCCCATTAAATAATTTACTCCTACAAACTGTATAAAAAGAGCTAAGTTGTTTACACATCAAGAATAAGATTCTTATTTAATATTAACGAAACTCACGCGAAAAATTCTACGAGGCAAACAAATTAAGATAACAGACAGCGTTCTATTATTCACAATAATTAAGTTTAGTTCGCATTGAAACCTGGCTATTAAAAGCCTTTAAAAAATGAACAAAATTTAATCTGGAATAAATGTTAAATGAGCTAGAAACATTTCTTAGGCCCCTGACTCCTTGTAAAGTAATTGTTAGCATTTTTTTCAACAACCCGTAAGTACTGGCAATAAAACACACCTGCGCATGTATAAAATTGACTATATTTGACTTTAGAGGAGAAAAAAAACTACGTCTGTGTTAGTTCAGCGTCATTTGTCAATCAGATAGTCACAATAACTAGCGAGCCAAATGTTTTCTAGCAAATTAATTAAATTCTTTGAAATTTTTAGATTTCTTAACACTTTCATATTTCTTTCATCCTTTGACTGTACAATAGGAAATAATTGAAACTTTTCTACCGTATTAAAAATAACATGCATACGTAAACAGTCACTCAACGAATAGCTTATTACAATAAGGCAGGCAGGATACAGGAAGTAACATTGCACGATGATAACGATGCAACAAAAAAAAAGTTCAATTTCAAAAGTCCATATAATTTGTACGGTCGGAACGAAAGTAAAACGACAGTAAAAATAATAACACGCATGGTAATACAAAGCGTGACATTAATGGGGAAAAAAAATTCTGTTGTTACAATGGGTTCGCTTCGCTGTGCTGTGATCACTTTGACCAACCCCCACTTTTTTTTTACTCCTGCGTTTTCCCATTGTTTATGTAAACGCAATAAAGGCCCCAATGCGTCCTGCAGTGATTACCGATCCCGACTGTCGGACGGGAAATGCAGGCGCGACCCCCATGCTGCCTCAGCGCCGTGGGAAAGGGGATTGTCCGTGCGTTATGTCGGATTTCGCTCGCTCCGCGAAAAAAATACCAGTGGATTCGCCTGCGGCAATATCAGCCATCCCGTTAAGCGGCAAACCCGCCCGGCTTAGCACGCGAATCTTGCGAAGAGCTAATTTCCAAACGTCGCCCATACCAGCCTGAGAGCCCCCCCCCCCCCCCCTAATTTCTTGTGTTGCGGATTTAAAATTCTTTCTCTGGATACTTGGCCACAATTAGTACAGGAATGTCACTAACTCAGATCAATGTCAGAAAAATTCAGTTCTTATAGCTGCATACGTTTTACAATACCACACTGAAACTATATCTAAAATAATTCGCCTAATTTTACCACAATATTCTATATTTTAAATATATATATATATATATATATAAATACTTTTGACATGCTTAGTCATGGTTATTGGAAATATTTGATTGTTAGCCTCATCTAATTGTTAATTTAATCAAATCATTATTCTGGGAAACCTAGAAACCATTGTTCGTACATTTTTTCAGTTAGGTTATGAAAAAATATAAACTGCTATCTTACCAAACCGTAAATATCTAAATAAAAAATACGTCATAAAATTATATTCAACTTAGTTCGTCACAACAATATATTTAATGGAAATATAAATTTCAATGTATAAAATTTGTAAAACAATTATTTATAATTTGAAAAACAGAGTAGATTTACACGGCACATAAAATTCTGAGTGGCTAGTATCCAATACGATACATATATTAATTATTAGTACCTATATTGAACAGACCGTAAATGAAGCTACTGAGATACATGTTCGGCACTTATTTAGAGGAATTTACTTATTACATCTCTCTTGGGTTTAGCTATAAATTAATTTCTCCAAATATTTAAGTATGTAGCCTCGCAAAGTTTTAATTGTACACATATATTAAGTTTCGTACACACACATGACGTTAATGATATTATCGTGAAAAAGAATGCATAACGTATTGAGTTAGTAACATGTGTTAAACTTAAGCTATATAAGTTTTTACTGTTCCATACCAGTAACTGTAGTTGTCCTTTGGTGTTGAAAACGCGAAAAAAAAAAATCAAATCGGTAAACAAATATTGTAAACTGGAATCATTGACAGACCTTATAGGAGTGATTAAGAATCGCTGTCCAAGCGAACACCTTTAAACTTTAGGTTAATTTTATTTGCGAATTGGAATCAGCACAACTGAATAATCAGTCAGTAAAATTATTTATTTAATTATATGTTTAAAGTTTATAAACTACCCATTCATATGGATATCATGTACTTCATATAGATTTCTATTAATAAAACAATTTATCGACGGGAAATTTTAAAGTGAATATATTGCTTACGGGGATGAGATAAGACAATGCATCAGCTAATTTGGAGTTTTATTGTCCACCTCGGACGCACTTGTTCGAGCTAATGATTTTCCTGTTTCACCGCACGGCCCCACGGGGCCAGTGCATGCGTTCCACCAGCTTGTTTTCGGGTTCCCAGTTGTTTTTTTTTTCTTCCGCCACAGGGGATGGGATGGGGAGCTGTTTTATCTCCCTCTTCCCCCTCCCCTCATCCTAGGAGTCCCAGCCTCGACTCTGCTCGGTAGCTGTGCTGTGCGGCCATGCGCTTCGCCGAGCGAGTGTTTGTCTTCGCCCCACCCCGAGCAGCCTCCTGGGAATTCCAGCTACTCCCTCCCCCCCCCTTCCAGACACACGGCGGGAAGGCAACTGAGGGGTGCGCGCGGACGTGCGAGGAAGCTCGTCGTCAGGAATGTCCTGGGCACAGGAGAAGGATGCGGGGTTTGGGGTCCTTCCATAGCGCCGCCAGGCGGCGGCTGAGAAGGGAGTGAGTGAGGGAGGTGGCCGAAAGCAGGCGGCTTGCTGTAAAGTCGGGCCGAGGCGATATCAGATACCTCGTTGGCCACTGCGCGTTCTTCAGCGCGCGGGATGCGCCTAGCCGAGGGAGCAAAGCATGGGGGGTGGTCGCGGGAGCAGCCGGACGGTAAAACACCCTCCCCCGACGTGCGCTGCTTGTACGATGATTCGGTGATGTTTCACCTCCTCCTTCTCCCTTTCTCCTGGGACTTCGCCCTGACCATATGACATGCATACAACAACGTTGCGTGAGACATCCTGCACGAATTTTCATTTTAATTCCTATATTAAAAAAATAGTTGTCTGTAAAGTCGGTTTACAGACGATAGTTTAACGTGACAAAGTCATAACAAAACATTGATGAAATGATTGCACACTTTTATGAATAAAATTGAATCATTTTTATTTTAATAATAAAAGAATAAATACTTGAAATTATACTAGCAATCAGATTTTTAAAATGCAAAAATAATTAACCTTTATTGACGAAATTGTTGTTGTAATAAGCAATGAAAACCACATTAACTTTTCACTTCACTTTATAAACAGTCGACGAAAGAGTTCACGTGTAGATGTAAGTTGTGTGCTGCCGCTGTCTTTCTTCTCCTCGGACGCATAGGCCAATCGAGTGGAAGAGAGATATATGCGGCGCAAGCGTACAATGAGCGTAACGGGACACAGCGTAACGGAACAATGTGCGTAAACGGGGCACTTTTTCGTGCGTGCAGCCAGCGTTCATCGATTTATTAGACGTCACGTCAAAAACATCTTCAGTCCAGTGAAAATCAAAAAAAGTAACTGTGGCCCCAGCAAATTATTTTTCTCTGAAAACAACGTAATTCGAATTACATATTTCTTATCGCGTTTTGCAGAACTACTGATTCCCCCCCCCACCCAGTTTAGTTCACTGGTTCGCTTGTCAAAAGCAGATCGAGTTTTCCACGGGGTAGCACGTCATTTTTGGAATCGCTTACATATTTGTCGCCTCAACAGTGAATGCAGAGTAGTTACCCCTAGTTGAAATCTTCTTGTCTACGTCCTTTGAAAAAAAGCGTGAATGCCAATTGTGAATGGTCGTTTTCGTACTGTAAACGCAACGGCAGCACATAAGGATTTACTGAATGTGGAATTTAACCCCGCTGTTAAAAAAATGCAATAATGGAAAAGGGAAATAGCTAGCTCCAAGCAACAGCAAGATCATCACTCAAGGAGCAGAAGTTGGAAATGTTGGATAAAACTACCTCCTTGGCAACGACGTAACATACAGTCTCCTCTAAAAAATAATTTTGTCCATGCATTCTACAAGTGTTCGTTCAGAAACCATCGTTGCTCCTACACTGGAACGCTACTCACACGCCGGACAGTTGACGAAATCGAACCAGGCCCGGCCTAAAGTGCTTCCCAAGGCTGGTACACTTTGAAGTTGGAGCTGGACATTTTAGTTATTGGAAATAAAAGATAAATTATTTTTAAAGGGAACTTAAGGAATGAAACCACAATTTTATAAAATAAAATAATATAACGACTGTGTTATACACATATTTGCAATAAAACAATTCTTCAGCTCCAAATTCAAACGCCAATACCACTCTTGGGAAGCACTTTGAACCCTGAGACGTAAATATGTTTTAAAGTTTTTTTTTCCCGTGACGTACTTGCGGCAGAATTTTGTCGGTTGAATTCAGACTCATCCTGTGCACATTCCGCATTACACGTGCTTTACGGCGCTGGTCTGGCCACTGGGAGGAAGTGAACTAACACTGCCCGCAGGATGACCAGAGTCCGGAGGTCCAGTCGTGCTCTTGGTGACGGTGGACGAGCGAGTGCCCCCAGAGACAAGCGTCTGCCCCGGCGGCCGAGAGGGACGCCAGGCGTCGCTGGGCCCGGGGGAGGAGTGTCTGCTGGAAGTACAGGTCAGGAGAGAGTAGAGGGGAGGAGTGTCTGCTGGAAGTACAGGTCAGGAAAGAGCAGGATGAGTAGTGTCTGCTAGGAGGAAAGGGCAGGAGAGAACTGGGGGATAAGTGTCTGCTAGGAGGAGAAGGCAGGAGTGTCTCCTAGGAGGAGAAGGCAGGAGTGTCTGCTAGGAGGAGAAGGCAGGAGTATCTGCTAGGAGGAGAAGGCAGGAGTGTCTGCTAGGAGGAGAAGGCAGAAGAGTCAGCTAGGAGGAGAGGGCAGGAGTGTCAGCTAGGAGGAGAAGGCAGAAGTGTCAGCTAGGAGGAGAGGGCAGGAGTGTCTGCTAGGAGGAGAGGACATGAGAGAATAGGGAGAGAAATATCTGCTGCGTGGAGAGGGTAGTAGGGAAGGAAAGAGCAGGACGAGAAGTGTCTGCTAGGAAGAGAGGGCAGGAGAGGCAGGAGAGAGCAGGGCGAGACCATCTCCAAGTGGTAGGTTGGCCGAGGAAGGAGGGCGTAGAGGTATTCGCGGCCACGGATGTAATTAATGGCGCGGCTTTATCTCGTCCTTTGTGTACACGGCGTCGAGGCGTCGGGGCGTCGATGGGGGAGTTGGAAGGGAGGAGAAGCAGAACAGCGGCGCTCTCACTGGGCGGAGGTCACACCCGTCACACCCGCTCCTTCCCTCACAACACCCACACTGATCCGAGCACTTTCTGCCTGTGAACTCGGATACACTCGCCACCCAGTTTGTTTGGAATGAGCTCAAATATGTTCATATATTCATAAAAGTCCCTTTGACCGCGTGCTGTTGTAGTTACTGGCCACATTCAGCCATGTTAAATTTACGCCCCATACTTAGCAGATTAACTTTAATGTAAGGGTACTTTATAGCTACGCGCCCTTAGAATAGTTATTGCATTTGGCGTTGGAATTTTAAAAATCCCAAATTTACAAAAATTCAATTGAAAAGATTTATTACTTATTTGTTACACATTTAGTCACACACTCGAAATCACGCAGTTTAGTTTCTTAGTAAATCATGACTTAGTTGCTTTAATTGTGTCAAAAATATCCTAATTTAAAAAAGAAAATATATATAATCTTACAAATACTCAGTTGAACATGACTGACACTAGGATACTAAACATTAGGTCCTTACAAGTGTAAATTATCCAATGATCTATAATGACGAGGATCAGAACCCTAATAAATTCTCAAAACTGATCAATTAAAGGTTAAACTCACTTCCATGGCTATGAATCGTACAAAAGGCTGTTATTAACTACTCGATTAAAACATTTAATGTCGCTTGTAATCACCTGTATCCCATCTAACATATTCGATGATTATTTATTATTTATTTCCCACAACTAGCAAACTTAAGAAAAAACGGATTTTAGTGTAACACCATTAGTGCACCATATCCACCTATGTATTTCGTTGGATCAAAAGTTTAGTAATATATATATTCAAGCTGTGAATTTTCAACAACAGTTAACTTCCTCGTCGAAACACAAAACTGTGATTTTGCGTAAGGCCACGGCAAAACATAAAGTCATCACCATGGGTAACGAATAACGAATAAAGGAGTGACAATCTTGAATATAATTGATAGGAAAATGCAGCTTTCGTGTGATTAAGACTGATTTGAAAAAAAGTTGCTAAGTTTCATTCATCGTAAAAAATAGAGGATGAAAAAAAACACGGAGCTTAATAAATTATTAAATTATTTTAATTATAAACTATTTTATAAGTTATAATTTCAAGGCTGAAAATTTTGCAAACGAAAATTTGTTTCCTCAGGAACTGTCGTTGCAGTGGGACAGTTTTTTTTGACGTGACAATGTCTAATAAATCGATGAACGCCGGCTGAACGCTCGAAAAAGTGTCCCGTTACACACATTTTTCCGTTACGCTGTGTCCCGTTACGCTCATTGTACGCTTGCGCTGCACCGGCAGAAGTGAAATCTTAAAACTTTGTTTATAAATGTGTAATATGAAATAATTTCTACGTCAAATTAACGTAAGAAAATGAATCCTATTTCTAGTATAATTTCAAGTATTTATTATTTTATTATTAAAAAAAGTAGCATCTGTCAGCGAGTGCAGTAATAATAGGTTATGTTAGATATTTGATTACAATTTATTTATATTAAAACTTGTTCATAATTATATTTAAACTTTATAGCTAAACACCAGTTTTTAAAATTAATTACAAGTCATCTACACGTGAACTGTTTCGTCGACTGTTTATAAAGTGAAGTGAAAAGTTAATGTGGTTTTCATTACTTATTACAAAAACAATTACGTAAATAAAGGTTAATTATTCTTGCATGTTAAATTCTAATGACTAGTATAATTTCAAGTATTTATTCTTTTTATTATTAAAATAAAAATGATTCAATGTTATTCATAAAAGTATGCAATCATTTCATCAATGTTTTGTTATGACGTTGTCACGTTAAAATATCGTCCGTAAACCGACTTTACAGATAACCAATTTTTTTTTTTTCCGTTGCTTCGGAAGCGTGAGCGGACAGATTCACGAGGTCGGAGTTGACGTGTCTCTCGTAAAAGACGTAACCGTGGGTGGCGCGTCACCTCTCCGAGTCGAACTGCAGGGGTCGACAACATTAAACACATTTTATTTCCGCGCGAGACTCTTCCCCCCCTTTCCGGAGAATTTTACAGCAGCTGTAAATAACCTCCAGGCTCCTGCGGGGACGGCGTATATGCAACCAAGCGACACGCCGCTGCGTGGCGTGCGGCATAACAAGACAGGGGCTGACAAGTCCTATCCAGCTCCAGATGTGTGCCACTCGCGCAGCGGTAGTCACGCACAGAATACATTGCCGTCGGCTTTTAAAAGAATTTCTCTTGGGAAAGGGTAGAACCGTTGAAAAGACACGGAGTTTGTTAGAAAGAGCGCTGTTTAAAGTTAAACAAATAATGTGCCTTGAGTCAATCTCGGGACGGTACACAGTCATAAACGGTTTACACGAATGTTTTGAAAATTTTAATATTAAAATGATTTTGTTTTAGATAAATGGTAAATTTACATTTCAAATTGAGATTTTAATATTAAGGAAAATTTTAAAGATTTTTTAAACTATTTTATTTGGAAAATAAAAGAAACACGTTGAATAGATGCAGAGAAACTAAAGACTTAAGATTGATTTAAGGATCGGTCAAGACTTTATTTATCGTGTCAACGCAGTTTATGTTAATATCAACGTAGTGTCTAGTCAAAAAATATGTTTGTTTCCACTAACGTTTAACTAAGTTGAATTTCGTATTTTACCAGATTTGCTAGATATTATTATTGCTATTGATTTTAGCAGAAAAATTAATAAAACCATATGAATGTTTATAAAAAGACTAAAATGATTAGTTCTTTTACTAGCTTTTAATTATTTACAAAAAATCTCATAATTGGCTCTAAACTGATATACGCCAATTTCTACATATTCGGGCCGGACTAAATGAAACCAAACAAAAAAATTAATATAGAAATTGTCGTGGGTAGTTTTTGAGTGTTAATTATTGGTGTCCATTATATTTTATTAAGCTTGTTCGGTTTCAGAAATATAATAAATTATTTTAAAAGCATATTTACCCCTTGTTTACCACTTTAGGGATGGAATTCTGTATTTAAACATAGCCTAGTTTCTAAGTTAGCCAAAGAGCTTTTCATTAAAAAAAACTTTGTCAAAATACGTTCAGTAGTTTTAGATTAATTCTCTAAAAATAACACAAACAGACAAAAATTTTAAAAACTATTTTTTTGAGTTCTCAATAATGTAAATAGCCGTTTTCTGTAATGTTTTTATCATTTCATCCACTGTACAGATTTTTTGCCTCGAACAGTTTAATTATTAGAAAATATATTTGACTATAGCTGCATATTGCTGAAGTTTATGTTTTAAATTACGCTGTTAGTAATATTTATAAATTTCTATAACACTGGAAAATTTTAAATTTCATTCATATTGTATAAATGTACTAAACGAATTAGGGCAGATTATAATTATTTCTTAACTAACCATTTTTTTTGTTACAAGTTACAAAGAGATCTCCTGAATTCAGCTCGTGGGTTTGCCATTTTATATTTTATTATTTTTAATTTGTTTCATTTCTTTGGTGTCTACTAATTAATTTCTGTGGTCTTGCCCTTTTGTAATCTTAGTTTTTTTTTCCAGTGGTAGGTGCTAATGCTGATTACTTTCTTATTCTTCGGCAGGATGGTAGTCGAAAAAAGGAGAAAATAAATCCCAGAACAAAAGGTTTTTGCGAAGGCATGACTCCGTTTTTCTTATTGTCGCTGCTGCCGGCGAGATGGATTGTCTGGCTTCTTTGACGTAGACCCGGAGTCCTTAACGGGAACTCCCCCCTCTTTGCGTCGTCAGCTTAAAAGGAGAAGAAGCCACTGCGCTGTCACGAAAATTTCGCGCTTCTAAGGGTAATTCCCTTGCCTTGAACACGCGGTTGGCAGAATTGCGTCAACAAGCACTAATTCGCTTTTGTCGACTACCACGTTAAAGTTTTTCCCTAATTGCTGAATGAAAACCAAGTTTGCTGCATGGAGTTAAACATAACTTATTTCTACAGACGTCGTACGAGTTAGCGTCTTTTAATATGTCTGCAGTAATTTGGGACTCATTATTTATGAAGGTCCGAAAGCGGAAACGCAACGATAACACATGGAGATAAACTAATTAAATTTAATTTACGTAAACTTTTCACATATAAGTAATCTGTTAGAGCTATTTGAATACATAAATTACCCATGAAACGAATTTCGTAACAATCCTTAAATGAAAGAATAATCAACCAAAACACATAAATAATATAGCCTTAAAAAAAGCATGTGACAAATGAAAAAAGTTAAAAAAATATAACTAAAACATAAAATTGACATTATAAAACTTAACTTTTCTAAATTAAAGAGCAGAATAATACTTTCAAAAACTTTTTAAAATAAGCGCCAAAACCAAAATAAAAATACAGTAATTAATGAAATGAATATCTATTATTGAGAGGATATCTGCAACCAATCTTTCTGTTATAGCATCTGAATGTTCTGAATGTTCTTATGCATTATAAATGTACCGTATATTATTATATAAACAACGATTTAAATCTCACATACTAAGTTACACATATGTTATTATTTACGCTGAAAAAAGTAATAAATAAATTACTTGAATAAATTGGTTCTAATTGCTCATTAATTATATAAATAAATTTTCCTTTTGTAAAGATACTAGCTAATAACCCTGGGATTAATCGCGAGTTTTTAGGGTATTTATGATATTGCACTATTTTAAGAAAACTATTTAAATTGAATTGTTTTATTAAATAAATATAAACTATAAATTTTCAAGTGTATAAAATACTTTATTCATAACAAAACCATTTTAAAACGATATCATATAACCTTTTAAAGTTTTTATTAATTTTTTTAATTGATCAGTATATATTATTTGTTAATGCTAAAACCACATTTAAAACCTTTCACCCATTAAGAAGAGGAATTCCAGGAAGTAGTAAAAAATAGTTTCTAATTAATGCATGTTTATAAATTAAATCGCATAGCTAACATCCAGCTTGATTAGTTTCAGAGACATTACTTATATAATAAAACTAAACTGACCCGCATTTTCTCACCTTTTGCGGTGGAAAAAAGAAAAAAAAATTGGTAAAGTTAAATATTATGCTATGAAATAATATTAGGTACGTTATTCTTGCTCAGTTTCTTACCTCCAGCTTAATTTACATGTGTGTATATATTTCATTACTTTAAAAACTAAGGTACCAACGTTTCACTGCATTTGGGGTTTAATTTCGTAGAATGATAAAAGCACCCTACGTAATTAACTATTTAAGTTATTCATGCTCAGTTAATTACTTCCAGGTTTATTTGCTATGGAGATATAATTTTTCACGATAAAAATTTACCGCCTTTTTACCCCCTCAAAAGTCTAAATTCTATAAGTTATGCTTGTTGGTCATTCTTAATTTCTTACACTTAGATATAGTATATTTGGAAGATTGCATTTTTTTTCTTTAAATCATAATTTCCCATTTTACACCCTTTAGGGCGGGAAACTTGCAAAAGTGGTAAAATAATATTGTATGGTTTATTTTATTATTATAACCAAAAGAAATAGATCTTTCTTAATTACTATCTAACATAATATTTTGAAAATATATTAAAACTTACCCCCTTTTTACCCCTTTAAAAGACAAATTTAAATAAATGCAAGTTGCTCTTTCTAAGTTCCTAACCTTTTTTCTAACATAATCAGAAGTATTCATTTTTGGTTTTAAAAACATAACTACCCTTAACCCAAAATTACCCCTTACGGGTTGAATTAAGCAAAATCGTACAATTGTGGTTGGTAGTTTTCGTATGTTTACTATTGGTTATAATGCCTGATTATGTTCGGAGATATAATTATTTATCTTCAAACAATATTTACC
This sequence comes from Bacillus rossius redtenbacheri, assembly GCF_032445375.1. Lineage (NCBI taxonomy): Eukaryota > Metazoa > Arthropoda > Insecta > Phasmatodea > Bacillidae > Bacillus > Bacillus rossius. Next base: position 45,953,437 of record NW_026962011.1, on the reverse strand, counting down.
ACTTTTTCACTCCTTAGGGCTAGAAGTTTTCAAAATCGTACAGATTTGGTTTGTACTTTTAGATGTTTATTATTAGTACCACCCTTATATATTTTCGTATGCTTGATTATATTTGGAGATGAATTTTATTATTTTAAAACCAAATTTACACACTTTTCAACTACTTTGTGGTTGAATTTTGCCAATGGTAAAACTGTGGTATGAAGTATACGTGTGCTTTTTATTGGTACCCAATTAATTAATTTTCTTATACTTGATTAGATTAAGAGATATAATTAATTAAGTATATAAAAATGGTATTTGACCCTTTTTCATCCCATTAGGGGCGAAATGCAGTAATTATATATAGCATAATTTTTAAGATATTCAACAACAAAACAAAAATTACAAACAACAAAAATTACGTCAAAATCCTTCAAGTAGATTTCTATTGATGTTGAAACAAACATTCGACCAAACAGACAAAAATTAAAATAACTATATTTTTTAGTTTTAAATAAGGTATATACCCATTAAAAATTATTTTTTTAACATTCCATACAAAATTACGGACTTTTGACCTCACAAATTTTAATTATTAGTATATATTTGAAATAGTATCATGGCACGATTGTCGTTGTCCGTGATTGTAGTTGTACTCGCAACGTAACGAGCTGTGGTTATCGTTTGATTTTCATTATTGAAAGATAGAATGTTTTTTTTAGATAAGTTTGTAATGCAGAAAATTAATTCTAGTGAAATTTTAATCTTGTATACAAATAGATTAAATTTATTTTGATGTGATTCACGGGTACCCATATAAATAGTGGGAACTGTGCATTTGACTAATTCGTAGATACCCAGTATCACAATTCTGAGTGATTGGCATGCAGGTGCGGAACGCTGCTTATCATTTGATTTGCGTTGCGATATGTGGCCGCAGTATCACGCGCGGTGAAATAGATAACTTTAAACCGAAGCTTCGAAAATCCTTGCAATTCCAACTGGCAATTTATATGAAACATCGCCAGCATATGCAGAGTATAGGCAAACATGTCAGAGAAATACCATTTTTGAAAATTATTGCGGTGAGCTCTCAAGCGATGTTCTTTCGTATGGTTGAATACGGAACCCTACATTTCTGGCATTCTTGTCTAGCTTTCCCAAGGCAATAAGGTTTACCCGTAAACACATATTAACGAAAACTATAATTTTCTCCAAATTAAAAAAGTTTAGTGTTTAAAGATGAAAGTTATGGGTAAATATTTGAAGAATTTTCTTAGAATGTCTACTATATGAATTTAAAAGAGGATTAGAATTTGGCTTAGGTTGAGGCACTATTGCAAAGAACTTGCTAAAGAGCATATGAACTTTTTATGTTGGTTTATAGATGCAATATAACAATATGCAAGCATCACATAAGTGTGTGTTTTTAGAATTTTGTTATAATTTTTATTTAAAAATATAGATTATCAAGCATTTAAAATTCTTGTAAAACAAAAGGCACGACCTATATTTAAGTTTAAAAAACTCTTGTATAGAAAAGTTTGAAAATTAAGAGCAGAAATGTTTCTAATAAAATTACCCAGATCAAAGATCCATTTAAATTTACGTATCGGTAAACATATTGGCTACTGAAACTGATGCTCATACAAAAATTTTAAATTAAAGTCATAAAAACTATTTAATAAAGTTTTAAAACAAACAACTTCTTCAAGAGTATTTTTTTATATATTGCAAATATTTAATACATTTAAATAGTTAGAGCACACTTACGTAGAAAATAACAATGATTTGATTATATATTGTAATATTTCAATACAATGTAACAGCACAAACATCATGGCAGTAGAAAAGGCGCTTAATTAAGCAAATTCACAAAGTGTATGCTTTGACCACTGTGTTGGTAGATATAACAAACTCGTACTTTAGATGTTGACATAGACTCTGAATAAAGGAATTAACTACTCGTACATACATGATGGGTGGTAAGGTGACAAGACTGCACAGGACTTCTAGTAGTGGCAGCCAGCCTTTTCAGCTGAGCTAATTTGAATACGAGGACATACCCCGAAACCTCCGCCAGCATCCGTAAATTTTATGGGATACGTATGTTCCGAACAAAAATATGTATATACGAACGCGCTCCACAAATATTAAAGGCCACCGCAGTGTTTAAATCCACACAGGTTTAATGTTTTTTTGCCACCAACAACGGACCGCCAGCCAGCGGCGATGCGATGCCATAACGTAGCGTATTTTCAAAACAATGTCGTGGGATAACTGCGTCGGCGCAGGCGCAAACAGAAGATTAATGAGCAAACTGGACGGAGCCTGTTCGCAACTGCGGGTGGAGAAAAATAAAAGTTACGTTAAACTCGGCCACACTCGCCGTATTTACTTTGTTGATAATAAATTATTTTATTCATAATATTATTCAGCTTTATTTATTTATTTTTTAAATTTTACCCGAATACAGTTTCATTTTTGCTGCCAAACTTCAGGGAAATACACACTAATTTCTTTTATTTTTTTTCCTCTTTCACCACACACACATGTATAGTTACATGCTTTCATAACTTGAACGTTTATTCGTATAGCACGAGTAAATATTATGCATGAGACGAGTCTGTATGTAGAGAAACACCAACAGAAGTCCTCTTCATTTGAATTATGTAAAAATGTACGCTACGTAGAGCGATATAATATTACAGCTTGTGGACATTTTTTATTTTAAAAATGAACACGCATTTGAACTAGCACTACTATTGTTATGCAGAAACTCGATGTTCAACAGTATTGAAACTACACTGCTGCCTTTATTGATCCCGTAGCTACACCGGGAAATGTCAGGGGTAGAATGCATCCCGCAACTCGCGGATGGTTGCCGGCGCAACATATATGCTAAGATAGTTAGCACAGAACATTCGACGTACGTACGGTGGGGGCAGCTTTAGTTAGCGTTAGTTCGCCGTGGTACAACACTTCCAGACCTTTAAATTACGTTAAACGAAAGTTAAACTTAAAGACGTTTGGAGTGGCTTAACTTTCACAAAATTAAAAAAAATGTACATATCATACTTTTAGCATAATTAGCTTGTTGCAAATTTGCATTTTTAACTTTTTTGCAGTATGGAAAAGGAAAATGAAATGGAATACAAAACAGTAACTTTTTATTTTTAAAGTAAATTTTACTCTCTGCTGTTTTACTGTGACATGGTTTAATTTCGTTCAGAAAAATAATTAATTTACCTGGTATTATAAAATTATCTGAATTGTTATGAATTTAATAGGATGAATAAAATTAAATAAATTGTTATGTAAGAATTTTAAACCATACCAATCAGAAGCCACCAGCATTGCTTTTAAACCCAAAAAGTTTCAGTTTTTGATTCAATTTGAATCTTCTTATCCATACTGCATAAAAGGTTAAGAATTCAAATTTTCAATATTTTTTCTTCATATTGTTGAAGTTCGGCCACTCTACAAGTCTACAAGTTTAACCGTGTTAAACATAAAAATTAAAATGACCTGGAACGGGACATAAACACTTCTTAAAGTAAAATAGAAGTTAATATTTATAACCTTGCGTTAGCGAATAGCACGTAAAAAATTCATCTAAAATTTGCTTGTTTAAAAAGTGAAGAATGACATCAAGAAAACTAATTTTCCCGTAATGCATCGAGGTGGCGCAATCGGCAGAGCCGTTCTGATTTCCATTTCTTCCTCAAGTTTCCTGAAATCACTCCATAAAAGCTAAGTGATGGTTGTTATTATTAACCACTGAACGTTGCCGATTATTGTCCCAAATTCCCACTGCTTTGTGTTCGTTATCAGACCGTTTCCTACGATCTCGATTTCGACAGACGTAAAAGATGGAATATAAAATATTTCTAATGTGTTCGTTACGAAGATATGGTACAGAGATTATTTTTTAGTAAAGGATCGTTTAGCGCACACGCGTAACTACTCCGCACGCAAAATGACGGAATCGCAGTACAGGAGCGTCACTCGAGAGATCGTAGATTCGACGAGGAGTTCGAAGGAGTAATTTAGTGTTGCTCTTAGCGCTGTTGCTTCTCCCACGGCTCAGATATATCTCCGCTCGTACGAAAAAAAAAGAGAGAAAGATGGGCGCCATTTTGAAGGGGCGTGGTCGTAAACTCGGGCCCCCGCGAGGCCTGGGGCGAGGTCTGGCACTGGCCTCGCGGCCGTTAGCGCCGGAGCTGGCGAGGGACCAAAGTAAATAAGATGCTGCTGCTGCTTCTGACCCCCCTCCTTCTCCGCCACCCCCCCCCCCCCCCCGCTCCCCGCCCTCACACACACACGCGCGCGCACACACGCCGACACCCGGGGGACTCGTTTGTCGGCTCGCCGGAGAGTAGCAGCCTCGGGGCATCAGCGCGACCTCGTCCCACCCCCCTCCGCCCTCCGCCCAGTCCCCCTTCCCCTCCGCCCAGTCCCCCTTCCCCTCCGCCCAGACCCCCTTCCCCTCCGCCCAGACCCCCTTCCCCTCCGCCCAGTCCCCCAGGGCCGGGTTCACAAACCACCGCAAGAAACGCAAAAATTTTCAGTGGCCAACAATTTGGATTACTACGCAAGGCACAACAGTTCAACGGTAAGTATTGTTCAAAAATTGCGGACTTTCGACAGCCGCATTTAAAATAAAGTGTTCTGAAAAACTTTCAAAGACGCTGACGTTATGTGCATTGAATCCCACCATTTTTTTATTATTATTTACTTAATTTTTACTGTTGATAAGCTTTCACACAGTGATAGAAAAAAAATATATATTTAAAAATAAAATTATTGACCATTTCTTTTGTTTTCGTGATAAAATATGAATCAAACAAAAGAAGACAGTAGTTTAAATGTGTGTTCTACAGTTTTACAGTTCTTAAGCTGTAGTGTTGGTGACGTATGGCGACTTGCGTGCTTGATAAGAGAATGTGACTTTCTTGCAGTGGTCGCGTCGTTGCACTCCTCTCGTAGTCGTAAACCCGGTGCCGGACCAGCGAGCGCGCACTTCCTGGCTCCGTGCCACGTGACCTCGGAGAGTTCGACCATTCGGAACCCTCGAGATCCAGCGACCTTGTTCCACGACTGACTGACTGATCACCGCTCCGCCTGAACACTCGGTTTTATATACCAACATTTATTTATTCGCCCCCCAACGTACAGTTATTCAAATATTTTTTGATACCGCTTGCAGTAAAGCTTCCTTGTTAAACTTTTGACGTGACAACTTCTAATAAATCGATCACGCCAGATGCACGTACGACAAAGTGTCCCGTTAGGCACATTGTCCCGTTACGCTGTGTCCCGTTACGCTCATTGTACGCTTGCGCCGCATCTATCTCTCTTCCACTCGATTGGAACCACCATCGATTTGACTTTTTCGAGGCACATTAAACTTGAAACACTCCCATTCGTTTCCTACTTTTCCTATCATCGTCCTATCCTTAACAGAATAACACAGATTGGAAGAAGTTAAATAGCAAACATGTATAAAAGTTATAGTTAAAATAATCTCTTCGTTAAAGTAATAAACATATTTGAATTAATGAGTGCAAATAACAGTAAATTTATCAATTAAATTGTAGATTTCATTTCACTCCTACTTTGTATCCATACGAAATAGTGATAATTCAATAAAAACGATTCAATTTTATTCATAAAAGAATGCAATAATTTTATCAATGTTTTGTTATGACGTTGTCACGTTAAACTATCGTCCGTAAACCGACTTTACAGACAACCAATTTTTTTTGGATTTTGACACGGCACATGGCTCAGCTTTGGCTACTTGTTATAAGTTAGCACTTGTGAACTGGTTGTGGTTTTCATGGCAGTTGTGGTCTCCCGCGGGAAATAATAAGTTATTTCCTCGCGGCGCCCACAGACAAGAGCCTGTTAGTGACTATGTGGTTGGGACAAGGCATAGGAGATTTGGGAGAAATGAAATATGCCTTGACATGCCAAAAAATTGGAACGAACAGTTGAAAATTAGAATTACAGCAAAAAAGTTTAAAAATTATCCGAGATGGCGTGGGATCCCCCTTTAGGGCGGTCGGACGTTCAGATTACAGCGGGCAGATTACATTTTGAGTCGTTTTCGGGGAGCAGGAGCTCGAAGCAACGACCCTCCCAGTGATGAGCATCGCGCGTCAGCAACCACCGTCCCAGAGCATCCTCGTCGACAAATTAGTAGAGACCTGAAAAATTCGCGGTTTCTATGGCCTTCAGGATAGACTGCACACACCCCTGCACACTCGGGCAAATAACGCAAGTTCATTGGCTGCCGACTTGTAAGTCGTCTCAGCTGGTTTGCCTGTGATTCGATCCTTCTTTGGTTGAGGGTTTATAACTGGTTGAGATTCGTCCAGATGAACAGTAAGCCATTAGCAAAATTATCTAAGAGGTATGTGTGTTTGAATTCTAGCCTATCACCGAATGAATCCGCGAATTTTGCAGGTCTCTACAAATTAGTCATGCAGGTTATGGGACGAGAATGGGTAATCGATGGAATGAATGGATGAGGGAACCGGAATCACCCCGAGCAAACCCACCGGTCCAAATATTCCTATTCACGAAACATTTCGGGTTTGAACCCATCGAGATTCAAACTGGGACATCATTGGCGGGTTAAAAGACATAGGATGACACACATACGTCCCTGATGGCAAAATGAATCTCGAGTTCACAGTTGCTGCCTCAGAGAGGAACCGATCAGAGGCCTTTCTTTCCCGGCCGTAGGCCTTATTAAAAAAAATAAACATTGAAATAAAAAAAATTGGTTGTCTGTAAAGTCGGTTTACGGACGATAGTTTAACGTGACAACGTCATAACAAAACATTGATGAAATGATTGCATACTTTTATGAATAAAATTGAATAATTTTTATTGAATTATCACTATTTCGTATGGATACAATGAAGGAGTGAAATGAAATCTACAATTTAATTGATAAATTTACTTTTATTTGCACTCATTAATTCAAATATGTTTATTACTTTAACGAAGAGATTATTTTAACTATAAATTTTATACATGTTTGCTATTTAACTTCTTCCAATCGGTGTTATTCTGTTAAGGATAGGACGATGATAGAAAAAGTAGGAAACGAATGGGAGTGTTTCAAGGTTAATGTGCCTCGAAAAAGTCAAATCGATGGTTGTTCCAATCGAGTGGAAGAGAGATAGATGCGGCGCAAGCGTACAATGAGCGTAACGGGACACAGCGTAACGGGACAATGTGCCTAACGGGACACTTTTTCGTGCGTGCAGCCGGCGTTTATCGATTTATTAGACGTTGTCACGTCAAAAAATGTAAAAATAAAATGAATTTTTGAAAATAATTTGAGAGATGATTACACAATGCAAAGTAGTTAAACTTCGATTAAGCAAGGGAAAAAAAACTGTATGATGGAAACTGATTTATTTTTACAAAATAGGTAGGAACCAAACAAAGTCACGTAATTTTTTGATTCCTGACTAGACTCCTAGCTTGTGCGTAATATATTCGAAGTCGTTCATTCAATGACTGCTGCCATGTTTTACCACATGTCCTGGTTACCCATGATTCGGTATTATCGTTTATTAATGGCTATACATATTTCCACCGTTTCGAGTAATCAGTTTTCTAATGACAACGGTCGATAAAATGAGCAAAATATTTGTATCATTTTATTAACAAGCGTAGCTTTGTAAATGTTGCAGTAAGACCCGCGCTTTTATGAAAATTTTTCCTTCACACAACTTTAGGTATAGGCCCTCTGTAGGTTCATGTACCTGCGATAATCTAAACACAATTTGCAAACTATCATTTAAACTCAAAATTTGTGACATGCTAGTCCTATCCCATGTTAATTATTGCGTAGGCCTTTTTTATGAGTAGAAAATTCTCTTCAGTACAGAATGTGGTATTTCAGAACGCAAGTATAAAAAATATTCGTACAGGTTAAGTAGAACAAAAACATAACTTAAAATTTTTGTAACATTCAAATTGGCTAGATATGGCGACTAAACCAACTAAATAAATTCAAAACACATAAGCAGCTTAAAAAAGATGATAAAAATAGTATGTTATTGAAAATGACACATTATCGCGATCATTTCAACAGGTAAAAAAATAACCATTAAAATTTTCTGGTGCAGGAAAGTACGGTATACAAAAAAAATCATTTATTTACTCAGTCTATTGCCAAATATTAAAGTGAATTTTGCAGATACATAAAAATTACGATAAGTTTTGCAGGAATTCAAGTTTCAAGATTTCTCCTTATTTCCACCCGGGATGAATTTCAGCGTCGCATCAAGTACAGCGCACCGCGATCACGACCTTCTGGCAAGTAACCAAACAGTTGTGTCGGCGTGTAAAAGGACCTCCTCACCCACCCACCCCCCCCCCCCGGGCCAGAGGCAGGGCCGGAACCCAATTCCTCTGGATGTAGTCGGGGATGTCAATAAACGGGGAACTTCGCTGCGACAGAACCACTCGAGCTGCTGCCTCGAAGTCTGACAAGTTCCTGGGGCGAGGCTGTTGGAGGAGTCCTCCAACCTGCGCGAGGTCGCTCTAGGAGTTCTGGAGTGCGCCTTGGCAGCGGGTAAGGACGAAGGGCGAAGGAAGGAGGGGGGAACCCCTCTGTAGGACTGTTACCTTTTCGACGCGAGACTCCAATATGGCTTCAGCAGGGATTTGGAGGAAGAAACCAAACACAACGCCCCTTTTCCTTTTCGGCATGTTTAAACAATTTCCCAGCCAAACGAACCCAACTGCGCTCAAAGGCACTCGCGAAACACTGAAGGTGGTTCGCACAAACGGACTGGAAATCTCCGTAATCCTTCGCTTTGTTCGCTTCGCTTCTAAACTTTTTTTTTAAAATTGAAGCAATTATCGAATTACGGTTTTGAAGTTACACGTTAAAACTAGTACATAATGGGGGGAAAGTTCTAGAAATTTTGTGCTCTTATTTATTTCTTTGAACGGGGGAGGGGAGTAATTAATCTTTATTTATTCATTTAGGATCTTCGTCTCGTCTGCGAGGCCACCAAAGATGGACACTCGCCTCATGAATCAAGGTGAATTGGTAGAAAGATTCTGCAATGACCTGAAGTGATGACTCGTCCTAGAATTTTCCGCGGGGGAGATTTCGCAAATCAACGTGGAACAGAAATCAGGTTGAGCAGGCCGTGATTCGAACCCAGGGTCCTCTCAGATGCGAGGTCAACGTCTTACCACCTCGTCACCTCGCTCTGAGGGTGGTTGGAGGGGTAGGAGGGAGTGTAGTGCCCAGTCTCCGTGTTCACCAACACCCCCCTTTCAGACGAGGCGACTGGTTGGTTCCACGAGTTGACCGGACGGGTGTCTAGAAGTGCAGATATGTGGCAGATGATTGGGAACCTCCTTGGCCCCTTCACACGCAGTCAGCTCGTCCGCTCTAGGCGCCTGTGTCGCTCACGTCCTCATACCCACCAGTGGACTCCACACAAGACACCACTCGGAGTTCGTCCTTCACACCTGTCACCTGTCTGAGTCCACCGAGGTCGTTTTGGAGGGAGTTCCACCTGTCGGGTTCAATGTGGAGCAGGTTGTAGAAGGAATCCGTAGTAGTCCCGCGACATGGCGATTACTACATGAGGTGTGAGGAACGCAGCGATAAAATAAAAAAAAGGAGTGAAGTTTTCTAAGGTAAGTGGCAAAGATAATGCTATCCCGATTCATCTATGCTTTTCTTCATGGTGGGAGAGCAAACAAAATAAGTGTTCCTGCTTCCTTTTCATCGCACTGACTTTCAGTTGGAACAAGTTGATTCCACAAGCTGCCTGGTGTGAAACCAGCCCCAAAAAGAGAGTCTTCGCACGGCAGTCGAATAGTTTAGTCAACCAGGCAATTAATTAGTTTAATCAACCAAATCACATGGTCTTAAAGGGGCCTAACACTTCACGCTCGTTTAGCGAGGTTCGTGGGTTCAATTATAGTCCTCGATATGACCCCGATGGGTTTATCACCCATTAAAAATACTGGCAGAACCGCTGTCCTGGGCCTTGGTGCTTGACCATGCTGTGTTGAACCACCATGTTCACAATTAAAAAATTTTTTTTCGATCCACTGCAGACAGAAAGAGGTGGTTGGAAAAATTTACATTGCAAAATTAATTTTTTAAAAGGTCAAATTACGTAACGTTAAAGGTGTAATTTCTTTTTAATTTTATTTGCGTATTATTTTATCCAATTCATAATTTGATCTATAACAGCAATATACAAGAAGAAAATTTCCTAGTGGCAGTGGTATGCTAAACATTGTTTATTTATCAAAATGCTTCACAATCAATGCGATTTTTTTTTACTGATTTTTATATGACAGACTTATATTTTGAATCACTACAATTCTATCTCTCATATTTACAGAAGTGAGTGAAATGCCTTTAAAACATACTTTTAAAATAATTTAATATTTTGTGAAAATTAATTAATCGCTCTTAAAATTGGAAAATGTTTTAGGTAGGAAAAAAATATTTAGCCAATTTTGGTTTATACATACATACATACATACATACATACATAAATACATACATATATACATACATACACAAAATGCCCGGATGAAGCTATAAATCCAGCAGCACAGAGATCGAAATGATTTTTTTTTTTTTGCAATTTGGAATAAGTTAAAATCAAACGAATTAACAAATCATTATAAATATCAGCCTGGGATTACTTCAACAACCATTTTCAAATGTTTAATTATTAACAATAAATATATTAGTATTACCCACTATTTGAAACAAAAGACTCATAGCGTATTAACTTCAGTATTTACCATCGAATGGCGTTTATTCTAACTGAATATACAGCAAGAGTGATGTCCCTGATTAAAAATGTTGATTCTCAATATAAAGGCCTTACTAAAATTTTGTTTCCAATTTTTTACTTCAATGTATAAAAATACTGGCAAAGTTGATTTTATTATTTTTTTATTTTGACTTTGAGGGCCATACTCGGTAAAAAAAAACCCCCTAATATTAACTCCAAAGGGACACATACGCAATTTATTCATACAAGGATTTCACAAGGATTAAATTTCTCTTACTTGAGGATTACTTCGCTTACAAGCAGGTTAAGGCGAAGTCGATCGAGTTGCCGTTAACGTACGAGGAAAGAAAAAACAACAGAATGGAGCTTATTCCAAGTTAATCGTTATGATACGATATGTCATTTCCTATCGATCATCGTTCGTTATCGAAAGTTTCTCTCATTTTCGTGGCGTCAAATTATCGCACACAATTTAAATTTATCGTTTTTGAACCAAAGGGCACAAAGGAACCGAAACGATTGAAAATTTTTTTTTGTTCCATAAGTAAAAAATATAAATTAGATTTTAACTTGCACGATTCACAAGAGATGAGAGAAGAACAAAATAAAGCGAACTTTGCCCGAGCAACCGTAGCGTATATAATAAATAATAAAGGCTTGTATGAGTTCATGGGTTACATCCATCGAGCCATCTCGCAATCGAGTTGTATCGATGTCGCAATGACTCGATGAATATAACAATAAACTTAGAATAAACCGAATTCCTCCCGCTCCCCCTCCCCCTTTGAAATAACCCCTGAACGTCCGAGCAACGAACGGAATTTCTGTTATTTGTTGATTGGAGTTACATTAGCGGGCAGGGAATGAATGGGCGGGGAAATTTAGTGCGGTCCTCCCGCCGGTATTTACGCGGAAGTCGGACAATTGGCCGGGGAAGGGAAACAATCCCCTTAATAGCGGGGAGGAAAGCCCTCACGGAAACATGGCCGGAGGCGGCATGTATTAGGCCCGGGAATGGGTCTGGTATAGGGGACGATACCTCTCCGCTTGCGTTTGCCGAAACACTCCCTGTGACGGTGTTTCATCTGAACTGTATAAACAATTTACTTTAAATATCGAAACAATTTATTTGTGCGACATAAATATAAAATCAACAGTATCTTTATCGCTAGTAAAGTTTTTTCTTTGAAAAGGTTTTATTTATTTTATATTAATATTTATTTAAGATTAAATATACTTTTCTTGATAGCATATTACTTTCTTTGTATTAAGAAAGTTCTTGTTGGTATTTCAATAATAATTACAAGGTTTATTTTACTGTGAATTTACATGTCGGACTAGCACAAACTTTGCCGTAGCTCATACTTGTCCAGAAACCTTTGCTGTGTCTATTTAATAAGAAAATAATTTAATAATGTAAAAGCAGTGATGCATCTGATAAGGGATACCTCCAAGAAAAACCATAATGTGTTGCTTTCTTAATGTAATTTTAAATAAGTGTACAATTTTTATTATGAATGTCCACATAATAAAAAATTTGAAAAAAAAAACAAACGAATAGATCTAGATATTAGTCTGCTACAATCAGGGGATAAAATTTTCTTTAAAATATTTTTTTTGTAAGTCACCAAAAACACGAGCAAGCAGTGAAGTCAGTCCTTTTGGTTCGTTTTTACTATAAATTAAACGGTTAATAGATATTAAAATGCTGTAAAAGCTCTTACGCTTATTAGCCATTTGATATAATCTCAATTCTTTTAAACAAATTTAATGGCTCGTTCTTTAATAAAGATGTTGTTATGACTTTAATCTTTTTTGAGTGATTTAAAAAAATGAATTCTACAAGTATACTTATTTTACGTTTAAATAAACGTCGAGGGAGATGAGTTTTAAGATCTGCTATCATCTTGCGGAGATTTCTGCCGCACACCAATGTCCACACAAAAAATGGCTTACGTCAATCACATGAAAAGGTTAAATTCTAACAAAAACATGAATATTGAATTATTTACAAATTTTTATTCTAATTTGTATAAAAAAATTAGCTGATTTAAGTGGCCACCAGTTTCTTGTGTTGTTGAAATACGGAAATATATCTTCGTTGCCAACTTAACTACGAGAATTACGTTTATTTATTCACAGTAACGCATGGAAACGTCCATCCACCCCCCTACGTTTTCTCAAAATCCTTCTGATCAGCGTGAATGCAGTGTAGCAAAGTAACTTTTTAATTTATATTACAAAGTTGGTCACTAAATACTCCAAAACATAGCAGATAAACATTTTAATTATTAGCTTTTTATTGTTTTAGATGTACAAAAGTAAGACATATTTTATCAGGGATACTGTTAATACGGCGATAATTCACTGTAATAGAAATAAATAACAGCATTTGCTGCTTGAATGTATGATTTTAGTAAACAGAAGTGTATTCATTATATCTTTGCGCTGATAAACTTTCACAGGATCAAAAATTAATTTAATGCACAGGCGATTATATTTTTGCAGATGTGCAATACGTTAAATATTAAATTTTCAGAAACTTTTATCAGGTCGTTGAACCTTTGTCGTGTGATAAGCACAGGCTTGTTAGTGATTTCGATGGAGAAGTTTAACTAATTCTTAGTAACTTTGTAATGATATTTATGCCTAGTGATGTTAACTCTTTTATTTGAGGGATTTAAAGAAGTTGTCTAAAATCCCTTATATATATATGTATATATATATATGTTTGCGAGGGCATGATTTATCGGTGTCCATAATCGCTAAAGCATCATGCTGCTCATGTGACGAGACGAGGGTCACTGGTTCGAATCCAACACCCCGGCATTAGTCTTATTTATGAGCACGGAGTGTGGTTCCATTCACTATGAAATTTTGAAGATAACGTTGGCCTGAGCCTTTGTGCACAAACAAACAACAAACAAAGGCATAATTCACGGCGACACGGAGATCTGATCTGTCACAAAAATACTGTGTAATGTACAGTAAAATGTCTTAAATCTAGAATCCTGTGATTCGGCACATTCTCTAATCCGGGACAAATCTAACAGCTCGTGTTCAGACTGGCTTTTTTTTAGTTCGCTCAGGGTTTATTTTTATTAATGGTTTTCAATTCAGTACAGTGTTTCCTGTTTTCTGGAGGGTTACATTTAACATATTTGGTTTTCCATTTAAAATTGCAAATTTTTTTTGTTAAAAGAACAGAAATATTCAAGTAAAATTTGTACATTTACTCGAAAAAAACTGCATCACTACGAAATAATTTTCCCAGTGAGTTCGAATTCTTACCTGGGATATTTATGCTTAGTATTGCTTTAGTAACTCCGATAGTTAAAGGTATTTGTAAACCATTTCCTGAATAGCTTTCAAGCACACATAAAACGCATGGTACGACAAAATACAGTCAAACTGTCTGATATCCGATTGTCTTTTCCATGGTTTAATGAAACATCAATTAAATTTATAAAATTATGCGCCAGTTTTCGTATTTCATAAATGCAAAAAAAAACCATAGTCATGTGTAGTACAAAGATACAAAATCTTTCTTGTAGTGTTATAAACTATTTCTTGGCAACTGTTTTTCCCAAGTAATCGTTATTTTTTTGACGTAATAACGTCTTATAATTCGTTGAACGCCGGCTGCACGTACGAAAACTTGTCACGTTCCGCCTGAGCCGAGCGTGCAAGAACCGGCCAACCACCGTGCGAGAAAATCTTCTATAATATCAAACCGGTTAAGGCGGGCTATTTAACTAATATTTCGTGATTATATTTAAACAAATTATTTAAATTAAATTTGCAAAAAAATGTAAATAATATTTGAAAATTAAAAGGTAGGTATGCAATTTTTCATCACTGTTTTCTTATGACGTTATCACGTGAAATTATCGTCCGTAAACCGACTTTACAGACAACCCCTTTTTTTTGACATGACAACGTCTAATAAATCGATGAACGCCGGCTGCACGCAGGAAAAAGTATCCCGTAACGCACATTGTCCCGTTACGCTGTCCCCGTTACGCTCATTGTACGCTTGCGCTGCATATACCTCTCTTCCACTCGATTGGAACAACCATCGATTTGACTTTTTCGAGGCACATTAAACTTGAAACACTCCCATTCGTTTTATACTTTTCCTATCATCGTCCTATCCTTAACAGAACAACACATACTGGAAGAAGTTAAATAGCAAACATGTATAAAAGTTATAGTTAAATAATCTCTTCGTTAAAGTAATAAACATATTTGAATTAATGAGTGCAAATGAAATAAAATTAAACAATTAAATTGTAGATTTTATTTCACTCCTTCTTTGTATCCATACAAAATAGTGATAATTCAATAAAAAATGATTCAATTTTATTCATAAAAGTATGCAATCATTTCATCAATGTTTTGTTATGACGTTGTCACGTTAAACTATCGTCCGTAAGCCGACTTTACAGACAGCCAATTTTTTTCTCCTGTGTTAATTGACGCTCGACGTTCCGGCAGAGTCGCACGATCCGGCACGGTTGTTCCGGACTGGAGACTGCACGTGATGTCGACGGGCGGGAGCGAGGTGACGGGTTCGCGCGCGACCTCGCAGCTGACGGCCCACGTCACGGGGCAGTGTCGGAGGTGAGGAGGGGGAAGCCAGGGACAGACGTCAAAGGCCCTCCTGATCAGGCGCCTCGCTAATCAAGATGCGGGCTGGGGGTAATCAAGACGTCCCTCACAAGTCGGGGGGCGGGTCGATGAACTGCGAGGGGGATTGTAGGGGGGGGGGGGGGAGGAGGACATGAGATAAGCGAAGGGGTGGGATCCACAGCATCCGGCAAGTCGGAGATGCGCTCTGCGGCTCAGCGACAGAACAGGCAACCACAAATTTAACGAGCTTTTGTTTCCCCAAACGCCCCTAGATGCTTTATGCTTGCCTCCAAACTTCAACAAACATAATGAGTAATGGTTCTCTGGAAGTAGAATGCAGATTTTCGCGACAGTTGTCCAAAAGAACTATCTTCGAAAGTTCAGCCGCGTCCAAGTGGTTCGACTGTACCGACGTTTCGCCCTGCATTACAGCAGGCGTCTTCAGGGTTAACAAATAGAAACTGAGAGCTACAAGCTGGTAAGTCTCTCAGTTGAAATCTCAACCCTGAAGATGCCTGCTGTAGTTCAGGGCGAAACTTTGGTGCAATCTTTCACTTCGTCGCAGCGCAAACTAGGAAGCCAATGCTGTTTTATAATCCTGAACCTTTTGTTTTACCATTAATTTAGAGGGAGATTTGCTCCCATTTCCTTGATGTAATCGCCAAACACATAGACTTTTCTCGTGATCAAATATAATGCTCCATCCTCTTTAGAACGAATAAAAACCTCTCCCTCTCTCTCTCTCTCTCTCTCTCGCTCTCTCTCTTGCTTTGGTTGTACTCGAACTCACGCTTATTTTTAAATATTTTAACTTCATTAGAACACGCAAACCATATATTTGCTTAAGCAGAAAAACACGTAGGAATTAATTATGTTTGAGATTTTTTTAATTAAATACGCACAATCGGAACAGATATAGATACATAGTTTATCTGGCTAGTTAATAATATATATTTATACATACAATTTGAATTAACTTGTAATAAAGACAAAATGTTCAATACAGTATAGTTTTGAACATATATATGTTCTTATACAATTTTTTTGTTTGTTTTAGTATGCATTGATAAAAATGTTTGATTTGATGTTAATATTCTAATGTTTTTTGACTGTTTACTTTATGCTTATATATATTTTTTCGTCAAAGCACATAAAACTTAAAAGTGGTCACGAATTGACTAACCTTTAGATATAAGTAGGTTGGGTAATATCTGTTTCACATAGTTTAGCCTTTGTCCAACTATAAATATGTAGTTATTTACCTATATTACAACTATAATCAATAAAGAAAAATACGTTTAACCAACGTGTTTCTTTTAAATCATTATACATCGTCAATAAAATTTAACCTTGCCAACACGCTCTAGTTCAGTCGTTGACTACTATTGTTATATTACTTTGTTTTGTCATAACTCACATGTATTTATTTACTCGCACAGAAAAGATTTTCATTGATTTAAAATGTTTTCATGCAAAAATGTTTTTGAAATGATACTTCCTTATAACCGGTAGAGTATGAATACCTGGGCAGAGAAAAGTAAGCAAATAATTTATATAAAAAAGTTTAAAGTAATCGATTTTAGCTTATTTCTCTTTAAATACAGTACTTGTAGTTTAGTTAAATCGTCCAAATGAATCAAAGACTCTTTTAGTTTATATTTAAAGTGTATCATTAGAGTGTGAACTTCACTTCTAAAGCTGGATTCACAATGCCACGTCCAACACGACACGACAAATCCGTTTAGGCGTCGTACATCGTTCAAGCACGACAGAGTTAATAGCGTAGGATCACAATACTACGACAACATCAACACGACAAACTCGGATCGGCAAATAATTCCAAGCCAAATGCGTCCATAAAAGGCAGTACATATATAATACGCCAAAAACAGCGTAGCCCCTACAGAAATATTTTATTTCCCTTTTGATAAGCTGAAGTGCATTAAAATATAACATGTAGTCGTCTGTTGCACAAAGTAAGATTATGTTTGTTTTAGATACAAGGATGCAAGCTTTGATATGTTGATAAGGAACATAAAATAATTCTACCCTTAGCTATGCCAAAAATTAAAAAAAAAATAAACTTAATAAACAGTTGATGAAGTCACAATTCAAATTTGAACTCTACTTCTTGTGAACGTTGGGGCACGTATATTGTCTGACGTCACGGCGACCTCGTATTTCATTGGCTGCTGAGCGTGTCGTGTCATTATGATTACAACTCAACGCGCATGATGGCCCGCGCACCCAATTTGCCGTTGCACATTTGTACACCATTTCCAAATTATTAATGGAATTTCGAGAAATGCACACAAGTGATTATTTTAACAACTTCTCTCTCGATGCCTTAAAAATCTTATATGCTACAATTTTCGTTACAGCAACCGCAAATAAAATGAGTTGTTGGTTACGCAACTGACCTTAAACAGTTGGTTTTGCCGTCCCCCCCCCCCAACCCCTTCCCAGGGTATTCCGCGGCTCTAGTCTCTCGCGAACGAGATGGGTTTTACTTTAACGATGCAAAGCTGGTCACTCAGGGGAGAGCAGGATTACATTCGTCCGCTTCCACCCTTAAGCCCTCGGCCTGTCCTTTTCCCAGCCACCGCCAGCAGGAAGACCGAAATGACGAGAAGGAGCAATGGGAATAAGAGAGTAGGGAAGGGCTCGGCGAGGGGGGGAAAGAGGGGAAACGGCAGAGGAACGGGGATTGAGGGAGCAAGCACTCCTGGTTAATCTCCTAACCAACTGCAGACAATCCGAGTTGGGGATTACTTTCCGATGAACCCCTAGCATTTTGTTACTG
This sequence comes from Bacillus rossius redtenbacheri, assembly GCF_032445375.1. NCBI lineage: Eukaryota > Metazoa > Arthropoda > Insecta > Phasmatodea > Bacillidae > Bacillus > Bacillus rossius. The sequence goes on along the minus strand of NW_026962011.1, from coordinate 45,935,209 downwards.
CGGTCGTATCAAGGGAGCCGAGTGAGAGGACCAAGACTTAACTACACAGCCTCCAACGTGACGAATCTCCGGCTCTGCACCATGTTGGGAGTGCACCCGAAACATTGGCTCAAGTGTTTCAAACGACTGTGTTTTAGGGACGTGACTAACCTGTAAATATATCTTTGTAAAAATATATGTAAAATTACATATATTTTGAATTTGTTTTATTTTTACATGAAAACAACTGATGCACTACAAAATAATGTTCGCAGTAACGCTGGTTTCGGATCCTTACCGGGGCATTTATGCCATCTGTTGTCTATGTTCCTCCGATAGTTAAAGCTATTCATAAGTCGTTCCCTGAATAGATTTCCAAAATTAACAGCGTGTATTAATAAGCAGGAGATTGTAAGTTTCATTTTCGCTGGCAAGGAGTGCCTGTGAAAGGTTTTAGTAGTCTCCTGATCATTTTCATGGGAGTGTTTGTGAAGTTATGTTCCCGTATGTATAATTGATTTACATTATAAACTATTATCATTCAAATATTAATTATTAATAAATCAGAATATACATTCAGCGGATTTATTTATTTTAATTATAAATTAAAATTTATCTCTATTACTTTTCCAAATAAATAGTTAGTAAAATACAATTGTTTTATATTAATATTGAAAATTGTGTATTTATTTAATTATTTTTAAAATTTGATTAAATTCACAATATCACTCCAGTCCTTTTATTATTTTAATTCTATTAATTGTTTGCATGCAAAATTGAAGTTTGTGTTTTATTATGTCAAGTAAGTAGGTATACCTTCTAACATACCCAGTTTTTGAAGTGAAAACTTCTATAGGAAGGTTTGGATAGGGAGTAAATAATTCATGTAAGCCGTCATCGACATGGTCACGTGACGTGAATGTATATATATATATATATATATATATATATATATATATATATATATATATATATATATATATATATATATATATATACACACCCAGAGGTGCGCGCGCAGCCAGTACGCGTCTTCAGTCCCTGTACATATCAGTGCTGTGCATATGTGAATCGAATGTGTGTATACAGTGTTCAAATTGTGTTTTTGTTAAATTTATATTTTAAATCTTAAGTATACGATTACTGTGCAGTAAAAAGTGAGTATAAAATATATTAATATTCTCATATAGATATTCAGTTTTAATAACAAGGAAAACGGAGTCTTTGTAGTAATAAAACCTAAAAATTAAGATCATTATTAATTTTTAAATACCTACAATTACTATGAAATGCATATTTTATAGTAATTTAGGAGTTATTTTACTGACGTGATAAAACAAATTTGTTGTGTGATAATATTTTTTCTGTAAAAATTGCGAAAAAAGTCTGATTTTTATATTTAAAAAAATATTTTCTTGTGTTTCACAATTATATTTTACAAAGTTTTCACTTTTGTCGGCAGTCCTCACGACTGCTTTGTTATTATTATTATTTTTGTATTTTCTTCACAAACAACCCCCCCCCCCTCCCCACCACCACCAGAGAGGTCACCCGGGGCGGCCCGCACCCCTCGCGCCACTGTTTTGCCTGGGAAGCCTTCTTTTCACAGACGAGAGAGACAAACGCCCGATCGTGCATCTTCGGGTTTTATTTGGTTCATTGTAACTCATGATAACTAATGGTTAGAGACCTGCAAAATTCGCGGATTCATTCGGTGATAGGCTAGAATTCAAACACATATACCTCATAGATAATTTTTCTATTGGCTTACTGTTCATATTGGCGAATCTAAACCAATTATAAACCCTCAAGCAAAGAAGGATCGAATCACAGACAAACCAGCTGAGACGACTTACAATTCAACAACCAATGAACTTGCGTTATTTGCCCAGTGTACGGGAGAATGTGCAGTCTATCCTGAAGGCCATTGAAACCGCGAATTTTGCATGTCTCTAGAGCAATTAGGTTAGGTTAGCTGCATTATAAATACTTTAAAACATTGTGGACGGTTGATTTGTTTAGGATAGCTACATTAAAGATACTGTCAAATCATGTACACGGTTTCCTAGCCCTGTATAGCTACATATTAAAAAGTTATAAAATGATTTTACAGTATTTTTAATGTAGCTTACTTATACTTACCTAATATAACCAACCATCCAAAATGTTTTAAAGTATTTATAATTTAGCAAACATATTCCAATCGACCGCAAAAATTAATGCCACACCTGTTTATACAATGAGATAGAACGGGGAGGAAAGAAAGCGAGCATGAACTTGGGGGAACCTCGGGTGTGGCTCTCTCGTCTGTGAAATGAAGGCTTCCCCCGCGGCGCAGTTGGCCGCTTGCTGCAGCGAGCTTCCCGCGCCTGCCGGCAGATGGCTCCAATCGATAAACAATCGCGCGGCGGGCGGACGTGAGCCGCTTATCGCGCTAGGGCCGGGCCCAGCTGCGTGCCTCGCGTAGGCGCCCCGGTCTTAGGGTGCGCGCACAGTGCAGGCAGGTTTTCAGATGTTAGAGTTCCAGTATCCATCTCAATAAATCACAACTAAACACACGTAAATAAAACGTAACTTGCATGACCACCACAATTATGTCGACAAAAAATTCAGAGATCAGTCAGTTATAGTGCCGACCTCGCCGATGTCTGAAACCAAAATGTAAATTTCATTCCGGTGAAACGTCTTGACTCAGACATGCCGCATATACACGCCGATGTCTGCCCTCGTATCTAAACAAGGGTTAAATTTCTCGCGACAGTCGGCGCTGGTTATCGGAATCTGAAAACCTGCCTGCACTGTGCGCGTACCCTGAGGACTTATATTAAGATTTTTGATTCAACAAAAAAGTATCCTCTTAAGACACACGGAAAATATTCACTTTTATACTGACAAACATACTGTTCAGCTTCTGATAATTTCACAAGATCTTTAACCATAGTTAAACATTTAAAATTATATAGTTTTACGAGTATGAGGATGTTTGAATTTTGACGTGAATACGTCTTTTAAAATTGCTTCCATAGCGGGAGGCAATTCAAAAAACGAATCATAACAAAATCAGGGGATACAGTTTGGCATTGCAGCTAAACATCTATCACCTCCGTCCAAAATTTAATCACACCACTGGATAGCTAAAGGATCAAAGAATTCATTACGCTAAGTGAGGACTGTTATGCATCGCGCGCGATGGAGGGGGAAGCGCCGCCATTTTGAGGCCATTTTGCTACGATTACAGATTTTCATTTAGTATAAATTTTGACACGGAGGAAATAAGGCGTTCGTTTGAGTTTCAATAGTCAGCTCTGGTCAAAATCTATCGATTGCATATATAAAACATTACTGTAAAATAGTTACAGTGAATATATATACGGTGTTAAAATAAAAAATAGCGTATTTTATATTTTGTTTAGAAAATACTATTTGTTACGTACACGTATTCACGTACTTCTATACTTCTATGGTATTAGTAAAATATTAACCAGAACCATTTTAAATAACATATTCTAACACTAAGGATATGTTTGTATATTTATTTTTTGCTTAAATGACTGAAATTAGTCTGTAAATATTTCCTGCAAACAATCATTAACATTGTTGAGCCGATTAGACATAATTATTATAATATAATGTTATAAAAAAAGTAGAATTAAGTGTTTCCAGTGCCGAGATTTAAACCATGTCCCTTGAGAATCAAGCGAGCGCTTTACCACTGTGCTGCTACAACTATTGGGAATTTAAAAAGGAGAATATGTATTATATTAATGCCAGTTTTCTGACGTATTTTAAAATATGAAATCACGTTTTACTGTTACTATTTTAGTTTACTAAAAATATCCCAGGGTAGTTTCACTATCATAAAGTTACATTCGGTACTAAATTCGTTTGGTATATCCGCTAATATTTACGAATGCGATTTTATAGGGATTTTTGTTACAACCCGTGGGTCCGCCATTTTATTTACACATTTCCGTTCATGAACGTCTATTCCATTTTCAACAAATTACTCCTACCTAATGTCGTACATCGAGAGCTAAGATGTTTACACATTCCATATATAAATAAATAAATATATATAGTAAGAACTGTATACCGAAACGTAAGTTAAACATTTGACATTATCTTTGAAAGATTTGTGCAATGGGAGTGCATGACTTGATGTAAGCTTTTGGACATACGCCTTTGCTAAGCTAGAAACAAGCGACGTTTCGGGAACTGCTATCTGCTCCCGTCCTCAGGCAGAGACGCACAAGGTACGAAAACACAGGTGGGACTGAGTAGGGGCTGGAAAAATGCTTAGCAATTGCGCATGTCCAAAAGCTTACATAAAGTTAAACAAATATTGACGTTTAGAATTTAGCTTACGTAGTAGTAGACCCCGGCTGTTTCGAAGTATATAATACAAACAGCCGTAAAAAAAATATCTAAAGATATAAAATTGCGGAATACATAATCAAGTTTGCGTATCGCTGGGTGAAAATTCAAGGGTGTGCCTGCAGGTTACGACATGGATGCCACGTGATACTCTCCTCCTTAGTTCCGGCCTCGCCTGGTATTTTTGTATTTCCCCCCCTTCCCCCCCTCTCTGTTGTTCGCGGGTGACCGGGCGCACTGCTGCCAACCGCCCCGAGGCTAACACGGCACGGGAGCCACACGGGAAAAAAGGCGAGCAGCGAGGCAAAAAATAAAACCGAAACTGAAAAAAAGATATCAGGAATATGTTTTAGCCGCAGTAAAAATTGACCACAATATTAAAAGCGAGCTGTTGCTTTAATCTTTAAATTTGCACATACTATGCATACGCTTGAAACATTGTACATTGTTTTTGTTTTGATCAGATTGCATGCTTACCTAAAATAAAATCTTAGAAGAGAAAACCTGTTTGTATATTTGGCTAGGATCGTTACGCATACTTTATAAACACGAAATTTTAAAATAAAATAAAAATAAAATGAGAATATTATTTGTATCATATAAATATGAAATAACTTTACTACGTTTCGCAGAAGCACACTATTTTGATGAAAAATATTTACCTGTCTGCAATATTTTATTAATTTAAGTTTGTGATTGTTATCAGAAAAAAATACTGTTTTAATCGTTGACTTAAAGCTCATTTAGACAACATGGTACTCAGTGAGTGGTACTAGTCGTTAATCTGTGTCATCTAGGAAATAGGCCTCAGTTGCTGAAACTCTGATGATTCACTTCCTCGTTATCAGTTCTCATTTAATATTTCTTTCAAACACATGTTTTGACTTTTGCTCTAGCGTTTAAATCGTCACGCACTTAACAATTCAACTCGTCACACAATAAAAACCAATTATTCTTGCACAGCCAAAATGGTTTGACAAGGGGAGGGGGACTATTTAGGCAAGACAGGCAAATATATGCTGAACGACGACATATGCATTCAGTGTTCAGCTAGGTGACAGTGCGCCTATCCTAGGTCGTAGCCACGGCAACTTTATGAACACCGAGACGTTAAACAATCGCTTCAGAGAATGACTCTGTATTACATAACTGATGTTTCAGCTACACGTGCGAAGCAAAACCCTAGCAGTACTTAAATTGTTTTTAAATATGTGTTGAAAAATCGTACGTATTTTCACTAAAGAAAAAACACTACACAATATATTCGTCGGCAAATAGTGATCCAACGAACCACAGTGAGCGATCCTCTGATATTTTAGTTTATCTGCCACCTAGAGTAGAAAGTACCGGTTTAAAACAAACGTGAAAGAATAAGGGCTTAAGGGGCACGCCTATTCAGGGGTGTGCATTGTGTTGGTGAGGCGAGATTATAAGTTCGACGCTCGCTGGTGCGTCTAGCGCCGTATCGCCTCTAAGCGCAAGGCTCTGAACTGGCGCTCAGTCTTCTCGTTGAGCTATGGAACTTGAGCTGTAACGACGGAATTTTTTTTTGAAGTGACAACGTCTAATAAATCGATAAACGCTGGCTGCACGCACGAAAAAGTGTCCCGTTACGCACATTGTCCGGTTACGCTGTGTCCCGTAACGCTAATTGTACGCTTGCGCTGCATCTATCTCTCTTCCACTCGATTGGAACAACCATCGATTTGACTTTTTCGAGGCACATTAAACTTGAAACACTCCCATTCGTTTCCTACTTTTCCTATCATCGCCTATCCTTAAAAGAATAACACAGATTTGAAGAAGTTAAATAGCAAACATGTTTAACAGTTATATTTAAATTATCTCTTCGTTAAAGTAATAAACATATTTGAATTAATGAGTGCAAATAAAAGTAAATTTATCAATTAAATTGTAGATTTCATTTCACTCTTTCTTTGTATCCATACAAAATAGTGATTATTCTATATAAATGATTCAATTTGATTCATAAAAGTATGCAATCATTTCATCAATGTTTTGTTATGACGTTGTCACATTAAACTATCGTCCGTAACCGACTTTACAGACAACCAATTTTTTTTTTTTTTTTACTCGGCAAGAACACAGCGGAAAATTCACAGCCACACACACTGTTCGTGATGCGCCAAAATACGATTCCGTTATTTTGTCTTCCCGCATATACATATATATATATATACACATATAATCACACACACACATAAACCCCACCATATCAGTGGTGGATCAAGCTTCGAGTTTCGAGGAAGGTGAATGAAGAGGGGTTCTGGGTAGTATAATTACTTCTCAGTTAAATGGGGAGTCAGAAATAAAAAAAAATTATAACAATAGCCTTTCAAAAGACTATTTTAACGTGGTTCTGAATTATTGGAAAGTCATTACCAAAACTATGGTTTCATATAAAATTGAAGTGTTCTAAAAGTTTAAATATTACACACATATTACTAAAAATGTAAATTAACACCAAATTAAAATTTAACAGACTTAAAATACAGGTGCAGGTTAGAGAAGATTAATTTTTTTTTTATCTCGCCAGGGTTTTTAGTTCTCTGGGAATAATATGAGGGTGGAGGCATATCGTTCCTCACCCCTTCCATAAGGCTGCCACTATACTATATTGTTATGTAACTACACATCTTCATAGTTAAAGTATAATCACGAGGTTATCAACAGAATAACATTCTCTTGCTATTTCATCTAACCAGAAACGTTATATAGAGGCAAAGTGTAAAATATCATGAAAATCTATCTCGTTGGATACCCTGTATGTCTCCACCGTCCTGTGAAAGCTTAGCACAAGATAAGTGAAGGCGTGACTCGGATAATACGCTCGGGGAAAGCATTTCTTGGACAGAGATTTAATTAAGATTAAGAATGTTAAAAATGCTCTTACATTAAACAGACTTGGTCACAAGGTTAAGGTCTCCCAGAATAAATTGTTAAGCATCAACCAGCCTGAAAGATAGTCAGACGAACAGTTTTATATATATATATATATATATATATATATCGTATGTCCACTTTTTAGTCGTTGTAGGTCTACAGTTGTGGGGAGAATCCACTCAAGTTATTAAGTTTTATTTAACATTTATTTTGGAATATCACAAATGCTCATTCAATAAACGATATGATTTTGCAACGAATCTTGATAAACATACACTGTCCAGTGATATGTTGCTGTAACATCTTCAACTAAAAATTGGAGTAAATGCAATATATAAGTAGCCATATGTTTATACGTCATATTTAACCAGTCACTATCACACTTTTAATACATTGCATTATCAAAAGTTTCAGCTTCACAATATTCAGACATATTTTTTAAAGTACATAATGTAATTTTTCTAAAAATAATTGTTGTACTCTCAATTTAATAAACTTTATAATCAAGGAATTAATCTATGATTATATAATATAATCAAGAACTTAATGATTACATAAGGTTTTAATCAATGATAATAAATTAAGGTCATAATCAATAAATCTGTTACACGGTAGTATTGGCTTGGATTTCAGGAGGGATAATTTTCGTAAAGAACAATCAAAAAGTTATAATTTATGTTAAATAATTGTTAATCTTTTCAGATTATCAAAATAAACTGTAAGTATGCAGAATTTTAATCTGTTCGGTGAGTACATAATTATTTTTTCAGGAATATTTAATTTATATCCATAGACAAATGTACGTGTGAATGTATGTACCTTGCACCAAAGGAGAGCCACGAGTTGAGGCTGCTGCCACTAGGAGCGCTAGTAGTATCGCTGCAGGCATGCTGACTGGCCTGATGACTCAATTCATCGTGACGTCATCAGTGATGATTCTGGGCGCCTGAAACAAAAAAAAAAACAAAACAAAATCCCTTAATGCTCTGTTATCATACTCGTAACAATACAGCTGCGTTTATAACTACAGTATTGTAGTGAAATGTCTTTAAGCATGTACATTCGGGATCACTGCCATGCCTGATTAGTGATTTTCCAGGTTGTTGAACGTCACCAAGAGTGAAAATTTTCAATGTAACCCGTTATAAAATAGGAAACACTCTATTGAAGTGAAAACCGGCGGTAACAATAACTAAGATAACTTAAAACTCAAGCAGCACAGTAATGTGACCTGGCTGTTCAGATCAACAACTACAAACAAAAACAAAAAAAAATGGGGAGGGTAGAAGTTGGGGTGACTAAAGCTACCTATGTTTTTTTCGTGATTTCAAGTTCCAAAGTAGGATGCTTTGAAGGAACGGATAAAATAAATCTGCTTCCTCTGGGTTGTTAACGTCAATTGGTTCTATGTTAGCTACGTTATGGTTGTGCTGGGCGGATGCAGACGGCTGCAGCTCGAGGCGTCGTATTGCGTCCGGGCGCCTGGGCCATTCCGTGGCATTTCCCTGGGCTTCTTTCTATATCCACGGACAGAGCAGACATCTCTGTGCATCGGGACGTCTAGATGACCGGTGAGACATGGGTGTCACTCGTTGCTTCTTCGATTTATTCACTTTTGGTTTGGGCATTATTCCGTGCTGCTTGCGTAAAAAAAAACACAGTGCATTAAATATTAAAGTATTTTTTTTTACAAAATGTAGTTTACACTGTAACGTAAAGAATAAAAGTTGTTTGTAGCAAATCTCCCAGGTACTCTCGCTGCCAGCTCGCTCGCGCCTGACCGCCAGCCGCGCCCACCAGGCTTGTTGGTGTTCCCTGCCGAGCGGTGACGTCACTGCGGGGGACGCGGGGGGAGTGTGGTCACCAGCGTCTCCCGTCGCCGCCAGAGCGGGCTGCACGGCGGTGTGGTCATCACTAGCCTCGAGTGTGTGGTTCGGCCGCAGTGGGCGTTTACAAGTGTCGCCGAGATTATGGCATGACCGCCCCGTGCGAAACGTTAAGACGTTCATCAAATTCACGTCAAAAACATTAACGCCACAGCGGCTCAACTGGTGTCGGACTACACAGAATGTGCAGAACCTTAGGACGGCGGGTTGAAGACCTTTCATTGTACCTAGTTGAAATTCAGTTCGTGGGTGAATAATTATGATATGATCATATTTACGAAGCCACGTTAAATCTTTTAAAACATTCTTTATCCTCTCAGGATAGTATAAATAACTTTTTTTTTGACGTGACAACGTCTAATATATCGATGAATGCCGGCTGCACGCACGAAAAAGTGTCCCGTAACGCACACTGTCCCACTACGATGTGTCCCGTACCGTTCATTGTACGCTTGCGTCGCATCTATCTCTCTTCCACTCGATTGGAACAACCATCGATTTGACTTTTCAATCATGTTTTCGTCGTTTGAATGATTAATATTCTGTAATTTAACGATCGTCCACCGATTTTCAGCACAATCGGTAGGGTTATTTAAAAGTAATGTTGAATTTTCAAATGCGTTTTTGTACGAACAATGGTGTTTTACAGTTACACATAATGATTCAAATTACACCCGGGATCTTTTGCACAATGTTTTAAAAAATATTGTAACACATTATAAATATGTTTGGTGTATTTGGGATGCGTATTTGTTATAAAATCGTATTATAAAAACGAAATAATATTATTCCCCTACGGTGACGGACGCGAACCGAACGAATCGCGCTATCTATCCGACGAATTTTAATCTCCGCCCCAGCGCACCACGAGCGTCTGGGTTGGAGATTAAAGCCGAAATTCTTTCTTAAACCTACTAATACTAATTTTATTAACTGCAAGGGCATTTTTATGAAATTCTACATTTAATTTCACGAGGAACATACTTCGTCGTTAAATGTGTAGTTGCGAAAAAGCGTAAAACATTCTCGACGATCTTGAAGTTAAATAGCAAACATGTATAAAAGTTATTGTTAAAATAATTTGTTCGTTAAAGTAATAAACATATTTGAATTAATGAGTGAAAATAAGAGTAAATTTATCACTCCTTCGTTGTATCCATACAAAATAGTGATAATTCAATAAAAATGATTCAATTTTATTCATAAAAGTATGCAATCATTTCATCAATGTTTTGTTATGACGTTGTCAAGTTAAACCATCGTCCGTAAATCGACTTTACAGACAACCAATTTTTTTATCAGCATTTTGTCTTGATCAATTCTGAATACAGTTGGAATAACATTTATTAAATATTAAAGAGTAGTTGAGATAAACTACTACTTTGCGGAGCACCTAATACTATGAAATTGCATTGTTAAATAATTAAAACATATATACCACGCATTGCTTGAAAAGGCCTAAAATTGACACATTTTTAATCTTAAGATTATGTTGGAAAGTATCAAAGGCTTTGCTCATGTTGAAATACATAGAATATTTTATTTACATCTGTATTTATACTGGTACACACACACACATATATAAAAGCGTGTGTAAAAGACGATATTCCTGATTGAAAACTATGTGGTTTTACAGAAATAATATTTTTAGGAATAAACTTAATGTGCTTATAAATATTTTTCGTAAAAAACTGCTAAAATACTACAAAACAAAGGTTTCTGACTAGAATCTAACCGTCAATAATACTTAAAGAAAATATATACCGATAAATGGTTGAACACATAACCACTTACTGACTGATGCACACTTAATTGAAATATTTTTGTACAAAAGCAAATTTTTAAAAATGTTTTAAATGTTTTTTGAGCTTTATTTATAACATGTTGGAATGATAATGCTACAGTTACTAAAAACTAAAACGCTATAATACAACAAAAAATATTTTTGCAAAACTCCGTTCCCCCGGAGAAACCCCCGGAATGGCCACCGCATGGGGAGCCCAAGAAAAGAAACGGGCTCCCCATTTGGAAGCCACCTGGAAAGTTTTTTTCTGTTCCACCCACCGTTTCTTTTGGTAGCCTGACTTGTTACAAGGGATTGTATTCCTACCAGAGAAAATGCCACCATTTTGTCTGGGCAATCCGCCTTGGAGGAGCCGGGGCGCGAACCCGGGTCCTACAAGTCACAAGGCAGGCGCTCTACCCCAGAACCAGAGTGGTAGAGCGGATACTTGCAGCCTTCTTAACAGTGACATGATATTATGCCACGAGTTTACTGTGTCCTTCACACGTGCAGTACGTGCAGTTACATCTAACCTCGGTAACGAACAAATTTATGTATTATTATGTTCTTCGTTCAACATGAATTATTTAATTTCATAACAGTGAAATATAATTTGTATAACTAGTCTGGCAATTTTTTAGTTACTTTCTGCAAACAAACTTACAATTGCGCTGTACAATAATTATATAGAAATATAGAATAGTAAAAACATATGTAAGAGCTTGCACTGTCGATGGTAAAGTTATCTTGAAAAAAAAAGTTAGATATTAAAAGAGTATGTTTTGTTAAAATATGCGTGTGCTTACAAACATGCATTTATTGTATAAACATTTTATTTATTTGGTTTTGAAGCCAAAGAAAAGTTAGCTTTTTGAGATGACAACATCTAATAAATCGAAAATGCCGGCTGCACGCAAGAAAAAGTGTCCCGTTACGCTCATTGTACGCTTGTGCCGCACCGACAGAAGTGAAAACTTAAAACTTTGTTTATAAATGTGTAATATGAAGTAATTTCTACTTCAAATGTACGTAAGAAAATGAATCTGATTACTAGTATAATTTCAAGTATTTATTCTTTTATTATTAAAAGTAGCATCCTTCGGCGAGTGCAGTAATAATAGGTTATGTTAATATTTGATTACAGTTTATTTAAATGAAAACTTGTTCATAATTATATTTAAACGATTAGTTAATGTGGTTTTCATTGCTTATTACAACAACAATTTCGGTAAAAAAAGGTTCATTATTCTTGCATTTTAAAAATATGATTACTAGTATAAATTTAAGTATTTATTCTTTTATTATTAAAATAAAAATGATTCAATTTTATTCATAAAAGTATGCATTCATTTCTTCAATTTTTTGTTATGACGTTGTCACGTTAAACTATCGTCCGTAAACCGACTTTACAGACAACCAATTTTTTGTTTAGAAAGTGAAAAGTGATAATGAACTGTAAGAGATTCACTTTAAAGGTAACAAAACAGTTAACAATAATAAATAATTTTTTTTGATAATAATAATTATTACTTCACTTTATAGGTAACAAAACAGACAAAAAAATAACTACTTCTTATAATAATTATTATATAATTACTACCTTTCTTAAAATAAAACCATAAAACTTTTAAGAAATATAATATTTTTAATATTACCGTATAAATATAGTGTCAAGTTTCCACTAATTATTTCTGAATATAGACTTTATGGATGATGTTCTAGTGCTTATGTTATGTTCTTGTTTTTGAAAACTACCGTTCTATTTTACATCAATTAAACACTGCACATTTTTATTTTGACTCGGTGATAAAATATATTGGATAAAAAACTATTGTAAGTTGAGAAAACCATTAAACCCCCATGCTAACATAACCGGTGATTCTCAAGTTCAGCCGAAGCACAAATCACATGCTCCACGTTCAGGAAGCCAAAATATATATGGTCACAAAGTAAAGCCATGTTTAGCAAGGAATCAGAGATTTAACAGTTTTTAGGATTGATTCCCGTAGTTACGTAAACGAAGCGGTCATCTCGGATTGACGTAAATAAATAAAAAAAATGGTTTTTAAAAACAAAGATTTCCAGATGCGCTGACGCTCAGACTACTGTTATTATAGTTAGTTTATCGCGGCAGCTTTCGTTACAATAACAGCTCCAAAGATGGGCCAATGGCTGGAGAAATAAAGGTCAAGTAAACGCCGGGCAGCCAATGCGAGGCAGCTAAGTGGATTGGATTTCTTCCCCCCTTGACCGTCAGATAAAAAAAAGGAAGATAATGTTTTCCCCCCTGAAATTGCTGTGACTTCCAAGATTGTCCTCAGTCCTAGGAGACTGTGACGATATACGAAGAAAGACCAAAATATAAAAAAAAAATATGTTTTAAACAAAAAAATATCCGTTTGTATAGAAAAAACAAAGCACCTTTTTACTAAATCAAAAAGTACAACTGTTTATAAGTTATTATTTATTAGTTCACCTGAACTGAATTGAAGCTTCTAAGACTTGGCTGCTTTTTAGAAAATGTTTCATTTTTAGGGAAATAACTAAAACCCTTTAAATTCTTCGTAATTGTTAATATTTGGTGACGGGAAAAGTCAAGTTTGTCCTTGATATTCAAATATTTTTAAAACGCGCTAAGATCGTAGGGCTTTAACTATAACTGGATATTACTTACGAACACGAGAGAAAGGCAAACTAAATAAATTACACGTAGGCATATTCATAATTTTGCTTACACATTAAGTCAGTGCGAAGCCAAAAATGTACGCTTAAATTATGGGGAATAAAAAGCAATCCACGCCTTCGACCTGATCGTGCAACTTGCAAAAATATACAACAAACATAGTCGGTGGGACTGGCTTCACCCTACCTCAGAAAATCAGTCCGATTTTTAATTTTATTTTTTAAATTTTAGTTTATAAATTTTTTCCTTGTGTGGTCTCTTAAGTACCAACGAAAAAAACTCACCCTTCCTTTCCGCAATTATTTCATGCCTTTGTTTGACTTGTAATCGGACATACATACAAGCTACAGAGCAATAAATTGTGTTGTAGTAACGGCACAGCTCTAAATCATCGTAAAAAAATTGAAATTAGAATATTATGCATAATCGTGTTTAGGTTAAGTTACTTAATCAGTCGAGAAGTGACGCTCAAGATTTAGCGGGCAAAATTTTCCTAGAGGCCAAGAATTCGGCCGACTCTAATTTACAGTGTTGGAAAAAAAAAGCAAACAATTTATGTATTTTTCTAACTGTGGCAAATATTCCTGCACGTAAAGGTTGACGCATGCCGCCCCCCCCCCCCCCACCACACATTCGATTACGGGCCCTGTACCCAGGATCTAAGACGGGGGTTCCTCTCCCCAATTTTACAGTCACGTGCTACATGATAATTGCATGGTTATTTCTTACCGACACTATTTTTATAATGTCATTTAACCAGAAAATACAGGGTATGATTAGAGACCGGAAAAATTCGCGGATTCATTTCGTGATAGGCTGAAATTCAAACATGTGTACAATCCTGCTGGTTCTGCTATTGGCTCGCAGTTTAACTGGAGCTCTCTGGACCAATGAGAGACTATCGACCAATGAAACGTCGAATCACAAGCTACCCAGTGGAGACGCCTCACAGTTTAGTACCCAATGAACACGCGTGTTTGCTTGAGAAATGCAGATGATAATGGAGGCTATCCTAGAGGCCATTGAATACGCGAATTTTTCCGGTCCCTAGGTATAATTATGGTTACTATTTTGTAAGTCCGAACTAAGCTTTATTTATGAAATAGTCAATTTGTTTTTTTCTAGTTTTGTAAAGACTTGTGATAGTTTAAACATTTAAGAATAAACACGGCTGGGCCCAGGGATCCACCCAGCCTCACCCTTGACGACTGTGCTCCGCCCAAGGTTCACGCGACATTAGGGACGCGCGGAGGAACACAGAACCGGCGGAAAGAGAGCGGCTACCGGCGCGGCGGGTAAAAAATAACCCCCCCCCCTCCCCGCACCCAGGAGGTGAGGCGGAAGGGCGAGCGGTCGATACGGCGCCGTTACCGCGGGCAATGGAACTGCTATCCGGATCACAATCGGGATCCCCCGCCCGAGCCGGCGGTATTAATTACGCCCGGAATCTGTTGCAGGTCCCAGCCCGAGAAGGGATCATATCAGGCGTTACCAACCGCAGGGAAAATGGGCGCATTTACCGTCACGCGCAGCGGAACATCCGCGGACTTTCCACGGTATTCCCCGTATCAGCCGGACATTCCGCATGCTTTAGTTGGCAGTCCTGACAGTGGCTTTCGGCCACTCCGAGACCACGATAAGTATGCATATAAATTACACACGTACACATACATATATGATTAAACGATATTAGCTAATGCCCAGAAAACGTTTTAATGCCTCTAAATTTTTTTTTGTAATTTGTTTGAAGGACGTACTCAAATATTATGCATTCCTCTATCCCTCTAACATTCTATTTATAAATCTAAGTTTTTCTCTATTCCTCTATATAAAAATATATCCATCTTTATCTCTACCTCACTCTCTATATATTTCTCTATCTATATAGTTCTATACCTCTCTTTATATCTCTCTATACTACTCTCTATATCTCAGTATACCTCTCTTTATATCTCTCTTTGGTCGTTCAGAGTGAATTTCTAGGCTCTTTTTCAACCGCCCTCTCCGCTAAATGACGTAAAAGCGCACGATGACGTGAGTACTTTAACAGGCAACGTACAGTGGTATTTTTTTCAGAATATATACAACACTCAACGTTACAACCCTTGAGCCACGGGATATATTAAAATTTTTGGCGACGACAAAAAACGTTTCATTGTTAACTCTGGCGGGACTTTAGTATAGAAGCTTTTTTTTAAAAAACGTTTTCAGGTTAAAAAGTGTACAATTGTACTACGTTACTGGCGGCGTAAAATGAAGCTCCTGTTGTTTTTAGACTTGGCTCCGAGCTGCTAGTCATGCGCTCACCTCCTGGTTCTTACCCCAAGAGCGCGCGTCAAAGCCTCCGCTTCACAGATCTCGGGCACATGCCCGCCTCGCGCGAGCGGGGGCGTGGGCGTTAGAACAAAGGAAGGACGCGACAAATGACTAACAATCCCGGCAGGGCTGACACACCGTGCGAAGATAACAGCCGCAATTTCCACTGACTCAGAGCTGGAAATGAGCGCGCTTGAGTTTGCTTATTGTTTCCTAGTCGGCTCCCGGTGAGTATCCTGCAACACAGATCTATAACGCAAGGATGAAAACCCTTTCACAGCACAACAACGTCACGTAATTCATGTAGTCAGAAACAATTAACGCTATAAAAACATTTAAGCCGAGGAATAACAAGGACTTGCTTACACTATTTGTCCCACGGTTAGATTGCAGTGCAGAGTAAATGGTGACCACTGTTACCAGGTAGTAACTACCCAACTTGTTAACATTAAAAAAAATTTGTTTTCAAAATTCTCAAATTTGTTATGTTTTTCACAGCCAAGAAACATGAAATGAGTTTTTGTGATAGAAATGCAAACCATATCATGAAGTGGCCAGTGGCATTGCAGTTTAACCTAAAAAGTTTAAGTTCTGCAATAAATTAAATTCTCCTTATTTGTACAACCCAAAAACGTAAAAAACTGTAACTTTTGCAGCTAATTATGCAAAACGTATTTGTTGTATATATTTTTAATTTCGTGAAAGTTAAACAATTTAAAAAGTCTAAAAGTTGATCAGTGATTAGTATAAATGGGAGGCACCCCCTTAAGCGCAGATCTCCAGTGAATTCCACTGACTCAAAATCAGGCACAACAAATTTTAAGTTATTATACCAACATTGATTTAAGTCTAGTTCGAAGCTACATCGCACTGACCCACCTTCCTGTCCTGGCATCTCAAATCAAGCAAAGTGTTTACAAACAGTGGCCGTTTAAAATAAATATTTATTTGTATGCACATTTTCACAAAAAATATAATATCCATAAATAAATATACAAAATGATTTTAAGTGAATATTCAACAGATAAATGTTAAGCTATAAGTGTTTTATTAAACCAATTGAAATTATAAAAAAAAATGGAATTTATTTAGTAATTACATTAAGTGAATTCTATTATTGAATTTCAAATTAAATATCCTTCTCCAGTAAATAATTAAAGTTTAGCCACTCGATTTGCCAATACCTTTGCTTATGTACATAGTTATTGAATTGTATAAATAATTTCGAAGCATCAAAATAAAATACGAATGGATTGAGAAACACTTAAAAAAGAAATGTTTGATGCTGTTTAAATATTTACAATCAACACAACAACTTCGATTGGACAGGAGCTTTGAAAATTAAAAATACGATATTAGCACAGTGAAAGTTTAATGCAAACACGTTGAAATTAATACTAAATTTTTTAACGAGGCTGTGATATACGTACATTTTTGTATCCATTTGGTCTATAATCATAGATGGACTGCCAAGCGACAAATTAGTGTCCGAATTCTAGCTTAGGCAAACACGAAAAACAATACACTGTACGTATTATATGTCCCGTATTGTGTTGTCGGTATAGTGACATCTAGGAGCTATGAGGCTGTGCGACCAGCCAAAGTATAAAATACAACGTTTATGTGTTAATTAAGGTGGATACATTATTTATTGTACTTTATTTACAAAATAAAACAATAAATTATTTGTGGTTCGAGGTTTTCAAGTTTAAAAAGAAATACAGGCATATAAAGAACTGCCCTGAATGTGTTATTGAGAACAAAGAAATGTTTATAGCAACTTTTGCTGCTCAATGTTACATTAAAATGTATTAACCGTGTTAAATAATGGTGGGCCAGTTTGAGCTTGATTTATTTAGCTACGGTCACATCACCACACACAAATCATCTCTAAGTGAGAGTATCACAAAACTGGACTATGAAAAAGTGAATAGGAAAAAAAACCTAGATAAAAGTTAAAGGAATTGGAGTTACACGAACGGTTGGTTATCTACTATCGCTATGCTAGTGGTTTAACTGGAAACATTCTCTAAACTCTTCTCTTAATGACAGCATATTGTCTAAGTACTGCTATAAAAAAACAGACGGTTTTACTGGGGAACAAGAACATATATCTTTGCGACTGCCAAAAATTTATATTTGGTAAAACATTTTCCCTTTAAATTATTTTTTGATGAAGTAAAAATAAATTGAAATTTTTATGCGGTTCACAAAAATACTGTCGGTTTTATAGAAAACGTTAATTTTTACAATTAACATAACAATTGTATTGTTATCTACACACGATATTTGACTAGGGTAAGTTTCAATTCCAGTTTTGTAATGAACGTGAATATTGATGTGTAACATCTGTTCTCGGTATACGGCATTTGGTACGAGTAATTTCGTGAATGCAAACGGTCGGAAATGTGTAACAGACGGTGCTGTTATCTATGATAGATGACACGAACCAAAGTTCACAAAGCCAAAGGCAAAGTTTATAATATTAACCGTTTAATGAATTTTAACAAGATGGGTAGTACTGTAATATAATTCATTGTCGGGGTTAAGTATTTTTTTCAAGTCTTTTTATCTTTAATCCGAGCCGTTTGATTATATAGTTTTACAATTCGGTCTGCTAATTAAATGATTCGATAGTTGTCGTAGCTGCTCCGACAGTGAA
Source organism: Bacillus rossius redtenbacheri (assembly GCF_032445375.1). Lineage (NCBI taxonomy): Eukaryota > Metazoa > Arthropoda > Insecta > Phasmatodea > Bacillidae > Bacillus > Bacillus rossius. The sequence goes on along the minus strand of NW_026962011.1, from coordinate 45,916,622 downwards.
TTCTAGCGGTCATTCGCGTCCAGAAACGTAGCTGATCTATTTATCAAGCTCGGCATTATTTTAAAGGATTCTACGTTGAATTTTCGTGTCAGATTTTCGTACTATAAGTGTGTTTTACAACACGAGAACACACGAATTTTCTCGTTACCGAGGTTAGATGTCATCAGATGTCACACAGATCTCTGGCGAGTGCTGAACGACTCGCTCACAATTATTTTTGACGTGATAACGTCTTATAAACGGATGAACGCCGGCTGCACGCACGAAAAAGCATGACTCATTGTCACGTTCCGCCTGAGCCGAGCGTGCAAGAACCGGCCAACCGCCGTGCGAGAAAATCTTCTATAATATCAAACAGGTTAAGGCGGGCTTTTTAACTAATTGTTCGTGATTATATTTAAACAAATTATTTAAATTAAATTTGCAAAAAACTGTGAATAATATTTGAAAATTAAAAAAGTATGCAATTTTTCATCAATGTTTTCTTATGAAATTATCGCGTAAAATTATCGTCCGTAAACTGACTTTACAGACAACCCCCCCCCCTTTTTTTTAATCCTCGCTGTGATACTCTCACCTGTTGTTACGAGTGACTACCGATACAGTCCTATTTTCTTCGCGACGGGCCTTACCAGTTGCAACTCGCCTAAAAGGGGGTGGGTTAGGACATGTGGACCTGATCCATGGTCCACTACTGCGCCCTCGGCCAATCCGCGGCCAGAGCAGGGGTGGTAGATGGGGGGGGGGAAGAGAGGTCTGGAGCGGATCGAACCCGCATGCCTCGCGGGTCTCTCCGCGTGTATTCCGGCCGCCACCAATCACCGCCTGTAGTTCCATCGTGACCCGAAACATCAACCGACGTCGGAACGCAAGCCGTAGGGCTTCCCGTCGACTTGAACCTCGTTCCAGACCAGCAGTGGTCCACAGACTGCATCGCTTGACTTGTGTGCAGAGTAATAACGCGTGCCCGACTCGCAAACCCAATGTTTTCGTGCTGTACACGAAGGTGATGATGATGATGAGTTAAAGCTCAAGGAACACGCTTATCTACATAGATTCAGAAAAAAAAAACCCACGCTATTTGAAAACTGCTCAAGATATTCGAGTGGTTTCTGTTGTTTACGAAAATATTTTAAGTATGAGGGCATATGAGTAGTTCTACTTTCGTGCTTCGTGACTGATTTTGTATTTCTAAAAGAGGGAAAACGGGTAAAACGCGTGTTTTCAGAGTAATTTTTAGTCATGAAACTCCCGGTAGAGATTTTTTGAAATAACTCAAATGGCTTGCATTACACGTTTATCTTCATTTCCCCGCCATATAGTGTTATGGTCACCGCTGAAATCCCGTAGCTGTCCCATGCACGACGAGAAGACTGCGCTCTATTTCAGGGCCTCGCGCTTAGAGGCGACACCGCGCTAGAAACACCAGCGAGCGTCGCCCTTATCATCCCGCCTCACCGACACAGATACGTCCCTGACTAGGCGGGTACCTTAAACTCTCGTCAACAGTGGAGCCGTAAAAACCAAGGACGCAGTACTGATGGAACGGATGGTACTGGGGGAAAGAGAGTACCACGAGAAAACCCAGAGGCGCACGGAAACGTTCGCCACGTTTCCGAAAAGGCCGGGAATCGAATTCTTGGTGGGAGGCGAGGGATTTGTCCACCCGACTACTGTGGATTGTTCTTAATTTGCAAACATTTTAGTTCAAAGTTTTATTAACTAATTGTTTAAATGTAGAACACGCGTTATAGCGATCATGAATTTGAAGAGCAGCTACTATCGCCGTCCTCCAGTTGAACGTAAAGCAAATAAAGTCTATTTTCCAACTCGGCGATCTCTCACTTCGTAACAATCCATAAAAAAAATTGTTCATGTTTTAACTAATGACTTTATTTCCATTATTGACACCCAATTTTATATTAAAAAAATATTTTTACTTTCGTTTTACATACATATTGTACATTTTCCAAGATACGTCTACAAAATTTCGGACACGAATTTTAGTGTTGGCTCAAAGTAAACATATTTTGTGGAACCAAAAACTGTTTGTCTTATTCCGCATACGAAATAAACGTCCGTGATATCGTGATAACAGACTGTTGGCAGCACCAATGCGCTTCGAATCACTTGGTGCTCACAGCTTCATTAATAAGAGTCGTGCTGAGTTTATGGTGCTTTGCCGCAGAAGTGTTGCACTTTTTCACGTAGGGCTTTTGAGTGCTCCCAAAGTAAACTAGTTAAAAGCTTAAAACAAGTACGTGATTTTTCAAGTAATAGAGACTTGTAAGTACATTTTAATTGAACCCTTTGGATTCTGTGTGATGTGATAAAGCAGAATTTCTGACGAAGAAAAAAGCAAAGAAAATAATGGTAAAACTGTTTCCTGGAAACATTTCGGATGATCAAAACGCATTTTCTGACTTAAAAAAACAAGAAATTTAATTAAAATGACACGCGACAAGGTTCAATCATCCACGCTATAGTTACCTGTTTTAACAAAATAGAAATTATTTAATCATGCCCAGGCTAAAAAGCCTATAAATCAAACTTTGATCGGCTGTCAATGGAATACATAAAAAAATAACTAAATTGTGTCATCAAAATATTGTTTTTTTACTAAAAATTGGTTAATTGGTTAAAATAAACATTTATATAATGTTTTGACATATATGAATTGGTTATGAACGGCCTGGCAGAGTACCAGGAGGTAGATACATTCAGAATAAATCTATAAAATACTACGTGGAAAAGGGGGTGGGGGTAAAATTGTGCGTGGAGTCAAAGCGCGACAGAAGTAAACTTCTTTCTTATTATATTATTAGGTATAGGCACAATTCTCTTAGTCTGAGTTTGCATGTTAAAACTATATGTTTATGCATGTATACTAACGCTAGGTATGATATTGCGCAAGTACGCAAGTGTGAAAGTGCGCAAGTATACAAGTGTGAAAGAATGCAAGTATGCAAATGTAAAGTGTGAAAGTCTGCAAGTGTGCAAGCGTGCAAGTGTGCTGCGTCATTTCCACCTCTCCCCTGCCGTCTCCTCTGCCGGTTCCCCCGCCACTGCACCTAACTATTTCCCCTCGTGCGACCGGAATTTTCGTAACGCTCGAAAATTGTAGCCCCACTCACTTCAAAAGAACGCGTGGATACGTGGACGCCACGCAAGTTAGAAATAAAACTGTACATAGAGAGATAGAGAGAGAGAGAGAGAGAGAGAGAGAGATAGAGGTGTAAGAATATGTAATGACAAGCACGCAAACATACCATCGAGCGCCCTACTCCCCCGCCATCAAGTGCCCCACTCCTACGCGCAACACCGTGACGTATCCTCGCAGGCTGCGAGACACCCACCTGGTGTATCCCCGGCTGGAGCTGGCTGCGCGGTACGCGGCGACAGCAGCGCAGCACGTGCGACGCGCGAACTGCCGGCGCGCCCCTGGCGGCGACCGGCGACAACACCCCTGCCCTGAAGGGGGTAGGGGGGGAGCATCAGGAGGCGCCGCGCATGCGCTGTGGTCTGGCCGACACATGCGGGTCAGCGGAGTCTCCCTCCCACCCCCTCGGCCACACACACACACACACGGGAGACAGCTACCGGACAGATGTGTGCCATAACCGAGTGGACTGACGCGTGACTATAAAACTTACCTCGCAGGCATAAGACAATGGGAAGCCTTCTTTTCACAGACGAGAGAGCCAAACGCCCGATCGTGCATCTTCGGGGTTCTTTTTTTTTTCCAGCTACATTATAAATACTTTAAAACTTTGTGGACGGTTGATTTGGTTAGGATAGCTACATTAAAGATACTGTGAAATCATGTAAACGGTTTCCTAGCCCTGGATAGCTACATATTAAAAAGTTGTTTGCTAAGCAACCATAAAATGATTTTACAGTATTTTTAATGTAGCAAAACTTACCTAATATAACCAATCATCCACAATGTTTTAAAGTATTTATAATGTAGCTAACCTATCCTAATCAACCGCAAAATTTAATGCCACACCGGTTTATACAATGAGATAGAACGAAAAAAAAAGTGAGCATGAACTTTGGGGAACTTCGAGTGTGGCTCTCTGGTCTGTGAAATTAAGACTTCCCTAAGACAATATATTTCAAGGCGCTCTAAGATGCTACCTGGCAGCACAGGAGTGTGTGGCTGGTTGCTTACCTCCGTCACGCAGGCGGCTTCCAACATGCTTTAAAACCAACCCTCCCTCTACTGCCTCGGTAATACAGGCAAATTGTAGTTTTTACGGTGCGAAAATTCCAATAGTCGGTTTGATTATCATTCCGTATACTTTTTTTTGGGTGCTGAATCCGAATAAAGAGTTATCCAAAAAAACTTTCTCGTGCGTTTTGAAATATTCACAAAAACCAGCGACATTTTTGTTTGTACTTTTTTTTCCCGATTATATGTGGTAGCGAAAATCTCGTTCTTAAAGTTTACTACTATTTCACAATTTTGGTCCTAGGATCAGTATGTTCCCCAATATATTGCTCAAAATTTGACTCAAAACCTACAATTTCACTTTTTTCAAAAAATAACAATTTTTGGAGTATTTTATCTCAAGAACTGTGGAACTTACAGAGCTTCACTTCAGCTCAAATTGTGGCATATTTAGTCTTTGTTTAAATACGGTAAGAGTAAGATTTTCGCTGCAATATATACTGTTAAAATTATAAGTGAAAACCAAAGAAAGTACGATTTTGTTTTGCGAATATCTCAAAACGCACCAGGAAATTTTGTTGGATAACTCTATTTTCGGATTCAATACCCTAAAACCATAGAGAATTATAATAAAACGAACTGGATTTTTTTTGTAACAAGATGGCTTTTTTTGACATCGTTTTCCCGGGTTACAAAACTCGAAACTGGACAAATGACAATGTTACATACAGCGGATGCTGCAACAATTACTTTCAACTGAAAAATTTTAATGAACGAACAATAAAATTTATTCAATTCTGACAACCAAATGTAAAGATAGGTAGACAAATGTTTTTCTCATACACTTTTTGTTTTATTGGGGCAACAAAGTGCACCCCGAGTTTAAGGTTGTAATTCGTATTTTTTTTATAAAGTTAAACGATCAATTATAATGTTAGCAATCAATTTTACGCGGTACTTTCGGTCCAAAGCGAATAAGTTAATATAAAAACTGAAATATAACAAAAAATGCTAACGAACACCAATTCATCGCATATACAAGCAGTCACTAACAGCAAAAAAAAAAAAGTTTGTAACGCATTTTTATATTATATTATTCTAATATTTTTTTAAATCAAAATGCTTTTTTAATACGCATTTAAACATTACGCAACATAACGATTCGCAGTTTTATAACAGGTTGGTAGATGGTCATGCTACGTAGAGACGGGTGGTTAAGTTTTAGTTAATTTTGATTTGTAGTTATGAATTTTCTCGTAAAAGCGGCCGAATAAATTTTGAGAATCTATTTATTTTAGGGCATATCGCGTCAGATATTTAGGGTCATGCTCTGAAAGAGAATTTTCATTGAAAAGGTTCTACACACACACACACACACACACACACACACACACACACATATGTATATAGCTAAAATTGTGCAGTTTCTAGCTCCAGCCCAATTTTTTTTAATTTTTTTTTTGTTGTAATTTTGAGTTTTTTCTTGACATACCACAAGACTGAAAGACTACATTTGCTGTCTTTGATTATTTTTCTAAGGATTTATTTTCATAGAGTCGATAGTTAAGTGGTACTGCAAGGCTGATTGTTTCCAGCACACATCATTTCCATGAATAATTTATAACTATCATCTTCTTCAGCAGACATGCAATTAATTGCTCCTCTGAACAGCAGCCTAGAACGCCTCCAGACTGCGGCTTCCTAAACGAATGGTGTTTACGATAACGGCCCGGAGGACGCTTGCTTATTCACGCCCGCTCCGGGGGCCTCCCGCGGGGGAGGGGGTGAAATATTAAACGGGGCGCGGCGCGGCAACTCTCGAGGCGTTCGCCAGCCCCGCGCCGCGAAACCCGGGGAGCAACTTGTCCCTGCGAAACTTGCGTGAATTATTGAGTGGCGACCGCAGCCGTCCCGCACGCGGGCCAGGGGAGGTGTGGGGGAAGGAGGAGGAGACGGAGGCAGCGGGTAACGCAATGTTTCTCGCGACAAAGCTTCCTGTGGGAGAACGCGCGCAATATTAAATGAGGAAAGGGGGGCCGATCGCTGCAACGTTCGGCGCTCGCGGTAAACAAACCCCGCGGGGGAAAATGGATCGTCTCGCTGTCGAACGCGACGGGTGTTCGCGTGTTCACGCACGACACCTCGCTCTTACAAAACACTTAAAATTTTTTTTTTTTTCACTTTTTAAACTCACCAGCTTAAATTTATTCAGGGATCCTCGTTAAATTCAACCGGGTATCTACGTAAAATTTGCAGGTTCCGAGTTTAAGTTCTTTAAAAATAAATCCAAAAAGCGTTTGTTTCGGTGATTCGGTCGTTGACGTCGGGTGCAAAGATGTTGCATTAAAAAATATATATATTTAATCGCCCGACTTCGGCGCCGTCACTGCCGAGACTGTCATTTGTTGCGTTTTGGGAAAACATCGTAATAAGACAATACGTGGGAAAAAAACTGGCCAATTGGCGAAGCGTGTGACACTTAACTGCATGACTTTCAAGCTATTTTACACACCACGCCGCTAGAGGCCTCTACTGTGACTAGTTACACTCACTTGAAAACGCAGGTGCTCCTTCAAACCACCAGGTTCGCTGACATCTCTTCCCATATCGTCCCTGTTGCGATATTTTGGTTTGGGTGATCAGTGTTCAAGCATCCAAGATTGAAGTCGGGTGCACGTCGTCCGATAGTGCGGTAGTTATAAGCGATTGTGCCCGGAAAAACGGATTTCCGCGACTGAACAGAGTTGTCTTTGAGCAGTGACGAAACCCTAGAGAACATTGTTCGTCGTACAGAGTGAATGAACACGTTGCGTGTTAACATTTTTCGCAACTGGACACGCAATTCGGAGGTCCTAATCCGACCTGCTTTCACGGAAGATTAAACTTTCCGGAACTAAGTAGAGCGCTTTATTTTATTTGAAGGGCAATCCTCTTTGAAAGGTAAGTGCACAGAATTTTTTTTTTCTCTGTACTCTTACTAAAAATTTCTTTGGAAACCAGTTGCCAAGAAATAGTTTGTAATACGACAAGAAATATATTGTAACTTTGTACAATATATGGCTATGGTTAATTTGCATGTATAAAATATTTTTCGAGATAATACCGAGTATTTATTACGAAAATTAGCGCATAATTTTATATTTTAATTTATGTTTTATTGAAGCAAAAAAATTTTAAACCACGGAAATATAACGATTGGACTTTATTTTGCTGTACTATGCTTATTATTTGCACAGTTAATACTGGAAAGCTATTTAGGGAACGATTTAGCTTGGGTTCTGGGTTGTATCCACGTCCAAGGGGGATATATAACCGACATTTCGGTCGACATTGCAGTTGCCTTCATCAGGGTAGAGTAACTACTGAGGTTATTACAAGTTCTTCTGCCATTAATACTCTTGCCTGAGTAGAGTGTTTCTCGATTTTCTGCAGCTGTGGAATAATCACAGCCTTCCTTTCGTCTAGTTGGCCAGCTGATTTGGCCAATAGGAGCTGGGCTTCTGTGATTGGCTGGGGGTGCTGGCAAATCAGTGGCCTCTTCTCTTCTGACTGGCTGAGCTGTTTGGCCAACCAGAGGCGACCTGTTTTTTGTTAGATGCAGAGCTATGTTTTGAGGTTTTCTGAAAACTCTTATGGTGTGTGAAAACGAGACTTAAGAACATTTTGTCGATTAAGAATATGACTAGAATTTTGTTTGCATGTCATTTATATTGTATTACCTTAGCGTTCTTACTTCATTCATATTCAATATTGATATTCCACAATTTTTCTTGAAGTTTTAATTATGGATGGATAATAGGATATGACTATCGCTAATATGCAAAAAAAGAATAATAGACAGCATAGCATTCTTAACATACTCGGTCAATTGCTTTAAGTTTTCCTCTTTCGTGTGGTACTCTAATGATGTAATGGTAACCCTAACTATAACGTTACTCGCACAAACACCACGAATCAGACAGAAGTAAACAACGCCGCAACTTTCGTTCGTGCAGTAGGAAGGAATTGAAATTGGTGATTTAAATTTCTCGATCCCTTCAATTTTTCATTACACAGAACTGAGAACAACATTAACGAGAATTCGAAAACATCAGGAAAATTTTGAAGTGAGCATTATTTTTCAGATGCTGATATGTGAAGGGGAAACATGATGACTTCCTGAATTTCGCTCGCCATCTCTGAAAAGTCAAATAAAGGATATATTTTGTTAAAAATACTGCAGCAAAAAGATTTGCTTCTGTGAATATTCTTCTCTTATTTCATACTTGCTGATGTACCTGGCGTTGCCCGGGCTAAACACATCGTGAAGAGTCTTCTCAAAGTCAAGTGAAGATTCACAAATAAGCTTCCGTTGAAAAAACGTCTTTCTCCGTTGATGTCTACGTAAAACGAGGAACATCCCTGCCGAGTTTCAAGGTAGTAGGATATATACTTGGAAATTTCACACTATCACAACTACCCTTGGGACCTGGTTATCGCAAAACGTGTTATTAGCTGATACCCGTGTAGCAAAAGTGCCGAATTTAAATTATTTTAAGTCTTATGGTTCCGGAAAAATTAGCGAGGAGCGAGTCAGCGCGTAAGTGAGTGGTTTAAGATTCAATAGCGCAAAAGACAATTTTGTCCTTTTTTGTCAAATAGGTTTGGACTTAAGCACCGCAAGAACTGAGCGTGCACATTAATTTTTATTTAATTATATTTTCATTTATTCATGTAACAATTTTATAATTTATACGTGTTTTGTTTACACATGATATTCAATTTTAATAAATTGTTCTTTTTAACTTTCATCTTTATAAAACTAATGTAATGTTTCTTAGGTTATATTATATATATTTATTTCTCAGTTATTATTATACATTTACAAATGTTTACAATCGTCAAAATACCGCATGTAATTCGAAGTGACTAGATGCACTCACATACAAGCTTGCTCTCGTGGGTGATAAATTTCCTGGTCGATTAAGTGAATATTGTTAACAAAGTGTAAAAAAAAAAGTTGTGGGGGTACAACTTTCGGGCGGCGCGGAGCGTACGGACGCGGTTTAATGGTTCGGTCCTTAACCGGAGGTAAAAAAAAAAAAATTTAAAAAAAAGAAAGCAAATACTACCCCGCGCTGCTGCGCCGCCGCATTCAGAGCCGGGTCCTTTCCAATTAAAGTCTGTCGCCTCACCTGGCGTCGGTTCGTCGGGCGGACGGAAGGTCGTCACGTCGACGAGTGTTCCCCCGTCGGCGGCGCGGTAGCGGAGCGCCGCGGGGTATTAGGGTCGTGTACGCGGGCTGTCTTGCAAGGAAAGCTCGGCCGAGTACTCCTCGCGAGGATTTGCATATCTCTAGTCGGGAAGCGAGGAAGGCCGGCTCCGCTTCCCCCCTCCCCCCTACCCCCCGTGTGCTACTCTCGGGAAAATTATTCGGGAAGTGAAAAGTTCTCGCCGGTGAAGTTCGGAGCAGGCTCAGGACATTATGCAGATTCCGCGTCTCGCGGCGGTATACAAAAAGGGTTGGTTCTTGATGGATGCGCAAAATACTACTACCAACTAAATAAACTCATAGTAATTTCACTAAAAAAAAAATATTTTTTATTGAAGTGAAGCATCTTTACAGCCGGTCGGTTAAAGTCGAGGCAACGGCTCATCAGATCGTGACGGAAAATGTGCGACGCTTAATGTTTTCGTCGCCATGTTTGTTACAAATTGTGACCTTTCAGTGTGAACGTCATAGTTAATTGCGTAGGTTTATCTTTCAAATGAATTGAATGCTTTTTGTGTTTCAACTTGTAATAAATGAAATGTGAACTTTCAATTGAAACGCGAGTGGCGGTCACGCATCTATCCTTTTTTTCTTCTGAATGCTCAGCTATTATGATTAAAAAAAAAATTGGTTGTCTGTAAAGTCGGTTTACAGACGATAGCTTAACGTGACAACGTCATAACAAAACATTGATGAAATGATTGCATACTTTTATGAATAAAATTGAATCATTTTTATTGAATTATCACCATTTTGTATGGATACAAAGAAACAGTGAAATGAAATATACAGTTTAATTGATTAATTTACTTTTATTTGCACTCATCAATTCAAATATGTTTATTACTTTAACGAACAGATTATTTTAACTATAACTTTTATACATGTTTGCTATTTAACTTCTTCCAATCTGTGTTATTCTGTTAAGGATAGGACGATGATAGGAAAAGTAGGAAACGAATGGGAGTGTTTCAAGTTTAATGTGCCTCGAAAAAGTCAAATCGATGGTTGTTCCAATCAAGCTGAAGAGAGATAGATGCGGCGCAAGCGTACAATGAGCGTAATGGGACACCGCGTAACGGGACAATGTGCATTACGGGACACTTTTTCGTGCGTGCAGCCGGCGTTCTTCGATTGATTAGACGTTGTCACGCCAAAAAATATTGAATTTTGTTTTGAGTGCCATCAGCGAGGGGTTTCGCGACAACTAGAGATACTTCTGAAATCGGGAACGCGGCAAAAATACACAATATAGTGATAAATAAAATCTCAGCACCTCCGGGCCCATTTGTGAAGTAATAAATCGCCCCCAAGAAATGCGTCCCGGGGCAGGAGATAAATCGAGCAGGGCCGACAGCGATCGATAACTCCACGGAATCGAGACTCGGATGTAGTCCAACGATTGATTCACAACCGATGTGCTTGAACTTTTCCGTCGGGTTCGATTGATATTTGAGTGAATTGGAGTGAATTTTGTGCAAAGGCTTTTATTTTTTGATGTAGAAAATATTTCTTACATAAATTAAGAACTAAATATTTAAAATAAACGTGGTTAGAACACAAGGTAAAAAAGCTGAGATTAGTAGTTTTTTTAAATTTAATTTTAAGTTAAATCTGTATTGTGGAGAAAGAGCAAATACCTAACTATTAGCTCGACTAAATTGAGAATTTGTTTATATGCAAATATTATTTTTGAAATTAGACTTTTACACAGTCGGAAAGATATTTGTGTTAGTCAAGTTGGAAAAAATAAAGTAGTATTAAAGTCCCCGCCTACCCGGGCACACACATGGTGCGCAGAGCTTCAAGAAAAACCACGCAATTTCAAAACTACTCAAGATATACGAGTAGGGTTTGTTTACGAAAAACATTTAAGAATTCCCTGAGGGCCGAAAAAAAGTAGTTTTGTTTCCGGATTTTAAACTACATTTTTAGAAGAGTTAAAATGGCTAGAAGGCATGTTTTCAGAGTAATTTTTTTTTAGGAATGACAAAACCGACAAGGTTCAATACTTATTGATACATGATATTGTTACCGTTTCCGGTAACTTATTTGTAATTAATAATTTAATTATTTGGTTATTGTTATTTCATTATTCACAGTTATGTTTATTAGTTTTTGTTTTTTAATCGCATTAGGAGGACTCTAAGAACGTGAAACCGTTTGCTCAACGGCCGTCTAGTCATGTGTGGGTGTCGTTGTTACGAGTGTTCCCGAGGACGGCCGAAGAAGCTCGATGGTGACGTAGCCGAGTGACGCGCTCAGCGGTGGCGCGCGAGTGTGCGGTACGGGACTTGCGAGTCGGACTCGACAGCAGCAGGATGGTTCGGTGCGACCGTCTGGCCCGCGGTGTGGCAGCGGCGCGGAGGCGCGTTGACCACCAGCTGGGGCCCCACTCAACATGCTCAAAGTAAGGAGTCGACGCTCATACTTGTTATGGCCAGAATAGGTGAAGGACGGGGCTGTGAAATACTAAATGCTAAAATAGACTGTGATTCGCAACATAATTTGACTTTCTTCAGGACCGGCAATAATTTTTGTAGTGGATGAATGAACTTAAAGCAGTTAATGAACTTGTCACTCGGGCCCACATAGTCATAATTTGGATGGAGTGCACGGACACATTTCAAGTACGTTTACGTATTATCACGAGGACTGCCGTATGAGCCGCGAGCAAACGGGAAAGTGCGCGCACAGGACAAAAACAAAAAAAAAAACTTTAGATTTTTTGTTTAACTATAGTTTTATATATATATTTTTTGTATAGGGCATCTATGTGTTTAATGCAATGTATACGTGGAGGGGGTTGTAATCCTAGGTAGGTCTGATAGTAAATGTTGACTGCACTTATTTTTTTTGTGTTTTTATAATGGTACTCACACATTGCCCGGGGAATAAGGGAATAAGCTATTTACCTTTGGTTGGCCTTGGGGCATGAGTGTGGGGAAAAGTTGCTAATCGCGCTGTTGCGGGAGTTACGCAGCAGCGCGGTTGCAATATCATTACCTCGTAACCCGGAACTTCAGATTCTGAAAACAAAGCTATTGAATCACCTGTTTCGAGCCCTCAAAAATGGCAAACCTTATGGAACTTCCTTTAAAAACACAATAAAGCTGTCTCTCACTCGCTCAGCAGGATCCATAAGATTTGTGGGATCCGACAACATTTCTTCATATTTGACTTGCTGTTTTCTTACAATTTTTCTCTGCATAAGATATCATGACAGCAGGATTCTTAGTAAATCCATTCCCTTTTCATAAAAAAAGTGCTTGAGACCTGTACGTCCGGGGATGTAAACATAACTTAAATAGTCACAACGTAGAACAGTCATAACTTAAAATCCTTATAGAGATCGAGATGAATTAATACTTCCATGAGTTATAACTATAATAAGATAGAAAAACACAAGTTAAAGTCATAATAATATATAAAACTACAACTTAAAAACACTGTTACTCAGACAGTAGTAACTTAGAATTGTCACAACTTAGAAACACAAAAAGCCATACCAATCTTAAACCGTGATAATTTAGCAACCTGCAACTTAGAATTGTCTTAGCAGAACGACACAATGCGCCCGCTCAATGTTTGTTCCAAAATTGTGTCCTCGTGTGTTTAAGTGTTTAAGCCCATTTTTCTAAAAACCCAACATGTCATACATAACATTCCATTAAATTTGTGAACATCCACTATAATTATGAGTGAATGTGGCGATTCCCATAATATGATAAACAGTAGCCAAATTAATATAGGGCATTTACGGAACACCATTAATAATTTATAAATAAACAAATATTTTTCACTGCGTGAAAAGTCACAGCATGACTCATCTACGACTTACAATTATCGCAAGTTATTAATAAAAAAATTACATAAATAATATGTTAGAACCACATAACTCATAAATGTTTCAACTTAAAAAAAAATTATTATGGGTGATTTAAGCGATCTTTTTCATCTTCACAAGCACGCAAGAATGCCGAAGCTAGCGGTTTCCGCCGGTTGTCCCCTCGTGTCATCACAAGCAGCGTGACTCATGAGAATCGACGTGAGCGTAGGCGTGTGTGTGTGTGTGCGTGTGTGCGATGCACACGTTATTATTTTAGCAGCTTGCCCACGGGAAAAACGCTGCTGAGCACGCGAATTTAGAATAATGAAACGCAAACATCGAGTCATGAGCGGGAATTTTCGGAGCAATAAACTCCACGTTAGTGCTGATTTTTAGCAAAAAAAAAATAAATCACCGGATCAGTTTAGAAGCCAAGAGTGATAAACAGGTTCACCTTCAACCAGCACAAGTCATAAATCTGAAACTATGGTTAAAAAGGGAATTACCATTAAAGTATTATTTTTACTTACAGAAAAATACCTGTGTTTGTTAAACGTGCCATAGATGATGAAATTTTCACAGTTTTAGTAATTTGAAAGTAGTTTCTTTCTAAACAGCAGTGAAATTAATTTTTTTTTAAATTTATAGTTGCTTGACGGAAATATTGAAAATTTTGATGTCTCGGTTTAAAAGCACAAAGCTGTATCATACCACGTTAAATACATTTTATGGTAACCATGTGAGAATTGACAAATAAACTAATCGAAATCAAGTATAAAAATGAATTTTTTAATTGAACTCATTTACAATAATCATTTTAAAATTAAAATTAAGTCAGCTAACCCTTTTCAATGATTTGCGTACTAAATTAAAATGTGTCCAAGAAAAATCTGTAATTTTTTCCCATTGACTTAAGCATACTTGAGATAAACTGATTTAATAATTTAATTAACTGTAGCATCTGTCACTGACAGATTTGATTTAAATGTAGCAACTAAGCGTTATTAATGCAATAATCTGCGTAATGCATTATCTTTCGTTACCTGAAAAAAAAATTGCTCGTAAACAAGTTTGACTTGCGCTGTTTGTGTAACTTGAATATCGTTTGTTTTATTTCTCAAACGCTTAATATTAAACTTTTAATTTTAGTACAAATAAATATATTTTTTTTTTGGAAAATTTAAGTTTCAACAGTGTTACGGTAAATACTCGCTGAATCTTAAAAAAAAAAAAAAACGATTTACAGTTTCATATTTAAAGTGCAGAAAACTGGAAACGGTGTTAAACAAATTATGTGGTTTGACACTCGTCTTGCTTCCGCCCTTTTATTGAGCACCAGCAATCGCCATGCAGTTTCCGCCTGAAGTTGTCTGCAGACTATCACGTGAGAGAGAAGAATGGCGCTTCGCTCGCCGCCGCGAGGGGCGAATAGCACGACGCACGTCAACGAAACTGAGTAAAAAAAAAAAGATAATTAAATTACTTCCCGAACGCCACGGAGCACCGATGCGCAGTATCGAACTAGGGACTAAACATAGAACGGCCTGAATTCCAGAACGTGTCGCTGGAACAGAACCGTCATGGGAATTTGAAAACACAGTAACTCATAATCATGAATGACACCCGATAGGTCTTCGTTTGAAATTAGTACCTTAATGCTCTTTGAAATAGTGCCATTTACATTTATTCAAATGGGTAATCACAGAGAATGTAATATTCTTTCTTGGTATAGGTTTATTCATTAATGTTTAGGCGAAAAACTATAAGAATAGCTTAAAGAAATATATTTGTCAAAATATTTTACACTGATAATGAATAAAATACTGTGAATTAAGTATCAATTTGATATAATTCATTGATATTAAAAAAACCACAAATGTATTTTGCTAACGAATGACTTTTACCTTCACGTATAGTTTTGAGAAGCTAAAGAATATTCTTTTTTTGTAATCATATGTATGGGTGTTTCCACAAAAAATGGGTAACTCAATGTCATCAGTCAATAAAACGATATATAATTATATTTTGTTTATATTTTATGATTAATTTTAAAACAATTAAAAGCCTTTTATTTGGTCACCCAATTTCAGCTATTTATTTTTAATACAAATTTGTAAAACTTCACAATATATTCTCGAAAAGTCAGTACTTTGGCGTGTCACAACCTGAAAAGCGCGCAATCAAATAGCTGTGTATTACATATTACCTTTAATACAATAAAACTTAATATTTCACTATAATCTGTAATATATTTAATTTTATATAATCACAACTTTCATAATTTTTATTCTCACCGTTGTTGTAAAAATAATAAGAAACTTTGTGTTCAGTTTTATTCGTCAGTCCGTTGTGTGTTGTTCGATTTTGAATTTCCCGCTAAATACCTGCGACTCAAATTCAAAACCGTGTTAAATGTCAAGGTTGGTACTAAAGTTAGCTGCAGACCGCGCCATTGTTCGGCCGCCATTACTGTGCCAGAGCTAGAGTTGTGTTTGTCTCGTGAAGACGTGTCGATCCAGACAAAATATCAGTCCTATGGTGAGTCGCTATTTCCTTGTAAATCCGTGTTATATTTTAATTTATACATAATTAACTTTCATTTGTTAAAATGTAGCTTCTTGATATTCGAAAACATCAAAATAAACGTTAGTCCTAAAGATAACCTCAAATTCATGTTTGTTTCGTCAGTCCGTTGGCGTCAGTCCGTTGTCTGATATTGCGCCAAAGGACTGACGTGGGTACTGACGTTTTGAGCTTGTCTAAGCATTTTTTTTACTTATTTCAGTTTAAAACATCAGGGCTCCGAAAGAAAAACAAAACATGTCTAAGGATAGAGAAGATATATTGAAAAAGAAAAGAGAAGCCGAAAAGGCTCACTTAGCTAGAATAAAAAACGACCCCATTGAATTAGCTGAATACAAAGAGAAACAAAGGTTGTAATACTTAAAAAAGAAAGAAAAGGGACTAAGAAAAAATATTAAAGACATGACGCCACGAGAGCAACGATTCACTAGAAAAGAATGGAAAAAATATTCATCAAAGTACAGACAACAAAAACAATTTTTGAAAAATAATACTGATAATTTTGTACGCCAAAATACTCCTTCAACTACTGACGATGAAGCACAAGCAATAGTTGGTGAACTAACACGGTCCATTGTGTACGAAGATCGAAGAGCAAATGAAGCAAAAAGAAGAAGTGAAAGACAGAGAAAGTTTAGAAATAAGCAATTAAAAGAGATGAAAGCAATGGTTTCAAAACTAAAAACTAAACTGAACAATCAGCGTCAAAAATATAGAAGAGTCAAAAAGCAGTTGAAGAAAGTTGTACAATCTGTGGAAAAAACTCCGAAAACCAGACTGACCTATAAGGCATAGGTTTATATTTGTAAGCAATATAACGATATTAGACATATCAGAAGGCTGTTTTGAAAACGGAGATAGTATTACTTGGTAACGTTAATTGGTATCTTTAAGGCAGAGAGAGTTATATTTTTGTTTCAATTGTTTGTTGATTGCTTAGAAAATGTATATTGTTAAGTTAAACTACCTCAAAGTAGTTAAGTTAAGTAAAATAAAATTAATAAGAAGCTGCTTTAAAGGTGGAGGAAGTTGTTCCTCACAGTATTACGTAAATAATTTTTGTTTTAATTGTCACTTAAGTGAATTACGATTAAAAGTGAGACTCAAAATATGTGCCATTATTAGTTTCTAAGAAATTTCTTTTAAATCTTAATAAATTTCTTTCATATCTTATGAAGTTGTGCGTTTTATCAGTACATTGTCACCCTCGTCAGTTCCCTGGAAGTCAAATTTGGAAAAATCTAAATATCTCCGCATCTACTTTAAAAAGTGACTGGCTATCTTATAACGCGAATTTTAAGGAATTAGATTCAAAAAACTATTATAAACAAAATATCCCGAAAAGTTACCCAACTTTTGTATATTCGCCAGTATACAAAAAACTTTTTCCGGACATTGTGAATTTAAAGAGAGTGCTAGATATAGGCACCAAGAAGGACTACACAGAGAACTGCAAGCAAAATTTAGAAGAATGTAGTCTTGGTGTTCAAGAAGTAAGCATAGTTTGCTTATATAATTATAATTCATGGTAATCACAGAATATATATATGTATATATAAACGCAATGATTCTGCCGTAGACGACTCAATAGACTTCCACAAAAAAAAAGAAGCTGTAACCTTACGACCAGGATGGAAATATTTTAAATGATGGTGAATGCTTAAGCTTCTAAATTTTGGATCAATAGTGTAAAAAATATTTGTCTTCTGAGTTGTTTTTTTGAATATATTTCCAGAATAGCTACGTATGAAGGTACTATAATACCATTTGAATGTAACTTCGCTCTGTATTTTTGTTGGGTACTGTGGTTTAGTGATTTGTGTTAGTCAATGGTAAAACATATTAAAAAAATTAACGGTAATCTTCTTATCAAAATCTTTGGAGAGAAATCCGAAGAGAATTTTTTTATGGTGTACGGAAAAAAAAGCATGAACTTCGGGGAACTTCGGGTTTTAGCTCTCTCTCGTCTGTGAAAAGAAGGCTTCCCGTTGTAAACGGGACGTAACGCAAAAAAACAAAAAAAAAAAAATCACCCCCTTCGGCACAACCTACAGCCGCAGGTAGAATTTCCAAGTACCTACCCATTTCTCCTGGGACGTTCTGGAAACTTCTGGAAAAATTTAGAGAACTTGGCGTATGTTCTCAAATATTCCAAATTGATCGATCGCAGTGAAATGGTGGTTTAGATTGTTACTGTATACGTTATTTCCTCCTCCTCCCCCCCTCCGGACAATCCTGAGGGTCGCTCTTCTCGCCGCGTCACGGCGACCACAAAGAGGGGCGGGTGCGCCGAAAGGGTGGAAAAGTGCGGAAATGGGGGGGGGGGGGGGTGGTTGTGGAAGGGCATGGCGGAGGGAAAGGGGGAAGTCAAGAATCGATCAGCGCCGCGGTGGCGCACACGGCGGAGCGATCTCGCATCCTCCGGGAAATGTCCTTCCGTCCTCCGGGGTCGAGCCCCGCCCCGGGGCCCGCGCTTCCTGTCGCGGGGGGTGGGGGGGGGGAGTGTTATCGCGATGCGAGCCCCCGAGCGAAAACGAAGCACGACCTTCGGCGGCAGCGACACGAGGGTCCCCGCACCCCGCGAGCGGAAATTCAATTTTGGTCCGGGGAGGATGCAAACAGAAAAAAAAAAAAACGCCATTTTGGCTCACGGGGTTTAAAGACGTAACTACATACACTGGTCAAAATAACTACGGGATCCTACACACGTAATTAGGCGGATCGGACAAGATGTGTTTACATCAGCGGTAAGAGCTACAAGCAGCGTAAATGGAAAATTCCGCTCTCGTAGAGACGACGTAACCTCTGCACTGGTGATTTCGCAGGGTAGTTGGGACAGTGTGTGCTGTTTGTTACCTTTAGAGACCTGAAAAATTCGCGGATACATTCGGTGATAGGCTAGAATTCAAACACATATACCTTTAGATAATTTTGCTATTGGCTTACTGTTCACCTGGACGAATCTCAACCAGTTATAAACCCTCAACCAAAGAAGGATCGAATCACAGTCTGCAGCCAATGAACTTGCGTTATTTTCCCGAGTGTACAGGGGTATGTGCAGTCTATCCTGAAGGCCATCGAAACCGCGAATTTTGCAGGTCTCTAGTTACCTTCATGGCAGATTGGCAACCTATGCCCTCCCCCACACCAAGAGCTCCATTCATTGAGTCCATGCCACGCAGTTCGGGGAGACCATACACCAACCTAGAGGACTGTTGCTGTGAGCTCGTGGGTCTGCTTGTGTGCTGTCCTAATCACCACCGCCACATAACGACACGTGCCGATAACTAACACACACTTCTGTATCTGTCAAGAATATCGTACCACAACTAGTCACTGTGAAGGATCTGGTATTAATCCTGTAATAACCGCAGTATGCAATATAATGGAATGTCTTAAACTAAAAATGACTAGATGCTACAAATATTTTACGCTGTGAAGTTATGACCTTTTAGTATTTACCTCATTTTGTAAATGACTATAACTATTGACTAATAAATTTGTCAATAGAGAATATGTTATATAATAGAAGAGTTCATTGATACATTTTAAACTTAAATTTGAATTTCAAAAACATTCCATGCCGATACACACTGTGGGTAGTATTTCGAATTTGTTCTTTATAAAAATATAAGATATATATTTTTTAATTTACAGCTGGTAGGATAAGTAGAGGTTGATGAATCATTAGCGCGTAAGGAAAAGTGCAACTTTCAGGAGTAGGGTGCTAGATGGCGGAGGGTGTAAGGTAAAAACGAATAAAGTATATAATCAGACAACTGTGAGACTTTTTGCAAGTTTATCATCACCATGGTTGTAATAACTATGAACACATATTTTGTACCTTATTGTTTTTATTTTATTATTTTATATAAAAAGTGGGTTATTGAAGTTTGAAGTTTCACTTGTAATGCGCAGTGGCGGCAAAATGCAAAATTTTGTTTTGTAGTTAGATGTTGGAATTGAAGTTAAAAAAAAAAGGTTTTGAGCGTTCAGCTCGAATTCGGCAAAAAAAAAAATGTGAAGGGAGGGAACAGCCCTTCTCGTTGAGCGAGTTTCGGCTGCTGGTAAACGCTTCCTATGAGCTCTGATATGATTTTGAACCCAACCTCCCCCCCTCCCCAACCGCCTACCCACTATTTCTCTCTGAACCCCCTTCGGCACACGACAGACGGAGGGCGAATGTAATTTTCGGAGCCGTCGCCAAGCCTTTGCGACCCTCCCTCCTCCCCCACCCCTCTCATATTTCATCGCTTCCTTCCGGGAGGGATGAGGGGTGGGGGGGGGGAAGCCGTCAAACTGCCGGTCGCCTGGCGCCTGGGATAACTTCCCCGACGACGAGTATGCCCAGGTCTCCTGACGACGACCTGGGGAGGGCGAGGGCTGCCGGCGACGACGTCTTATCACGAGGTAATTACGCATTTAGAGCCACTAGTTCCGTTCGAGGGGGCCGACCCCTCGCCTCAGCAGACCTTCTGGCAGAGTGGATGAATAAACACTAGAGTACACCAGGGCAGGAGGGACGGTGCAATGTTGAAAAAAAAAAAAGGGGGGGGGGAGTTTGTCTGTAAAGTCGGTTTACGGACGATAATTTTTACGTGATAACGTCCTTTATAAACAGTTGACAAAAACAGTTCACGTGCAGGTTGCGTGCTGCCGCTGTCTCTCTCCTACTACTCGGGCGCATCGGCCGATGGAGTGTGGAAGAGAGATGGATGCGTCACAAGCCGATCGGAACTCTCTGTATCGCTTGTTCCGCGCTCTCGCTTGCACGCTCGGCTCAGGCGGAACGTGACAATGAGTCGTGCTTTTTTTTTCGTGCGTGCAGCCGGCGTTCATCGATTTATAAGACGTTATCACGTCAAAAAATTGTCACCTTCAAACTACCAAGAACACTAGCCACTAATTATGAAGGGATCTTCGTAAGTTTGTGGTTTTATTTTTAAATAAACGAGAGGTGAATTTTCCTTCTTGAACATAAAATCACAAGCATGTTGATCAAATAAAAAAAAGAAAAACATTTCAATTATTTCGAAAATACAATCGTCTTTTTTCCATGCACACATTTACTGTTTACAAGAAAAGACAGAGGAAGGAAGAAGGAATAAGGCGTAGTATATTTAGTTTATCTGGAACTGCAAAGAAGGTTTTGTTTATTTCAGATGCCTTTTTCGTTAAAACGTCCTTAAATTTACTATAATTTTAACAGTGTAGTGGCTTGTAAAGCTAAATCCGCGTACTTTATTTTTTTTTCTAATTGAAACTCAAGAATATTTTGGAGGAAATATCCATAAAAATTATTTTGTGATGTCGAGCGTGATTAAAATGTATCCATTAAAAAAGGATAAATAATGTTTCCCCTTTTTAACCTAATTATAATAATGTTTAAGAAGATGGTAATAACGTAACAGAACCCAACCTAACCCAGCACAGGTTATATTAGGCTAATTTGTATTCGTTAAATGTTTTTTTCAAAGTCGGTGAATTTGATGCGCTTCGGGTAGTTTCGGAACAGCTATGATACAGTTCGTGCGCTGGTTTAGGCAGGGTGGCTTAAAATAAACACGAATCACACTATCTGTGTCCTCTTAAAACTATGTGCTGGGTTCGCCACTGATTGAATGAATGAGGTTTCAACTTTACTTCACCAGTTCACATGTTTCCGTCTTCACAGTCTCTGTTGACATCGATGTTGAGGAGATACTAAGTTATAATTTATTCTTTCATTGCATATCTCACTGTCCACAGTTCAAACACTAGCGATAAACAGAGGCATTACCAAATTATTTTTGTGGACATTTATGCTTCCTCTAGATGACTTGCATATGCACACCATGGTTTTGACGTGTAATTTAAATACATCCTGAACACCCTATTAAAAGCATAAAATTTGTTTCGACGAAGCACAGGTAATTCAAAATTTTGCCAAAGTCCATTTCATTTTATTGTAACGTGGATTTAAATTAAGGAGAAAGATTTTTTTTTCTCTCAGAGGAACTCCAAACTTTACCTCTCTAGAAAAAATTTGCTTGTCAGCTGTCAGGATGAAAAAAAAAACACGATGAAATTTCATTTCAAAACTGTAGCAGGAGTTTTCAATTAATTTCACGTAACTCATGTCATAACCCTCCGTGACAGGACAGAGAATATTGTAAATGTTTCTGTGAACTTTATGGTCTTTGCAAAGGTCCTTCCAGCCTGCATTCTTTCTCCTGTTCTCGGATTCCACGTCCTTCAGCAACGGCGGGAACGGTAGCCAGTCATCGCTGGGATAGCCGCCGGGGTAGCATGACTTGCAGAGTTCCGGACCAATGGGGGCGGAGAGCGAGCAACAATGGCACTACCCCATTGTACCGACCCCAAAGTTGTCTCCGCGGAATGCGAGCAAAACAATTTTCCCCGGTTGGAAAAGGGGTTGAGGAGGGAAAAAGGGGGGGGGGATAATAAAGTACTTTTCGGTGCTTCGAGTAAAGCGACCGACTCGAACCGGCGATAAAGTAAATTAAAACTCTTTGCCCGCTTCCCACACTCACCCCTTTCTCGCCGTCGCTTTATCCTTCAAAAGAGAGGAATGCCCGGATTGGAACGGGGGCTGGGGAAGTGAGTGCTTGACTGATTGTGCTGCGGAGTTGAGTCTTTTGATGAAAGTCTGTCGGCGAACCGAGGCGAGGGGGTGTGTTCTGGACTAGAACGCGTGTTGGCAGTGGGGGTGGAGGGAGGTGGTTGGCAAAGAGGGGCAAACAAGAGTGAAAATGGGCGCAAGGGCGTCGTGCTATCGTCACAAGTACGCAGTTCCGCGCAGTCAACACGGAGAAAAAAACACGTGTGCGAGTCTTTCAGTACTTACAGTGATGTGTGAACATATAACCTCGAATACGTGCAAATCCCATGTGTTCTCATGTTGCAAACTCGGACATGGAATTTGACGTAATTTTTTTAAAAATAATGCAAAGCGTGATAAATAAACGAAAAACATTCATTTTAGAAAAAAAAGGTAAATAAATCTCCCCTTTTAAACCTAACTATAATTCTGTTTAACAAGATGGTAATAAACTAATATAACCCAACCCAATCCAGGTTATCTTAGGCTAAATTTTATTCCTACAATATTTTCTGAAAGTCGGCGCATTTGATGCGCTTCGAATACTTTCGGAACAGTTATGATGCAATCGTGCGCTAGTATAGACAGAGTGGCTTAAAAGAACAAAAAGTAAAGTTAAAGGACTGATAATTTTTTTAAGGTATTCTTAAGTTTTTAATACATTTATAAATATATTGTATTTCATGATGTCATTGCGGCCGAGCGGGAGTCGGTTTCCGTAGCGCAGTCGGCATCGCGCTGGGCTACGTTTAGGGGTTCTGGGTTCGAATCCCAGGTAAGACATGGATGTAATTTGTGTCCTCTTAATACATCAACAACCTAAACTTCGATTTCACAATGTCTCGGGGAGACATAAAAATATAACATAAATGATGGAGATGATTGGCACACTGGTCACTGTCAGAATTTCCAGGGTGCCACCCATCTTTAAAAAAACCCCGGGTAAAAGCGTATGCATAGGTTTAAAATATAGTCAAAGTTAAACACCATCGAGCGTGGTTGGTACTTTGATGGGTGACCACAATGTTTTATAAAATCAAAAAATTATATGTACATACATACCGAATGCATCACGCGGGTTTCAGAGACTTTCACGCAGACGCAGCATCTTGGTCACGCATTTCCGTTTCATATTCACGAAATAACTTCTACCAGATGCCGTATATCGAGAGCTAAGATGTTCACGCATCAAAAACTTCGGCCCAGAACAAACTTTGGCATGGCAACGTGCTCTCGCCCGTGCCCTTGCTGGCCGGCCAGAAGGGTTTCACAGAAGCGAGACGAGCTTCAGCCAATCAGAGGTGACGCTGGCGACCGACGTTGCACGAGCGGCAGATGTTGCTTTTGACGGTCTTCGCTAGCATCGGGAAAGAGGAAGACGAGAATAGCTTGTTTACTTTTTTATATATTTACCAATAAGTCAAACAAGTTACATAACGCTGTTTTACACAACTGTGCTGTAATATCTAAAACTAACGATGGAGTGCATTAGCTGAAGACACAAATTGGATTATATCATCATTAGTATATTTTATTGACCGTTTTGCAACCGCTTTGGTAAAATATTCATAAGTCATATCTGGAAACATATTTATTTATAACTTACATTGCTAGACATACAGTCTGTTATGTTTGGCACGGTCTGGAGGAATTAGCTCCACGACTTGTATGTTTTTTAATGTTATAAATGTTTGATTAGGTGATTTACCGGTGTTCTGATCCACAATGTCTTTCATTATTCCACGACACCCGTGGCTCAAGTCGTGATAGTCATAACAAAGTCAGCAGATAATGCGTTATCCACTTACAAAGAACTGTAATCTGGATAAGCTTCACCTTAATTTTTTATGCTGCGGTATATCCACAGATTACGGTACGAGAAGAAGGTCTTAAGGGAAAATAAAACCAAAGTGGGATTTTAATGCAAAAACAGAGGCTCAAGGAAGGGCTTGTGAATCTTCCAAAACGATCCGCACTCTCATAGAACGCGCCTCTGAAGATGCTCCCTTACTTATAAAATTGCAGCTTAAGCCATAAAACTATTAAATATGAAGATAAATCACGCGTCATTAAATAAAGAAAATTGCGATGAAAAGGGAATGTAGACTGGATGATTTTTTTTCTATTATCGGCTTTTCTCCTTATCTCGAATGGCTATCCTCAGATACTATAAAAACCCCTTAAATGTGTGTTCAGCTCATGGGGTAGGTACTAAAGCTACGGGTAAAAATAAGGTACTTGCGAAAATCAAATGAATGAGTTGGCGAATCTTTTTTTTTCTCTCAACGTTCGTAAAACTCAATACTTTACTTTAACAAAAATTAAATAACTGAGCTAAGTCAAAATAAATGAACGGCAAGACTAGTCATGATAGAGACTGATTTTTTTTAATTCTGCGTATTACTCCAATCTTGGCTAATTTTGCTGTGTTTTTTCTCGAACTTCTCACTTCTATGGTATTTTAATTAAATTTTTTTTTTTGCATCAGTCAAGGATCGAATCAAGCACTGTATGCGATCAAATCAATCATTTTTACAACTATTTTTTGATGATTTTTGGAATTTTTCCCGAATTTATAGCTAAATAATTACAGAATTTCAAGATGGCCTATGTTAGGAACGTTATCAGAAAATGTTTATAAAATATGAGTAAACGTATATTGGTCTACGAAGCAGTCAAATTCAGAGTTTTAATAATACAAATACATTTTATTGCTGATTATCATTAACCATTAGCGAAACTTAAAAAAAATTATTTTTGCATGTGTTTGCTGTAAAAATTCCTTGTCCAAAAAGTTGCAAGAAAATAATCGGGGAAAGGGTTTTACGAAATCTGGTTGCAATCGAAACTTCTAGATTAAAACGAAGGCATTTAACCCAAATAATTATTTATTGAAGGGAGTTAGAAGAGTTATTTTGCAGGAATCTCAAACCTTGAGCTGTCGAGCTGTTCAGTTCACCCATAATAGTTTGCGGTTTTGACGGTCTGCACAAGTATTTACATTACACAAAAAGACAACCAACGTAACAATAGACAGGATAGAAAAAAATATTTTAAGACATGATGCTGCTTTGCGAGGTCCATTTCGTTTTCTCTAGTTTGTGCATGCGTGATTTCTTGTTTTACTGTGTTCATAGACTCACATTTGGCAACAGAAAGGCTGAGTTCAAATTTGCATCAAAGCTTCTTTCCAGTGTAAACACGCAGGGTGCGGCGTGTTAAGGAGATTTCGAAGTCCTCCGCATTTGCAGGGTGCCCTTAAGGGGCCCGCCTCGTCAGGGGTGTATGCGTATTATTGAGGCGGGATGATAAGCGCGACGCTCGCTGGTGCTTCTAGCGCGGTGTCGCCTCTAGACTGGCGCGCATTCTTCTCGTCGTCACAGGATAACTGTGAAATTTGAGTGGTGACCGTTAAATCATAAGGTGAAGAAATGAAGATAAATGTGTCATGCAAGTCCCTTAAGTGCTTTCAAGAATCTGTACCGGTTGTTTTACGTCTAAAAATTACTCTGAAAACACGCCTTTTTTTTT
Organism: Bacillus rossius redtenbacheri; assembly: GCF_032445375.1. NCBI lineage: Eukaryota > Metazoa > Arthropoda > Insecta > Phasmatodea > Bacillidae > Bacillus > Bacillus rossius. The sequence continues at coordinate 45,890,653 of NW_026962011.1, read as the reverse complement.
TTTAGCCATTTTCACTCTTCTAAAAATACGGTTTAAAAAATTAATCCGAAATCAAAAGTAGTTTTCGGCCTTCAGCGAACTCTTAAATGCTTTTCGTAAGCAGAAGCCACTCGGATATCTCTACTATTGTGTTTGTTTCGTCTTTTCGTTTTGTCGTGTTTTTGTCTCGTTTCGTCTGTTCTGCTGAATTTTTTTGGGTTCAATATTTTTGTGCTGTCATCACTTGTGGGTTTTTTTCGTTCTCTTAGTCCATTTTTATTTGTTTTTCTTTGTTTGTCGACCATATTCCTCTTATGGAATATTATGTGGTGTTTATATCCTGTTGACAACAGCAATTTTTTGCTTAATTTGTGTTTTTGTCTTTTGGTTTTTTTTGTAGTTTTCCTCTACAGACATACACGTGCTTAGCAATGGCGTATGTCCAAAAGCTTACATCAAGTCATCTCGAGTAGTTTTGAAATCGCGTTGTTTTTCCTGAAGCTCTGCGCACCGTGTGAGTGCCCGGGTAGGCGGGCCCCTTAAGCGGTACCCGCCTGCATCCACGCAACAGAGCAGGTTCTCCACTGGCAGAGCTAGAAGGGAAGCTAGCGGGAAGCGACTCTGGGCCGACGGGAACAGGGAGCGACGCAGCAGGCACGCGGAAACTCCCCAATGCCGCGCGCGGGCAGAGGGCGGGCTAGACTCCCGCGCGGAAAGATACCGCCAACTTCGCTCCTCCTCAGCTTCACGGTCGGCTGCGGCGCGGCAACTCCCTACTTAGCCGCGCGCTTCCGCCGGGGAGAGCGCCAGCGGCGCGCAGGGTTGAAAACCTGCGTTACAGCCGTTAACAACCGATACTCCCTGAAGCGGAACATTGCAGTTTCGCGGCTCAAATGTTTCCTCCAGACACAGCACCAAACGCTAACATGTCATACGAATCGGATCCGCACAAAAAGGTTAGATAAACAGGTAATTGATTTAAGACAAGGGATTATTTTTTTAACGTGGGTTATCTAAAAAATGTTTTTGTAATTAAAGTCAAACACTTAAGGATCCCGCCTAGCCAGACACACACAGGGTGTGCAGAGCTTAAGGAAAAACCACGCGATTTGAAAAAACTGCTAAATATATCCGAGTGGTGTCTGTTTACGAAAAAAGCATTTAAGAATACGCTATACCGTTTTATAACTGTATTTATAGAAGAGTGAAAAATTGTTTGTAATGCGAGTTTTGAAAATAGTTTTTAGGCATGAAACGCCGTGTAAAAATTCTTAAAATCGCAAAAGGCCATCAACGATTCCGTTCCCTGTTTACCTGCATCGCGTTGCTGCAGTCCGTCTCTGACGACCTCGTTGACGACGTGTCACGTAAATCCAAAAAAAGGAAGCCCGAGTGAAGCTGGTGGGAAACGCAACAGAGAGTACATACTTCATACACGAAAGAAAAAAAAATGCAAATGATTAGCCACCGTGAGCCGAGAGAAACTGGCGCTGACATTATCGACGCGGAAATTCAGCGAAGCCAATTACTACTTCACGAGCGAAGCGCGACCTGCCCGCTTCAGGTTTCCTTTACTCTCTTTCACTTTTTTTTTGAATTGCGCGCCCTCCATTCAATTCCCCAGGCGGCCAATGAGCTGGCGCGACGAGCGGTCCGTTCCGGCTTCCGGCTTCCCCCGGGGTGGAGGGCGCTGGTTGGGGTTTGGGGTGGAACGCACCCTTACACAATGGCGCTTTAACTGGTCTCTCGCTCCCAGCGGCGCCTCTTCAGCTCTCTCCTTCGTCGCCGCCAATCCCTCCTTTGTTGTTATTATTCCTCCGCGCACGATTGCTCCCGGATCCGCAACCGCCCCCTCCCACACCCCCTCACCCGGCACTCCACTCCTCACGCAATCACCACCGAGGACTCGCACACAGCTCGGGCCTGTCTCCCCCCCGATAACCACCCAGGCGCGTCACCGCGAGTCCTCATTAGCGAGTGAAAACAGCGACCCTCTTTGCAATACTCACCCCCGCGGATTACTGGAAATCGACGCCCAAGCATGTTCAGGGACATTTCTGTGGCATGTAATTAGGGAGTTTATTTGAACGCGAATAAATTTTTTGCGTTATAAAAAAAAATCCGCGAATGTTTAAATGAGCACATTTGAACTGCAATGATTAGATTAACTACGGAAGAAAAAATAGGACTTTTTTTTTAAAGTTTTTTTTTGTTCAGACAAAAGTAATCACGTCCCAAACTAAACATTATTTGCTGAAAAGAAAACAAAAATGGTGTGCGGTAGTTCACGCGCGACAGAATTGAAACTTCTTGCTTATTAGGTACAGATAGAGATAAATTATCAGTAATGTTTACTGAACAAAATATAATAATTAAGATAAGTAAATATGCGGAAATGTTCTCAAATGAAAAAAAATAAATAAATAAAATAAATATGGTAGCGTCAATCGTTAGCCGTTACGAAAATTGAGTAGTTGACAAACACAAGCAGCGTTACGAGAATTTCGTAGCGTCACTGCTGCGTCATTTCTACCTCTCCCCTTCCGGCCGTTACAACTAGCATATAGCATGCAACGCCACGCACTTATCCCCCCTCTTTCCTTCTGTCTCCCCATGCGACCCTAGTTCATGCGTTGGAGTGGTTAATGTAAACTTTTGGACATATGCCATTGCTAAGCACATGTATGTCTGTAAAAGAAAACTACAAAAACCACAAAAGACAAAACCACAAATTAAGCAAAAAATTTATGTTGTCAACAGGCTATAAACACCACATAATATTCCATAACAGGAATTTGGTCAACAAAAAAAAATTGGACTAACAGAACGGAAAAAAAACTTCACAAATAATGACAGCACAAAAATATTGAACCCAAAAAAATTCAGTACAACAGTTGAAACGAGACAAAAACACGACAAAAGATAATATGGAGTTCTCTACAAGTTCCCCCACGACGTGCCTAACGATTCTCCTCACGCGATCGGCATTTTCGTAACGTTTGAAAATTGTAGCCCCCTGAGAAAAGAAGTTGCATTTAAAAAAAATAACTTTTTCGTGTGACATATTTTGGCAAATAGTCAATGGAATACGAGGTTGTATTCGAGCGCTGCTCTAACTTAAATTAAAATTATTTTATTTGTTTGATGACATTTACTGTGAAGAATACATTTTTTCTATTTTTACTAATCAAAACGAACATTTTATGCGATCAAATTGTGCAGTAAAGATATGTTTATTTGTATCAACTATTTTTCTTTCCATTAAAATTGTACAGTTGTTCCTGTGTGCTAGGTATGCAAGTTTACATTAACATTAGTTTGAAACACTTTAGAAATAATAATGCAGGAAGATAGGGCTAAGGTTCTCTTCGGTACGCGGCCACTGCAGCGAGGTCTGATGCGACAACGTGCCAGATATCGCCCTTGAGGTGGGTTCCCACCGCCCCAGAGAGCGACGATATTCTCGGTATCGAGATGCCGGAGGAAGCATCGTGGAGTCGCACCTGTGTTTCCGTACCATGTGCGTCTCTGCCTGTGGACAGGAGCAGATAGCAGTTCCCGAAACGTCGCTTGTTTCTGTTTTGGAAAACTACTGTGTTTGTTTCGTCTTTTCGTTTTGTTGTGTTTTTGTCTCGTTTCAACTGTTGTGCTGGCTTGTTTCTGTTTTGGAAAACTATTGTGTTTGTTTCGTATTTTCGTTTTGTTGTGTTTTTGTCTCGTTTCAACTGTTGTGCTGAATTTTTTTGGGTTAAATTAATAATTTGTGGTTTTTTTTTTCGTTCTCGTAGTCCATTTTTCTTTGTTTGTTGACCATTTTCCTGTTATGGAATATTATGTGGTGTATATATCCTGTTGACAACAGCAATTTTTGCTTAATTTGTGTTTTTTTTTGTCTTTTGGATTTTTATGTAGTTTTCTTCTACAGACATACATGTGCTTAGCAATGGCGTACGTCCAAAAGCTTACATCAAGTCATCGTGGACAGATCTCCCAGAAGACTTCGACGGACCTGCTGCAGTGTTTTCCCGTGGAAGAAGTGACGGTGCTCAACCGGGCCGTCCAAGAGGGCAACATTTACTTTCATTCCAGAAATTGTACACATAGATAATTTTTTTCATTTACTTAATTTTATTTTTACAATAATTGAATTTTTTAAGTTTATATTCTAATCAACGCCATACATGTTATTTTGTTTTCTTCTATTTTCAACAATATTATTCTTTGTCTAATCAATTATTGTGTGTAGAAGTAAAATGAAGTTTTAATATATTTCAATTTTAATATTGTTTATTTGTTACTAAACTGTGTACAATAAATTAAAACATATATTGTGTTGTGACGATTTCGGGCGGATAGTTTTTTTTAAATATGGTCCTGACCGAATTACATACAAGTTTTGTTTTGATTTTGAATATATTTTTGAAATTGAAATTGAAATTATTATTCTTAATTCTCATTTGCTTTCACTAGTTTACTACATAATAAGTAAAAGGAGCAAAACTATATTACCTGGTGGATATTATTTTCAGAATTTTTATTTTTGACATGATTGGAAGAGAAACGTTCAGACAAGGTTTCGACAAAGATCAGGGCTAGTAATGAGAGATATAAAAAATATAGTGGGTGATTCATCTGTAGGCCCACTCAAAACTCTTCAGCATCCATTGGAATATGGAAAGTGGGGTGGGGGCATTTCCCGAAGAAAATAAGCCCACAAGAGTCGAAATTGCCACAGAAGAACAAAATAATGATAAAAATTTCCGAGTCTGAAAAAAATGGATAAATATTGAAAAACGGTATTTTGGAAACTATTGGGTACACAGAGACGGTTCTGGGTTCAAACTGTAGCAAATCCAGTCTACTTTTAAAACATATAATCATCGAAAAATAGTCTTTCAGTACAGGGCGGATACACGATTGACTTCTGGTAGGGGAGGTGGGACACCGGTAATCTGGACGTAGTATAATACACACAAGTTTATTACTTCAGAAGTCGTATTATCCAGTGTATATTTTATCCTTCTGGGAAAGGGGGCACGCGCCCCCGTGATAATCTCTAAATTCGTCTTAGCTTCAGGGTTAAAATAGCAAAAAAACTGAAGAAAGTTATAAAATTGCGTGGTTTTTGGACTTTTTTTTTGTTTTTGACAATTTTGCGTTCGGCGATCGAGGTCCAAAACTTGGATTATTCATTCGTCCAACATCATGAACAACTTAGCAAAAAAAATCAGTACTACCGGATCTGACAGGCGATAAGGTTATTGGACTAAGACGTGCAGGTTTCAGATGTTTCCGACTCTCAGGTTTGTGTATCTTTTAAACAATGTCGTTCATCCAGTTATACTATACAGGCCATTTTTCCAGTTTTGTTTATAACTGTCACTATAATTGATATCAGCAAATTAAAAAGAAATGTTACATAGGTACTGCATAACCTTGATAAAAAAATATTCACAGATCATTAGTTTAAGTTGAGATTGCCTATGAAACAAAAGTACATTAACTAAAGCTTAGTACTTCTAAGTTCAACTCTTGTTTATTAATACAGAAAATTATATTATGTATGTATTATGTTACAAGTGCGGCAGTGTTGGATCTGAAATAGAGGTCAACGAGTTATTTGCAAATTAAGTGCTACGAGCAAATTATAGGTGGAAGAGAGATATGAAAATTTTATGACGGGGAAGTGTCGAGGCGAGGCAGTTAATGCGCCCGGGCGCTAATTGGAGTTGGTAGTTGTAATTACCCCTGGGGCAGAATTAAAAAGGAAATAAATATTTATTGTGTGTTTATGCTAGGTTCATAAATCAACAAGCAAACCATCTCTATAAAATTTTCCAACTGATTAGATGATTCCGGTTTCAAACAACAACGTAGGCCCATAAAAGTTTAGATCAAGTTTAGAGCATGTAAATTTATAAACATAATAAAAACGACTTGAGTTTTCACTAAATTTTAAAAGGTTTACTTATTAGAATTGGATAAAAAAAGGAATGTAGTGTGTGTTATTACTATAATTTTATATGTCATCGCCATTAAACTGTCTTAAAATTATAATTTTGATGCGAATTTGATCTAAGGCTTTCTATTACCAAATGTTTCTATAAACACAGTAAAACAGGAAATCACGCACACACAAACAAGCGATAACGAAATGGACTTAGTAATAGTGTAAAATTATTTGTGCGGTTTTTTTTCGCCATGTTTGTAAACCTCTATCTCTAAAAAAAAAATTTGTACTTTTACAAGGGAAATTCTTGGAAACCCTGTTGCCAAGGATATTACTTGTAAAACTACAAGGCAGAGCCTTGCAAAATCGCACATGGTACAAAGCTCTGCCTTGTAGTTTTACAAGTAATATACTTGGCAACAGGGTTTCCAAGGATTTTCCTTGTAAAATATACAAAAATTTCTTTCAGTGATAAAGAGAATCTCCATTGCGTTTTTAATAGTGTTGTTTTATTGTTCAAGACATAGTTAAGTGTGAATTTTCACTCCTAACGTGAGTTGCGGCCAAGAGCATATAATTGAGTAAAAATTTAACAGTTTCATTAGTAAAAAAGTAATATTATTAATATTTATAATAAATATTTACTTTACATTCAAAATTCTGATTTATTTTTAGCGAAATTTTTATTTCACACTGCTATGAGGCGTTTTGTTTGGCACGAAACAGGTTTGGAAGCCTTTTTTTTATTTATTCCCGCCAGACGAGAGAAGCGTTATCTTATTTCCCCCGGCCCCCGCGGAGTGCTGGGCCTCGGAATTCAATATCCCTCCGCGCGCCAACAGAGGGGGAGGGGTTTCGCTCGGATGCTGCGTCATCTCGCTCGCTCCGAGGGCTCGTCAGCCAATCCACGCCGCCGCAGCGCCGCGGGCGCTAATCGCGACTTGCAAATCAACCGGTTCGTTTGTGAGCCGCTTGTTGCTATTCATGCCTTTGAGCAAGCCATCCACGCATGCGTGTTTATATTATTCCAGCCTACCTACCCCAACTCCCCCACTTGATTCTGTTGTTTTCCCTTTCAGTCATCCTCGCTCCAAGTATGTCGAATTCTACTGAATTACTTATTTATCTTATTTTTTATACTTCGTGTCTTAAAGGGGGTAAGACCCGGCCACTATAGAGTTCTATTTTTTTTTAATAATTCTAATTTTGAAATATTTATCAAAATTTTTGGCTATCAAGGAAATGTCATATCTCCCAGACATTCTGTACCTTGTTGCATCTACACATTTACTAACAGGGTAAAGTCTGTGAGCGCCGCGAGGAAATAACTTATTATTTCACACGGGCGCGGGCGACTACAACTGGCATGATAATCAAGTCCAGTTCACAAGTGTTGACTTCAACAAGTAGCCAAAGCGAAGTCCTATGACACGTAAAGTGTCAAATGGTATCAAAATTGCAAGTGGTATCAAAATATGTGAAATTGAAAGTTGGCAAGGCCTAATCTCCATTAATCTTGTAAACATTGAAATTAAATTTGTATTGATACAAAATATTTTACTCAAATCTGCACTGCCAAGTATATAAAAGCTAAATATTATCTGCACCTTTCGTTATTACTTGTAAAGAATCACGTCATAAGAGCAGAAATATTATTTTGCATTCAGCACGAAAAAATTAGCAAAGGTTAATTTGAACGTATGTTGAGTGATGATCAAATTATTTTTATTATTTATATTTGCTCCTTGCCATGATGTTTGTATTACCTCTCTTATAAACACCTCGATATGGTTGACTCTTTTTTGAATCTGGTTTTTTTTCTCTCTTGAATATGGTTTTCTCTTTTTGAATCTGGTTTTCTCTTTTTTGAATTTTTTCTTTCTTTTTTAAATCTGATTTTCTCTTCTTTGAATCTGTTTTTTTTTTTTAAATTTGGTTTTATCTTTTGTAAATATGTGTTTCTGTTTTTGAATCGGATTTTCTCTTGTTTGAATTGGGGGTTTTCTTTTTTAAACTGGTTTACTCTTTTTTGAATACGGTTTTCTCTTTATTGAATCAGGTTTTTTAATTTTTTTGAATCTGGTTTTCTCTTTTATGAATATGGTTTTTATCTTTTTTGAGTATAATATTCTCGTTTTTGTATCTAGCTTCCTACTAATTCCTGCTGACTCATCGGTAGTCGTGATTGCTGAGACTTCACAAGAGGCGAGGGTCATGGGTTCGATCAAGTACCTGGCATCACTATAATTTGTGACCACTGAGTCGGTTTCCAATTGTTTCGGATTCCATTATAATCTTCGAGGGGCCATTGCATCTTCGCATAATCGCGTTAGCACAACTTTTGGCTTCGCTCTTTACTGTTACTTCTGTTGTTCACCTCTATTATTCTTGTCATTTTTATAGACCATCGCTTCATTCCTTATTAAATAACTGCCAGAACATAATTTTCTTATTGTCCTTTAACCACTTTTTAGAATTTCCTAATCAACTGTATTTAAATTCTTTGACTTCTCAAAAACTTACCCTTACCTGCAAACGACGAGTTCACAATAATTTCAATCAACTCTTTCCTAGATTTTGTGGCATAAATTATTTTTCTTCAAACGGGGTACTAGAAAATTTTCCAAAATTGTTTGTCCTTTGAAAGTTACAGTGGCGGTTGTTTAGTGAATTTGGTAGAGAGCGCATTGAACGTTTTCGTCCCGGAAAAGTATCGACCGGTCCATGTTAATTCAAAAATATGTAGTAAAGGTTTCATGAATCCATGAATTTGACTGAAGTTTTGCCACGGTGAAACTAAATCAGATGTAAGTAATATTAGAACTTTCTTTGCCAAACAAGGCGGTTGTTTTTAAAAATTAAACTAAAAATTATTAATTTAACAGTGATAAAAATTATATTTATATCCCAACCGTTCGCAAAACCGATTCACTGGCTGTAATTTTATCATAAAATATAACGTCATCATAAACTTAAAACTTGATTGCATACGCTTGTCAAAAAAAATCCAGAAAAGGAATTGATTTTAAACCCTATTATTAATAAATTAAATAGGCAGTTGAAAACACAAATGCACGTAAAAGTAATAAATATGTGAGTGCAACACACTTTTAGTGTGAGAGAAAGGCTACGAACTGTGTACGAGACGATGACGTCAATGACTATTTCCGTATGCTAATTGGTTGAGCCACATGAAACTGTCTTGTAACCGACATCATATATATATATATTTTAAATAATTGATGTGCCTTGATCGCAAGATTATCAAGCGATACAAGACTAATAGGTATTTCTCAGAGATTTTTTTATTAATATTTTATGATTTTAAAACGTTTTAGAAAGCATCAATTGTAAGGAATTTATTTTAATATATGTTAAGAATAAACGTTTATAAAGCATTCATTTTAAAGGAATTTTTCTAGCCACCTTATAGTTTCAGCGTAAATTATAATATATCTTTTTTAACGTTTGTTTTAAGTCCAAATTATTTTTATTACTTATTTAGTATATGCTCGTAAGATAACATAATAAGGTCACCGCCGTTTTTGTTATTAGTTTTTGTTGTACTGCCAGTTGTATAATAGTGTAATTGTGAATTTATAGTTAAAAATATTGATAATTTATAACAGTCATTTTTGATTTTGGTAAACTCAGAAGCCCAAATTAATATTCCGTAACCTTGCTTTGTCTCTGCTTATGTAGTCATTTTTGAGTCGTTCTCAGGCGTTGTAGTATTGAGTAAATTCACTTAAGTATTTGTTTTAATTTACGCCACTCCAGTGGGAGAACCACTGAATACTTCGCCTTCGCTGGCTAAGTTGTTTGTCCGGCAGGGGTGTGTGAGGAAACTTACAAAGTAATCCAGTTTTTAGCTAAACTTTCATTCTGATGATACAATTAAGAATTTACATACTGATTAAAGTTAAAGAGTAAGTTTCAAGTGGTTTCAAATTACATAACGCTTATTAATAATGTTTCGGTCCGTATGAAGTGTAAGTTATAAATGCTCATTGCGAGTTTATAAGTGATGTCAATTAGTTTTGTAAAAAATCCCATGTTATAAACAACGTTGTGGAAAATTCAACTAGGCTACTTATAATTTGGAATCTTTATTAATGTGTGAAAAAAAATCTATAAAATTTCATCATCGATTTCTACGATCATTAAACACTAAACGTTTAAATTATCTTCTTTTGTCGGTTTTCGAAAAAAAAAATCAATTTAACTTGCCCTTTGCTTTTTTTAAGTGGAACGCAAACCATAACACAATTTATCGGTGATGGTAAAAATCCCGCCGGCTGTTGTGTGCAGTAACGTCACGCTAATGCGGTCCATTAGTGTTGAATAATGCCCAGCGCAAACAAAAGCTTTCACATTTAACAAAACAGTGACATGACAAAAAAAATAACAGAAATATACGTGTTGTATGTAGTAACGGGAGGCAGTCATTTTCCAAGAGTTATCGTCAATGACAAATAAAAAAATGTTTAAAAGTTGTTTTTTTTCATATCGAAACTAAACAACAATTTTCTACCAACATTTTGTGATTTTGTTAATGCAGTAATATTGTAATGTGTATTTATACTTTTGGATAATTCAAATACTTTTAATGGTTTATTAATTGGCTTTTTGAGATTGTTATGATAATGTTATGACAATGCATACAATGAAGTACATCTGAGACTCTTACATTTATTACGATTAAAGTAAGTCTTCTATAACGAATAACCATGCATATAAATATAAATAAAGATATTTATGAATGTCCCTTTCGTTGGCTCAAGGGACGAACCAGCTTAATTATATAGTTATTGTTAGATTTTGATTGATGGAAAGAGATTTAGTAGATTTAAGTTTATTGGGATTAAACATATTTGAATAGATTTTTGTACACATACCCACTTCTTCTTCATAACTTCCACCAGAAGGGTTAAAAATCACGCGGATTAAATTGAATGTATTTCACGTAATTAACCATAGTTAAAATTTGCATTATGAGACGGTAGCTGCTTTAGAAGGGGAAATACGCAGAAAATATTTTAATGTACTTTCACGTGTAGAAAAACTTAAATGGTTAACAAACGAGCAATCTTTGTAGTCGTAACTCTAATAAGAAGAACCAACTGAAGTTTTTCGGCGTAGCGAAGAGGCTTCATTTAGGGGGACGAGAATTTATTTTTTTCGGAACTAGACACATAACAATAATTTTTCTCTTATATTGAATGTCAAGTGTGTAAAATTTAATCAAGGAGTGCCAAAATTCTGTTTTAGGGGATGGGAAAGAGGGATTGAGTTTTTTTTATATATCATGCATACAGTTTTGAAGGTCGATAGTGTGTACAATTTAATCAGGCTTGGGGTAAAACTTTAGATTTATATAAGATAGATAACTACGAAAAATTCAAAGACATTCATCTTCAATCGCCTATTGGCAAAGTCGACAATTTGCAATTCCTTTAGGATTTTCACAAGTAATTTTAATGAGCTGGCGTACTAATCAACAAAAGCTGATCCAGCTATATTTTCTATCACACTGTTTAAGGTTCCTAGTACTAATTTTATTATTGTTCCTTATAAACATTTAATTTTCTTTACGTCAGCAAGCTAATTATGGTAAGGTATCATACTTAATTAAATTAGAATTCCTTCAAAAAGGGAACAAACATTAAATCTCACTCGGAATTCGACGATGTCGATGAGTTTCCTTCCGGATTAGGTGGAAGCCACTTAGGGCAGTTATTCCAAGACACAGAAAATAAGGGTTTAGGTTTTGAATATGCTTTACCTGTAACCTAACCGTATAACTAGTTAAAAATAACGCTCCCAAACCCTAGTTAGGCCATGGCCAATCCCTTAATAATTGGAAACGGATTCGGGTGTCCTCTCCGTGATCGATGTGTGCCCAAATTACTACGCATGCGCACAACTCACTTTTTCGGTGGTTTAGTTTTCGTCCAGATAGCAGACCCGCGTCTGGCGTCACGAACTCGTATATATTCGCTTTCGTGAACATCGGGGGAAGTACCAAGGGTATATGTTTTGCCAAATAAAACTTTATGATAGCAAAACTATCCTGCGTTACATTTAAACACTTTGATGTACATGACAGGATATATGCTTGAGAACATTAGCTTTACATTCTTATAAACGTATAGTTTCTGCAAACTTATTGTTGTGGCTCTATAGCAGAATAGTGACGGGCGTGGTAGCCGATCTTAATGTGAAAAGATGGGCGCATGTTCAAATTCTATAACTGAATAATTTTTTTTGTAATAAAACTTATTTATACATAAATAATAGTGTAATTCATGTAAAATACTATATTAGTCTAATTGTTTTTTGTTTGAGTAATGCTATAATAACTTTTAATACATAGATGAGCCCATTGATTTTACTTACAATAAAAATAAATCTTATAGTCACAATCGAAGTGAAAACATATAAAAATTCAAATATTTAAAGCACTGAGGAAATAACTATTTGAATTTTAGGCTGTCGTGAAAAGAATCCGTAAAATTTTTCCGGTCTCTACCTATCACTCGGGTGTCGCGTTTACTTTTTAACTCGTGCAGCGGCGGATATATTTAACAAAATTAAAAAGGAGAGGGAGGAGAGAGAGAGAGAGAAAGAGAGGAAGAGCGAGCTCTTGTTTTTTCGTTCATCAGAGCGAGGCCAATTTTAATTTTCACAGCCGAGCCTCTCCATGCACGGCTTGAAAAAATTTTTTTTTTGTGATAGGGAGGGGACTGAGAAGGGGGCAGTTGAGACGAATTTGAGAAAACACGCTGAAATAAAAGCGTAGCAGATGTAATAAATTCATTTTTTTTCTCCTTCTCATCCGCTTGTAGTCACGCCACGCCCTAGTTCTCGTGATGATCAGGTCTCGCGGTAGCAATGCTAGCTAGCCCTGTCCTTCTCCAACCACCACCTTTTTTTTCTTTCTTTCGAGCTGGGTCCACGTCCATTGCCGTAACATTCCCTCCCCCCCTGGGCCTATCCCCCCTCCTCCTGCAGGTTTTATTGCGCCGTGAACACACACACACGCAGGCCGCCATAAATAACGAAAGGGCGGGGGGAGGGGGGATATATTGAAATGGATGCGCCTCCTCTATGTATCGTGCGCACCAGTAAACTTTCGAGTTCGATACGTTTCGAGGCGTCAGAAAGCTACCGCTCTAGAAAAGGGAGGGGATGGAAAAAATTTCGTATCTGCATTATATAGAAATTTTATTTTTCTTGACACACTGACAGTTGGATACACTCGTCGAAAACCGCATCTTATAAAAAAAAATACTAAATGACATTTAAAAAAAATGTACGCGTACCATGAAGATTTGAAAAATAAAATAATGAAACTCAAGTATAAAATTTGACGTCGACTTTTATTAGTTTGTTTTCAAATAATGTTATTCATTGTTTCACGGCTCAATTAGTACTTAGAAGGATGTTTCTTTAGGCATTTATAAATAAATGTAAATTAATAAATCGAAAATGTATTAAGTGCGAATGACTTTCTAATATTCTTTCTATGAAAAGTCTATGTGAGATGTACCATCGTGGTAAACGTACTTTAATATGTAACCAAGTAAAGCAGTTGTTAATAAAATGCAACATATACTTCAGAAAAAAATGTACGCAATTGAAAAGATTATTTCTGACCCGAAAATGTGTATAAAGAAATATTCATTCTCATATAGAAAGTGTTCAGAGGATAGAATAAAATGTAGGTATGAGAGTTTGTCTGAGTATTAATTTTAAAAACAATTATTCACAGTTTATGTTACTGAACGTAGTATCCACTTTCACCATTAAAAATATAGGAGTTGGCATCCCTTTAATATTTTAGTTAATGATGCCCGACACACCAATTCCTGTTCCTGATGGAAGATTACTAAACACAGGCGACTAATTAATAAAACAAGGTGTTGTGAAACCTTGTACCTCACATGTTGTTTGGGCAATAGCGATGCGTGTGTATTGTAATGAATTCACGCAGATCACACCGACGAGCACTAAACATTCATGCATTTACATGTACATTTTGAATGGGCGGTAAGCATTAAAAAGTCAATAATTCATAATTAATGCAGCGTGTCAACTGAATTTTTATCACACATAGAATAATGCAAAACTTTAGGATTTAAAGCAGCGAATACTTGACTTCTTTTAGTTACTGGGCAATGCTCAATTTAGCAGAAGAGTATTAAAAATTATTTTGCGGGCTTTCTAATAAAAAAAACGTGTAAATTAGATTGAAACATAAAGTGGTGGTACGTTCATCACTGGAGGTTTCAAACCTGCCAACCAACATACAATTAACTAGACAAACAGTGACGTTTCCTTTCTATTAGGGAAATCTCTGGGTGCCTGAACCATTAGGAAACAAGGAAAATACTCGCAGGACATAGTTGTATTTATTCCGCATAGCAAATCGGCCCACAGGAATCACACGCTGCTTAAAATGGGAGCGAGACTTCGAAACACGTAATATCATTCAATTACGGCCATACAACAGCGAATGCCATACAATATTGGACGTGAACGAAGCTAGGAAAATTCGCGCGTGCGGGTCGTGTAGAGACCTCGACACCCTCGTTAGAAATAATAATTGTGACAGTAGGCACATGCGCAGTGAAACCAGACGTTACGTCAGCCTGAAAACACGCTTAAGCCAAGTATCTCTCAAAAAATAAGATAGTTAATTACAACAAAATTAAGTCTAAACCCTAACACATGATTATACATTAAGAAAATTTAGAAAAAAATATTTTATCCAGCATAAAAAAATTTACAACGGAATGAACAGTGACTAGAAACGACTAGCGAGGTGAATTAAATTACACGCCATTACAGTGGGCGAACAAGTAAAAATCGGGCTATAAATTGATGAAAATCCGTGCATCCCATTAAAGGGAGCGCACATGTCCCAGTGCGAAGACAATAATAACTTCCGACATATGGGAAGCTAAAGGTACAGATCATGGGTGCATACAGTACGAGGACTACAAACAAGTTACGGAGAAATCAAAGGGCAAACAACATTTTGAAACACAAACAAAATTTAGATGGTGGCAGCTGAAACAGAATCCAACAAAACACACGAACATTAGAAAACTGAAATTGCATCGGCATAGCCAGCCGATACCGCGCACAACAGCAACACTACGACCACTTACTTGCGCTAATGCTCGGTCCCAGAAGCACCGTCCTTAATAACTGCTGCACTAGACCAAGAAGTAGACCATAACATGACAGAGAAATGCATTGCGCGAACTTAAATGGTTACTCAGACAAAATGAATCCGCGCATGCACCCAGCTATCCCCAACTATGATGAAGGGGCAACTCAAGTAGAACCCAGGTGATGAATGGGGGAGGGGTAGGGGAAATGGAGAAAGGTACACGAAGTGCCACAGCCGAAAATTCCCGACGATCGCCGAAGCTACGAGGATAGCATCCGTGTTCAACCGCCTTTACAGCGTTTTTTTTTTTTAATTAAAGCATTGTTTACGTATAAACTTCTGTAGATAAAACTGTCATACTAAGAGTAAGTATGAAAGCTTGCTTTACTTGGCAATGCTAATTAATTTTAACCGTAGCTCTCATGAAACCCGTAGCTGTTACTTCAAATTATCTCAATACGAAAAATAGTTACAAGTTTGCCACACATAAGATAATTTATGGAGACAATGCTAAAAAAAATAGAAACTTCAAATGTTAAACGGGCAGATAATAACGGTGCTCATAATAACCACAAGTCCACCGTGAGAAAAAAAAAACCGTACCATTATTTGGTCGACATTTAACGCATAGAAAAGGTCAGAACGAAAATCCAAAATCATATATTTTGAAATTGTTACGAAAATACAGGCCAATAATAAAAACAACTTACAACAAGAAGTCAGGCACCAGATTCAGCTCATTCGTAAAAATAAGACTAGGCGTTTATTTTGGCGTTGATTATTCAAAAGTTCATCTCGAACAGGGAAAATTGTATTTCTTTGAAATTTTCGTGGGACATGAGATCAACTCTGTTTAAGGGGTTACGGACTACTTTTTGATAGCAAGACGGAATACATTTCGAGATGACAATGAGCTGAAAAACCAGCTTGTAGATGACTATTAATCATCGTCTGACTATCGATGAGGCGAGATGCATTGCTATTCCGTCGAGTGCTCAGTCTACTCGCGACATCGAACACAACGCAAAATTTCCGCCGTGAAACACAGCGAGATATATGATTTTGTCAGAGGGAGGTTGCGGACGTTAAAAACAGTTTTTATTAAAAAAAAGTAATGAAAGCGGCGCAGAACCGGACGATAAACGCACTTTAGTGCCGGCCGGCATTAAATTCCGAAATAGCTATTCGTCATGCGCGAAGGCTTTTTACAACACGCGAAAGCGCTTCACGGCGGGGAATCGCGGAATGCAGATCGGCAGCAGGAACAACAACAAACAATGGCGGAAAGAAGCACCGCCCTTTATTCGACGCAGTTTTATTGACTCCGCGAACCATTCCAGCCACCCACCACTTCGCTATCGCCGGAAACGGAATTCGAATCGTTCCCGTCCAATAACCGTACGGCAAAGGGTTGCCTTCGATTTGTTCCGAAATTTAAGGAAGTTGTAAATAGGAGGAGATCGCTTTCCCGGGGCAGCTCAAAGCTTATTTGAAATTTTCTCTTTGGTTTTGGTTGGTAATGGGTGAAGGGGGGTGGGGAGGATACGATGTATGAGAGGAAATGGCAAAAAAAAAAGGGGGGGGGGCGGGGGGAGAAGTGAAATGAGAAGCTATTGATACAAAAACAAACATGGTTTCGCAATCGCAGCACATGGAAAACGTAAATATAAATTTGCGGCTGCCATAGCGAAAGAGGAAATCATGCCACAAAGTTATGTAGTCATATTTTATGAATATTCTGAACATGAAAATTTTATATTTGCGTCATAAATTAAAAAAAAACGCATTATTTCTCTCATGTATACATTAAAAAACTAATTTTGCAGGATGGCACTGCTTCTATGTTTTCTAACTTACTGTGTGTCGTTTATCTGGATGTCAGTGTATTTTTGTAATGTAAGCTGTAGTGAACCTAGACTTTGAGGGGCCCTGAACTATTTACTTATTTTGGAGACCCTTCCCACGGAAATTTTTTTAAAAAAAAAAAAACCTCTTTAGACAATTTTTTACCCAACCATGAACCGATATTTCGACGATAGTTTTGCTAATTTGTCTTAATGATATTTTAATATTCTTTCCTGATGAATTCATCCGGTCAATTTTATAAATGCTTAAAATCAAATTGGTGGTGTAGGCTAATCACATCATTATTGTTGCAGTAAAATCTTTTAGGTTTTTTTTAAAACGTGAAATAATGATATGAAATACATTAAATTACAAGGTAATAAAAATAATTGTTTTTCCCATTAATGTCTATGTTTCTAACAGAGCACTAGAAAAACAAATAACACAAAAATGAAAAACACCAGCGCGGGGCCCAGGGCGATTGCCCGGCTTGCCCTGTTATTGAGCCGCCCCTGAATGTTGGTTTTTGAGGTGAAAAGTGTTTAAAAATCACAACGAAACATACGGACACCGGAACAAAAATTTGTACTATAACGAAAATGTTTATACCGTCTTGCCATACTCACCTAACTATTTGTCTTAGGGACGGTAGGTGCGATGTCATTATTTAAGGTATGTAGTCAGCTCGCTGATCACGACTTTGAGTTTGCGTCTCGGGAGGGAGCAGGTTTGAGGGGAAAGGGGAACCGCGCGGATTGTCCAAAACCGGCGCTTTCTCTCCTTTCCATTCATTGCAGCTCACGACTCAGACGTCATGGCGAGGTGGTTCGTGTGTTTGTGCACAGAGTTTGCTTAGATCGATAGAGTTAAGCCAGAATAGTGTATATTTTGGACAGTATTTATACATAAAAATGTAAAGTAAGCATATAAAAAGTTTTAAAATACAATATGTCAGCCTCAGGCCGTGCGAGTGAAACCTATGGCACGGGCCACGCACAGGCGCTTAGCGAGACTGTCTCTGGAGCGTCGCAGAGCCGCCGCGGCGCGCTCAGTGGATGACGCAGTCTCCAAGAGCACCGCTGTACTGGTACCAGAGGACATGTCGAGTGAACACAGCACCCACACCCCTGGCGGAGACGTCTCCGAACTGAGGGGATGTGAACACCAGTCGAACTGAGGCGATGCAGGACCACCGGCGCGCAGCGGACGAAACGCTTCAAAAACGGTTTACGCAATCATTCAGTGTATTGTTTTGAATTACAAGTTTTAGTACGCATTCAAATCCATCACGCTAGGAGAGACTCGTTGACGCAGACGTTTCACGTTAAACGAACGGCCGTGTGTCCCGACACAGACCACCCAATTATTTTTTTCAGGACGAGCTTGAGTACCAGTTGGTGCCAGGAATGCCTGCCAGGCGTCAAACATCAACTGGAATGTAGTTAAGTTATTTGGCAGGAGAGGAAGAAGGAGTTGGGGCGGGGGGCAGGGGGGTGGAAGTGGGTTGCTTTGAAGCGGCAGCGGTGGTGAGCTGCGAAGCTCGGAAACAATTTGCTTAACGCAGCCTCGGCGGGGGACGCCAGCCGTCTCCGGTTTGTGTTCGAAAACGGTTCCCTTTGTGATTCCTCTCGTCGGTCGCCGGCGACTTGGACGCCTCTAATCGCGTCCCTTCACCGGCCCATGAGGGGTGTGGGGGAGGGAGGGTATGGGCGGAGGAGAGGGGGTGATGTCCGCATCCTTTCATGCGCGAGGAACCCACCTTGCGACGTCGACTCGCCGTCAGAAGCAGCGTCGCACGAGGCGTTGCTGATTGGATTATACCCGGCGTTCCCCCCCTCCCCCTCTTTGGCTGTCCACCAATGGGCGCATCCCTTCCATCCAGCCCTTTCCGGTATATATCTTTGCTAAATGTGAAATATGATAAACAGTGAAAAAATAATCGATTTTAACACTGAGAAAAAAAAAAGAGCAGAACGGACAACCACAGAACAACTATGTACTATGTTAACAATTAAGTAAGTCTTTAGTCTTCAGCGTCAGCAACAGTATTATCTGTATAGAAAACATTCAAATCCATACATTATGACAGCTCCATAAAAACAGTTACACAATACCTATAACCCAGCTTATTATTGTCTCTATCTTAACAGTCTGGGACAATATTATGGTTTACTACTTCAATGTTTTTTTTTAATCAACGCAACAACCTAAATTCTACTGATCTATTCAATCAATCAACCCAAACGTTTTAACGTTTATTGAAGTGAAACTTCTTTACTGGTAATCGGAAAGTGGTGCGCAGTATACGAAGGTAAATATATATCCAGGGTTATGTAAAGGACTCTTCGTTTATTTGAGGTTTATTTCTCTTTGAACCATATGCAAACGTAGGGCCTACTACTATTTGAAACTGCGCGGCCACATGTTTATATTTCCGGCAATGGAACAGTTTTTTCCTTGCTCACCTGCAGGTCACTGGGCTAATTGCAAGGTTAAATGTGGCGGAAATGATACTCAAGATTTTTTTCACACATGTTGGTTTTTAACTTTTTTCTTCAATATTTTTATTCAAGGGATGGTTTAAAACATTTAATTCGACATTTCTTTACATTTTTACTTCTTTCACAAATATATTAAACACATTAATTCACTTTTCGTAATACAGTGGCTTGCACGAAGTTTAATCCTCAATACTAAATGAAGTGAACATCTTTTGAATATATTTGTGACAGAACAATAAATGCAAGGAAGGTATTACGTAAAAATTAAAAAAAAATTCCTTGAATAGTAATGCCATGTCGAAAAATGTCTGTCTTGTGATCTGTTAAAAATATGGAAATTAATGGGAGTACTCGCCAGAGATATGTAAACATCTAACATCGGATACGAGCAAATTAATATGTTTTCATGTTGTCAATAAACCTATAATACGAAACTCGGACACCAAAAATAACGCTGAATTCTTTAATAAAATGCCGAGTGATAAAAAATAGAGTTAGATATGTACTACTACATCAAACATCCATTTTGAAATTAAGCAGGCAGTTGGGAAAATAACTGATTTTTTCGTGTTTAATGAAGAGGCCCAGTATTTGAGTCGCTCATTTTTAAAGGATGTTTTTGTGTATTTATATTATGCGACACCTTAAAATTACGCTATGGGAAAATCACATAACCGCTGTATATATATATATACACACGTAATTTCTGACGCACATTTTGGGCCCAAGGAAAATATTCGAAAATGTTGGTGGTAATGTGCTGAAGATTTTGGCTGCTATCCAAAGAGTCAGCGTTCCGCCCATTCGCGAAACTGCCAATTTTATTTCTAGGTCAGTAGGCGTCGAAATATTCGCAGCCATGGAACACGAAAGTAGGTGCTGCCATTTATTGACGAGGTAATTTTCCGTCATATTGATTTTATGGCTGGCGAAATGGCGAGAAATACACGTCTTAGGAAATCGTACGAGGAATGACGTTATCGCCCGCACATCTGCACAACGACACCGCTCAAGTAGACACTACGGACTTGTAGATCATCTGCCTGTTTTTTTAAGAACACGAGGAATGCGGGGACAGTTAAATTTATTCGCAGAACGCTCCAGCGCATTTAGTCAGACGAACTTAGAACGAACCCGAATAATACCTCTGTAAAATAATTTTGTAATGGATGTTGTTTGAGCATGTATATGCAATGTTAGTAAATTTTTAATCACGGTTTAATTATGTTGTTATAAAGCTTGTTATGAATACAGTTCATGTCTTTACGGTAGGACGCTTGGCGACGAATATAATTAAAGAGTATCAATTTTTAATACGGAAATGGGCTCAGGTTTTGAAGTTGCAAAATTCCTTTCTTTTTAATTTATCGTAATGACATTTTTCTCTTTAAACAATATTTTTTTATGAAAACCTGAAAGTATACACAAGCGAGTACAGACTTTATTTTCTTAAGCTTAACAAGGTTTTAAGTTTTTAAATGGTTTTGGGTTTAGAACAAAAGAAACTGCGCAATTTCCAGAAATAATCATGATACCTCCTTGTGGTTGTTTAAGTTACTTGAGAGTAACACCGGCCTATTAAGTACGACTGGTTAGATGAAGTTTTTTGAACCTCTAATGTTTAAAAAAAAATATGTATTTTCAAGAATTTTCCCTGCCACCCAGTTAGGCACCAGCTGTGTCAGTTATGACTTTATTTTTAACATTTCTGTTGGCATCTAGGGTGCTAGACGTTGGAGCCACGAATGTTTTACGGCTTCTCGCGCATGGTCTTTATTAATAATTTATTAATAATCAGTGATAAACTCCTCAGTCATACTCTCACTCACTTCCCAATGGACTGCCGCTTGTGTTGACACCATCTTCGACTTCCACTCGTCAACACGAGGTTCACACGACATGTAGCTCATTGATCCCCATTGGCTCAAGTTGAAGCGCGGGAGCGAAATGATGGTGTGTCCGACGTGTCAACATTTTTTTTCTCGGTCATCTAACTTCCAAATAATAATTTGTAAAGTATTTAAAGTGTTGACATTTTCCTAATTTGAGACAAGATAAATTTGAATAAACAAAGTTTTCCTAAAGAAATTATGAAACGACTCTTGTAAAAGCAAAAAAGTCTTAAAAATACACTAAATCCCGGATTTGGACCTGCTTTCGACAAGGAATTTTTTTGTTAAAATACGGGCTATGTTGTTAAAATTCATCAAACAGTTAAGTTTACCTTTGGCTTTGTGAACTTTGGTTTCCGTCATCCGCCACAGATGGAAGCACAGTGGTTACACATTTCCGTTCCATGCGACTTCCGTTCCATCCACGAAATTACTCCTGACAAATGCCGTATAATGAGAGCTAAGATGTTTACACATAAAAAATTGGTTGTCTGTAAAGTCCGTTTACGGACGATAGTTTAACGTGACAACGTCAAAACAAAACATTGATGAAATGATTTCATACTTTTATAAATAAAATTGAACCATTTTTATTGAATTATCACTCTTTTGTATGAATACAAAGGAGTAAATTGGTAAATTAACTTTTATTTGCACTCATTAATTCAAATATGTTTATTACTTTAACGAACAGATTATTTTAACTATAACTTTTATACATTTTTGCTATTTAACTTCTTCCAATCTGTGTTATTCTGTTAAGGATAGGACGATGATAGGAAAAGTAGGAAACGAATAGGAGTGTTTGAAGTTTAATGTGCCTCGAAAAAGTAAAATCGATGGTTGTTCCAATCGAGTGGAAGAGAGATAGACGCGGCGCAAGCGTACAATGAGCGTAACGGGACATAGCGTAACGGGACCATGTGCGTAACGGGACACAGCGTAACGGGACAATGTGCGTAACGGGACACTCTTTTTCGTGCGTGCAGCCGGCGTTCATAGATTTATTAGACGTTGTCACGTCAAAAAAAAAAAAAAAGATACATTAGCTTTTGGACACGGGTCTTTACCTCACCTCCTCCTCAGCTGCAATGCGAGGTTGTGGAGGCGCCTCTGTGAAGTCGGCCGGACCTGTGGACGGACCACGAGTCACGCCTGGCTGCCACCCCCCCCCCCGCACCCTAGCGGGCCGTTGCCACGGCAAGCGGGACCGGCGCGTCACTGCAGACCCTCGGGCGGGAAGCCTTCATTTCACAGACGAGAGAGCCACACCCGAGGTTCCCCCAAGTTCATACTAGCTTTTCTTTTCCCGTTATATGTCATTGTACAAACCGGCGTGGCATTAAATTTTGCGGTCGATTAGGATAGGTTAGCTACATTATAAATACTTTAAAACATTGCGGATGTTTGGTTATATTAGGTGAGTATAGCTACATTAAAAAACAAAACTGTAAAATCATTTTATGGTTGCTTAGCAAATAAATTTTTTAATATGTAGCTATCCGGGGCTAGGAAAACGGTTTACATGATTTCACAGTATCTTTAATGTAGCTATCCTAACCAAATCAACCGTCCACAATGTTTTAAAGTATTAATAATGTAGCTAACCTAATCTAATTGACCATTAGTTACCATGAGTTACGATGAAAAAAAAAAAAAAACCCGAAGATGCACGCTCGGGCGTTTGTCTCTCTCGTCTGTGAAAAGAAGGCTTCCCCCCTCGGGCGGGCGAACATGGGACCCGGCCGTGCTCTGTTGCACGCGTGCGCGCGCAGCCGACCCACCGTGACGACACACGCGCCTTCGAGGCGACGTCGGGGAGCCTACGATTCACTCGTCCTTCTGGACATACCCGAATACTCACGTTGGCAAGCCTACTTTCAACAGACGAGAGAGCCAAACGCTGGATCTTGCATCTTCGGTTTTTTTTGTTCATTGTAAATAAATATACAACTCATGATAACTAATGGTCAATTAGGTTAGGTTAGCTACATTATATATACTTTAAAACATTGTAGATGGTTGATTTGGTTAGGTTAGCTACATTAAAGATATACTGTGAAATCATGTAAACAGTTTCCCCCAAATAAATACATACACCTGTTGTAGTACGGGGAAAAAAAAAGCGAGCATGAACTTCGGGGAACTTCGGGTTTGGCTCTCTCATCTGTGAAAAGAAGGCTTGCTAACGTGAGTATTCGGGTATTTCCAGAAGGACGAGTGAATCGTAGGCTTCCCGGCGACGTCGTCCTGCTCCGCGCCATGTTTGATCCGCCCGCACTTCCGTCAACTGCACGTCGCTCACATCACTCGGAAGCCTCTCAACACTTACAGACAAAAATCTTTCTGATTTACACACATCCGAAAACACAGGACTCAAACATGACCCATAATTGTAATGTACTAGCATGGATACGATAGCCCTTCCGAACTGCGAATTGAGTTACGATATGTTTGGCAAACAAGTCACTTTGCCGAAACACAGATGGCAGCAAGAGCGCTGGCTGCAGCGCCGTTAGTGAGCTGACGTAGAACTACAACCAGGCTGTGAAATTTTACTTCTAACGCGCATTGCGGCTACTCACTTATACGGCGTAAGCCATGGGCGTACGTTTGTGTTGTCTAAACACGGTCAATAATACGCCAATAGTCAAATAAACGAAAACGCGTTTATTAAAACGTCCAAATTAATTCATTAAAGGGAAATGGTTGGCTTTTTCGTAATGAATTCTTAGCAGCGAGATAAATATTTTCAACAAAAAAAATTTCATTTAAAAGGAAACCATAACTCATACCACAGGGTTCTTGGATTAGATTCCAAACTTAAGGAAATTTTTTTTAACATAATAATAGTTATTATGTTTTGGTTTTTTTCTCGCCCGAGTATAGCATAGCTTATCATAAAGATGTATGTAGTTTGTTTATCAACTTTTTCATAGTTCGAGACGAAAATGAATAGATTACATCCTGTAGCAACAGGGAGAATATAACCGATTGTCACCACGCAGGTGATGGCTAATATTATAGAGACACTTATCCCCAAATGTTTGCTTCAAAAAGTGCCCACTGCAACGTTTAATGCCCTGCCGAGTTACATTACTAGTATCATGAAATCTGCATAAGAATTATTGACCAAATACAAATTCTAAGTTGACGGGCATTAAAACTTGTTTTACAGTCAGAACGACCTGACGAGAAGATGTTTTTGTGTCAAAATCTCACGTTGCATCATATAACCAACAAAATGGCGTGACATTTTCGCTTGACATTCTACCCTGAAATGGCACGAGGTGAACTTTGCTCCAGGAGGCAAACGTTCCACTTTTCAGAATTACAAGCGAGAATCGGCCTGTGGGTAACTGTGTCCAACCAACAGGACTCCATGAATTATGTCACTAATTATCTTAATATTTAGTATTTTTTATTTTAAGTCTAGCAGTTGCCATATGCAATAACAATGGCAGGGAAATGCAACAAATGAACATGGCTGGTGAGGTGTGCCTTAAAGTCAGAACCCCGATGAAATTCTGGCTTTGAGGTAGCCTAGTTAAAAAAAATACAGTTTGGTTTGTGACATAACTCAAAACATGTTAGAAGTTATTTGTCCGAAGTTTTTGAAGTGACAACGTATAATAAATCAATGAACGCCGGCTGCACGCACGAAAAAGTGTCCCGTTACACTCATTGTTCCGTTACGCTGTGTCCCGTTACGCTCATTGTTCCGTTACACTGTGTCCCGTTACGCTCATTGTACGCTTGCGCCGCACCGACGGAAGTGAAAACTTAAAACTTTGTTTATAAATGTATAATATGAAATGTACGTAAGAAAATGAATCTGGTTACTAGTATAATTTCAAGTATTTATTCTTTTATTATTCAAAAAAGTAGCATCTGTCGGCGAGTGCAGTAATAATAGGTAATGTTAGATATTTGATTACACTTTATTTATATGAAAACTTGTTCATAATTATATTTAAACTTTATAGCTAACCGGCAATTTTTAAAATTAATTACAAGTCATCTACTTGTGAACTGTTTCGTCGACTGTTTTTAAAGTGAAGTGAAAAGTTAATGTGGTTTTCATTGCTTATTACAACAACAATTTCGGCAATAAATGTTAATTATTCTTGCATTTTAGAAATATGATTACTAGTATTATTTCAAGTATTAATTCTTTTATTATTAAAATAAAAATGATTCAATTTTATTCATAAAAGTATGCAATCATTTCATCAATGTTTTGTTATGACGTTGTCACGTTAAACTATCGTCCGTAAACCGACTTTACAGACAACCAATTTTTTTTCTATGGAGAAATTTATAGCCTTATTTCGTACAATATTACCCTTCAAACTTTCCTGTCAAATATATCTGGAGGCTATAACATACATGTACCAATTTGGGTCACCCATGCGGTGGTGTTCGTGAGAGGCATCCCACGTCAGGACCAGGACACTGCGGTGTTGCTGCAAGGCAGTGGGTGGAGGGGGGGGGGATGAGGGCTCCGGACGTTGAGCATGAGCTCCAGAAGCCGAGCTAACAACGGGACGGAGCGGAACCAGCCATCCGCCGGATAGCGAAAGCAGCGAGTGTCCGGGTTCGGGAGGGGAGAAGAGAATTCCGCAACACGCACGAGGCGTCAAATTGCTAGCCGCTGGTTAAGTCTACAACCCGCCCGTCTGGCGCCACGGGATTAAACTCAAATATTTGCTCTGGCCTTGTGCGGCGGGGGACTTGGTGGGAAGTATAAGGGGGGAGGGGATCGGGGAAAATAACGGCCCGTGTTTGGACAAGCCGGGCCAGGGAACTGCATCGTTCTCGGGCTCGGTCGCGGTCGGAATGCTGGGATTCCCGATGCAAGAAACATTCCGAAACAGCCTCGCCGGGAAGTTATACCTTTGCAAGGGGGTGGGGGGAGAATGGCATCGCGTGGTCCAGAAACACCCTTGTTTCTCTACTTACTCCGGCATTTCTCCCAGCGGCTGTGCGGCTGCAGACTTGGCATCGTTTGCTTGTTTGATAGGTTTTTACGTCCCACGGTTTTCCACAGAGGCTTAAGGTGACGGGACCTCCAACATAGTGAGTCCCGAACCATGCGAGTACTATGTCGGTGCTCATTAATATTAGTCATGTTGAGGTGTTGGGAAACAAGACCACGCGGACTCCCACACGGCATTCTGTTAGTTACGGAATAATAAACTTGGGCGTTTACATAAGGAAATTATGGAAATAATTTGCAAATATTCTCAACTTCTTTCAAAATTATGTTAGCAAATAACTATAAAACAAGAATCAACTTTTTTAAATGTCTTTGTTACCTTCTCCCAAAATAAACAAAATATTATTATTTTTAGATCAGACACATGCGTGAAGACTTAATGGTCTTGTAACATTCTCGAAGCTCCCTGGATAATTTGCAACCAGTGTCTTTCGTAAACTTAAGGTGAACATGTTAAGAGTGTACCAAGTATTTGGAGATGCTAAATGGGAAAATATATATTTAATCACCACTTCCTATTGATACCAAACTAAAACAAATATTTGGTTGTTTTATTACATAATAATTCCACAGGAAGTAATCTAAAGTTATGTTAACGCTGGGTGAGGTTATAGACTCTAATTCTTATTCGAACTAAGGGTGTGAATGAGTATGATACATATTTAATGACAGTCTGGCATATTACACTACATGAGTCCTTCACAGGAATGTATGGCAGTACCAAACAGATGGAAAAGAAATAATAACGAAAAAAATCAAATAATGATCAATAATTGTAGATAAGATAACAAAACTTGCTAGCATCAGAAGTCAAGTAACTCTTGTAACTTGGGCTTCAAACCCGCAATATTCAATACGAGTATTACAAACAATATATTTTGATACAAATTATATTGCAGTTTTTCAAAAAGGGGAATAAAATGGGAACAAACGTTTATGAAGCGTGAGATTCAAAGGTTTTTCTTCGTAGTGTATTTGTGCACATATGTAAAACGTTCTTTTTAACAAATATTAAATGTCATAACGCTATACACAGGTGTAAAAATAATGCGATTAAATTAAATGTATACTAACATAAATTGTAAATATTCTGGCAAGCGACCAAAAATTCAAGAGTTCCATATTCGCACGAAATATAAATGAGGTGCATTAAAAAAGATATTCCAGTCACCCTAAAGTTATACATTCATATATATAATTTCAACAAAATATTCACACATACAAATCTGACTATTGCAGTATAATATGATAGGCATTAAAAAATAACAAGAAAACTTATGTTTTTTTTGAAAAGTAAAAGAGCTAATGACTTTAATAGAGGCAGAAGACGAAAATTCACACGTATATTTTCTTTAAAAAAACCTGTGGCTAATCATTGATAGATAATTATCATTTAGTTGTTTATTAAAAATGATTCTATTAATTGCACACACCGTAAAGAGAAATGGGAAATTCCACCCGCTGGTGGAGGGGGGGAGTGGGGGAATTTTTTTTTAAATGGGCTCTCGCCGAGACCTGAGTCGTCACCAGAGGCGAACGTGACGGCGGCGGGCTGTTGAATCTCCTCCTTCCCTTCGGCAGAGCGGGCCTGAGTGTCCTCCTCGTCAAGTCCTCGACGGCCGGGGAAAACAATGGCGCAGTTATAGCCGTCTACCCAGGGCACTGCGCGCACTCGCGGGTCCCGACAGTTTCCGGGCTCCGAGTAACTATACACTCGCGCCTCGGCTTCCCCCCACTGCGTCTTCCCAGTCGGCCTGACCTCCTCAACTATTGATCTGTCGTCTTCTTCGTCTTCGCCCCTCGCTCCTTTGTCCCCCCTCGGCTCCCGCTGTTGTTTGTTCTCCGGCAGGAACAGGAGCGGCGGAGAGGGGGACAAAGGAAGGCTGGCTGTTCGAAAGGAAAGCGAAAACTTGTCCAGGAATCCTCAGCTACCCCCCATCCCCCCTCACCCCATTTCCCTCCACCCCTTTTGGTGACATGCGACCGCGGCGGGATTGTTTTTCCACGCTCTTGAAGTCCCACCAGTCGGTCTCATTTTTCCTGGCGCCTCCACCAATTTCGGTTTCGTCCTCCCGAGGCGGCAAAGCTGTTTCGCCGTTCCGTTCCGTTCCCTCTGTCGGTTTCCCTTCAGCGACGCGGAATTGGTTTCCCGCCGTCGTCCCCGTAATCTCCCCTGCCATCCTGACTCACCGGCGCGGCGTCGTGAACTGCCGCGTGAATGTGCGGCGAAACATGTCTTCGTAAAACTATCGCTGTTGGATCAAACATTTTCAGATTAAATAAAAACCAACAACAAAAATCATTATAAATAACCAGAAAATTAGAAAAAAAGTTAACATTAACTAAATTTAAATGACATATCAAAATTACCATTAAGAATCGGTAATAATACTCACAGACTATAAATAATCGCAACAATCATAAAATTTATATTATTTTATTTAGGTACATTATGTAAGCTTCTCATTTTAAATGACTTATTGCTTTGCCGTTTGAGTTTGATAAAACTAATGGCAATAACAAAGCGTTAAAATATATTAATTAAGAGAAACAGACCTTAAATTATGACAGTGGAGGAAACAACTGTGCTTAATGCACAGTGCCAGTTACGAGATGTTGGGTATAAAAATGAAAACCTACTGAAAAGTCACCATGCTCATGTTTGATCTTTTGAATTTGGGCGTAAGGAAATTATCTTCTTGCATACGACCCACTGGTCAGGTTTCAGCGCAAGATGAAACGTTGTTAGCCACTACCAAAGGTTTCTAAAAAACGTTCTTTAATTTAGTATGTAAATCAGGATGCGTCTAAAATAAAAAATGTCACGGGCTTTTTTACATCCTCATTTAGTTTCAACATGCGAAACAATGCCCTCTCGTTATTAATATTGTTTACTATAATGGAATATCTAGTGACCACTTTGATGTGAAAGGGGTCTTTCATTGCTATTTCACTCGTGAACTCAAAGTCGTAATTACTCGACTGCGTGTTTAGAGCGAGTCCCGTGGAAAGAAACAGAAATGCAAAGACTCGCTAATGAACGTTCCTTCTCTTCTGTTTGCATTCCAAAGAGAGTGATCATCTTGCCGAACGATCTCTCGTCGCATCCGTTAAAAGCAGATAGAACGAGAGGTTCCAATTTCAAATTATTCTCCAATGTTATTAGAAATCATTCAACTGCTAAACATAAAATATGAAATACAATTAAACCTTATATCTAGTCATACATGAATGGAAAACTTTTAAACTATTAAAACACTGTCTTATCTTATTTAAAAGCCTGAAGCTTTTGTTAAGGACGCATGTTTTTAGGCTTAAAACCCTCCTTCTCCCCTCAAAAAAGAACAATAAATAGATTGTCACCCATTCTGCAACGTAGAATGCATATAACCTACCGACTAAGAGATAATTTGGTTTTACCATGAGTTTCACGCAATGTAAAGTCAAATATTTCTGTATCTTCCCGGTAGAACATATATTTATCAACACCCTCACATATCTTCAAATATATTATGTTATTTACTGTATAAATGAAGGAAATGTAAATGTAAAAATATTTTACCCAAAATATTAATTTCATTGAAATATCAATTATAAAGTAACAACACTGCAAGTTGTACTTCACTCTGAAATTATAATTTGAACAAGTAAATAATTATCTATTAATGACATATCCACAAATTATTTTCGTTCAAGGAGTCTGCTTATAAAGACACCCAACCATATTGCGAGACAGCGTTTTATACGTTTAAAATTTTATAGTAAAATTCAGCTATCTATCATATCATCCCTTTCCACCAAAAATATCGCAATGGAAGTAATTGAGGAAATATCAACACTGCTCTATAATCTATAAGAAAAACAACAAAAAAATTATTTTAAGGTTTTTTTTATTAATATATACTTTGAAACACTGAAAGAAATTCGTCGCATTGAGCCAACCGATCCCAATTCGAAGATGTTTAGCTGAAGAAGATTGTATTTAACTTATCTACAATTGTTAAACAAAAATACTCTTATTGACTCAGATTGTTATCACGTGAGAATAGTATTTACATTACATAGTAATGAGAGGGGTTGCAGTTAAAGCTTTTCAGGAAGTCTGTTCAGTTTAAAACTAAGTCTATGTTCAGGGATTAAAGTTATCTGCCAAGAAAAGAAGTACAGAGGTAAATATTTATTTCCAAATATTTCCCTCGTTTATTTTTACTTAAATTCCAATGTTTAATTTTAAATAATACTTTAAAAAAACTAAAAATGATAAAATAACTTCTATCCTCACAAATTTCTTTAATTTTTTCCTGCTTTATTTTGAGATACTTCATAAGTAAAATCTCATATTTACATATTCATAGTATCAGTTGGTTATCAGAAGAATATTTTATAATAGTTATTACATATGAGACGTATTGTAACAAGAAATAACTGGGAAATCTTTATGTTGTCCATGAGCATTGGTTTACTTACCTCTTTCACATCGCCAAGGGAAGATCTTAAGCAGTGTGCTGAGGCACTGAATGAAAACTCCATCATTCTGATAAGCGCGCAGTTGATTGGATAGTAGGATACTATATTTACTTACCTTTTTGAAGTGACATAACTTTGTAATGGAGATGGATACTTGTCCTTTCTTTTTCAGCAGTATTATTCTGTAATTAAGAACTTATCGAGCTTCCTTACGCTATCACTATTTGATTTTAAGTATTATTTTCCAATATGTATTGGCTGGGAGGATAGTAATGATAATTTCATGCGGGATACTGTTAATGTAATGCAAACAACACAATTTCGTCCAGTGTGACAATCTAGGTCCTATTCCCTGCCAAAACTTAAAATCTAATACGAATTAATTATTGACAGCTAAGGCTATAACTTTACACGGTTGTGATTAATCCTCTACAAATATTTTTAAAAAAACTCGAAAATGGACATTGCTGTATTTATTCATACAAGACAAGCTACACGACATAATAAGGTATTGGTCCAAACTTAAATTAAAATTTGACCACCCTCGTCCTTGAATTTATCAGAATTTGAAATCGAATGCTAGAGATTCTGGCTTACACGGCCACGAAGGTCGTACACCCTTATTCCATAGAATAACCTGAAATCATTACTACTAAGAAGAAAAAAAATTGTTGCTAATAAATAGTTTGTAATACTTAGAGACCTGAAAAATTCGTGGGTTCATTACGTGCTATGCTAAAATTCAAATAATTATACCTTAGTGCTGCTTCTGCCATTGGTCCACTGTTAATCTGGAGGACTGAGGGCCAATTAGAGACCCTCACTCATAGAAGTGTCGAATCACAGACACTCGGTCGAGACGACTCACAAGTCAGCAGCCAATGAACAGTTGGCATTTGCCCGAGTGTGTAGAGAATATTGGAGTCTATCCTGGAGGTCATTGAACCCGCGAATTGTCCCGGTCTCTAGTGATACTACAAGACCCGTCTCCGGGCAGACTGGACCGCGAGAGCCACGCCTGGAGGATCCTCGAGCCCGGGAACCCCCACGGAGCCTCGAGCGTCGCGGCCGGAAGGGATTGTCGGCATCGTTGTACCGAGCAAGCCCTTCCAGAGTGTCCTCCGCGCGAAGGCCCCTTGTTTCCGCCTCCCTCGCCCACGAGTACACCTCGCTTCGCTTTTCCCCCGGACACTCAGACCGACAGAGCTTCGCCCATGCACTGATAAAAATTTTCACCCTGTATTTACAAAGAACGGTGGATAAAAATAATCCAGGGATCTTAGTAAATTTAACGTTAATTTATCGGTTCTAAGTAATACATCCGCAAAACTAATCTTGGTGTATTAGGAAAAGAAAAAAAAACTGATTTTCCTGAATAAAAAAAACAACTATTTCTTATAGGTGTGTGTTTACTATAAAAACAGAATTCAAGATTTAAAATACGGTTTCGTTTCTACTAAGATCCAGTTATTTGAAAATACGATGACTTCTTCGTTTATTTAAGGTTAGTTCGCCAATAGAATGTCTGAAAATATACTGTAATTTCTAAGTGCGTGTTTCGAATATTTACTCTCATCGGCAAAATTTTTTTTTTTGTTTCGCTGCTGTATTCGATGCTACTCCAAACTGTGGCTGCATAATGATACGTCAAAAATTCTGCGTGCAAACGTTTGTGTAAGAATGCCTGGTTTAATCGTTAATATGTATATACGACCTACTAGCTTGGGCTTGATCGTGTCTTCTCAGTTCAGTATCTTCCAAAGAATCTAGAGATTGAGAAAGATTTTTTTCTTGTGCTTCAGATGACACCCTCGAAAAACTTGATTTACGTTTACGAAACATTTAAACACTTAATAAATGGAGTTCAAAAAAAGTCAAAATTGAGTAGAAATATAAACTAATCGTCAAATCCAACCTGAACTGGAAGCAACCGATGCCATGGAAACTCAGAAGGCATCAACAATGCTTAATCTCGTTACTATGGATACAAATAAAGCTTCAATAATTGAATAGCAAACTACGTTCAGCAATTTTAGCATAAATATCTATTACACAGGAACCGTGCATTTTTTTTCGGGATAAAAAATAGTCTATGTCACACTGTTACATAAAGTATCTCAATGCAAAACATCACGTCGATCCGTTTCTCCGTTTCGGCGTGAAATAAGGACAAACCAACAAACACAATTGCGAATTTATAATATACAGTAGGGATATTAGTAGGATATAATTTCTGTGGATATCAACAGGTCTATTAGCATGCGCACTAGTAAAGGTAAACATTATAATAAGTTGTTTTGATTAAATATAGAATTTTCCATAAAATAGATTAAATAAAAAAAATAGGGTATTCTCATTTTCTAATAAGCACCTCAATAACAAAGAGCCAACTTGCACAACTACTCATGTCACTAAACTTTATCTAAATATGTTTTAAAAAAATCTTCGTTCGCAGCGGAAAAAATAAAGAAATGTTGTAAGTGCGTATAGGATCTCAAATTCTCAAAATAAGGTTCGCAATCCAATAACGATTCCTGCGCAGACGGGCGGCAGTATGATCAGTCAAGTGTGTGCACACTGCGGCTAGCGTGCCGAAAGTTCGGGGAAGGATTTTCTTTGCTCTTTTTTCCAATCTCAAAACTCCCCTTATCCCCCCCCCCTCCACACGACTCGTTTTGAAAGAATCTCGGCGCAGGCATTCTGCTCGCCCGATCTTCCCGCTGGAACGCAATAAAAAGCCGCCAGTATTTCCTTTCGGGGAATTTCCCGTACGGGAAAAGTGAGTGTGGTGTTGTGTCGGCTCATCTCAGATCACTTTCCTCCCGTAACAGCGGCTGCTCTGCTGCAAAGTCAGCATACAGAGAAAATATGTCTGCACTTTTACAAAAGATTGCTTTGGAAACCAGCCGTCAAGAAATAGTTTGTTACACTTCAAGAAATATATTGTAAATATTTGTACATCACAACGCTATTATTATGTTTGCATATGTAAAATTTTGTTTTGTCGGCTAGATCTGTTCATTATGGAGATCTTAATGTACAAAAATAATACATACAGCGTATAGTTTAAAAATGCAAACTGTTTTCTATAAAATAAAGTCTTGAAACCAAATAATAAACAAATTAAAATTATTGGCTATAAGATTTTTAAAACCAAATAAGAAAAGCCTCTATAATAACCTAATCTTAAAAACGAAATATCGGTATTTCCATTTTAATATAATTTTAACTTTAAACATTCTATTATGAAAATGTTAATATCATTGAAATATATTATTTATAGGATTTGGTTATCATAGAGGTTTTTGTTATGTGATTTTAATAATTTTACAGACAAATTTTTAAATTATTTTTTATAGTTCATAAAAACTGCCTACACTCTACGCGAAATACAGACGGACAGACAAACTTTTCCTTTTTATATTTATAGACTGATCGTGAGCGATATCTTATGATTTTCAACCAAATGTTCAACAAACTTTTTTTTATTTGTTGACGATGCGTAAGGGGCGTCACACAGCCATTAACTAAGCCATGCTGATGTTTAACTTGTATCCAACCGCTTAGTTCCTGGCGAGTAGCGAGTAGTTCTTCTAGGCTCCGTAAGGCGGCCTGTATTCGAACGTGTGCCATCAGAGAAGTAAAAGCTTCCACTGTTTTCGCTCCATTATTCGTGCTCTCCCCCTCCACTTCCCACAAAAACAGTTATTCTTCTTCCCCCTGACACTCTTCTCCTTTTCTCCCTCTTTATCTCTCGTTCCCTGCTGGCTGGTTTCCAACATTTTGGCGTCCCCGGTGGCAGTTCTGCGGATACAACGAGAAACGTTATCACAAAAATCCATTCTTTCGGTACCGGTTGTTACGCAACTCCAATTTTTTTTTCTTTCAGAAGTTGAAGAACGCCCTTTAATAAATTTTCTGAAATTAATGTGCAAAGATTGTTCTTTTAAGAAAAACCTCAACAAAAAGTAAAACATAGTTTCCCTAAAACGTTAATCTGACCTGGCCGTTCAACAAAAAAAAAAAGGGGGGGGGGGGGGAGTTGTCGGTAAAGTCGGTTTATGGACGATAATTTTACGTGATAACGTCATAAGGAAACATTGATGAAATTTTTCATACTTTTTAATTTTCAAATATTATTTACATTTTTTTTGCAAATTTAATTTAAATAATTTGTTTAAAAATAATCACGAACAATTAGTTAAAAAGTCCGCCTTAACCTGTTTGAAATTATATAAGATTTTCTCGCACGGTGGTTGGCCGGTTCTTGCACGCTCGGCTCAGGCGGAAAGTGACATTTTTTCGTGCGTGCAGCCGGCGTTCATCGATTTATAAGACGTCACGTCAAAAAACTCATCGATCTTTTTTTTTGACGCAGGTCTGAACTACAAAATGATCATAATAAAATTATATATATATTAAGTTGAAATTTATCTTGCCAATCCTAATTAAATTGATTTGATAACTGTTTATTTTTAAAATAATATTACAACAATCAGGTTTCACAAGATTTGAACTACGCGCCAGGCGGCAACGTCATCGTCCTCCCTCTTCTCCCCCCCCCCGGCCAAGTTCAGTTCTCCCCCCACCAACCCTCCCGGGATTGGCGCACGCGCGGTAACCAGCGTGTCCACAGTTAGCACTTTCCTACAAGATCAAGTACTTTTATAAGTTTATTAGTGGTCTAGTACATTTACGCTCAGATCTAGTACTTTTTCTTTAATATAATAATATTACAGTAACTCCAATATGTTTTATTATTAAGCTTAATTATTTTTAAAAACTATGGTATGTATGTGTGTGCTGTGATATTTAAGTTCGAGCATTGCAATGTCATAACAACTTCCTAAATTGTTAAAACCATAACAAATTATAATTTAGTACCTATTTTTTTTTTCAAATCTAATACTTTTTTCTCGCTTAAGTTGGTACGAAATATTGTTTTCCTTGTGGACACCCTGGCGGTAACCTGCGCGGAGTTATTTTAAGACTCGATTTCCCCGGTCTTGGGCTCATCGTGTTTGCAGTTTGAGGTAGGAGGTACTTCTACGGTAGGCCGAGCGACGGACCTCGGTGGTCAAATGTTAGTGTTTTGTGGTCTTGTGCGGGTCAGGCGGTGACCCTGATCATTATGTAGTTTATATTACTCTCTATTTAACTTCATCTTTTTAAAAAATTCCTTTTTGGCCGCCACCCTGGAAATTATGTTCGGGTTTTGCTTAGTTCGTGCGTGTCATTTGTTTTTGGTTTCTTATTATGTTTAACTTTATAGTTCTGTCCCGCGAGTCTGCCGCGTCCGCGATCACTGGTTTTTTTTGGACAATTTTGTTTCATGCTAAATTCAGAGTTCCCCGTAGACTTAGATGGAAATTTCACTGTTAATCATTATTGGTTCCGTGTCGTAGCTACTCAGATCCCTCAGAGGGGGCTGGCTCTGTAGGTGGTCTGGGGGTTCCGGCGGAGCTGGGGGCGGGTCGGTGGGGCCGAAGTTGGGATGGGTCTCCTCAACCTCTCGACCTAGCCGTGCGCTCGCCAGCAACATGCCGCGATTGGAAATGGCGAATCTATTTCTCGGTTCTCGGAACCCATGTCAGGCACTGGTAACAGTGTCAGGCATGTGAAAGACCAATCTTTCTCCTAACCAGGACCACACCCTAACGGGATGATATGCCTGGGGGAGTATTGGTGAATTCTATGAGGTGTGAACCTAAATTACATGTTAATCATTATTGCTTTTTAATTATAGTGTTTTGGTATGAATCTTAATGTATGTCATTTGTCGTCTGCGTAGCCTTGGGCCAAGCCCCAGGTGACGAATCTAAATAGAGCTTTTCGCTGCTAGCTCTTCCTCGGTCTTCTTACCTTAGGTACTCATTATATGTTTTGAAAATTGCATTAATTATACATCCCATTAAGACACGAACGTTTAATCATGTTAATAAGTTATATATAAAATATATATATTAAAATGTATAATCTAAAGGCTCGTGCACGTGCAACCTCTTTTTTGTGATTGTATCTTCCAATTATAATATATATTTGATGCATATTTCTGTGTTAGGCCTTTTGGTAATTTTTGTTACTGTATAATGGGACGAACTTGTATAACTTTAGACTGCTGTGTGTCTAAAGTGGGAAGGAGGTGGGCGTGGTGCAGTAACATGATCTTTACACTAGGTGCGCTGCACAAATACGCCATCACGAAATCAAACTTTGGAACTGAAAATTTTTTTTACGTGATTGCAGTTACAGCTTTGAACAGTAATGGATTTTCCTCCCGGACCTGTTGCTGTAAAACCTGCAAGTTCACAATCGTTTCAACAAGATGCATTTTTTAAATATTTTCTTTTATGAGTCGTCTCAAGACGCAAATCGTGCAGACGTAAAAATAAGTATATTGGGGGCACACAAAAATAAAAAATAGATAGTAAATCTATAACTTTTTACAGATTTTGGTCAAATGTACACTCTTGTACAAAAGTATTGCCGTATTAAAAAATATAATTCAATATAATACAGTAAAAAGTCATGATGCATTTATTTTCTCTGAAGGAACTTGACTTTGCCTGCTGTTACATTTATCCCCTACTTAATCTGCAGTTTGCTGCATTTCTTTATGATTAGTAATTATTGAATTTTGACTGTCAGTTAACGTCATTTTGCGTTGTACCTCTGAAGCTTTGAATGGGACAAGGGCTACAATTATTGGTAACCAATATAATGTATTATGAGGGGCATGCAGATTTCGCGAAAAGATTTCGAGACTAGATGAAAGTTAAAACACTATAGCATCGTCTGTGTTTCGTGATTGGGTGAGTTTCTCTTAGGTACATAGCGAGTGTAACAACACCAATCACAGTGATTCAGTGTGGAGCAAACACATTCTGAGTTGCTCGGTCAAATAAGGCAACGGCTTCGCTCGCAGACGGCCGCCAATCACAAGGAAGAAACCACAGGTGTGGGTATACCTTTTTGCATTCTAATAAGTGTTCAGATCTTTCCGCGAAAAATGCCTGTCCCTATGTATTATGCTTAATATTATTAGGAGCTATAAATATTAAACATTAAACCATTCTTACACGTTTTACAACTTAAGGTTGCATTTAGTAAAATGGTACAATTGTTTATAATTGGTACCAAATTTTTTTGTGTTATTTTCAATTTAATTCGGATGTATATATATATTATATATAATCTAAAACCATCCATACTCTTTCTAACCTCTTGGGGGTTGCATTACGCCAATTGTAAAAGTGTAAGTTGGTATTTTTCGTACATTTACTATTGTAACACAATTTTTTTTATTATGCTTGATGAAATTCGAAGTTAAATTTAATTATCTTAAACAAATATTAACCCTTTTTTCACCCCTTAGGGCTGGGATGAAATGTAATTGGTATTTTTTGTGTTTTAATTAATTGGTACCTTGTATATTTGTTATACTTGGTTAGCTTACTAGATCAACTATATTAAATCTATATATATATTTTTAACATCTAAAGGGTTGAATTTCAAAAATTTAAAAATTGCGATTGGTAGTTTTGTTGTGTTTATTATTGGTACCAAAAATACGTTTATAATTATTCTTAAAACATTCATACTCTTTTTCACGTTAGGGGTTGAATTTCGCAAAATATAAAAAATGTTGTTGGTAGTTTTTGTATGTTTATTATCGGTACCCAATATCATTTACTATGCTTAAATAAATTTAGAGGTATAAATACTCATCTTTAAAACATACATACTCCTAATTCACCCCTTAGGGATTGAATTTCGAAAATATATTTTTTTGTTTGTATTCGTATGTTTATTATTGGTACCCAACATCATTTGTTACACTTAATTAAATACAGAGGTATTATTAATATTAGAAACATGCTTACCACCTTTTCACCTTTTAGGGGTTGAATTTCGCTAAATTTAAGAATTGTGGTTGTGTGTATTCGTATTTTTATTATTAGTACCCAATACACTGAATTAACTTTGGGGAAATTATTATTTATCTTTCAAACATACCTAACCCTTTTTTATTCCTTAGAAGCTAATTTTAGCAAAATTGGAAACTTTTTTCGTATGTTTTCATATGTTAATTATTGGCACTGAGTGTCTTCACTTTACTTTACTCGATTAATTTAAGATATTTAACTAATTTAAAAACATATTTACTTCCTTTTTTCACCCATTTAGGGTTGGAAATCTGTTATTTCATATAGCCCAGTTTTTAAGTAAGCCAAAGACCTTTGTAATAAAAAAAAACTTATAAAAATTCGTAGAGTAGTTTTTGATTGAAGCTCGAACAATAAGATAAACATACAACAATTTTAATAACTTTATTTTTGAGTTCGCAATAATGTAAATCATGTACAATATTATTTTCACCATTTTATTCAATTTTTGCCTCCAACAGTTTTATTATTAGTGTAGATAGTGATTATGAAATGTGAACAAACGTGATGCATTTTTTGCAATGTTTTAATTACAATTAAATATTTATTTAAATCAAAATATGTAGAAAGTTAATCTAAAATTTGAACTTGCAAATATAACCTTACAGAAAATTTGTTTCCAACATATTCGTTACAGGAATGTCCAACGGTAGAAAACATTTTTTTTATAAAGTGACAAGAGTACGAACATTTTTTTTTCAATAAATAAAGACATCGAATTTTTTTTTGTGAGACGTCCAACAAGGTTAATTCTGAAGGACGAGAACAAAAGCACGGGGAAAAAAAAGATGATGGGTGGAAACATCAGTTGTAACCGTGTGAGAAACTGGGTTAAGGAGAGCGTTGGGAAGAATATTGTCGGAAGAAGCTGAAGGCGGGAGGTATAACGCCAGTAGGGGAATCGAGGCTGGCACTCGACACTTCGCTCACGTAGTTATTGATTTTCCCGTCGAGATGTCTCCACGGTCGCCGGTGGCGCCTTCCCTCCCTCCAAACCTCCTAGAAAACCGACAGCGGGCGTGCCCCTGTAAGCGCCAGTTATTCTTTTTTGTTATCTCTTCCGCACGGGAATGCAGGCCAGCCATAGAGCGCACACGGCGTAGAGTGCTCTCACGAGAATGAGCGAGGAAGTGTTGGCAGAACAAGGTGGCGTAATCAATAGGGAGTGGAAAAATTCGCGGTTTCAATGACCACTAGGATAGACTCCACGATCCTCTATGTACTCGGGCAACTATCACCTGGTCATTGGCTACCGACTCGGGACACATGTTTACTGCGATTCTTATGATTCGATACTTCTTTAGTTTGAGTGTTTGCCCTTGGCACAAGAGTCCTTCAGGTAAATTGCGGTCCAGTCACTGACGCAGCATTAAGCTGAACGAGTTTGGATTCCAGCCTGTCTCGGAAGGAATCCGCGAATTTTTCCGGTCTCTAGTATTCAATCTTTAGCTTCAGCAAAACAATGCCCCCGAATTAAAAACACGGGAGTTACAAATTGTCTGGATGTAGCATCCTGTGACGTAGTTTAACAATCGCCACAACGCATACACCCAAAACAATGCGGAAATGTTTGCTTGTTTACTTACGCCTGATGATGGGTTGCAAGTATGAATTAGAATTCCCTTTCGTTATATACACGGTCGCTGTGACAAAATACAGTCTGTTCCCACAACGCATACACTTCAATCCACCCAATGTTTTGGGTTGTATCGTAAACACTGCGCAGACCCAGCAGCTAGACAAAAAGCGACTTCACACGGTATCCATGCACGAATGCGCGCATGGCTACCTCTTGTTCCTAAAACCTATTTTATAACAGTGCTGTGCGTTGTAATTACTGTTATATGGTGTCTCTGAACCACCTTTATGTTTACCCTATAATAAAGTTATGAAATGATTCTGGGATATTAATTTTCGTTTCTTCAACCATATACAAATGTTTCCGAACTACCCCGACCAAGCCCGGCCATAAATAAGACAAAAACACAGGGCTTTAAAATTACAAGCAATTAAATATTGGCCACATTAATTTTATTAATGAAGAATAATGATACTGTCAATCAAATTTCGACTGCAATGATTATCTTTTATAATTGCATAACGTTTTAATAAGTTAAAATTATCTTAAAATTTTAATAATATATATATCGTTTTAAAATTTGGTTGTCATAGAGGTTTTTTATATGTGATATTAATAATTTTTTTAGCAATTTTTCAATATCTGTTTACTTTTAGGTTACAAGCCCTTATTTTATAAAAGAAAAGAATTTGCAATACTTTTAAAGCTATACAAGATAATAAATATTCCTGTACATTCAGGTATCCTTAATGAAAATATCTAGCCGGCAAAATAAACCCCATATAATTCTGTCAAGTCATTTAGATTATATTGTTTTATTAATTTCATTCATGTACGATGCAACCATTTCAATTCTCTTTATAAAGCTTAATATCCCGTCAAAATTACTTTCCATAAAAAAAATTGGTTGTCTATAAAGTCGGTTTACGGACGATAGTTTAACGTGACAACGTCATAACAAAACATTGATGAAATGATTGCATAATTTTATGAATAAAATCGAATCATTTTTAGTTAATTATCACTATTATGTATGGATACAAAGAAGGAGTGAAATGAAATCTACAATTTAATTGATAAATTTACTTTTATTTGCACTCATTAATTCAAATATCTTTATTCCTTTAACGAAGAGATTATTTTAACTATAACTTTTATACATGTTTGCTATTTAACTTCTTCCAATCTGTGTTATTCTGTTAAGGATAGGAGGATGATAGGAAAAGTAGGAAACGAATGGGAGTGTTTCAAGTTTAATGTGCCTCGAAAAAAGTCAAATCGATGGTTGTTCCAATCGAGCGGAAGAGAGATAGTTGCGGCGCAAGCGTACAATGTGCGTAACGGGACAATATGCGTAACGGAACACGTTTTCGTGCGTGCAGCCGGTTTACATCGATTTATATGACGCCATCACGTTAAAAAATATATATTTAAAGGTTAGTGGGTGAAGTCCGAGTCGTGAAGGCTTG
Organism: Bacillus rossius redtenbacheri; assembly: GCF_032445375.1. Taxonomy (NCBI): domain Eukaryota; kingdom Metazoa; phylum Arthropoda; class Insecta; order Phasmatodea; family Bacillidae; genus Bacillus; species Bacillus rossius. The sequence goes on along the minus strand of NW_026962011.1, from coordinate 45,848,845 downwards.
GAGCGACGTCGCGCGAACCCGCACCTGTCGGCGACTCTGGCGTCGCGCCAAGAACGGACGCCGCGACGCCGCGCGCCTCCGAACATCGGAAAGCCATTAAGACGGGCGGCTCCTCGGGGCGGGAAAGTGGTATGCTAATGGAGAGGCGGGAGAGAGGGGGGCGGGGGTTGGTGGTAGGCGCGTCCCTTCCTGAAGCGTCTTGGATGCCTCCGAACGACTCCCGGTAATTCATGGCTGCGGGAATGCTTACTCCCCGTCCTACCTCCCTCTCTCGGTGGAAGTCAATTTACTTCGGAATGACACACCTATCGGGGGCAGGACGTGCCGATCACTGCTGAAGACTGGTAATGAGCCGCGAGACCCCTTACCCCCCACCCCCTTCCCCCGCACAACCACCTTCCCCGCTTCGTGCATCGCGACCGTGCGCACTTGAAGGAAGAATTTATCGCTCATTTCGGATTCATTGTTTTACGTTGGTTCCTACCCTTCCTTGGAAACGTGGCTATTGAGATAAAAGTAATAAGTTGGCATTTTCCTTGACATTACCAATTTATGCAAATTAACAGCGACACACTAGTATTCCGAAAAAAAAAAAAGATATATTTCCTTTGACATTACAGTAAGAAACTGAAACTCATCGAACATTATATCACTAGATTAGGAGAATCACTCAAATATATATACAAATATACATATATACACATACACCTCATTTATGATGTGATTTTAGGCAAGAATTTTTTGGGGGTGACTGAAGCTGTAATGGATTGTAAGCAACGTCAGTTAAGTTTTATCATTGAGCCTAAAATCCGGGTAGTGCTAAAAAAACTCAAATGGGAAAGAAATATTTTTGTGATGGTAGAGAAGGGACATTTAAGTTTGAGTTCTCAATAGAGAGAAAAAATCCACAAGATAATATATGAGTGTGGAAATGTGATAACCATTAGGGCAGGGAAATATGTAAGATGATGCTGAATAAAATCTAGCCGACTAATGAAAAACCGGTTAAATGAGTACCTTACAAGTGTTCTCCTTCCAAAATGAGAGCCTTTTAAGTATATTATCCGTCAGTAGGAGGAAGAATATATTATTACTTCTAATTCTGGTTATACATCCCCTGATTTTTGGTTTAGAAAACAAAAGTCAGGTCAATATCGCTTGGTTTCTGATTGACATTTGATGAATGAATGGAATTTATTTTCCAGTATATACAACAGGCAAAGTTTTTCACAGTAATTGTTCTTAATGTCGCTTTCCATCAATGAGTGTTTGAAACTCCAGTCAGAAGTATACTGTATCCCTTTGGGGATAATGTGAATTTAAAAGGGTGCAATTGGGAGTAAATTTCGGCACGTAATGGTTGTCTAGTATTTTAGAAAAAAAATGTGCAGGAATTTCAGTTCAATTATTCCATGAGTTTTGCAGACGATATTTGAGTTTACTTAGAAGCACGTCTATAAATCTTCGCCTTGTTCCGCATAAATTACAATAAGCAGGTTTTATCATTAATCCTGGACCTCCGATCAAAGAATTTGAACATCTACTTTGTTTTCTTTGGTATTTTTGATGACTTTCGCCATGTCAGTAAATTACCTTGAGTGGAGTACTTTTGCCCGCCTATGTCCTGGTTAGCTTTGTATGTAGCCTGTTACCTTGCGAAAGAGATGTTTGTAGAAAATGGAATCTATCAATTTTGCAAAAGCCCATATTTTTAAAACATTTGCAATCAAATTAAAATGAACTAATGATATTTGATGAATCATTTTACATTTGTGTCATTGGAAATTTGTGTTACTGGTAGAATATATATTATTCTAAACGTTGGAACATATGCCCGTAACTATAAAAAAATGAACTTCTACTTAAATTGGTCGTAAGGATATTTTACAAAGCATTTCTTCTAGTGGAATGTCCGAATTATTATTTTTGTTTTTTAGCTTTTAATGTAATTTTCTGTGTTGATTTTTGTAGATTTTTATCGAGTCATTTAGTGTACGTCCACGGTTTTAACGTAACAGTAAAAGATTATCACACCAGCTATGCGTTAAATCTTTGTAGCATTTTTTTTTGTGTTTCGTGGTTGGCTGGGTTTAGTTCAGGTTCTTGTTTATCGTCAGCACACCAATCACAGCCATCCAGCGCGGAAGCAAACCCGTCCTGAATGGCCCGGTCAAACAGAGCAATGACCTCTCTTGCAGACGGCAGCCAATTACAAGGGAACAATCGCGAGCGCAGGCATACCTAATTTCAGTAGAATGAACAATAAGATTTTATCGCAAAAAATGACCATTCTTATATTTTAGAAGCATGATGTGAATACTTACAATATCATAACTTTTGGAAAGGAGAAAATAATTTTAAGCACATCTTTTGGCATTTTAACCTCGGGTAGTGTGAAACACAATGAGAAGAACTATGCAATTAGGACGTAGGCATGGCTTAATGTTTGGTTTTTATGAAGATAAAGGAGTGACATTGAACCAATTTGTTTTAAATTGGAAACTTGCCTTACCTGAAGTTCAGTCCTTAAAACCAACAATTTTTTTCTTATTCTTTCAATTTCATTGTAAACATGAAAAAATAAAATAATGAAGTGGCACTTCGTATTTTTACAGACGTTATTTGCTATGTTCAGACTCTAAAAATAATTCTTGGAGTTCTACTCAAAATCACGCTTGTTAAAAAAAAAAATAATGTATTTGCAGTTTCTTCTCTACCACCCTGACAAATATTTTCACCTTGAATTCACGAAGAAATCTGGTTAGAGTTTATCCTGTTATCTTTGTAAATTTGCGGTTTTACCAACTCTAAGTTAAGTAAAAGTATCAGTCTTATTAAGTCTACAACATAAGCTAAACAATATTTTCCCTTCCACGTACAGGTTTACCTTGTTTACAACAGAATATCGAACTAGGAAGTCGAAAGATGGCGTAATTTGTACTAAGATACAGGTTTATGGAACTACAAAGAAATCTTTGTTTATTTAATGTGAACTTTTCGTTTAAGAAGTAATTGCTGACAGTTATATATATATTGTCACGATCCACCTTCAGAGGGGGGGGGCGAGAATCGTAGCTCTTTACATAGAAACAACTCGCTTGGCATCAACTAGTCTTAACTTCATAAAATACTTTACTGTACCTAGGATCATAGGTTCGTCATCCCGTACAGGATGTCTGGTGAGAGCTGAACTAAGGAGATTTTGCAAAATAACATAATACTTAATTAAAATTATTTTATTCTTAAAGTCAAATACTCAACATCATTTTAAAGAACATTTAAATAGCGGGATTACAATTTAAAACAATAATCTCTTTACTTCCTTAACGATTGAACGACCTTACAAGAGAGAGAATGAGAGAACTTCACTAAACACTTCCCTAGTCCTTCCGAATACCTCAAATCATAATTAATACTTAAAATTAAAACAAAGATAAGTCCATACTCACATTTTCCGAAAAGCCTTTCTTGATCGATTACTTTAAAAAAATAACGTAGGGGCCTCTCCTGCCCTTGAAATCCCGAACGAACATTACATTTTAAAAACTATGACGCGTGACCCCTGACGAGGGCCATAGCCTCCGCCCGAAAGCTTGACGACTACATTATGACCTAACTTAAATTAAACGACTCGTGGCCTCTGGCGTCGACCATAGCTTCCGCCCGAAAGCTTGAATTCCTACATCACGAACGAACTAACAACTCGTGACCACAGGTGAGACGCATAGCCTCCGCCTGAGTGAGCCCCGAGTCATCACTCACTTGCGCTTAAATTCGCGCGCCCTGCCGCGCCTAGCATAACAAAAGCTCGTTATTGAAGTCAAATTTACTAAACAACTAACTAGAACATCTGGGAAGACTACCCCCCCTCTACCCCGATGTGCAGGCCACACCGCGCGGCTTGTTACGACAGCGCGCCCCAGTAACTGCGGCCCGTGGCTGCGCCAGCGCGCGGCCAAACAAACAAACAAAATTCTGCAAGCCCGCAGCGCGCCGCGCCGGCCCCGTGCCCCAATTACATGGTCACGCCACTTGCGCTGACGAGTGAACAGAGCAGCCAGCCCAGAGTCCCGTCAGTAAAGTCCCTAAATTTGATTTCAACAACCCTGCAAAATTTCAACCCGCGACATAACCCTCCCCTCACAGAGCTCGAGCCCCATCGAGCTACCTCAAAATTACAAATTGTCTTTTTCCATTAAACCATAACTATAAATTCCTCATTTCACAAAAATAATAATTTTCTTAGTTCCTTGCTGTCTGAACATACATCTAGATTCTGCATAAGATTTATTTTAAAACAACAAGTATTCATAAAATTAAATGTAAAACTTTTATCTGGTTATGTCTCACAGGGACCTTCAGAGGCTCGAGTTCTCAATTCTAAAAAAATTGTTCTGTTAGTGAAGCTCTCTTTACAAATTAAATTACTGTTCTTAGTTTCTCAGTATTCGTTAAACAATGTGCAAATTCTTGATAATTATTATTTTTTTTTTTTTTTTTCAGTTTCCGTTTATTACCATACTTCTTTCGTTCTTCAAAAAAAATTAAGTGTCCTTACAGTGTTTCAATTAATTAAACTCTTATCTCGTGAAGGTTGGTGCAACTCCTCGAAGTCAGTGTTGTCGAGAAGAGTAGCTCCCTGGGCTGGCCATCAGCAAACACCACTCAACTCCAACAGCTACTGGACTGGCTTCCAGGGCAGCTCACAACTTCTCCCCACATCTGCTTCGGAGTTGTGCCATCCTCATCACGAACAGATTACAATTCTGAAACATCATCAACAGGCATTACCATCACGCCTGACAAATACAAAACTAACTACTAAACTGCAATCGATGGGCAAGGATGCAAACACACAAAAAAAATAAAATTAATTAATTCAACTGCTAACATAAAGTATCCCACCCTTAGCATAATCTAATCAGGCAAATAATTTGATAGGAAAAACTTAAGGAAGGGAAACATGACCTCCAATGATTTTCCCTAACTCTTGAGTCTTGATCTTCTCTATACAGCAAATAGTCCCCACGAAGTAACTGGGTTGAAGGTCAGTTCACATGACCCACCCATAACCTCTTCTACTCTTCTTTTCTTCTGGGGGCAACCACAATGCCCACCAATCTCTCTCCATGGTGCCGAACCAGCTATCCCATGAGAGTAAACAACGTAGTCAATAGAAGCGCAGAGGGGAAACACCAATCTCTGGCTTGTCGAGTCATAAAACTGCTTTATCTTCTTCTTCTTCTGAGTACAAATATCTGACTAACCTTGCTTCTATTCTTCCAAACAGTAAAAGTTCATCAGGTATCTTCATGAAAGAAACATTCTAACTAATAATTCTTCATTTTTCTTCTTCTTTATTTCTGTTAGTTGTAATAGAAGGCCATGTTAGGGAGGTTATAGGGAAAAAGAGTGGCCAATTCCCACCCCATCACCCACCTAGATCATGACTAATTAACTTTTAAACTTTCTATTTCAAACAAATAAAAAAAAACATTTTTTTTTATTCAAACTTTTAAACTATAATTACTTTTACTTCATAACCTCAAAAGCTAATCAATAATTCTAAATGAAATTGTGATTTACTGCATCCTTGTTCCATCCGATCTGTTTGTTTATAACCTTTCTTGTAAAGTATAAAATTTTCAAACATTACTAATTCAAAAAAAAATTAAATTCTGGTGTCCTTTGAGTTACAATTAACTTTACTATTTCTTAGCTTGAAATAATTTAAGTTTTCAGAACTATTTCATTGTCTAATTCACAACACCTAAAAATCAACTCAAAACAACAAATCATCAAAATCAATAAGATCATCTGACCTACCTATCAGTACTGTGAACTTGAACTGTTCGTACACATTTATAATAAGCTATTGTATTTAAATTCCAACCTAAATAAGGTTTAAAAAAACTACTAATCCCTCTGTAAATTAAGAAAATTAACTTTAAAAATTAAACTTAAGGTATTAGTTCTTTTTGACAGCTACCACAACTCACTAGTTCCATTACATTACTATAACCTAAAAAGTTCTGTAAATAATGTTTATAACAAAAAAAACTCCAGTTACTGTCTTCCATAAAAAAAAATAAAACTTTACATGACCTTATTAATCTCCACTTGTAAGTCCATGGCTGCCAGCTTTCTCTTCTCTTGAATCTTCAGTCTTGGCTCTTGTTTCAGTGATCTTGTATCTTGTCTCTCGAACTCTTGTCATCTTGTAAACTGGACTGCTGCTCAGCTCATCTTAAGGAATCTGTAACAGTTTCAAAAATACATGTTAATTTAAATTACATAATTCCTGTTCTTTGGTCCTAAAAAAAAATTGTATTATTAGTACACATTACCCTGAAACAACATTATTATTCATTGTTTATTACTTAAAAAAAATGCTTTACCATAAAATCCTTTTTTGTTCTTTTCATTAGGCCTATTTATTTTCCTTCTTCTTAATTAAATTCTGCTTCAAATGTTAATCCTAACTTAAGACCTACCATCTATTTATTATTCATTACCTACATTATTTATGTTACCCTAAACTTCCCATAAGTTTCTAATACTTCCTATCAAAGACATTCTCTCTAAAAAAAAAATTTACTTGTGACTCTTAACTTAACAAACTTAAAAAAAACTTTTACACTAGACTTAACTTATTATTCATTCTTAGTTACTAAATTTCTATTTGTAAACTTTAGTACTTACAAACAAAAACTGCCTATTTCTCTCTACCTCTTAATCTCTTTCAATTATTACAATAATAATGTTACCTTGCATCTTTAAACTTTCTTCTTTTCAATTAAATTAGACATCTCATAACAATAAAAATTCTGCCTATACTCTTCTTATGGGTGTACAACCCAACAACAAAATTTCAAATTCTCAAGTTTCCTTATATTTAAATTATGCAATGCACATAACCTCTGTGGTGCCTGTACCCTTTTAGGCCTACCACCTTCTCCTCTCACAGCATGACTCTTATTCCTCGGGGTCTGTATTCACTGTTACAAATCAAATATCTCAAAAAAATTAAAAACAAATTTATTATTTTAAGAAAACAAAAATTTACATTGAATTTACTATGGAGCCTGGAAATCTTAATGTCTCACAGCAGCTAACATGACTAAATCCCATGGAACCCCAGGTTTACCTAACCTGTGCCCAAAAAAAATTTAAGCATACCAGGCTTTCTCTGCACTGGTTTTACAGCATCACACACTATTTAGGGCCCCTGATCTGCCATCAGTCCCAAGGAGTTTTCCCACAACCCCTCTCTACACAAGCGCCTACCGCATTCCTCTCAATTGGCTATCGGTTTTACGGCATTCTTTTGGGATCCGACCATCAAGTTAGGGCTAATCGAACACTAAACCTCCATACTTCCAAACTAATGTAAATCAATTAAATTTTCTCTGTAATTTCTTAAAATCCAAATAAAAATTATTCAAACATGCCCAAGAAACTTTCAAAAAAAAAATTCATAATCTTATCTTCAAACCCTTAAAATAAAAATAAATAGATTACTCTGTTTTCTCCTTAATAACTGTAAACTGTCAACAAATATCATGTCGTAAATTTTAACTATGCTTACTGACTCTTAATCATAAAATCTCATTTGTCCTAATTAATAAACAACCGATTTCCTTAAAATCTCACTGTATCTCTCACACTCAAACTTCACTGGCTGAATATCTCAATAAATTCAAAAACAATTATCTAAACTCTTAAAGAAACTCCTCCCCAATTATTCAAATTACTTCACCTTATTTTATTTCATTACTTAAAACACCTTACTCAAAAAAAATTAATTAATTATCTAGCTATCTTCCATTATTATTTATTTACCGAAAAAAACTTTCTCCTAAATTAATTTAGTAAAATTCAATTTCACATTAGGCAAGTACACTAACTCTCTACAGCAATGTTTCTCATTTCCCTCCTTCCTAACTGAATCCAATCTTACTTAACCTCCAGGGAATTTACCTCACAAAATAACCAAAAATTTCACTGTAGTGCCTATCTGCTATAGGCCCACTACACAGGGGGCTCTAACCCCACCAACAAACTTCATTGAAATGGTACCCTATCCCATACAGGATAGCCACTTCGGTACTACCATGGGGAACTCCTGCCCCAAACTACTCACAACTCTCAGGATTCTCCTGACCCTTAATTCCGTAGTCAGCCCATCTCCTATGGTCTGCGCTACAATTCCCTTTCTTCCCAGGGACACAACGCCTCACCTTAGGGTCCCTCGCCCTAATGAAAACATTAATTTTGTCTCTCTGTTCTTTTGGAGTAAATTCCCTCTATACACAAAAACTATCCTTCCCACTTTTCTCAATGCTTATCGATTTTATAGTGTACCTCCTTAATAATGTTTACAAATCCCAAAAAAATATTTTTAAAACCGAGGTAGAATTTAACTAACAAAAACATAAACAACTTACAACGAAACACTTCTAGCCTATACATCATACACTTCTTAAATTAAATTACTTACATACTGAAAGTTCCTCTTCTCCTAAAACACACTTAAATTTAAATTTATTTAACCAATAGTCTATTTTCTTATCGCTAAGTTACCGTACAGCTGATCAAAACAAGGTCACGGCCTGTCCACGTCTCCGTATGAGCCCGTGACGTCACCGAATTCCATCAGGTGCGCCAACCCTCGCTTGCGGTTCCTCCGTTCTCCGCTAGGTCTCAGCACCTCCCCGTCACGTGTTCATTCTGCCACGTCCACTGACGTGTCGTTCTGAAACAACTCTCAACATTTTTCTAATTAAAACAAAACATCACTATAAATTCTATAACTCTCTTTTACATAAACTCTCGTTTTCTCTTTAATTCCTTTCTAACGTTTATCCTTCCCTCGACTGATTTAATTCGTACGTCTCGTCTCCTACGCGCACGAAAACAAAACAAACTTCTCTTGAAAATAATTCCTATTTACGACAAAAAACTTTATTTTAAATTATAATTCTCTTAACCTACAATCTTAAAATGAACTTCAATTAAATTAAACCACTTGCATTATCTCTAATAAGCATTTAACTTATAACGTATTCTCCTCACGTAATAATCCCCGATATAAATCTACAATAAATTCAACGACTTAAAACAACTTATCACTATAAACTTTATCCTTACAAGTATACTCAAATAAACATCTGTTACGTCAAAAAAAAATCTCAAAGACTTCCTCCACTTAGATTAAATTCCGTAATCCTCTCCTCAAGTAAACTCTTAATAACCTGCTATCAGAAGCTGAAACTAACTTAATAATAAACATAAAAATCTACCTCTCTCTCTCTCCAGAAATAGAACCTATCCGGCGAACTCTACCATTTCTATCACGTGCACCTAGCCGGTGCCACCGCCATTTCTGTCACGTGCCACTTTCGGAGGGGGGAGAGAATCGTAGCTCTTTACATAGAAACAACTCGCTTGGCATCAACTAGTCTTAACTTCATAAAATACTTTACTGTACCTAGGATCATAGGTTCGTCATCCCGTACAGGATGTCTGGTGAGAGCTGAACTAAGGAGATTTTGCAAAATAACATAATACTTAATTAAAATTATTTTATTCTTAAAGTCAAATACTCAACATCATTTTAAAGAACATTTAAATAGCGGGATTACAATTTAAAACAATAATCTCTTTACTTCCTTAACGATTGAACGACCTTACAAGAGAGAGAATGAGAGAACTTCACTAAACACTTCCCTAGTCCTTCCGAATACCTCAAATCATAATTAATACTTAAAATTAAAACAAAGATAAGTCCATACTCACATTTTCCGAAAAGCCTTTCTTGATCGATTACTTTAAAAAAATAACGTAGGGGCCTCTCCTGCCCTTGAAATCCCGAACGAACATTACATTTTAAAAACTATGACGCGTGACCCCTGACGAGGGCCATAGCCTCCGCCCGAAAGCTTGACGACTACATTATGACCTAACTTAAATTAAACGACTCGTGGCCTCTGGCGTCGACCATAGCTTCCGCCCGAAAGCTTGAATTCCTACATCACGAACGAACTAACAACTCGTGACCACAGGTGAGACGCATAGCCTCCGCCTGAGTGAGCCCCGAGTCATCACTCACTTGCGCTTAAATTCGCGCGCCCTGCCGCGCCTAGCATAACAAAAGCTCGTTATTGAAGTCAGATTTACTAAACAACTAACTAGAACATCTGGGAAGACTACCCCCCCTCTACCCCGATGTGCAGGCCACACCGCGCGGCTTGTTACGACAGCGCGCCCCAGTAACTGCGGCCCGTGGCTGCGCCAGCGCGCGGCCAAACAAACAAACAAAATTCTGCAAGCCCGCAGCGCGCCGCGCCGGCCCCGTGCCCCAATTACATGGTCACGCCACTTGCGCTGACGAGTGAACAGAGCAGCCAGCCCAGAGTCCCGTCAGTAAAGTCCCTAAATTTGATTTCAACAACCCTGCAAAATTTCAACCCGCGACAATATATTGATATGTCTCGGCACAGGAGTGGGAGTGTTAATGGTGGATGGGGTCCGCCATCTTGGATTGTGACCGTAGTGACGTCATAATACAAGATGGTGGACCCCAACCACCATCAAAACTCCTACTTCTGTGCCGGGACATACCAACATAAACTACTTTTAATAGTAACAAAAAAAATTATACAATTTCGTAACAACAAAATGGTAACGATTTTCACTTCTTTAAACTTTTTAGGTTACTTGAACATATTTCCAATAAGACATCGCCCGAATACCAACATGGCCCAAAATCAAGATAAATATAGTAGTATATCACTTTGAAATGTACGAGTGAATTGAATGCGCAGCAGTATGAATTAAAGCTGCAGGTCGGTACAACGAAGATGTTATCAGAGCGGCATTGTGTTGGCGCTGACAGAACACGCTTTTCGAAGAACTACTCCCTCCACGATTCATTTATCATTATTCTGTCGACGAGAGAAGTTCATTCACTGTATTCCGCGCGTCTGACGTCTTTCTTTGGCGCACGAACACCTTTTACCTTTTAGCACCTTCGTGTCTCGCGTGGGCGCTGAACGAGGCGACCAGGGCCGCCAACGTGCGCACGAAATTCCCCACCCGTCATAAGCGCTGCAGGTCTGCAATTACGCTCCTTTTGGAGAAAAGCATTAAGGCGTGCGGGTGGCACCACTCCTTTTTTTTCCTTCCCCTTTTTTGTAACTCCTTACTGCCTCTCCGTCGCTCGTTCTGCATTCGACCCTCCCGCTGCGATGGTAATTAAACCCAGCGCGGCGTGCGGCTGAGACTTCCGGCTACGTTCTTTTGTTCCGCGCCGTCACGGGACGGGTTCCGGCTCGAAATTAGTTCGTCACACGAGGAGGAGGGCTGGCGGGTCTCGGCACGAAATTGAAACTGTCAACTCGAAATTTCATCACGGCGATAAGCCCGTGTTCCTGCCTGTTAAAAAATTATGGAATAGCAGCTGTCCAAAGATAGACGGAAATAATTACAAATTATTGCATTGTTACCTCCGGAAAAAAGTGAAAATTCTTGAAGTAAAATAATAGGTGTGTTTTTTGCCATTGGATAAAGCAGAGAAATTTTTTTGCCGTGACAAAGTCTAATAAATCGATAAAAGCCGGCTGAACGATCGAAAAATGTCCCGTTACGCGATGTCCCGTTACACTCATTGTTCCGTTACGCTGTGTCCCGTTACGCTCATTGTACGCTTGCGCCGCATTTATCTCTCTTCCACTCGATTGGCCTATGCGTCCGAGGAGAAGAAAGACAGCGGCAGCACACAACTTACATCTACACGTGAACTGTTTAGTCGACTGTTTATAAATTGAAGTGAAAAGTTAATGCCGTTTTCATTGCTTATTACAACAACGATTTCGGCAATAAAGGTTAATTATTCTTGCATTTTAAAAAAACTGATAACTCGTATAATTTCAAGTATTTATTCTTTTATTATCAAAAAAGGAGCATCTGTCGGCGTTCGCAGTAATAATAGGTTATGTTAGATATTTGATTATACTTTATTTATATGAAAACTTGTTCATAATTATATTTAAACGAAAAGTTAATGTGGTTTTCATTGCTTATTACAACAACATTTTCGGCAATAAAGGTTAATTATTCTGGTTTTTAAAAATCTGATTACTAGTATAATTTCAAGTATTTATTCTTTTATTATTAAAATAAAAATGATTCAATTTTATTCATAAAAGTATGCAATCATTTCATCAATGTTTTGTTATGACGTTGTCACATTAAACTATCGTCCGTAAATCGAATTTACAAACAACCAATTTTTTTTATTTGAAATTAATATAAAAAAAACGTTATTGTGTGGCAAACGTCTGGAGATACAGACTACGCGCCGTACACAGTGGACACGACGTAAGATGCTGGATGCGGTAAAGTTTATTTAACACAAATTTATGAACCTACACAATTTCTGGTTTGCACTGTATCTGTGTACTAGCAAAGCTACAGAATACGCTTGAGTTGGGCAGACAGCGAGACACAATACGGACAACCAACAACCTTGGTCGTACGAACCCAACGATGATGATACGAAACCGATCATCAAGACAATACAGCGGTGACAGCTCGGGTGAAGATAGTAGGCCTCCTCGACAAAACAGTTAGCGACGTTTCGGGAAATGACCTGCTCCCGTCATCAGGTACGCAGACTGTCTGCGGATAATGTCAAAGGTTTGAACTTGCACGAGACGTTCGAGAACTTCTAGTAGTTTATTTGTGGGACGCACCACAACGCCGAAATACCACAACGCCGAACGTACAATAACGCCGAATACCATAACGCCGAATGCCAAATTGACTACAACGCCGACAGCTAAAAAACTGCTGTGTACCACAACGCCGAAATACATTAACGCCGAAAAATGTCATTGCAGGACTGCCACAAAGGTTAGGTAAGTTTAGCACACAAATTCATTCAGTTATTTTTCATTTTGCTCCTGTGACCCCCCCCCCCCTCCTCACAGCAACATTTTTCGGCGTTACTGTATTTCGGCGTTGTGGTACACAGCAGTTTTCTAGATGTCGGCGTTGCGGTCAATTTGGCATTCGGCGTTATGGTATTCGGCGTTATTGTACGTTCGGCGTTGTGGTATTTCGGCGTTGTGGTAACGACCCGCTTATTTCCAAGGCAGAACTCCCAGCGAGATTACACGCACGGGAAAACAGTTGGTATTCTGCTTCTGCCGTGGAAGATCTGCGTTTAGTTTACAGCCTGTGACGGCGGCTGTTTGGCAAGTAACTTAACAGCTAAAATATGGAGGGCTTTAATGTTTATGCTAGTACAGTAAAATTACAGGTCATGTGAAGTTGTGCGTTTTAAAATTCTTATAAATCTAAATGTTTAAATTATTTCTTTTAGCATATGTTATATCTGGTTTCTTGTGTTCCAAAAATATATATAATGTTACGAACGTGAGCAAGGCCGGGACACGTGCAGGCGCAGAGCTGGCTGGCGGCTGCCGCAACATGATATTCGCCGCGCGCGCCTGGAAGATAACAAGGATTGTCGCTTTCCCCCCTCCTTCCCTCCACTCCCCGCGCGACGCCCTGCCTTTGACACGTGACTGAAACCTGACAGCTGCGGAGTTACGCGAGCCGCCGACACGTGTTTCGAGAGATTTCTGCCGTCGGGTCGGCGCGGAATGACGCGACTGGCCCCGGCCGCGCTCGTGAGTTCCAGAAATGGCGGCTGATATATAAAAAGAGGACGTCGGCCTCAGTAGGAGAGTTCAGAGAGAGAGAGTTCCGCTAGGAGCCATCCCGCGGCGGAGTTTCCGGGCGATAGAGCGGCGAAGACCCTGGACGAAGGTTCCAGGGCAGAGAGTTCAGTTCCGGGCGTTAGTGTCGTGTATTTGTGAACTTTGGCTCGCGCCATCCACCACAGATGTTAGCACCGTAGTTACACATTTTCGATCCATTTACGAAATTTCTCCTACCAAATGCCGTATACCGAGAGCTGAGATGTTACAAATCAGTCTCAAGAGGTTTTAAAATGAAACCACTCACAGATGTTCGATATTGACCTCAAACAGCAGTTGTCGAGAGCACGGAGAAAGCCGTGCCTGTGATACGCGTGTCTCTTTGTCCGGTGTGGATTCGCACCGGACTTTTCCCCGGGAACCCCGTCGTGGCCACGTGACAGGGCCCGGCTGGCGAGCGGCCAATCGCAAGCGATCAATCACTTCGCCCCCTCCCTAAGCCCCGTCTCGTCACGCGGCTAAGTGGAAGAAGAGGCCAGTTATCGCGATCGACATTGGGCGAGTGATTAATTACCCGCGGCCTAACGGAGTTTCACTCCCGGGCGGAAGACAAAAACTTCCCGAGCTCGCCGCTAATTCGGAGACGAAGAAGACTCGGCTGTAATTGAGCGGAATATTGGATCTGTTTTAATCAAGACATTGCAGGAAGGTGTTGAAGGTAATTTATGAAGCGTAATTAGTTTTTAATCACATAAATACTTCTCAACTCAAGCCAAAATCAAATCAACTCTTGTCTACAGAATCTGAGGACATAGCTGGAATATAGTACATACACAAATCTGGTGTTTGGAGTAAATTAGCTGCAAAATTTTAAGCATTGTTAACTCTCGGGTTTGATAATGTAAGTGCGAAGCATGAATAATATATATTTTTTATAGATCGTCAAAGTAACTCGTCTGTGAAGGCAGTTTATTTGCTACGCATTTAATTTGGTACCTACTTCATACATGAATCAGTAAGTTTCCTAATTTTCATATTTATTATCCGGTTCACATTTAATTTCTGGTTATTATTTGTTTTCACGCACTTACAATTATTATTTTTGTTAATTTTCATTTTTTTCGTGCGTTTATTATCAGGTTGAATCCTTCAACTGTAACATCAATCTATGTCTTGTATACCGTAACTATGGTTAGCGACTTTTGTTTGCACGATCGCCCCTGCACGGAGTCATGGAGGGTGGTTGGGGAGAAGTGTCCAACCCTCCGGGGGGGGATCTCTATCTGCAGAGACGGAGACCTGTTTTTTTGAAAATATTTTGGGCCCACCCACTAGACAGGAGCTTTCATAATATATAACTAACATATCTACTTTTATTGTGAGAAGTAACGCATCAGGAAAACAAACCAGTAAATTGTATTCACTTTATTTTGGTAGCCCTATATTTTGTGGTGTGGCATACCAGAAATTTTTCATCTTCTACTAATTTATAAAGATCATTTTTTTTTAAACTACAAAACAGCAATAGTTGTTTCTCACACAGTTTAGAACTCTGTTACTAAGCAAGTAGTTGTCAAGTAGGTAAATTCACATTATAAACCTAATACTTTGGATTTGAACCTCCCATCCGAGATTTTTTTTGCTGGTAGTTATAGAGCAACATGTGACGCTGTATTTTAGGTGTATCCATAAGAGTCGCACTTATACATCTCCGTTAGATCTCGGCTTGTGAGGCAGCTCTGCGGTCTGGCTTCCTGCGTGCAGTCTGACCGCAAGCATCACGTAACATTAAAGACATCTAGGCGGTGCAAGCAGAACTACTTCGTCCACCCTGCAGGCCAGCGCGTGCGAAAGTAAGGCGTCAATGATCCCCTTAAAATTTAGCAACGGATGCGTAATAACTCAAGAACTTTTTTTTTTTGCTACATAGGGGCGAACATTTCCGCAGCCTTTCGTGTGGATTTCGTTTTAGCCGACCAACAAAGGAAATACACAAACCAAGATTTTTTTTTTTTTAAATTAAATACAATCCCAATCGTTAAATGAAACTTACTGGTCGCACTGCTGCCAAATAGTTTATGGTTAAACGTAGAATAGAGCCCCCGTTTATTTACATTTTTATCATTCTTCGAATATGAAATGGAAATCGGCAAGTTAAACACCTTATAGTTAGAGACCTGAAAAATTCGCGGATTCATTTCGTGTTATGCTAAAATTCAAATAATTATACCTTAGTGCTGCTTCTGCCATTGGTCCACTGTTAATCTGGAGGACTGAGGGCCAATTAGAGACCCTCACTCACTGAAGTGTCGAATCACAGGCCACCCAGTCGAGACGACACACAAGTCAGCAGCCAATGAACAGTTGGCATTTGCCCGAGTGTGTAGAGTATATTGGAGTCTATCCTGGAGGTCATTGAACCCGCGAATGTTTCCGGTCTCTACTAATAGTAAAGCTGCACTTTTTTTTTCGACGTCTTTAATAATTTTTTTAAGAAATATCGCAAGCGCACAGCGACCAATCACGAGCTGGCGACGGGGCGACAGCTAGCTCGCGGCGGCTGTGACGTCAGGAAGCGACCTGGCCCAGTCCAGAGGGCCGCGATTACGAGGCGTGTGGTTCTCTCCACGCACTCCTGGGTCTTAAGAAGCCCGCTTTGTTCGTCTGTGTTATCTTCCTTGTGATGTCAATAATTTAATCGTTGGGTTCACATGTGCGACGCTGCATTGTTGTGCTGTCAATATTGTCTTGTTTTGAATCAACGTTGGATTCCTCTTGTTTGTCGTTTTGTTGTCCATTGACGCGTGTTTGATGAATACGAACCAACAGGCGGTTTGTGTTCCGCTATAGGCCGTGAGTCTTTTAAGCCACGGTATATATCAATGACGTCACAGAACTAACAGTCAGTGATAAATTAATGTTTGTTAAACATGACTATCGTATTTCATTCAAACTGATTTACGTATTTTGTTTTTTACTTTTATGTCACAGGCATTTAAAATTGTGGCTGTGATTATTTAACAACATATGCAGAACATAAAACTATGTTGTCAGATAAAAATAAAGCATTATAGTAATAACTCCTAACCCGAATTATCGTTTGACTTTCCAACACAAATCTTGCCACTGAAATTATACAATATTTAATATTTTTCTTATATTTATTTTAAATTGCATTATCATCATACCACTTATGTATATACTCGTGAGAAACGGTGCGATAAGTACCATCAGAAATGTGTGCTCGTACTCAAAGGTTACGGTAAATACCATAACTAGTCGTATATTAACAAAAACTGTTGCGTTCGTATTAACGCGTTTTTTTTCTTTCTGCTGTAATTTGCACGACCTTTGTGGTTTCCTGTATGTTTTTTTTTAACGCGAAACGAGTGTTTGCAACTACTCCAGCTGCCCGGATCATACACTGTTAGGAAATATATTAAATTTACGGACTTTTCCGAAGAATAAATTACCTGAAATAAACGTAGTGTTCTTAGAGATTTTATATTTTATCTTCTTAAAAACTACGCTGTATTTCAACTTATGAGTACCATGCTCCGCTGTAAAAAAGAGCAAAGAGTCAAGTTCAAGGAAGAAGGGTGGTATTGCTGTTGACTTGGAACGTTTTTGAATGTTTCGTCGGCATACCGAGATTACTGTTGTGGATTCATTCATGTTCACTGCAAGTGAAATCAATGCCCGTAAAATTAAATAATTGGTTAACATGCGTTCTTCATAAATTTTAGAAAATTTTTAACGGTGTAACGGACGTGGTCCCGCGATTAGCAGAGCCCTACGGCGGTCATTTTGTTTTGATGGTCCTAGTTTGTCTATTTTTCTGTGAAATATAGAATTACATTAATGAGAAAAGGGGAAAAATAATTCCATATCATTATTAAATTGATGACTTTCCATGATTTCATACAGTAAATACCTTTAATTATTTTATTGCCTCATAAATTTATGCTATTTTATGGGAATTTGATTGGTAGCATTAATAAAATTAACCCGACTATATTTTTTTTTGTAGACAAAGCATAGATAAATTTCTAAGTACCAGGTTGGCTTAAAAACTTCATTTTTCAAGATTCTTGTAAAATTTTCCAGCTTTTTTTCTTATTGGAGGACTAGTTGATGGCTCATCACTTGGCCCCGGTAAGGCCCCTCACTTAGTGTTAGGGCCCTGGGATAGTAAATAGCCCAGGGCCCCGCCAAGTCCAGGACCATCACTGGCGGGAAGCCTTCATTTCACAGACGAGAGAGCCAAACGCCCGATCGTGAATCTTCGTTTTTTTTTTGGTTCATTGTAAATAAATATGGCGGTGTTGTTAAAAGGAAAGACCATAAACAAGGCAATGATATTTATTTGTAATTGTTTTTAGAGGAAAATACCTAATTGAAGAAACGTAATTCGTGGATTTATATATTTTTCATACCATATAAAATCTAGGAAGTCTTTGTCTTCCACAAATATTCTCTGGACGCCCCATATACCGTGAATGTTTATTTTGGACAACTCATGATAACTGATGGTCAATTAGGTTAGGTTAGCTACATTATAAATACTTTAAAACATTGTGGACGGTTGATTTGGTTAAGATAGCTACATTAAAGATAATGTGAAATCATGTAAACGGTTTCCTAGCCCTGGATAGCTACATACATATTAAAAAGTTATTTGCCAAGCGACCACAAAATGATTTTACAGTATTTTTAATGTAGCTATACTTACCTAATATAACCAACCATCCACAATGTTTTAAAGTATTTATAATGTAGATAACCTATCCTAATCGACCGCAAAATTTAATGCCACACCGGTTTATACAAAGAGATAGAACGGGGAGGAAAGAAGCGAGCATGAACTTGGGGGAACTTCGGGTGTGGCTCTCTCGTCTGTGAAAAGAAGGCTTCCCACCACTGGCAAGGACCTCCGTCACTGACCTGGTCGCGCGGTCGCGCTGCTGCGACGCTGCGAAGACAAGTCAGTCGGGCCTCACGAGTCTGGAAACTGTCGTAGCAGGGTGACTCGATCCGAGCCGTCACCAGGCGGAAGAAAGACTCACCTGCAATCAAATGGCATATACGAGCTGTAGCTTCTCATTCCTTCGCTATCCTGTGAAGTGCGTTTAAGGCACCGTTCCAATGAGGCGGTTCGGTTGTTTCAACTGAGTTGCCTGGTTGACTTTGAACTAATCGACTGCCGTGTGAAGACTATTTTTTGGGCTGGTTTCACACCAGGCAACTTGAGAAATCAACTTATTCTAACTGAAGGTCAGTGCGATGAAGGAAGCAGGAACACTTCTTTTGTTTGCTCTCCTACCAAGAAAAAAAACATAGGTAAATCGGGATAGCATTATCTTGCCACTTGCCTTAGAAAACTTCACTCCTTTTTTTTTATCTTATCGCTGCGTTCCTCACACCTCATGTAGTAGTCCCCATGTCGCGGGACTACGGATTCCTTCTACAACCTGCTCCACATTGAACCCGACAGGTGAAACTCCCTCCATCACGACCTCGGTGGACTCGGCCAGGTGACTGGTGTGAAGGACGAACTCCGAGTGGTGTCTTGTGTGGAGTCCACTGGTGGGTATGAGGACGTGAGCGACGCAGGCGCCTATTGGCCGCCCGCCAGAGCGGACGAGCTGACTGCGTGTGAAGGGGCCAAGGAGGTTCCCAATCATCTGCCACATCTCTACACTCCTCAACACCCGTCCGGTCAACTCGTGGAACCAACCTCGTCTGAAAGGGATCTAATTGTAGCGCACATGTAGCCTACACGTAGGCCTCCCTGGGAACCCACCATGTAATTTAATACGGAGTAACGTATCTATGTCACAATCAGCCACAATAAATAATGTTGGTGCCGAAACTACCCTTAGATCTGAGCAACATAAACGCTCTTTCTTCTAAGATAATATTTAAAAGATTAACAATCAATTGCATTAAATTTGATAATGTACTTAATACGGGCTTTACGACTATTTTTGTCCTTTAACCTCTGTTTTTTTCCACCCTTTGCAGCAATGGTTTGTATCAAAAATTGTTTCAGACAAAAGATTTAGGTAATATTTATAATGTTAAAAAATTCAAACGGTTCTGAAGTATGTCTACTAAGGAAGTAATCAATTTTTTTGTCCTTCATCCCCTTTTTCCACCCTTTGCAGTAATGTTTGGTCGTATAAAACATAATTTAAGACCGAATTTTTAGATAATATTTACAAGTTTTGCTATAAATAAGAACGGATTTGATAGTGTACATGGAATGACAGTTATGATTTTTTTCTACCTTTTTCCCCCCAACCATTCAGGTTCGATTTATCAACAATTTTTAGAGGCAAAAGTTTGAGGTAATATTTATAGTTTTCTCAAATAAATTGAACGACATTAATGGTGTGCCTACTAAGGAAGTAATGCAGTTTTTAATTCTCCAACCCTTGTTTTTCTCTATCCCTTGGTAAGTTGATTAAGAATTATTTTAAAAAGTGTTTCTGTATCTTTATAACGAGATAAAATAACTTTACATGTATGCGATATTTATTATATTACTGGAGTGATAGGGATTTTTCTGTTTCTCAATAAACCTTCCCTATTTCTGCCTATTTGGTCAGATTTTGCACGCTTACGAAACCTTGATATTAGTATTCCCAGCGAAAAAAGAGCCCCATCACAAAAATAGTTTGGAACAGTCATAATTTTGTATGAGATGGAAAAATCTAATCAGGGTGAAAGCATAAAATTGTCTATTTTTCTCATTTTCTGAAAGTTTCTAGTGACCTCTGTCACAACGATAGGAAAAAAAGTCTTAACTTCTGTCAGCAAAATATACGATGGAAAAATGCTTTCTTTGAACATATACTACACTTTCCTCCTTTCCGTTCGCTGCCTCTGGACGGGAGGCTGTAAGACCCTCCTTGAATAATTCCCCGAGATCTTTTTTAATCTTCTCTCTTTCTAGCGCTGCTCAATTTCCTTTTGCTCCGATATGCGCGCATTTTTTTTTTTAGTCACCCCCGCAATGACAACTGCTCACGAGAGATTTCCTAAGAGTAAAAAAATAAAGAAGAAGAAACATCTCTTTCGTCCCGATTTCCATCTCATTACATTTTCCCCCTTCCCCTCGACCTTTATCAGTGTTCGCACAGAATCCGCTGCTCTCATTATGAATGGGCGCAGTCACATTTCTTCCCTTCCCTTTCACCGATACTGTAATACTTTATTATTTCTTTCAGCTCTTTACTTCTTCGGCGATCAGGTGAATTCGTGAATAATGAAATTAGATCATTTAGACTTTTGGCCAATCCTGGGATGAAGGAAGTGATGATTCTCCATCCCAATTGTCTAACATTAATTTTATTTATTAATTTTTTTTAAAATTATTTGCTGCAGTTGTTTTGAATAAGCTAACAAACTTAGTAGCACTTTATTGCATAATACATGTCAGGAGAATTATCAAGATTTGTTATAACATTACTTGACATAGTGTTCGTTTCATAACTGTCCCATAACTACATTGTTTAAACAGGATTGAAAACTTTTCTTATTGTATTAATCAAAAAGTAAAATTTAGTAGTGATGAAATCAATCTTTGCTAAAATATTTTACAGTGGCTCGTTAAAGATCAAATAAAATCTCAGCAAGCGAATAAAATCGCAGGAAAATACAATTTGAAAATTTGGGAAGTCTTGAGTTAGTTTAAATATTACTTTGTCCGCGGAAATTTTTCAGGGGGGGGGGGGGAGGGTTTGCCGCCTGCGGCCTGAGAGTTTTGCACGTGAGGTTAACCTACACGTCATTTCTTGGTACGGTGCTTGTATGTTGTATTCTGGCCCATATTTTGGCCTTCATGCACGCAATAAGCAGAAAACCTTAAATTATTCAGAAAAATTTTCCTTAAGACAGTTTTGACATCAAATCCGTTTCACAATCACACTTTTGCAAGTGCAGGAAAATCCCCCCCACCCCCTCAATGAGGGGCTTCTTAATTCCAGCCCCCCCCCCCCCCCCTTTCGCCTTCCCGGGATCTACGCCCATGCTTACAACTTCATGGTCATATTAAAATATCTTCGTGCGTCAACACAATGCTTTAAAACACCAATAATACTTTCAGATTAACATGTACATGTCAGAAATGTGCCTAAAATTACATTACTTTAATGATTGTAAATTCAGTTATGATTCATTTGTATAAAACGCTGAGAGACAGAACTATACTTGACGTCTGCTGCTATATGGTATTGCCTTTTTTTTCCTTGTCATTACTACTAATTAAAGTATTTTCCTCTAAATTTCTTCCGATAGTTTTGGGCCACTAATTTCCTCATCAGATAAAACACAAGGTGTTATTTCCGAGCTGTAAACATTCGCGCCAATGATCATATTTACGAACACATGCGTAATATTTGGTAATATTTATGAAATATCAATTAAGGAAAATGAAAGAGAGCTACCATGATAAATAATATAATTAAATACAAACATAGCACGTGATAAATACAAAGAGTAGTGCTTCTATAGAGCGGCCCACACTAACACACGCCAGACTGCCGTAAGCGCTGTCCTTGTTCCTGCACGCGCTGTTGCCAAATGTAATAAGCGTTTGGAATTAGAGGTATTGATAACTGTTTATCTATTTATCGAGTGAACATTGCGATTTGCGTATGAATTCGTATTAATTAATGCGTGCGAATTAATTTTTTTTTTAAGTTGGAAAAGGGGCGAATTTACATTTTTACGAGCGTGACAGTATAGGTTTGAACTACTTAACGTGTGTTCTTGAAATGCTCATCGTGCACTCAGAATTTCAAAGTAGAGCATCTCTATCTTCAAAACATAGAGGTAGTTGGGCGGCAATCCGCGGCCTGGAACTCCACCCGGGGGCCTGTGGTTCGATGCCCGGATCTTGCACTCGGACCTCGAGGCCCGCATGTGGCTGTGATGACAGTACAGTTGCAGCTCACACCTGCGGCGGTGTTGCCTGATGGAGCGACGAGTCTGAGCCCGCTGAACTTGTGTGCCGACGTGTCGGAGGTCTGGCGACCAGCGCGCGCCGTGAGCCACGCGTGCTTGTGAGAAGTCACGGGGGTGACCTTCCTGGCGCGTGGTGGGGGACCAGCCAGGACCCGGAGGTGTTGAGGGTCACAGGTGAGGCCTCCGGCGCGCGAGGCACTGCCCCCCCCCCCCCCCCGCCCCGGGGTGCGCGCGCGATCAATTACCCCGAAACAACGGGGTCGTGTTCGACGCTAAACCCTCCCCCTGCCCTTGCCCAAGCCATTTCCGGGTTTAATTAGCGGTCCGGCCCAACCCTGGGGGTCTCGTGTCACGCTCGAACTATACACAGTGTGGCCGCGCGCGCCCATTGGCTGTCCGCACCGACACTGCGTTACTCGCCGAGTTCTTCTTTCAGCCTAGTTTCCATCTCCTTACCGCCGACTAGTTTATGAGTCAAACCATCAGTCTAAAAAATGAAATTCGAGTCCCCTTTACATGAAAAAACTTATTTGAAAAACGAGTTATTTATTGACGGTGTTGCATTTTATTTACTCTCTCGATTGTTACCAACAAATCTTAAGCTGCTATTGGCTAATTTACGATTCAAATAGCCAATTGACAAGTTTAGGAATTAAAAAAAAACTAAAATATGCACACAAAAAGGTCAGTTTTGTATAATAGAGATATCTGGAAATTGAAAAAAAAAAAAAAAAAAATTAAATCGTAATTTGTTGTAACAATTTTGTAGGTAAGTGCAAGCCGCTTTAGTATTTTCAAAACGCGCTATGCCGACAAACGTAAAACATGTTTTAAAAGGGAAAAAAATGAAGGCTTTATACGTCAAATGTCAATGGCTGAAGCAACTCGTCACAGTAACGTTGAGTTCAATAATCAACTTCTTGAAGGCCCTTAGACATACCTAAAACTAAACAAAGTTACTGAGACGTACCGTTCGTATTTTTATTTTGGTCATGAAAATAAGATTACAATAATGCCTTACAGTAGAACCATAATGCAAAATAATAAAATATTAAAATAACTAAATAAATTTGAATCAATATATTTTCTACAATTTTAAAAGCGTAGAGTAAAAGTAAGGGGCAATTAGGTACATAAAATTAAACAACACAACATTCACACAAGCACATTCTGTGTCATGAATATTATCTTACATTTGTAAGTTCTTTAAAAGTGATACCCTTACTCCAACAGTCATTTTAACACATTGAGACCCCATAAATTGTTCACAAATACTCTGCAGAACAACAATGGCGGAAGACGTAGATCATTGGAACTACTTTTGAGGCAAGCAAATTTGAGACAAACTAGATGACACAGACAATATTAAATTGTTAGAGCGAAAGGTCTACACTTGCCATTTACAAAGGCAGAGAGAGAAAAATAAGTTCTCAGTCAAATTGTTCTCAGACAAACCTCGTAGTTTTCCTCGCTCTTTCAAGGTCACGCTAGGCTCCACGCTACCAAAATTGAAAGAATGAATTCAGGATTAAGGGGCCCGTCTAGTCAGGGGTGTATTTGTGTCAGTGAGGCGGAATATCTGCGACGCTCGCTGGTGTTTCTAGCGCGGTATCGCCTCTAAGCGCAAGTCTGTGGACTGGCGCGCAGTCTTCTCGTCGTGCATAGGGCAACTGTGACATCGGAGAGGTAACCATAACATAACATTGCGAAGAATTTAAGATAAAGGAATAATGCATGACCATCTTCACCGGGTGTTTCATATATCTAAAAACTCTCGTTTTAGCCATTCTCGCTTTTATAAAAATACAGTTTAAGGATGAAATACAAAATTAGTGTTACTCATACTCCATCTTATTCTTAAAAGCTTTTTGTTAACACACACCACTCTGATATCTTGAACAGTTTTTAAATCACGTGGGTAGTTTTCTCTGAAGCTCTACGCACCTCGTGTGCGTTTCGTAATAAGTCGTATCACTGATTTTTACAATGGTTTACAATCCCTTTGCAGTAATTAATTTGACACGTAATTCAGAAATAAGTATTTATTCAGCTTAGTATGTGTTTTATTACTTAATTTGACTTTGTATTGCGTGGCTCGAGGTCGTTAGAGATCACCATGGGGGACGAGGTGAGAATGGGGAGATAGCGGTATTGCCTGGATGAGGGTTAAACGGGAGTACCTCGAGAAAACCTCCCGAGTCCGCCAGAATCCACGGTTGTCTGTGTGTGATGATAACGTGACGTGTCATTATTCCATGTGGGTCGCAAAAGAAGCAAGGTTGGCTTCATTCAATAATTAGTGAATAATATGAGGACATACCTAGTTAAACAAGCACACAAAAAAAAGGGTCAGTTTTGTATATTGTATAATAGAGATATCTGGAAATTGAAAAAAAAATTACAATTGTAATTTGTTGTAACAATTTTGGTCACCGGTATTACTCACCAGCTTGTTTCGACTCGCATCACAATCAACATCACAGCACATCCCGAGATAACACAACAAAACTTTGACATACGTGGTGTAGTACATGTTCCAAACAGTCCGCACAAACACTCACCGTGACTACAAACATTGTTGGCCAAACAGGTTTAATTTTAATTATGACTGTCTTCACTGACTGTGACAAGAGAGATGGCATGTTTACAGGTCCCAAAAAACGTTTTAAGACCATAAGTAAAAATACATGATGATAATAATTATTCGTATTTAAATTTTTGGTTGAAGTTAATTATTGATATTCTCTTTTATAGACGTGGATTATAAAAAAAATTAAGCATTCGAAAAAACATTAATACGGTAGGAGAATATATAATTGTATTTAATATTTTGACAAACCTATAGTAAAAAAAATACCTGTTCCAAAAAAAAAGGAAACTTTTTAACATATTTATTTGGAAGACATCTGTATAAAAAAATTAAGTTTCAAGGAAAAAAATTATCATAACTTATTGGTTTTTCTATAAAACTAAGTTCAAAATGCCACGATAAATAATTTAAAAAAATTATTCGCGGTTGTAATAGTGCTTTCGAATTGTGTAATTATTCAATTATGGAAAATTTAAGATGTAATTTCAACAGACGCTTGTAACTAAGACTATATAATCTTAATTCTACTAAAAGTATTAAATTATTAATTTATTGCCTTATTTTAAGTGGTGAAGATAAGGCGTACCGCCTTGTCTTACACTTAACCACATACATCTTTACTAACTGGGTACAAGCAAAATAAACCTGATGAATTTTATAGCCTAGAAATACTAAAAAAATTGTCACAAACACATTTCAATAAAACCTGAATTGACATATCAGTACAAATATACGAGTATAAAAAATAACAAAAAAACAATTGGCATGTAAGATACACATGCGCTACCTAAGTATAATATGTTAAAGGCATATTATAAAATGGCCTTTTTTTGACGTGACAACGTCTAATAAATCGATGAACGCCGACTGCACGCACGAAAAAGTGTCCCGTAACGCACATTGTCCCGTTACGCTGTGTCCCGTTACGCTCATTTTACGCTTGCGCTGCATCTATCTCTCTTCCACTCGATTGGAACAACCATCGATTTGACATTTTCTAGGCACATTAAACTTGAAACACTCACATTCTTTTCCTAATTTTCCTATCATCGTCCTATCATTAACAGAATAACACAGATTGGAAGAAGTTAAATAGCAAACACCTATAAAAGTTATAGTTAAAATAATCTCTTCGTTAAAGTAATAAACATATTTGAATTGATTAAAGCAAATAAAATTAAATTTATCAATTAAATTGTAGATTTCATTACACTCCTTCTTTGTATCCACACAAAATAGTGATAATTCAATAAAAATGATTCAATTTTATTCATAAAAGTATGCAATCATTTCATCAATATTTTGTTATGATGTTGTCACGTTAAACTATCGTCCGTAAACCGACTTCACAGACAACCAATTATTTTTTAAAATGTCCACCCGTGCGCTGTCCGGGCCTCGAAGCCGGCGCCGAGGTGGCCGGTACCCGCCGAGGAACGAGTCAAGTCTCCGGAGGACACAGGCCTTACTTAGCCGCTCTCACGAGCCCAACTGCCAAATGAACCCGTCCGAGAGCTGTAAAATGCACTCCGCGTAATTGAAAAAAAAAAGAAAAAAAAAACTGTTTGCACACGGGGCCGGATGAAAAGACGTTACCTTTCGCGTCGGTGGGGGCATTCCGTGATAAATTTTAATTAACTTCCTCTCCCGCCCGCTCTTTTTTTTTTTTTTTAACCCTTCGTTTAACTTTTATTTCGCTCGCTTCGGCAAACGGGCCCGGACGTACTAATTCCCCGCGCGGAGAAACAGAAACTTGTTTCGCGGACTCCGTGTCGTTACATAACTCTCGGGCTAAAGCGCCGTCGCAGTCTGGGATGAACCCGTCTAACTGGCTTAAGTAGCTGAACCCCCATCTTACTGGCTTAAGAAGCTGACCCCCGCGCCCCGGAAGACGACGTAGCACCGGCTCCGACAACTACCGTCTGCGAGAGGGACTGGATACTGGTAGCGTCGGCCTTCGGGCGAGGACTACCAACCGTGCTTTTAAGTAATACAACTGAAAAGCGGCCACAGGAAAAAAAAAAATGGGCGCCTGTACTTAGGTACGCGCGTGAGAAGTTATACGTCTTTGGCACCATTAAAAAATAGTTTTTAATTGCATGCAAAAATACTGCGTGGAGTCAGAGGCGTAGCCAGGATTTGTGTATGAGGGGTGTTAAGAAGCATGCGCCCCCCCCCCCCGTATTAAAGCGGGTGGTTGGGGCCCCCCCCCGGCAAAATTTGGATTTTAAGGTGTAAAATAGTACTATTTTAGCAGTTTTCGGTACTTAAATTAGAATATTTTAATAGTAAATATTTTATTAATTTTAATATGAAATTTGTTAGAGTGATGAATAAGAAATTAATTAAAGATTTGGTGCTAAGGGGGGGGGGGGGTTGAACCCCTAAACCCCCCCCCCCCCTGGCTACGCCCCTGCGTGGAGTCCCTCCGCGTGGAAGAAGTGAAACTTCGTAATGTGGAAATGAAAATAGAAAGGGGTAGAAATTGATTTTTAGTAAAATCATATTGTATCAAATCAAACTAAAAAAAATAAAGGAAATAAATTTGTAACGATTCATAGATTGATTTTCAGAGAGAGAGAGAGAGAGAGAGAGAGAGAGAGAGAGAGAGAGAGAGACCTATTGAATGTCTATAAAACTAATTTTTTTATGAGAGCAGATTTTCATGAAATAAATCATGAAATCATTCAACGATAAAAGCTGTTTATTTAACTAAGCGGACGGGTTCGCCCCAAGGAGAAAATTGACGCAGCGAGACCTCATGGAGATAGAGAAATGACACACGCTCACTATTTATGTGTCTATGAAACATGATTTTTTTCTGAAATTTAAATTGTAATATACAAAAAGGGTATTGAAAATTGAAACAAATATGGAAACACTACAAACTGTCAGGATATTTATTTTTTTCTTACTCTCTACTTAGTTCCTTACAATAGCATTCACTCTCGCTCTCTCTCTTTCTATTCCCCCTCCCCAGGAGCGTTAAACGTTTAACGCAACCTTGTTGGAAGTCGCATTATAAGTTTCACTTCAAAATGATTATAAACACTGTCTCTACTTTAGAAACGTTGGATGGAAGTTAATGCAGGTAATATTAATTCACGACTATCCATTGCCCCTGTACATGGTTGTAAGTATTCAATTTCAGTACCCACGAACCATCTCAAATTAATATGGGTTGTTTTTTTTACCGTACTACTGTTCGTGCAAAACAAGGAACTCTTGTAAATTACTGTTACAAAAGTTGTTAAAAAGTAAGTAAGCTCTTTGGGATAACTTTCTTAATTTAAAACAAAAAAATAAAATTATTCTTGATTTATTACAAAATAAATAAAAGCTTGCATATCAGAATGTCTGACCGCAATTAAATACTATGAATAATTAATCAAACATGTCTTAGATAAACTAAACAACCAATATACGCAAATGAAAACCGATCCAAAAATTCAACACAGCAGGTGCTTCAACTACAAACACAACTATGCACGTAATTTTCACTCGTGTCCACACACACACACACACACACACACACACGCGCGCGCGCGCATAGTCTATTATAGCTTCCCTTGTTTTCTGTTTGTCTTCGGACACAAAGCTCTACCCTGCAACGCGACACGAAACTCGCTTGAAACGGTATCAGTGAGCTCACAATAGCCAAGAGCCAGTCACTCATTTACCCACCAAACCACAAACTGCCAATCCAAACGGATCACTGCCCAAATCGGCGAATCCCCCACTTAACGAAATCACTGTCCAACTGATTAACTCAATGACTCGCTAGTTCACACGTAACTGCCTGACCGTAACATACGAGAGCAGTACCATTCGGGACTTATTCTTGTCTCGGCGGGTCTTCTAGAATGTTCACCACGAGTCCATTAAGGTCACAATACCTGGCAAATTACTTACCACTTTCTATATCAATCCACTCCATAGACGCCACACAATTCTACTGGAGCAGCTGAAGGTAGACTTTTCGGGAGGGACTATAGCACAAAGATAAAACACAGCCGAGGAAAATTGTGTTAAACAAGTGTCATGGAATGGACATGGAATATTTACAACATTTATGGTGTTAAAAACTTATCGTTTTATAGTTTTATACAATATTTACTGAACGAAAAGTTCAATACATTTATAGAAGTATTTTAGTTAAGATAATATACCCTCCAAAATGCCAAAAATTCTTCACCTACCTCCATCAAATAAACAATTATTTAAAGAACCCGAACAAAAATATAACCGGCAGCCAGAAATTTTAGAAATTTCCTTTTTGTTTGGCCATTTGTTTTGATTTGATTTTTGAAGCTCCAAGTTCACGTGACACATCCTAGGCCAATTTGTGAAATCCAAGCTATGCAGTTGAAAAAAAATGGGCATGTAGGTACTTACTGTACTCAAGTTAGAATTTATACTTACTTGGCGTGATAAAAATCTAACTATAATTTTTTATGAAAATAATTAATAAACATTAATAAAGGACTGGAGTGTACAGGCATTCAATATCCATCACTGAAGTATATGATTCAAAAGCACATGTACCATTTTTATTTGTATAAAGCTTTCTTCCTGTAAAAATATCGTTGGAAGGTGCGCGCGCATCGAAAAAAATTTCACGCTCATAAATTTTTATAACTAACCTAAATAAGTATAACTTGAAAGAAAAAAACACACACGCGCATGAATTTAAACGGGAATCCTTCTATTCACAGACGAGAAAGCCAAACGCCCGATCGTGAATCTTCGGTTTTTTTTGTTCATTGTAAATATATATGGCGGTGTTGATAAAAGGATACTAATGGTCAATTAGGTTAGGTTAGCTACGTTATAAATACTTAAAACATTGTGGACGGTTTATTTGGTTAGGATATCTACATTAAAGATACGGAAAAAAAAAAACATGAACTTCGGGGAACTTCGGGTTTTGGCTCTCTCATCTGTGAAAAGAAGGCTTCCCAATATAAACCCCTTGTTTGGAGCCGCGCTTGTAATTCCGTTGGCACACGTCCAGGTCAAGGCCGCAGGAGGGGTGTCTCTAGCCCGGGGGGGGGGGGGAGGGAGGGGAGACTGTCCGTCATCCTCCGAAGAGTGTACCCGGGGTGAGTGAGCGTGCGCCAGGGACAAGAGCTGCCTGAGTAACCTCTATGGCGTGGAACTACACCAGTGACCCGCCCAGGCTTTTGTGAGCTGCTGACGCGGCGTCGTTTAGGGCGGTATTCCAAGACGATCGGCTGAGGTAGCGAATAAGTAGGGATAGGAAAAATTCGCGGGTTCAATGACCTCCAGGATGAACTTAATAGTTCTACGTACATTTGGTCAAATGTCACCCTCTCATTGGCCGCTCTCTTGTGAAGGTGTCCCAACGTAGCGGTCTGTGATTCGATACAGCTTTGGTTGAGTGTTTCTCACCGGCCCAGAGTCGTCCAGATGAGTTTTGAGCCAATAGCAGAGGCATCACTGAGGTATAACTATTTTAATTTCAGGCTGTCGTGAAATGAATCCGCGAATTTTTCCGGTCTCTACGAATAAGCACTACCTTGTCACATTTCAATCGATAAATCCCATCAATAGATTTACAGTTACGTTTTATTATCCTCATATCTGTTAATAAAAGATAAAGGAGGGGGAGGGGCCATATTTTGCACATAGGTGACATTTTTTTTATGCAGAACATAAATCATAGAAACACATTAAATTTGACCTAAAAAAAAAGCCAAGTAGTTGATTTAGCTCAATTCTTTGTGACTAAAAGTATATAAAAGTTAAATTTTTCTTATCTACTTACGTCACATATTAATTATATGGGTGTTGTTGGTTTCTTCAGGACTGGTAACTTTGAACTTTATTAAAAATAAAGAAATAAAAAAGATTCGTCCTTGTTTCCTTTGTCACGTGTTTTATATTTTTTTCTTTGCGGCCATTCGATCTTCCACTATCTTTCTCTGTGATCGCGCGATCCATTCTGCTGACACAGTCGCGTCTCTCAGATCCCATCTGCTTGGCGGGAGGAAAAGTGCTGAGCCGGCATCGAGCACTCGACACCTCGCGCTCTAGCACCGGGTGGCCGCGGGGTGGCCGGGGGTTGGCCGAGGGGTGGCCGAGGGGTGGCCGAGGGGTGGCCAAAGAGGAGCGAGGCCCTGTCATTTGGGACTGCGCACCGAGCGGCAATATCCTGTTGATTGTACGTCCTTCCCCCGCGCAGCAACGGGCCAAGCGACAACCGAGCTGGCTGGTACCAGCACTAGTCATGTGGGGATAGCCTATCAGTTCACAGGAATGACAGCCACAACCTCGGGCCGAACAGTTCCGAAGTTTACCGAAGTAAAATGTTAGGTCAAGACTAGGTTGGGTTGGATTATCAAAGAAAAGTTTTTTTTTGGTTAGCGTTATTTAAAATACTCTATGCCGGTAAAATGTATAAATCCTTGCAATAAGGCGCTTTTTTTTTCACGAGCGATCGGAAGTCTTCGGAGGACTTCGAATATGTTCGGGTGTGTACTGTTGTTCGGGTGTGGTTCTCATCCCTGTGTACTGCAGGCTTCCCAGTCTTGTGGAGGCGTGTCTCGTGTAAAACGGTATTTTGAATGCGTGTCCTGAGCCGGTATCACACGATGCTAGCTTCACAACTGTGGTAATGAACCCAGCGTCCCAGTCATCAGTATTCCACGGCGGGAACTCGCAAAGCACTGTGGGTACGACTTCTCGTTCCCTTCCCGCTACAAACCCTAGCTAGTTGCCCCGCACTATACATATACATATACATATATATGTAATGTATATATATTAGCAACATGGAAATAAAAGAGGAGAGAGGTAGGAAATATTATTAGTTACTGTATTCCCTCGCGCCTCGGTGCCAGAACCTCGGGAGCCAATTTCCGGCTGCTGCTAGCTTGTTTAGTATTCATGAAATGAAAATAATAAATATTAATCTACCGGGAAACCTATACTAATGATATCTAGCTGTTTATTTATTTATTTTTGTTTTTAGTTCAGTATGGTCACTATCTGGTTGTGTGCCAGTTTTGTTTAGAAGTCATCGCAAAGGGGGTGTTTCTGAAATATATTAATGATTAAAAAAAATAGCATTTTTTAAAGAGCTTTAATTCAATAATTCAAACCATTTTACAGAATAGAAGAAAAAGTGGCCATATGAACAAATTTTGAGTTATAAAACTTTTTAAATTCTTTGATGGAATAGTTTATAAATTCTGCATCTTGCCTCAACTCATTAATTTCATATTAACACTAGTACATTGAGTAATCTTTAGAAGAAGAGCGTATGCTAATGCCAGAGAATAAAGATGATTTTGGATGTATCTGAATGTAAGTTATTTTTGTACACTTATCTGGAATTCAGTTACGTGTAATATGACTTAAACTTCCTGTGTTTGAATCAGATTGTTTTTAAACGCCAATTATAAAACCTAAACCTGGGTGAGTGCGGTGTTCAGGATCTTCAAATCTAACGTCGTGATAACTGTTTCAACCAAACTCGTGTGAAACAACCTAACATTCGAGTTTCAGACAGTCAGCCATTATTCAGCTACAATAAGAATTATTAGAGGTTAAAAAAAAAGTTTCATATATCACCGTGGGTAAAGTATCCAAATATTTACTTCCTTGAAGTGTGTTTAGTAATGTGTGAGAGGAACATACTGAGTTTGAAAGTAAGCCGGAATCCATAATTAGTGGAGCTGGAAAAAGCGGAAAAGAAAAAAAAATCTACTACAGCTGGTAATGGTATAAACCACTAAAACACAAGTAAAGGCTAAGCATGGCCAAAATAAATAACATAATCAAAACAGTTAAGTGATGAATAATTGAGGAAAATTGGTCAAATGTGAGTCGAAACCGCACACTGAGGTTAACGTAACTTACATATAAACAGGTTTGTCGTTGAACTGTAAATATTTGAATAACGTAAGCATAAATTGTATTTATTAGTCGAACTTATAATTAATTTCACATCCCTTACAATTGTTGTGTTATAGTCAGAACATCACGGTTAAAATAATTGTCAACATGATGATGACTTACAAAATCTTTGCGATTTATCAAATAAAATTAAGTGCCGTTTTTTCCATCAATTTTTTTTTCATATTTTTCATTTTAAAACCTTTTGACTGTTTGACCATTTTACATAATTAATGTGATGAGTTGTTACTAATGAATAGAGATAAACTGCAAAAATAGTTTCTCGTAATAAAAAAATAATTGGTGTTTAGAATTTATATATGTATTTTATTTCAGGCTGTATACAATTGTAATAATACTGTCAAAATAAAGTATTTTATGTTTTTTTTTTAAATATCCAAATATCACATTAAATCATAACTGATTTAATGAGTGCTAATATTCAAAATAATAATTTTAATACTAACACGCCGAATAGTATCACTCTGGCAAGAGTGTGAACCGTTTGCTCTCTATTGCAATCTAAGTGCGAGACACTATAGTCGTACTATCACGACAGCGGTTCTTCTAAACTTCCTCTAAACCCCTTATTCTTCACTGAGAGTTCGAGTTCGATTGTTAGTGGGTTTGAGTCGAAATTTGAAATGTGGGAACAGCGGCAGATGCTGTTTGATGCCGACGGGATTTTCCCGTGGAGGTAATATTTTTCCGCCTCCATTGTGTCTGCGTCCGTCTCCTCCCTCTGAGAATTACGTCCCAGCGATAACAAACCGCTGCATCTCTCTTCCAATAGGCCCCAGTTCGCCAATTTATACGTTAGTAGAATAAAATAGCTGGTACTGGTCCTAGTTCCGGACCGAGGTGCCGGTGCAGGCCGCATGACGTCACTGCCCCATTTTGTTTTTTTTAGTACTTTCTGCCATTTTTTAATCTCAATTTATAATTTTTGAACCTTCCGCCTTCTTGCATTATGGCGTCACGGTCACCATTTTGTATTCTAGAACCTTCCGATACCTAAGATATTGAAACTTCTCAATTATTATACAATCAATTTGGAAAAATCTTCAAAGTTATAAGAAATATTTAGCTGCAAATTTTTAGTTTATTTTTAATAATAAACGCAACAACGCCATGGATCTTGGAGTCCTCGGTTCTATTTCCGACGAGGTCATTCGATTAAAAATGGCGACAGGTCCTTCTCCCATAGTGGGTAACTGGCAGACCGACACACACTACTAATGCCAAGGAATATATATATTTCGCCACCCAGTATGACGTCATGGCAGCCATATTGGATCCGCTACTTTGTTTTAGTCTGCTAGAGTTCGCTGCAGACGTATTGGTTAATTTTTTTACTCGTTAAGAGTGCAGCAATGTCAATCTAACGTTTCTTTAATCATTTCCGTTTGCTTTCTCGCTCCTGAAAAGAAAGGAAAAAATATGAAAGATACATAACGAAGTGTGTAACCTTCCTGCTCCTGCCTTGTTCTTCGTGAGGGTCGAGGATCTGCACAGCCCTGGTTGGGTTTCCGCGCCACCTGACGCACCGCGAGTGGCGCGGGAAGCGACGAGAAAAGTTGAGGGTCGTTATGGAAGTCGTCGATCGGCGCGATGGTGGCGGGAAGAAAGCCGAGAGAGACAGACGGACAGAGCACGGTGTGACAGAGAGAGAGAGCGAAGAGAGAGGGAGACAGAGTGTGTTCAAGTCCCAAGATGCCGTAAAGGAAGCTGGTTGAGAAGGGGAAGAGGGAAAGGCAAGGGGGTAATTTATGGGGCTAATTACGGACGCAATGTTTCCTCCTGGTTTATTTTTTTACGGCCCTTGTTGAAACATGGGCAGGGCCAAGTTTGCAGTTTTCTCGCGGCAATAACTGAGGTGAGGAAGTCGAGACTTCTCGAAGGACGTTTAGTTTGTCGGTGGAAAATGTTTCCAGAAGTTTCGTGGAAACTTAATTGTGGGAAATGCCAAAACACAAATTATTGTTAATCTATCCTGATTGACATCAGGTTTATAGCATTAGCTTTAAAATATTTTTGGAAACTAATAAGAAAAATTGAACTCGAAATTCCCCTTTATACATAACTTTGAAAAATTATTTAGTAGTAAAAACTACAAAAGAACCATTAAAAATATTATTGCCCATAGTTTTCCTTCCTGCATTGCCCTTTTTTTGTTGATCATTTATCAAACAAATCTTTTCATAGAATAATACAAATATTTTAAAACTAAAACTTTTTAAAAGCTAAATAATGCGTATTAATACTTGAAAAGAAACTAAAGTTTACGTTTTACATGATGTGAATTTTGATACTTTTTTTCAGACTGCTTTTCTACTGAAAAAATAATAAAAACAGCGTGTCTAGGCAAATCATAAGACAAGTATTTATAGACTGTTGCGTCGTGAACAACGAATCAAAACCATTTTCAATTAATTATTTTCGAAACTCAAGTGCAACTATTCACCAGGAAAGTTTATGCGATGTGTGTGAATGAAAGTTTTTACAAGGTGAATTTCATAACACCTAGACATATTGATCTCTTTACTCTCAGCACTGCCCAAGTAGATAATAAATATTTTTTATTATTTTAAGCGTTCTTAAAATCTTTCTCAGGTTAGTTGGTAATAATTGAAGAGAGAACTTTAGCCGCGTTGAGGGATTTTTGGTAGGGGTAAAACTTATGGGTTCGCGTCACCGAAATGCTAGTGACGTGTTGCGCCAGACTGGCGTACATGGGTAAAAGCTTGTGATTTCGCGTCACCGACATGCTTTAGTAGCCGTAAGTGAAGTTAAATTGACCGAGTTGAGCGACTTTCGTTTGTTTATTTATTTACGTAGCGAATATTGATTATTTGTGGATTTAAGTTTATAATTTTTTTTTGATTTTTCAAGAATAAAACCTATTTTATTCTAATTTTATAGTTATAAGTTTTTCATTTAATTTAATTTTCCAAGGAAATTTTAACTTTTCGTGGTACATATTACGAGAATTGGCTATTTTTTTTAGAGGTAGTTAAGTTGAGGTTATGTTATTTATTTTGTTTATTTATTTACTTAATGAATTTCTTCAAATGCCAGGTTATTGAATTATGAGAGGTAATGTTGATTATTTTTAGATTTAAGTTCATATTTTTTTTAAAAAAGATTCAATGATAAAACTTAATTTATTATAATTTTAAAGTTATTATTGTCAGGGGCAACACTTAATACGTTCGCGTCACCAACCTGCTAGTGATCTAATACCAAAATAATTTTCTTACGTACATATGACGTAGAAAATATGTCATATTACACATTTAAAAACAAAGGTTTTAAGTTTTTTACTTCTGTAGACAGTCCCCATGACTGCCCTTTTTTTTTATAAAAAAAAACAATTTCGTTCCATGAAAAAGGCATTAAAAAAAATATTAAGTAGGATAGTGAACACTTCTAAGGAATCTTTCATAAATTTTAATTGTAAATACTGGTATAATTTTAAATTAAAATAAGGCTTCCTTAACCAAAAGGATATGGTCGCATGTTTTTAAGTTATTAAATTTGCTTGAAGTTATATATTATATATTTTGTTTCTTTTGGGACACAATTTTACTAAAAATACTCAGTTCTTATCGGCTTTGAGTTATGGATGTGAGAATGTGTATTGTCACTGTCTTCCCCAGCATGTTAAGTACTTATGCAACCCGCTTGCCTGTCTGCTAACCGGGCTGCGTTTCATGAATTCTGGCAGGAGATCCGCTGTGAAACAAAACTCGATATAACAAATGTCTTTCCGTGAAATTTTTTAGAAATTTATTATAGGCATCAATATCCATAATTATCAACATGGAAACAACTGGAGATAGCCTACCCTTTTAAACATAAAACAAAAAAGGAAGATAAATATTCTGCTACATTTTTTACATACATAATCTAAGTTAGACTAGGTTATACTTATTATTTGCTGAATTATATTTTAATTTGAAATATTTATTTATTTTTATTTGTAGTTATAATATAATTTTATATAAATTAATGTTTTTTACAAGCTTAAACCTTTTCATCGATATATTATGTATGGGTGTAAGTCATATCGTATTTCCAAACGTTTAATAATTGAAACTATTAAATATTTGCCAGGTTAACAAAAATATAATTCTACACCGAGCTTTCAGGAATATAGTTATTCAAACCATTATTTGTGTAAAATGTTTGGCAATGTCTTTAATGCTTTGAAAACACGAGCCATCAACCTGTCGGTTGAAGAGATGAGTGTTGTTGATGAAAAGTGAGTACAATAAAATGTACTTAGATACATACAATATTTTTTTTGTGTAAAAAAGTCATACAAGCGCCGGAGCAAATTGACTTAGCATTCTCTGACCAAACGTGTTATTTGGATTACATTAGCGCAATCGTTCTACGAAGGATATTTTAAAAACCGTTTTTTTCTTTCAAACTAGTAAACGTTAATTATTATTTATATGAATTTAAAATGTACCCAAAATAAAGGTTTATTTTTCATTTTTCAATATTAAATAATATAACATGTACTGAAAATATATAATTTTAAACACTTGTAAAAAAAATTAGCGTATAGTTTGAAATAAACTGTGTGCGTCGCCGTTTAAAATGAACATTTTATGTCCATATTATATTTGTGACTACCATTTAAAAATGCAAATAAATGTAACTTATATTGATAAAAAATATTAAGTGTAGTTAAAATCACAGAAAGAGAAAAAATTAAATATTATTTTCTTTATTTTAAATTTAAATTGCACTTATTTTTCTAGCAGTTTTACAATAAATCTGAGTTGGTCTGACCACATCGACCTTATAAAGCATTTATGAACACAATAATATTCCAGTATTTTATAAGGTGAAAGATGAATAAATTATAACTTTTTACTCTCGGATATTAAAATTATAAATTATTAAAATTTTTGTTTATTTTTATAAAATTTAAAATATATTAACCCAAAAATTCGGAATATAAATAGTAATAGTAAAAGTAATAAGAGTTTTAATTTACAATAACAATCACAACGCTGCATAATTGATTAGAAAACCTTCATTTTCAGTACCATATTTGTCCGTACATCTTACAATCATCTCACCAGCAAGGAAAGAATTTATCCAAAAATGTTTGTTCTTGACATTATGAAACTCCATAAATAAATCTTGAAATTTTCTTGGATTTATATGAATAAATGGAATAGTGAATTAAATATTAAAGAGATATACATATACTAGTACAGACGAATTAAGTTAATGATCATAAGAAGTGTGTGTACTTGGTTAACAATTTATTTGTTAATATTATTTATACATCTTTACATATCAGCTACGCATATCACATAACTATTTGGTTTGATTAAGATTTTAATAATTTATACAATTTAAAGTTTAAAACGCTTGATAAGAATGCTAAACTGCACAGGCACAATACTTATTGGCAACTATAAATCACAATTTATTACAATATTGTAACATTAATGGAAGGGAAGTAGCTGATTACATTAAATTCATTTTTTAAACATAAATATTAAATTAACATGTTTTGAATAACTCTGACAGGAAACTGTGAATGAATAGACACAAGATGAAATGTGTTATCAGTCCTCAGCTCTAGGATTATTCCCATCAATCTGTTTGACGATCCCTCGAAATAATTTTCGCCATAATTGAAAATCCTGAAAGTGAGTATAATCGACCATGAGGGAAATAGAGTAAAAAAGGAATTGATAAACTGCAACATCGCCGGGTGAAATTCTCCAGCAAACACTGCAGAGCGAAACCTTGTTCTGTAAGAGAGATGAAAGTATGGCTACTTGGCATGCAATTTAAACTGTAACGGAGTAGTACCTATACGTAGTGATCCACCGAGAGAAAAATAAATGTCTTAGTTACAGCTTCAAGCCGAGACTATGCTATGGATTTTTAATGAAATTTAAATATAATGATATATGTCATGAATAGAGACCTGCAAAATTCGCGGTTTCGATGGCCTTTGTGATAGACTGCACATACCCCTGTACACTTGGGCAAATAACGCAAGTTCAAAGGCTGCCGACTTGTAAGTCGTCTCAGCTGGTTTGTCTGTGATTCGATCCTTCTTTGGTTGAGGGTTTATAACTGGTTGAGACTCGTCCAGATGAACAGTAACCCAATAGCAAAATTATCTAAGAGGTATTATATGTGTTTGAATTCTATCCTATCACCGAATGAATCCGCGAATTTTGCAGGTCTCTAGTCATGAAGTTAGCAATTGGGTCTTCCTGCTGTGTGCAAAACTTGCCCGCTAGGCTCGAAGAACTATCAAACGTAATGCCAAAATTCCACGCGAACGGAAATCGCCGGCACATCCCAGGGTTGGGGGGGGGGATATGTCCTCAGTATCCCCATCCCCCTCCCTCCCACAGCTCCGTGACCTTGCCACAGCGAGGCGCTCACCTTCAATCGCTGGCCTGGCGTGCTCGCGCGGGTATCCGTGCAGTCGCCAGCGCGGCCGGCAGCCCACCCATGACGCGACTGGGTGACGCGAAGAGACGTGCGACTACACCGCTCGCTGCGGCGGCCGGCGTGCACTAGCGCCCGGGGTCGCCCGTGGGGCAGGGGCGGGGAGGGAGGGGAGGGCGAGGCGCGGCCCGGGAGGGAGCGTACCCGGAGATGTGCGCCGCGGCGCATGCGCAGTAGCGGTCCGCGGAGAGGGGTCGATGGCGCGGTTTGCCCGCTCGCTAGGCGCCGAGCCACACCGTCGGCGATTACTACAGACCGGAAAAATTTCGCGAAATTAATTTCGCGACAGGCTAAAATACAGATAGTTATACCTCAGTGCTGCCTCTGCCATTGGCTCACAACTCACCTGGATGACTCTGGGCCAGTGAGAAACACCCAACCAAAGCTGTATCGAATCACAGGCTGCTAAGTTGGGACGTCTCACAAGACAGCAGCCAATGAGTGGGTGAAATTTGACCGAGTGTACGTAGAACCATGGAGTTCATCCTACAGGTCATTGAACCCGCGAATTTTTCCGGTCCCTAGCGATTACAAACAAATTTAGACATTCAATACGATTACGCGCGTGGCCCCCACGTACGTAAGAAGCGAAGCTTTACACTTCAGTGTAAACGGAAAAAAACCAAAATTTCTAATAATTCACTTGAACAATTAAACTAAACAAAAAACTAAAAGTCAGTCATGGGGACCGTCGACAAAAGTGAAAACGTAAAATTTGGTTTTTAAATGTGTAATATGACGTCATTTCTACGTCAAATGTACGCAAGAAAAATATTTTTTTGGTATTATATCACTAGCATACTGTATAAGTTTTGCCCCTACTAATAATAACTTTAAAACTAGAAGAAATGAAGTTTTTTTATTGAAAGAATAAAAATTATTAAATCAAATCTACAAATAATCAACATTATCTCTAATAAATCAATAACCTGACATTTAAAGAGATTTACATCGTAAATAAATAAACAAAAGAAGAAACCTAATCTCAACTTAACTACATACTAAAAAATATCTAATACTCGCAATATGTATCACAAAATAACGTTAAAAATTTCCTTGGAAAATAAAGATAAAATTAAAAACTTCTATCTTTAAAAATATAATAAATTAAGTTTTATCCTTGAAATATAAATAATTAACACGTCACGTGACCATGTCGATGACGACTTACATGAATTTACTCCCTATCCAAACCTTCCTATAGAAGTTTAATAAGAGCACATAATGTAGGTTCACTCTGGATATTCACAAATTGAAAGAACTTAGTTACAAAAAAAGAACTGTTACGGTATTACAGTTGTCGGACACTCTGTTATTTATTATCCCTCCTTATCATCACTCTAATAGGAAATCCTACTCCTAAAGCTCAGATTAGTTATCGCCTTGACTTAAAGTAACTGCTTCAGTGAGTAGACTAAAATTATTCTCAGTTGCAATCGATCAATTTATTTACATGGGTAAGAGTTCATCCGCTTCCTTTTCTCCTGGTATTCTTCCTCTTCTCGGCTATTTTATTTCAATGCTGTAGTTTACAGACCCTTACACATCATGTGAAAAATTGAGAGCAATATTCATACGGCTCCGGTTTACCATAAGTACATTGCAGCTACTAGTTTTAACTATCGATCATTCAGCCATTATATTAAAAAAAAAAAAACAAGTAATTTAATGTCCAAAATGGAAAATGCAATAATTTTTAGGATAATTCAGGAAAAATACTAATAATGAAATTTCAAGCCGATTTCAGCCTAGGAAAATATGTTTTTTTAAATGTTAGTTTAGGATTATTGCTATTTTTAAAAATAGTGTTATGTTGTTATTAATGGCTTAAATGCAACCATGCAGTTTAAATATCTCGGAAAAAACGTTTTAAAAGCCAAGATAAATGCTCAAGTACAGATAAAAAAAAGCAGCATATACTCTTCAATACAAGTACATTCGAAATGTAAGAACTCGAGGTATTTCTTAAGCTCCGTGATTAAATCTTGTCATTAGAGTCCAAAATACTAGCCTGGTCAATTTTTTTTCTTTTAATAATTTGAGTAGAGAGTTAAAGCTGGTTCCGACACAGCGCAGAAACCCTCGCTGAAACACGGAGGAACTACTTCCGACAACGTGCCTCGGCGGACGTCTCCTGTGGGGCTCGCGGCTGACCGACACGACCTAGGTTCGGTTTCCACCAAACAGTTCTGCGAGCTCTGGCATAATTCCCTGCTCTGCCTCCCGAAGGATCAGTTGTTCGGTGGTTTGATGTTGGGAAGGGGTGAGTGAGGGAGAGGGAGGGAGGGTTTAATTTTCCCGGCCGTGGTCCTGCCAGACCTGAACTCCCCTCGTGGGATCAGTCAAACTGCCAGTTGCCAGACTCCCCCTACGGGAATAACATTTCACTGGAGTCGTGGGACGGGCTCCGCTCTATCCGCGAAGCGAATAACAGGAAAGCACGAGGAGTGCGGTTACCAGAGGCTAATATGTGCCCAAAAAAAGGGACGAAACTCGGGAAGCAATAAATAACAGCTAGTGATTTTAGCCCCGGATGATTCCTTCTCCCGTGTATTGTTTGACGTGCGGAGTTAAGTGGTGATCAATACATTGCCAAGACAATTTTACAGCAGTCATAACCACAACTGTTTGTAAAAAAAATTGGATAAGAATTTTAAAATTAATATTTGGGGCCAATTTATACCCAATAACAATAGAAATATCATTAATATTATCATTAAAAACTTAAAAAAACGTTCCTAGTTTGTTTTCTGACCCCATGCACATAGGGTTCTACGTAAGAAGATACCAACAGAAAATGTGCTCAGATTTTGACGTTTTCTAAACTAGAAAATAATAACACTGGCCCTTAGGTAAGGGTTGTGTCAGCAGTATTTACCTCACGAAATTATCTCCGATCTTGCATGAGTAATCTGATGATAAACTCCCTCAACCTCGCCAAATCTTAATATATATAAATCTCGTGTCACAATGTTTGTCCTCAATGGACTCCTAAACCACTTAACCGATTTCGATGAAAATTGGCATTTATGTGTAATTTTTTCCAACTTGAGAGATAGGATAGTTTTTATTTCGATTAATGGTCTTAATCTGATAATTTTAGAGTTTTCTAATGTGATGTATGTATGAGTTGGCAGAAAATCACCACGGCAACGGCTGTAGCATTGTTGATGCTTCATTCGTCTCCATGGCAACGACTATTTCATTGTTAGTGTAGTCCTCATCACTCATTAAATACAGACCAATTTTTAGATATATACAGGTAAATAACTATACACTGGTAGAACAAAGTCGGTCGGGATTTGAAAGTGATATAAATTATTCAAATTAAGAAGACAATTACTAACTACATCTGATTTCTAAAAAGGTCCCCTTCACCCTGTGTTCAGCCCGGGCCTGATGTTTGTTTCCAGTGAACTCTTCACCAAGTCAACCGATTTCGATGAAAATTGGCATGTATGAGTAATTTTTTCCAACTTGAGAGATAGAATAGTTTTTATTTCGATTAATGGTCTTAATAATTTATAATTAATAATAAACTCACTATCAATGTTGATTGGTGTTTAAGCCCGGGAAACAGTGGGTACTTCGTCTCCATTACAACGTTGCGTGCTCGAGAGTTGGGAATCCATCGGTGCTATTCGTTTTTTCTTCGGTACATTACAAAGCATTGTATTAAGTTATTGTCAAAATTAACTAATTTTCATTTTATTTCCTTTATTATAACTGTAAATAAGAGATTTGGTCTCATTTCCCCCCCCCCCCACCACAATTAATACAACCGTGCGAAGCCGGGTCGGGCAGCTAGTCTCTATATAAACTTAAAAGTCACGATACCCTTAATTGCTGCGAGTGTAAAACTCATCCTGTACATTCCAACATTCCACAGTAATGTTTTTAGCACATGCATTATGTTTTTACCTTACGTAGCTGATGACTTTTCGGAGATCATCGGAAATTAAATTCTGGTCCACACGTATTGAATTTCAAGACCCTCCCATACCGAAGATGACAGTGTGGTTTATTACCACTGACAAAAATACTAGAAGAAATGAGTTTAAAATGTGGGAATAAGTGCTTGTTTTGTGGAGGGGGGAGGTAGAGGACACACATCGACGGG
This sequence comes from Bacillus rossius redtenbacheri, assembly GCF_032445375.1. NCBI lineage: Eukaryota > Metazoa > Arthropoda > Insecta > Phasmatodea > Bacillidae > Bacillus > Bacillus rossius. The sequence goes on along the minus strand of NW_026962011.1, from coordinate 45,805,020 downwards.
AAACGTACGACCACTGGTTGTCATTCGGATATGATGAGAAACACCAAGACTGTGGAGTTATTAACGACCAGTCCTCAAGTGTTATGGGACGGAGGTCAGCGGAACGTCAGTGTCTTGACAGTGTAGAATGAGGGCGATGAGTGAACCAGCAGAGACTCACGAGAAGCAGAGATGTGATCAGTCGGCGACGAAACAAAATACGTGCCAGCGCGCGCCGAGTGGCGTTGGAGCGGTGATTGTTCACCGCGTGGCTTGGGAATCATGAATCACTGGTTGGTGAATAATACAGTATTGTGGACGTAGTAAAATTAAAAATATTTTTTTTTTCACAGGAAATGAAAGGAAAGTTGAAGCAGAATGACCGAAACACAGGTGGAAACCAACTGAACGCAACCGAAAATGCGGAAGAGTGTTTGCGTTCCTGATTGGAGCAGAAAGCTTAGCGAGAATACGCCTTGCGACGTCATCGCAGTCGCCGAAGACCAGAACAGAGATTTCGGTCGGACCCAGCGGTGAGTTGTGGAGTCACGGACTCTTGTGTTCTTAAAAAATGTTAGAATTAGGATTGCTTATTTTTTATTATAATGTTCCTCTTTTGCTAGTGAAACAAAAAAGTGGGGGAGGTATATGTTAAATACTAATGTGTTTTTTTGAAGTGAAAATCTCGATCGCTTGTAAAGTAAGTCTAAGCAATGACGTTATGAAAGCGTAGCTAAATTTTGAAAGCTCAGAAAGTAACGAAGAGGGAAATACGAAATATGTGTCTTATTTAAGGTATCAAAATATTTTCGAAACGCACAGATGACTGCTGCAGCGATCGATTGAATGTTTACACTATTGCAACTTGCATAATTGGGCACTTGCATACTTGCACACTTTCTTGTTCACTCGCTGTACTCTCGTTTACTAGCACGCTTAAACATGTGTTTCAAAATTTTAGTGTACCCTAAAAAATTCCCTATCCCTCAGTCTGACATTTCACTCGTAATGCGTGTAGCGGTCAAGCACCAATTATTGTTTTACTCCAAGCAGCATAGTGCAGTAGTGCGGAGTTGGAAGATAACGGAACGCGGCCTCGCTAGATGGCGCGCGGCGTGAAGGAGACAGTGCGGAAGATTGAGTGCCGGAATCCTGCCGACGACAGCTTCGGGCTGTGATGAAACACCCGTGCAAAACACCGAGGGAAGGGAAGGAATACGTTACACTGTAGCGCTCGCGGTAACCTGTGGGCAGATACTTTCACTCACGTCTCTGAGAGAAACTGCATGACCGTGAAAAAAAAAAAAACCTCACGGTTCCGTGCGTGGCCATCAGAGTAGACACAAGCCAAAATTCACACAGGTTGTAGTTCTACGTCAGCTCAACAACGGCGCTGCAAGCCACGCTTCTGCTGCTGCTATTCGTGATATTTTGGATGTGAGAGACAAATTCGCGATTCGAGAGGCGTATGCTGGCTTCAATACTAGTTTAGTACAATTACTGTGTGCGATGTAAAGCTCTCGTACCCGCAACCAAAAGGTCAGGCCACAGCGCTACAGCAAACTACTACAATTTCACTACGTAGGTGTAAGTGAACAAAAATGGCGTAAGATAACAATCTAGTGAACACCACTCTCTTCATGATCGTTTCATCTTTTTCGTTCAGCCAAGCCGAGCCGAGCAGAGCCGAGCCGAGCCAAAGGATAATTTTTTTTACTTCACATATATTTTTGCGAATACTATGCTCAAAATAATGTGTCAGTTATTTTTGAACAGATTAGGAAGACATATGTTAAAGGGTAAAATACGTGTTTATAATAACATTTTTTGTGAGAAAATTATTATAATTAATAGTTCGGAATACTTTTTCTGGGAATTTCAAATGTTTACGGTCTCTATTGAAATCGTTCTCGTTCCGACACCTATTATTAGTTTTCCATCTTCAATCTATCGACCTTGGGTACTTCACTATCGCCTGTTCAAGTATCGAAACAAATAAAATATCCTTTTTGAGAGTGTGTGTTTTATATGTTTTTGATTTCTACACACTTCGACCTGGCTTCCCAAAACATTCATTCCAATAATTATTTTCATATATTCATAATTTATAAGTTTCTAGATAATATTATTATTTCTATGTTTAGTATGGTTGAAAATTTCTTAATACGTAGTTAATTAATTTTGTTCGGTTATGCAATCACCCGAATTATTTTAAAACAAACAGGAAATTTTCTGAAAATGCTGTTTAGGATAAAATAACTACCCTACTTGCAACTATGTAAAACTCACACAGTAATAATATAAGTGCACATATATGCCTGATGTGTTTTATCAATACAGATAAAGGAACACATAAATTAAGGAGACCATTAACATGATGGAGATTGTTTAAAAAAAATAACTAATTTTAATTATGCTATTATACCTTTTTGGTATCAAACGTGGTCATGAAAATTAATCTTGGTTGTCGATATTAAAAATTTCACATTTAACAATCTAAACACGAGTTTGGCACACATTACTTAAATTAAATGTTGTGTATACGTGTGAAAGAACTTACAAATAAACATTAATGCAAAGTAAAAATAAAACTGAAAAAAAATGTATAGAATATAGTTATTCTATGTAATTTTCCGTAACAAATCCTTTGTGTTTGCTTGAATAGTTAACAAGCTACACAAAGGCTGAGCCAGTAACAACGCCGCCTTTGAAACTCTTTGTATTAATTTTTGTAACTCGGAAGTACGGTAGGGCTGTGCTGACAAGGGAGGTTTTAAAAATTAGAGGAAAACACAGACGTCAGCCTACAGGCTCTAGTTACACTAGATTAGGAAGGGGGGTGGGAGCGGAGAAACGGGACGAAGATAAAAAAAAAGAGGGGCGGAGGGTGTTTTTACCCTTCGCGCCCTCTGTGGATACATAGCGACGCGACCCCTCCCCCCTTTACCCCTCCCGCGACGCACCCGGCTGCGATGGTCAGCGGTCGTCGCCGGAAACAAAGGGCCGGGTGAAACATTCCCTCCCACCCCCCGATGCACCCTCCCGACAAAGCCTTTAACCCCACGCAGGGCGGGTCTCGCCAGAGAGCGTCACAGCCAATGCGCGCAATCTGCAGAGGGGAAAACCTCACCGGAGAGACACAATGTAGTCACTGATATTTTCCCCATCACTGGGCCGGAAGCCTTCTTTTCACAGACGTGAGAGCCAAACGCCCAATCGTGCATCTTCGGTTTTTTTTTTTGTTCATTGTAAAAAAAAATATGGCGGTGTTGATAAAAGGAAAGACCATAAACAACGCAACGGTATTTATTTGTACCCCGCCATATTTTTAGTTTGCCGTGTGTCCGAGAATGTTTATTTTGGACAACTCATGATAACTAATGGTCAATTAGGTTAGGTTAGCTACATTATAAATAATTTAAAACATTGTGGACGGTTGATTTGGTTAGGATAGCTACATTAAAGATACTGTGAAATCATGTAAACGGTTTCCTAGCGCTGGATAGCTACATATTAAAAAGTTATTTGCTAAGCAACCATTAAATTATTTTACAGTATTTTTAATGTAGCTATACTTACCTTATATAACAAACCATCTACAATGTTTTAAAGTATTTATAATGTAGCTAACCTATCCTAATCGACCGCAAAATTTAATGCCACACCGGTTTATACAATGAGATAGAACGCCTTGGAGACAAATTATATCTTTATTTATTATTTTGATCTTTACATTATGAACTAATAAATCTGCTTACTATAAAGTTAAATGTTTTTTTTCTGTTTGCATTTAAAAAAATCTCGATACCACATATTACTTACCGTGCCCCTACAGGACTCGATAAAACTTCTGGTTCGACTGCCGTTGTGATTAAATTCCGCTAATTAAAAAATTTTCATTCCTAGTTATTTATTCATACATTTCGAACTAGGAAACACTATTCAGTGAAAATATGTTTGTGGAATCACCACTATAAAATTTGCGGGGTGTGTTTCGCACCCGACAAATGTTAATAATTTTTTCAAGTGAAATAAAAATGATTAGCAAAAGATTTGAAAAAAAAACCATACTAAATATATCAATTTTTTTTTAGATTTAAAATTGAACTAATTTTTAATACGTAAATAATGTCAATATTGACTGACAGTTAAGTATGGGAAAATTTATGCCACCCATGAAATAGTTATCTAATGAAAGAAATGTCACGATGCACATAAACGATTTAAGCCTCGCATAGGCTAATGAGAACAACGTTAAAGGCAGTTGAGGTCCTTAACAAGTACATTTCGGCAGATAAGTATTTGTACGATGTCAAGACGGGATCCGGGAAACCTCGCGGTAGCAACAGGGCGAGCTATCGGAGCCTTAATCCTGTCAGCGAATGCCATTAAGCGCTGAGCCCTGAAACTCGCGACTAAATGCAATTAGTTACTATCTGTAGGGACGGCGACGTGGATTAGGAAAGGAAGTGTTTAGCGCTAAACTGTGAATCCAATTAAGTATTCCGGCAGTCGAGGAAGTTGTCAGTGGACGCAGAAAAGCCATTAACAGCTCTCCTCAAAATTGCCTTTTAGTTAAGTAGGGTTTCGTCCCCCATTTTCAAAGGAAGGGCGAAAAAAAAAATTGTTAGACGATGGAAGTTGACTATAGCCATTATAAATGACGTGACGCTAAAAGCTGTGAAAAGCTGTTACGTTCGAACAGCTTGTTTTGATAGGTTATTTAAAATGGACAGTTTGATAACTATTTTTGTGGGTACTGCACTTCACACACTGAATAATGCCTGTATTAATTGAATGAGTTTGGAAATATTCTCTTTCCAATTTTGCTTGGCATTGATCAACCAGATATTTCTTTTAGGTGTTCTTGTCTCAAAGTTATTTAGGGCCACGTGGTAATTAAAATACTCTTGTCATCCCACTTTTATTAGAATACAAATAAAAATAACCCTCAATACTGAAATAATAGTACATAAATAATCCAAGTAACAAATTAAATTCCTTTTGCTGACTTCGGTCAAGAAAACTGTAATTATTTTACTTCGTCACCTTCGTCAATCAAATAACTTTTATCATTATTTCACTAAATATTTATCTTCATATCCTCAGGCTCAACATTTTCCTTCTGATTTTTATGTATAAAAGATGTTGCAGAATGGATTAAACCATACGAACAAACATTTTCATAACATTCACGAGCTAAATGTACTAAAAAAAAGAAAAATTGGTTGTCTGTAAAGTCGGTTTACGGACGATAGTTTAACGTGACGTCATAAAAAAACATTGATGAAATGATTGCATAGTTTTATGAATAAAATTGAATAATTTTTATTGAATTATCACTATTTTGTATGGATACAAAGAAGGAGTGAAATTAAATCTACAATTTAATTGATAAATTTACTTTTGACTTGATGTAAGTTTTTGGACATACGCCATTGCTAAGAACTTTTTCTGTTGAAGAAAAACTAATAAATAAAATAAATAAATAAAAATACCCAAAAAAGACAAAAAACACACAAAATTAAGCAAACAATTGCTGTTGTCAACAAGGATATGAACACCACAAAATATTCCGAAATAGGAATATCGTCAGCAAACAAAGAAAAACAAAGAAAAATGTACTAAGAGAACGAAAAAAATCCCCACAAATGATGACAACACAAAAATATTGAACCCAAAATAATTCAGTACAACAGTTGAAGCGAGACAAAAAAACACGACAGGTGCGACTGTGTTTCCGTACCATGTGCGTCTCTGCCTGAGGACGGGAGCAGATAGCAGTTCCCGAAACGTCGCTTATTTCTGTTTTGGTAAAACTATTGTATTTGTTTGTCTTTTCGTTTTGTCGGTTTTTTTTTGTCTCGCTTCAACTGTTGAGCTGAATTATTTTGGGTTCAATATTTTTGTGTTGTCATCATTTGTGGGGATTTTTTCGTTCTCTTAGTACATTTTTTTTTTGTTTTTCTTTGTTCGTTGACAATATTCCTGTTTCGGAATATTTTGTAGTGTTCATATCCTTGTTGACAACAGGAATTGTTTGCTTAATTTTGTGTGTTTTTGTCTTTTTTTGGGTATTTTTATTTATTTATTTTATTTATTAGTTTTTCTTCAACAGAAAAAGTTCTTAGCAATGGCGTATGTCCAAAAACTTACATAAAGTCATGCACTCCCATTGCACAAATCTTTTAAAGATAACAAATTTACTTTTATTTATTTGCACTCATCAATTCAAATATGTTTATAACTTTAACGAAGAGATTATTTTAACTATAACTTTTATACATGTTTGCTATTTAACTTCTTCCAATCTGTGTTATTCTGTTATGAATAGGACGATGATAGGAAAAGTAGGAAACAAATGGGAGTGTTTTAAGTTTAATGTGCCTCGAAAAAGTCAAATCGATGGTTGTTCCAATCGAGTGGAAGAGAGATAGATGCGGCGCAAGGGTACAATGAGCGTAACGGGACAGTTTGCGTTACGGTACACTTTTTCGTGCGTGCAGCCGGCGTTCGTCGATTTATTAGACGTTGTCACGTAAAAAATTATTTTTCCTGTCAATATTATTTTAATAAACTTAACTGCAAATGGAAGCTGCTCCAAGGTTTCACTCAACCAAAAGAATTTTCATTAACTGAGAAGCTTGGTAGAATTGTAAGGAAATATTTATGGGTAGCAAGAAGGCCTATTTATTCCCTTTTGAAGTTTCGAAATTTGTCTGCGAAGCGGGACTTGGTCTCTCTCGGGTCCCTCCGCCAGGCAGCAGGGGATAGTCCGAGACCCAGGCAGCCCGCAATGCGGAGGGATACAAAAGAACTCGTAAAACGCGAGGGGAACGGCGGGAGAGACGAGAGAATTGAGGCTGCAGCGATAACTACCGTTATTTACGGCTACAAACTCTGTAATTTTCCAACTAAATGCGAGACTGGATACGAGACTGCTCAGGGGTCGGACCGGGAAATTACTACGCCGTTGGAGGTTTTTAATGCCTGTTGTCAGGAGTAATTGTAACTCATTCGTAAGTAAAGGTAGTGAACGTTCCCGTATTAATGAATTTTATTAGGCAACCAATGACGAGTCTCCGGCATAAGAACATAAATACCATTCCAAAAGCAAAACATAATTTGACTTTCTAAAATTGTGCAGTTGACAATTGCAGTTAAACATTTCTTAAAAATATGTAAACTTTAAAGAACCTCATAAAATTTTATAGAGCCTTCTAAAATTCAATCAATAATTAAAAATAACTAAACAGTGGTTATTGGATTGGTGTATAAATGCTAATGTATGGTAAATTTGTGGCTTATACTTAGTCAATGACTGGCGTTTCGAGTTTTTTTGGTATTTAAGAAAAAAAACATTCTTTACCAAATTATCAGTGAGAGATTAGGGGTTCAGAAAAATAATTTATTAATTGGTTATCATTAATATTTGATGTATTTTGAGGCATATTTCGTTGTTGCATCAATGAAAATTTTATTTGGAAGAGAGGGTAAAGGTTTTGGCAATAATTGAAGGAAAAAATGTTCTTCTGGAAGTTGTTTCACAAACATAAGGATTTTTACACAATATACATTACATATCGGTTAAAAATACTCAAGCGCTATCTTATAGCTGTGCTCAGTTGGAATAATTGTTAGGACTGGAGAATTTTACGTAGCGGCGATACAATAATATTTTAACTGTCGACGTTCCTGTTTCGATTCTCAGCTTAGCCATGCAGAAAATACGTAGTGATTTTCGTTACAGTACCATTTTATTTTCTCTTTTATTATGCTTTTATCAAAGTTAAATGTGTTTGTTATATGGTCATCGTTAATACCTACGGCTAACTATTAAATCCACTTGGTCTCATTCATGTAGACACTTTACTTTAAAACTTTAATTAAAAATTTAAAATACCCCGATTTACTAGTATTAGTAATTAATTATTAATTATTAGTTATTATTGATTAAGTAATAGCTATTATTAGTAATTAAAATGTATTGAACACTATCATCGTATTTTATTATTGTTTTATGTAGTCTGTACCGTACACCATCCATACCATACTGCATCAGTTCCAGGTTACCATGTTCTTGCAATATCATTGAAGTAACAGGACACCAAATTTCGAATCAATTAGACCTGTGGAAGTTGCTCACATCCTTTCATCAACTGGAAAAGAGATGATAATCTTAAAATTTTCTTTTCTTCAGATTTTCTTGAATCATAGCTATGAACACACTCGATCAAGTCTCCTTTCAAACAACAAAAAAAATTAAATCATAATCGATTCGTTCGTCTGGGAGCTACGATGCCAGAGGCAGATACACACTTTAAATTTATAACAGCCCTCTGTTTGCGGCGGGGGGTTGAAAATAAAAGAAATTCTGTTATCATAGAGTCTCAAGCGGAACAATTTTTTTCTGCTTGGCTATAAAATGCAGGGATTATTAATGCTAATATAGGTTTGTTTTATTTTTACAAATTTTAAATTATCTTTGTATTTTCAACAGCAAGGTGCTTGTATATTTATTAATGTTTTTTGGTGATCGCCAACAGACACTGGTACAGTAATTTAAAAAAAAAACTAAAACAGAAACAAACCCAAACATGTATAGTAAATACATAGAAAGGCACAATATAAGAAAATTATAACAAATTACACAATTATAATTAAATAAACATTTCGGATCCTAGAAATATCAAGCAACTAACTGTAATAATTAGTAAAAAGAATGCTAAGAAAATATTAAGGTAATGCATACTAGTATTTCCTCTTGATGTAAGTAGAGAAGGAAACAGACAACACAAATAAAGAATATTTTGGTGAGGAAAACAGCCATTACCTTCGTAATCCAGTGATTTCACGAAGTTTCAAAATCTAGATAAGTATATCTGCACCATGATACGAAATCTAAAAGCGAGTTCATTGTATAACGACTATGCCCTATCCTCTATTTCGGTGATGGGGAACCGCTTAAAGCTGAGTGCAGGGATATCTTCACAGAATTAATAATTGAAAGGCCATGATAAAAATAACCACCAGTATCTACCACGCGGAGGAAAATGAATATCGGTGCTGGCAGATAATGAACGAATGATTTTAATTAATCAGGGCGTAACGTCTCGTAGTCATAAGTAGAGCCCGGAAATTTCGAGGCTTTATTCGGCGTCAGGCTAAAGTTTATATTCATGTGTATTCTACACCCACATTTTCTTACCGATTTGTAGAGACCGGCTGAGTGTTGACTGTTGCCGTTTAATCAACTCTTCCGTACTCACCACTCTAAATCAAACATATTCATGGAAGAACCATGTTACGAAAAAATATTTCATAGGCTGTTAGTGACAAAATAAGATCATTCTTCGTAATTCAATTATTTGTTTCCACTTAATGATCCCAGCTGAGTGGGCCATTGAATTCGAACCTTCCAATATTTAAGATTACAAAAATTAAAACTGGATGGTGTTTTTTCTGCCACAGATAGAGCTGGAATGCGAATTTATGGAATAATTGGGGGGGTGGGGAAGGGGAGAGTGGCCGGTAATTAATCAAACAGTTAAACCGGTTATCTGGAACAAACAACGGGCGAGATGAATGAGGGTTGGAGTGCAAGAGGGAGGAGGGATGGGACAGAAAACCCCACGAATCATACTGGCAGAAAGGATGGACAAGAGGAAGCAATTAGACTTTCTCTCTACAAATAACCGCCAATCCATCAAAAATAGAAAAAATAATGTTTTTCTATTATAATTTTGTGCATGCAACCGAAGTTATATTTATTGAAAATTATTAACACCATTTCAAAATAGGAAATAATAAAAATAATATAGTTTTACACTAACAAACCATACACATTCTAAATTTTATAATGAAAAAATTTAATTAATTCACATTAAATTTACATTAAATAACAGAGTTAAAAGAATTTAATAAGTTAGTTTTGTATGTTCATAAAAATTAACAAATTATTTTATACTTTACAAGTAGCTTTAAAGATTTTAGAAAGAGTTGTCTGTCCTCTTGAATGTAAAATTACTTTTTACTCGAGAAGTACTGCTGTCATTATGTTGACATATTTATTGTCATTTAAACTTAGGCTTGATACCTTAAGATGTAATTCTCTGGCGGTATGATTAAAGGTATCACATTGTTGTGCCTAGCACGCCAGCGTCTTGATTTACTCTGTAACCCATGTAGTAAGTTTGACTACTGAAATCTGTAGTTTACACTTACCTGAAGTGATCCAAGAAGATTGAAACATGGATGCTTACATTTATGAACCTTGAGCAGCCTCACGGTATAGGTGCAGAAATCTGGGTTGTAAAATTACATTCCCACGCATAGTCGTGAGTATCGCACGGAGTGCAACATGCTCTAAATCAGCTGATTTAGAGCAGTTAGTTTTAGCTGAGTTAGATGCAGCCAGTTTTTGCGCCTATCTCGTTTGTCAAAGGTATTCTGCCCTAGCTTCAGCATTTTGAAAACCACGATACATATGTTTGTTTTCAAAAGATGTATGGTGAGGTTTAAATGCAAATAATGCTGGAATAAATATTTGCGACCTTTCCACGCGTAACAAGCTTTCTCATGTCCGTGTGACAGGACTGCGCGGGTCCCAGCGATGAATCAGTAATGACACAGTTCGAGCACAGTCGTAGAGCATAACAAAATGCTCTGCAGAAATGTCGACAACGGCATAAAAAAAGCCATGGATGACTCGTCACTGCCAGGCTACGCTTTTTGATTGGCGGACATACGACCAGTTATATCACTGCTTTTTTTTTTGTTTGCCTCGCGTGCGGCGCCAAACAGTGCTGTAACATTGGAGAAGGTTCAAGGAAACTGTTTGACAGTCATTTCTCAAAATGTGTAGTTACATTTTATCATCTTAAACTGGTATGTCTGTAGCGCAGTGGCTTAAAAACAATTATGACTTATTTCTGATAACCTAGGTATTGAGTGTAGATAACCAGCCTATTATAGGAATGAAATAATATTGTTTTTCTTATTGTATATGAATTGCACTTAAAGATATTTAACTGCAAAAAGGTCTGAAGAAGGAAACAATACATTCCTTTCATAATAAACAGAATAGCACTTCAAACCAAACTTTCCAGATTGCGTTCACTTAAAATGGTACCCTGGTGTAAAATTTCATTCAATTATCTGGTATTGTTTAGAGAAAGTGATACGAAACGTTTTTTTACGTGAACAATTAAGATGTTCTTCTAGAGGTGCGCTTTAAAATATCCAATAGGAGTTAATAACTACTCGAGCATTACATGCGTGATAATATTTTTATATATTAACGTAAAGGGAGTGTGTGAGTATTTTTGCTTGCTTGTGAGCAGTAAACTCAAAAGCTATGAAAAAATTGAGTAAATTTACACAAAAATATACGTGGATGTAGAGTCTCCACTGAAACCAGTGTAATTTTACACATAATTCTGTGTTGATGCATTTTTATATTTTGTTCAGTTAAAAATACTATCAAAAGTGCAAAACCAAAACTACTATGTTTTGGTAAAATATGTCATAGCTGGTGTTGTATTTTAACTCTGATAGACATAAATTTACTTGCATGCATATGCATTTTTACTACAACTTTCTGTTGAATTTTACTGAATCGTTGAGTAAATTTACGTTAACATTTAACACGTTAATTTGCACTACTTCAAAATATATTTTATTTTTGTATCTCGTAGATATTAATGAAAAATGTATACTTTCAATTCAATTAAACACGTTTAACAATCTGAATCAATTCGAAGAGTATCTTATCTACTTGAGTATTGTGCACTCTAATAAATGCTTAATTATTGGGAATACCAATTTCGTAACATAATGTAGATTAAAAACATTTTTGCCAGTATGAATTGTAAAATAAGTTATATTGAAGCAGTTCATTGGTAATAGTAAATTTACTCTGACAAATATTTTGCAATTTCACAATGAAGAAATTACAAGTACAGAGTACAGGTGTAATCTAACACGTTATGATTGTGTAATTTCATTTATATATTCAAATGTGTAATTTTACTCGTTATTTGTTGTAGTAAAAAATTTAATTAAATCTATCAGTTTTTAATATACAATTATAAATTAAACAAAATTTCTGTGTTAAAAATATTTTTCCAGCCACGCGATGCCAGTAAACTCAAATATTTAAAGTCTCTTACGGAGAAGTTAACGGAACAAGCGGGCGAGCACACGAGCGAAGCGGGCGAGTATACGAGCGAAGCGGGCGAGTATACGAGCGAAGCGAGCGAGTGAAAGAGCGAAGCGGGTGAGTGAACGAGCGAAGCGGCGAGTTTACGAGCGAAGCGGGCGAGTAGACGAGCGAAGTGGGCGAGTGAACGAGCGAAGCGGGCGAGTAGACGAGCGAAGCGGGCGAGTAGATGAACGAAGCGGGCGAGTAGACGAGCGAAGCGGGTGAGTGAACGAGCGAAGCGGGCGAGTAGACGAGCGAAGCGGGCGAGTAGACGAGCGAAGCGGGTGAGTGAACGAGCGAAGCGGGCGAGTAGATGAACGAAGCGGGCGAGTAGACGAGCGAAGCGGGTGAGTGAACGAGCGAAGCGGGCGAGTAGACGAGCGAAGTGGGCGAGTGAACGAGCGAAGCGGACGAGTAGACGAGCGAAGTGGGTGAGTATACGAGCGAAGCGGGTGAGTAGACGAGCGAAGTGGGCGAGTGAACGAGCGAAGCGGGCGAGTAGACGAGCGAAGCGGGTGAGTGAACGAGCGAAGCGGGCGAGTAGACGAGCGAAGTGGGCGAGTGAACGAGCGAAGCGGACGAGTAGACGAGCGAAGTGGGTGAGTATACGAGCGAAGCGGGTGAGTAGACGAGCGAAGTGGGCGAGTGAACGAGCGAAGCGGGCGAGTAGACGAGCGAAGTGGGTGAGTGAACGAGCGAAAGAGGGCGAGTGATCGAGCGAAGCGGGCGAGTAGATTAGCTAAGAGGGCGAGTAGATGAGCTAAGAGGGCGAGTGAACGAGCGAAGCGGGCGAGTGAACGAGCGAAGCGGGCGACAGGAGTCTGCGCGACTGCCGCGGGATGCCGCGGGCGGTAATGAAGGCTGACAAAATCAGATTACGTAAGCAATTTATCTGGAGTTCAAGACCGCTGCAAAGAAAAGCGAAGGGTTGCGCGCAGGAAGTATGGGAGAGGAAAAGGTGGAGAAAGGAAGAGAGAAAGAGAGAATGAAGTGACAAGCTGAGAGAGAGCTAATTTCCTTCCCTTCACCGCCGCGGAGATGTGGTGTCTGCGCGCCACTACCTTCCATCCTCTGTTATCACATTGTGGCAAAGGATGCGATAACGCTAAAAAAAAAAAAACTACTTGCAAGTTTAGTGACGTCAGTTCCACGTCGCTTTATCATCCTCTCAAGAGAAAACAGAAATATTCTAATTAAATTTAATACTCCAGTTACATCTATAATTGAGGAACCGGGTGGACTAACCACTTAACGCCATCTAAGTCGTTTTTACTGTCAAAGTGTGTTTAAAATCTTCGCTATTTTCTTCATCATCTCTGACATTTTTAACAATGTTCGCAGGCTTTCACGGCCATTATCTGAAGTAGCTTGGCTTCTGGGTTGTAGCCGTGTCCTTGGCAAACAATTCACTGACGTTTCGGTCGACATTGCAGTCGCCATCATCGGGGAGCAGTTGCCGACCGAAACGTCGGTGAATTGTTTGCTCTGACATTTTTGTTTTGGATATTTCACCCGAAGAAGGCAGGAACGACCTCTATTCAAATACATCTCACATTGGGAGGTATTTAAAGTAAAATATTTAATTGGTGTTTACTAAAAAAAAAAAAACTATGTTTTTGCAGGTAAGTTGCTAGAATGCTTAGTTTCCTAACTCATTGAAATACTTTTTAATTTACGTTAGTAACCGATTAAGAGATTACGTTTTAAGCATATATCATTCCCTTTCTTTCTTCGCAGCTGGTGTCCAAACTCTCTGGTTGATGAGCTATTCCTGGTCGGGTCGGATTCAGGACCGGGTGGTTTTATGTTCCTTCACCTCCACTCTGCAGAAGGATCACTGCAGTACGCCCCTGACTCGCCTAGGTCGTGTTACGTTGATAGCTGAGGTTTCAAACCAGCCTCCAGACCGATAAACCTTTCACCATAATTTATATAGGTGATGTTAAATAACACAATCTTGCGCAGTAATTTATTCAGGTTGCGTCAAATAACATGTACTTATGTCATATTTTATTCAGACAAATTTAGAAACACTTTCTTCAAGTAATCTATGTTAATAAAATAGAATTTATATCTCGTTAAGGGCTGAGAAGGTAAGGCCAAGAACAGTAATATTTGGTACGTGTATTCTTCACGATGGTTCCTTTAGCACTTCAAAAACTTTTGTTTTTTAAATATCGTCCAATATTTTTTTTCGATTTGATTCTTTTTTTTCTTTCTTTTAACCGTTTCAGACGATCTCCATGAAAATTTCTGTTGAATTTTTGATGCTTCTTTCGTCTCCATGGCAATGGCCGTAGTATTGTTGATGATGCTTTTCTTCGTTTCCATGACATCGGGTCCCGCAATTTTGACGCCCCATCCGCTTTGGGATAGTAAAAAACATATTTTTGTAATTATTATCTTCACCATCATATCGACGCGATTTCGTCTTCAAATTCTTATTTGCCTGTCTAATACATCAGCTGAATCGAAACTTCTAAAAAAAAAAAATGTATCATTGGTTAGTTAAATGTTAATTTGAAGGCCCTCAAATATGTAAAGATGACGTCTCTGGTTTATATTACTTTAAGTTAATTTTAGTTTCAAGGATATCTTTTTCACGAATTAGTTTTAAAAGTTATATATATTTTTTCTTTCAAGGCACAGCAGTGGCGTACTCACGAGTAGGAGCCTGTGTAATGTACAGTGCGAGAGTGTTCTGCCAGTAATCTTCCGGTTAGAAATGCGAGTAAGCCAGTTGATGTTATATAAGACATTCTTATGATTATTTATTATTGTTATTTAAAATAGCGCTTACTTGAGCTAAAATTAATTTCTTGAGGAAATCTGTATAAATAAAATAGAGAGGTTGTCTTTCTTTAGCTCGCGTAGCACGGAGACAGTAAATCTTGTAATTAGGTACGTGGATTCTCCAGGAAGGGTCACGGTTGCACCTCGAAGAAAATTTTTTTCGAAATTCTTCTTTTTTAAAATTAATATTTGAAAGCTATTTTCGATAACATGTTTTTTCCTAATAACATCCATTCCAGCGGCCCGGCCGTAACATTGTTGGGAATGCTTTCTCCGTCATCATGGCAACGGCTATCGCATTGTTGATGCCTCCCCATTCACGTTAAAGATCGCAATCCAGTCTTTCTGTAATCATCTTCGTCAACACGCTGACCTGATATTGGTTAGTTAAATTTGAATTTCGAAGGCCCTTAAAAAGTATATATGGCTTCGTTGGTTTATACTTCTTCCCGTTTGTCTGAATTTCTAATTATTTAATTTTCATAAGTTGATTTTCAAAATTATATTCAGTTATTTATTTCTGTTTAAGGCGTGGCAGTGGAGTACCCAGAGGTAGGTAATATACAAGGAAAAATAAGCGGTGTGAAAAAATGTTTACCTGTGTACTTTCCGTATAGAAGGGCGGGTTTATCAGCTAGTGTTAAATAAGTACTTAGGGTCATAATTTAATCAGGTAGTTTTAAATTACACATACTTGTATCAGTGTTTATTCAGCTAATGTTAAATAAGACATCTATTTAAGTCATAATTTATTCAGGTAATGTTAAATAAATGAAATTTCCACAAATCTTAATTTTTCGGGGCACTCTTGCACCCGTATTAATTTTCTGCATGCATTAATTCTACACCTGTAGGTTGTTGTTGATCGTGCTCATACATTTGCTTGCTTTGAAATTATTTTCACGCTAGCCACGGTTGAAATTTCTCGGAAATTTAGTCTATGGATTTATTTTTTTCACCGGTTTGAAGCGATTTAAGAACCACGCACAATAATATCAGTAATTATTCAGGCAAAACAGATGGATGACACACGAACTGCAAGGGTTATAATTACAAAGACTATTTGATCACTACACAAGTACCTTAACACAAGTAAACTGTTAAGACGGATAAAGTTCTAACTGCAGTATCTTTTAATTGATTTTGTACTAATGATTTTGCAGCTTTAAAAGATCATTATTGTACAAAATCGAGAAAAAGGCTGTTTAGTCCTACTTGACTCATTCTTCCAGTTTTGGGACTGGCTTTAATACGCCACAAGCTGAATTTGACTTTTCCATTCCTTCCTGTCTAGGTGAATCTAGATAAGATATTTTCATCACTATTAGCCTGATTTTCTACTTATGAAAGTAATATGATATGCACTTAAAAAAAATGAATATTTTTATTCTAAGATGCATTTAATCGCTTAAATAGGCATAAAAATAATAAAATTGCGATGATTACAATTAAGCAGAAATATTTTTTGTAATAACTATTTCAATTATTTAAGTTTGGGTTTAATTGTTTTTTTAATTTATTAAGAATATTTATTTCTTGTTAAAATATAACATCCAAGAAAACATTATTATGGTTGTAATTTTCGTAGGAGAGAACATTTATAATATTAATTTTATATCAAGTGAATTTGAGTCGTTTAGTACAAAATGCTTTCGAGTTTTATATTTGGAAATTGAGATTTTCTCAGCTGTTCTTAAAAACTGTAAATATTCGCAGCCCTCGTATATTTCTTCCTTTCGCGAAGTTTGCCGTGTAGGATTCATGTATCAAGTTTTCAAAACACGTAAGGACCGGTAGAACTTTAAGGAAGAGAAAATATATTGCAAAACTTTTGCAATAGCCTTCTTGAACCCAAGGAACTTCAACTGGTTTCAGTTCAAGAAGAAAGAATTTAAAACAAGTTTTATAGCGAAATAGGCTAGTTTACGAGTAGGTGGGAAGTGTTGAAATAAACATGAAGTTTTTAATCGTTTTGAACAGAGATTTACGTTACGTCATTTTCACTTAATTTTTCATGAGAATAAAAATACTCTGGAAGGTTGTTAGTACACTCGCTATTAAATTGTTTTTAGCAACACTTCATAACGATAATAGGTAACAGTTTTTTTTAACGAAAGTGAAATATTTTGTCAATCCCCCCAAATGTTATGTTCTTCAACAAATCGTTTATTTTTTTCAATGCACTATCAAATTTATATGGATACTATCACATATTGATTTTGTTTTTGGCTATAACTTTAATATTAATTCGTTTCTGCACTATAATTTATTAAGTTTAAAAAAATTAATTAGTGTCCTTTATGCATCGTATAATTTCTCACCAATCCCATCCTACGTTCAGAGTACTATTACAAACACAATTTTGAAAATATCCAAAAAATTCCTAACACAGTAAGTTGATCTTTACTAAAGCGCCTGTAATTTAACTTGTGTCTAATCTGACAGTTCCCTGAAGAAGTTGTTTACCCACACTGTTGACAGAACAACTGTCTGAAGGATATGTAGCCCCATTGGTGTTATTTTTGAGAACTGACGAATTCGAGATAAGTGACGTAACGTTGACTATAACACTGTAGATATATCGTAAAAAAATATTACTGATGGTTTCGTTAGTATAAAAACTATTATTTTCATTTTTTGAAGGACAATTTATTTGGGTGCGATGAGAGTAAAATTTCAAGGATGAATTTTAATTAAACGTGTAAAACATTGTTGGGAAACGTTACTGACTCGAAAATGACCGAGAATAGGTACTTTGCCAAAAATATATAAAGAGACCATTATGCTATATACGTTGTTGGGTTCGTTTTAGTTCTCTTTGGTGCAATTCTTCATTTCCAGCAACAAAAAGAAAACGAGATATATGCACAAAATAATAAGACAAAAAGGGTGCGCATGTGCTTGTTTCAGAAAATAGATATAGGTATTCTATACAGTCATCTGTGAGTGCCTTGAATTTTATATTTGTTACCAGCGGGCTCACGTTCCTCCTTGTTCAACCAGCAGCGTAGAGAGCGCTGTTGAGTCAGTCCCTGCATTTCCCGCATTAGATAGTGCTACCTGTTATGAATTTCATATTTCGTTCAAAGATTTGACGTGTTTGAAACTGCAGAATTGATTGAAGGAACATTAACACGCATAGTTTTTCTTTATCCTAAACAGTTATTTTGAAGTGACTAATAATTTTGTTAATTTATGTTTTTTTTTTAAATTTATTTAATCAGATTTCTAATATATGCAAAAATTGTTTGGATTCTTAACTATATAAAAAAGAAATTAAAGCCAAAATACCCCACGGTATGTTATTTCTAGAAAATTGTCTTCTCTCTCTTTCTCCAGTTTTACCCCTTACGATATATATGAGTCAAGGTTTGAAATGCCTAAGAAGTTTTACTTCACTCACGTGTACTGAGCTACACAATTTATTTTTATTTACAGTTACTATTACTGGTAAAGGCGAATTCCATATGAAGGAGTAAATCACGTTATTTGGAATTTTTTAAAAAACTGATTCTGCGTTCGAGGAGTTCTGAGGACACCGAAACACACTAAAACATTGTTTTTCGTCACTCACAACATGCAGTGTATAAAATTCCAAAGCAATGGGGTAAAAAGCGATGCAGTGCATTTATTCCGTTTTCGCAATCGTCGGTGAAATTAACGGCGAAAATCGGCGGAAGAGCGACGAACAAAGGAAATTAATTCGCACTGACGTTGCAGCTATTCCGAAAGCTTCTGTTTCGATGGCGGGCGGTTCCTGACGCTGCGCTTGTCATTTTCCTTGAAATCGATTAACGCTTCTCCTTTCGGAGTCAGCTGTTTCCCCTTCCTGCCTCTCTCCCTCCCCAACCTGCCCTGTGGAGTCGTGGGGGGGGGGGGGGGGGCTGTTAATGTTGGAGAGTTACATTTGTTTTGCCCAAGTTGCAAGGCTTCACGGCCTTTTTAATTCATTAAAAACAAGACGCTAAAATTAAAACTCACAAGTCTATTTTAGTGAAGCAAACACGTTTTCTAAGTAATTTAATTCCATTGCAATTTTCCTGTTAAGAAATACTTGAAATTTGTAATAAGCAAGAGATTTTAAAATTGTTATTTTTAGATATCATTATTTAAAACCCTACTTTGTTTTAGTTGTTTGTATAATTAGACCACTTATCCTAAATCCTCAAATTCTACAGTTCAGAATAGTTCTTAATAACAAACTTTTTACTAACTCTTTATTTGAATCTGAAAATAACTAAAATCAGCAATTGTTATTAGTATTAAATATTGGTAAAAATATATTTATCTTAAGCTAATGCCCGGGGTGCGTTGCAATGCCTCTTTAAATATTTCTTTGATTTTTTTAAGTTTGTACTATCTCTTTCACTCTCTTGAACATTATATATCTATATATCTCTTAATATATCTATATCTCTTTTTATTCATCTCTCCATATCACTCCATATCTCTATATATCTCTATATCCCTATATATATCCATAACTCTCTATATCTCACTACATATATCTTGATTTCTCTATATTTCTATATATAGGTCTATGTATATATACATATAACTGTATGATTCTCTATATCTCTAATTATTTATTTTTATCTCTCTATATATCAGTCTCCTCTATGTATAAATTTATATTTCTTTCAATCTATAAATATATGTATAGACCACTCTATATCTCTCCATCACTATACATCTTCTGTTCATAGATCTACACACACACATATATATATATATATATATATATATATCTGCACTACTATATTGCTTTATCTCTATCTACCTTTCTTTCTTTTTACCTCTCTGTCTTTCTATCTTCGTCTCTCTCTCTATATATATATAATATATATATATACTCACACGCCACCGTTACCATGGTGCGAGTTAAGGAAACTTTTTATATTGTTTTTAATTTTATGGTTCATAGATACCAAAACCATCGTCAAATAATAAGCACACATATCATAATTTTATTGACACGATAACTACCGTAATTCACTTCCAAACTAATAAATATAATAAAGTAATGGAAAATCTTCGTCGATATCGTTAATGGACAAAATCCGACAAAAGAGGTAGAAATGGGGAAGGTTTTTAGATAAACGGAAAAATCGCTATAACTTCCGTAGTATGAAGAATATCTCATAAGTATGAACACAATAAAACTTGTAGGAGTAATACCAAAATCTTTTTTCTAAATATATTTCAACCATAACTGCAAAAGGGTGGAAAGAAAAAAAAATGGGTTGGAAGATAATAAAATTCATAACTCTCTTACACTTAATTTATTAAAAATAAAATGTTATTAAATTTACAGCACTAGCAAAATAATACAAAACACATTTAATAATTTTTGGAGGTAACTCCAGAGGCAGTTGTATCGTTCTTATGCTGATCTGCCACGTCCAAGCACTGTCGTCTCCGCAGAAGATACTCCCAGGCGGCAGAAGATAAAAGAAGATAGGAAATGCGTCCTGAGAGCAAATCCATATGGATGCCGAACACAAAGAAGGAATTCTTTATCTTGAAGAATAAGCGGATCAAGTTGGATAAGAAAATAGTAGACGAGGAATTACAAAGATGGTAGGTAACGGGGTGCATACAGAAAAATTTTTCAATGGTGTTCGAGACTAGTCATTGATTTTAGAGTACAAGAGTACAGGATATATTATATTTGCCAGAATAGCACATCTATTTATGAAAATGTTTCTCAGATAAATATATATTGTCACATATAAATTTCTATTTATTTATTTATCATCAATGTTGTTCAAAAAACGATATAAAAATAGATTGTATGTGAATATTGTATTGAATTGACAACATTTTCAATCACAAAATGTACCATCATACATATCAAACCTGATATTAAAGGAATTTTAAGCCGTACATAAAAAAATAAAAAAACTATATTAAGTTTAATTCTAAATGAAACTTATTGCTTCCTCAAAAAAGAAGACATCTGGAAATAATTTTTCCACGTTATGTGCAGTTCTGGTTTTATAATTTTTTTGTATCTTATTCTGTAGTAATTTTATTTTAACCTTTATTATTAAACCTTATTCCATCGGAATATTTCCTTTCTAAACAATAAGTATAGTTTTATTAAAATTTTCCGTGGTAAAACTCTTTTCTCTTTTCCAATACAGATGATAAAAAAATAAAGTATTCAATGCACGACAACAGCTATGGAGAAAAACATTGCTTCCCGCGAAGATTTTGCTAGATATAAAACATTTTTGGTTCAAAATTTGTCAACGTCTCGCGAATTCTTGATATCGCCTTAGGGGAGGGGGTGTTTTTGTGTCAGGATATTCGATGATTAAAAAATGGAACAGCTAGAGTGGATATTTCGGCTTAAAGAAGCCGCCTGTCTGAACGCACGAGCTCTAAAAGGACGGAGTTTCTAAGGGCGACACTGACTGGCTTATCACACTCCTCTTCCGCCTTTAAGCGCCAGGCACCGAACTGGCATGCAGTCTTCGCGTCGGAAACGTAATTGTAAACGGTGACCCTGTAGTATTGAACTGTAATATTAAAGCTAAAGGTTCCTTACACTTCTCTATACCATTTCATAGCTTAAAACGTCCATGAAAACAGCCGTTTTAGCCTAAACCACTGTCATAAAAGTACACGTTATGAAACTAAACCAGGGAACGAAACTTGTATAGTCAAGTACAATAGCTCTTAAATGATATTCATAATCGGACAATTTCAATAAATATACAGCGGTTTATAAATGACACTTTGAAATCTGAAGCAGTTGATGCCGTACGGCAGCCCAGACCTAAACTACCATACGAGTTAATTTGTGAGGAATGGCTGAAGGAGCCGATGACTGACGTTATTTTGAAATGAAAATATCATATAACATGGATTATAAACACATAAATAAATATGATAATGCGCATGAGCGCACCAACGTGAAGCGCACACGCGCTAGCAGAATTTACTGCTAAGCACAAACGGGTGTGCTTCGCGACGCGCTCATTTCACATGCGTGCGGAGGAAATGCGTTGCCACCTTAAGTGGCTATCAGCTCCTTAATTTATTTCTCTCTATAACGAATCACCTCGTGTACGCTTCGGATCCAAAAACCAACTCCAATATCCACACCGTCTAGTTTATTTACGACTACGGTTGTGCCCTTTTGGAAGTTACTGTACTACGTCATAGAGACTGTACCCGGGAATCGGGTGATTCTGATAAAATCTATAACTCAACTAGTTGACTGCTGGATGTCAAATTTAATTCGCTTTGTAGGGCTGTACTTCGGTTCACACATGAAGAAATTTGTACTCATTTTGAGTGATAACATATAAAAACACACGATTCCCTAGTTCTAAAATTAAAAAAAAGAAAATGAATTAAGTTTACCGTATTTCAAAAACTTAAATACGCATATACTCAATATTGCATTCAATGTAACTATAAAAAGACCAAATCTTAACAATTAATTTGTCTACTGCGTAGACTAACACTGGCATAAAGCCACCGAAACATGAAACTATCCCCATAAATGTTTAATGATAAACCTTACTACTATTAAAAAATGCTATCTCAATTCATTAATATTAAGTTTGGCCGAAAAACAAATTTGGACTGAATTTTCCAAGCTTAGTAAATGCTTGATTTGGCTAAATTTAACTTCCTACAGTTTTCTATATGTTTGAAGAAAATTACCACGGGCTTTAGTGATATATGTATACTTTTCTGCATGGTTTGAGGTGTTAAATATAAACATATTAAAATAACTTACATTTATTAGAATAGTTAGAATTTGTATTAATATTTCGTATTAAAATGTTTTATAAAGTTTATTTGCAAACAAAGGGCTATGCGTTCATGCTGAAAATTTTTTAATCTTTCAACATAGGCACGCAGCGCAAGCTTTGTAACCGTCCAAGCACAAGGCTGTGCGAACGGGTATTTCATATTCCGAGAGAGTGCGCGCGCTCCCCTCAGGCCACGCGGGCCGTGTTTATCTGCCGCTGATGCATGGCGCCTGGGGCTCCCTGAAATATGCAACCCTCGCAGGCGGCAGCACAGCGGCGCGCGGCGGGTTGCGTCGTGCAGGTCACGGGGGCCGGAAATAGACCCGTGGTTGCCGCCGGTCTTCGCCCGGGATAGCAGCGAGCGGCGCGTCGTCATAGAAATGGCACACAATAGAATCATTTCGCATAATACCACGCTAAGTTGCGGCTACACAACATTTAGCGTTTAACTAACTAAGTGTATTTCAGATAGTCATATATTTCTTCCTCTGTCTTGTCTTATTCGTTTTGTACAAATTTATAATTTTAAAAGTGTATATTATTTTCATCCGGCAGTGTCAGGGACTTATCAGAGCATAACTAAAAGTGCAACACTGGAGAGCTGGGTTCTCGATGTTTATTTGAGGAGGAAGGGGGAGGGGTAGGGGAGTGTAGGGATTTAATTAAATGCCTTTGGTGTGAACTTACAATGTGTACTTTAATGTTTAGTTTTATTCTTCAATTGAATGATTTAATATTTTGTTTTGACTTTTAAATTGATTATTGATGCGATAAGATTCACTTATAAAGCATGTGGCGGCCACATCTCATACATTTTTTTTTTTTTTTTTTTAAATATTCAGTCATTATTTAATACGACAAAGAAATGTTCCGCAATGCCAATCTTATCCTTTACTCCCGTTGTAAACTGGACAGTATTATTGGTATCAACTGAGCCGTGTTCTCGGAGCGAAGAACAAAAGAGCAATCATAAATTCTATTGACATTGACAGTTTTGGCTTGCGGATCGAAAACCCCGTGAAGTTTTTGACGTGACAAACGTCTAATAAATCGATGAACACCGGCTGCACGCACGAAAAAGTGTCCCGTTACGCACATTGTCCCGTTACGCTGTGTCCGCATCTATCTCTCTTCCACTCGATTGGAACAACCCATCGATATGACTTTCTCGAGGCACATTTAACTTTAAACACTCCCATTCGTTTCCTATTTTTCCTATCATCGTCCTATCCTTAACAGAATAACACAGATTGGAAGAAGTTAAATAGCAAACATGTATAAAAGTTATAGTTAAAATAATCTGTTCGTTAAAATAATAAACATATTTGAATTAATGAGTGCAAATAAAAGTAAATTTATCAATTTAATTGTAGATTTCTATTTACTCCTTCTTTGTATCCATACAAAATAGTGAAAATTCAATAAAAATGATTCAATTTTATTCATAGAAGTATGCAATCATTTCATCAATGTTTTGTTATGACGTTGTCACGTTAAACTATCGTCCGTAAACCGACTTTACAGACAACCATTTTTTTTACGTGGACGCGACTTTCCGCTTCACCTTGCAGTCGGCGTCGTGGAGGTATCGGGTACGGTGGCAAAGGTCACCGGTTCGAGTCCAGCGACCCCCGGCACTGAGTCTGCCACCGAGTGGCTCGGAGATCCCGTGTTCATAACCGGGCGACGTGTTTGTGTACAAGTCCGGTTGTTCGCACAGTTTGCGTATTGAGTTTGCTAGTAGTTTTGTAATTTGTGTGTTCGACGGTCATAACCCATTTTCTATGCTTTTACAAAAGATTCCTTTGGAAACCAGTTGCTAAGAAATAAATTTGTAATACTACAAGAACATTTTTTGTAACTTTGAACATGGTTATTTTTGTATGTACAAAATACACTTTTATATACAATATTGAGTATTTCTTACAAACATTTGGTACATTATTTTATTTTTTAATTATGTTTCATTCAAGTATTTTTTTTGAACCATGTAAAATATTATTTTTTATTTAATAATAGTATTTTTTTAGTTAATTATGCTTCTTAGTGTGCGCAGTTTATGATCTGTTCAGGGACCAGTTTACAAATAACTTCAACTTTTTTAAAGTACTAAGACCACTTGGTAAGAATCCGCATAATTTCTGCGAAAACTATTTTTATAATGATAGAGTTGTGTTCATGTAAAATGTACAAATTTTCAGATATCTCTAAATTTCCATGAATTATTTCTGTCCCATTTACAAATATATTTAAAAGCCGCTGCACTGTGGTGTATATATATATATATATATGTATTAATATATACTGTTTCACTCTTGGTTAATTGGTAAAATGAAACAAAGACGTAATTGTGTTTCTCTATTTAACGAAAGAAACATCATTTAAAGCCCCTATTTCAGCTTTTTTTTATATTTTTACAAATATAGATATTATTCTCTTCAAGAAAGTATATTGTTCACAATAATCATAACCCAGTCTCACTTTTAATTTGATTAAATGTCACAATATTTAGTAGACTTTGTTTATATCGCGCCAAAGACAAACTGAAAAAGAAAAAAAGTTAGCACATGAGCGAAATGGTTTTCTTTACCTACATATATTTAAATGAGCTCGCTCGGTGAACAGGTCGACGGATCACATGCGTGCGGAGGTAGAAGCGGGCCGCGAGACGCTCGCGAAGCGCCTGCCGGGTCCAGTTGACTTCTTCTTTTATTTGGGACGTGTCCGGGATGTTCCATTTCCTGTGGGCAGCGCCGGCCTCTCCTGGCGGGGGGAAGGGGTGAGGGCGAGGGGGTGAGTGGGGCGTGAATATTTCACGCGGACCGCAAGCGGGGTCCGGGAAGTAGTTGGGGGGGGGGGGGGGAGAGGGCGGAGATGGCTCACACGGAATCCCTCCCTACCCCCTCCCTTCGCCTACCGAAAGAGACCGTTGTTCAGGGTGGCCGGCGAGGCACGAGCCCTAGCACGTGGGCCAGAGGTGGCCAAACCGTCGGCCACCAAGGGTCAATTACAAGCATTCGGAATTTATATATAATACATAGTCGGCAATAATTGTATCTGATTTTGGTTCTCTTCGCAACACATCAGCAGCTCAAATCCTCTCCCAATATCTTGCCCGTGTCCCTGCTCCCAAATTTTAACTTTCCACCATTTAGGTGTTTGCGACGGAACATAGGTACCAGAAACTGAGAATGAAACCTGTAAAGTCACATCCCTGATACCCAGAAGTTTCAAAGTAATTACAAATTGAAATTTAGCACAAATATTTATATATTATCTGATTTTTTATTTATTCAGCAGTTGGTTGAAGTAATTTTATATAAATAACTAAAAAAACACTTATTTAACAAAGAATATATTTTGTTATGAACTAAAATATAAAGATATAATTTAAAAAAAATAATAATGCTCATTTACAAATCCACACACAGCTCACTCTACATACACATAAAAAAATCACGATTTTAAAGAAAACCACTTTCCAAATAATTGCGCATTACTTCAGCCGAAATAGAAGAAAATATATTAAGATATTAAGCTACTATGCTCAAAGAGGTTTGTGGAAAAAATATTTTAAATTTAAGAATTATTTTTGTAACCCTACGTCTCTCCGACATGATGTGCAAGACCGTAAAATGACTTAGTATTATTTACGCCATTAGCTAATTTTTATGAAGCGTTAAAGCACTGGCTCTTCACCTTTTATAAATCTGTACCAGGATTTTAGCATTTTAACGCTTAAAGAAATACATTGGCACTCCTGTTTCAATTGTCGTAAAAAAAATACAATTCAGAGTGAAGAATTGTATATAATACTTGAATATTGTTGAAGATATTGAGACGAATGTGAATTTTCGTATAGTTAAAAAGTTAATATTCTTTTAACCACGCATTAAATATTTTTAATACGATCATACATTAATACAGATTATTTATTTGAAATTATGAAAACACTCTACTTACGATATTTTCAAAATTGGCACTATTGAATGTGTACATAAACACAAATGTAATGGAATTCACGTTGAGTGGTTATTCATGTTAAACTCTTGAGATGACATTTCCGTCCGTAGCAGTTGATTTCAGCTACGTTATTCGATTCGCTCGGATAGCGGCCTAGTATTAACACATTTGTACCTCCAAAATATTTGTGTGGAAAAACTGAATATTAATTTTTATTTTTATAATGAAGAAAATGTAAGTAAGTTTCATATTTTTTATTATATTTCCCACATAACCTACTTTTGTGAAATAGTCATACTTTTCTTAGGTCGCACCATATTGAATGTCTCTTTTTTTGTGGTAAACCATTGATTTGGCACGACAGGGTATAAATATTATCACCCCATGGTTTGATTGTCTACTTAAACCCAATACAATAATCACTTCGAAGGAGCAATAACAATAGACAGAACAATGACATCAGTCTAGTAATGTTGAAATCAATAACTCCCCAAAGCTAGGTAATGTGTAAAAATTTAAAATCTACTTACCTAAAACAATAAGCTTAAATTACATGAAACATGTTTTTTTAATAGTTTATCGATATTATCTTTAAAAGATTTGTGCAATGGGAGTGCATGACTTGATGTAAGTTTTTGGACATACGCCATTGCTAAGTTCTTAGCAATGGCGTATGTCCAAAAACTTACATCAAGTCAGTTTATCGATAATAATACCAATCAAATCAAAAATTATTCTACAAGATATTCTGGTTGTATAGGCTTTATTGTATATTCTTTCACAAGAATCTGTAGTTCACTTACTAGTGGTTTAAAGCATATAAAAATAATCAGTGTCACTTCATTTACGCTCCCTCATAAAAAGGCATTTATTGAATACATGCATGTCAAAGAGTCACCAACGCTGCCTGCAACATTAGCGTGAAGCGTGAGGCGTGAATTATTACGATACGAAAATAAGTTATTGTCTCTCTGAGAGCGCATTGGATTTATTTCCCCTGAGTTCGTCTCGCACCCGCGGATCGAACTGTACGTGGCAAGTTGTAGTATTTATGACCTTGCTCGCGTATGCGCACTGATATTTGGCGCACAGGCGGAATCCAGGCGATACGCTATGGATGGGACTGTCACCAGACGAAACCTACAACGATACGTATCTGGGAGCTTGTGGATGAGAAATCAAAAATGTATGGCAGCCCTCTCGATACGGCAGACTGTGAATCAAATATGCACTGAAAACACATTCCTTCATTTTCTCTCATTTCACCGAGTTAAAGACCCATTTATTAGCACAAAAAAACATGAAAATTAATATATTTTCAGCTACTCAGTTGTTTTATTGCCTCACGCAGTATTTATTTCATTTTCTTTGAGAGAAGCTAGCCCTTGCATCAAACGTGTAAGGGAAAAGGAATATCACTTTGAAGATGATAAATTAAATATTTTCTTGATGTTGAAATCTGGTAGATCATGCTAGAATTAATTTTAACCGTGTGGTGTTTTTGTATATTTGTTATATGTTTTCTTCTAGGGATTTTTTATAAGAACTTTCGCATATTATTATGTATAATTAAATCTATGAGATATTTCACGTGCTGTATATACAAATTACAGAAGAGATAAACGAAATAATGGTTGAAAAATTGTTTATTAGAAAATACTGTTGAAACGTTGGTTAAACGTGATTTAAATAATAAGGGTATAAAAAAAATACTTGCTCTTTATTTTTAG
This sequence comes from Bacillus rossius redtenbacheri, assembly GCF_032445375.1. Taxonomy (NCBI): domain Eukaryota; kingdom Metazoa; phylum Arthropoda; class Insecta; order Phasmatodea; family Bacillidae; genus Bacillus; species Bacillus rossius. The sequence continues at coordinate 45,776,581 of NW_026962011.1, read as the reverse complement.
AAATATATTTTTATTTTTAAAGCAGAAGACGCGAAAAGTATTCAGAAAAAAAGAAACGGAGTGTTCATGAACAAATTTCTATTATTTTTAATTTTAAGTAACCAATTAAAAAAATATATATATAGCATTAGTGAGCCATGCAGTAGTGGAAGTTTAGTTATGAGCAACAGCTTTTAGTTGCAATTTTTTAAGCATAATATCAGCTTATACGGATTATAAAACAACCACGTCAAATATAACAACGCTATTAGATGTCACACTTTCAGGTAGGTATTACCAATTCCCAGTTTTGTGAAAGTGGGTTTTTGCTAGTTTCGTTACGAGGCGTGGGCTATTTTATAAAACCATTTTGGTTTAAGTGTTATAATATTTGGAGTTATTCGTATTATTCCCCAGAAAATTGTTTTTGGAACTAAATCATTCCCAGCAGGACTTTTGAAAACTAATGCTTACTCACTATAGTCTCACAAAGTGTGTGTGTTTTTTTAGGTTGTTGAGATGAAGAAAAAAAAACTTGATATCTAGATGCGTATTTGTCACTGTGCACGGTTTATTTGTGTTTACTTTCTTAAATTTATTTCAGTGTGACTTTGCCAGATAGGTGATTGTACATACGAAATTGTTCTTTTTCGATCGAAAACTCTTCTTTGCATCTGAATTCAAAAATCCGTGATATATGTGGCTGAGTTAATTTTTTTTAACAAGATGTAACCATTAGTACGACGAGTGCCTTAGCAAGAAACAAAACTATTCTTTTTAAGAAGAAAAACGAAGGTTTATTGATGTACACAAAAACAATGCAACAAACTTTCTCACTTGGTATTGTTGATGACTTGTCAAGAGGAAGTTATGAACTGGAAAAAAATTGGTTGTCTGTAAAGTCGGTTTACGGACGATAGTTTAACGTGACAACGTCATAACAAAACATTGATGAAATGATTGAATAATTTTATGAATAAAATTGCTTCATTTTTATTTTAATAATAAAAGAATAAAAACTTGAAATTATACTAGTTATCAGATTTTTAAAATGCAAGAATAATTAACCTTCATAGCCGAAATAGTTGTAATAAGCAATGAAGACCTCGTTAACTTTTCACTTCACTTTATAAACAGTCGAGTGGAAGAGAGATAGATGCGGCGCAAGCGTACAATGAGCGTGACGGGACACAGCGTAACGGAACAATGAGCGTAACGGGACACTTTTTCGTGCGTGCAGCCGGCATTCATCGATTTATTAAACGTTGTCACGTAAAAAAAAATAGTTTTGATTAGACGGTGCCAGGCTTGGGTGAGACTTGGGGATGCCTAAAGAAATAAAAGGAGTTGTGTCGGAAGGGGAGGGGAGGCCAGGAAATTGAGCGTTGCCGGGACGTATAAAATTTTACGACAGTTCTTTTCCTCTAGCGTCGGTACGGGACGTTGGCGCGGTAGTTGAGGGTGAGGGGGGAGGAAAGTCTTGTTTGGGGAAGGGGGGAAGGTGGTTGCATTGCCCACCACAAGCAGTTGCGCCACTTTTACGATCCGCGTAAAGGGCAAGCCCCGAGGAGACGTCCCCCCCCCCCCTTGCAGACTGACCCCGAACCCCCTCGTAACCCCTCGACCCTCGTCAGCCCAAACGAGCTGGCGGAAAAAAAAAAAAACCTGCGACGTGTCCGCGGTGCCCTTCGAGTTGGTTAATAAAGCTCCGTCGTCTAAGAGCTGTCAGGCGCGTGTGTGAAGACACCCGGGGCAATGTGAGCGAGGCCCGCTGCCGAGTGGTACCGACAGACGTCTTAATTTAGGACACAGTCTGTTTTTGTTTCCGGGAAATAAAAAACCCCTTCCACCCAAAGCTAGAATTATATTCCTGAATCATAAACGTTGCTCGCCCCAATCACTCGCAGATGGCAGCACGAAACGAACGGAAATATGAAACTATTTGAAACTTATCCGATAACAATGAAAAAATTACTTGAAAAATCTTAAACTCCGCCTTTAAACAAGATTTTTGACAAGAAATTTTAATAATATACTGTCCCTTTTGTAAAAATTCATCAAACAGTTAATACTTTAATGTTTACGCAAACTTTAGAAGTTATACTTTTAGCATTACTAAGATTTTAAACGAAAAAAACATTTAATAAACATATCATAACACTAAGTATATGTTTGTATAATTGTTTTTTCCCCCTAAACGACTGAAATCAGTCTGTAAATACTTCACTAGTAACGACATTAACTCAAATATATATTACTTAATGGTTACAAATTACAAAATAAAATTGTCGAGTCATAACATGTAGTTATAAGAAACCCTTAAAAAAACAATTAAAAAAAAACAGCCTTCCCGTCAAAGTCAGATATTGTTATAACTCATTTTGGTTCGCTAAATCCGTCACGGATGACTGCACCGTGGTAACACATTTCCGTTCCATGTGATTTAAGTTCCATTCAACCAAATTACTCCTACAAGTTGCCGTAAACCGAGAGCTAGAATGTTACACATCTAACAGTGAGTTAATTATAGGGGAATCGTCGGTGATTGACAGAAACAACTCACGTAAAAAATATTAGTTAATATATAACCGTATAATGAAATAACAAATAAAAGCATGGGAAGAAGACATTTATTTTAGTTATTGAAGACTTATTTAAGATCGAATAAAACCCCATGTAGCTTTAGATGAGTGCAACAAATTGAAGATATTATTTGTTTTCTGCTTCTACCCAAAACGCTTTATTTGACTTAGTTTATTGTGATGGTGCAATAAAAACAAACTGGAGATTTTATTTCCAGGGTCATTTAATACTCTAAAAACGAAGAGACTTGTTTGTTAAGACGCCACTCCAGGACTACTAGAACATACGCCAAAAAAACGTAGTATATAAAGTTTATAAAGGGATAGTAAACATTTTTCATCTGTCCCAAATTTGTAAATAAATAACTGCGTCGGTTCACCGCATCCGTCGTTATACGGTCTTGTATAACACGGTCCGAGAACTTGAAACGTGTTATACGGTCTTGTATAACACGGTCCGAGAACTTGAAACGTCCCACATCGCCATTACAGTACATTATTTAGGAGAGTGCATTGCTGCGGTGGTGTGGTGGTCTGAGCACGCGCTCCCCCCTCCCCCCCCCCGGGGGGACCAGTTCAACTCCCTCCGGGGTCTTAAGCATATTTCCGTCATGTGGAAAACTGGGTTGAAGTCACCTGTGGCTGGTGAGTTTTTGACGTGACAACATCTAATAAATCTATGAACGCCGGCTGCACGCACGAAAAAGTGTCACGTTACGCACTTTGTCCCGTTTCGCTGTGTCCCGTTACGCTCATTGTACGCTTGCGCCGCATCTATCTCTCTTCCACCCGATTGGAACAACCATCGATTTGACTTTTTCGATGCACATTAAACTTGAAACACTCCCATTCGTTTCCTACTTTTCCTATCATCGTCCTATCCATAACAGAATAACACAGATTGGAAGAAGTTAAATGGCAAACATGTATAAAAGTTATAGCTAAAATAATCTCTTCGTTAAAGTAATAAACATATTTGAATTAATGAGTGCAAATAAAAGTAAATTTATCAATTAAATTGTAGATTTCATTTCACTCCTTCTTTGTATCCATGCAAAATAGTGATAATTCAATAAAAATGATTCAATTTTATTCATAAAAGTATGCGATAATTTCATCAATGTTTTGTTATGACGTTGTCACGTTGAACTATCGTCCGTAAACAGACTTTACAGACAACCAAATTTTTATTTTTATTTTTGTTTCCTGCAGCGAATGTTGGGGAGACAAATGACCTTGTACGGGGAGAGAGGTGTCGGCGACTTCGCGCAGCCGACCTTCGACGTGAACTCGGGACTCCTAGCGCGCACACACCTAGCGGCCGGATCAATCACCTGTCGCCATGGCAACACCAGCCACCCTCCCCCGCACGCTCCTCCGCGCGCCCCGCCTCCCGCGGGAATCCTCGTCACCCGCGGACCGATATTAATGATTCAATTACCCGGCCGCCTCCAGGACTCGAACCGGCCTCGGCGGTAGTTTGTCAGGGACCGGAGGTGACGCGTGGCTCCTCCGTCCCTCCCCGCGTGGGAGGTCCCCTCCCCCTTTACCATCACCCGTGGGAGACACTGCTATCGACTCCCGACCACCTTAAGGGGCCCGCCTCGTCAGGGGTGTATGTGTGTTAGTGAGGCGGGATGATAAGCGCGACGCTCGCTGGTATTTATAGTGCGGTATAGCCTCCAAGCGCAAGTCTCTGTACTGGCGCGCATTCGTCTTGTCGTCACAGGATAACTGTGAAATTTGAGCGGTGACCGTAACATTATATGGCCGAGGAATGAAGATAAAGGTGTAATGCAAGTCCCTTAAGTGCTTTCAAGAATCTGTACTGATTGTTTTATGTTTAAAAATTACTCTGAAATCACGCGTTTTAGCCATTTTAACGCTTCTAAAAATACAGTTTAAAAACTTAATCCGAAATTAAAAATTTCGGTCTTAAATGATATTCGTAAATAGGCCCCACTCGGATATCTTGAGTAGTTTTGAAATCGCGTTGTTTTTTCCTGAAGCTCTGCACACCGTATGTGTGCCCGGGTAGGCGGAGCCCTTAAGATCCCCGCCTACCTCGGGCACACACCCGGTGCGCACAGCTTCAGCAAAAAAACCAACGCGATATCCGAGTGGAGGTCTGCTTACGAAACAGCATTTAAAGAGTTCGCCGAGGGCCGAAAAAGTTGGTACCTTTGATTTCGGATTAAGTTTATAAACTGTATTTTTAGAAGAGTTAAAATTGCTAAAAATGCGTGTTTTTTTTACTTCAGAGTGATTATTTAGGCGTGAAACAACCGGTACAAGATTCTTGAAAGCACTTAAAGGGAATTGCATTACACATTTTATCTTCATTTCTTGGCCATATAATGTTACGGTCACCGCAAAAAAATTTCACATTTGTCCTGTGCACGACGAGAAGACTGCGCGCCAGTCCAGAGAAGACACCGCGCTAGAAGCACCAGCGAGCGTCGCGCTTATCATCCCGCCTCACCGACTCAGATACACCCCTGACGAGGCGCGCCCCTTAAGGGGTCCGTCTAGTCAGCGGTGTATCTGTGTTGGTGAGGCGGCTTTCAGCGCGGTATCACCTCTGATCTGGCGCGTAGTCTTCTCGTCGTGCATGCAGGACAACAATGAAATTTGTGCTGTGACCGTAACATCACGTGACGGAGAAATTAAGTTAAAAGGTGTAATGCAAGTCCCTTAAGTGCTTTAAAGAATCTGTAAACACGCATTTTGGCCATTTAAACTCTTATATAAATACAGTTTAAAAAAACTTAATCTAGAAACCAAACTACTTGTCAAAGCACAAGCGAAAGTTCCAACTCGGATGTCTTGAGTAGTTTCCAAATCGCACCGTGTGTGTGCCCGGGTGGTCTGGGGCCTTAACAGGTGTATTAGCGAACTCCATACGCAGAGATCCGTTTACTAATTGCTGCCGCCTGGTCTTGCGTAGGAAAACACGCGTTGGAAACTGGAAGCTCTGATTATATTAGACAATTTTGGTTATAATTAGTTCAGAAACACGTATAAAGATACTGTGATATACCGAGAAGCGTTTAAATAAAAACCAAAACGCTATGTTTGTTTCTCAATTCCAAAGTATTACAGAAAATGCGTTGAACCTTTAAATTACAAAATACTAGTGTAGGCAAGTAACGCGCGTATTTTTTTCCTGCATTAAAGTAATTAATAGAGTTCTTATATATTTTACAGGAAGACCAAAAAAAAAAAAAAAACAGATAATTTATGCAAGCCAATCAGGTTACCCTGAGATGCCAATTCAGGCGATTGTCTTCACAGTTGAGGTAATTAAAACATCTGAGTAGAAATTTGTAATCCTGCGTCACAAAGTTTAACGTTAAGCGTTATATTTGGAAAGGCTTGCATATTTTTGTGGCGGTTTATGTTGACCAACCAACAACTTTTTTTAAAGCAAAAAAAATATCTAGGGATTTTTAAAAAGTTCATGTAGTCAGATACAGTTTGACTTGTCTTGCATTAAGATTACTCGAAAAACTATAAAAGTTTCACTACTCGGAAGAGAGAAACTTTTTTCTGGTTGTACCTTTTGGAATGTGTCACCCCATTATGAACACATGGAACATAAACGCAACAAACTAAAAAACATAGAAAAAATGAACCACAAGCAAACATTGCACAATATTTTTTCAGTTATAATTCCATGTTAGGTGAGGATATGTGAGGCGTTCGCAGACATAAACACGTTTTGCTTATTTTATTACTATTCAGCTCAGACACAATTTTTTTAAATTTCATAAATAAATATAAAACAATTATTTTTCTACTCATAACATTACTGATCACTATCAGTTACCGCATATTAAAATATAATCGTACTCATTATGAAAGCAAAATTTGTGCTATGTACATTTATTTTTACGAGTTATTTATTAGGATTCAGTTATATAATTTTAAAGTAAAAACATTAACATTTTGCTCAAGTCGTATAACTGAATACTAACTTCGACTAATAAAACTAATAAAAATTATATATATATATTTTTTAAAAAACATAAAACAAGGGTCCATTGGCGTTTGCAATCTGAAGGCGTGTTTTAAATGTGTTTTTTTGTAGCAGACAGATGGAATTGACTTCACTGAAAATTTATTGTGAAAATACAAGCTCAGTGAATAAAAATAAATATAAAAAGTGTAGTATGAAAAGTTAAAAAAAAAAACTAGCTCTTTTACGTAATTCATTAAAAATATTGGTGTATAAATGTGCCAATAACACTTCGTTTTCTACTGGTATTCATTTCACATTTTCAATGTTTAAAATTACGCCGTAAAAATATTTCAAAAGACTAGGACAGGAATTATTTTTGTTTCTCATTTTGAATGTTCTTTGAAGTTCGTCATCAAAATAACTCTTTGAAACGAGAAATTCATCAGGGTTTAGAGGAAGGTAGCATAAAAACTCAGAAGCTTTTGATAATTTAAATGCATTTTACTTAGTAAAAGATTAATAGAGATTATACGTGTACCTAAAAGATAAGCATGGCAAACAACACTGAAAAATAAATACTTCGTTTTATTTGAGCAAATAAAAGAAATTCAAGTCCAATTTCATATTTCATTTCCATTTCAAATTTAATAAACTCAAAATGAACTTTTAATAGTTGTATACACAGATAAATAATAAAAAAAAACAAATTCCGACTTAAAGGAAAATGCACAGTAACATAAAAAATATGTAATCAACATTTCCTTTAATAATTCAGTAAAACAGTTATTTTAAATGCTGACAACAATAGTTTCAAGTAGCCAATTTTAATCACTTCTTTTGTATGCGCAAAATTTGTTGAATGATTTTATCACCCACACATTTTAAATTTGACAAAATAAATGTAAAAATAATCCTTTTCGGTACAGTCTAAATGAGCAGATAGATTTATAAGTACCTATTTCTTCAAGAAATGTTCTGGAAACTTCTAGAAACTTCTGAAAAATTTTAAGAGCTTAATATTTTTATAATCCATTATGTTCTCAAATATTACAAAATGATCGATCAATTTTTTTTTTCATATTCCAAGCAGTGAAAATGTTTCGAATAATTTTAATTCAATGCATTCAGCATTAAATAACTTAGAAAAAAATTTCATATTATGTCCACTAAGGTTGTATGACTATTTTTTTTCTTTCAAACACTATATTTCCTCCCTTACACTAATAGGTGTTTGGAAAAAAAATTTGTTTTGGACCAAATTTTAAGATAATATTTAGAAGATTTAAAATAAATTCAAACGAATTTCAATAGTATACGCAGTCATTAATTTTTGAACTTTATTATTTCAACCTCTTTCCTTTTTAACCATTTGCAGTTCAATAATAGATCGTAACATGAATAATGGTTTCAGCCAAATGTTTCAGACAATGGTAAAGAGTTTTAAAATAAATTATATAATATTTAATAGTATACATACTAAAGGAGTTTTTTGTCATTTAACCCTTTTTATTTCCACCCCTTGCAAATGGTTGGTTCTATCAAAATGTACTTTAAAACAAATATTTTAGAAGACTTTTAGAGAGTTTAAAATAAATAAGAGCGGATTAATGAATTTTTCAACTCGGTTTTTTCAACCTCTTGCAGTAATGATTAATTTTATCAAAAACTATCTGAGACAAAAATTATGAAAGTATTGAGAATATTGACAAAAATTATTATAGATCTTATTGTTTACCTTTTACGGGGTTTATGAAAATTTTGGTCCTTTAACCCCTGTTATTACACAATTTGCAGCAATTGTTTATTGTATCAAAAATTGTTTCAGAAAAAAGTTGTAGATAATATTTAAAAGGTTTACAAACAATCTGAACGAATTTAATAGTAGCTTACTAAGGAAATTATGAATTTTTGTTTCTACTTCAACCCCTGTTTGTTTTCATCTTTAAGTAATGGTTGATCGTATAAAATTATGTAAGAGTATTACAAATTATTTATAAGATTTACGGACAATTTGAACGGTTTTTATAGTGTGCCTACTAAGGAGGTTATAGATTTTTTTTGTCCAAAACCCCTATTTTTCACCCTAATGCAGTTATGTTAGTCTTAACAAATATTTATTCAGACAAATATTTTTGATATGACTCAAACTATATGAATAAGTTAATGTGAATGTGATCTTTTTCATATTAGGGGAGTTAAAGTTTTTTTCTGTTTTTCATAAAACCTTTTCCATTTCTGTTCCATTGGTTGGATTTTACCTATTAAAAAACTTGACAAAAATTTTTATGAATATTTTATGCATAAGTTTGTAATTACTTGTGAAAATTACGGCAGTATTGTGTCCATATAAATGTTATATATAATTATATAAAGTGTTTAGTTGAAGATGGTTTTGGGGTTTATGGACCATATTATGGAAATTTTTTTCCCGGTAGTCACATCTCGTTAATGGCTGCAAAAACTAGTCTTTCTTCAAAATCTAACTAAAACAAGTGATTCAGCATTGCGAAATGATTACAAATTCGTAAAAACAGTAACAAGCTACTTAAACATTTGTTACGTTATATTCCTTCACAGGTTTTTATGTAGGCTTTTTTCTGTTCAACTATCTATTGTTGATCAACTTGAAATACTATGTTGTTATAAAGTAAGTTTGTCTATAAAACTGTGAAAATTAGTACCCTGTTTTCACTTAAAGCGTACTGATTATTAATGTGACACAATTTTCTGACCATACAATGGGTAAATGTTATTTATGGTGAGGTATGTTGCGGCGAGAAATTATTACTATTGGATAAAAATGTTTTGAGAGTAAATTATAGATTACCTCATTTAATTGAAAAAAAATAGCTGATTAATTTTATCAATGATTTATATTTTCGTAATGATTACTTATCTGAGTTACTTCTCTAAACAAAGCCTTTCGTTATAGAATCATAAAATAAACACTTTCAGTAGGCCTAGTAGACCGAATCTGCTTGGTATTAAAAACATATAGAAACCACTATGGAATTTGGCATTTTGGCAAATTCTGCAGAGCCGAAAGTAAATTAAAATTATCATATGATATTATATAAAAATTTAAGATTTTAAATCCTTAATACGAATTTAAAATCATCGTTTTAAACTCAAGAGTCGTAAATATAATACATGAGCTGATTAATTAGTTTCTTTCTGCATCTATCGTTGATTAGTAAATTTACAGTAAAAAATTATGCCTATTATGCTATTATGCCTGTCAGTAAAAAAGTAGCAAAAAATTAATTTTCTGACAAAAAGTTTTTATTGGTTTAGGCACATAAAATGATCTGTTTAATTATTTATAAACCTAACTCCCGCTTTTTGATAATGATTACAGCAACACACCACTGCATAATTTAATTACAGATTACAGACTAAATTAAATACCGAAAAAAATACCAATGTAAATCATTATATGAAAAAAATTTGTGATAAATATGGGAAAGTATAGTTGTAAACAATCTAGTTTATATTTCAAATGAACATGACTTATTCTTTGAGGTTTTGCTTTATGTTAACAATTTTTTTTCGTAAAATAAACGGAGACCAGACAAACATACAGAGAAACATACAAATAAAGAAACTTTCGGAATGTTTTTTAAAACTAATTTCATAAATAAAATAATGTAAAAAATTAAAACTTCTGTAAAACATACTACGTTACGGTAACAAAATAATTGCTTATATATAATACATTACAAACCTTTTACAAATTATAATTTAAAGATAGTAAATATAGAATAAATATAAATATTGCATTACATTTAAATACTTCTGTATGATGAAATATAGTTCTCCTATAACTGTTAGAAAAGTGAGATTATGAGCACGCACTAGGTTCAATGACCATGTTCAGCAATGTGAACTGACAGCAATTAATTTATATTTCATGGAAACCTTTTAATCGTGCCATTTCTCTCTCACCGTGCATCTGTCACGTGACACCAGGGATATATATCCCTGGCCGTGATGAATTATCCGAAGCGCCTAGTGCGTGAATAATTTCACAATGAAAACCGAATACTTTTAGAGGAGCCGGACAGGAAAATCCCGCATTGAATTATACTTGTAATATACATGATATCTCACGAGTCACAGGGCTTATTCCTTACTCCATTTGGAGCGAAATAGGTACCGTAAATGTGAGTTCTATTCCTAAGAATAAACTTAAAAAAAATGACAAATAAAATAAAAACCCTTTCAGAAGTAAGCACAGTAGTGTATCATCAGACGGGAAGCCTTTTTTCACAGACGAGAGAGCAACACCCGAAGTTCCCCGAAGTTCATTCTCGATATTTTTTTTCCGTTCTACCTCATTGTATAAACCGGCGTGGCATTAAATTTTGCGGTCGATTAGGATAGGTTAGCTACATTATAAATACTTTAAAACATTGTGGATGGTTGGTTAGATTAGGTAAGTATAGCTACATTAAAAATACTGTAAAATCATTTTATGTTTGCTTAGCAAATAACTTTTTAATATGTAGCTATCCAGGGCTAGGAAACCGTTTACATGATTTCACAGTATCTTTAATGTAGCTATCCTAACCAAAATAACCGTCCACAATGTTTTAAAGTATTTATAATGTAGCTAACCTAACCTAATTGACCATTAGTTATCGTGAGTTACAATGAACAATAAAAAAAAACCGAAGATGCACGATCGGGCGTTTGGCTCTCTCGTCTGTGAAAAGGCTTCCCATCATCAGACCGTTTGGTTATAGTTACGTGTAACAGGCCTACAAAAAAAAATTATAACTGTTTCCTTCTGCTTCCACGCGGTTGGCCACACGCTCATGTAGAGCATGTGTGGCTTTGCTTACCTGAAGACGGCTGTCTTTGATTACTGTATGATACGAGCAAGTAGTTACTCCTCTTGCCACCAGGTTATTTTTTACACTCTTGCCTGGGTTGTGGTGTACAGGTTGGGTCTGAATTCGAACAACAGACTACGGCCGCAGGTTCAAGACAAAATAAGTTAGTAACCTCTATGCGACTTTTGGTATAAAGTATTTCCCAAGTATGTTACGCGTGAGCAAATGATGTGGGGGATAAATGTGAGCCCGAATTCGTCAAGATGATGGACCCACGTGAGGCAACATGAACCCGTATATATGTGTTAACGTTTCTTGAACATCGGGGAATATACTAAGCGTATTGGTGTGCCAAAGTGAACTTTGTGGTAGTGAAACTATACTGGAGTACATTTTGTAAACTGGAATATAATTAACAAGATTAAATCACAAATTTAAAGATTCCTAAAATGTATTAACCAGATGTTGTGTTGGAACAAACATAGCGTCAAAGGTATTTAAAATTTTGTGGGTTCTTTAAAGCATTTCGAACGTGGCGCTATCGTTTAAGTACTTTTCAAACTACAATTTTCAGTCCAATAGATTCTATAAAACTAAATTAACCTGGAAAATCTTAAAAAACACATATTTTAACACTACGTATATGTATATTTATTTTTGCTTAAACGAGCCTTAACTTAATTGAGATAATTCCACACTTAAGATTTAACAGTAAATATTTCATAACGGAATTCATGGGGTCAAAGATATGTCTCTATAGTATAACGAATCCTGCGCTATCTCTACATTTCAAGGTTACCTAATGATTGTCAAAATTGTATTGCGTATTTTTAAGTGGTCATTATTTATCTTTATAATTACAAATTATAACATAAATGTATTATTGATACTGTGCTCATAAATTTAGTTTACTGTACTCTTATAAACTTAGTACCTCCTCCGATGTTCCGAAAGTTAATATATACGGATGAATCACGGGGAAGCATACAACTCACGTAGTTTCGGTTCCCTACCACGTTCGTGCAACTTCGGATTTCTCTCAAAAATTGAAATTAAAAAAATCGAAGGGTTAGGTTATGTCAGGTCAGTCACAACATGCTTGTTTTCATTGGAAACTTATGATTTAGCGGCTGAAGTGGCGTTAATACCAAAACGCAAAACTTCGGAAATCTTCGGAAATTCTTGCAGGGAACCGAAACTACGTGAGTTGTAGGCTTCCCTGAATCACGCGGGTCAACCATCTTTTCGAGATTTCTGAGACTGCTTCCACAGATGGCAGCACCGTGTTTACACATTTCCGTTTCAATTTGACTTCCGTTCCACTCAAGAAATTTCTCCTGCTAAATGCCGTATGCTTGGAGCTTAGATGTTTACACATCAATAAACGTGTTACTCCCGATAATTTCAATGGAATAATTCAATCATTCGACTAAAAAAATTAAGACGCTCAGGGATCCAAATTAAATAATTTCTGCTTTGTTTACGTGAAAACCTTTTTGGTTGAGCCCCCAACTTCCATGTTATACACCAGCCAAGGGAAGCACTTTAGACCGGGAAGCCTTCATTTCACAGACGAGAGAGCCACACCCGAAGTTCCCCGAAGTTCATGCTCGCTTTTTTTTCCGTTCTATCTCATTGTATAAACCGACGTGGCATTAAATTTTTCTGTCGATTAGGATAGGTTAGCTACATTATAAATACTTTAAAACATTGTGGATGGTTGGTTATATTAGGTAAGTATAGCTACATTAAAATACTGTAAAGTCATTTTATGGTTGCTTAGCAAATAACTTTTTAATATGTAGCTATCAAGGGCTAGGAAACCGTTTAAATGATTTCACAGTATCTTTAATGTAGCTATCTTAACAAAATCAACCGTCCACAATGTTTTAAAGTATTTATAATGTACCTAACCTAACCTTTTACAATGAACCAAAAAAAAAAAAACCGAAGATGCACTATCGGGCGTTTGGCTCTCTCGTCGGTGAAAAGAAGGCTTCCCCTTTAGACCGTAAGTCATAGAGATGTTGTCAACCTGAAGCCGCAGTTTGCTGGTCGACGTCAGACTCGCCCTGTAGAGCTGTCGAGGTATTAGTCTCTCTAGTGCTTGGCCGCACCTCGGCTCTGCGTTAAGCTGTGCGTGACGTGTTTATGCCCTCCGGCTCGGGCCCCACTTGACCCCAGCGGCGCGCGCTCTGCGGGAGAGTTTACAACGCGACTGCGATGAATTCCCCTCCTCCTCCTCCCCTTACCACCGGAGCCTCCGCCCTCACCAAACCCTTAACCAACCCGTCCTGTCGCGGGGAGTCGACACCGACTGCCCTTCGCAGTCTGACAGGGAGGACATGCTCGGCTCTCTCGTATTCTCTCTCTTCTGCTTTATCGCCGTCTCTGCCCTCGACCCAGCGTCGCGTGGCTCGCAGGGAAACATCAGGACGCTCCGAGAAGGACCTCCTGCCCAGGCGAGCAGGACGTGTCGGTATCTCTCGGATGAAACGTATGAAACTATTCTGTGAATTTTATGGGTTTTTGCACACTCTAATCTTGTGTGGATTTCGAAGAGGTACTTCCTATTTACAAATTTCAATCGTTACTATGTATGTTGAGACTTCTGCAAAAAGTTTCTACCTAGTTTTTTTTTTTTTTTCATTTCCACAGACCCTAGACCCTGAAGCACACAGTCAACTCAAAAAAAGAATTACCGTGGGGTAGGCCCGTGCCGTTTAGTTTTTGGCGTCGCGGAGCGGCGGACATGAAACGCATGTATCTTCGGAAGATACATAAGAAGGACATTTCCTCTTTGACCAATAGTGAGTGCAATTGGCTCTCATATCCATGCACTAGCCAGATACTTGAATGGATTAATACAACCTTTATTACCCACTACAGCTTCTCATGTCGGAAATTCAGCACATATTATTTCTATTCTGAAACAACTTTCTCTTCAACCAACAGATCTTCTGGTCAGCTTTGATGTGGTTTCACTCTTCACTGAAGTGCCTGTCCCAGAAGCCCTTCAAATTCTCCTCACACACCTGGGAGAAGACAATCTGAGCAGAGACATAGTGAAGCTCACAAAACACTGTGTTTCTTTGACCTTTTTCTCGTTCAAGGGGCAGATCTACAAGCAACAGGAAGGCACTGCCATGGGCTCGCCTCTCTCTCCCCTATTAGCTAACATTTTTATGGCCGAATTTGAGGAGAAAGAAATAAGTACCAGCCAGCTTAAACCCAAGTGCTGGTAGAGGTATGTTGATGACACCTTTGTTATTTGGAGCCATGGAAAAGAAAAGCTGCTAGACTTTCTTAAACACATGAACAGCATCCATCCGAACAAACAATTCACCATGGAGGTGGAAGTAGAAGGGAAATTACCTTTTCTGGATATCTTGGTCACAAGATAAAAGGAAAGTCACATCGGCCACCGTTTTTACAGAAAGCCAACCCACACAGACAGGTATATACAGGCAAGTACACACCACCCCCCATCACAGAAGGGAACAGTCATCTCAACTTTGGTAAACAGAGCTCGAGCCATTTGTGAAGAAGACAATATTGTGGAAGAAATTAAACATCTTACAAGTGCTCTTCAAGCGAATGGTTATTCAAAGTCAGAAATAAGGAAAGCCATGAAACCACCTCAACAGAAAAAGATAGAACATCTTCCTAATAAAGCCTTCATTCCTTATGTCAAAGAATTTCTGACCAAGTGGCAAGAATTCTTAGGAAGGAAGATATTCACACAGTTCTCAAACCCATAAACAAGATTGAGGTGTCTCTGAAATCGGTGAAAGACAAAACCCCCGCCGAAAACCTAGCCGGTGTATACAAGATTCCATGTTCCTGTGGCAAGGTATATATAGGACAAACTGGCAGACGAATAATTACAAGAGTTAAAGAACACATCAGTGATTATAAACATGAAAACCCTCGTTCAGCTATAGCAGAACACTCCTTGGAAACCAGACACAGCATTGATTTCGACCAATTCCACACTATAGCCAACATCCGACAATACAAGAAAAGATACATTCGAGAATCAATAGAAATATTAAAACACCCAGCAAACATTAATAGAGAATATGGCTACAAATTAAGTAAAATAAGGAACCCACTCTTTAGAAATCCTCATAACATAGCTCCACGGCCAACATCAGACAAATCGCCCCTGATTGGCAAAACAGCCCAGCCAACCAGAAGAAAGGAAGACTCTGATTGGCCCACAGCAGCAGCCAATCAGGAAGCACCTTCTCCTCAGGCAAGAGTATATAAAGGCAGAGGTAATAACTCAGGAGTGCCCGAAATTTAAATGTGGGCCGCAAGGCTCAATCATCCAACCCCTGCATGGTTGATTTTTCAGCCCCTCCAACTCTTTTTACCGGAACCCATCTTCCCTTTTGTCCAGTAGTTACCTGCTTGCTTAATGCATGTTATTTGATCCCCGCATGACCCGGCCCAGGGTTTTACCTGTGTCTATGCAGGTTTTACCTGGGTCACATTAGTTAGCTTTTAAGCTAAACGACTAATGGGGCGTCAGCCATGGCGCCAATTAAAGCCATGGCTGGCCAGTAAACCCCAATAGCACATGATGCACGCGCCCTTGTCCTGCATGGTTAAAAACCCGCATGGTAGAGTGTATAGGCTTCGGCCTGAGACACACTTAGGTCCTCCCCTAACCTGGACCCTCTCCATACACACTTAGAATAATTTAGGCTAGGAAAAAAAATCGGTAAGAACCTCAGTAGGTAACTGCTCCCTGATGATGGTGACTGCAATGTGGACAGAAACGTTGGTAATTTTTTTTGCCAAGGACACGGCAACAACCCAGAAGCCAAGCTACTTCATTTTATGGTGCTAAAGATGAGTGAGAACTTGACCGAAAGTCTTAGGCGGCAGTTTCAGCGCTAAATGCATGTCAAATAAAAGTATGAAAAATAATGGCACTGTTCCAATTATTTCTATGAAATCATTTTATTACAGAAAGTTGTTTATATACAATTAAATATCATTGTTTCATCTCTAGTTTTGCTATAAAACTTTTTCAGCTCCAGTTTCAACCATAAGTCGTATGTATGTTTCCAATTTATCTTTTTTTATATAAACCCGCAGCCAAAGATTTCGGTAGAATTCCAACTAATCCTGTGTACTAAACAAATGTTTGTGTGTAGTTTTTAGGCTTACTACTTCGATGTCAGTAGTTGGGTTTTAACTAAGCTAAATCTTTGCCATAAAACAGCATATATGTCCACGATGCAATTGAACGTTTGAGATGTTAAAAAAGAATGTTAAAGTCTACATTTGGCAAATATCCCTCCATGCCATTTGCAGAGCACATGCTCGCAGCTAGACTTGAAATAAAATTTTATTTGTGAACTCCTCGCAACTTTTTTAATATCAAGCCCCTTCCTCATATTCGGATGCGCTGCCCGAGGAAAACTTCAGAAGAAAATTAAAGAAAATTGCAGCGGCGACGGGAGGAAAATGGAGAGTAAAAGGGGAAAATCTCGGGTTTGCGAATCAGCGTGTGCGCAGGAGCTCGTCTTTCGTTTATTACGCAGTGAAAGAGATATTAAAAGAATGTACCCTTAGGAGTTTCTCACGAGCAGTTATGGTTCATATCCGAACTTTTCTGATGTTTTTTCCGGTTGAATAATACGCTTGTGATGAAACGTTATGGGCTTATGGTTTTTTTCACTCTATTGTAATTAATATTTACTGTTTTATAAATAATTGTGTTGTATCAACTTTATAAACCTCTTAATACTGACAACGCACAGCTTTAACGGGTGGGTCTAGAATGAAATTTTGCATAGGTGTTCCTTATTTAACGGAGGCGAGCACTAAGAAAAGATTTTTTGGAAAATTTATCTTATAAGGGAGTTAAATAGGGAATGAAAATTTGTATGTAAGTTTGTTACTTTTGAAGTAATAAATATGGAACTTGGTTTTAAGGCTTCTGTTTATAAATAAAATTTAGTTGTATGAGCGTTTCTGGTAATTCATCACCAGTAGTGGTACTAAAAATTAATTAGGGCATACTAAGTAAATTTTATGAATTTATCAGGACAATTATTATTACTAACCTAGGGAGGTCAGGGCTGTAAAGTCAGCACTCCGGCATCTCGCAAAAGTTATCTTATCTCGTTTCTGTTTTTAATCTTCACGTGATGAAACTTATCGTAGTTAAAAAGTGGCAAGCGTTTTCTCCACTACTGCTCCATTTAAACTTTCCACACCTCATCCGGCTCTGGAAGAACTCGATTTCAACAAAATGTCAATCTTTAATTCATTCTAGCTGTTAAGCTAGCATGGTCAATCATATTATATGAAATCCGATGGATCCTGCAAAATTGTGTCTGATTATACCCTGCGCAACATCATTTAAAGCTTGACAACGCCGGAGACCCTAACATTTGTGCTTGTTCCTGACGCAACTTTTTTAAATATAAAAAGTTTTTTTTATGTGTAACATCTTAGCTCTCAGTATACGCCATTTAGTGGAAGTAATTTCTTCCATGCGATGGAAGACTGTTTTTCCTCATTAGATGTGTTAAGTGCAAGATAATTTTGACGATTAAATTCAAGGAAAAAAAATTAAGATATCGATAAAGATTATTATAGCCTAGCCTATCAAAGTGCTCACTATCTCTTAGTTGGTATAAACGAGAAATAAACTGATGATTGCCATATATTAGAGAAACTATTTCAATAGTTTTGTTGACACGCTACGCTCCGTGGTACACAAACTACCAAGTTTTGTGAGGGTGGGTCACTGGGACACTGCAATGAGTGAACCGAGTGTGTTAGCGCGTTGTCGACTACCAGGGACTGAATCACAGACCGGTTATTCTGATTTCAGTTTTCCAATTTTTCAGCGAAGTTAACCTGTCCACACTGAGAGAAAGGTATGTTTGCCTCAACAAAATATTTGTTCATACATGACGAAATAAATATATTTTGTTAATTCAAACAAATATTTTGTAGTAGGAAAGATTCTGTTGACCCAACAAAATGATTTTGTCAACTAAATTGTATATTTGGTTAGGTGTAACAAATTATTTTTTTTACTTACCGAGTTTGGTTAAACTAACAAAATATTTTGTCCCGTCAAGTAAATATCTGTTTCGCCATACATAAACAAATATTTGTTTGATTCAAACAAACCTTTATCTCTGTGCAAAACCTGCTGTGGCTCCTTACTTTAATCAACGGTTGATTCATTTAAATGGCGTTGTCTGGACTGAATACACTATGCTGGCATCATCGTCGAAGAGTTGTGCAGCCATGTCAAAATAAAAATGAAATTAATAAGTTTCAATGTTAACCTTTAAACGTTTTTATCATTTAATAAAATAATCTGAAAAATTTTACTTATTATATTTCAAATTACAAGTCAAACGTAGAAAGTTCTTTAAACTGTATAATAATATAGAGCAGCTATTTCAGAACATACACACACACACGAGTGGATAACAAAAAATATTTTAATATACTGAAGAGATTAAAGAAAGAATTTCGATAGTATTATTTATAGTATTTACTCAAAAATTACCACCCAATGTTGTTAAGAATTTAATTTAAAAATAAATTAATAAATATTTTTAAGATGACGTTTTATATCAAAGATTATTTTTTAATTAAAAAAAAATATATTGTGAAATATTTTTCCTGAAACTCATTTCACGAAATGTAAATATTTTAAAACAAAAATATCTTTGCTTTCATAATCTTATTTTTAAGAACGGAATGAAAATCGAGTTGGAAAAAAAGATCCAGAGAAACGCACAAAAGCACACAGAGAGAGATGTATATAGAGTATTTAAAATAAAATATTTTTCTAAAATGATACAGAAAAAAAAGTATCATGGCTATCACTAAAATTCATTGCAGGCGACAGTTCTGTGACACAAACACGTAGCAAATGTAATTCACGACACGACGTTTTTATTACATTTATTTACAGCTATGCGAATGACTGTTTTCGATATTTGTGTTTTGATACGGTATTCATTCTCACAAAGAAGATATAAGATGGATAACAAGCCGTCACTGTCAATTTTATTTCTTTATTTTTCTGTTTTATTTCGAAACCTTTTGACATCTGCCACAGGGGTGATTATTTCACGCCTTTTTTTTATTGCACGGATGGACGCAGAAGGATTTGCTTGTCCGTGCGTTTCGTATACCTGCATTAAATCAGACCGTTATTCGATGTTGGCGACAACTATTCACATTTAAGCCCACTGTCAGCAGATGCGTAACCCAGATACAAGTTCGCCAACCGTCAAATGAGTCCGCGCGCATGTGAATAGCACCTGACAGGTTATTGGTAGGGGCATGGCAATATGTTGCTAACTGAAATAAATTTCCAAAAATTCTATGAAAATACTTCATGCCTAAAAAAGCGTAATCACACGCAGTTTTATTACAATTGTAAATTTTTTGAGTTTTTATTTAGCAAGCAGTTGTTTAATTGAGTATAGATTGGTTTAAAATTTTGAGACAAATTTTTAGGCGATACAAATTTACACATATGACTTTCCCGGGACTCGAATACAGAAACACTGAAAGCCGAATGAAATTGTATCATCAACAGTGGAATCATACTTAAACTCATCAATCACTAGCAACGTACATCACGTTAAAAGCTAGACGTCACATCCGGATGCTAATCCGCTGGTAGTAGTATATAATAGTATGTCCTGAAACTGGGTTCTGGGTGTGGTGTCTGTGGTGTTTTCCGCCATCTTGGATTTGTGACTTCACGGCGGCAAAAATTCCTCAAAATTCCTCAAAAATGACTCAAAATGACTCAAAATTTCCCGTTTTAAGAAAAAAATTCCCGTTTTCGAGGGAAAAATTCCCGTTTCGAGGGGAAAATTCCCCGTTTTATTCCTTAAAAATCCCAGCGGCTGAAAATTCCTAAAACTGGCTTAAGCATCCTTAACTCAAGCCAACGTTAAGCCATTTATAGGATGATGACGTCACCGTTGCAATTTTCGTTACGTCCGTCATCTTGAAAATCCGCAATTTTTATGTTAGAAAATCGGGGAAATTTTTTAAAAATCATTAAAAAAAAATATTTAATCGAATAAATAATAAAAATCTTAAAAACCACTGTTGCAGTTATCGTTACGGTTGCCATCTTGGATTATATAAATGTTGCATATTTCGTTACACCCACCATCTTGGTTGAGTACTATACCATCGTTACACTTTATGTTACGACCACCATATTGGATCCTATTAATGTTGCAATTATCGTTATGGTCGCCATCTTAAAATTTAGACGCCATCATGAAAATCCGTAATTTTAATGCTAGAGATTCGGGAAAAAAATTCAAAAATCATTAAAAAAAATTAATCAACCTAATTAAATAATAAAAAAATCCTTAAAACCAACGTTGCACTTTTCGTGACGACCGCCATCTTGAAATCACCCGCTGGAGATCATCATCTTGTTTTCGTCCGCTAGAGTGTGCTGATACCATGTTAGTATAAGTATCTAGTCACCACACATTTTACCTTGACCTTGAACTTTGACCTTGACCTTGAAAATTGACCTTGACCTTGACCTTGAAATTTGACCTTGACCTTGAACTTTGACCTTGACCTTGAACTTTAACCTTGCCCTTGAAATTTGACCTTGACCTTGAAATTTGACCTTGAAATTTTACCTTGGCCTTGAACTTTGACCTTGACCTTGAACTTTGACCTTGAACTTGAACTTTGACCTTTACCTTGAAGTTTGACCTTGACCTTGAAATTTGACCTTGACCTTGAACTTTGACCTTGACCTTGAAATTTGACCTTGACCTTGAAATTTGACTTTGTCCTTGAAATTTGACTTTGTCCTTGTCGACCATCATGGATCCGACATTTTATGTTCAGTACATGCTGCCAGGAGCTACCACCTGCCGGAGTACACCATCTTGTGTGTGTACTTGTATTATGGAGTACATTTCCATCTGGATAATTTTATTCTAACCCGCTACAGTGCATTAATCATTTATTACCGAGGTGCCCCCGCCATCTTGAAATTCGACCGCCATCTTGAAATCATGTAATAATGTAGCTAGAAAAGCGGGAAAAAATCCAAAATTCATTAAATAAATCACTCATTAACTTACATATTGATTCGATCCGCTCCAGTCCTTGGTTCGATCCCTGAATGATGCAAAACATTTAATTTTATATAAAAAATAATAATTTCAATAAACCATGTTCAAAATTCTTAAAGAGACTTTAAATCCTCTACTACCATTATCCTATCAGACATCAAGACCACCATATTGGAAATTCGTAATTGTAATGCTAGAGATTCGGGAAAAAGTTCAAAATTCATTAAATAAATTTGTAATCTATATACTGATTGATTAGATCGACTAAGGTCCTTGGTTCGATCCCTGACCGATACAAATCAACTTTAATTTTAAAAAAGAACCAGAAAAGTGTAAGGTTCGAGAAATAAAACACCTCAAAGTCTTTTACAAACATAATATTTATTACACAATTTCTATCCTACTACAGAATCACTTGCGAAAGCCAGCAATCTTATAAACATTTAGCTCTGCATAGACATGCAACGACTACTTCTTAGCTCCAAATGGCTCCAAATGCTCCAAACGGTCTTCAAATGGCTCCAACAGCTCCAACAACCTCCAAATGCTTGACAGCTCAAATGGCTCCAAATGCTTCAAGAGGCTCCAAATGCTCCAACAGCTCCAAAAAAAGGCTCCAAATGCTCCAATAGCCTCAAATCAACATCCCGCATCCCGCATAAAAGAACTAAATATTATTTACCTGCAAGTAACATGTAGCGACATCTGTTGTTGAAAAGCAGAACTACTTGCAACAAGTACCTTTGAATGAGATAAATTAATTCTCGCTGATGAAATAATTAAAAAAATCTATTTAAGTAATATATCTAATTTAAAACTCTTAGTTTGCATCTGGCATTAGTCTCAGTAACTAATATGAATCCTGATTCGGGATTTGTTGCTGTATCGAAACGTCATCACTGTAGATACTGTAGCAAGGTGTTTACCTTGAGAAAGAATGCTAAACGACATGAGAGAAGCGAGTGTAATTTGGGTCCTTGTCAAAAACCATTTCATTGCAGTCAGTGTCAGAAATCCTTTGGTAGAAGATATTACTTGGATAGACATTACAAGACCTGTACAATTAAGATGAATAAAGATAACGAAGACTGGGCTACAACATCACGGAAGAGGAACGAAGGCGAAAAAGCTAATGCTAAAATTACTGATCTAGATCAAGATAATAATTTAAAATTTAAAACAAACGAAGGAAGTTGTAACCACATTAGAAATGAAAATATATTTACTCCAATATCTAGTCGTCTCCATGAAAATGAGAAAGATGGAGAACCATCTGAAGCTTAAAAGGGCGAAGACTTTGATGAATCATCTGAAGCGGGCATGATTGAAGATTGTGGTGACACATCTGAGGCTGACATGATTGAGTACTGTACTGAAGCACCTAAAGCAGGCAAGATCGAATACTGTGATGGCGGTCTGAGACCAAAACGATGGAAACGACGTAATAAAATAAATTATCCTGATCAAGTTTGTGGTGCTGACATGATTGAAGACTGTGGTGACACATCAGAAGCTGGCATGAACGAAGACTGTGCTGACACATCTAAGGCTGACATGATTGAGTACTGTGCTGAAGCACCAAAAGCATGCAAGAGCGAAAACTGTGATGGTGGTTTGAGGCCAAAACGATGGAAACGTCGTAATAAAATAAATTACCCTGATCAAACTTGTGATAATCACTGGCACGATGACGATAGTGACCTTGAGGATGGTGTTAAAACGAAAGACACCAGAGATAATAATATTTATTATAAACATGCAAGGATGAACGCAGCAGAAGAGATTGATTATACCTCATGGGAAGATCCTAACATATTGGTTGACAGGCTACGACTACTACATGGATCGCTTTTTGCAGGAAACTATTCGAACATTAAAGAAATATCCTTCATACTCGAAGAACTGAGGGAAGCTGGCTACATACAATAATGGCTTAAATTAAATGTATGTGCATAAACTTGAGGATAAATTAATATATTTTCTTTCCAAATGGTATCTACCATTTATCGAAATCTGATTTCTAAATAAAACTTATAACTTAAAGGTGAAAAATACGTTACCACTGCCAGTCAAAATGTATACTAATAAAGACATGTTAGTAATCAAGCCAAGTTCGATAAGAAAAGTAATTGGAATCAGTTGGAACCAATTGAAGATGGAGCTCTTGGAACAATTGGAGCCTTTTGAAGCATTTGGAGCCTTTTGGAGCTGTTGGAGCCATTTGGAGCATTTGGAGCCATTTGGAGCCATTTGGAGCTGTCAAGCATTTGGAGCCTGTTTGGAGCATTTGGAGCCATTTGGAGCTGTGTTAGGCATTTGGAGGGTGTTGGAGCCATTTGGAGACATTTGGAGCATTTGGAGCCGTTTGGAGCATTTGGAGCCATTTGGAGCTGTCAAGCATTTGAAGCCATTTGGAGCTGTGTTAAGCATTTGGAGGCTATTGGAGCATTTGGAACCTTTTTTTGGAGCTGTGTTAAGCATTTGGAGGCTGTTGGAGCATTTGGAGCCTTTTTTGGAGCTGTGTTAAGCACTTGGAGCTGTTGGAGACATTTGGAGGCCGTTTGGAGCATTTGGAGCCATTTGGAGCTGTGTTAAGCATTTGGAGGCTGTTGGAGCATTTGGAGCCTTTTTTGGAGCTGTTGGAGCATTTGGAGCTGTTGGAGACATTTGGAGCATTTGTGCCATTTGGAGACATTTGGAGCATTTGGAGCCATTTGGAGCTGTTTTAAGCATTTGGAGGCAGTTGGAGCCATTTGGAGCCTGTTTGGAGCATTTGGAGCCATTTGGAGCTGTGTTAGGCATTTGGAGGCTATTGGAGCATTTGGAGCCTTTTTTTGGAGCTGTTGGAGCATTTGGAGCCTCTTGAAGCATTTGGAGCCATTTGAGCTGTCAAGCATTTGGAGGTTGTTGGAGCTGTTGGAGCCATTTGAAGACCGTTTGGAGCATTTGGAGCCATTTGGAGCTAAGAAGTAGTCGTTGCATGTCTATGCAGAGCTAAATGTTTATAAGATTGCTGGCTTTCGCAAGTGATTCTGTAGTAGGATAGAAATTGTGTAATAAATATTATGTTTGTAAAAGACTTTGAGGTGTTTTATTTCTCGAACCTTACACTTTTCTGGTTCTTTTTTAAAATTAAAGTTGATTTGTATCGGTCAGGGATCGAACCAAGGACCTTAGTCGATCTAATCAATCAGTATATAGATTACAAATTTATTTAATGAATTTTGAACTTTTTCCCGAATCTCTAGCATTACAATTACGAATTTCCAATATGGTGGTCTTGATGTCTGATAGGATAATGGTAGTAGAGGATTTAAAGTCTCTTTAAGAATTTTGAACATGGTTTATTGAAATTATTATTTTTTATATAAAATTAAATGTTTTGCATCATTCAGGGATCGAACCAAGGACTGGAGCGGATCGAATCAATATGTAAGTTAATGAGTGATTTATTTAATGAATTTTGGATTTTTTCCCGCTTTTCTAGCTACATTATTACATGATTTCAAGATGGCGGTCGAATTTCAAGATGGCGGGGGCACCTCGGTAATAAATGATTAATGCACTGTAGCGGGTTAGAATAAAATTATCCAGATGGAAATGTACTCCATAATACAAGTACACACACAAGATGGTGTACTCCGGCAGGTGGTAGCTCCTGGCAGCATGTACTGAACATAAAATGTCGGATCCATGATGGTCGACAAGGACAAAGTCAAATTTCAAGGACAAAGTCAAATTTCAAGGTCAAGGTCAAATTTCAAGGTCAAGGTCAAAGTACAAGGTCAAGGTCAAATTTCAAGGTCAAGGTCAAACTTCAAGGTCAAGGTCAAAGTTCAAGGCCAAGGTAACATTTAAATGTCAAATTTCAAGGTCAAGGTCAAATTTCAAGGGCAAGGTTAAAGTTCAAGGTCAAGGTCAAAATTCAAGGTCAAGGTCAAATTTCAAGTTCAAGGTCAAATTTCAAGGTCAAGGTCAAAGTTCAAGGTCAAGGTAAAATGTGTGGTGACTAGATACTTATACTAACATGGTATCAGCACACTCTAGCGGACGAAAACAAGATGATGATCTCCAGCGGGTGATTTCAAGATGGCGGTCGTCACGAAAAGTGCAACGTTGGTTTTAAGGATTTTTTTATTATTTAATTAGGTTGATTAATTTTTTTAATGATTTTTGAATTTTTTTCCCGAATCTCTAGCATTAAAATTACGGATTTTCATGATGGCGTCTAAATTTTAAGATGGCGACCATAACGATAATTGCAACATTAATAGGATCCAATATGGTGGTCGTAACATAGAGTGTAACGATGGTATAGTACTCAACCAAGATGGCGGGTGTAACGAAATATGCAACATTTATATAATCCAAGATGGTGACCGTAACGATAACTGCAACAGTGGTTTTTAAGATTTTTATTATTTATTAGATTAAATAATTTTTTTTAATGATTTTTAAAAAATTTCCCCGATTTTCTAACATAAAAATTGCGGATTTTCAAGATGACGGACGTAACGAAAATTGCAACGGTGACGTCATCATCCTATAAATGGCTTAACGTTGGCTTGAGTTAAGGATGCTTAAGCCAGTTTTAGGAATTTTCAGCCGCTGGGATTTTTAAGGAATAAAACGGGGAATTTTCCCCTCGAAACGGGAATTTTTCCCTCGAAAACGGGAATTTTTTTCTTAAAACGGGAAATTTGGAGTCATTTTGAGTCATTTTTGAGGAATTTTGAGGAATTTTAGCCGCCGTGACGTCACAAATCCAAGATGGCGGAAAACACCACAGACACCACACCCAGAACCCAGTTTCAGGACATACTATTATATACTACTGCTGGTCTTCGAGGGAAGAGGGTACGTCTGAAATATTATCTAGACCATGTATGAAAACAATACTTTTATAATGTTTGAGTACACTTTTCTATCTGAGTCAAATAGGTAAGTAAGTAAAATTCTAGTCCTTTAAACTTCGGAATTCGATGAATTTTATGGGGTTACCACTACCTAGAGCAGCTATCTGACACACACATAAATACATAATTATAACTATTCGCTTAAATGAGAACCAGAATTTGGGTGCTTACCGTTACATGTTATGTTTGGAAGCAAATTAAAACTTTTGGAAGAGTACTGTGGTGTAACTCAATACATTATTTTTCATAACAAATTGTTTTATTTGTTATATTTAAAAATTACGTCGTTTTTGTAGCAATGGGAAGTTAAATCACTTAGCAAACTTAAGAATTTTGTAGTTTTATGGTGTCTAAGACTTTCCATGGTGTTCACGATTTACTATAGCAAGTAAATGGCACATTGTTTTTCAAGCGTGGTTAAGAATTATTATTTTTTTCAACTTCACTGTTTAGTGGGTTTAAACGTTGATTATGTCAATACATAATTAAATGATTCAGTGCGCTAAAATAAGCTACCAGAAGCTTAGTCCTTCGGATATCGGAAACCTCTTCAAACAGCGCCGAGTTTCAGGAGGCGGAAAATATTTAATGGCATGATAAATCTTTAAAGAAGCTTTCCTTTCTGGGGGGGAGATCATTCTTTTAGAAAGGCACACTATCCTCCGTAACGGCGTTGTAAATTTAAAACTGCCAGGAAGGAAGGAAAAGTATTTTTGTTGGTGGGTAATTACAGCCCTGATGGCACACCTGGGGCATCCAGCCCAACTAGCTGGGCCGCCTTGCCTTATTTCATCCACGCTTCATTTACTTTCTTCCCACTTTCTTGTTCTCTGTGGGCGCCCGACCGCGGCACGGAGTCCCGGCCGCCTCCGGAAACAGCCGACCGTGTCCGAATGGATCTCCGGAGACTTCGGTCGGCAAAGCCTAAGATGTACATCAAGTTCTTCCCCTGCCCTAACACGCCCGAATATTCACCTTCGGCCAACCTCGGGTTTATTTGTATATATTTATATTTCTCTGTTTATTTTAATGTAGCTATACTAACCTAACTAACGGTCCACAGTCTTTTAAAGTGTTTTAATGTAGCTAACCTAACCGACCACTTTTAATATTTTAATTCATTTTTCCTGCACAAAAATAAAACAAATCCCGAGGTTGGCCGAAGGTGAATATTCGGGCGTGTTCGGGCATGGACAGAACTTGATGTGCATCTTAGGCTTCTCCTTCGGTCGCAGCACCGTCGCGGCTACGACGGTCTTCCCCGGAGTGCAAGCAGAGAGGCGTTCCGGATCACGCGTACGGCCACGCATATTTCGCGGGAAGATCCCGAGACTAGCTTACAGTTAAAACACGGTAGCACCGTCTGTGTTTCTTCATTGAGTGAGTTTTTCTTTTCATGTACACGTCGATTGTTAACAACACCCGGTCACATTGATTCAGTGCGTGAGCAAACGCGTCCTGAGTGACTCGGCCAAACAAGGCAACGACTTCTCTTCGCAGACGGCCGCCAGTCACAAAGAAGAAACCGCTGGTGCGGATATACCTTGTTGCAATCTAGTAGCCGTTCAGAATTTTTTTTCTCGCAAAACTTCTTGGTTGTGTCTCACACGTCACGTTCGTTTTTACAACCTCTTGCCACTGCCATTATTCAAATGACATTCCTGCGAAATTTATCAGGATTTTTTTTTTTTTCCGCTTGTTGTTAGTTGAAGTTTGGTGTTTCAGATATTTCACTAAAAACATTATTTGCAAACTCTATAATGCAACCCAAATTATCAAAGCTAATTTTGCTATCAGATGACACCTTATAAAAGTATGATTACGAAATTTGTGACAAAACATAAAAATTCAAGAGGAATATCGTAAAATATAAACACGAATAATCATTGCATATTATTAATAATTATAAAAATAAAATTATTTCACAAAACTTAAAAATACTGCATAAATTCTTATTTCCAATTTTGTGCATTCTCAAATTAAAATCTTTTAACTAACAGGTTTTCCAACTGTTTTAAACACGTTACTTGTCTTTTTAGATAACCGATTAATTCTATAGTGCAAATGATTGTTCCAAAAAGTTTTTTAATTCAGCATTGCCTTCAGTTCCATTAGCATGAGTACAATCGCTCGTTAATTGCTATAGAATACTCATTAATATTTTATCATCAACGTATTCATTAAATTTTTTACACACACGTTTGTAGAAGAGTTGAAAGTAAGTGGAACGTGAATTGTAGATTCGCTACGAACAGAGTCGACGAAACAAGTTTATGATGTTCTCTCTTTTTACGATTCTCTCTCTCTCTCTCTCTCTCTCTGGATAAACTAGTCACTTTGCATCGGATTGCTGGGTTTCAATTCCAACCCCTACGAAGTCTCTACGTGCATATTCATCAGCCCCCCTCCGTGCTGCCTTCGGCACGTGGTTTCTGCTCGCAGGGGAATTTATTTTCTCCCTATTTTCGGCCTTCGCGTTATCCTCTTCCCCCAACACCAGGACGACCGCGTTGTCAGGGAAACGCATCGGAGACAAGTTCGCAATTACCCTTCCCTGACGATAGCTACTCTCTCCCGGCGCACACGAGCAACCGTCATTTGTGGGTTCAGGGACCGCTGAACGCGGATTCGCGCTAGCTTTAAAGTTGTAGGGCTTACGCATACGTAGAGACCGGAAAAATTCGCGGTTTCAATGGCCTTCAGGATAGACTGCACATTTCCCTGTACACTCGGCCAAATAACGCCAGTTCATTGGCTGCTGACTTGTGAGTCGTCTCAGCTGGTTTGTCTGTGATTCGATCCTTCTTTGGTTGGAGGTTTATAATTTGGTTGAGATTCGTCCAGATGAACAGTAAGCCAATCATCTGAAAGGTATATGTATTTGACTTCTAGCTTATCGCCTAATGAATCCGCGAATTTTTCCGGTCTCTACGCATACGGTTACGGTCACGGCGCATGCGTGGTCTTACGAAAATGAATTCGTCACGGTAGCTCAGATTTGTTCGTCAGAACAAATCAGCGTTGGTTTCAGTGCAGGCGTGTTCTGATATCAGTTCGCTTCTACCCACCAGCGAAGATGGCACCCACAGACGATGCGTAATTTTTTGAAAGCCCGAAAGTGAAGTATCTATTACTGAGAATGTAAAAAAAAACACGGAATTGTTAGTGGATTGTCGGCTAAATATGTACCCACAAGAACAACATAAAATGCGATAAAAAATGATACCTACTACTTTTACCAATTTCTCCAGGAGTTATATATTCCATTTCCGCCGGGAAAGATCTCTGTTGTGGTAATCTTTTCCTTGCATATCCCACAGACATTTGTTTTCAAATACAAGAATAATAAATTCTTATACAGCCATTATCATGATCTTTTGATTAACCTACATTAAGCACGTGAACGTCACATATAAATTTGAAAAAAAAAAAAAAAAACATTTGGTTGTCTGTAAAGTTGGTTTACGGACGATAGTTTAACGTGAAAACGTCATAACAAAACATTGATGAAATGATTGCATACTTTTATGAATAAAATTGAATATTTTTTATTGAATTATCACTATTTTGTTTGGATACAAAGAAGGAGTGAAATGAAATCTACAATTTAATTGACAAATCTACTTTTATTTGCACTCATTAATTCAAATATGTTTATAACTTTAACGAAGAGATAATTTTAACTATAACTTTTATACATTTTTGCTATTTAACTTCTTCCAATCTGTGTTATTCTGTTAAGGATAGGACGACGATAGGAAAAGTAGGAAACGAATGGGAGTGTTTCAAGTTTAATGTGCCTCGAAAAAGTCAAATAGATGGTTGTTCCAATCGAGTGGAAGAGAGATAGATGCGGCGCAAGCGTACAATGTGCTTAGCGGGACACAGCGCAACGGGACAATGTGCGTAACGGGACACTTTTTCGTGCGTGCAGCCGGTGTTCATCTATTTATTAGACGTTGTCACGTCAAAAATCAAACTGGTTTTAACGACCAGTTTGTTCTGACATGTTCGTGTGTGACCTGCAGAGGCGATCGCGGGTTTCATGCGCATTGCTTTAATGTTCTGATGAACTCTTTGGTGCTCTCTTCTCGTCAGAACACGCTACCTTAAAGGTAAAGGATAGCAGGCTTCCGCGGTAGTTGTCACACGTTACTTGGCTTGAGGGCTTAACCGTGTCCAAAGAAGGGGGGGAAGGTTTCATGAGCTTTTTTTAAATAATAATTATTTATTTCCTATTTTTTTACACTTTGTTAACAATATTCACTTAATTAACCAGGAAGTTTAGCACTCACGAAAGCAAGCTTGTATGTGAGTGCAACGATTCACTTCAAATTACATGCGGTATTTTGACGATTGTAAACATTTGTAAATGTTTAATAACTGAGAAATAAATATATAAAATATAACCTAAAAACTTTACGTTAGTTATATAAAGATGAATGTTAAAAAGAGCAATTTATTAAAATTTAATATTATGTATAAACTAAAAACGTATAAATTATTATAAATTATAACATTGTTACACGAATAAATGAAAATATAATTAAATAAAAATTAGTATTTAAGTAAAGTACAGGTACAAAGCTATAACAATATATAAAACTTTCTTAAATACTAAAGCCATCTCTTCATCAGTTAAATTATGTAGCCAAATATTAACATATATTTTTCATTTGAAAATAATTTTTAGTTTTTTGTTTTGCAGGAAGAACATTGCAGGAAGGACATTGCATTCATCATCTTCAGGGTAGCAGTCTCACACTTGAAACCGATATCATGGCGGAGAGTCAAGTAAAACAGGTAATTCCCGGTATAAGACGAAACTTAACAGACTGCTACCCTAAAGATGGACTCTATAATGTGGCCCGAAACTTCTGTGAACCTCTCGTCTTTGACGCAACAAGCAATCTGTATTCATAAAATTAAAATTTTGTCAAATAACTTATTATTTTCCTTGGCGTACCAAGTTGTAGTGCACTAAGAAAAGAGTAAGGTTGTAGGGACTGAATGTCGGTACCTAACCAGTATACGCTGTTCATAGGGACCAGCAATGTTTGGGATGATTTTAACATGTAAATATTTTGAACTGAGCTTTATAATGAATGATTTAGCTGCTGGTACTGAATTTTGGTAACCGCTTCCTAAATAATCTATTTTGGAACCAACTGTTTTGTGTCCGCTTATTTGCTCAGTGTATCTGACAGTCAGTATCTATTTCGAGCCAAGAGATAGTGTGTTGTTTTCCATAAGTTGCGCTATCTATTTAAAAAATGTTATATCACAATTTTTTTTAAAGATAAAAGTACTTATACTGAAAGAACTAGGACATTGGGAAAAAATTCGTGAAGGGGTAAAAATATTATTTGTTTCGGCACCAACAGACTTGTTGAAAATCTTGTTCTTTCTGAATGTCGGGGCGAATGTGTATCTTAACCAGTTTTTCTTCGAAGACTGTGCTCGTTAAAACAACCTGCTCCTCATTAGCGAAAACAAAGACAGAAAAGTATCCGCAGAATAACGTCGTTAGAACATTTACACGCGTAAACACTAATGTTTCAGGGCGCAGGAACCCTAAAGCCTAGCAGTATTTTAAGTCACGTGGTAATTGTTGGGGGTTTTTCTGCTTGGATAGGAAATCCCTTTGCACAAAATATTTTTAGTAATTTTTTTTTTTAAATACTGGGGTGGATTCAGTCATTAATCATTAGTGAATAAAGAACAGAACTAAATAAAATAAACCTTAAATATTTTTTAAAAGGGTCAACTTAACACAAAAAAATTACATGCTTTTAGCGCTATTTGATATTAACAGGAACAATTTCCCAAAAAATGTTCATGAACATAGAAAGCTGTAATCAGTTCGAAGATTTAAATAATACGTTTAGTAAGAAGCTAGAAAAGAAAGATAAAAGAAAGATTGGTCAAAATTAGAGAGAGAGAAAAAAAAGAGGGTATTTTTGACTTCACCTCTAGAGGAGGCAGGGCGTGACCCGGTGAATCTCCCTCGGCCCTTTTCAAAGCTTGCATTTTTTTTCCTCTGGTCCCGCCGTAAAGCAGGGCTGCCAATCACTCCGCCACAATACTGCCGCGCAGCACTGCAAGGATTCTGCCCGCAGAAGCGCAGCACCTGTAGGCCTTTGCCTCTAGAAGCAAAGTGCACACTCTGCTGCAAAAGTTTTTACCGCGGCGAGCTTCTCTCGGTATGATTTAAAAAATGATGTTTTCAAGAGTAAGACTGCAACCACACAGTTTTGTGCAGACAGTTAATATAATATAATTTTTCAAAAAAATGTTTTAAACTAAGAACACAACAAAGATCTGATATTTTGTAGTCATTCCTTAAAATATTTTTTTTTACCTTTCTGACATCATTGTAACTAAACTTGTAACAAACAAGTTCTTAACATTTATAATATTGTTACGAACAGGACCGCGATGCCAGGTTCGGAGCTGCCAGGCCACAGGCGTCATGTCGCCGTGTCACTGACGTAAGGCTTACCTCGCGTGCCTGGCCGGATTACAAGGGTCGTCGCTATCCCCTCCACCACCCCTCCAGCTCCCAGCGCATCGTCCTACCTCGGCACTGTTATCTATCGCTGAGCGACCTTGGGAATCCCGTGGGCGGCCGCGCGGAGTGGCGAGAATGGACGCAGCCGTTCTGGACTGTTCGGTCGTCGGGGTTTTGCCCGGGATGACATTGACTCGGCACGGTCGCTCTCGTTGGTTCGAGAAGGGCACTACAGATTCCGCGGGAGTTGGGCGATGGAGTCCCGCGACGGTGAGAGTGCCTAGAGTTCGGCGACGGGAGTTTGTGGCGGGAGTTCCGCGAGTAGTGCAGCGAGAGTTCCGCTAAGGTTAATTTGTTAAATAACTTATTTTCCTTGGTGTACCAAGTTGCAGTGCACTAAGAAAAGAGTAAGGTTGTAGGGACTGAATTTCGGTACCCAACCAGTATTACACTGTTCATAGGGGCCAGCTATTTTTGGGATGATTTTAACCACATGTAAGTATTTTGAACTGAGCTTTATAATGAATGATTTAGCTGCTGGTACTAAATTTCGTTAACCGCTTCCTAAATAATATATTTTGGAACCAACTGTTCTGTGTCCGCTTATTTGCTCAGTGTATCTAACAGTCAGTATCTATTTCGAGCCAAGAGATAATGTGTTGTTTTCCATAAGTGGCGCTATCTGTTTAAAAATGTTATATCACAATATTTTTAAAGAAAGATAAAAGTACTTATGCTGAAAGAACTAGGACATTGGGGAAAATGTCGTGTAGGGGTAACAATATTATTTGTTTCGGCACTAACAGACCTGTTGAAAATCTTGTTCCGGGTGGATTCCGGGCGAGCGCCGCGACAGTTCCGGGGTTCCGAGCGGATTCCGGGTGAAGGGAAGTGCGACATCGGTGAAGAGGGTGAGAGACAACCCCCCCCCCCTCCCTGAGAGTGGCGCGACGCGGATTTCATATGAATTGGGAGAGAGCGGTGATTGAGTGACGCGAGACTGTGTGTGTTAACAGGCGCGTGGTAAGGGACGAACCACTGTCGAGCCTAGCTCCAGTGAGGAGTGCAAATGCAGAACTTGACAGACTTTGAGTGACTTGAGGATAAACATTTTTAGATGCCAGTGATATGACATCGAATATTTTTAGGAACAATAATTTATTATTAATGTAAATGTTAGTAATCAATGAAACCTAATTGGAATATCTGTTACGAACCAATTTTACCCCACATTATAGGTCGTAACAATATATTTCACTATTGCTTTTTTTCTTCTAAGAAACTATATTTAACCCGTACAAAACATTAAAATGATGTAGTTAGCTATGTTAATTATTTGCGTAAATCTGCCTGGTTTTCTGCATGCAAAAAAAAATTTAATTTAATTTTCAAAATAGATATAATAAACTTGTGATAGCGTTCGAGAAAAAGCGAGATGTACATAAAGTTATTCTTTTGTGCAAATTTACTTCAAATAGGTTTCCACTGCCAACTGCCAAGGGATTCAAAGGAATAAAACATCCGCTCTGTGCTTTCTGAAATACTAAATGGATAGATGAATTAAAAAAAAAACCTTCAAGAAATCAACTTAGAAACTTTTCCAATTGCCAAACTTCTGTTCCTTGGACTCCAGACGTACCGCACTGAGTTAAAAAAATGAAAACACAACAGCTAGCAGAAAGAATAATATAAAAAAAGGATTCGAGAATAAAGTACAGACTAAAATAAAACCTATATGTAATTTGAATGAAAACATTTTTCTATATTTGAGACAAGACATAAAATAAGAGAGAAATAAGTTTGTGAATTAAGAGGGAACGCGCTTAAATAAAGGAAACCTACACGTTGTGTGCACTATTAATAACTGCAGTAAAGTTACGGACTTTTCAAAAAATAATTCGCTTCAAATAATCGAAAAGTTCTTCTTCGTTTCAGATAACTGAATACTCGTATAAAATTGAACATCCGAGTTATTTTTTTGTCGTTGTTGTAAACAGAGGAAACACACACACGTGGAAGAAATATAGAGCGTTCTTGCAGGTTGTCTTAACAACATTTTATGAATTTTTGCTGAAGTAAGTGAACATAGTGTCTGTAAATTCACGTAGATGACGGTAACATTTTTCCCGAGGTTCCTGGATGATTTCAAAACCGGCGTTATTTGTGAATTTGAGCTGAAAATATTTTTAACAGCGTGGGGCAGAGCCTTAAGTGCTTCCGGGGGACCTGCCGTAAGGCCGTGCAGTCGTTGTCCGGGGCTGCAGAGGAGACGGGAGGGGTTCTGAGTTGCGTCGCTTGGAAGTCCCCCCGCCCCGCCCCGTTATCGGCGGCCATTAGCCGTCGCTCCGCCACGTTCACACGCGCGAGGGGCTGAACTGAGTAACGCCCTTTGGGCCCCCGTTGGGCTGGCGAGGTGCGGCGGAGGGGGATTAAAATATAGAAATAAAAAGACCCGGCGGAACGCGCCCTCGGGCGGAGAACCCTGTTGAAATATTCATCGGCGTTTGTGAGGAGGAGAGGCGCGAAGCAAGGTTTTTCCAATATGGGGATTTTGACACCAGTTATCGATGGTTGAGCGCCAACACAGTTTTGGTAATTTTTTGACGTGACAACGTCTAATAAATCGATGAACGCCGGCTGGACGCACGAAAGAAGTGTCCCGTTACACACATTGTCCCGTTACGCCGTGTCCCGTTACGCTCATTGTACGCTTGCCCCGCATCTATCTCTCTTCCACTCGTTTGGAACAACCATCGGTTTTACTTTTTCGAGGCACATTAAACTTGAAACACTCCCATTTGTTTCCTACTTTTCCTATCATCGTCCTATCCTTAACAGAATAACACAGATTGGAAGAAGTTAAATAGCAAACATGTATAAAAGTTATAGTTAAGATAATCTCTTCGTTTAAGTAATTAACATATTTGAATTAATGAGTGCAAATAAAAGTAAATTCATCAATTAAATTGTAGATTTAATTTCACTCCTTCTTTGTATCCATACAAAATAGTGGTAATTCAATAAAAAATGATTCAATTTTACTCATAAAAGTATGGAATCATTTCATCAATGTTTTGTTATGACGTTGTCACGTTAAACTATCGTCCGTAAAACGACTTTACAGACAAATAATTTTTTTCTTCTTCTTAAGTATAAGATAGATGCGGCGCAAGCGTACAATGATCATAACGTGACACAGCGTAACGGGACAATGTGTGTAACGGGACATTTTTTCGTGCATGCAGCCGGCGTCCATCGATTTATTAGACGTTGTCACGTCAATAATGCTGAGCGTGATAAACAAATACGCAAATTGAGATTTCAACCACATTTAACTGACGAAGATCACAAGTAGTTTACGCACTTGCAGCTAGAAGTCGCTGCCGGAGCAGCTACAATTAAAAAGGCTTCCAGGCCATTAAATAAATACTTTTATTGATTTCCCGATGTAAAAACCGAAGAGCAAAGGAGTTAATAAATACATAACTACGAAGTTAATGGGGATCACAGGTTTTCGCGGTCATTGTCTGAAGTTATTTGACGTCGTCGAAGGTGAAGTTTTCTCCCACATTGCGGTGACATCGCAACCACCAGCTTCAGGATGGTACTCTCCTGCTGACTGCTACCCTGAAGATGGCGACTGAAATTCCACCCGAAACGCAAGAGTACCTTTCGACTTGGATGCGGCTAGAATTAACAAGCCAAGCTTCTGTCAGGAATAAATAACTGTTATACATCACGAAAGGTATGCATAAAAAAAGTAGTTAAGCCTCTCTCCCGATTCCCACGCTACTAATAAAACATCAGAGAGAGAGAGAGAGAGAGAGAGAGAGAAGTCATCCAACCCATATATTTACAGGGCAGTCGAATTGGTAGAGCAGAGCAGTTTTTTGGCGCTCTTTCATGATTGTGTTTACCCTGATAGTACACTTTTTTTGTAAATGAAACTGAAATTATTACGTAAAATTGCAGATATTTGTAATGAAAGCAACTATATCACCACAAAAAAAGGTTCGCATTACTACTGAGTTTGAATTATTTTCCGGAAATTTATGCTTTGTGTTGTACCAGTTCCTTCATTAGTTAAAGTTATTTGTTAACAATTCCTTGACTAGCTTCCCAGTATTAACTGAACAAATTAATTAGCATGATAAAAAATAAAGCCCAATTTTGGAATATTTTATTATCTTTCCCAAGGTAAAAAAACTATTATGATCGTATTAAACATCAATCAATATTTTTTTACAATCTTCGTATGCGTGACCATATATGTATTCAGTATTGTTTACAAAAATCGTATGTATATAATACACGCGAAAATAAGCATAGCAATGTGTAATAAAATTTACAGTAATTTTATAGTAGTATAAAAAATTATTTCTTGGCAACTGCTTTCCAAGGGATTTTTTTTTTTTGCAAAAGTATAAAAACAAAGGTTTTCTGTGAAGGACAAATAATTTATTTGAATCGTTACAAGCCATGTGATACGCTGACACGCGCATGGTTACTGTAATGTTAACAGTTTTAAGATTTTTTTTTTAATTTGTAAAGGTTCTGCAGATTATTGGATTCAGTAATGGTAAGGGAGCCCTAGAAAATTATTTACCCGCAGGCTGTTAGCTGTGTAGTTTCTCTCGATCCCCCTGTCTTGTACAGCATCCGTCTGGCGCGGATGAAGAAAGAGAAGGGTAAAAAATGAGAGATGCTGATAACTGCCGTCGCACGCGGGGGATAGAGATAGCTGCAGCTGCCCCGCGGCTGCAAAGAGGAGGCAGATGAAGGGGATCACAGGTCATGTCGCCGGTAATCCCCCCCGGAAGAGCGCCGCAGCATCGCTCCGCGCTAATTGCCTGCTCGCTGGCGGGCGAGATAAAGAGCGCGCGGAAAGAACGCGAGGATTACCAGAGCGACACTGCAGGGGCGGGGCTTCGGGGTCAGGGGTCGAGTCGGAGGGGGGAGGTGGGGGTGGGGGGGACGTAGGGTCGCGGCGCTGTCCGTAGTAGTAGTGCGGAGGGGAAGACCGGCGGTAGGACTACAAAGAGGCACTACAAATTCATATCTACTGCCGCGAGCTAGATATTAAGGCAGCTGGCAACACGGACATGCACTGACGACAAATTACCACCTCGGCACAGGCTACATAGAGGAGAGAAAAAAAATTGCTTCCGCGTTCTCAGAAGGC
The DNA here is from genome assembly GCF_032445375.1 of Bacillus rossius redtenbacheri. Lineage (NCBI taxonomy): Eukaryota > Metazoa > Arthropoda > Insecta > Phasmatodea > Bacillidae > Bacillus > Bacillus rossius. The sequence goes on along the minus strand of NW_026962011.1, from coordinate 45,738,494 downwards.
ATCCGACATGGTGAATCATACATGACACAATTTATCAATAATTTCTTCATGCCATGAAAAAATTTTAGGAGAGAAAACTTCGATAGCCTTATAAATCTCAGCTATATTAAGGCTCCCCTTAAACCCCTTCAGTAGATAAAACATGTGAAATATAAGTGTTAAATTCTCCTTCGTTTTTTTAGCCTCTGGGAAAACAATATGTATTTTTTTATCGCTTTAAATTACAAGCAGTCTGTACTACGCCTTGACGAAATCATTCTTACGCTAAACAAACAAGCTCTAAGTGTCTAATGATGACTGCTTAAAAATGTTAATTAATAAGAGCTCGTTTTATGTATCGACCTTGAAGTTTCACCGCCTTATTTTCATATGCAGTTTCAACATGTTTGTGGAAAACGGGTTTTTCGAGTCATTATATTCAAATCTATATTCAATTGTGGGGCGAAAGCCGCTCAAGTTAAATACTACCATGTTATTTGTAAAAGCAACTGAAGAAAGTCAAAGGCTCGCTTGGTAAGAACTTACAAGCAGGTATGAAATACTTGAGCATAATTTTGGGAGGTATGTTTTCGGGTGGAGACTTCAGAAATGGTACAGAAAGGGAGCAGAAACGAAGGTAGGGGTAACTATTTACAAGCTCAAAAGGGCGTTTGCGGGGTGGGGGGGGGGGGGAAATTCCGTCCGGATGAATGTCGTATTGGTGGGGATGAAATACGAGCCGGATTCGAGTTGCCGGAATCTCTCAAATTCGCGCGGAGGCGTGTTTATTCCTCGCTTTTCTCGGGGGCCGGAACCCTAACCGCCGCGGGTTATTCGCGAGAGAGTGTATCATGTTTGTAGTCCGCAAACACTGCACGGCAAGTTGGAGGCTCAAGGCAGCTTATCCCCGTGGGCTGGTAGGGGTTAGTGGGGGGCACGTGATGCAAACTACTACACCCTTCCACACACGCAGTTTCTCGTGAAAGTTTCTTCCGAAGACAACAGGCGAACGCACCAGCTTACAAAGTGTGCCGCTACCTCCTAGGTACGTCTTTCCGCGAGCGAGATTATACAATATTTATTTATATGACATATTATTACTTAGCATTGTAAGAGGCGATCTTACGTTGTTTTCCAAAGGCGTTATAAATATCACTGGTGTCCTCGAAGACCAACCATTACACAAAAATTGAATAAAACTAACTTTTAAATATAAATATTTGAACAAAAATAATAACTAATTGCATCAGTATTGCATAATGACTTAGTCGAAAAAAATTAATTTAATAAATTTTATTTTACATGAAGTGATATTACGTTATGTATATAGACTGACGTAGTTATTTAAAATTAATGTTTAATTCAGTACTTTTAAAAAAATATCAATATAATAATACTCAGTAAAAATACAAAATTTAAGTTGTTTTCCAACAATAACCATGTTATAATTATGAATATTAAAATAAATGAATTTTCATTCCTCCTAGTGGCTCATTAATTTTTTTAAACTCAATGTATCTTGTTTATTGACTCCTGTATTTAAACTTATTAAAATTCAATCATTCTGCAAAACATGTAAAAAAAAATCCCAGAACTGTGTAAAAATAAAATGTGTAACTGTTGTGTACTTAATTTCAAAATGACAGGTATTGAACTAAAAAGTGTTTATCTTCTCATTTTGTCAATAAAAAAAGGGAGCCAATATAAGAATGTGCATATTATTTCAAGCATGTGGTAATATTTTGTGGTTTTGCTTTTTATTATGAACTGAATAAAAATACTAAAATTTGCGGCATGTCAAATTTTTTTGTAATCATTCCACTATCTAATAAAAATAACAAATATATTTTACCGGAGTAGACATGTGCTATTAAAGCTATTGGATTTAATAGCTTGTTAGCTTTTGTCATGCTGCCCTACGTATGCATGTACGTGCTATTATAAACGTCATATATCTTTCGTGATGAATGAACCAGTCAGTACGACAACAGAAGCAAAAATTTTGTAGGGCGACGTAGCTGGCTACCTGACGTAAATCAGTTGGAAGTAATTTAGGTCCGAAATTGAACCACAACGGGGGAAGGATACAGCACTTTTGAAAATAGGAATATAGAGCTCAAAAGCTTTTCAAGCAATAATGCTTAGCAGGATATGTTACACATACTCGTAGGTAATGTTTATATCATTTTATTTAAATAAAAACTTGAAAAATCAAAACCTAGCAGATAAAGAGATATGTTTTACACAAATCAATGGTGTATATTTTGTTGAAATAAATAATACTAAAAAAAGTCATAATTGCAAAAAATATAATTATGTATACTCATTAAACACCCAATAGGAAACGACGTCTTGTTGTTAAGAGAAAGTAATAACGCTTTATTTTATTCTTCTCTACCCTTTTCTCGTCTTCCTTTTGTTTCCGCTCGAGTTAGGAGGAGGAAAGTTCAGAGACCCGAGAATTCTTTGTCTTACTCGACCTCTTTTCCCTGCAGAGGCCCAAGAACAAGGTGATTCGGACCAGACAATGCCGGCTTAACACTGGTTCTCTGCCAGCGAGGCTTTGTCTGGTGGGGGACTGAAGAAAATCCCCTTGCGGAGGAACAGTGACACAAGAACACGTTAGTAGACAGAGCTGAACCCAGAAGACGGATTTTTCTTGGAAAAAAAAAAAAGTTTTTTTTTTTTTCACAATTAAATAATCTTCTTTAAAAGCTATTTTATTTTAACCCACATTTATGTAACACAAAAAATTCAAGATTTTTAATATTTTTGGAAACGAAAATAATAAACTTTGATTTATTATAATTACAATTCTGCAGACTGTAAAACATTTTCCTTTAAAAAAAAATTGTTTGTCTGTGAAGTCGGTTTACGGACGATAGTTTAACGTGACAAAACATTGATGAAATGATGCATACTTTTATAAATAAAATTGAATCATTTTTATTGAATTATCATTATTTTGTATGGATACAAAGAAGAAGTGAAATGAAATCTACAATTTAATTGATAAATTTACTTTTATTTGCACTCATTAATTCAAATATTTTTAATACTTTAACGAACAGATTATTTTAACTATAACTTTTATACATGTCTGCTATTTAACTTCTTCCAATCTGTGTTATTCTTTTAAGGATAGGACGATGATACGAAAAGTAGGAAACGAATGGGAGTGTTTCAAGTTTAATGTGCCTCGAAAAAGTCAAGTCGATGGTTGTTCCAATCGAGTGGAAGAGAGATAGATGGGGCGCAAGGGTACAATGAGCGTAACGGGACAAATCGTAACGGGACAATGAGTCATCCTTTTTCGTGCGTGCAGCTGGCGTTCATCGATTTATTAGACGTCACGTCAATAAACATCCAATAAAACGTACTCTATAAATTTAATAATTACGTTACTTAGAACTAAAGGTTATGACTTGAACATCACCTACAAAAACGTTACAGTTGTTTTCTAAATGAGATTCTAAGTTTAATTTATTTGAATATGCAACCTGAAGTATATAATGAACGTATCTGTGAGATATTAAAACTCAAACTGGCATAGGGTGCTCTGATAAAATTCTGTTTAAGCATTTTGAAACAAATTAAATTAGAACCTTGATTATTCATAATTTATCAAATAAAGAATAGTAAATTTACTAAATTAAATTTATTTAACAAATATTTTATCGGTCAAATATGTTTTATATGGAATACAATAAAATATGCTATTTACTTCTTAACTGACGTTGATGAAATGTTTTGGCTTAAAATGTTGTTATTATATTTATTTAGTTTCTAATATCTATTTGGTCAAGTAATTTTTATCATATTAGCTACCGGTCTTATGACTCTTTTATTAATATCTAATTTCAACGTGCTAACAGTACCATAACGCACGATTGAAACACACGCTTAATGTAAGTCCCTAAATTCAATAAAGAGAGAAAAACTTAGAAACACACACTTTAGACATACCATTACTTAAAAAAAGTCACTACGTAGCTATCGCAAGCTAGAACGACATAACCTATAACTGGCATAACTTAGAACATTATATCTTTTTTGTTTCTAAGTAAGATGCGTGTTTATAAAGGCGTGGTTGCACATGACTCTGAATTACTTCAGTTAAACATGTTCAAATTTTGCATGCGGTTACACACAATTTGAATATTCAACTTTAAAAAGTTGCCAAAGTAGTCTCTTACTTAAGCCTTTATTTGGCTGTTGAGAGAGTATAAAGAGTCCCTTGCGAACAACGCCAGATGGAGAATGTTTCTGGCACAAGTTCGTGTGATATTTTACCAACTGCAACAAAAAAAGATCTGCAGGTAAATATTTTATTGTTTGAAATTGATGCTGACAGTAATTCTCTAACAGAGGCTCATTTTCTCAATTAAATCGGATCCACAACACATTCATTCGATGAGAATAGACAAGAGGACAAAAGACAACGCACTCTTTCGCGTTTGTAAACATGTTAAGTTGAACCTGTTCATCCGAAGTAGTTCGACATTCCGTGTAACCGCGCCCTAACATGTGTCATGTGTTTATAAGGTGTTTTTTCCCCTAGATTGTGTGTTTCTTAGATGTGTTTCTAAGAATTGTGTTTCTCAGATGTGGGTTTATGAGGTGGTTGTTTCTAAGTTACGTATTTCTAAGCTGTGTGTTTCTAAGATGTGTGTTTCAAAGTTGTGTGATTCTAAGTTTGTGATTCTAAGTTGTGTGTTTCTAAGTTGTGTGTTTCTAAGTTGTGTGTTTCTAAGTTGTGTGTTTCTAAGTTGTGTGTTTCTAAGATGTGTGTTTCTAAGATGTGTGTTTCTAAGATGTGTGTTTCTAAGATGTGTGTTTTAAGTTGTGGGATTATAAAGGGTTTGTTTCTAAGCTGTGTGTTTCTAATTTATGTGCTTCTACATAATGGCCTGCGACAGGCCGGTATTCCAGCGCAGACGGGCTTCTGCGCGGCGGAGCGAAGCAGTGCCGGATCGCCATCGACTTGCCGGTACCGCCCGCGCGTCGTAATGACTATTTATGGAGGGCCGGGCGCGGGGGCGTAAATTACAGGAAGGGACGGGCGGGCAGGAGGTCCTCGGCGACCCTGTTCGCGCGAGCTGAAGATAACCGGGGGGGCGTCATTAATTATACAGCAGCGCCCCCTACCACGCCCCCTGCTACCTTTTCAAGCCAGACCCGTCTGCGCGCCGCCGCCGCTGCGCTGGCGTGAAACTTTCCCCCGGCCGTCTCCGCGTCATTGCGGCGGGGGGAGGAAATTTGCCATCGTCTTACGCGAAAAGGACTCAAAAATACAGTATGTCTATAAAAGAATTTCTCAATTATAAAGTTCAATAGTATCAAGTGTAATAGTTGTAGAGTGTTGGTTCAATGACACAGGTAAAGAGTAACTAAAACAGTTTTATATAAGTTTGATATAAGTTTTATATAAGCGCATCATCTTAATTTATTTTATACATTTAATTCCATCTGGTTTATTTTATATTCCAAAAACAAAACTGCATGTAACCACTTTTTTTACCACTACCACCGGTGCCCACGGTACCTGATAGCGAACCATCATTCCCCCAACCCCTTCTGCCAAATCAAACACCGCGCCGGCGCCTTTCACCGCCCGTCGATGCGTCAACTTTGCATCCGACCGAACATACCTAGCAATTACATAGTTGCCACGTCGTACCTGGAACCACATTAACTTACTCTCTGAGGATCAACTATGATTAACTATAATCAGATCCATTATAGTATTGTTTTAAAAGCAAAAGAAAATTTCATTAAAAGTTGAAAAAAAAATTCAAGTACACTTTTATTTCATTAGAATTTATAAAATAAAAACAAAGCGTTCACATAACTCGTCTCTTACCATGATTGTCCAGGTTCGATTCCGGAAGGGGTCGTAAAATAATTTTTCCCAAACGGAAAACATGGCGGACGTTGCCATGTTTAGATGGGTTTCCTCCGGGTATTCCTCACCGCTTATTATCTCTTACGACCTCGATGCAAACGAGACGTAAGGCCTTACTTAATCCATTCTTTAATACATACTAAGTGCGAGTGCTATACTACTGAAAAGTTAACTAACTTGGCTAGAAATAACTGATAACCTTTTTGCACTAATACAGCGTTCATAAAGTGTTACGAAATCGCATTTGAAATGACATCCAAGGAAAAATAAAATTGTTTTAGCCTAATAAGATACATTCACTATTAAGTTGTACAATTATTTTACGTTTTTATTTAGCGATTCAGGTGCCATTTCCATCAGTATCTCATTAAAAGTTAAGGTCTCCCCTTTAAAAGAGGGATGGAAAAAAATTTTCTCGCTTATTTTCACTTTCCTAACTGTAAATATTCCATCCCGGATGTAAAGAAAGAAAGCTTTTGTTTTTTAGGGACAATGCGGGTTGCGTTTGTCTCCAAGATAAAGAGACAGGGTCACAAGCCTGCCTAATGCCTGCAGCGCACTTTCGTTAATGAATTACTCTCTCGAGGAGACTCTGTTGGCTCATTAGAGAAACTTTCATGTGCCATTAGCAGTGGAGTCGGCATTACTTCATCCCTGTAGCGTCACGTCGTTAGCTGAAGACGTCGCTCGTACGTACTGTCAAATAAATACCTTTCGACAGTGAGTGCTATAGTAACTATTAACAGATATTTTTATTTTAAAAGTCATCACTTCTGCTTTATTTGCAGTATAAAGTCTATTTATGTTCATTACACAGCTATTAATCATTCTCATTTGACATCAAGGATTTAGGCCTATCTTAAACATGTTGCAGAGAGATTAATGGTGAAGAAAAAATGATTTAGATGTATCGAAATCCAACTTTTAGACTCGAAAAATTCCAGCAATATTTAAGATTCTGTTTTTGTGTCCGTAACACCGAAAGTCAGAAATAAAATAAAATTTAACATCATTAAAAACTTTAATTGTAGTTTATTGATAAATAGTGCTAACTTTCAAATTAGAAATGTAAAATTCTCAGAAAACAACTGTTCTATTCGTAGATAGATAGTCCTAAGCATGAGCTTCGTAAGAAATTTTAAACTAATCGAAATATTTGTAGGAATACGATTAAAACTATTGTTTCAAAAACATGTATGAATGTCAATGATATAATTAATGCACTAACTCAAATGTAAATGCTATAATAATGAAAAAAATTTATTTTTATTTCTTGATGAGCGCAGTTCTTTGCACTTATAGGGCAGTAGAAAACAATTAATTTTCTTTTATTTTGATCAGTGGTATATTGTGTGTAGGATAAAGAATCAATGAATGCGATTTTCAATTAAAAAGAATTTAAGATTTTTTTTTGCTATGGTGTGAAATTTCTTGTATGCGTCCCTTACTGTGTCGTATGTTGCTGCTTTAGCGATGCCGTAGCCTGTGGTGTAGGCAACGCGCGACGCTCCGGAAGCGTATGGTATAGGCAACCCGCCAAGCACCCTTGGAAAAAATGTCATAGTTCGAGACCTGCAAAATTCGCGGATTCATTGACCTCTAGGATAGACTCCACAGTCCTTTAAATACTCACGGAAATGACACCTGTTCATTGGCTACTGACGCGTGAGACGTCTCAACTAGGCTGTCCGTAATTCGGCACTTTCTTGGTTTAGTGTTTCCCATTGGCTCACAGTTCCCCGGATAAAATGTGGGCCAATCGCAGAAGCGGTACGAAGGTATAGTTGTTTTGATGCTAGCCTATCGCGAAATGAATCCGCCAATTTTGCATGTCTCTAGTCATAGTGATGAAGAAAGTCTCCAATATCAACAGCGGATATGACGTCATTGGAAAACCACCATTGTCGCGAGCAATGAGTAGTTCGTAGTGGGATGTTCTAGGCTGTCTCGACTGCTGCTCAAGACGAGTACATAAGGGCGTGATTTCGACAGCCCGTCACAAACTAAGTTAATTTTGGTGATAGAGTACTGCAGGTGATAGGAAATATTCAGAAAGGATCACAGCAGGGGGAGTTGGAAATTATTCCAAGTCCGTTGCGGGCTTAAATTTTGTGGCCAGACAGCACAACTTGTGACTTTACATATACGGCATCACGTATGGTCTTTGAATACGTTCATTATCATCATCTGGCAAAATATATGTCAACACATTCATTGCACTGCACTCATTGAAATTTCTTCCGTTGAGTCTGTCACAAACTAAAATTAAGTGTACGTGTGAATTATGTGCTATCAAGTTTTTTTATCACTTCGAGGGACCGTAAAGAGACTGTTCAAAAAGGTGAAGACTTCTTACAAAAAGAAAAAAAAAATCAAAAAAACGAAGGAAAAGATAAATCACCCCGCGTGGGTTGACGTTTTCTTCCTTATCGGAGGCCTGGGTGATTTATAAGACACAGGGGTCGCCTTCAACACTGCTTCACTGATGAGTCCATCGATTCTACCAATTCCACGAGGACAGAATTGGTCTCAGAAAAAAAAAAGATTTGTGAAGAAAAATACTTTACTCAGATAGTAAGAAAATTCATTTCAATATAAATTTTATTAACTTGTTCAGTAGTGGGAAGAAATACTGAGTAAAACAAATTTATAGAATGATGAATTCAACAATAAGATTTACCAAACCAAGTAACGCATCAATTTATCTTTCTGTATTTGATTATCTCATTATGTATATCAATTTTATAATTTTATTTATAGAGGTACAGCAGTATATATAATTTATCTTTGGCCAACTTGGGGCCTCAAATTTCATTTAAACAACAAATATTATACATTCTTCAGAAAGACGGAAAAAAAATAATTTAAAAAAATATAAAAATTATAAATTGAGATCCACATGGACCTGTCATTTCATAGTATGAATTTAATAATTCAAAAATTTAGTTATTAGATCGAGAACGTTCATTTGACGGCTCACTGCAAGTCATATAATTTTAAAACTTCAGTATTTCTCGCATAAAAGTGTGATATACATTAATTAATTTTCTTTTTTTCCATGTATTTGTGTATTTGAACTCGTGGATGAAAAAGTGTTTAGGTACCGACGCACATTCAACAGTCGGTGCTAAAAGGAACGTCACGTGTATGCCTTAAAAATGGGTTGTCTGTAAAGTCAGTTTATGGACGATAGTTTAACGTGACAACGTCATAACAAAACATTGATGAAATGATTGCATACTTTTATTAATAAAATTTAATCATTTTTATTGAATTATCACTATTTTGTATCAATACAAAGAAGGGGTGAAATAAATCTACAATTTAATTGATAAATTTACTTTTATTTGCACTCATTAATTCAAATATGTTTTTACTTTAACGAAGATATTATTTTAACTATAACTTTTATACTTGTTTGCAATTTAATTTCTTCCAATCTGTGTTATTCTGTTAAGGATAGGACGATGATAGGAAAAGTAGGAAACGAATGGGAGTGTTTGAAGTTTAATGTGCCTCGAAAAAGTCAAATCGATGGTTGTTCCAATCGAGTGGAAGAGAGATAAATGCGGCGCAAGCGTACGATGAGCGTAACGGGACACAGCGTAACGGGACAACGTGCGTAACGAGAAACTTTTTTGTGCGTGCAGCTGGCGTTCATCGATTTATTAGGCGCTGTCACGTCAAAAAAATGTTGCTTTCCTCTGTCATTAATGTCCTCGGTTTGAGTGATCGATGACGCGTCACGCGACTGTGGCGAGGGTCCCGGGTTGAGTCCCAGCGGCCCGGTGCGGTTCAAGTTCATGAGAATGGAGCGGTTCGGAGCCCACTTAAACGTCGGACGTCCCGTCGGAAGAAGCTAGTTGGCACAGCCGCGAGTCGTCAAACCTAATCACAACCAATAAAATTATATTATTGCAATAAATAAGAGAAAATTACATTAATCAAGGTGCCTATTTAAACTACAAGCTTATTTATTTCGTAGCCTTAAAACTTAAAATGTGCTGTAGTCAATTCAAACTAAATAAATATGAAACTAAAAATTTGTTATAATTTATTTAGAAAAATATTTTGTCTAGTTATGAGATAAAGTGAAGAAAGAGTGTTATACATAAAATAAACGCGTTGAAAGTATGAGATACACATTTTTAAATTTCTGAGGCTCATACAAATTAAGGGTTCAATGTGTGAATGTGTTATGATATTAACTATTTAGCCTAAACAAATTTAATTTCTCTGATAGTAGTTTAAATAACATTAGGGAGCAACGAAAAAAAATTGAAACCGTGTTACCAAAGTAAAAAAAAATTGATAAAAGTCCTGTTTCCAGATAGGGAGAAGGACTGTTGTGGTTCGTTTTCAGCCCACAAAGTAATACATATTGTAACGATGTTGTTAGCCCCTAGACGTGACAACACCGGCAGACCTGCGAGGCGTATCTGGTTGCCTACCCCTCAAGCGTGCCTCATACACAGCGACAACAAGGCGCGGAAGAGGGGGAACCACGTGACTTAGTCACCTGACCTCACCACCCCCTCCACCCACCACAGGAGGCGGGGAAGTGACTCCGTGTTTCTGGAGGGTTCTCACGCCGAGTCGATACCAGCCGAGGGAGTGTACGAGCCCCAGGTTTGGCCTAGAGTTCTCAGTGCTTCGGAGAGATGAGGAGCAAGCTCTCGCCACCGACTACGTCACTCAACCCTTCCCCTTGTTTCCCTTCTCGAGAGGGGGGGGGGGAACTACACACCCACCAGCCCCTCCTCCGTCACACACTTCCCCTCCCTGGCAAGCGGGTATTGTTCCCGGGCTCTGCTGTCTGTTTGCTCGCCCCTCGAATCCGGCTGCAAATGTGCACTGTTCCGCGGAACTGTAACTGATCCAGCCGGCGTAGCGACTGCAACTCGAAACACGTGCACTCTCGAAGACATGATTTGGTGTTAAGGGGCATGAATTATATAAAAAAAAATTAAATATTATCTCTCGCTGATAGATTATTTAATGCTACGGCTTGAATAAAAACTATTATTATGCAATCTTCAAGCAACATAGTAGGGCCAGCATGTATTGTTGATAACACACACGTCAACTACGTCCTGACTTTCTGAAGTACTAGTACATGGAATGTGCTCGCCTTCCCTAGGCCTATTTGGTTTGATAACCTTACATCGTCCTGGAAACTTCCGAACACCACCTCTAGTTTTTGGTCCTGAGCGCGCACACAGAATTTTTTTGTCATAGAAAGTTTCTACTTTTTCTACTGATACACTCCTGCCAGGTTCAATAGGTAGTTTAAACTTTCTTGATCGTTGAACCTTATCCAGATCAGAAGAACGCACTTCTGATATGAATGATTTGAAACATTCACCTACATTGTCAGTTATCTGCAATGCTTCTTTAGCATATTGCGGCAATTTTTGGATAACCTTATCTTTATCTATGGGATGGATACCAGTTGTTAAAAACCCTTTTACTAGGTTACTTGATGCAGTTGATTCGCCCATATCTAGTGTAAACTTTAGAAGCTGACAAAAAAGTGATTTTGGAAGGGCAACACAACGTTTTCCTTCTCTGGTTTGTCTCCAATCATACAGGATTTTCCTCCAATTAGACTTTAGCGACGAAAAATATGCCACATCTAGAGGTTGGAGTAAATGAGTGGAATTGGGAATAAGCATGACGAAAGATATATTGTTTTCAGTACATAACTTTAAGGTTTTCAAAGTCAAGTGTGCTGACATGTTGTCTCCGATTAACACTTTCTTGCCTGGATGTTTCAAAGCAAAAGGAAGGAAGTGGTTCTCAAACCAATCGTCGAAGACATCCTGATCAATACACCCATGAAGTGTTACATTTAACCTAGTGCCTGGTGGAGCACCCTTCAGCCAGTCACTCCATTTCTGTTTCCTTTTCAGGATAACATAAGGAGGAAGAAATTCTCCTAAGGCATTTCCACAAAACTTTGTGGTAAAACAAGACTTTGTGCTATTCAAAATAAGTTCAGGGTGGCGCAACCCTCGTCGAAACAGAAGTTTTTTCTTACTAGGCACATCATGGAAACCTGTCTCGTCATAGTTATAAATGTTACAAGGTAGTACACCCTCAATTTCTTTTTCTAAATGCACAAATAAATGTTTTACCATGTCTTCACTGACTTCAGCCCGGGATCTTGAGATATTACTTGCGAACCTTTGACCTAACTCAGCTTTGTGACGCTTTAGAAACAGTCTACCCCAATCCACGCCTGGTAAATTGTTTTTAAACTGAGGCACTTTAGTGTTTGTTGAATCTAAGTAACCTTTTACGATAAAGCGCACATCACACATTTATAAAGGCATTCCAAATTCACTGCATGTTATAACATGGTTTACAAAACTCTGTTCTTCTATCTCGGTAAACGCCTGAGGCCTGCCTATTTCTTTTTCGTGGCATCGCTTTAACTTGTTGCGAATTGTGTTCCTTGGTATACCATACTCTCTTTCTGCTTGGCGATGACCAATTTTACCTGCTTTGATATCCTCTAATACCTGCTGTAGAACAGCATCAGTATATGATTTATATGGCCTGGTACCAGGTAACTTCTTTTTCCTCAGCTCAGACATTGTACAGTCTTCTGTAAACAAATAATACAGTACAATAAGTAGGCCTAATATTTTGAAATCACTGCCTTTACAGTTTCAATCACTTAGGCCTAAATTAGCATTCTTTGTACCGTAAATACAGTAACGTTTTTACAATATTTAAACATTAAAATAGGCTGTGAAAAGATTTTGGTTTGTATCAAAATATTAGGTTTACAATATAATATTTGGTCAATTACACAGTCACATAGGCCTACAAAACATCTCAGAAACACAAATTGTGTGTAACTTTGAGCCGGGGCAAAGTTGCCCTGAAATGTTCTGAATTGAAGGTAAGCATGCATTTGTATTATTAGTAATTTTTTCATTATTTGTTGTTCCACTTTATTTACTTACCATTAAAGTGTTAACTGTAAAACAGATGGTGCTTTTTAAGAGGTATCTCCTTGACCATCACCCTAAAAACACTGACAACTTTAAAACAACAGTCAAAATCAACTAAAAATCACAGTTGAATTCAAACATATCTTAATATAGATGAGAGGACTTGTCTGCACCACTGCCAACTTATCAGGAAAACTAAAATTTCAGAAATGTTTACAAAAAAAATTTCTCTCCACAGAATAAAGAGATATTGTTAACTGTCTTTTAAAACAAAAGAAGCTAGTGGAGCAAAGTTACACCCACTGGCACAAAGTTGCCCTACATGACTGTAATCAATGCAGCAAGGCGTTTACCTCGAGGTGATGAAAGAAGCGAGTGTATATTGGGTACTTAACAAAACCATTTTAGTAGTTGGACTGTGCAGTAAAGAATTCTTCTGGCACGCAAACTCGTAAATGTTCGCTCGGCCAATCAACATCAAGGATATTTTGCACCTGCGTAAGCACAAAATTATACCTGAACATTAAATCTGATTTGAAATATATTTTTCTCATCTAGTATTATCATTTGGATGCTCAAAATATATGCATGTTTCGAAATTCATGGTAATTATTTTTAATTGGTGACAGAAACAAATAGTCGAGCACAGATAACCGTATCGTTTATGCTGGGAACTCAACCCAGAGGCCGGTACATTCTGTGTTATGGAACTATGACAAACAAGACAGAAAGAGAGGGAGTAAACGGACACTCTCCTTGCACACCTGGCATTCCACTTGCGACCCGAATACCAGCCCCTTCTCCTGCAGAGATGTCTGTGCAGTCGCTGGTAGCTTCCCTTGCCTTGCCGTCCGCAAGCCCTCTTGCCCGTAAGCGCAATATAGACAAGAATGCACAGTGCGCAACAGTTATTGAAGGAATAGAAGGCTAATTTGTCAATGACAGAAAAATTTCCCCACATTTAAACTTGCTGGCAAGTATTTCTGCACAAAACATAAAATTTGTACGGCTTAAAGTTACGTATGAACCTGGAAAAAATGAGTAAGATATGTTTTCCTATATAACAACAAACCTTTTAAGTTCGGGATTTTACACATTTTTGTTGCAGTGAGTGAACAAACAGACTTTTCATTGATTAGTTAGCAACTTGAAGTCCTTGAGCATGAAGTCCTTATCTTGGTTCGCGCACGCTTCCTTCTCGTCGGAGATGAACAGCATAAATTACGAGTACTTTTAGATTAACGTATTGGCACAACGCTCTGGTCCACGTAAACGAATTTTGTACTTGACTTTGTTGTTTGGGGGTCAGGGGTCACATCGGCACGACTCAAATTTATGAAATTTACATCGGCATCTCTCCACGATGACAGAAACGGCGTCAAATCGATGATTTCACGCAAAGTCTAATAAAAAAGTAATTTTTTAAGGTGATGGGTTCTTACGTCATACTGTTATACACAGACGCTTTAAGGCAACGGGATATCCTAGAAAATAGTGGCCTTTCTGTTATTTACCGGTATACATTCAAAATGATCATACACTTCGTGGATTAAGTCTATTGCTACCTCATTCCCATGAATGAAGGTTTTTGACAATGTTGGCTGAAAACTCTGTTTTCGTTTAAGCTTGGATATCTACAGAACCTAGCACTTGCTGGAAGAAATAATCGTGTCTTCACTAATCTAAAAAAAAAAAAAAGATTTCCAAATTAACCATCCAACATCGTCTAAAGATACAGAACCATATCAAACGGGAGATATTTGTTCATGTACGTGGTAAATCCCTCGAATAATAAGTATTTTAAAAAACTGCAATTATTTATTTTATTGTGAATATAAAAGTTTGTAAAATGTCTTTCTAGAAAAGTATTGCTGTCTCAATTTTAATATTTGGCACAATTTTACGCTTCGTACGTTCCCTCCCCCGCTTGATGTTCGAGAAAGCCAATATGTACAGGTCGGCTGTGTGAACGAGATTTGCTTCGCGGGCGCAGCAGGAACGCGCATGCGCGTCACAGACTTCCGTCCGTGACGCGCGCGTACTTCATTGTATTTCCGTAGCTAACTAAAATTGTTCGCCCTCATCGCGTCCAAAGAATTAAAACAACTTAGGACGCCACTCTCTTAAAACCCCAGTTTCGCCAAGTTAAATATACTTCGGGTAGCGCCGTCGCGGGAGCGGTGAACAGACTCGGCGTGGGAGAATTATTCAACGGGCGAGGCACAGCCAACCACCGCGGCTAACTAGGCGGGAGGAATTTAATTACGACCCAACTTCCTCTCTGCAGACAGCTGCGCCCCGGAGTGTGGTGTGTGTGTGTGTGTGTGTGTGTGTGCAGGTATAACTTTAATGTATTCCCGGCAACCAGTAGTTCGGCCCTTCGGCCCCTCCCCGCAGCGAGGGCTGTCGTCCGCCGGCTCTCGGCGCGAAGGGTCGAGGGTTCGAGACCCGGGTTCGAGGCGTGGGCGAGAATTCGTGCTGATCTGAACCAAATATGGTAACATCGAACGATATATGCCGAACTGGTGTGCCGGCAGCAAGAAGACATTTATGAGTGTGACGTCATCGCTAAAAAAAAAAAAATAATCTTCCATGCTTCCTCCTCTTCTTCTTATTGCCCCCTCCCTGGTTGTCTGTACTGCCTTCCCTCCTTTTCCCCTACTTCAGTCTTCTCTCTGCGCATGCGCTCTAGCGGCGGTAGTCATTGCTATTGCTATTGCGACTGTACTCACGAGTTTTTTTTGGTGCTGTTAAGCTTAATTGTATGATCATGATGTGCAGAAAACCTTATTGTATTGCATAAATTGTTCAGTATATTGCATCTGCATGATTTAAAGGTCAGTCATTGCTCCAGCGACTGTATTCCAGAGTTTTTAGTGCAAGTACGCCTTAATTGTTCTTGGTCGTTATTTTCATAAACTTTGTACCCTTTATGTGCTTACTTGCGACTTATCGCTGTCAGTTTCATAGTTGCATGTTACTTGTTTTGAACAAATAAACTATTAATTGTGTAAATTCCTTGGAAAGTATTATTTTTTGTAAGAGTTCACATGTCCTTCATTAGGCACCTTGCTTTTTTTTTCAATGCTAATGTTCTATTGCAATTTTCTATTAAATTAATTGGTGAATACTTGTACTAATCCTCGAGGTTGGTACACTGGTAAGTTACGCGCGAGACAAGAGACGTCAGCGAACCTGGCGGCGTGGAGCGCGTAGCGACGTTTCCAAGTGCATGAGACTAGTGACAGTAGTGGCATCTAGCGGCATGAAATGTAAAAACAGCTTGAAAGCAATGCAATCAAGTGACTCGCGCTGCAGCCACTGCCAACTGGCCAGTTTCCCATATCGTCCTACATATTACAAAATTTGTCCGCTCTGATCTCAAGAGAGTCAACGTTAATTAAAGTCAATGTCAAACCGTTTATAACATTTATAACAATTTAAAACATCTTATGCCAGGCCAGCAATTGCATTTAATACACAAAGCAACAACAAACAGTAAACGAGTACAAAATAGTGCCTGCTTCAATATATATTATTACCAATTTAAAAAATATATAATAGAATTAAGAATGCCAAATTTGGTTTATTTTAGATTCTTTCCTTTGACTTCGGCTATGGGCCTGATTTTCAAAAAAGGAATTTTATTTAAATGCTGCCCCATCTTCTTAAAATTCAATAAACAGCTAAAACAATAAAGTTTACCTTTGTCTTTGTGAACTTCGGTTCGCGCCATCCGCCACAAATGGCAGCACTTTAGTTGTTAATTTTTTCCTTTCCTTGACTTCCGTAGCATTAATGAAATTTCTCCCACCGAATTCCGTGAACCGAGAGCTAAGATGTTACAAATCAACTAATTAACGTTTTTTATTAGACTTCGTGTGGCATCGTCGATTGGACGCCAATTTTCAAGAAAATACGACTACACAAAAAAATTGGTTGTCTGTAAAGTCGGTTTACAGACGATAGTTTAACATGACGTCATAACAAAACATTGATGAAATTATTGCATACTTTATGAATAAAATTGAATCAGTTAATTTTAATAATAAAATAATAAATACTTGAAATTATACTAGTAATCAGATTTTTAAAATGCAAGAATAATTAACATTTATTGCCGAAATTATTGTTGTAATAAGGAATGAAAACAACATTAACTTTTCAATTCACTTTATAAACAGTCGAGTGGAAGAGAGATAGATGCGTCGCAAGTGTAATATGAGCGTAACGGGACACAGCGTAAAGGAACAATGTGCGTAATGGGACACTTATTCGTGCGTGCAGCCGGCGTTCATCGATTTATTAGACGTTGTCACGTCAAAATATCACCGAGCTGGGGTAAGAGGTGTATTCCGTGAAGGAGAAAGCATATTTTTTCCACCGTTCGCGTTTATTTTTCTGTGCGAGTTGTGACATTTTTCCTTCGCCATAAACTCCAGATTGCTATTCTGTTTGTGCGCAGTCATAACTTCCTTTGAAGTGAGGATGGAAACACGTGGGTTCCCCGTGCCGGGCCGCGCTACTAGGTATTCACGATTTGAGTAGCGAGTCGTAAAAGTTTCATGAAAGGGGGGAGAGAGACTTGCATCGCACCTGGAAATTGCGACGGCGTTGCAGAAGGGTGACGCGGAGAATAAGTGAAGAAGGAAAATAATAAAAAAAAATCAAAAAAAGGCCACGGGAGTTCTTTATTTGCTCGGAAAACTCCGAAAGATGGGCGCCAAGATTAAACGAAAGGAAGGAAAGAAAGGAGCTGAGAATAACATTTGTTGGAAGAGCAAGCTAAAAGAAAAAAAAAAAAAGATTTGGTAAGTGACGTATCCTCAAAGGGAATTTGAATAGTATGAAAATAGTTTGGAAAGAATTTCAATTTGAAAAGTCATATAATTCTAAGAAAATATTTTGGGAAGTAAAACTAATGGAGACGTCATTTTACAGTTGATAGAAGCCGAGCTGTTTTCGAGGACTTCCAAAGTCTTTTAAGCACCCCGGTGGCGTAGTGAACCCATCATTTGCTTACCACAAAAGGTGATGGGGGTTCGATGCTCGGTGGGGTGAAACACAAAACTTTTCACATGTGTGAAAAGTGAGCTAGCTGGTTTTCTTGGAGTTCTCCCCTTCCCCAATCCATGTATTCCGTCGATGCTGAAGTCATGCGTTATTCTTTCTAGTGACTTAGATGTTTAACACATTTATCCAATCTTGCGCGCTAATTTCGCTGACAGCAAAGTGTGTTGATTTTGCGTTACAAGCATAATAATCAGTTTTAGGAGCTGAGGTGTTTAATGGTAAATTTGATGAGAAACTCCATGCAAAATATACCTAAACATTCTACGCAGGGATTTCTGTTTTCATTTGAAATAGCAGTCTCGATTGCTGTCAGGTGTACCCTGGACAGGTCGGCTACATGAGTTTCAAACCATGTTATTTTTTAGTTCATTTATTTAAAAAAATAAATATCAAACTGGACTGACGATAGTTGTTCATAGCAGTTTGAACTTAACTGAAAAAAGTTATCACCGCAAATTCTTAAATTGTTGTTAACATTTACATACTAGTGTTCAGAACTGTGACATTTATATAGAAAGCATTAGTTTAGTGTTGAAAGCTATAAAAGTAGGTGCTTCAATTACATTAAATTTTTGAAGCTTAATTTACCAAATATAGATTAAAAAAAACGTTTTTCTGCACTCATGTATTATTTTTTTCTATCTTAAAGATACATTTTTTTGGTAGCAATATATTAAGATCTAACGAAATAACAACCCGTTGATAAAGCGTTTACATGAGTAAATATATTCTACTTTATTAAATTAACCAAACATTATCCAAAATGATGTAGTTTCGCGTAAGTTTTAAAACGCTGCTGGTTTAAAAATGAGAATCCGTTTGAATGAAACATTTAAGTACCTAAACGTTTGAATCAGAAAACAGTATCTCGAAAAATAATCTGAAATAACAAAATGTTCCGTGTAAGCTGTGGGTAATATCATCGGCCCCGCGGGTAACTGTACATAAAACTGCGCTAACATCATCCTCTTTAAATTAATTAATCCGGGGTCCATCTTTTGTTCCACCCACGTGGCGTTAGTTTGAATTAAAGGCCGCGTGCCATATGGCTATGCGTATACTACAAAGAGATCACCCATGTGAAAATTGGCTTTTAGTGTCTTGTTAGTGCGTGTGTTCGGGTGTTTTTTTTTGTATTTGTTGGAAGCGCGACCATTGGGAGAATGTCGGCGCCCTTAATATTTGTAGTGTAACTGTATTCGCTCCCTTTGCGTGTGATCATCTTCGCTGCAGGACTTTGCATCGAGGCAGGACACCGTAACATGAGGAGTCTGTCATCCGCACCCCTGTTTCTTCTCAGACTTAACATACTTACAACTCCGCGATCTCTGTACAAACCTCCGGTACACAGAATAATTTTTCTGTACTTTAAGAAAAGATTCCTTTGGAAACAAGTTGCCAAAAACTGTTAGTAATACTACAAGAAATATATTGTAGGTAACTTTGTACAAAACATGGCTATGATTATTTTTGCACATATGAAATAAATTTTTCGAGATAACACTGGGCACTTCTTACAAAAATTGAAACATAATTTTTTTTTTTTTAATTTTATGTTTCAAGTCCTACTAATGAATAATAACCACGTAAACGCATGTACGTAACTTCACCTCGCATCGCTGATCGGCGAACGTGAATACTTGAGGCGTCAAACTCAGGCTCCAGAAGGGATAACGGCGATGTTAACCGGCAGCGCCGTATATTTCATCTCATAGTATTTAACACAATGCTCTCTCAATAAGCATCCCTGGTGGCTACAAGAGCCGGGGGGGGGGGGGGGGGTCCTCTGTCAGCCTCGTGGCTACGTCACGCCCAGAGAAGAGTCCTGCTCTACCTGCGAACAGACGACCCCCAGCAACCCCCCACCACTCCCACCACTCCCAACAAAGGCACAGACAACGGCAGGACGACACTATCACAAACCCTTCCAGCTTAATATTATATTACTTAATATTATATCACTTTCGTCGTTAACACTATAAAGGGCTAATGTTTGGAACTTGATTACACCAAGACTTGATGTAAGCTTTAAGCTTTTGGACATACGCCATTGCTAAGCACTTTTTCTGTACAAGAAACCTAAAAAAATACCCCAAAACACAAAAAAACCAAATTAAGAAAAAAATTGCTGTTGTCAACAGGATATAAACACCACATAACATTCCATAACAGGAATATGGTAAACAAGCAAAGAAAAACAAACAAAAATGGACTAAGAGAACGAACCCCCCTCCCCCCCCCACAAATGATGACAGCTCAAAAATATTGAACCCCAAAAAAAATTCAGCACAACAGTTGACACGAGACAAAAAAAACGAAAAGACGAAACAAACACAATAGTTTTCCAAAAAAAAAAGAGAACGAAAAAAAACAACTACAAATGATGACAGCACAAAAATATTGAACCCCCAAAAAAATGTGCTTAGCAATGGGCGTATGTCCAAAAGCTTACATCAAGTCATGCACTCCCATTGCACAAATCTTTCAAAGATAATTATTGATTACACCAGCCAAATGCGGGAAAAATTAAAGAAATTTGTTTGGATTGATGAAAAAACATTGGGGGGGGGGGGGGGGGGGGGTCGAGCCGAGATGAGTTCTTGCACCCGGGTGTAAACTACACACCAGTCATGTCCCTGATAATAACGACCTGTCGTGCGCGAGCGAGGTCCTGGCGTCATGGACGCATCTACCATACCACCCCCCCCCCTCCTCCCGCGGGGATGCGGTGTCTCCCTAGGGGAGGAATCGCGTGGCGGA
Source organism: Bacillus rossius redtenbacheri (assembly GCF_032445375.1). Lineage (NCBI taxonomy): Eukaryota > Metazoa > Arthropoda > Insecta > Phasmatodea > Bacillidae > Bacillus > Bacillus rossius. Next base: position 45,717,815 of record NW_026962011.1, on the reverse strand, counting down.
TAATGGCGGCGTCCCTGCCACGGAGATTACCCCGGCCGTGGCGGGTCAGGCGGGGGGTGGAGGGGGGCGGAGGTCATTAGCGAGTTGTGGTCGGGTCGCCGGTGTGTCCCTAGCGAGGAGGGGGGGGGGGGAGTTATAGTGGCCCATGGACCGCGGTTAAGTGCGCTCGGCATGCCTGATATCTAGAAAGGAAAACCGTATGCTCATGCCTGGGAAATTTTGCAGGGTTTATTCGCCCCATGCACCTACAGTATAATTTTGGCGATAATGTTATTGCACAATTTTAATTGAATAAATTTGACGAAACATTTGCATGTCTGATCAGGATTCTGGCGTTTTTGCATTACAGTTTAACCTGCAGTGTGATTTTTCACTTCCTGGCTCTTCGATCGTCTGTGAACTTGGTAAGCTTGTGCGTGGAAGGATAAGAAAGAGTTCTTGCCGTCAAACTAACTGGTTTTTGAAGGTTATTTTTTTTAGTAGTTGAAAGTTCGTATTAAAAGTAAGAAGACTTAGGTACAACTAACTTTACGAAGATTCCAGAAAATAATGTTACAGTTAAATTCAAGGTAAAAATGTTTAACGGTGAAATCATGTATTCTCCGATGATTTTCGGGAGGGTACAAATTATTCGTCCCGAAATTTCCTTGGGAGGGTTTCACTGTGAAATTTCTTATTATGAAGTATTACAATAAATCAATTCCGTAGAAGTTTCCAGTATTCATATCCCCCATTCAAAATTTTTTTTTAAAGATTAATGACAAGTTTTGCGAGTGGACACCTAGAAAAAATTCATAAAGGAGCGGTGGAAGTTGAATGTCCGGGAGGCAATGGCAGCGAAATGAAGGCGGTAAAGTAGCGGCCCGCCGAGCCTGGCGAAGAATTACTTCCTCGTCTGAGACGCCGATATTCCTCCCACTGCGCATGCGCAGTAACCCTCGGTTATTTACGAGCGTCCCTGGGAAAGGAAGCCAACGGCTCGTGGGAACGACGTGGCAATAACTTGTGGTCTGAAAGTACTCGGCAGTTTCGAATTCGATTAGAATGATTTTATATTATATTATTTATTTATATTCGATTATTTTTTATATTCGATTCTTTTTCGAAATCGATTAATCGATTTTTTTTACATGATTCTTCACCGATACATACCATAATAACGTACGGAAGTTTAGAATTATTAGCTCTCCGTATAATATAAATACAATATCATTGTGATCATTAATGTTTGACGTTAAGGTTACGTTGGTCTAGGGGCAACGTGTTTTTCGTGAAAAAAGAAACTCAACGTACATTAGCCCGCAATAAGTTATGCCCACGCTAGTTATTTTTTGCTTCCGATTGGCTAGATAAGCTATTTCCTTATTTGGCCAGGCCTATCAAGACGTGTTGGCTTCCGCACTGAACGGCTGCGATTTGTGTGCCAACAGTAGACATGTAACTAACTGAAAGAAACTTAAACAATAATGAAACACAGACTATGATACTACAGTATTTTAATGCTGGTCTCGAAATATTTTCGCCAAAATGTATGGTCAGCCAGCTTCCTGAAGAAGTAAGAAGTAAAAAGATTTAATTGTATTTTGAAAGAATTTTTTTCTTGGACTTCAATGAAGTGTGAAGTTTAATTTTAAAAATATTATCTGTTTGTTCGAATTCGAATAAAATTATATCCCATATTAATTATTTGATAATCGATCATAAATTCGATTCCAACGAAATACACGTAATTCGCAGTGAGGCTTTAAACCACCTCACAGGGTGGGCCTCAACTTAAACATTGGGTGTAGACCAGCTGTAATCTCACAAAAAATTGACCAACTAAACGCGCTGTCTACACTCACGCAAACAAGCAGAGTATAACAAACATTAGCGGAGAATATTATGAGAATAATTCGCGCAGCGTTAGGCCCTACAGGGTGTACGGACAACTTACAATGACTAATTCTTGGATTCCGACTGCGATACATTTATTTTCAAACAAAAAGCTTGACTAAATAAAAAGCAGTGGTTTTACACGCCTGATATTACACGTCTGAATACAAAATAATTTACAACAGCAACAGAAAAAAAAACAAAGATATTACAGTACGTTCAAAGATAGTCCAAGTCCGTGGGATGCACTATTACCAAGATTTTTTACGGAAATGCAAAGTATGAAAGACCTTTGATTGTTTATTGCAAGTTTACTTGTTGGGTGACATAGCGTAGGGATTTATCCACAGCGTTTCGCAGTTGAAAAGGTGCGCAGGTTACACGTAGTGACGTCACGAAGCGTGTACAGCTACCGGTGTTAAATGGGTTGAGCTCGTTATTAACAAAAAAATCTGAAGTGGAGAAATTTAATGATTTAAACAAAACTACCAGTCTTTAGCATTATGAGTTCTTTTAATTACGTTGTTCGTGAAAGCTAATCTTGCAGATAATAACTCCGCAAACGTTAAAGTCAATGTAGAAATATCACTAAATCATTTAAACGATCAAAGTTCGGGAACCGAATCTTTCAGAGGCGGCGCTCGATCAGCACAGACGAGTATATAAAAAAAGTTTTTAAAAAATCTTGGTGACTCGTAATATTGCATGGGAGTGCGTAAAAGACGAGTCGAGGGGTGGGCAAATGGCGACGACCTTACTTGAATGTCTCGTGGTTTGCAGTTGTCGAAAGGCCCCAGCTCAGGCCCCGTTTGGTGTGCTTGCAGCCGTCTGGGTCGGGTGCGCCTCGCACACGACTGCTTCAGCGGACCACACACGCTGTCCGGTAACTCACTCCCGTGCTACCGGACATTCACTCCCGTCGCGGATCGCGCCCAAGTCTTAACTGCCGCGCGTCGGCCCACACACTCGTCTCCGGTGTCAGTCATTCACTTCACAGCCGCCAGCAGCGCACTCGCGCTACGCGTCACACGACACTTGCTACCAACTCTTCCAAAAAAAGGTACTGACCATTGCCAACTGTCACTTGTGCTCACTCAGGTACTGCAACCCAGCCAAAGTCTCTAACGCGTGGTACGAGTGTAATAAATATTTGCCCCCACGTCTCTGTGCAAATTAACTACCCAAAAGAATATAACTAACATAAATAAGAATATATAAATAAATAAGAATATAAATAACATTAATAAAAAATAGCAGTTAAACTCACGTGAGGTGGGGCACACGCCTCAGCAGAAGCCTAGCAGTAACCGAGTTGACTCGCGGAAGTTTTGTGTTGCTCGCACGGAGCTGAGTACTACTGGCAGCCCCTCTTCGCGTGATGAATCGATTAAGTCGCTCACGCCGACTATCTCCCGTCACAAAGACGCGCGGCACGGTTGAAAACTGAGAGCATCGGTGGGCAATCGAAAATTCTGAGTGCCAAGGTAATGTGCGTACACTGTCAAAAATTACAGTAAAATGTCTGACATTTTTATTAACGAATAGCGCGCATAAAATAAACCAAAAGATTTATTCCCAGTTCTAAGTAACTGAGTTTTCTTAAAATCTTGTCCGCTGCAATATTGTAAGTTGCAACATACAATATTGCAGCGGATTTTGAACCACTTTAACCGACTCTCTGCTTGCAAGTTGAGTCATACTGGAAGTTGGACTGTTACCAGGGTAAATGGTCTGTTAAAATAGTCATGAGTTATGGATAGAACACAACATTGCTGAACTGTACTCTTGCAGGGGATTAATTCTTTTATGCATTGTTTCAATAAAACTTTTTTTTTCTGTGCAAAATCATACTCCAAAAAGACTTTATATTCAACCTGACTTTTCAAAAATTAAAATGGGACAGATAACGCTTGAAATGCATTGTTGTCAGTCTTGCAGCTGTAGTTATTCAATAAACTGCCTTCCAGTTACAAGATAATGCGATTGTGATGTGCCGTCACTTCCCCCGGTGTAGCTTTCAATACTTGAAGCTATAAGATTTAAGTTAGCTGTTACGCTGGAAAATTTTTTTTTGCATAGTTATCACGTACGATTAATGATACACTGTAGAAAAGTTTTGTATTTTTACAAGGATAGTCCCAGTAAACTCAGTTGACAACGATATCACTCGTAACATTTCAAAGCAGAGCTTGGAACCATTTGCAATTTTTACAAATCTCTGCACTGCAGTTTTACAAGTGATATCATTGGCAAATGAGTTTCCAAGGTTTTCCCTGTAAAAAGTACAAAATAAATTTTACACTCTCGGTAGAGCGGGGCGACTGAAATGCTGCCCCTTGTATGGGCAGCCCTTCAGGATTTTTCTGACAGTGGTTAGTTTGTAAAGTGACCTAACCTAACCTAACGTAAACTAACCACTGTCAGAAAAATCCTGAAGGGCTGCCCATCCAAGGGGCAAAAATTCAGACAACCTTTCAAAAACACTACGGTCAGAAAAATCATGATGGGCTGCCCTTCCAAGGGGCAAGTTTTCAGGATTATTTAAACACTTAAAGAAACATGTTTTCATAAATTGGATGGGCTGGCCTTCCAGTCGCTGTACAAACAAACCATTGCAGAAAAATCCTGAAGGGCTGCCCTTACAAGGGGCAACAATTGAGCTCCCACAGTAGATCTACGTTTATTTACCGGATTCATTTCACAACGAGATAGTCTCTACTTGTCCACACATAATCAAACATTTTTGTAGTTCTTACTGCTAGGTAAAACAAAGATAACATCCTTTGGCAGGTTACGCGTGCGTGGGTAACCACTCCTTTTCCGTGTTTATAACTGGATTAGATACGCCAAGGGGTTGTCAAGAGCACTGTCATCCAATCAACCACTAGAAGTAGCCGTATATGTCATTCAAGTCTACTTCTATACCCAATGATTCCATGAAATAATAGTTGCTCTGATAATAGGTTGTGATGGAATTATATTATCACGACGGACGCAACACGAAGGACGCGATGCGTCAACAAAATGTCGCGTTATTGTGAACATAAGAGTTTTAACCGCGCGAATAAAAGAAGTTATTATTCCACACGCACCAAGCATAGGACAGCCGTAAATAACAGGATTGTTTTATAAACAAATTTAAAGCCAATAGGCTATGATGATTTAAATTACTCTTTCATTCGAGAGAGATAGAGAGAGAAAAAGATACTGTGAGTTTTCACATTCCAAAATTTCACAGAATAATGCTAAAAATCTTAAAAGAAAACAAATAATACAAGTATTGCCAATTCGAAAGTCCAGCCACCTTAGGAAAATAAAATTTCGACACTCGTTTCATTACCTTAGCACAATAAAAGTAGAAAAATATTTCTAGTTGGAAAGTCAGTTGGATTCCACCATTTTTGTAGAACTTCATGTCACACATGAGTCGGAAATGATTCGCTACAAAACAGTTCCATTCTCATCGTGTCCACGTCGCACTATTGTGATTCTATCGATAGGAACAGTTTCATATTTGCGTGGTTTTTGGAGCAGGTAAAACATTTTTGGGGAAACTTCTAAACTCAACCGCAGTTTCACTGAACCTAAAATTATCGCAAGGTTGTGGCGGCTACACTCAGAAACAAGCCGCCTTAATTAGCATGCCGAGTTACGGAAGCTTGTTCCTCCTATCATTAGCGCCTCTGTTGAGTCAGAAACTAGGAGCGAAACACGATTAGTTTATTAACTGCTTCCGATACGTCCAGGGAGTGTTGAGTAATTTAATTAGAAACCCAATTAAGTATTCGATCGTAAGGGTAGTCTGAGGCGATAAGTTGGTTTATTAGCGTTAATTAATTTGAAAATTGTATTTTAGATTTTTTTGAAACTTTTTTAAAACATTTTATATGTTTAACATTGTTATAACTTGTGTACAGTTATAAATATTATTACTTAACAGTAAAATAAATACAGCTTCAAACTGCCTTACTTACTTAAATATTTATTTAAAGTATACATTGTAATTTGCCGAAAATTAAAATGTAAACAAACACAAAAATAAATAAAATAAAAATGACCCTTATAATAATCATCTCTGCACTTCCACGAATTGACAAAACGGGAACACAAGTTTGTTTACATTAATTTTAATTTATTTTTATACAAATATATACTCTTTGATAAATATACCTTAAATTTAGAATAATAAAAATACTTATTGTATACTGTGTTAAATAAACTTTAAATAGTAGCAAATTTTGAGGATAAATCTCTCTGATGGAGAAATATTACCAGTACCAACTTCCATTCTTAAATTTTTGCTAAAAAAAAATAAATGCTGTAATGTTTTTCTTTTCAATCTATTTTAAGTAGACTATAACATGAAAATTGTACCAATCGTATAATGTGTTTTTACATTTTGCATTAAGCTCCGTTAGTTATTGAAACATAAAAAATAAAAATTCAATTTACGATTAAATTTACATTATTCTAAAACAGAAAACAAAAAAAAATATATGAATTTGGGGAAAAAAGTTTAATGAATACAAAAATGATAAATATTTAAAGTTTAACCATTTATTTACTACAAAAAATAAAAAAAATGTTTTTACTTTAGTTGTAAAATACTGTAATTAATTCGGAAGATAATGTTTGAGAAGTACTCCTTTATTTTCTTGCGTTTAAAGAACTATATTTTTGACGTGACAACCTCTAATAAATCGATGAACGCCGGCTGCACGCACGAAAAAGTGTCCTGTTACACACATTGTCCCGTTTCGCTATGTCCCGTTACGCTCATTGTTCCGTTACGCGGTGTCCCGTTACGCTCATTGTACGCTTGCGCCTCATCTATCTCTCTTCCACTCGATTGGCCTATGCGTCCGAGGAGAAGAAAGACAGCGGCAGCACACAACTTACATCTACACGTGAACTGTTTCGTCGACTGTTTATAAAGTGAAGTGAAAAGTTAATGTGGTTTTCATGGCTTATTACAACGATTTCGGCAATAAAGGTTAATTATTCTTGATTCAATTTTATTCATAAATTTATGCAATCATTTCATCAATGTTTTCTTATGACGTTATCACGTAAAATTATCGTCTATAAACCGACTATACAGACTACCCCCCCTTTTTTTTCCTTTTTTTCTCTTCTGATTTTCACGTACCAATATGGCAGACATTTGTTTATATATGGATCAGCTTTTCTAGCCTGCTTTTCATCAACGATTGTAGTAAAGCTGTACGGAATGAAATTCGATCTACATATTGCAAGGTTAATATGTTTATGTATATATTCAAAGTCCGAAACTAATCTTGACATTTATCTCCAATTTAACCTCCGATACAGGCACAGTTGATACATTTTTTTTGTAACAAACTGCCTTCATATTGGTACGTGTAATACACTGAAATTACCCTCCCCTTTTAGCTTCATCGTTCTACCCTCGTCTATAATCGGACATTATGCTCCATCTGTACATTTCCCTCATCCCTGGACATCTATTGACACGGGTACGCGGCCATCACGCAAGTTACAAGTGAAACTTTACGCTGCAATAAAACACTTGTACGATAAAAACAAAATAAATATACAGTATTTCACTCGAACGAGAAAACTAAAAATAAATAAATAAATTACACAGTAACATATTAAGAAACACACTAACACACTATTATAAATATCTGTACAAATTTCCTCAACTGTTATTGAACTTTTAAAAAGTTTCCAGAGTAACGAAATATTGCAGCACTGCAACCATCGATCATACCACTCCTGAGCGTTTCATTTGACGTTACATTCTGAAATGTCATCTTACCCTACCGGCTTAGGCACACACATGGTGTGCAGATCTTCTGGAAAAACCACGCGAATTCAAAAAACTACTTAAGATATCCGCGCAGGGTCTGTTTACGAAAAGCATGAAATAATTCTCTGAGGGCCGATACGTGGTTTTGTTTAAGATTTGAAACTGTATTTTCAGAACAGGTAAAATTGTTCAAAGGCGTGTTTTTGGAGTAATGTTTAGTCATAAAAAAATCCCGGTAGAGATTTTTGAAAGAACTCAAATGGCTTGCATTACACGTTTATCTTCATTTCTCCGCCATATAGTGTTATGGTCACCTCTGAAATCCAGTAGTGGTCCCATACACGACGAGAAGACTGCGCGCCGGTTCAGAGGCGACACCGCGCTAGAAGCACCAGCGAGCGTCGCGCTTATCATCCCGCCTCACCGACACAGATACGCCCCTGACTAGGTGGGCCCCTTGGGAGATTTTTCTCTCTCAAGGTTAAAAAAAAAAAAAAGGTCGTGTGTTGTGTGACGTTGGTGTGCCAGCGGTTTGCGATGGCGAAAGGCCCGTAAATCACGAAATACTCCTGGCGCCTCGCTCGCATGCACTCACGGGCGAGGAAGCAAGTGGAGCAGACCACCAAAGTTTTGGGGAGGGGGAGAGAGAGAGATAGAGATAGATAGATGGAGAGGGAGAGATAGAGATAGATAGATGGAGAGGGAGAGATAGAGATAGATAGATGGAGAGGGAGAGATAGAGATAGATAGATGGAGAGGGAGAGATAGAGACCCATCGAAACTTTACCGCAGCCACCGAACGATATTTCTCCATCTCACCCCTCCCGTGCCGCAAACCGCCTCCCAGCCCCAGGCGCCTGGGGGAGAGCGAGGTAGGCATAATCCAGGCGCACCTGCTTGGCGGGCTTCCGTACCAGCCAGGGGCTCGTAAATATAATCCCGCGCGGACTTGCGTTACTACCAATACCTTCTGCGGCGTTCCGCGCTGCATCCGGGGCTGGTATACCTTTTTCCGGGAAATAACGAGAACATAATACTAAAGTCAGTATATTTTTAATAATTTCGTCTTTATCGCTCCTACACGGACAAATTAACTACGTGTACTCTCAGCCTATGCATTTACTCAGAACACAGTAATTTCGCCCAGTGTTAAGTGGAACTTTTAACATTTACATTAAAACCCACAATTTAATTCAGCAGGAGGCCTAATCGCTAACTAAATCTAACTTATCTTTTGTCATCGAAGCCGAAAGTTGAGGTTTAAATACTCCACAAATTACACTATATATTTTTTTAAAAAAGTCCCAAAGCTAGAAAACTTTTAAATTATTTGAATTACTTATGAACTTAATGTTTTTTTAATATTATTCGTTAAACCTGCGAGAATCTAAGCTACTTTTCTAACGCGGATTTGATAAGGCCTCTCGTTTGGTCTGAAGTCTGTTGCTATAGTGGCGATAAATTTGGTAAAACGTTATGGACATGCGTCGCTGAAGAGCAGTTTTCTATAGCAGAAAACAAAAAAAAGTGAGCAATGTAATTGTGCTTAGAATACAGAAAATAAGCCAGGATTAGCATTTTAGCAACTGTATAAATAAACATTATAACACAAAGTATATGTATGAAATTTTGTTTTAGCTCGGGCAGCATGACAGACTCCAAGGTAGACAACCGACCACGACACTCTCTACCGACCGCTGTTAATTGTTAAATCATCCTCCTGTCCCACACCCAAAAAAAAAATTATGTTGTCTGTAAAGTCGGTTTACGGACGATAGTTTAACGTGACAACGTTATAACAAAACATCGATGAAATGATGGCATACTTTTATGAATAAAATTGAATCATTTTTATTGAATTATCACTATTTGTATGGATACAAAGAAGGAGTGAAATTAAATCTACAATTTAATTGATAAATTTACTTTTATTTGCACTCATTAGTTCATATATGTTTATTACTTAAACGAAGAGATTATTTTAACTATAACCTTTATACATGTTTGCTATTTAACTTCTTCCATTCTGTGTTATTCTGTTACGGATAGGACGATGATAGGAAAAGTAGGAAACGAATGAGAGTGTTTCAAGTTTAATGTGCCTCGAAAAAGTCAAATCGATGGTTGTTCCGATCGAGTGGAAGAAAGATAGATGCGGCTCAAGCGTACAATGAGCGTGACGGGACACAGCGTAACGGGACAACGTGCGTAACGGGACACTTTTACGTGCTTGCAACCGGCGTTCATCGATTTATTAGACGTTGTCACGTCAAAAAAATAACACGGGAAAAATGTCCTGACGGGAATATTTGCAACAGTTTACCAAAGAGCATGGGTTACAATACAGACAACCAACCGCGCCTTATTCGTGCTACCAAACCCGTCGCTGTGACGCTGGTTCAAACAACGGCGCGCTATGTTGCCACACTTCCCCCGTGAAGCGAGTCGCTTGCGAGAAACTGGCCTCGAAGCCAAATGAAACCTCATGGTAGCGAAACTATCCTGGAATACGTTTTGTAAACTTTGATGGCCATAACAAGAAATGATCGCAACTTGGAAATTACTTCAGGAAATAAGTATAGTAAACACCTTTTTAATTCGTGCGATGGTGCTGCTATCACTAGTATTTTTGCCTAAAAATTGTATCGATGGTTGCCAAACGTCCTCTAGAATACGTTGCAACCAGTTTCTAGCATCGCGCAGGGCACCGTTATTTAAACGGCTGCAGATATGATCCTTTACTGGGATACGACAAGATTGTGCTTATTCACTACCTCACACTAACGTCTTGTAATACCGCCCTTAGTATCAGAAAAAACAATAAAAAATGAATAAAATAAATTTAAGAAATAAATTATCTCGCTCCAATTTTAAATAATTATTCTTTGTTCTATACACATTTTATTTATCATTCTCTGTAGCGTGTGTCCATAATTTCCTACCATGTTGTTCCTTGGAGTATTTTCTTGTGGATCCCTACTTTGTGCTAAAATCCTCTGTGACAAGTTGCCCAAGTTCCTGACCTAATATCCTCGGGAGAAAACTTTGCACGTTCTTCTACTTTCTTTCCTTTTTTTTTTAGCACAAACAGTTTCCGTCTCATCTCGGGCGCCTGGACGCGTCTCCTTCGACGCAAGGCGTCGCGATCGTTCGGACCGAACGAAAGCACCGCGCATAGTTTCCGCCGCGTCCCGAAAGGAAGGTGTTAATTGGTCGAAAGGGGCGGGAGCATTCCGTTAACGCCTGCCCCCCTTCCCCTCACGAGGAGGGGTTCGCGAGAAAGGGAAAACTTTTCTCAGGTTAGTCCCGTCCTGATTCTCCGATCATGCCTCCTTCCTTCGACCCAGAATCCAACACCGTGTGCAGGCTCCCCCATTCTCTCCCGGAGTCTCTCTCTCTCTCTCTCTCGCCAGTTATTCTTCCGCTCCCTCCTAGTTTCCTCGTTAATTCCTCGGGAACGGGGAGGTAAGGGGCGACCGCTCCCAACCCCCTGCCCCCGCCTGCTCATTGGTCGTCCCGCCGTCGCCCCAGTCTTGGATGGTTGCCGGTAATGGCAGGTGCGCCGGCGCTTTGCTGGAGCCCCTTCGACGATGAACAGCGGTGGAGGCCACGAAAACACCCCCCCCACTCCCCTCTCTCACCCCCTTGGCACTACATCTTCTGCGCTGAGAGAAAACCTTTCGTGCCTCGACGATGCGTGGAAACATTGGGCGTAAACAACTAAATTTCCTTTTATAATATTGACCATGAAAGTATATACTGTCAATTGTATAAACTTTCTTGCAAAATATACAAAAAAACAAAGCTTAGTTTAAAAAATGGTTATCTCTGATTTTCTAAATATTTACCTCATTGTGATGGCAATTAACTATTAACTATTAACACCCGAAGTCTTCATATTAGTCATAACTGGAAGCAAAAAAACTATTATTAAAATCACCAAAGATTTGCTTGACCAATTGATATGTTTTCTTAAACGCAATTGTATAATTTTTAAGGTGAAGATACATATTCAAAACAATTAATTTTAATAAGAAAAGCTGGGGGGGGGGGGGGCCCTTGATATCAGCTGTCATAAATTTTCTACCACTAGTGTATATTCTCTAAATACAGAGTCATTATGAAAATGAAAGAAGATATATATATATATATATATATATATATATATATATATATATGTATCCGCTATAGTGATGACCGTCAAGTTACCCCAAGGACGTAATTAAAAAAAAACAACGTCCGATTGAAGCAAACTAAGAATTGTTATAAACTAGACATGATCGCCTATTAAAGACAATAATTTATTTAATTGAGAGTGAAATAAAGAGCAGTGAGTGGTTCTGTGAGCACGTGCTAGCCACTGCACGAAAATAGTCGGAGCAATTGAAATTAAAACATTTATCAAGCTATTGTATTGTGCAGTAATATAAATGCGGAATTAACATTGATATTAATGATTGAAAATACAGTTACGAACATTTATAGTATTATTGTGCCAAAAATTAATCCTGTTAGTTATCAAGCTTATATCTGGTTGTGATAAATTTTTTTAATACTAGGTATCGTAAAGCTCATGGAAATGTTTGTCAAACAGATATCGATTCGCAGTTGTATATATTCTTGTCTATTCGCAATTACAAAAAGATAGTAATTATATTTATTGGCATATCTCAAACAGCATAGAAAGTATTTTGTTTAATTATCTCAAATATATACATTTATTGTGTCTTTTTCTCCTTCTTATACTACCACTTCAGAATAATCGTCTTTATTGCTGTTTCGAATTGAGTATCACGCAAATTTTGGACCTATACAAAGTCATTGATAGAAGTTTGTTTAATTGCTTGAAAATAACTCGCCATGAAAAATCGTAAAAATTCCATCATGATTTGAGAATTGTTAAACAAAGGTGTGAAAAAATCAGCAAAAAATAACTAGCATTAAACTTCGTTGTAACAAAAAGAAAAGAAAAAATGTTTTATGATCCAGATGGGATAAGGAAGGTAGATGGTCATTCTCATTTTTAATTAAATCATTAACACGACAATGCTTGCACACAACTACTCCATAACTTCTCACCTCTATGATTCTCTCTCTCTCTTTCTGCCGCAAACACAGTGCAACTTTGTTACATCGTACAGTTTTTTTTGTTTCTCGCCCCATTTAACGCACGGTCGGTCGTCTCGCGCACAGTCGAATCGGTCGGGCGGATGTTTTCCAGCTCAAGTTTCGTCTGGAGAAACTTTGGTGTTTTCCCCGGGCCACCCCGCGCCAATAACAACAACAGTTCGCCAGCCCGTCTCTCGCTGGCGAAGAGCTGCTTCGCTTCTTGCGAGCTCCGCGCAGGAGACACGAACCTGTCTCGTGTGGCGAAGTGGCAGGAAAGTTCGCACAAACCCCCCCCCCCCCCCTACTCCAGGCAATTGTCTCGCAAACAACTGGCGCACGAAGAAAGACAATTAAGGGAACTGCAAGTTGATAACCATCAGAATAATAATTGTGTAAAAGAAAGATGAGGTGAAGAAGTAGCTGTAACTCGTGCAAAGAGCGAGAATTTCCTTTTTCTAAATGAGAAAGATCCACGTATTCATAAACACGTATTTGAATAATTACCATTCTTCCGAAGAAAATAAAACGTAACACTTCCTAAATTACAGGGTTCGTTACATAAACAAATAAAGTTTGCATTAATGAGATTTGGTACTCTACGATAAAATTCACATTATTAAATAGAACTATAAAAGGCTTGAAAAAAATTCCTAGTATTGTAATAAATATATATTTGTAACCAAATATTAGTTCTTTATAGTTGTTTATAATTATTTGTAAGCAACTTTATTGCATTTGAGATATTTATAGTGCATTGAATTGTTATGCTGGAAATAATTAAGCATTATAACTACTTGCATTTTTAGGCGACTGCTGTCAAAATATTGAAGTGCCGGACTTTTCGCTATGCTTTGTTGAAGCCAAACGTTACCCAAAAAAATTTGGTTGTCTGTAAAGTCGGTTTACGGACGATAGTTTAACGTGACAACGTCATAACAAAACATTGATGAAATTATTGATCCAGAAGAAAATGAAATATCATATTCGGCCTGAGACTGAGCCGTAATAGGTTTTTGTAACCAAACCATTTAAGCATTACAAATATTATATTCTTTGAGAAAGAATTTTTTTTAAAATTTTTCTATCTTTTGTATGATAAAATCTACCTCTGCATACTTTTATGAATAAAATTGAATCAGTTTTATTGAATTATCACTATTTTGTATGGATACAATGAAGGAGTGAAATGAAATCTACAATTTAATTAATAAATTTACTTTTATTTGCATTCATTAATTCAAATATATTTATTACTTTTGAAGTGTCATGGGCGCCGTATTATTTAGCTGATTCAACATTTAATATTTAACACTAAATATTTCATTACGAAATATTATTTTATTTTTATTGGCACCGAATATGTGTATACTAGCAATTTTTTTAGTCTCTAAAGTATAATGAACGCTGCGCTATCTCGAAATTTATTATTAACTAAGGTTTAAAACATGCAATGCGTAGTTTAAGCCATCATTATTTCTTGTAATGACTATAAATATATTATAAAGTATTAAAGTATAGTTGTATTATTGACTCAATGTAGACTTTTGGACATACGCCATTGCTGAGCACATGTTTGTCTGTAGAAAAAAAAACTACAAAAAAAACCCACAAATGACAAGACCACAAATTAAGCAAAAAGTTACTGTTGTCAGGATTTAACACCACACAATACTCCACAACAGGAATATGGTCAACAAAGAAAAAAAAAGGATAAACAGAACGAAAAAACCCCCACAAATGATGACAGCACAAAAATATTGAACCAAAAAAAAAATCAGCACAAAAGTCAAAACGAGACAAAAACACAACGAAACGAAAAAGACGAAACAAACATAACAGTTTTCTAAAACAGAAACAAGTGACGTTTCGGGAACTGCTATCTGCTCCCGTCCTCAGGCAGAGACGCACATGGTACGAAAACACAGCAATGGCGTATGTCCTAAAGCCTACATATAGTCATGCACTCCCATTGCACAAATATTTCAAAGATAATAGTTGTATTATTATTACGTGCAATTTTTAGTACCTATACGTGGTGTACATTATGCCATGTTCACGACAGCAATACGTACGGTTGAATCACATGGGTCCGCCATCTTTTTGAGATTTCTGTGCCATCCGCCACAGATGGCATCATCGTGGTTACACATTTCCGTTCCACGCCAATTCCGTTCCATTCACGAAATTATTTCTACCAATTAGTGTGCTTACTAAAGGGAGTCACGAATTTATTTTCGTAGTTTAAACCCCTTTTTTTATCCACCCTTTGCATTGTTTCAGAAAAATTGAAAATGTTTTAGGTATCTAATATTTGTAGGAATTATGAACTTTGATTTGGTGATGCATTTCGAGAAGTATTACTTAAATTTATAAAGGAAACGAATAATCGATGACATTAAAATAATTTCATGACTATGACCTGAAGGGAGAGTGGGGGCAAATGGGCAACAAAAAAAAAAGAAGCTCGAAAGAAGTTCATACAACAATAAAAGAGATTTATATATATAATATGTAATATATATAATATAATTTTATTGAATCCGGCAAGCGGTAATAGCCACCTTGACTATATTCCTGTTACCTGCAAGCAGCCCACAGAGATAGTCGCACCGGAGTCCGCGGTTCGACTCCCGCGTCTGGCCACCGCCGAGACGACAATGGAGTTCGCGGCGTGTCCCGTGGTCTCGACCCAGCGCTGCTCAGCTCTGCGTCCACCGGGTCGAAGGGGGGTGACCGCGGTGTTTTAAAGGGGAGTCTTGCAAGAGGAGGAGGAGGAGTGCAGGGTTGCGGTCACCTTCACCGATGAGGAGAGGGGGGGGGGGGGCGTGACCCCCCAGGGGTCCTCGTTCGTGCCCCGGGCTGGCGGTCGTAAACCCCTCCCCCTGTCCCGCCCTGCCCCCCCCCCCCCCCCACACCCACCCACCAGATGGAGCGCTGTGGCAGACCAGCACACGCTATCTCTAGCCACGTCCCGTGTCTCGCCACGAGCTGGCTCGCTTCATGACGAGAAGCCTAAGATGTAGATCAAGTTCTGTCCCTGCCCGAACACGCCCGAATATTCACCTTCGGCCAACCTCGGGATTTGTTTTATTTTTGCGCAGGAAAAAAATGAATTCAAATATTGAAAGTGGTCGGTTAGGTAAGCTACATTAAAACACTTTAAAACACTATGGACGGTTAGTTAGGTTAGTATATAGCTACATTAAAATAAACAGAGAAATATAAATATATATATATATATATAAACCCGAGGTTGGCCGAAGGTGAATATTCGGGCGTGTTCGGGCAGGGACAGAACTTGATGTACATCTTAGGCTTCCCCTTCATAAAAGCCCCGGCAAAGCTGTTGCAGTGCGTGTGGCTCGTCACAGCCAGAATTAAGCTCTTGCAATATTAATTGTCATGTTGTTATTTCAAATTCTTTTATTTCTTTCGGCTTCGAATACATATGTAGCCTAACCATTTCTTGTGTCTTTACAGTATGAGGAACGTTGCGATATCTCTACATTTCAATGTTAACTAAGGTATCGAACTTTTAATGCGTAGTTTAAGCTGTCATTATTTCTTGTTATGACTATAAATTATGTTTTAAAGTATTAAAGGATAATTGCTAACTACAGAAAAACGACACGTTCACACTCTTCAATTATATATGAGAGGGAAAAAAAACTTTTGTTATTACCTGTAGTATGCAAGTTATTTTTTATTTAAATGTAATAATTATAAGTGGTCCATAAAATATATATATTATTTTAATAATAGACTTGTTGCCTATCTGCCAATACCGATTAATTTGTTTTAAAGTGGATGAGTGAACTTTTTTCCTATGCCTAGCAGAAATGTTTGCGAGATTAGCTGTGTATAAGCTGTATAAAATTCAAAGACACACGGGCTTGATCACTTATTGTTTTAGTTTTAGCTAGCAGCTGATGATAGTAGTTATTCTACGAACCAATGCCGTCACAAATGAGTTAATAACCGTTTAAAGTAAAATTAATTATAATAATTACAAACATGAAAGAAAATTTTAAAGTGCATCGTCGTTTGAAGAATTTTAGCGTGTTTAATATGTAGTTGGGTAGAAAGCGTAAGATGTTTACAAAGATAATTTTATATCGCACTTATTTGTAAGGCATTAATAAGGCGTTTTGTTTTGCCACTGTGCATTTTATTGTATTTCTTTAAGCGGGGAAACCATAACTTTGTGGAATATTCTCCAAAGTTTATTCTGAGATAACGCAGATAGTTGCTCCAAACACTTTATGCACTTAAGGATTCATGCTGGAAAACCTTTGCGAAAAGATTATTTTGCCAGCTTTGTTTCGAAAAAAAAATACTTCAAATGCAACTTTAAATGCACTTTATTCATATTAATCTCACAATATAGATTTTTGGCCACTTACTGAATGGCAGGCCTAGATTTTAATTAGTTGTGTGGCACAAAACACTTTTTCTGTTTGAATACGAGTTAAATTGTGGTTTGTAGGAAGGTTTTTTATGTATATTGTTTTTCCCATGCCCAATGCTGAAATGCCAAAAACCATTTTTATGTTAATTTCGTTCTGGGTTCCTCACGTAAAATCTGATGGCAGGTATGAAGAAGATAGTTTAGAGTTACCTGTTGTATTGTCCGCACACATCGATATCATCCTCGACACAGATTTAAACTAGGCGTTTCCACAGGCACGTGTTTATACTCGTGCATATTGATGTTTGTGTACAGAAAACATACCAAATTATTTAGTACGTGTTTGCTGAAATACTGTCGAAATTGTAATCCACTCCTAGCCATCAAAGCAAACCTGGTTTTTTGCTGTTTTTGTAATTTCGCAAGAAACCCTAAAATAAGCAGTTTAAATTTTTGGCATAGAAAAACTTCACGAATGCAAAATAAAAAAATAAAAAAGAAAACATAAACCCTTAGAGAACAACATATTTTTAATTTAAATTTTTTATCTTGTATTTTCGGAATTATTCCGTGATAACATTTGCAAAACTGCAATGGCATATGTCCAAAGAATTGTAAGAGATCGGAATCACCTTATGCATGAATAATTTAAAAAATTAAAGATAAGATTAGCCATTCTTTTACTGTCCCTCACTATGCGTATTTTACACATTTTCCAAGGTAATTAAAAATAATTTTACGATCCAAATCTATGAATTAGTGGAATGGGAAATTAAGGGAATTGAATTAGCTGCAATGAGATAAGAAAATTAACATAAAATCTGCAGTTTGATACTAGACGGACCAAAAATTCGAGTGTAACACTCACTGTGGATATACTTCAGCTACTGGGACCGCGGTGGCATTGGGTCAGCCTTCGTAGCGTAGTCAGCAACGCACCGTGTTACTATGCGGGGGATCGGGGTTTGAATCCCGGGTAAGACACGGATCTGATTTGTGATGTCCTACTCGTATCCTTGGCGCCTACCCATACAATAACAATTACAACTACAATTTCACAACGACGCGGGGTTCCATCAAAAAAGAACAAAATTAAGGGGGGGGGGGAGAGATTATTGGCACATTGGGTGACTGTCAAACCCAAATAGGCGATACGTATTCGATTCCTGGCGGGGTCGAACACCAGTTCTTTTTCGCTGTTGGATGTCACCGTGAGCATATGTTGTTCCGTTTTCCCCTCAACACCTTCAACTGATCAGGCCCATTAGCATATTATCACCTTTCATTATATCTATATCCCTCTACGTCGACGCTCTATGTCTATTATACCAGAAAAGGGTTAACGGTCATTAGGCGGGATTGTTTTTGCGCGTGACCTGCACGAAACCAACCGTCCAGGCCGCTTAGAATGTGGACCGGAACATAAATGAATCAAAACCGTGCGCGGAGTGGAATTTCAGGAACGTCCCTGAGAAAGGGAAATTGAATTCCGCATTTCCCTCCGTGCAGAAACCACGAGAAACGATTCCGCACGCCATTTCCAGGGTATAGTCTCACGGAGTAAAGGGAAGAACGAAACACGAAAACGATTTCGGAGAGTGAAAAAAAAAAATAACCCTCGCTTTTCACTCGCTTCAAGGGGAGGGGGGGGGGAGAGGAAAAAATTCAAAGAACGCTAATAAACAATTCAATCCCATTCCTTGAACCCATCTGTTGAAAACGGAGACTCTGCGACCGGATTAAACCAGAGGAATGTTTGCTTGCTCCTGGTGTTTTGGGAGCGTAGGAGATGGGCCTAACCTGCGACGTAACTGGGACTTGATGGACGAGCAACATAAATCCGGCAGCGAAACTGCATGAATCACACACACACGCGGCGAGCCGCCGTGTTCCTGGAGACATATATTTCCATAACTGATTTGTTTTGCGACCCCCCTCGATGGACGAATTACTGCCGGATTAGTCAGTTTGCGGCGAGGACGAATTGCTGTGGGAATACACGCGATACGGACATCGATGCATTCTCTGAGAGACAGTGTTTTTGTACCTTGCAAGGTAAGAATAATTATTGAACAGGTAAAAAAAATCACATTGTTTGTAAAACTGTAGGTACAGCGCGCGTAGGAAACAGTTTCATTGAGTTTATAATTAATCTTGGATAAGTAAAAGTCGCAGTTAAAATGAGAATTCACAGGTGTTAAAATAACTTTTAAATTATTAAAGATAAAAATGGAAATTGTTTTTTGTTGGGAATATCGGACTTGCGTGGTTTTGCGCAATTTGGTCTATTTCCGTTCTTAAGATGCGAGTTTATTTCTTTTTGCCACAAACTAAAATTACTTCCAAAATTTTTGAGTGGGTTATTAATTAGTTAGAACCATATATAATTCGTCTTGTTTTTTTCTTGAGCTCTTTGCTGATAAACCATGAGTTTCAATGTTCTAACTTCTGCTTTACTTTATATTGGTTTATGACTTATTTTAGTGTACGTATTTCCCCTCTCTTAAAAGTAAGATCAATAGTTATTTTAGCCTCTTTTATGTTTAGCATGATACTGTTTTTCATCTGCCTGCATTACGTTTGGCTGCCTAGTTTATGTCCATAGTCTCCAAATTACGTTTTTCATTGTAAGACATTTTTGGACTCGTAACTTAGGTCTGGCTTAATGTTGGCACAACATGTAGAGGACACGTATAAAGAAGTTGTGACAATCAGGACGAAATAATGATTCCGTGTTTCCGACATCAGTAAATTCTCGGTAGAAACTGGCATGTTATTAACTGTTGAGTTTTGAAAATATTTTTTATTCTATTCATTTCAGACTTTTTTTATTCAACCAAATATATTTGGCCGCATTTAAATATCTCTCCCGGGGCTAAAGGGTTGTGGCAATATCCCTGGGGTTAGTAACCCTCTTGGAAGAAACACCGGGTGTCACTTAGTGGTTTTAATCACGTGCCTTCAGACGTGTACTTTTCCTCAAGTCAAAAATAAAGCTTTCCCAAGGGAAGAGGGAAGTCTGCGAACTACTGACACTTTACTACGTCAATGTCGCTCCTGGCGAATGTCAGGTCTGGCTGTTGATTTGTGGTGGTGAGGAGTGAGAGGGGTCTGTCGTTTCCTCGACGTGCTCGCTTCTCCCCTGACGATAATGAGCCGTCTGTTCTCCCCAGACAAGCTGTTCAGTTTCAGGCGAAGCAAGAAGCGCGCGCTGGGAAGGAGAAGATAACTGGACTGAGGAATCGGTAAGGAAATGTGTTCGCTGGAGAGAGAGGGAGCGGCGTTATTTTCCAGCTGAGCGAGCAGCGACGTCCACCAAGTTTTCAGTCGGGCAAGACAGGGTGTCAGACAAACAGGGCGTCGGCGCTGTGCTTAGGCGCGCAGTCTTGTCTGTGTGCCGCGCGGGGAGTTTCAGAGTGTATCATGCACACGTCTTTCCAAAATAACTTCCCGAACTTCTGAGCCGCTTTTTTTTTTCTTGACTCCCAAAAGCGCCTGGGTAAAAAAAAAAAGGAATTTAAAAGGGAAGCTTGAATTTCAAAGACCGCAGCTACATATGAAAATATATCTCGGCCGTAAACAAATGTGCGAGGCATGTCTTTTGAATAACAAAATAAAAAATAAATAAATAAAAATAACTTTTCACATAATTTTTTTTAGCAAGGAATTCGTCCACTTTCTTCTGTTTCAAACTCGTATGGCATTTTTGAATGAAACAAGATGACGCAGATTTGTTTTTATTATCTTTGAAAGATTTATGCAATGGGAGTGCATGACTTGATGTAAGTTTTTGGACGTACGCCATTGCTTAGCAAGTCATGCACTCCCATTGCACAAATCTTTCTAAGATAATATCAATTCCCGGTATGGACCCGGTATGCATATTTCTCTGAGGAAGTTGGAAAATAAATTATTTGATCTATTAGCTTAGCAATGGCGTATGTCCAAAAACTTACATCAAGTTTCGTTTATATTGTTATTCCTGCCACGTGGGTGCACCAGCGAGCGGCGAACCACGGTGGCTGAACGGGTGTCAGTGGGAGGAAGGGAAAAGGGGGGGGGGGGGGGGGGTGGGATGGAGGAGTGACGTGCTCGTGGGTGTGACGTCAAGACCCGCCCCGACGGCGCAGTTTGCGCTGCCGCCACGAGGCCTGCGCGCGGCATACCTGCTGCCCTCTCGCGCCAGGAACGACGCCTCACATCGAGCTCGTAAAACAGCCACCGCCCCTCGGCGCACGCGGCTTGCCTGGTGTCGGACCAAGCCAGCCGCCAGCCGGGGCAAGCACAGGGTGGTGGCAGTAACGGAGAGGAAAAAATCTTCTCGGGCGGAAAGCGGTAAAAGGTTTATGTGTTCCTCGCGGCGAGTACAAGGGGCGGGCGAAGAAGGAAGGTGGACTCGATTTACTACCCCTTCCACCCCCCCCCCCCTCCCTTTTGCTACGCTGTTTCCTTTCCCGCACCGGCCCATTGGGTTTTATTGGACCCTGCGGTGCAGGATCGTTACAATTCTTAGAGCGGGTCACACTCCTGCGCTCATTTGTGAACATGTTTTGTGCCGCGAACGAGTCTTAACTGCTTTATTGCCACCCAGAAGGCGGGTGTTGCCGAACCATCGCAGGCGCGCTGATTAATAGTTATTTCCAACTGCCATGCAGGAATGGCTACGCTGAGAAAAGTCTGGCTATTATTGACGTGACAACGTTTGATAAATCGATGAACGCCGGCTGCACGCACGAAAAAGTGTCCCGTTACGCACATTGTTCCGTTACGCTGTGTCCCGTTACGCTCATTGTACGCTTGCGCCGCATCTATTTATCTTCCAGTCGACTGTTTATAAAGTGAATCGAAAAGTTTATGTGGTTTTCATTGCTTATTACAACAACAATTTCTGCAATAATGGTTAATTATTCTTGCATTTTAAAAATATGATTCCTTGTATAATTTCAAGTATTTCTTCTTTTATAACTAAAATTAAAATGATTCAATTTTATTAATAAAGTATGCAATTATTTCATCAATGTTTTGTTATGACGTCACGTTAAACTATCGTCCGTAAACCGACTTTACAGACAACCAATTTTTTTTTAAACTGTCGGACTGTGGACAAAGACACTAGTAAAGTATCTTAAACTTTTAACCACTGAATCGTTTTACCATTAAGGTAACTAGGCCAAGAAGCTAATTTACGTGCAGTCACTTATAATAAAAAAAATTCTCTCTTCGTTATCAAAGGTTTTTAAATTATGTCCGGTAATATTTAATCAAATGTAACACCCTAAAAAGCTCTTCTCTCTGAGTCTCCTGCTGTTAGTTATAGGTACAACTTCAACTCGAAACTTCGTGAGTAAGAAACATGTCTAACAACTTGCCAGCTGTTCCCTGAATACCATGTAGTTATCTGCCGATTTCCTCAAACTATTTGAATCAGTCGGAATGACAGTATATCATTCAAAATGTATCTTTCCACTTCCCGACAGCCTGTTAATTGATTACGGTGAGTTTGGAATACGCATAGGTTTATGACTGAGATAATAAAAAACGCTGGCACATTATTGTGCAAGGTGATTCAAGCCGATGCCTGGAATCAGCTGGAAGTTTCAGAAATGTTATTACTTTGTCGTAAGCGAGTAGAATTTTTTTTTCATATTCTTACTGTGTATGCTTTAACTATTGAGTATCATACTTTTTTTTTTTAATTTACCATACATTCCTAATGACGAGTCTTTGACACTTTAATACTCAGTATTTAGGTCAACCAAATAAAAAATTTTGACAAATACCCCGGTGGTAACTTAAAACTTTTTCGTTTTCCGCGTTCCGGCATTTGAAATTAACACTAATAGAACTCTTAAATTGCGATCCCAAAATAATTTTGAAACTTAAATTTGTTTCAAGCTAAAAGAGGAATTATATTTTTTGGACACTGATAAAAATTTAATGAAAAAATTAAAGTTTCAGAATATGCCGATTATGCATGCATCCGCAATACCTAACCGAATGTAGTATTTGTTTGCTTACACACACAAACAAAAACAAAACAAGGCATGCGCAGAAAACAGTTTCCCCCACCACACTTGATACCCGTCCTCTTTCATGCTCATGAAAAAGAACGGGGAAAGAGGAGAGGAAAATGGGGCATTTGGGCCAAAAGCTTATGTAACTGCCGAAAACACTCGCCTGACGCCACCAAAGTTCCGGACAAAGAGGTAGCTTAAATATGGTTCCGAAACGGTATTGTAAAGTATACTTCACCTTAATGTAAATTCACTTCCTGGTTACAAGTCCAATAAGATTGTAGTAAGGAACTTATTTACCTGAGTTTTATCACAAAAATGCAATTGACATAGTAAGTTTTCATCCTTATAATCATCTATAATTGTTTACCTAACCATTAGCTTTTAGAGAATTTCGGGGTAAAACTTTTTCTTCTTGGATATACGAGTAATTCATCATGAAACGATCGATGTTTTCGCCCCAGCTTTAATGAAAGTCACATGAAGGACACGATTGTGATTTATCGTCCCGAACATGAGATTGTCATAGCCCGCGCCTCCATAGAGATGCTGCAGAGATCTTCACGTTTGACGGCCTGTGATGGATGAATCTGTTTTCTGTCCCGTGACGCTCGTCAGGCCCACCTCCCTGATTGGTCCGCTCTGTCTCTCTCTCTGTCTCTCTCTCTCTCCCCCTCTCTGACGCACGTCTCACCTGCGTTGTTACCTCTCACGATAGTGGTTTGGATACCTGTCAGTCACTCCTAATGACTTTTCTATACACGAGACGAAGCCTGAGATATCTTACTTGTATCGCTCATTCTCATAATGACTTAAGTTCTTTGCTGTTTAAAACAACCTTTTTTTGACGTGACAACGTATAATAAATCGATGATCGCCGGCTGCACGCACGAAAAAGTGTACCGTTACGCACATTGTTCCGTTACGCTGTGTTCCGTTACGCTGTCAGCGAGTGTTGTAATAATAGGTTATGTTACAATTGACTAAAAAATTATGGTGATTCATATAATTGATGATAGATATTTGATTACAGTTTATTTATATGAAAACTTGTTCATAATTATATTTAAACTTTACAGCTAAACGCCAGTTTTTAAAATTAATTACAAGTCATCTACGCGTGAACTGTTTCGTCGACTGTTTATAAAGTGAAGTGAAAAGTTAATGTGGTTTTCATTGCTTATTACAACAACAATTTCGGCAATAAATGTTGATTATTCTTGAATTTTAAAAATCTGATTATTAGTATAATTTAAAGTATTTATTCTTTTATTATTAAAATAAAAATGATTAATTTTTATTTATAAAAGTATGCAATAATTTTATCAATGTTTTGTTATGACGTTGTCACGTTAAACTATCGTCCGTAAACCGACTTTACAGACAACCAATTTTTTTTTGTGTGCAGAATTTCAGGAGGCTCTACGAAAATACAACTTCAAAACCCGCGAATGTATATGCCATGGCTTTCGTATTCTTCAAGTTTGGAACCTAATTGTATAAAGTTAGCGCCCGAGTGAACGAGCAAGTTACATTTAAATTCAACCAATACTACGAGTAGCATTCTGATGAGAATCAACTCTAGGAAAGATATTTAAGTAACGGAATTACTTTCTATTCACAAGAAACATCTTACTACAATATGTTTTTTGCAATATATTTTCTCACTTACTTGCTGTACGTATCTCTGAATGTAGTTTATAATAACCAAACAACTTAAATTAAAAAGACTGTATTCAATATCAATGTTATCAAAATGTATATTTTTCTTCCATTACGTTAGGTTTTATTGTTAGCACTATCAATTTGGAAGTAAAACTTACGTGACGATGTTACTATGCAAACACTTATCCAACTGTGTCGATATTAGGGTGTAAAACGTAAAAAAAAAAATTGACACGTAGTTCACGCCGTAGATATTTCGAGAAAAAAAACTTCAGGATAAAATCATTTCAAGTCTTTCGTATTAATATGTAATTTAATTATCAATTTCTTTAACACAATGGTTACACAGAGTAATACGATGGTTACAGAATAGATAAATCACAAGTATATTGCGTAAAGCAAGGCTCTGGGGCAGCTAAAGCATAGCGCATTACTTTGCACAAGATTGACACGAGGGATAGCACGGTGACGTCAGAGGCAGAAAAAAAACTGCGCGACAAACTCGTACAGACATGATCTATCCTCTGTGGGCTCAATCATCGTTGACGCAATATTAGTCTTGAAGATATTAGCGATTAAAACCTTGACTGTATTTTGTCACACATCAAAGTTGGACCAACTATCACTGTAACAAGCGAACAGACGTTTTCACGTCGACAATTTGTTAGAAAAGGTTTCAAACCTTCAACTGCCACGCTTCAGTGAACACTACTAAACGCTGTTAGAAGATGATGTTTAATTGCTATCAATCTAAATCTCCGTTTTTTTTTATTTGCGAGTTAAATACAGAAAGTGCCAGTTAACTAACAACATTTAAGTGGCACTGAGGCATGCGACTTTTTATGATGCTGAACGTAAGACTGGTAGTTTTCTTCATTTCGATATGGCCTTTATTTAAAATGCATGGCACAAAGAACCCCTGAGACAGTATTTTACCAGGTTTCTTTAGACTTGACATCAGCCCAAGAAATTTGATGCAACAAAACGTTCCTTTGTGTAGTCTAAACTTTAAACCACATTCTTTTTTGGAAATAATTGTAGTATCCAAATTTTTTTTTTAAATAAAATAAAAACATTATTTATTACTTTATAGTAAACAAGTAATTATTATCGCTGGTTAAATGTTTTCTTTTTTATATTTTGTTTCATTTAGATATTAATATTTCTTCTAGGTCACAATAATATGAATTACCGCATGGACTTTTCTTGTTGGAATATTGTGTAACTTTATCATTATTAAAGTAATTTCCAGTATTTTAATAATAACGCAAGTTTGCTTTTACTGTAATATGCACTTCAAACAGAACATATACATTTTTGCAGCAACGTAATCTCCTCAATGGCTTATATTTGAATAAAAATTTTGGTTTGTCGCAACAAAACATGCGTTGCAGCAAGTGAAGAGGTTTCATGGTGCATAATGGGGTTATGTAACTGTTATGGGAAACAGGGTGAAGCATAGTGAACCGGAGGTGGAACCGAGTGTGGGTATGACCGCGCTATTGCGCGGAGATCAAAAGCACAGAGCGCCCCTCTGTTTGCTCCGTAACGAGGCTGCATTCAGCGAGGAGGAAACAACAAAGAGGAGCTGTCACGCATAAATGGAAATCCGCCCCTTTCCGAAACCGACGCGCACCGAACAAAGCAAGCGCACTGCGTATGACTTCCGGGCACATTTGTATCTGAGACTCCACAGCAATCTGGCCGGCTGGCTAAATTACTTCCTTTATTGCTGGCTATTTAGAGTTAAAGCAAATAAAAACTCATGAACATTATTTTTCGCAAATAGCCTCAAGGCATTAATATAACTTAGAACATTTCTACAGCTAGCCAACTGTTCGGAAGTGTGTAGTCTACAAATAATGCAACTCTTAAACAATACAGTACATTTTGGTTCATGTTAAAAATTCATTTAAGGAAATAAACTAAAAAAAAACACTGTGCCGTACGTATATTCAAATTTGAATACACGTGGGAGCAAATTGGTCTATTTTAAAAATAACGACAAATGCAACCATGATTTTAGTCATTATATATATATATATATATATATATATGTGTGTGTGTGTGTGTGTGTGTGTGTGTGTGTGTGTGTGTGTGTGTGAACAGGACAGAGTTAGTGGGTCATCATAAAATATTTAATATATTTTAATGTGTTATGGCTTGAATAACCGGAAAATATTTACACAAACCTAAGCATGATGGAAGACAGTTCATTTTGGGTTTTCAAAATTAAAGCAGAACTTTGGTTGTAAAAAAAATTAAGTCTTACTATCTCAACATATTTTACTGTTACCGTGTAACGTTGACTTACTTATAGCTTGCGACCAATTCAACACTATTTAAAAATTTGAAAACGTATTATAATTAACTTTTATTCATTCGCAACTCTTTGCTTCCTTTTTAAGAAATGTAAGTATGCGTATTCGATTAAATAAATCTTCCAGAAACAGTATCTATACTCGTACAATTGTAAAGTAATGTTTTAATGTGAAACAGTGCCCCGTGGTACAAACGTTTCACCCTTCTGTTACTTCCTGTTAACGCAAGTTATATCTTAGCTCACACATTGAACACTTATTATCTCTTATTTTAGAAAGATTTCTTTTAAAAAAACTTAAATTAATTAATATCAGTTCTGTAAAAAAAAATCTGCATGTGTTTGCCACTCCCTGAATGAAAACCAATTGAAATAATCATATTCTTAAGTATCAAATTATTTTAACATTTGATTTAAAGCTCAGGTGAACGTAAGAAAGGGATTTACGTTATGTGATGAAGCAACGTAACGCTTATAGCTATTGCGGTTTCAAAATTTCAGTGGGTTCCTAACCATTTCAACGCCGGTTCAAGCTCAAAAGTTTCTGTTATGGCTTCTGCCACCACCTCTCGCTTCACTGCCAGCTATTTGGAGCACGTGCCTAGGCAGGAAACGCCTTGTACTCCCCTAAAACTTTGGTCTGCACCGACATTAGGTTTACGCCCGAGTTTGCAACACGGGCTGCTTACGAGCTACCGTCAGCAGCTGCCGCCGAAATGACGAAGTTCACCACCGCACAAGCGCCACTACAACGGCTCACAAGCGTCGCGTTAGAAGTACAGGATGATGGCCGAAGACGCCATTATGGTTTTAAAAAAAAATGTTAACGACACATTTTCATATCGGATAAGTTTCCAAATTTTGGCTTGATTAAAGAATAGTTAAAAATTTAGTAGACATTTTTAAGTTACTCGTAATAGTGACTAGCTAATCCATATAAGTATTTATTCCTGTAAAGACATTGACTTTATTGCCCTCGCCGGGTTCGAACCGAGGATTCTTTAAAATATGTACTATTTTTATCAAAATTTTCATGAAATAATTATTTTTAATAAATTAAAAAAAAATCCTACTTTTTTTTCATGAAAATTGCGGATTTTAAATATGGCGGCCGTAACGAAAATTGCAATGTTAAATGATGTGGAATTCTATTCCAAGATGGCGAAAAAGCCTAGAATTCATTATGGTGGGCACAACGAAAAGTGCAACGATGTCTTAACTCAAATTGGTGGAATCCAATATGGCGGAAAAACAAAATGTCGTATCCAAATTGGCCACCGGGTTCAAGTTTAAAGGTCAAGGTCATCCAATATGGCCGCCGTGTCGTAACAATCCAATACGTTTCCTGCAAAACACAAACCACACCCTGCACCCTGTGCCCGGACATATAAATAAATGTATATACATATATATAGCTTCATTTAAGTCTTTTTTTATTTTTTAGAATGGCTAACTGTAATAAACTGCAATACACACTATATTACGGTCATTGGATATATTTATTTGATGGCAAATATTCAATATTTAACCGTGAAATATAGAATAAAAATGTTGATACCAATAATATGTATTTCTGTTCCTCTCTCGCCCTGTGAAGACAAATAATTTTGTAATTTGTAAAATCTATTTTATATAAAACGTGAAATTTTGCAGCAGTATTTATTACACCATATATATACAAATATATAGTATTTCTTCCCTATGTAGTAGCCAGCATAAGAAGTATTATCATCTCTAAGTGTTTTGTGGTTTCATGGATTATAATTCACCAATACAGGGAGTGCAGGTGTCTTACATCAGATGTGAAAACATCTAAGGTTATATACTGTGTGTCTATAGTTATCCTACGCAGCATTTATCACCAAATCCTGACATTAATGTTTTTGAGACGAGAATTAGTG
Organism: Bacillus rossius redtenbacheri; assembly: GCF_032445375.1. Lineage (NCBI taxonomy): Eukaryota > Metazoa > Arthropoda > Insecta > Phasmatodea > Bacillidae > Bacillus > Bacillus rossius. The sequence continues at coordinate 45,688,732 of NW_026962011.1, read as the reverse complement.
GATGCGGTATGGATAAAAACGTCACATGCTGAAAGGAAACGTGAACATAAACCGATAGTCAACAGGAATTTCTTAAAGGCATCGAACGTAGTACATGAATGTAGTACAAGTAGTTCTCTAGTGTCATGGCAAAGACTTCATAAGTTGCGAACAAATATGAACCAAACATTATTTTTCCATAGCATAGTTTGTATATATATATATATATATATATATATAAATTAGGGCAAGACTAAATGCTCAGCCTGTATCTTGCTCCCTCGAAAATCCTACAAGTTTACAATCTGCAGTGCGCTAAGGATTACGTCTCTCCATCCTTAGTGCGATAAAGAACGTCACCTGTGCACTGTAATTTAATTTTTTTTTTGTAAATGGAACAGAAATGCAGGTATATGTAGATTTGTACAATTACATGAAAACAACGGTACCACTTCTAAAAAGTGTTCGCAGTAGAATGCTGTGTTCGTATTCTTACCCTGGAATTTATTATTTGTGTTGTCCCAGTACCTCTAATAGTTAAGTTACTTGTAAACCGTTCCTGAGTAGCCCTCCAGTTTTAATGGTGTAAGTATTGCAACAATAAGTAATTTTTTTAATTAATTAAAATTGCTGTTATTTTGAAATGAGTAATAATTTTGTTAATTCATGTTTATTAATTTTTTTAATCAAAATTCTAATAAATTAAAATGGTTATGATTCTTAAAAACTTCAAAAAGAAAATTCCCGCACTGCGGTATCGTGTTATTAAATTGTATAAATGGTTTTGCTGAGTAATACTAAGTAATATTATAATTGTGGTTGAGAATAAAATTTAACGAAAACGATTTACTTTTTTAAACGTACCTATATAAATTGTAGTTAAAATTGTTTTCATGCCATGGTTTGGGGTTCTTAAAATCTTAATATAATTATTTTTATTGGTGTGAATATTTCAAAGTGAATAATATTTATTGTTAGTTAATTATTGTTGATTGATCAATAGTTATCGATATCTTGAGCAGTCATTTTGAAGTGAATAGTATTTTTTTTTAAATTCATAAGTTTGTTAATAGTCTTTCTTTTTCTTTTTTTTTCTCTCTCTCTCTGCCGTTTTACTCCTTACGATATACTTACGAGTCGAGGTTCGAATTGCCAAATTAGTTTCACTTCTATCACATGCATGCAACTGAGTTAAACGCGCACTTTATTATTAATTTTACTGATACGTAAGAATGGACCGAAACGCATTAAGACTTGCGACCTCCAGGTTAGCACCACAGCACCCTTAGAATAAGGAATGTGCTGCTCAGCGGATTTGATGCATAACAATTCAAAAAACGACATCCACCTACTTGTTTCTTTGCTAGGAACATAAAATAAAATAAAAGACACGAACTGGTTCCAAGAACCATCGAGGTTCAAAGTTTCCCGGGAGCTCGGGAGTCCGTCCCTCCGCTCCGTGGACGGATTACTTGATCTCCCGGACTTTTCGAGCGGAGGGGGGGTTTTTCCGCGAGGTTTTCCGGCGACATGTGGTCCTGGATATCGGGGTCTTTCCTCTCCATCTTTCTCTCTCCCTGTTCCCCTTCATACTCACTTCGTCTCCAGGCCGCAGTGTTCGACCTACTTCTGTTCTTTTACAAAAAAAAAACAAAAATCCTTTTGAAACCAGTTGCCAAGAAATAATTTGTAACACTACAAGAAAGATATTGTAACTTTGTACCACACGTGTCTGTGGTTATTTTTCCACGTATGAAATACGATTTTCGATATAATACTGAGTATTTTTTTTTACGAAATCGGTGCTTAATGTTATATTTATATTAATGTTTCATTCAAGCATATATATTTTAAATAATGGAATTCTGTTACAGGTTCAATCACTACAAATAATGCCACTATTTAAACTTCCTGTATTTAATTTAAGTTTGAAGTATCTCAGGTGGACGGTTCGGTAATATTTATGACGAAAATTGTGACACGGAAAGTAAATTATCCAAAGGTGAAAAATCCCTTACCCAGGCGGTAATGGATCACGTGACCTTTGGATCATTAGACAGAAGCTCTAAATACTGCGCCGGCAAGTTCGAATATGAATGATAGAAATGAAAAAAAAATCGTATAGTAGCTAATGAAATAAATTATGACACTGAAAAATGCCATCAAAGCTAATATAAATTACTTTTAACACAACAGCGAATTTTGCTAAATGTTCTTCTATCCAACTTGAACTTTCGTTTCCTCCACGGAAGTATAAGTTTGTATTGTTATTTTTGGGTCGTATGCGGTATGTACATAAATTATAACAGATTACAAAAACTGCGGGGAGTGTTATTTTTACATACATAAATTCGGATGCGACGTGTGTTGGGAGTCAAGATGTAGGTGTCACGGAGGGTATGTTGGGCTACTTCTACAAAGGCACCTGGGTGCAGGTGTGACATTACTCTTGCAACTGCTGGGAGACTGGAGCACCGTCCACCTTCCACTCCCAGACAGCGGGAGACGCGACGTTACAACACACAGCTTCGCCTGGCCGAATACACCCTTGGCTCGCCGGTGTTCTTCCGTCAGCAAGACATTGCCCACCACACGAGCAAGATGCGTTTTTTTATTAAATTAAATTTTTAAATATTTGTTTAAATGTTTTAAAATAAAGCTGTATTCTTTTTAATATCTCGGATGAGACTGTTAGCAAGAAAATATTGTTTAAGGTTCCAAGGGCGTCGCCAGGGGAGGGTAGGGGGGCAGTTGCCCCCCGCCCGGTAGAGCCCTAGAGATTCAAAAAAATGTAGCTAAATGCAAAACAATACATAGTTTTCCCACCACTTGCCCCCCCCCCCCCAGGACATCGGCTGGCCATCGGCTGGCGACGCCCTTGTAAGGTTCTACAAACTAGATAGACGGAAAAAAAATTCATATTATTTTGGACTTAAAATATACAGTTATTGTTTTAGATGTCTTCATACCTTTATATATATATATATATTTCAAAACCTCAGCACAGTTTTCTATAAAGCTGTAATACCTGTTCCTTTTAGCTGTCATTCACGGCTTTCTCGGGAAAAGTTTCGCTCGCGTGACATCATCTTGTCAGACCCCGAAAGGAAGCTGTCTGACGAACCGGGAGGCGAGGACTCGGGGATCTTCCAGCCCGATGTCGCGCCGGTGAAGAACGATCCCACCCTTCTTCCTGGCAACGTCAGGAGCGCTTCTCCCGAAGAAAAACCCAACCGAAACCGAATCTCCTCGCTAATGGACCGCGAGACTATCTTCTTCTTTCTCTCCCTCCTGTCTCCTCCAGAATTGACTCTTTTCTCTCCGTCTCTCTCTCTCTCTCTCGCCTTCTATCTCTCCTCCTGCTGTGTTGTCCCTTGCACATCCGCCAACCTTTGGAACCCGGCACTTGCGCGGTGTAGCACGTATAACAGGTAGTCGTCCACATTCAGGCGTGTCTGTACCTGTATTAAATTTGGTGACGCGTGACTTGCCTCAAACCTGAAAACTGTCAAATGACGACCAAATGATCCACGTATCATTCCCCCACACTTGTTCTGGCAAACAGTGTTTTGCAGACAGCTTGACGCATTGTGAACTAACATCATGCGTTGCTTTGAAAGTGACCGTTGGTATAACTGGGTACCACAGATGCCGTTTTTTTTTTTTTTTTTTAACTGTCGTATTTGAGACAAGTTTCATGACACAGGCTATATTTTATATGCTGTGTTAGTGATAGGTTTCGTTAGGGGCTGTTCTGGACTTTCCTGTCGAACTTCCCCTTTTCCATAAACCCTTTACTCTATTTCATTTCAGCGTTAATGGCAGGTGTGTAAGGGGCGTGGGGCTAGAAATATTTACTAGTCTTGGACTCCTGAGAAAGTGAACAAGTTGTTCTGCACGTTTTAGTGTCCATTATATCGATTTTTTTAATTTTTTAATTTTTTTGATGGAAAGTCAGATGAAATACGTTTATCTATTTTTTTGTTATATGAGAATATTTATATTTAGTTTTATATATAATGTGATTTCCATTATTTATTTATTTTTACGGTTTCGTACATCTTAATTGTTTCTTCCACAGACGTGTTATTTTTTTTATTTGTGCCAATATTTTTATCTAATATGTAGCCCATCGAACAATATTTTAATATAGCTTTTGTTCACCTTTACATATCTGGCCCTATCATTTACTGTCACCAGCTTATTACTTAGGGCTGATGGAACTACAAATATATATATATATATATTTCTTACCATTCTATATAAATAGTATAGTGTAGTGGCACAGTGAGCTCGTGTTCCAGAGGACTTGAGTTACAATCCCGGTTTGGCAAGAGAACTGATTAATGTTTCCATGATTTTCTGAAATCACTCTAGGCATATTCTGGGATAGTAAGCCTACTAATAACTTTCGACCACGACTGATTCCTTGTTAAGTTGTTTTCCTTGTTTCTTGTGTTGCGTGTGGTCGCATCTTATGACTTAACTGTAAACGAGATGTAAATGACTAAGTCTAGCTGTGGAAAACCGCACAAAGTTTAGTACACCCTTTGACTCTTTTGTGTTGTTTTTCTCTCGCTGTAGTTTATTTCTTGTGAGAGTATCAAACTAATATTAAAACACTACTTTCACGAATTTATATTACATAAACAAGTGAGGTTTTGTTTAATGCATGCGATCGTCAGATACATTGTTGAAAAAAAGTCCCTTTTGGCTCAGCCTACAGTTTCAAGTTTGTATTCTGGCACGCACTTGGAGAAGATTCTCAAATGAATAAATGGACGATCCTATGTTAATTTGGGGCTCCCCACCTCGCTTTAATTAGTTGGTAGCAGATGCAGTTTTCGACAAACATAAAAGGCTTTAATAATTTGCTTGTTTTACTAATAGTATTAAAGAATATTCATTTATTTGACTTTTATGGTAAAATGTTAAGCTAGGAACAATTTTAATTTTAAAAAATATTTTTTAAAATATAGATATTTTTTTTGCATTGACCAATGACCTTACTAATATATATTTGTATATATACTTTATCTATTATCTGTACAAATAACAAGGTATTATTATTAATTGTTTGATTTAATGTTTTGTGTTTCCATAAATTGATAATTCAACCAAAATTAGCCTTTGTAGTCGTATGTTTTAAATATTTCTCAATAAAAAATATCAAACTTTGAAAGAACATATTACATAATTATGTTTAAGGTATCTTTGGTAAGTTTTAAACACTTAAAAATCGCAAGTTTATATCAAGAAGCTGTTTATTTTACCACGACGAGGCAGAATATATTGATTCTATAATTTCTAAAAAAATAACCTGGAAAATACTTTTGATTCTACTAACAATTCAGTGCACTCAGCTATTACCCATCGCTTTGTTGAACTTCAGACACCGAGCAGTGACTTTATCTTATCTACCTTTGGTATTAAAGAGAACGCAGAAACGTGCCGACCGTCCCAACATGAATCACAAACAGTTTTGCTTGTTTATGCGGAGAGGGAAATTATCTGCGAGGGAGGTTAATTATGGTCCCTGTCGTTGGCGCGTTTCCATGACAACGTAACGGCACGGTGGATGGAAGGGAAGAAAATGCAGAGGGTGAAAGTAAATAAATTCTGGTTGAAACCTCGCACCACGACGACGGAGTGAAATGATGATGAATGTGCGCAAAGAGAGTCAATGCGGACGAAACCTAAAACTTACAAAATTATCAAAACATACGCACGTACACACATACGAATAGAGAAAAAACAAGACAAATTTAGTTTACAACTCACACACTTTATTGATCATCTATTTGCATAAGTTAATTTGTATAGCGAAAAATAGTTTATTTAATACAATTTTTTGGACATATGACATTGCAATTTTGCACTGTTTGTCATAAAAAATATTCAATAATTAAAAATAATAAAAATAAATAACCTTTAAAAAATCTCATTTAAGGAAACTTAAATAATGTTGTCACGAGAAAAGTTGAAATTCATGTCATACGCAGGCAGGCACTAAAATAAATAACTTTCTTATTTACTCATAAAAACATTATTCAAAGGTTTTTGCTAACCGCATGAAAAGGGGAATTATCAGTTTGTGAGTGAGGAAAATTATAAAATTTTAGAGCCATCAGTGCGTAACTATTAAAAGTTAGACGCGCTTTCTTGATATTAGAATAATGACATAAAGAATGGTTGGGAAAAAAAGGAAAAAAAAATTCTGGAAGGAATGAAAAATGAATTCTTGCAGGACAAGTAGAAATGTCAAAAACAGACGGTGCGGACATGTGAAGAGAACGGAAGATGTGACGTCAATGAAGTTGCGCGAGATTGGAGTTGAAGGCAAAGGGCTGAGGGGAAGGACAAAGAATCTCTTTCTGAAAGAAGTGAAGGAAAATGCGGGCGTGAATGAGTAAGATATTGGAATATGTAGACAAATAGACAGTGGAAATATAATGAGAAGGTGTAAATGGTTCATTTTCTACGTAATAACTAGAGGCTGCAAAATTCATAAACGAAGGTAAAAACCACTTCAAACATTGCTTATTTAGTTATTTTTATGTGCAAAGTAAGCACTTACACATCTATTTTTCAGATTAAGGAACACAATAAATACTAGGAAAATCATAACAAACATCTACAATCACGGTTAAACTTTAATTATAATAATGAAAATATTAAAACTCGATCATAAGGGACACTATAAAAATACTTAACTTAAATACGATTCTTATTTTAATTTGCTTTAAACTGCTTTAAAAACTGAACACTATTGCTGTTACAAATGTTTATATTTGTCCATATGGAAGATACTTCAGGACTATTTGAGTAATATAGTAAATTAAAATATCTATATTATTTGTAATGCTTGAACACAAACCACAAATTCGTTGTTAAAATACAGTTGAATTGTTCATGGGAACACTAAAGTTTATGTAATTTGAAGAAAAAAGAAATTATTCTCCTTTTTTGCGTGATAAATTAATTCAAAAATCGGTAAATGAAACACGGGTATAAGTATTTAAATTTAATTTTTTCAGACCATTGATAACAGATTCAGAAGTCGTCAAAGACGTTAATTTTAGACCATACTTGCTATTTATCGTACTAAGATGAAAACTATGATAACTATAAATGATAAATAAACGTTTGAAAATCGCCATCAAACACGACGAAAAAAAAATTTGTACTTCGTTCTTTAAGAAAATTATCGAATTCCGCTAAATTCTATTGTGTCCACAACTGTGCTGGTAATTATATTTTAAATCTGCTTGAGGAAATTTTAATTCGCCCACATTTTATAAAGCAAAGAAACATGAATAATTGTCAGTCCCGCGATATGAGAGAGAGAGAGCATCCCATAATGCAGGCTTTGTAGAATGGCAAATAACGAAAAGATTTGATAATAGAGCTTGCGCAGGGTTGGAAAAATTAAATCTCTTTGTGGGTAAAAAAAAAAAAAGATTAATTTTCAGACAGCTAGCCCGATGTTTTGTACAAGGAAAACTCAGGATGCATAACGTTAAAGCGTCTCTCCACGCGAAGCCAGACACGACACTGGTCAACGGCCTGATTTTCTCTCTTGGACTGCATTGTGGTTCGGTCCGATTTTGAGCGGATTTGCCACGAACACGCGGACAGTTCGCCCGGACGGTCTTGTCCGAGGTTCGACCCCGATTGTGTGTGAGCTCCTTGTGAGCTAGAAGCTGTGACACTGTTTGAATGGTTGCTTGGGAAGGGATGGGAGAGAGAGAGAGAGAGAGAGAGAGAGAGAGAGAGATATATATATTTCTGTGAACGCATATATGATCTGCGATGAGACAAGGAGCCTTGCGAATCACTTCTTTTTCCCGGAAGAAATACTAAAGCTTGTCCTCTCTTGTATCAGATCAGCGTATCTGCAGCAGAATTTGATGCGCGATCACGACAAAAAAGTTCAACGACAAGGCAGCTCGATCTGTAGTACATGTCTGTGTCATCCAAGCGTGCCTTCGGTTTAACACCCTCTAGTTTTGTGTCATTGTTTGAGAGCTAGCCCCAATATTGTTGCCTCGTCTCTCCAGCTGCAGTTGGCTGCCACCAGATATGTTTTTTTTTTCCCGTGCATCACGCATTAAGATGTAAGACGAGAAGATCTCGAAGTTGGTGGATGAAAGTTTTTTTTTGTCATCGGAGGAAGTCGTGGGGTCCGAGTTGAGATCAAATTCAAGCAGCTCTTGTACGTTTCAAAACACTATCGTTAGCTTGACACGCGGAACTGTTTCTGCATCTGAATGAACTGTGTGAACATGGTAAGTGAAGCAGGGAACTACTGGAGTGGATCTTCGGCCACGCAGCTCGCTTGGCGATAATACAAACTAGTGATCGGGGAACACCTCTTCAACACTGGCTGCATCAGTGTCACGTATGTTCCCTTTGATGTGACCGCTAAAGACTGACTCCTTGCGGGATCATGTCCGACCTGATCATTGTATATATTTTTTTTGATACGCGCGCCTGGCACGGAACTCTTTCATTCGCAGGCCAACCGTGATACAGATACTGTGATCTGATACAAGTGGGGACACGAATATAGGCTGCACTGTGTCACAGGGAGTCTGACGGCTCTCGTGAGAAACCTTAATACACAACCCTGTGAACTATGTACCAAAACTTATGAATCATAAAACAAAACATACTTCCGCTATTACTTCAGTTCTCATAAAGACGCTCCTGAGATTACTTGCTTTACAAGATGGAGATTAAATGTAAAGGTTTAATTATTATGGAAATTTAATCTAATACTGCTACTCTAATTCAGTTCTGAACAGGATTTTGTGATTTTAACGTATTTATACTTCTATACATCACTGTTTCTTAATATTTTGTTTTAAAATAAATGTAGGTAAGCCAAGTATACAAAATAAACATAGCAAAGTTATTGTCACCACATACAGAATTGATTTTATACCATAGACACATTTTTGCTACTATTATTAATAATTTATATTTTTAGAATTAATTTTGTTATTGCGATCATAATTTGGTCATCCCAGTTTTTTGCGGTTTTTACAGCTTTAAAAAAATCTGCATGTAGACCGTAAAATAATCTACCTAATTCTCCATAATTCTGCTTAAACGCCTTTTAATAATAATTTTTCTAGAAAACTGTTTACTGTGTATGTTCATGTTAATATTTGAGTTTTATTAAACATTCGCGTGATAATAAACAATCCCATATGGATTTGCATATGTAAAAATGTTAGTTTTTTTGGTTAATTACTTGATATCTGGATGACCGAACTTTGCTCGAAAGAGTCCAGTTTAATTACAATCATCTGTATCGAAAACACTAACAACATTTGTTACCAAGTGAACTTAAAATTAAAACAGTGTTCGAACCGAAATTATTTTAACTACTCGCACCAGAAATTGTTATTCGCTGGAAATACAGTTCGTGACTGCATTGCATTTTTCATTCCTCCATTGTACGTGAGCTATTAGTGGTTAAAATAAAACAAAGTGGATGTGAAATCCTCTAGCTTAAAATTAAAAAAAATACAATTATTTTGTTCATGAAGAAAATTATGTTCATGTATAGTTAATGATAAGTCGTAAATGATTCTGGTAGAATGATCATTTTAATAAAATTAAGAGATAGTTAGAAAAACCTTTTGCTTTAGCGATGTTATTTTTAAGTGTTTAAGGTTTTTAAATTAGTCGTACATAGTTTATGTATTTATGCACACATGTTTAGATTTACAGTGGAATTTGTCTATATGTATTTATTTTCATTGTTACTGGCGCATATATATAATTTTCAACAGTGTTTGCAAAAATAAAAGATATTTAAGAAAAATTGTGGTATTTATAATGTTTTATGTTGGAAAGAATGGCAAAGGTGTGGTCAATTTATATTTGGCTGTATTTCATTAAAGGTGATGCACTCTCATATCTATATAATGTAGCTTCTTTTTACAAGATATACAAATCTCAATTTTTTCTATTACAAATACGTATTTTTATAGGCCATTAAAACTTTATGTTAAAGTTATTTTTCTGCAGTTGTGACCAAACTAGATCGAATTCGTAAATTTAGAATATTTTTTCCGGTAGTAGTAATAGTACGCCTTTACAAATATATTTAAAACGTATTTATGCGAAGGTAACTCGTTTAACAGCACAGTAATCCAATGCAAAATTCGTGCGTGGAAGAAGTTTCATGTTGGTTGTCACTCGAGGGCATTATCTGTGAGTAATGTTCGCAGGCTTTCACGGCCATTGCGTCTGAAGTAGCTTGGCTCTTCTGGGTTGTAGCCGCGTCCTTGGGGAATAATTAATTCACCGAAGTTTCGGTGACGGCGACTGCATACGTCGACCGAAACGTCGGCGAATTATTCGCCAAGGACGCAGCTGCTACAAACCCAGAAGCCGAGCTACATACTTCATTATCTGTGAGCGACTGAAAACAACCGCTCAGGTTGTTTGCTCCCGCGGAGCTTGCTGTTTTGAACCGTGTAGCTCGCTGAGTGCGCAACATCTCTGCCGGAGAACAGCCTTGGGTTGCGCCAGAAGGTGTTGTTATCTTCGCCCTCGACGCCGCACGCCGCCGAGCGCGAATAAGGCGTCAGTGCGACGGCGGCGGCATGAAGACGTCTCTCTGGACCACAGTTTTGCGGGGCGCCCGCACCCAAGACGCCGCCAGCACCGAAGACGCCGCCTTGGCGCCTCTACCTGGCGGTCTTCCCGCGTACGTGAACGAACATCGCGTGCAACATCCTAGCTCGTGGAACATCGAATTCGATAAGATATTTTGTAAATCTATTTTTATCTAAAACTTTTGTATGAAACCATTTTTATTAGACGAACCATTGATGCAAAAGGGTGAAAAATGAGGGGTGGAATTAAAAAAATATATATCATAACTCGCTTAGTAGGCACACTATCAAATCCGTTCAAATTGTTTGTAAATCTTATAATTTTTATCTAAAACGTTTGTCTGAAACAACACTTGATAATACAGACCATTATTGCAAGGAGTTGATAAAACCTGGGGTTGCAATGAGAAAATAAATAAAACTTCCCTACCATGTTTACTATCGAATACATTCTTATTTTTGTTTGAATTTCTAAATATTGTCCAAAACTATTGTTAAAATTAATTTTTAATAAAGTTCGCAGGCTTTCTTGGCCATCGTCTGAAATAGCTTGGCTTCTGGGTTGTAGCCCCGACGTTTCGGGCCGAAATTACAGTCGCCATAATCAGGGTAGAGTTACCTACTAAGGTTATTACAAGTTCCACTGCCTTTAATACTCTCGCCTGAAAGTAATGTTTTCCGATTGGCTGCAGCTGTGGGCCAATCACAGCCTTCCTGTCTTCTAGTTGGCCTGTTGGTTTGGCCGATCGGAGCAGGACATGAACAAATTTCAAAAATAAAACAAAACAGACATTTACAATCGTATAAAATAAATATATTTGTTGAATTTCAAGTAATCGAAAATTCAGAAATCACAAATGGTTTTCAATCAGTAAAATAATTGTTTGTTACATATATATTTTTAAAAAAAAATATTTTATTTGACAAGACCCTTCCGAATTCATCGATTTTCATGAAGTTATATCTGTCTTAACTCCAGTAAATTCAGTATTGTTTGAAAAGAGTGGAATATAATTTTGACTTGATGTAAGCTTTTGGACATACGCCATTGCTTAGCACATGTATGTCTGTAGAAGAAAACTACATAAAAAAACACAGACATACATGTGCTAGCAATGGCGCATGTCCAAAAGCTTACATCAAGTCATGCACTCCCATTGCACAAATATTTCAAAGATAATATATAATTTTGAATTTTATTTCTGCACAGTGAATTTCATTGGGATGAATTCAGATGTCCATTACTGAAAAATTTCACGCCTTCGTTGATTCTTTGGTAAAATATGGTTCTTTAGTTAAATTCAGATGTCCATTACTGAAAATTTCATGCCTTCGTTGATTCTTTGGTAAAATATGGTTCTTTAGTTAAATTCAGATGTCCATTACTGAAAATTTCATGCCTTCGTTGATTCTTTGGTAAAATATGGTTCTTTAGTTAAATTCAGATGTCCATTACTGAAAATTTCATGCCTTCGTTGATTCTTTGGTAAAATATGGTTCTTTAGTTAAATTCAGATGTCCATTACTGAAAATTTCATGCCTTCGTTGATTCTTTGGTAAAATATGGTTCTTTAGTTAAATTCAGATGTCCATTACTGAAAATTTCATGCCTTCGTTGATTCTTTGGTAAAATATGGTTCTTTAGTTAAATTCAGATGTCCATTACTGAAAATTTCATGCCTTCGTTGATTTTTTGGTAAAATATGGTTCTTTAGTTAAATTCAGATGTCCATTACTGAAAATTTCATGCCTTCGTTGATTCTTTGGTAAAATATGGTTCTTTAGTTAAATTCAGATGTCCATTACTGAAAATTTCATGCCTTCGTTGATTCTTTGGTAAAATATGGTTCTTTAGTTAAATTCAGATAGTCCATTACTGAAAATTTCATGCCTTCGTTGATTCTTTGGTAAAATATGGTTCTTTAGTTAAATTCAGATAGTCCATTACTGAAAATTTCATGCCTTCGTTGATTTTTTGGTAAAAAAATGGTTCTCTAGTTAAATTCAGACGTCCATTACTGAAAATTTCATGCCTTCGTTGATTCTTTGGTAAGATATGGTTCTCTAGTTCTGTCAGCTCGGGTGTCCGTCTTGTAGCACACGACCGAGCGGATGAAACCATCGCTGCCCATCTGCTCCAGGACGTCCTCCAGGCTCCTGCCCTTCGTCTCCGGCAGGGCTAAGAACGCGAAGACGGTCCCGCAGGCGCAGAACGCGGAGAAGAGCCAGAAGCAGCCGTGCTGCCCGGCTGCGCGCGCGAGCGGAGCGAACCCCAGCGTTGAGGCGAAGGCCAGGACGGACAGCAGCATCGTGTTGGCCGTCTGCACGAGGCCGCGGCTATTGGGGTGCACCAGCTCCGTGGCGATCGTGAACGGCAGGGTCCCGAGTCCCACCCCGGTGCTGAGGATGTACGCGCACAGCGCCGCTACCGGCAGCCACCCGACTCCGGACACGTCCCGCCCCAGCTGCTGCAGGTAGAAGTACGCGCCGACGGCGAACAGGCAGACGGTGATGACGACGTCGGAGCCGATCAGGAGGAATCTCCTGCCGAACTTCTCGACGGCCATGGAGGACAAGTGCGTGCCGACGATCATTACAACGCCCAGCAGTATGGTGGTTAGGTTCGGCGGTATCGCCGCCCCGGCCTGCTGGAAGATGGCCACGGCGAACGATATGATCGGTCCTATCCCGCTGAGCTGTTGGTTCAGGGTGAGGGCCAAGGAGATGAAGAGTCCTCGCAACATCGTTCTGTCGGCGAATTTGTTGAAAGACACCTGTAAAAAAAATACAAATTTATTGCACAATTTAAAAAATAACACCACTTATTTTGTTTTGGCCTAACCACCAATCCAGAGTGCCCCTGATAAGTAAATTGACTATAAAATTATCAAGCTTAGGACATTTTATCCGCGTTACATCTCGTCGCATTTTGAAAACAATAAAACAATTAGATGGTAATTTCGATGCGATTGTTTAAGCAATAAAAGTTGCATTGTGTTGAAACAATTTTTTTTTTAAATTAAGTGAGATAAAATTTAAATTGTGATAAATGGTTTCGTCCAAGAACCAATTATATATGATCAACACACACTGGTCCAAATAGTTAGCTTGTAACTCGATCTACTGCTGCTGCTTCTCTGATACTTTAATATTTTTGTCTGATCCCTGGATTATGTGTTTTGGATTCCATAATTATTTTTGACCAGTGCATTTTGGTGTCAGCACAGAATTTACGCAAAGGCGTATAGTTTATACTATTGGTAGAGACCGGAAATATTCGGGAATTCATTTCGAGATAAGCTAAAATACAAATAGTTATACCTCAGTGCTGCCTCTGCTATTGGCTCACAACTCACCTGGATGACGCTGGGCCAATGAGAAACACCCAACCAAATCTTTATGGAATCACAGACTGCTACGCTGGGACGTCTCACACGACAGCAGCCAATGAGTTTGTGACATTTGACCGAGTGTACGTAGAACTATGGAGTTCATCCTGCAGGTCATTGAACCCGCGAAGTTTTCCGGTCCCTAACTATTGGGACTCATAGAAGTGACTTCTTCATGCAACATCTTTGCTACCTCGGTCACAAGATTTACGTAAAGTACCAAGTTTTGCGTCGACGAATACCTTTTCTTTTCTCTTCGCCAAAACTTCTTGGGCTCTGGTCTTCGTCCTCTCGAGCTCGAACTCGCTCTCCTGGTCGTTCCTCAGCCACATGAGCGTCTCCCTCGCCTCCTGCGTCCTGCCGACGGTCATCAGGAAGAGGGGGGACTCCGGCAGCCAGAGGAAGCCGGCGGTGAACACCACACTCATGGCCAGGCAGCTCGCGTGGAACACCGTGTACGAGGTGTAGTAGCCCATGACGTAGGAGAGCGTGATGCCGACGTTCATCGTCTGTGCGTAGATGACGTTCAGTTTCCCCTTGTTCGTGTCCTCGGCGATGTCTATTGTGTAGCTGGGAGGGAGAATTCCAGTGCCTGCAGACGCGATCCCAGTGATGAATCTGGAAAAAAAAATTTTGAAACAGATATTTTCGTTATGAAACTTTAAAAAAATTAAATAATAAAGTTCATTCGCACATACACCAAATGTAAACTATATCCTACTTAAAATTAACGGGCATGTTAGTATTGTTAACTTCCTCCAGAGGAAAAAAAAGAAGTCCATCTTTATTGTTATCTAGTGATCTTTATAGTTCCAAAAATGTCCAACATCTTTTGGACCAAAAATACACATCTGGTTCCGTATTTTTAATGTGCATCATATCAATTCTTTAATTCATTTGTTTTGGAGTTATTGGAAAAAGCTGGTAGTCTAATTTCTTTAAATCTGGTGATTTGTAAAGTCAAGGAAATTATTTCTCTTCCTAGAGGAGTTAGGAAAAGTACAGAATTTTTTTATGGGGTTTAAGATAATTGCCAATTTGTCAAAAACATATTTTCTTTTTATATGTAGACATAAATGTAGGTGTTAGACATACCAACTTGTTCAAATAAATTATATTTTATGTTTTGGCCCAAATAGCATCCTTTTAAAAAAAATTGGTTAGCAACTGTCTTGCAGTCCAAATATCACTTTTAAATATGTGTAGTATAAAATAATTAGAGCTATCATCAACGCAGCGCTTAAAGGTGGCCTACGTAGATTCCCAGGAAAGTGAAGGTAAAGGAAGCCGTCTGCAGCTAGGTTAAGCTTCAAAACCAGGTACAAATAAGAGTATGATGTAACTTGCGGCCTCGAACTTGAATAAACCATGAGGTCGAATGGAATAACAATCTAACCACGCCACGACACGTGTTTCCTCTTTATGTACCTGCTACCATCACATGCGTGTTTCGTTATCTACGAAGTCTTTATCTGTTTCTTCAAAAGACTTCAACAAGTAGAATCTTTAGGACCTTTCTATTGAAACCTAAACTATGCACAGGAAACAAAACGTAGCTGACCTCGCCCAGAACAGCATGCCCATAGAGTTGGCGAACAGCAGCATTGCGTAGCTGACTACGAACGGCGCGGCCACGCAGTAACCTGTGACCTTGCACCCGTAGCGCTCGATGATGTACATGAAGAAAGGCAGGGCGGCAATCCGCGACAGGCAGTAAACTGACGCCAGCCACGACGCCTCGTCGTCTGTGATTGGCGGGATGCCGACTGGGGAGTCCGCTGATTGGAGGACGGGCAGTATCGGTGCAGGCCAACCGTACGTGGTTCCTGCTAAGAATGTTACGCTGTTCACTGAAAAAAAAAAAAAAAAAAACACGTAACATCTTTATCAGTAACCTGAGTTCAGAAAATATAATCTTATTTACAAAGAAAAAAAATTATTATACATATTATACATTCCTTCAATTATATTTTACTTAGAATATAATTTTTAATTATATACATACGTTGACTATAAAGTTTTACATTTTAATTATAAATAAAGGAAATTAAAAAAATTATTTTAGTTGTAAATAGTTTTGGATTGAAAAAAAACATGTAACATATTACAGTGACTATTAGCTACATTAAATGATAGTACTTACTTTTAATCTAGACATACACAATTTTATGATATTTTTACTAATTATCTACTCTCGCCCATAGATTCACCCAAGTCTTTTTCTCAGCTCACTCTATATATTAGGGTGTGTTATTATGCTGTGGGTTTTCCACAACAGTATTCCAATCTCCCTCTTTACTTATAATAAAAATTCAACGGTAATTATCTTATACATTTTTCAAACATCTTTACAGATAGTTTTTATTTTGATGACATCCATAATTATTGTATTACAAGAAAAAAAAATATTTCCCGTGTGTTCGTCTCTCTGTCTTGTCAGTCAGCAATGTGTGAAACATTATAACTCATTAACTGCTCTAATTATTATTTTTTTTTACAAAATGTCTTTGTTCATTAAATCAAGCTTCAACTGGAACACTTAAGATACTGTTTCGAACGCCAGGTTTGGAGCTGGCTGGCAGCCCTGCAGGCTACTGGAGTCCACTGACGTAAGGCATGCCACACGCGCCTGGCCGGATTACAAGGGTCGTCGCTACCGCCTGCCCCCTCCTCTTCCCCCAGCATCGTCCTTCCTCGGCGCTGTTATCTATCGCTGAGCGGCAGTGGCGGATCCAAGATTTTGGTTTGGGAGGGGCTTGACTCAGCTGAGGCTAGGCTTTATCAAGGCAAACACTAAAGCAATAGTGGATCCAGATGCTTTTGGAGGGGGCTTGAGCCCCTTAGCCCCCCTCCTCTGGATCCGCTACTGCTGAGCGGTCTTGGGAATTCCGCGGACGCCGCACGGAGTGGCGTGAATAGGCGCCGCCTTTCTTGATGTTTCGGGCTTCGGGTCGGCCCAGGATGACGAGACTCGTCACTGCGGCTCCCGTCGGTTCGGAAAGGCACCTCAGGTACTTGATCAGCGACGCTGGCCTCCGCGACTTGTTCCGCGACTGCTGTGACGGTTTCCGCGACAGTTCCCAGCGAGTTTCGAGAGTTCGGAGAGTTCCGCAAGTGAAGGGAGGTGCGATATCGGCGAAGAGGGTTAGAGACCTCATCAAGAGTGGCGCGACGCGGAGCAACTGGCTCGAGAGAGTGCGACTGAGTGGCGCGAGACTGTGTGTGTGGACAGGCGCGACTGTTGAGCCTAGCTCCAGTGAGGAGTGTGAATTTGGAACTTTACAGACATTGAGTGACTGGCGAATAAACATTTTTAAGTGCCAGTGAGTGTTGATCGGACATGTTTAAGTACTATTATTTATTAGTAATGTAAGTATTAGTAATTAATAAAACTGTAATAAAACATCCTATGGGCTATCCTTTACGAATACATTTCTTCCCACAAAGGTCGTAACAATACGTTATACATAATTAAAGCAAGTATTCCAAATTGTAAAATTTAGTTTTATTTGCAATTATGATTGTGGTTTTAAAATTACCATTAATTGCGGATAATCAAACTCAAACGTGACTTCAGTATGAATGCAGTATATTCTAGAAATAAATTGTTTTTAATATTAAAAAAAATATTTTTTTTGACGTGACAACGTCTAACAAATCGATGAACGCCGGCTACACGCACGAAAAAGTGTCCCGTTACGTACATTGTCCAGTTACGCTGTGTCCCGTTACGCTCATTGTACGCTTGCACCGCATCTATCTCTCTTCCACTCGATTGGAACAACCATCAATTAGACTTTTTCGAGGCACATTAAACTTGAAACACTCCCATTCGTTTCCTACTTGTCCTATCATCGTCCTATCCTTATCAGAATAACGCAGATTGGAAGAAGTTAAATAGCAAACATGTATAAATGTTATAGTTAAAATAAACTCTTCGTTAAAGTAATAAACATATTTGAATTAATGAGTGCAAATAAAAGTAAATTTATCAATTAAATTGTAGATTTCATTTCACTCTTTCTTTGTATCCATACAAAATAGTGATAATTCAATAAAAATAATTCAATTTTATTCATAAAAGTATGCAATCATTTCATCAATGTTTTTTTATGACGCTGCCACGTTAAACTATCGTCCGCAAACCGACTTTACAGACAACCAATTTTTTTCATTGCTTATGTGCGCGAGAGTTGTTGAAATGGTCCTCACCCATGGCGGTGACCAAGTATTGGCGCCACTGGCCGTGGGGTTTCCAAGCTTCCTCGGAGGGTGAGATCGACTGCTTCCGCGCAGACTCCATGGCAACAAGCGAGAGACCCTGACTCGTCAGCTCGCGCCCTGACGAGAGTCAGTCCCCGACGCGAATGAGTCACCGACCGCGCCGATCCGCGGGCTTTAAGCACTCTCCGCGCGACGTCAGAGCGTGAGAGCTGGCGTGACCTCGCCCGCCGTGCGAGAACACCCAACCTGCCGGTGATCGCTTCTCGAATGATATTGCGAACAAAACAACGCCCTGGGTATTTAAGACGTCTCTGCAGACTGTACTTGCCAACCCAGTTGTTTGCTTCCCGCATTACCAGCATGATGAAATGCAAACGAAGTTGAATAACTCAAAGGCTTCTTTCTAGACCTTGATCTGTGTCATAGGTTCACAAAACAACTAAGATTCCTCCACATTGCTCAATTCATATCTCGAAATGCACAAAGTCGCTGTGTTTCGATTATTAAAAGTGAACTTTCGGTAAACTTATTGGGCATGGTTTCTCCATTTGAGGACCTGGAGAAGCAGGCGAATTTCTTCATGTTCTGTCATTCCGTGTCATTGAGTTCTGTCATGTAAATACGCTAGCTTTGACCTATTTGTATTTTGATTTAAACCTCCCACGTATTATAACTCCTACTGAACATTTCTGAGCAAAGCCATTCGTCATCGTAAAAAGTTTATATATCTAACTTTTTTTTTTACTTTCATTATGACTATCATTGATTTAAGAAAAAAGATTTAAGTCTTTATAGATATGAGATAAGATATTTTTTGTTTCTCGAAAGTTTTAATTTTTATGGTTACCATCTTTAAAACTCATTAAGTCCACGCAGTCTAACATAAGAGATCCAAAAATTCAAAATGTCCTAAACAAAAGACGAAGCCCACAATTATTACAAGTGTAGAAGAAAAACCCTCAAAGGGTGTGCATTTGGGGCCGAAGTCCTTAAAAATTATACATTTTGGGATATTCCCCCAACGAGTAGAAGTTAGGAGGTCATTATTTTGGGCCATGACCCCAAATAGTTTTGGTTTAGGGAAATGTTTAAGAAATTTTTCTTAGCTTGTATAAGTTTAGGGTATGAAGACCCAACTGGAAAGGCAAGTATGTATATATATTTTCAACAAACAAAATTCCCCTATCGCAATCATTTTAACTTGAAAAGTTGTAACACTGTTTCCAATAATTATATTTTTTAATTAAACAAGTAATTGGTTATCTGCCATTAAATAAACATGTAAGGCATAATAATCCAATATGATTGAAGGCCTCTTTAGCTCAGTGGTAGAGCACTGGTCTCGTAAACCAGTGGTCGTGAGTTCGAACCTCACAGGAGGCAGGTAGATATTCACTGAAATTTTTAATGTGAAGTGTTGAAGTAAACCATAACTGAACTCATGCGATTTCAGGTATATGTGCACATTTTTTTACGTCAAGTACTTCGCGGTAGCATTAAGTGGGACAATGAGTCCTATACCATCAACTGGATGAAACAATATAGTTTTTAAGCATTATTTGAAATACAAGTTTAAAAGGAAAGAGCGGGAATATATTGTCCATTTTCACTTATCCGGTACTTGTAACTAAGTTTTTCATGGCAGTTGCATTGTATCACTAATTTTTAAATTAATGCGCAAGGGATTAAATCTATTTGTAGTAAATATTAAAAAGTATTGTATTTCAGAAAGTTTTCATCAGCTTGCCCCTGAAGTGGTATCTGATATCAGAATCGTGGAAAAAAAATACCTACCCCCACATCCCGCCAATAGGAAAAGAGTTATGATGGCATCGAAAAGTAAGTTTGAACACATATATTGAGATTACAATGCTGTTGAAGTATTTAATTTATAGCTCTTATACAAGCTATAAATCGTCTATTAATTGGTTTTATTTTAGTTTAACTGCTCGGTAACTCTACATGTTTCGATACATATTATTCACGTAGTTACAATGCAGGACGTTACCTACCAGTTAACGTGCATGGTTGACAGAAAAACTCCTGAATGATGCCTCGTCCTTCAAATCCTAAATCACATCACCATTATATCTCAGGCTTACAACCAGTATATCTCAGGTTTACCACCAGTATATCTCAGGCTTACCACCAGCATATATCAGGTTTACTACCATGATTGGCCTCACACATCACCTAGATAAATTTCGCTAATTTTTCAAAGTAAATTTTTGTTGATTTCTCAAAATATTATTTATATGTGATGCATTTGAATCATTGTTGTTTCCAAGCAGTTTTGCAATTTTTATATAAGAAAATATTAATACAATGATTTTTCAAACTATGCATAGTTGCAAAACGTTCTCCTGCATTGATTAAAACTTTGCATGGTTCAGTAACAATTTCCCAGTAAACCTGGAAATATGAGCTCATGTAATCTATGACATGAAGCGTCGTGAAGCTTGTACGGCGCCTTTCTGTCCATCAACATCTCACAACGGAAGCACACATGGGTAACTGGTCCTCTAAGCTTGTTCATTCTGCTACCAAAAAAACCCGGGATTGAGCACGACATTTTTTTTATTAAATAATTAAGATTGGATATTTAATTGTGTCATCATTTATAACACCTTTATTTGATTAGTTCTCGCTTTTGAGGTCACTCAAACATCCGAAATCCCATTACAGATTCAGAACCTGGATCACAACACCTCTCTCGTTGTTGACTCTTGCTTGATGCGTGACATAACATTCGGCTCGCACCGCCAGACCGTCTTACCAAGACCGGTCTAGTCTGACGACATACCAACACACAGCTAGGCCACTTCACCCGGTCGCCAGACCTCCAGACCTCCTGATGGTCTGGTCTGATAGTGTGTACCGGTCCACAATACAATATGCCTCCTACAGTTCAGATTTGGGTTACTAGTTTGTAAAAAATGCAAGAATAAAATGCCTGAAAGAAACGTGGCCTTGATGCAACACAATCTAGCACATTATATACATTTGATATCTCAAGATATTTTGCCTTGAGAGGTAACCAAAGTGTTGGCCTTGCTCCAGCATTGGGTTCATTAACCCTGACAACAAACTCAAGAAGGATATGTATTCTTTTCAATGTAATATGTCCCCGCACCATTATATACGTAGAATAAGTACGTTATATTAAATTGTTCAGCAAGTGCAACAGATCAAAGTGTATGGAATACTTAAATATTGTGTGATGATATACTAGTGATCCGTGTTTCACAGCTCACCAAAATGGAGCAAGAATGTTTAAAAAAAATTAATTTCCAAATAAAATAACATATTCATTTTAACATAGGCTTTTTCTATAAAATAAATGCATTTACTGAATGACAGGTATAAAACAATCCATATTATGTTTCTTCTCGGTGCATATGAACTCTGGCAATTTTTACACAACTGTTCACTTTCGTCACGTAAAATATAATTTTGTAACATTATTTAAAGGATTTTTCGTTGACATGACAGTAACACTTGTTTAGCTGCAGGGAAATCATTTTGTGGATTGGAGTCGAATAATATTTTTAATTATTCCCATAAAATAAATTTTTTGTAGTAAATTCCTCAACGCTAAACCTGTGACATTTATCCCTAGGCATGGAATTATAACCCCCTGCTTTATTTGAGGTTATGCTTATTTAGGTACGTCGAAGGTGAAATTTTAGTATGCATCAAAAAAGCAATTAAATAAGAGCGCTCATTCACATGCGACACGTTCGGTACTCATGTTCGGCGAGCCGTGAGAAATCAGTAGAGCCAGCTTTTTAAACAAAATTATGGAATCAGCATTTCATGCCATCGTTATTTCTCATGCCATATGTGTCTCCAAGTTTTATCGGGAAGACTTCTTTTCACAGACGAGAGAGCCAAACACCCGATCGTGCATCTTAGGTTTTTTTTGTTCATCGTAAATAAATATGGCGGTGTTGATAAAAGGATGTTAATGGTGAATTAGGTTAGGTTAGCTACATTATAAATACTTTGAACCATTGTGGACGGTTGATTTGGTTAGGATAGCTACATTAAAGATACGGGAAAAAGACATGAACTTCGGGGAACTTCGGGTTTTGGCTCTTTCGTCTGTGAAAAGAAGGCTTCCCTAGTTTTATCCTCGAAGGTTTTCTTCTTGTAGTTGCACCGCAGATCGCGGATGAAGCGGTCGCTGTCCATCTGCTCCAGGAGGTCCTACAGGTTCGCGCAGGTGCGAAGAAGAAGAAGAAGAAGACGGAACACGGTGAAGAACGCGGAGAAAGAGCCAGAAGCAGCCGCGCTGACCCACGGCAACTCACGAGGGACGCGAGTCCCAGAGTCAGGCCGAAGGTCGAGACCGACAGCGGCATCGTCGTGTCGGCGGTCTGCACACGAGGCCGCGGCGGTCGTGGTTGCACCAGCTCCGTCGCGATGGTGAACGGCAGAGTCCCGAGTCCTCCTAACCCGGAGCTCAGGATGTGCACGCACAGCGCCGCTATCGGCAGCCAGCCGATGCCAGACACGTCCCCTCCCCAAGACGCTCCATTTTATGGAACATTTTTGCGTATATTTTTAAGTTTTCTGCTTGGTGTATGCATATAGGCTAAGATACAGGCAGTGTGCAACATTTTAGCACCCTATCCAGAGATGAATTGTGTCGGTTAAAACCCACGTGCGAAACCCTCGGGCCACGCGGGGCCCTCTTGCAAATTTTCCGCCAACCCCCCCCCCCCCCCCGAGAATACTGCAGAACTGCGCCCCTGGTGCTACAGATACCAGATAAAAAGAATCTTTTACAGATGAGCTTTTTCCCTAGAAAAGTATCAATTTTGAATAAACCCGTACATAAAAGAAAATAAATTTTTATGTGAATCTTTAAATATATAAAATGCGCATTAATACACATACATGTTGTTACATGTGAAAATACAGGTCTAAAAGACCGACCGCCAGCAGACACAGGGTGATGACCACGTCGGAGGCGATGGGCAGTAACCTCCCGATGGCCAGCGACGAGAAGAAGGTGCCAACCACCACCAGCGCACCCAGGAGGATGGTGGTGAGGTCATCTGGCCATCTGGCCATCTGGCCATCTGGCCATCTGGCCAACTGGCCATCTGGCCAACTGGCCAGCCCCATCAGCTGCTGGTTCAGGGTGAGCCCCAGGCAGATGAACAGACCTCGCAGCATCCTTCTGTCGGCCAGCTCGGACAACATCTGAAAGAAAATAATTTAAAAATAAATAATTTTGCCATTGTTTACAGAATTGTTGATTTCAAAAAAACTTTAAAGTGAATGCTTGATGGAAGTAAGGAAAAAAAAAATTTAGTCAGAAAGTGTATGTATGTAGTTAAATAATCTTACACAAATAACACTACAGAAAAAAAAACACACCTTCGCACACGCTAGCATTGTGAATCTTAAAACGTATTTATTTTGGCAGAATCTAATCCATCCTCAAGCAAGGTTATGTAGATAACATTCTCATGTTTATGTTAATTATTACATAAGCTGTAATCTGGTGTTATCAATGTTACGTGCCATGTTGACAGTTTAACTATACACGTCACCGTATGAAACGCATTGCACAAGAAAGTTCCTGTTTTATCATATTTACATCTATATCTTTATTTGCGTGCCATTGTTGCTAACAGAAAATTGCATGGGCTAGGCAATGTTGTGTACATATAATATGATTGAATTATGGATAAAATATGACAAATCATTTTATGTTGGTACTTAACTTACACCAAATGCATTTCCACTTTTAGAGTTGGTAGACATATAATATTTATTGCACAGTTGCTATGGTGAGACTTTACTCTTAAATGAACAACATTTAAAATATTGTTTTTTTACTCTCTTAATATTATTAAACATTCACTTCCTAAATGCAGTACCGAAAAAATCAACCATAATCCAGTATGCCAAATTGTAGAATAAGTACGATTTTATTGATACTTTTAATGATAATTGTTAGCGTTAAAATTTAATTTACACTATTTAAATTCATAAATGGGTTACGAATAATAAAAATTAAAAATAAGTTTTAAGTATGAATGTGCTTTAACTTACATTAAAAGTTACTTGTGCGAATTTGTTACGCGTTACTTATCACTGCTGAACAAATTCCCAACGGCTCATGAAAACCATGCGGTGTTGAGAAACTTGTAACACAATTTTGTCATTAATAGTTTTAAGTATTTTTGTCATCCTATTTGCTCATTACATTTTACCGTATTTATTTGAACTTTCGTGATTAAAGTTCCATCTTTATGATCGGTTCGTTCAAAACTAGTTTAAAAATAATGCGAGCGTAGAATATGGTTTCAGACAAACCCTTTTAGTTAGCTAAGCAGCTATGTTGACTCATGCTTTTTCATATTTACACATTTGTAACACAAACATCACCAATGTTTTTTTTTAGAAGTAGTGCCTTCAGTCTATTCAAAGAAAGTTGTAAGTTTCCTAAAGGAACACTATAAAGCGATTTCTTAAATTGATAGCAGGTAATTTTATAAGCAAAATCAATGTAAACTGCTTTAGCCAAGAGTGATATGATTCTACCCTGGTGCATAGCATCTTCAGTGAATATAACAAAATTAACCATTTCAGTTTACTCATTTTGGTAAATGACACAATAATATCGTTTTACAAAGGGTAAAAAGCATAAATAATAATGTATTGTTTCATTAATTGTTGATAACATCTCACAACCTCACCAATTTTCTTTTACGAACAGAAAGTTAATTAATCCCATTTAGCAAGGAATATCATCTTAAATTAAGGTAATCTTCGTGTTCGATTCCTGAGCAGCTATTGAAAATGATTCAATAATAGGTCAATCAGTGTAAATAAATACAAATTTATTTATTTAGATAAAAAATATTTGGATGGAATTATACTAGCTAATTTTAATAGTATATTGTAGTTGAAGATTTTTAAGTGTATCCAAATATTTTTAATGCGTCCCATTATTAAATTAAAAAATAGCAAATAAAAAAGCAGCTGGTAGCTATGTACTTCGCTGCACGGAAAAAAAGTTTATTACCTGCTACAATATCTTTTAATAGAGCTACTTTAAATTTCACCTCCTGTGACGTTGTTTTCAACCAAGGGTGCCATTTTCTACGGACAAATTCAAATAACAAGATAGTTTTAAGTTTTGCGGGGGAAAGTTACAATAACAGTGACAAAGTTTTTTAGAATAATTTTAAATGTTTTTTGATCGTTTGAAAAAAATTGAAACCTCGTTTTTATATAAAAATATAGCAGAGATTCTCAAGAACTTTAGCATGCTCTCTGTGTGTAAACAATGTTAATGCAGTCCTCTTGCCTTGGGGCTTTACATTGGGAATAAATTTGCCAAAAAAAGGCAAAAGTTATACTGACTTAGCACATTCCGATTATGTTTTTTTATGGGTTTAATATTGAAAATAATTTTCAGAACAAAGTATATAGTGGAGTTATTGGGAAAAAGGTTTCTTAAATTTGCTGTTTTGTAATAACCGAGGCAAAGATAACAGTTTATGTGTCAAGAAAAAGTCGGAAAGTGCAAATCATATTTCATATGGATGTTTCAGATATTATAAGTGTATTTTCACAAGTACAGTCTTGTTTCATTATTGACAGGGAAAAAAGGTCGCACCGGTCTCTGTTAGTTTCCAATATGTTCCAGTATCTCCGCGATATTTCCTTTACTGTTCACATCGATGAGAGACACACCCGAACAGTTCCGAAGTTCTCCGAAGTTAGCCGATCGCTCGTGAGAAAACATCATATTGCAAAGATTTATAAATTGTACTGTCATAGAGCATTTTAAATAACGCTAACCCAAAAAATCTTTCATTGAAGTCACAATAACCTAACCTGACCTACACTTCTAGATGAAAAAGAACTATTATTTATTACACTGACCGAACCTAACCTAGCCTTTTATTTGGTGAACTTCGGAACTGTTGAGGTTGTGGTTGTGGCTTTCATCCCTGTCAACTGTAGGCTATCCTATTTTGTCTTGGTTTGGTTGTTACGCCTTTTCAGCAACAACGTCACTATAGACGTACCTACCGGGGCGCACATACGGTGTGCAGAGCTTCAGGAAAAACAACGCGATTTCTAAACTACTCATGATATCGGGGTGGAGTCTGATTTCGAAAAGCATTTAAGAGTTCTCTGAGGGCCAAAAGGTGGGCTACTTCTGATTTCGGATTTAGTTTATTAACTGTATTTTTAGAAGAGTTCAAATGGCTAAAACGCATGTTTTTCGGGTAATTTTTAGGCGTAAAACAACCAGTACAAATTATTGAAAGCATTTAAGGGACTTGCATTACAAGTAGTATATATAATGGGGTATCCGGAAACAGGCGCCGGCGCGTGGAGCTTCAGCCGGTCCGCCATCTTGGATTGTGACCTCACGGCGGCCATCTTGGATGACCGTGACCTTGAACTAGACCTTTGACCTTCAAAATTTGTTAACAACTGCCCAAATTAGCCCAAATTTACCCAAAAATACTCAAAACTCGCCAAAATTTCCAGTTTTTGGAAAAAAGTTTCCGTCGAAAATTCTCAAAAAATTTGAAAAAATTAAAAATTTCTCTTCTTGAGGAAAACTGAACTTTTTCTGTTGAAGAAAAACTAGAAAATAAAAAAAATAATAAATAAAACCCAAAAAGACAAAACAACACAAAATTAAGCAAAAAATTGCTGTTGTCAACAAGGATATAAACACCACAAAATATTCCGTAACAGGAATATGGTCATCAAAACAAAGAAACATGTACTAAGAGAACGAAAAAAAAAAAAACATACAAATGATGACCAGAAATATTGAACCCAAAACAAAAAAAAATTGAAAACATTTTGTTGGTTTTCTCCGTGTGCTTCTGGTTATTCCTGACCATATTGTGTTAGTTTTCTCCATGTGCTTCTGGTTATTGGTGAGAAAATGTTCACTGAATGCATTTTCTTATAGAGCCGTGCAATTATATTTAGAATTTCGTTTAATTGCTGATGTCCTGTTACCAAACCAACACTTACAATATTTTACTTTATTTTGTGGAATTAAGACAAAAGTGATTCATTACTGAGTCAGTTACTATTGACACTATCATACAAGACGAATTTTCTTCTCCTTGATTTCTAGCGAAGCCCTCCTCTTGCGGCCCTGAGAGAGCATCTAACATCCCACATAAATAATAAATAATATTTACCTCAACACAAAATATTATCTTTGAAAGATTTGTGCAATGAGAGTGCATGACTTGATGTAAGTTTTTGGACATACGCCATTGCTAAGAACTTTTACTGTTGAAGAAAAACTAAAAAAATAAAAAAAATAAAAATAAAGAAATGAATAAATACCCAAAAAAGACCGTTTCCGTACCATGTGCGTCTCTGCCTGAGGACGGGAGCAGATAGCAGTTCCCGAAACGTCGCTTGTTTCTGTTTTGGTAAAACTATTGTGTTTGTTTTGTCTTTTCGTTTTGTCGTGTTTTTGTCTCGTTTCAACGGTTGTGCTGAATTATTTGGGTTCAATATTTTTGTGCTGTCATCATTTGTGGTTTTTTTTTTATCGTTCTATTCTGTTTTGGAAAACTATTGTGTTTGTTTCTTCTTTTCGTTTTGTTGTGTTTTTGTTTCGTTTCAACCGTTGTGCTGAATTTTTTTGGGTTCAATATTTCTTTGTCGTAATAATTTTGGTTTTTTTTTCGTTTTCTTAGTACATCTTTCTTTGTTTTTCTTTGTTTGTTGACCATATTCCTGTTACAGCATATTTTGAGGTGTTTATATCCTTGTTGACAATAGCAATTTTTTGTCTTTTTTGGGTATTTTTATTTATTCATTTCTTGATTGTTTTATTTTTTTAGTTTTTCTTCAACAGAAAAAGTTCTTAGCAATGGCGTATGTCCAAAAACTTACATCAAGTCAACACAACATGTGGCAACATCTGTTTGGCAGAAATAGGAACTACTTGCAGCAATTTTCTTGTATGAGATAAATGAACTCCTACTCACGAAAATTTTTAATTCATACATATAAGAGCGATAATATAGGCAAAAATATTTTTGACAGTGAGAGTGTTCGAAGCTGGTTGAATCATTTTTTGTTTTAATTTTTGAAGACTTTTTGATGGCATATCAAGAACAGTCCGTGTGGTTTCAAAGCAGAAGTGGCATCGTCGGCTTATATGTGTCGGTACTGTGTCATTTCGTTCACTAAAACCAACAATGCTATACGTAATGAGAAAGTCAATTTTGCAAAGAGTCCTTTGAGGAATTGCTACGTTGCGACAATTTCTGCTTTCAGTTTGGACGAAGTGTTCAATTTAAAAAAAAATCACATTAAAACCGGTGAAGGTCCTACACCTTTTTTTCGTCTTAGGGAAAAGATTGTATCCCTTTCATGTGATCTTATCCTTCTGAAGATATTGTATCCATAGTGATGAGAAGTTATCTCTCTAATGGGATCGTATTCCTCTAATGAATTAGATCGTATCCTGCGGTCGTATCCTACCGAGTTTAGTCTGCTTGCAAATGTGCTTGCTTTTTTGTTTAATGTGCATCGTCAAGTCTATAAACAGGACATGTTTGGCCTCGTGACGCCTGGTTTATTCACCTAACATTGATCATAACATGTTTTAAATATTCGTCGAGTATCGAAAAAAATACCTCCTTGGTAGGCGAAGTGAAATCGAGTAACGTATTATTTAAGCCATGCAGGTATCTTGTATAGGGTAGTTTTTCGTAGTAAGGATGATTAATTTAATATTTTAGAGTCTAAATTACTTTTTTTCTAATCGACCAAGGATTTTATTAAGTGCTGAATTTTATATACAGAGTTAATAATTATTTTAGTAAAATAATTTTTTGATAATTATTGAATTTTTTTTTTTTTGAATTTCCAGGTTAATAATTACAAATTTCCAAAATGTCTGTCAATATGTCATCATCAGCTTAATGGAGGCTGGAGGATAATAAATTTTTTTTTGGATTTTGCTCCATATTAGATTGAATATGTTATTTTTTTACCTAAAATATTAATCTAACTTGAAGCTGTACGCAAGGCTGCTTCGGCCAACTTCAAACTGTTTGGTAGTGTTTATCACAGAACTGAGAATATATTTTTAATATAAGTATCTATACTTTTACCGTAATATTTCATATTATTTTTAAATTTTTAAATTTCAAAATCTTTAAATCAATAATATCCTACAAAAGGCATTTTATCTAGACCTAAATTGTGATGTTACGTTAGATTGTAAGCAGGAAGTTTGGCAAAAAGACCACTACAGACTTAAAAACTTGTAACATTTAATATGCTTAATATTGAGATTTCTGTGTAGTAATAACCATTTTACGTAAATAAAATTAAAAATAAATATTTATACTGTGGAAAAAAAATTAGGTTGACTTGTTAAACATTTTGTAGTACCGGATGAATATTTATAATTTGTTAAAGAATATTGTTCTAGTATACACATATAAAACACCTTTCTCCATTTTGACTACAAAGCGCTATACTGATAAGCTGCAAGTCTTGGGTTCGAACCCACCTACCTGCAAAATATTTCTATTTTTTTTTTAAATTTTAAAGTATCTGGCTAAGGAATGACATGTAGCGATTTTTGCAGTATAAATAGCCAACGCCGAGAAAAATATAAAATATTGCGTCCGGTGACGGTAGAATATCTCACAGGTGACACTAGCACAGCTAGCGAACCATTGCGGATTAACGCAGTAACTTTAATAATTTCTTTTTGTATTTGTCATAGGTTCTTAAAATATGTGGTATTAAATAACCATGCCTACAATGTTTAATTTTATGTACCATGGTCCAAAATGAATAGATATTTTTGTCTAAATTTATTTTTCATTAAATAATAACACTTAATAACATTAGTCCTTAAAATTATTTGCCCGAAAATTATTTTATATTTAGTTATATATGGTCTAAGGATGTTTTAGATATATTTTTTTGGTCTAAAATAATTTGAATTAAGATTTTTTAAGTTATTTATACCAAACAATCCGGCCTAGTCACTCGATCTGAAATAATTTACCATAAAGTATTTTTTTTGGAAGCATAAATTTTTCAGTCTAAAGTCATTTAACTTAAAATTGTTTTATGTAATGTAATTTAGCCTATTACTATTTTGCAAAAGTATTTGAAGTCAAAGTTGTTTCACTCAAGTAACTAAAAATCATATCGAGTAATTTGGTGGTCAGTAACTAAGGCCTGATTATTCAGGCAAAGTAGCTTTATGTCTAACTATATACATGCTTTTTCCGTACTACAACATATAACCCACCCGATGACTACTGACGAGCTAATATGAAGAAAACAATGCTTACTACTTTAACCATCGGTAACTTTTAAAGTAGTTACACACTCTCAGATATCAAATTTAGGTGCACACCAAAAAAGCATATGTGAAACTATACGCACGTATACAACAAATCGTTAAAAAATATTTTCACATTTCTTACACCTGTGACAACTCGTTTGTCAATATCATGTTTTTTTTAGTAATATATAACGGTTGGTAATTTTTTCACATGTAATTTTACAAAAAAAAGTTGTAATAAACTTTAAATGAAATTTTTGACAAGCATAGCAGAATTAACAAAAAAAAATGTTCGTGTCGAAACCTTCTCAGATAAACAGACACAAGTTTCAGACACGATGTCTCAACTGCCTGACAAGTAGGCAACACGTACTGCGCGCTCAATGAGCTTTGGTGCTGGTTAATCAAGCAGGAATGTGAGGCGACGCTAAAATTATCTTTGAACTTCAATCACTTATGTTAAATGGTTATGAGTTAAAAAAAATTCACATACCACTACAAAAGTGCTCACTCGCTATTTACAACACATCTTTAAAGGTGCGATCGGGAGCTTCAATACGACATCAAAAATCGCACGGGCGAATGCACACGTAGGTTCTGATTGACCCGGATGGGTGGGGGGGGGGGGGAGGGGGTCCGCTTAACAATATCCCGAGATCCTACATTACAGACTGCATGTGGTTTCACGCGAAAGTAAAAGTTGCAGGCTAAGGTATAAGACCTCCACGACCAATCCAGCGATCATAAAATGTAAATGTCAAGTACTCACCCACATCTTTTGCAAAGTATGTAAGCTGGTGCAAAATCATGCAGTATCGAAAACATTCTGTGTGTAACAGTACCTTTGGAATCATGCGAGCATAAAAAAATGTTGGGGATCATTGAGTCAGTGTTAAGCAAGATATATGTTTTGTTATTGAGAGTTTAATGCTGGTTACTTTTTTGGATAAAATATTGTATGTGGCTCAAAGCACACTTTTTTTTCATTTGCTTATGAGCAGAGACCTGCAAAATTCGCGTATTCATTTCGTGATATGCTACAATTCAAATAATTATACCTCAGCGCTGCTTCTACCACTGGTTCACTGTTAATCTGGAGTAATGAGGGCCAATTAGAGACGCTCGCTCAAAGAAGTGTCGAATCACAGACACTCAGTCGAGACGACTCACAAGTCAGGAGCCAATGAACAGGTGGCATTTGCCCGAGTGTGTAGAGTGTAGTAGAGTCTATCCTGGAGGTCACTGAATCTGCGAATTTTGCAGGTCTCTACTTATGAGTTATCACTTAACTCACCCAGTTGTCAGGGTAGGCAACAGGGGTAAATGTCACTTGTTCAGCGTTGAAACATTAAATGCGACACGTTTGGTACTCCTGTCGTTCGGTTAGCCTTGAAAAATCAATAGTACGGTCTTGTTAAACGAAATATATTTAGGTTTTAAAAGGAGACCAATTTTTACTGTTTTTCCCTATAATTAATTTTTCCGTATATTTATTACTCTCGGAATTATTTTGCAGAATTCTACGTTAAATTAGGTGTCCGAGTCAATAGCGGATCCAGAGGGGCTTAGTGGCTCAAGCCCCCTACAAAAACATCTGGGTCCACTATTGTTTTAGTGTTTGCCTTGATAAAGCCTAGCCTCAGCTGGGTCAAGCCCCTCCCAAACCAAAATCCTGGATCCGCCACTGGTCCGAGTTGCGTATTATTAGTTTATTTGCAACAAAAGAAGACATGAATTTTGTTCGTTACCGATGTTAGATGTTTACACATCACTGGCAAGTACTAAAAGACTCACTCACCATTTTTTTAAATAAAATTTTCTGAAAGCTGATTATAATTTTATTGTATATTCCTTAATACATGTTTTTCCCCCCATTATTTTAACAGTTTTGGACGCGCACTATATTTCATATCTCATTGCATAAACAATTAGGTGAGAATGATAAATTTTAATTGTGACAAAGTGATAATATTGTTTTTTGTAAACGCATTATAATCAAATGTAAAGTTTTAACTAACAAGTTATTAGAAGTATTTTTTTAACAACCTATTAATGGTTTTTAATTTCTTTGTTAATTTAAATACTAAAATCCAAACAATAATATTGAGTAATTCTGTTTGATCTTACAAGTACTACTATTCTATTTTTATTTTTATATCTTACGTTATAATAAACTGGAAAATAGCCATTAAAACACAGTAACTACTAGAATAAATTAATAAATTGTGTAAGCATTTGTTCTCTTGAAAAAGCTTAAAGTTTGTAAGATTTATAGAAAGTTTTCTTTGATTATAATTACAGACAGAATAATGTATAAAATAAATGGTCCAACAAATACTGTATTCTACTACTAATTTTTTTAAATAAATATATATATATTTGTTTCCAATTTCGAGTTTGCACACGTGTTTTCAAAGTTAGGACTATTTTCAGCATCAAATAAATATTAAATAAAATTTGCGTTCTTGAAAAATCTGATTGATTTCGTCTGAACAAAGAACTCAGTGAGTGACCTTAATTTCGTGAAATGATGCACTAAAAAAAATGCAAACAAAAACTAAAAAAAAAAAATATTCACTTTACAAAAATTTATGACTTAAAATTACTTTCTGTTAGGATTTTCTTCGCATTCTGTTCGGAGACGAAACGAGCTTACTTATTCAAAAAAAATCACTTGAAACGAGAGAAATTCTTGAAATTAATATCACATATTGCAATTTAAAAAAAAATCATCCTTTGCAGCTGGAGCGATAAAAATATGACCATTTAAAACCTTGCAATGAAGGTCTGTTGTATTTTTACTGAAATCACTGTTTCATTGTTCATTGTTCGCTGTTCGCTGTGATCGCCGCAGCTGAAGACGTCGCTGTGATCGCCGCAGCTGAAGACGTCGCAGTGATCGCCGCAGCTGAAGACGTCGCAGTGATCGCCGCAGCTGAAGACGTCGCAGTGATCGCCGCAGTGATCGCCGCAGCTGAAGACGTCGCAGTGATCGCCACAGCTGAAGACGTCGCTGTGACAACCGCAGCTGAAGACGTCGCAGTGACCGCCGCAGCTGAAGACGTCGCTGTGACCGCCGCAGCTGAAGACGTCGCTGTGACAACCGCAGCTGATGACGTCGCTTTGATCGCCGCAGCTTAAGACGTCGGTGTGACCGCCGCAGCTGAAGACGTCGGTGTGACCGCCGCAGCTGAAGACGTCGCTGTGATCGTCGCAGCTGAAGACGTCGCTGTGATCGTCGCAGCTGAAGACGTCGGTGTGACCGCCGCAGCTGAAGACGTCGGTGTGACCGCCGCAGCTGAAGACGTCGCTGTGATCGTCGCAGCTGAAGACGTCGCTGTGATCGTCGCAGCTGAAGACGTCTCAGTGATCGCCGCAGCTGAAGACGCGGACCTCGGCAGCGACTAGGCCGGGTCGCCGGGCCGGGGCCTCTTCTGCAGCACTGAGCGGACGTAGTGGTCGCTCCTGAGCTGCTCGATGACCTCCTCGATGCTCCTGTTCTTGGTCTCCGGCACGGTGAGGTACATGGTGACGGTGCCCGCCACGCACACGGAGGCGTACAGCCAGAAGCAGCCGTGCTGCCCCACGGCCTTGGTGAGCGGCGAGTAGGTCATGAGCACGGCGAAGGAGAACACCGCGCCGACGATGTTGCAGAGGCTCTGCACGGCTCCGCGGGCGTGGACGGTGACCGTCTCGTTGACGATGGCGCTGGGCAAGGGGCTGAGCGCGACTCCGTGCACCAGGTTGTAGAGGCACATGCAGGCGAGCGGCAGCCAGCCCAGGTGGTCCAGGTCCCAGCCCAGGCTCCTCAGGTAGCAGAAGGCGCCCAGGGAGATGAGCGAGACGGCCAGAAGCACCGTGGTGTATATGAGCAGCGGTCGCCGGCCGCACCTCTCCACCACCAGCGAGGAGAACACGGACCCGATGATCACCAGCACCCCCACCAGTATCGTCGCGAGGTTGGGCTCGATGGTCGACCCTGCCTCCTGGAAGATCACCACCGTGTAGGTCATGATGGCGTTCACCCCGCACAGGTACCTCACGGAGGTGAGGCTGAGGTTGATGAGGATGCCTCTCATGGTGCTTCGCTCCGTGATGTCCGACAGCGATAGCTGGAACACAACACGAGAACAAGCCCACATTAGAAGGAATTCGAGATCAACCAACATTCATCCATCCAGGGTAGGGAAAAGGGAGCAAAATCCTCGGGGTCTGGACACCAAAGGGGTCCTTGTTGAGTTTCACAATTTTTTTTAATGCTCAGGTTTAAATTTTACAAGTACACTACAAATATTATTCCTAATAAACCCTAGTTATAGCCACAGTAAAGTTAAAAAAAAAGTATAACCTTTTTTTAAAACAGTGGAATTTGAAATTGTGTACATTAAACAATAGGAAGGGTTCCTTGACATTTTTTATTTTTGTCTTTCACAGCCTCGGTTTCTATCCATGGCCCTTATCCACGAAATTCATGACGATTCAGATGTCTTTCAGAACACTAAAACAACTTTGGTTGCATCATTACAGATACGAGTCTGAAAATTTTGTGCTGTGTGATAAAATAATACTATTTTGACGTAACAACGTCTAATAAATCGATGAACGCCGGCTGCACGCACGAAAAAGTGTCCCGTTACGCACATAGTCCCGTTGCGCTCATTTTACGTTTGCGCCGCATCTATCTCTCTTCCACTCGATTGGAACAACCATCGATTTGACTTTTTCGAGGCACATTAAACTTGAAACACTCCCATTCGTTTCCTACTTTTCCTATCATCGTCATATCCTTAACAGAATAACACAGATAGGAAGAAGTTAAATAGCAAACTTGTATGAAAGTTACAGTTGAAATAATCTCTTCGTTAAAGTAATAAACATGTTTGAATTAATGAGTGCAAATAAAAGAAAATTTATCAATTAAATTGTAGAATTCATTTCACTCCTTCTTTGTATCCATACAAAATAGTGATAATTCAATAAAAATGATTCAATTTTATTCATGAAAGTATGCAATCATTTCATCAATGTTTTGTTATGACGTTGTCACGTTAAACTATCGTCCGTAAACCGACTTTACAGACATTCTGAAAATCTGATGTTCACTGGAAGCAAGCTCACTTTGGTCTGGCGCTTCTTCAAAGTGTCCTCCGCCCTGGCTTTCAGTCGGTCGATCTCCAACTCCTTGTCCTGTCCGTTCCTCAGCCACCGGAGCGCCTTCTTCGCCTCCTCGGTCTTGCCCTCCGTCATGAGGAATATGGGGGACTCTGGCAGCCAGAACATCGCCGCGGCGAACACGATTGGCAGGATGAGGCAGCAGGTGTTGTAGGCCACGTACGACATGTAGTGGCCCATGGCGTAGGACATGGTCAGCCCCACGTCGATGGACAGCGTGTAGAACACGCCCAGCTGTCCTTTCACGTCGTCTTCAGCGATGTCGCTCAGGTACGACGGGACGAGCAAGCATATCCCGGCGCTCGATACTCCGAAAAGCAATCTGAAAAAAAAATGAAAGTAAACATATTTACTGATTTATAGCCGAACGTAGTATTGGTAGAGACCTGAAAAATTCGCGGGTTCATTACGTGCTATGCTAAAATTCAAATAATTATACCTTAGTGCTGTTTTCTGCCATTGGTCCACAGTTAATCTGGAGGACTGAGGGCCAATTAGAGACCCTCACTCATAGAAGTGTCCGATCACAGGCCACCCAGTCGTAACGACTCACAAGTCAGTAACCAATGAACAGTTGGCATTTGCCCGAGTGTGTAAAAGGATATTGGAGTCTATCCTAAAGGTCATTGAACCCGCGAGTTTTTCCGGTCTCTAAGTATTAGGTCTAAAAATCTGTTTGTGTGTTAGATATGTTTCTATATTTTAGGAGAAACATATTTATCTCTGTTGTGACATTTTGTCATAAACATTGACGGCAAATAACGTATTCTTAATTACTGCTTTTAAATTTACATTCCATAAGTATATTTATTTTAAGCACCTGACTTACAAATATAAAGGTTACATTAAATAAAATAATAAAATAATTACAATGTGTTTTCAAGAATTTCAGTGCAGCCATTTTCTCTATTTGACATGACTTAAATTAAGTTTGCACTAATCAGTAAGATAAATTATTGAAACAACAAAAATTATTTTATTAATCACATAATTCTTTTATTGGGACAATGTCGGTTTAGTTCTATAAGCAATCATATACCTTCACACAATGCATATGTTTGAACATTTACGAAATAAATATATTCTCATATGACATAACAAACAATTTCCCGTTCAGATACTAAGACTATGGCTTAATGTGGATTAAATATAGTAACTTAGAACATTTCAAAATATTAGCTACCTTTCATTAAATATGAAAGTAAAGAACTTTATGAATTTTATTAGCAAAACAAGGTGTCACACTCCAGCAAAAGATGACAGTCTTCACATTATATTGATGAAATACAATTTTTTCTTGATTAGCTATTAAAGGATAAACATCGAATAAATCCTAACAAAGTTAAAAAAATTTAATGAAGAAATATTGGTAGATGATTAAATACTAAAACTAATATACAAACAAACCAAAAACCTGTTAAAAGGCGTGTGTGTTTTTATATGATTAAGCTTTATACCTAACATGGAATAATGAAATTGCTGGAAAATAAAAAAAAAAGTTTTTGCAAAACTACGTGACCCCAGAGAAACCCCCGCATGGGGAGCCCTAGAAAAGAAAAACTCTCTTTTCATTTTAGACTCGGTCTCACACGCAAATCTGAATTTTTCAGTCTTTCGTCATTGCTTTTATTTAAATACTATTTATAAAAAATTAACTCGATGCTGTTTTCGGTTTTTAATTAATTTTTTAACCTAAATACTATTAGTGTAATATCATGGGTTGTAAAAGTCGGGCAATTAAGAAGACTACCACGCCTTTTCACCCATGTTAAAATACTAAGTGAATATTAGCTGAAAATATTTGTGGCAAAACAACAAATACAAGGGAGGTAACAATTAGAATTTTATAGAAGTCTTTAAATTAAATTTATTTAGAAAAGGAGATGTTGAGTCAAATGCTGGAATCACAATAACGCGACAGCGCGATGCGAAAGCTAAATGTCACGTTACTGTGGACATAACTGTGCGTAAACACTTTTCAGAGATTTCACGGATAAATTAAGTAAATAAAACCCCTAAAAATATTATAGAACTAATAATAAACCGGTTTAACCATCTTTCTTCCTAAAACAAAAACTCTGGCACCGCACCCGCGAAGCGTTCGAGAAAAAAAATATTCATAATCGGTTCCCCGTCCTCAAATTCAGTTGAGATGACGTCATGGACGATGCGTCGAACGTGACTGTTTGGAAATCTTCTCGTCTCCGCTGGCGCGTATGTGTGAACGCAGCCTTGAAGAAGGCCAGTTGTTAAGGGGCCCGCCTCGTCAGGGGTGTATGTGTGTTAGTGAGGCGGGATGATAAGCGCGACGCTCGCTGGTGCTTCCAGCGCGGTGTCGCCTCTGGACTGGCGCGCAGTCTTCTCGTCGTGCACAGGATAACTGTGAAATTTGAGCGGTGACCGTAACATTATATTGCGGAGAAATGAAGATAAAGGTGTAATGTAAGTCCCTTAAGTGCTTTCAAGAATCTGTACCGGTTGTTTTACGCCTATCATTTACCCTGAAAACATGCGTTTTAGCCATTTTAACTATTCTAAAAATACAGTTTAAGAACTTAATCGTAAATCAAAAGTACTTTTCGTCTCTCGGCGGACTCTTAAATGCTTTTCATAAACAGACCCCACTCGGATATCTTGAGTAGTTTTGAAATCGCGTTGTTTGTCCTGAAGCTCTGCGCACCACATGTGTACCCGGGTAGGCGGGGGCCTTAAGTCTTATCCATATGTGTGCAAGCTGAGTTGTCTAGCGTATACAAATGTAGGCTGCTGCTGCAAGCTGAGTTGCACTCATGGCTATACACTGCCCTTCTGGTGTGATGGGATGTAACATCTGTTTTTGATACGGATACGTTGCAACGGATGAATGACACGGTAGGAATTCCAACATCGTTGCACCGTGTCGTGTCAAGCAGGGCCGGTGCAAGGTAAATTGGCGCCCTAGGCGAAAAACCTTAATGCCCCCCCCCCCCCCGGCCGGACACCCCAAAAAAAATTTTCATTGCCTCAAAATACATCACGTAAGCCTAAGATTTTGTCAATAATCAAATGTAAGCAGGTTTGTGTTTTTTTTTTAATTTTTTACTTATTACAAATCATAAACAGGTCACCGTGGACTTTAAATAATTACTTATATCAATATAAACAGTCGAAACTGTTACAAAAGTCCATTTTTATCTAGTTTCAATAATCGTTAAACATGTTATATCAGCTGTTATGTGTCGTGCTGCGCCGCCCCCAGGCTACTTGGCGCCCTGGGCGGTCGCCTAGTTCGCCTGTGTGGACGCGCCGGCCCTGGTGTCAAGGGTTTATACGTTACGATGACACGCAACGGCTGACAGGCACCATATGGATACCCGCGTGTGCTGACCTGGCCACCAGCAGCATGAGCGCGGAGCGCGCCGCCAGCAGCATCGCCCAGCAGGCGACGAGCGGCGCCGCGGTCAGGTAGGCAGTGACGCGCCGGCCCAGGCGGTCGTGCGAGTACATGTATGCCGGGATGGACACGAGGCGCGCCAGCGTCGCGACGGAGGCGATCCACGACGCCTCGCCGTCCGAGATGGGCGGGATGCCGAGCGGCGAGCTGTCCGACTGGAGCAGCGGCAGCATGGGCGTGAGCCAGCCGTACGTGGTGCCCGCCGACACGGAGACGATGTTCACTGCGGACAAGCGCTAGCGGCTTGTTTCAGCTACCTGCAGGCTTGCACCACAACAAGCTCCACTCGAAACAACATTTGACCAATATTTCGCCTTTTGAGACCGAGACATGCTTTCTGAAAGCTTGGCATTTACTTGAATTAGGCTTTCCGTACATTCCTGAAACAACAAGCTGGGCTCAAGCTCTACTCAAACCAAGATTTAGCATTTTGAGACCGAAACATGCTTTCTGAAAGCTTGGAATTCACTTGAATTAGGCTTGCTGTGCATTCCTGACACAACAAGCTTGACTCAAACCAAGATTTGGCCTTTTGATACCAAGACATGTTTTCTGAAAGCTTGGAATTTACTTGAATTTGGCTTACTGTGCATTCCTGACACCACAAGCTGGGCTCAAGCTCGACTCAAACCAAGATTTGGCATTTTGAGACCGAGACATGCTTTCTGAAAGCTTGGCATTCACTTGAATTAGGCTTGCTGTGCATTCCTGACACAACAAGCTTGACTCAAACCAAGATTTGGCCTTTTTATACCAAGACATGTTTTCTGAAAGCTTGGAATTTACTTGAATTTGGCTTGCTGTGCATTCCTGACACAACAAGCTGGACTCAAACCAAGATTTGGCCTTTTGATACCAAGACATGTTTTCTGAAAGCTTAGAATTTACTTGAATTTGGCTTACTGTGCATTCCTGACACCACAAGCTGGGCTCAAGCTCGACTCAAACCAAGATTTGGCATTTTTTGACCGAAACATGCTTTCTGAAAGCTTGGAATTAACTTGATTTAGGCTTGCTGTGCATTCCTGACACAACAAGCTGGACTCAAACCACGATTTGGCATTTTGATACCAAGACATGTTTTCTGAAAGCTTGGAATTTACTTGATTAGGCTTCCTGTGCATTCCTGACACAACAAGCTTGGCTCAAGCTCCACTCAAACCAAGAGTTGACCTCTTGCTTTCTAAAATCTTGTAACTTACTAAGATTGACTCAAACCAAGATTTGGCCTTTTGAGACCGAGACATGCTTTCTGAAAGCTTGGCATTTACTTGAATTAGACTTATCGTGCAAACCTGACTCAACAAGCTTGACTCAAACCAAGATTTGGCCTTTTGAGACCGAGACATGCTTTCTGAAAACTTGGCATTCACTCGAATTAGGCTTGCTGTGCATTCCTGACACAACAAGCTTGACTCAAACCAAGATTTGGCCTTTTGATACCAAGACATGTTTTCTGAAAGCTTGGAATTTACTTGAATTTGGCTTACTTTGCATTCCTGACACCACAAGCTGGGCTCAAGATCGACTCAAACCAAGATTTGGCCTTTTGAGACCGAGACATGCTTTCTGAAAGCTTGGCATTCACTTGAATTAGGCTTTATGTGCATTCCTGACACAACTAGCTTGATTCAAACCAAGATTTGGCCTTTTGATACCAAGACATGTTTTCTGAAAGCTTGGAATTTACTTGAATTTGGCTTACTGTGCATTCCTGACACCACAAGCTGGGCTCAAGCTCGACTCAAACCAAGATTTGGCATTTTGAGACCGAGACATGCTTTCTGAAAGCTTGGAATTCACTTGAATTAGGCTTGCTGTGCATTCCTGACACAACAAGCTTGACTCAAACCAAGATTTGACCTTTTGATACCAAGACATGTTTTCTGAAAGCTTGGAATTTACTTGAATTTGGCTTACTTTGCATTCCTGACACCACAAGCTGGGCTCAAGCTCGACTCAAACCAAGATTTGG
This sequence comes from Bacillus rossius redtenbacheri, assembly GCF_032445375.1. Lineage (NCBI taxonomy): Eukaryota > Metazoa > Arthropoda > Insecta > Phasmatodea > Bacillidae > Bacillus > Bacillus rossius. Next base: position 45,647,589 of record NW_026962011.1, on the reverse strand, counting down.
CTTTTGAGACCGAGACATGCTTTCTGAAAGCTTGGCATTCACTTGAATTAGGCTTTCTGTGCATTCCTGACACAACTAGCTTGATTCAAACCAAGATTTGGCCTTTTGATACCAAGACATGTTTTCTGAAAGCTTGGAATTTACTTTAATTTGGCTTATTGTGCAAACCTGACACAACAAGCTTTACTCAAGTTTTACTCAAACCAAGATTTGATCATTGAGGCTGAGAATTGCTTCCCGAACGCTTGCCAAAGGTTTTTATTTTTTTTTCCTGCATAATGCTTGCTGTTGCCTGCCTTAGTAGACTTGCAACAAGCTCAACTGAGTGTCGTGGCAAGTTTGATTGTAACTGGAATCAAGAATGTTTTTGGTGTGTGGTATGGGTTACAAATGAAGGAATATTTGATTGAATGTTTTATTGTTTACCGTTCCATTTCTCTTTGAAAATAAAACTGTTACATCCACTTAAAATCAGAGAAAATGTATGAAAATTTACTAAACTCTCATTCTCCTTCCTAGGGACTGTATTTCAAAAAGTGATAATATGTTTTGATGGAGTTTATCTTTATTTTTGATATCCACATGTTACTTTCAGCTTGTTTAGCTTCGGAGACAAGATTTATTATTATAAAAATATATACACAATTCGTATCAAATTTTAAGTTGAGTTAAAAATGCAATGAAAAAGATTATGTTGTTTTTATGTATGTAATTCTTTAAAATCTTAGCTTCCACGTAAGTATATTTAGTGATATGACAATTTATTTACATATCAAAACTTTCCAACATCCAAGCTTTCAAATTTATATGTTGTTGTTGCTAGTCGCTGCACACCACTTGTTTTTAAATTTTAGTAGATTATAGTTTTGGGAAGATATTTCTGCGAAGAAAAAATTTTATTTTATTTTTTCGTAAGGTTCAGTTTTCTGATGTTAGTTTTTTTAGTGCACAGTATTTAAAAGTGTGAACTTTACTTCGCGGAATACCGGAAGGGAGTTGGAATATTCCGATACGCCTTCCTCCCTTTCCACTGGCCGGCTGCGTCCTTAGTACTACGTGACGCCTTGCTCCAAAACGGTCAATCGTTTGATCAAAAGATTGAGTGAATCGAATGACGCGGGTTTTCAATCAACCCATCAATCAACTTTTAAATATTTTAATAAAAACCAATTCATAGTGGATTTTCCGTATATAAGGTATTATTCCTTCTGTTACAAGACTTTAGTGAACTAATATTGAAATTGTGCTTTTTTTATTTACTTTTTCGTGGATTGTCAAATATAGTGTGCGTCAGTCAAACTTTCCATTACTCACGGTTAATGAATGCTCGACTTATGCGTTAAACGGGTTCCTAGACGATCAGTCTTTCTTGACTCAATCGATTGACGCAATCTTTTGATCAACATGATTGACTATCTAGGGTATACTTAATAACAGAGGACTGCGATATAATTTTTTTTTTAGTTTGAGTCACAAAGAAGAACTCGCAACGTCACAGTGATCGCGAGAAAGGTGTATATCCTCAGATATATGCTAATTTGAACCTTAGAAATTTAAAATAAAACTTTACAAGCCTCTAAGTATTTTACATAAAATATTTATACTTTTAAATATCATAAAATAATTTATTCTTTTTTTTACTAAATGCCGTGGTAAAATTCGTGCCTGCTGAAAGGATTCTCATTTTATGATACAAATGTTTGTGAAGTGTCCGTGCAGTGTTTTAAATACCACGAGGACAAAATAACAGAAAAACATATATGCTCTTCTTCAAACTACCATCGTTTTATTAGCTACACCAACTGTTACAAAGCTTTTAGAATAATAGAATAATTAGGGCTACCACTCCATACGCCAACGAATAAACTTATACTCTCTCCATACAGATTCTACACACATTATAACTATTTATTGCACAGATGCATAGAAAATAGCAGCGTTTATCGTATTTTAGGAAAATTTTGTACAGCGGCTTCGAAAAGAAAAATGCGAATATGCAATAGCACAGAAGTGGCCACTTCCGCATAATTAAGTACATGGTAACCAGGTGAAGCTATTTTTTTCAGCTCATCGACTGTGCCATGTTGGTTAGACGCACAAAACATTGGCTAAAGTGTTTTGTTTGCATTGTGGAAACAGTTTCAAAATACTATTTTATCATGGGAGTGATTTTTTTTAATTATTACAATTGTAATTAACATTTATAACTACCATCAGGAGTGATAAAGTACTATTCCCGCAATGTTTTGGGCTTTGCAACATGGCGAGGTAAAAAAAAGGTCTTTCAGTAATCGCCAGTGATGAGTAACATTTAACCTCGGTAACGAACAAAATTCAAGTGTTTTCAAATTGCAAATACACTTATAATACGAAACGAGCGTGATGAATGTATGCAAATTCTCATTTACATTTCTGGACGTAGTTTCCGCACCCACCGATATGATTCGCTGCCGGAAAAACTATCAAATCATTAGATTTACAGAGCGAAATTTTACTTTCTGCTTGTTCAGCTTTGGGACAACCAAAACACAAACACAATTCCCACCAAAATTTGAAGTTGAATTAAAAATACAATGAAAAAAAATAATATCTATGTTGTGTTTACGTACGTAATTCATGATTAAAATATTAGCGTCCACATAAGTACATTTAGTGATGTGACAATTCATTTACAAATCCAAAATTTTCAACATTTTAACTTTCAAATTTATATGTTGTGGTTGATAGTCGCTGCCCACAACTCGTTTTTTTTTTTAATTTTAGTAGATTTTTGACCTAATTCTCGACAAGTAAATCATTGAACAGTTAATACTATAGAATTTTCCCTTTGTGTGTGTTAACTTTGGTTCGCGCCGACCGCCACAGATGGCAGCACCGTTGTTTGTTACTCTTTTTCCGTCCCTTGACTTCCGTCGCACTCGCAGCAATGGCGGCTCCGGGAAGACCTATCAGGCAGGGCTCTCACACGCAGGAGGATGCAGTTAATAATCATGACATTGCCCTTGGGATATTCACAAAATATATGGTCTCAAATACTGAAATTTAGTATTTTCGTACAAATTTCGATTGAAAGAAGAGTTCAGCACGTTAACGAAATTATTTAAGTTAACATTAATATTCCCTACAAACAGGGGCGCAACAACAGGGGAGGGGGCAAGGGTATTTCCCCCCCCCCCCTTCTGAAACCTTAGTGTGGGGGCAAACGGGGGCAAAGAAAGTGCTGTGTGATCAATTTTTAGATGATAAAACTGCTTAAATAGCACCATTTTCCACCTTGAAATACAAATTTTCCAGGGGGGAGGACCCCCGGACCCCCCCGCTTCAGTAGGGGGGATCGATGATTCTTTATAAAAAGGTATGTTGCCTCCCCCTTTTGGAAATTTAGTTGCTGCGCCCCTGCCTACAAAGAAATAAGAAGTGAAATGTGGGCTCGGAAGGGGCTATCGCCCCCTGCGCCCTTCCTCCGGAGCCGCGCTTGTTTCGCGGAGACGTCTGCCACATGGGTGTGAGATGCTGCGCCTGAACTGCCGCGAGCGGACGGCAGGCCTCACCTAGGAACGCCGCCAGGTACTGGTGCCATCTCTGCGCCGCCTTCTTGCCCGCCACGCGCAGAGACTTGACCGACGTCATGTCGAGGCAGAGAGACGTCCCGCGTCGTCCCGGCGTCGCTCCGCGCGTGCTTCTGAGGGTTCCTCCCTCCCTCCCCCAACCCACTCCACTTCTCGACGGAACCTTGCCCCCGCTCCCGCCCCCGCGAGCACGTGTAAACAACTGCCGGTGTTCGCCGTGGGTGGCTGAACACCTTGTTTACAACGAACAACAATGCCGAATACTGAGGCCGCCGCGTGCCGGGCGTGTGGCGGGGAGGATTACACCCGATGACGCTGTGGTTGAGAGGGTCGGCTCCGGGGTATCTGGGTTCGAATCCCCGGATGGGATACGAATGTAACTTGTGTTGTCCTGAACGTCTCCCTGGCGCTTACCCATGCAAAAAAAAACCCATTTCAACAACAACTATCATTTCACAACGAGTCTGGGTTACATGAAATAAATATAAAAATTAAGTTAAGGGAAATGGTTAGGGCACTATTGACAGTTAAAAATTGCCATCATCTTTGTAGAAATAATTTTTTTTTTTAAGTAGTCAGGACACTTGGTTTCCACCACGGCGACCGGGTTTCAATTCTCGGCGGGGTCAAAATCTCATTTGCCGTGGACTATGGGTTTTCTTCGGGGTACTCCCGTTTTCCCCCCAACAGTTCATTCCGTCGTTGCTCCATTGCCAATCCCGTCTCACCTCTCGTATTATCCAGGCTAGCCGGGACGACAGGTCTGTCCCTCCGGTAGGACAGTGTGTCAGCCCCAATTCCATGCGTGTGGACCCCTGCCTCAGACGCGAAATACGTGTTGATATTAATTTTCTTCGTTTAAAAAATTAAAGAGAATGAGGTTCCCCGTGTACCCGAGCACACATGCGCGTGAGCCCCTGCCGAATGTGATACTGTCCCGCCGCGCATGGAGCGCGCGGGTTTTTTGAGTGCCGCGGGGAACTTATATGTAGAGGTGTGTTCTGGTGGTGTGAAATTACAATGCAGTGACTATTTAGAGTTCCTCTTGCATAATTATTATTTATATACAGGATATATATATACTTAGTTATCAGTGATGTAAGTACACAAGTAGGTTTTGATCTTATAATTTCAGAATATATATTAATTACTGTTTTGACATGCACAACACACAAAGCATATCTATACTAATATTATAAAGCTGGAGAGTTTGTTTGGTTGTTTGTTTGAACGCGCTAATCTCAGGAACCACTGGTCCGATTTAAAAAATTCTTTCAGTGTTGGATAGTACATTTATCGAGGAAGGCTATAGGCTATATTATACTATCAATAACATTAGAGATTCTTACTAAAAGTCCAATTTAGAATCAAATGCGTTGGAGGGGGTTAGATACAACATGCAGTACACGTACGAAGTGTGTGTTGACAATGCCGCAGGCGCTAGAAGTTTATTTCCTATTGCCTATTAACATTGTTGCCACGCACTAGATGCCTTATCATTCTTAATTTTCCCATACAAGTAAAGAACACCCGTGTGATATTAACAACGAAGCAATCAGTACCCTCATTAGAGTTCAATTAGTATTTAAATACTTTTTATCACTTTAAATCGCAAACCTAAACTATTGTTTTTTTCCCTCTATCTGTGTTTAATTTGTTTTTATTGCCCTTTTTTTCAAGTATATATATTTTACAGACTTGAAACTTCACAGAAATATTCCTTATGTTACGCAGGATGACATTTTCCGAAAATTAGATCCCATGGGTGGTTAAAACCAGGCAACAGTGGGTACTTTGTCTGCATGAGAACAGGATTTTACATTGTTCATGCCTTCTGCGTCTCCATGGCAACAGTCATCGCGCGGCAGTGGCGTACCCACAAGGAGGGGCATGTATAATGAGCGACGCAAGAGTGATCTGCCTGTAGACTGCCGTAGCGAAGTACGGGTACATCAGTTGTACGTTGCGTGCACGAGTCGGGAAACCATCGGTGCTATTCATTTTCTCTCCGGTACATTATACAGCATTGTAATAAATTTTCACTGAATTTTTTTTATTTATCATTACTGTAAATGGGAGATGTGGTTTAATTTTTTTCAATTAGTATAGCCGTGCGAAGCCGGGTCGGGCAGCTAGTTAATAATATAAGGAACCAAACACATGCTTTAAACCATACTTTGTATGTCTAATTACCGGAAGTTATTTTGGGTCCGGCTTCTAACAAAAGTTCAAGTCTTATTGAATATTATTGTTTATGAAAATTATAAAGAAACTAAATTTGGGTTTGTAATATTCTCATATATAGACTGTACCTCGGCTTCATTTGGGTAGATTTAGATAATCACTAGCTGACCCGGCAAACGTTGTTTTGCCATATAAATAATTTCCTAGTAATTTCTAGTGTAGACATAAAATAGCTTACTTATTGTAATGTATGTTAGAATGTGTATATTGTATGTATGTACGAATGTGGTATATGCGTGAAATAAGCATGGAGCGCTGTGAACGATGAGGATTTTTAAAAATAACAAAAGGCAAACATTATTTTTAAGTTATTATAATTTATTCCTTAAAATTATATATCATTAATTAAACAATTACGACAGTAACACTATTAAACAATATCAATCTCTTAATGCTATAGCATCCCTACTCCGTGCTGTTTACTGGGTCAGAAGTGACACCTGTAGACATCTGGCGGGGATAACTAATTAAATGACGATTGATCAGTTTTCGACCGGAGAGGAAAAATGATTAAATTACTAAAATGGCTATTAAAAAATAAGGGTTGGTCGTAGAAGGGTGAAAATTGAGGATTGTATGTATTTTTGTATGTTGTATCATAAAAAAATAGAAATTAAAAATTTTGTCTAAAAAATAAAAAACAAATTAGGGGTGGACTACCCCTAAAATTTAGGGGGATGAAAAATAGATGTTGGCCGATTCTCATAGATACCGGATAAGCACAAAAAATTTCATCAAAATCGGTCAAGCCGTTTCGGAGGAGTATGGCAATTTTGATATTTAAAGTACTTGAAAAATTTCAACGGTGATGAGGACTGCACTAACAATGAAATAGCCGTTGCCATAGAGACGAATGAAGCATCAACAAAGCAACAGCCGTTGCCATGGTGATTTCCTACCAAAAACTGGAAATAAAAAAAAATTTAGGGGTGGACTACCCCTAACATTTAGGGGGATGAAAAATAGATGTTGGCCGATTCTCATAGATACCGGATAAGCACAAAAAATTTCATCAAAATCGGTCAAGCCGTTTCGGAGGAGTATGGCAACGAAAACTGTGACACGAGAATTTTATATATAAGATAATATAATCTATAGGACCACTAGTTTTAACACAAGTTATGGGGAGAAACAAAGTTATTTGCGACTATTTCAATAGTGTCAATTTCTGTGACCACACAAGGTATTTGGTCAAGCTAATATTCGGAAAAGGTTAAGATATTTAGTTCACCTCAGTCCTATCTTTAGGCACATAAATCTCGCTCGTAGTAATAATTATATTCATTACAAATATTATCGCAATCATTTAATTTTATCTTGATGCCTTAATTCAGTATGATATTGTCGCGGGTTGAAATTTTGCAGGGTTGTTGAAATCAAATTTAGGGACTTTACTGACGGGACTCTGGGCTGGCTGCTCTGTTCACTCGTCAGCGCAAGTGGCGTGACCATGTAATTGGGGCACGGGGCCGGCGCGGCGCGCTGCGGGCTTGCAGAATTTTGTTTGTTTGTTTGGCCGCGCGCTGGCGCAGCCACGGGCCGCAGTTACTGGGGCGCGCTGTCGTAACAAGCCGCGCGGTGTGGCCTGCACATCGGGGTAGAGGGGGGGTAGTCTTCCCAGATGTTCTAGTTAGTTGTTTAGTAAATTTGACTTCAATAACGAGCTTTTGTTATGGTAGGCGCGGCAGGGCGCGCGAATTTAAGCGCAAGTGAGTGGTGACTCGGGGCTCACTCAGGCGGAGGCTATGCGTCTCACCTGTGGTCACGAGTTGTTAGTTCGTTCGTGATGTAGGAATTCAGGCTCACTCAGGCGGAGGCTATGCGTCTCACCTGTGGTCACGAGTTGTTAGTTCGTTCGTGATGTAGGAATTCAGGCTCACTCAGGCGGAGGCTATGCGTCTCACCTGTGGTCACGAGTTGTTAGTTCGTTCGTGATGTAGGAATTCAAGCTTTCGGGCGGAAGCTATGGTCGACGCCAGAGGCCACGAGTCGTTTAATTTAAGTTAGGTCATAATGTAGTCGTCAAGCTTTCGGGCGGAGGCAATGGCCTTCGTCACTAGTCGTTTAGTTATAATTTTTAAAATGTAATGTTCGTTCGGATTTTAAGGGCAGGAGAGGCCCCTACGTTAGTTTTAAGTAATCGATCAAGAAAGGCTTTTCGGAAAATGTGAGTATGGACTTATCTTTGTTTTAATTTTAAGTATTAATTATGATTTGAGGTATTCGGAAGGACTAGGGAAGTGTTTAGTGAAGTTCTCTCATTCTCTCTCTTGTAAGGTCGTTCAATCGTTAAGGAAGTAAAGAGATTATTGTTTTAAATTGTAATCCCGCTATTTAAATGTTCTTTAAAATGATGTTGAGTATTTGACTTTAAGAATAAAATAATTTTAATTAAGTATTATGTTATTTTGCAAAATCTCCTTAGTTCAGCTCTCACCAGACATCCTGTACGGGATGACGAACCTATGATCCTAGGTACAGTAAAGTATTTTATGAAGTTAAGACTAGTTGATGCCAAGCGAGTTGTTTCTATGTAAAGAGCTACGATTCTCTCCCCCCTCTGAAAGTGGATCGTGACAGAAATGGCGGTGGCACCGGCTAGGTGCACGTGACAGAAATGGTAGAGTTCGCCGGATAGGTTCTATTTCTGGAGAGAGAGAGAGGTAGATTTTTATGTTTATTATTAAGTTAGTTTCAGCTTCTGATAGCAGGTTATTAAGAGTTTACTTGAGGAGAGGATTACGGAATTTTAGTCTATAGTGGAGGAAGTCTTTGAGATTTTTTTTTTGACGTAACAGATGTTTATTTGAGGATACTTGTAAGGATAAAGTTTATAGTGATAAGTTGTTTTAAGTCGTTGAATTTATTGTAGATTTATATCGGGGATTATTACGTGAGGAGAATACGTTATAAGTTAAATGCTTATTAGAGATAATGCAAGTGGTTTAATTTAATTGAAGTTCATTTTAAGATTGAAGGTTAAGAGAATTAAAATTTAAAATTAAGTTTTTGTCGTAAATAGGAATTATTTTCAAGAGAAGTTTGTTTTGTTTTCGTGCGCGTAGGAGACGAGACGTACGAATTAAATCAGTCGAGGGAAGGATAAACGTTAGAAAGGAATTAAAGAGAAAACGAGAGTTTATGTAAAAGAGAGTTATAGAATTTATAGTGATGTTTTGTTTTAATTAGAAAAATGTTGAGAGTTGTTTCAGAACGACACGTCAGTGGACGTGGCAGAATGAACACGTGACGGGGAGGTGCTGAGACCTAGCGGTGAACGGAGGAACCGCAAGCGAGGGTTGGCGCACCTGATGGAATTCGGTGACGTCACGGGCTCATAAGGAGACGTGGACAGGCCGTGACCTTGTTTTGATCAGCTGTACGGTAACTTAGCGATAAGAAAATAGACTATTGGTTAAATAAATTTAAATTTAAGTGTGTTTTAGGAGAAGAGGAACTTTCAGTATGTAAGTAATTTAATTTAAGAAGTGTATGATGTATAGGCTAGAAGTGTTTCGTTGTAAGTTGTTTATGTTTTTGTTAGTTAAATTCTACCTCGGTTTTAAAAATATTTTTTTTGGGATTTGTAAACATTATTAAGGAGGTACACTATAAAATCGATAAGCATTGAGAAAACTGGGAAGGATAGTTTTTGTGTGTAGAGGGAATTTACTCCAAGGGAACAGAGAAAATTAATGTTTTCTTTAAGGCGAGGGACCCTAAGGTGAGGTGTTGTGTCCCTGGGAAGAAAGGGAATTGTAGCGCAGACCATAGGAGATGGGCTGACTACGGAATTAAGGGTCAGGAGAATCCTGAGAGTTGTGAGTAGTTTGGGGCAGGAGTTCCCCATGGTAGTACCGAAGTGGCTATCCTGTATGGGATAGGGTACCATTTCAATGAAGTTTGTTGGTGGGGTTAGAGCCCCCTGTGTAGTGGGCCTATAGCAGATAGGCACTACAGTGAAATTTTTGGTTATTTTGTGAGGTAAATTCCCTGGAGGTTAAGTAAGATTGGATTCAGTTAGGAAGGAGGGAAATGAGAAACATTGCTGTAGAGAGTTAGTGTACTTGCCTAATGTGAAATTGAATTTTACTAAATTAATTTAGGAGAAAGTTTTGTTCGGTAAATAAATAATAATGGAAGATAGCTAGATAATTAATTAATTTTTTTTGAGTAAGGTGTTTTAAGAAATGAAATAAAATAAGGTGAAGTAATTTGAATAATTGGGGAGGAGTTTCTTTAAGAGTTTAGATAATTGTTTTTGAATTTATTGAGATATTCAGCCAGTGAAGTTTGAGTGTGAGAGATACAGTGAGATTTTAAGGAAATCGGTTGTTTATTAATTAGGACAAATGAGATTTTATGATTAAGAGTCAGTAAGCATAGTTAAAATTTACGACATGATATTTGTTGACAGTTTACAGTTATTAAGGAGAAAACAGAGTAATCTATTTATTTTTATTTTAATGGTTTGAAGATAAGATTATGAATTTTTTTTGGAAGTTTCTTTGGCATGTTGGAATAATTTTTTTTGATTTTTAGAATTTACAGAGAAAATTTAATTGATTTACATTAGTTTGGAAGTATGGAGGTTTAGTGTTCGATTAGCCCTAACTTGATGGTCGGATCCCAAAAGAATGCCGTAAAACCGATAGCCAATTGAGAGGAATGCGGTAGGCGCTTGTGTAGAGAGGGGTTGTGGGAAAACTCCTTGGGACTGATGGCAGATCAGGGGCCCTAAATAGTGTGTGATGCTGTAAAACCAGTGCAGAGAAAGCCTGGTATGCTTAAATTTTTGGGCACAGGTTATGTAAACCTGGGGTTCCATGGGATTTAGTCATGTTAGCTGCTGTGAGACATTAAGATTTCCAGGCTCCATAGTAAATTCAATGTAAATTTTTGTTTTCTTAAAATAATAAATTTGTTTTTAATTTTTTTTGAGATATTTGATTTGTAACAGTGAATACAGACCCCGAGGAATAAGAGTTGTCATGCTGTGAGAGGAGAAGGTGGTAGGCCTAAAAGGGTACAGGCACCACAGAGGTTATGTGCATTGCATAATTTAAATATAAGGAAACTTGAGAATTTGAAATTTTGTTGTTGGTTTGTACACCCATAAGAAGAGTATAGGCAGAATTTTTATTGTTATGAGATGTCTAATTTAATTGAAAAGAAGAAAGTTTAAAGATGCAAGGTAACATTATTATTGTAATAATTGAAAGAGATTAAGAGGTAGAGAGAAATAGGCAGTTTTTGTTTGTAAGTACTAAAGTTTACATATAGAAATTTAGTAACTAAGAATGAATAATAAGTTAAGTCTAGTGTAAAAGTTTTTTTTAAGTTTGTTAAGTTAAGAGTCACAAGTAAATTTTTTTTTAGAGAGAATGTCTTTGATAGGAAGTATTAGAAACTTATGGGAATTTTAGGGTAACATAAATAATGTAGGTAATGAATAATAAATAGATGGTAGGTCTTAAGTTAGGATTAACATTTGAAGCAGAATTTAATTAAGAAGAAGGAAAATAAATAGGCCTAATGAAAAGAACAAAAAAGGATTTTATGGTAAAGCATTTTTTTTAAGTAATAAACAATGAATAATAATGTTGTTTCAGGGTTATGTGTACTAATAATACCATTTTTTTTAGGACCAAAGAACAGGAATTATGTAATTTAAATTAACATGTATTTTTGAAACTGTTACAGATTCCTTAAGATGAGCTGAGCAGCAGTCCAGTTTACAAGATGACAAGAGTTCGAGAGACAAGATACAAGATCACTGAAACAAGAGCCAAGACTGAAGATTCAAGAGAAGAGAAAGCTGGCAGCCATGGACTTACAAGTGGAGATTAATAAGGTCATGTAAAGTTTTATTTTTTTTTATGGAAGACAGTAACTGGAGTTTTTTTTTGTTATAAACATTATTTACAGAACTTTTTAGGTTATAGTAATGTGATGGAACTAGTGAGTTGTGGTAGCTGTCAAAAAGAACTAATACCTTAAGTTTAATTTTTAAAGTTAATTTTCTTAATTTACAGAGGGATTAGTAGTTTTTTTTAAACCTTATTTAGGTTGGAATTTAAATACAATAGCTTATTATAAATGTGTACGAACAGTTCAAGTTCACAGTACTGATAGGTAGGTCAGATGATCTTATTGATTTTGATGATTTGTTGTTTTGAGTTGATTTTTAAGTGTTGTGAATTAGACAATGAAATAGTTCTGAAAACTTAAATTATTTCAAGCTAAGAAATAGTAAAGTTAATTGTAACTCAAAGGACACCAGAATTTAATTTTTTTTTGAATTAGTAATGTTTGAAAATTTTATACTTTACAAGAAAGGTTATAAACAAACAGATCGGATGGAACAAGGATGCAGTAAATCACAATTTCATTTAGAATTATTGATTTGCTTTTGAGGTTATGAAGGAAAAGTAGCTATAATTTAAAAATTTGAATAAAAATGGTTTTTTTTTAATTTGTTTGAAATAGAAAATTTAAAAGTTAATTAGTCATGATCTAGGTGGGTGATGGGGTGGGAATTGGCCACTCTTTTTCCCTATAACCTCCCTAACATGGCCTTCTATTACATCTAACAGAAAAAAAAAGAAGAAAAAGAAGACTTATTATTAGTTAGAATGTTTTTTTATGAAGATACCTGATGAACTTTTTTTTTATTGTTGGGAAGAATAGTAGCAAGATTAATCAGATGTTTTACTCAGAAGAAGAAGAAGAAGAAGATAAAGCAGTTTTATGACTCGACAAGCCAGAGATTGGTGTTTCCCCTCTGCGCTCCTATTGACTACGTTGTTTACTCTCATGGGATAGCTGGTTCGGCACCATGGAGAGAGATTGGTGGGCATTGTGGTTGCCCCCAGAAGAAAAGAAGAGTAGAAGAGGTTATGGGTGGGTCATGTGAACTGACCTTCAACCCAGTTACTTCGTGGGGACTATTTGCTGTATAGAGAAGATCAAGACTCAAGAGGTAGGGAAAATCATTGGAGGTCATGTTTCCCTTCCTTAAGTTTTTCCTATCAAATTATTTGCCTGATTAGATTATGCTAAGGGTGGGATACTTTATGTTAGCAGTTGAATTAATTAATTTTATTTTTTTGTGTGTTTGCATCCTTGCCCATCGATTGCAGTTTAGTAGTTAGTTTTGTATTTGTCAGGCGTGATGGTAATGCCTGTTGATGATGTTTCAGAATTGTAATCTGTTCGTGATGAGGATGGCACAACTCCGAAGCAGATGTGGGGAGAAGTTGTGAGCTGCCCTGGAAGCCAGTCCAGTAGCTGTTGGAGTTGAGTGGTGTTTGCTGATGGCCAGCCCAGGGAGCTACTCTTCTCGACAACACTGACTTCGAGGAGTTGCACCAACCTTCACGAGATAAGAGTTTAATTAATTGAAACACTGTAAGGACACTTAATTTTTTTTGAAGAACGAAAGAAGTATGGTAATAAACGGAAACCGAAAAAAAAAAAATAATAATAATTATCAAGAATTTGCACATTGTTTAACGAATACTGAGAAACTAAGAACAGTAATTTAATTTGTAAAGAGAGCTTCACTAACAGAACAATTTTTTTAGAATTGAGAACTCGAGCCTCTGAAGGTTCCTGTGAGAACAAACCAGATAAAAGTTTTACATTTAATTTTATGAATACTTGTTGTTTTAAAATAAATCTTATGCAGAATCTAGATGTATGTTCAGACAGCAAGGAACTAAGAAAATTATTATTTTTGTGAAATGAGGAATTTATAGTTATGGTTTAATGGAAAAAGACAATTTGTAATTTTGAGGTAGCTCGATGGGGCTCGAGCTCTGTGAGGGGAGGGTTATGTCGCGGGTTGAAATTTTGCAGGGTTGTTGAAATCAAATTTAGGGACTTTACTGACGGGACTCTGGGCTGGCTGCTCTGTTCACTCGTCAGCGCAAGTGGCGTGACCATGTAATTGGGGCACGGGGCCGGCGCGGCGCGCTGCGGGCTTGCAGAATTTTGTTTGTTTGTTTGGCCGCGCGCTGGCGCAGCCACGGGCCGCAGTTACTGGGGCGCGCTGTCGTAACAAGCCGCGCGGTGTGGCCTGCACATCGGGGTAGAGGGGGGGTAGTCTTCCCAGATGTTCTAGTTAGTTGTTTAGTAAATTTGACTTCAATAACGAGCTTTTGTTATGGTAGGCGCGGCAGGGCGCGCGAATTTAAGCGCAAGTGAGTGGTGACTCGGGGCTCACTCAGGCGGAGGCTATGCGTCTCACCTGTGGTCACGAGTTGTTAGTTCGTTCGTGATGTAGGAATTCAGGCTCACTCAGGCGGAGGCTATGCGTCTCACCTGTGGTCACGAGTTGTTAGTTCGTTCGTGATGTAGGAATTCAGGCTCACTCAGGCGGAGGCTATGCGTCTCACCTGTGGTCACGAGTTGTTAGTTCGTTCGTGATGTAGGAATTCAAGCTTTCGGGCAGAAGCTATGGCCGACGCCAGAGGCCACGAGTCGTTTAATTTAAGTTAGGTCATAATGTAGTCGTCAAGCTTTCGGGCGGAGGCAATGGCCTTCGTCACTAGTCGTTTAGTTATAATTTTTAAAATGTAATGTTCGTTCGGATTTTAAGGGCAGGAGAGGCCCCTACGTTAGTTTTAAGTAATCGATCAAGAAAGGCTTTTCGGAAAATGTGAGTATGGACTTATCTTTGTTTTAATTTTAAGTATTAATTATGATTTGAGGTATTCGGAAGGACTAGGGAAGTGTTTAGTGAAGTTCTCTCATTCTCTCTCTTGTAAGGTCGTTCAATCGTTAAGGAAGTAAAGAGATTATTGTTTTAAATTGTAATCCCGCTATTTAAATGTTCTTTAAAATGATGTTGAGTATTTGACTTTAAGAATAAAATAATTTTAATTAAGTATTATGTTATTTTGCAAAATCTCCTTAGTTCAGCTCTCACCAGACATCCTGTACGGGATGACGAACCTATGATCCTAGGTACAGTAAAGTATTTTATGAAGTTAAGACTAGTTGATGCCAAGCGAGTTGTTTCTATGTAAAGAGCTACGATTCTCTCCCCCCTCTGAAAGTGGATCGTGACAGAAATGGCGGTGGCACCGGCTAGGTGCACGTGACAATATACCATGATTGCCATGGTTAATAAGCTTGCAAACACTAAAAATTATACTGGTAACGAAATTTACTTCACATTTCTATCAGGCTATTTTTTTATACTCTCTTCTTCCAAAGATTCTTAAATATAAGAGTTTCTAATTAAATTTTACTATGGCCTGGGGTCATAGTTCCTATCATTCTTAAAATGAGAAACACTTATAACGAACTATAAACTAAACAATTTTGTAACATTAAAAAAGTTAACATGAACAATGAGAAAATAAAATGAAATTGCACACAGTAGACAAACTATATGAATTAAAGTTAAAATAATAGTCTTTGCAGTCTGTTTGCATTACTGCTGCTATGCAATTGTCCCATATATTTATAACTATGTAATGTTTTTGAATTATTTCAGTCTTTGACAAATGTTTAAATAATTATATACATATACAAATTATTTGCTTATTATTTTTGTCTATTCTGAGTGGTCATTACCCGCTCAACATATATTACGGACTTAACATTGTTCACAGTGGAGTTACAGACAAACAGGCTGTACGACGTCGTTCGTATGCGGTAGCATTTGCGAGTGTGATCTTAAATAACTACATTTTTACAAACGATTAAAATTCAGTGAAAAATACAAACTTTTTAAAGAAAAATATCTAAATACTCAAATATTCTAATTATACCGTGCTATTACTTTTTAAAGAATTTTTTCACGAAATAATATCCATAAAATAATAAAATTCTTAACACTAACATTTTATTATTCTATTATTTTACTTGTTATTTTGAAAAATAATCATAAGAAAGGTAAGAGAATTGGCCAATGCGAAGACTCCTTGGTTACATAAAACAAATAACTGAGAATAGATGAATATAGCAATATAAGAGGCTTGCGTGACCTTCTTAATTTTCATGGAGGAACACTTAATTTTCTATCATAAATCTTTTTTATCTACATGTCAGAGAGAATGAATTCCCAGGAACTTGAGATCCATTGTAAGGCCGAGGACAATTAAAGCGACTAGTCTTGCGTTATCTTGCTTCAAACCCAATGAAACTCACTCTTGCTCATGTAGTTACATAGATGAATCAATTTTTCTCTAATGTTACTTACAATCAGTTTGAAACATTTACTGAACAGTTTTGAAACAAATTTTTACATAGTGAATATCACTGTCGTCACGAATTTTGTCCCAAATTATTATTCAACATTCTTGTCCATGTAATAAACATTATATGAACTGTGTATACATTTATTTTTACTCGAATACTTGAATACAGTATTGCAGAATGTAGATACTACATCACTTGTGTTAGTACTTCAGGATTTATGATTTTCCTTATTTCCAAATACACACTAGGTTCATCGTAAAAAAAAAACTCTGTGGTTGTTAACACACTAATAAAAGTTAATTAATTATTACCAGCTAATGTAAAAGTTGGCAAAAAAATTTTAAAGGTACTGATAAGTTTCTGATATAGGCATAAATAAATAATTTGCAAGAGACAACTTCGCTCATGTATATAAAAAGTCGTATTTTTATAATTGTCCCAAGCAAACAAACAATTCTTACGTAACGTAACGTAAGCGTGTTACATCGCATAGGTATCTTCATTAACTCTTATGGATGCCACTGCGGAAGCCAGTTAATATCAAAGGCGTTATTATTGTAGATACCTCACCACTCCAGCTCCACAGTATCGTTACTAGCCAAGCCACATGAGAACAGTCACTTAAGAGAGAGATCTCTTCCAAAAAAAATAACTTAGTCCAAGATCCACCTCTCTTACACAAATTCTATTGCCGAAGCCTGAGGAAAAAAAATTGGTTGTCTGTAAAGTCGGTTTACGGACGATAGTTTAACGTGACAACGTCATAACAAAACATTGATGAAATGATTGCATACATTTATTAATAAAATTGAATTATTTTTATTGAATTATCACTATTTTGTATGGATACAAAGAAGGAGTAAATTAAATCTACAATTTAATTGATAAATTTACTTTTATTTGCACGCATTAAAACAAATATGTTTATTACTTTAACAAACAAATTATTTTAACTATAACTTTTATACATGTTTGCTATTTAACTTCATCCAATCTGTGTTATTCTGTTAAGGATAGGACGATGATAGGAAAAGTAGGAAGCTAATGGGAGTGTTTCAAGTTTAATGTGCCTCTAAAACGTCAAATGGATGGTTGTTACAATCAAATGGAAGAGGGATAGATGCGGCGCAAGCGTACAATGAGCGTAACGGGACACCGCGTAACGGGACAATGTGCGTAACGGGACACTTTATTGTGCGTGCAGCTGGCGTTCACCGATTTATTAGACGTTTTCACGTCAAAAATTTGTAATGTCCAACGTCTGGCTTCACGAAACAATTCGATCTCTCTACTCAAATATAGCGACGATGACATAGTGACGTAGTTGGAAGCGTCACGACGGACATAGTGACGACCTGGAGCGAGGGCGGGCCGTCCGGAAGTCTTCTCCCCACGACCTGCTGCCCCTCTGCAGCTCTTCACCAGGGGTTTACTCGTATATACGCGACGAGCTAGCTCGGAATACCAAGGAAGAACTTTCTCCGATCTTCGATATCAAAGTCGTGACAAACCTATTTCCTTATCACTTGACTGTTTTGTTTACACGTGCAACACTTCTCACTTTACGGAGAATCTTTTCTCTAACCTGTGGCAATATTTTTCTCCTGCCTTTCTGGTGGGCTACCACATATACCGTCAAAGTTTTATACATAATTCAATGCACAGCAAAAACATAACATAAAATATAGACAGGGGTGAAAGAAGGCCAGGAGGCACAATCAGACTGAAGAGAAAATGCCAGTGAACCAGACAGTTTCCAAATGTCATCTTCCATACTGAGACTTTGGTGACACTTTCTAATAAAATGTAATTAAAAACCTTGCCTGTGTGTTATATACTCACCCGATTTTAAATTAATAATAATAATTGGGATTTGATAGAGTCCGAAGTTTTCGTTTGAGGTGAGTATTGTGTTTCAGTTAGCTTAAAAGCAATGAATAACTTACGTTGTTTTTGTCCTACGTGCGTTATTGTTTATAACTTTAGACCACAAAATGAGAGTGAAATAGTGTTTTAGTGTGTTTGGAACAAAGATTAAATTATATTTTGACAGTGGTACTGAAAATAGTTTCGCTTGTTACTACACGAACCAAAACCTTATCAACTGGTAAACATAATCTTGCTTGCTTACTCGACAACTCCAGTAGCTCCCTAAGAAGATCAAACATACCTTGATCTCTGCACTTACTTTGCAGATAAATTTAAACTTTATTTGTGAAAAAAGGGCAATAACTACGTAATATCAGTTTTGCTTTGCCATTTTAAGGCTAAGTGGAATTACCTTGAAAAATGTTGACGTGTTAATCTACCTTTTTTTTCCACAAATACCCCTGAAATGTGACTATTTTTGACGTGACAACGTCTAATAAATCTATTAACGCCGGCTGCACACATTAAAAAGTGTCCCGTTACGCACATTTTCCCGTTACGCTGTGTCCCGTTACGCTCATTGTACGCTTGCGCCGCATCTATCTCTCTTCCACTCGATTGGAACAACCATCGATTTGACTTTTTAGAGGCACATTAAACTTGAAACACTCCCATTCGTTTCTTATTTTTCCTATCATCGTCCTATCCTTAACAGAATAACACAGATTGGAAGAAGTTAAATAGCAAACATGTATAAAAGTTATAGTTAAAATAATCTCTTCGTTAAAGTAATAAAGATATTTGAATTAATGAGTGCAAATAAAAGTAAATTTATCAATTAAACTGTAGGTTTCATTTCACTCCTTTGTATCCATACGAAATAGTGATAATTCAATTAAAATGATTCAATTTTATTCATAAAAGTATGCAATTATTTCACTAATGTTTTGTTATGACGTTATCACTTTAAACTATCGTCCGTAAACCAACTTTACACAGACATTTTCTTTTTAATTGAGAAGAGTTTTTACTTCTTATGTAAATTTAATAGTATGTTATTACTAGGATAGTGTTGTGTGCGACGGACGAGTGAGTGGCGCGAGGCAGTGTGTTGGGACAGAGGTGCGAGCTGAGAGACGAGCTGTATGCAGAGCCACTGTCGAGCCAAGCTCAGTGAGGTGAGTGAACTGTGGACTGAGTGAAAGAGTAATTAATTTGTGGAAAGATGTTTAGATTGTTGTAATTAACTGTCTCAATATCAGTAAATAAATAAAACTCTGTTTAATTAATTGGCTATCATTTCGAACCTGTTTTTTCTACACGTAGCAAAACCATACATAAAGTTTTAAGTGTTTTTTCGTTTATAGTATTATAATTATATATAATATAAATATATAAAATAAATATGTAATTAAAATTACATGTATAATTATATACAATTATTTTTTAATTTTAAATGAGCCCAATGGAAGTTTTGTTTAATATATGAGTTTTAAATAACAGTTATCGTGAAACATCCACTCTACCTGTTCTCTAAAATTACTGAAATAAAAATTAATCACACCAAGTTTTACATATGACTACGAATCTTGCGTTTATAGTGAGCTTCTAACTACCTTCTCTTATTCGAAACACAGAAATACCTGAAGTGTTATGCTTAGGCCCAACTGTGTGGTATTAGACATCATAAGGGATTGAATATGAAAATAATCATTATTCAGCCAAACATTGTGTCTATTTTCGTCCTAAAGGAGAACGTTGTTATAACACCAGGGGTCTGCTTTTTGAAACATATGATCATTATCTTGAACGAAATGGTCAAGACTTAAAACTTTCACTTTGATAGTTACTTGAAACCTCTAAAAATCCCAAAAAATCTTACAATTACAAAAATATTTAAATGCTTCAAATAATACAAAATAATCAAGAACAGTTATCAAAATTATTTATCTCTGTTGAGGTGAGTCATTTTGGTCTGCAGTTTCTTTATAGAAATAATTTACTAAACACAGTTGACTGAACAATTCAGTTCAAAACATGAAACCACGAATGTCTAGCAATTAATGTAATGACCCATAACCAACATAAAAAAATTCTAGCAATGTGTAATTTGTGACTAATAAAATAATTAAAACGTTTTACATATTACTGAAAATTTTATTAAAAAAACTTTTTGAAAGACATAATGTGTACAATATTCTAATATTTTTATAAGACTTTTTTTATTTTGACCCCAAAAGGAGTCTGACATTTTTTATTCTATAAATAAATCCATTAACAGTGAATTTTTAATTCTCATTAAATGTGCAAAACCAAATAATAAATCTCGTCCTGGAACTGTACATCACTAAGCCCATCAGCAGACTGCAGATATGTAGGATATAAATAAATATGATTACAAATTATTTTCAATCTCCTTAAACCTTCCCCTTTAAACACGACAATTTAAATAAATTCGCGTACTTATTAACACGTGATCTTTAATAAACTTGTATTGGCATAGGTAAACTAAAAATAAAATTCTACAATTGTATTTCAATATCATTATGTTATGCATGACATTTTTGTTGGAAAATTTAATGAACTGTTTGTTTGATGTTTTTACATGATTACTGATAATATTTTTGTTAATAGATATTTGGTATTATGTTTTATTTACAGTGATTAAACAACATAAACCTTGAGATCATTTTAGGATACGATCCGAAATAAATACTAAATAATATTTTTAAAAATAAAAACAATAAAGAGCAAAGGTTTCATTTATAACAAAAATCTTACACGTAATCGTAATCAAACAAATTGACAAATTATAACTAAATATTTACATATTATTACAAAGAACACAAAACAATTTAATTTACACTTCATTGTCTAATTATGCAACTCAAATGCATAATACACTTAAAAATATAAAGGATAAAAGCTCTCGAACCATTTAGGTGATTCTATATGTACTCTGCAAATGTTCCTAAAATAATAACGCGTCTTTCTAAAGGTGACACAAACGGTTTTATTCATTTCAGTACCACCAAATGTCAAAAATGTATGTGTTTAGTTTATTTCTCATAAGTCAGTTAAGTGCCTGAATAGACATTGATATTAAGCATATGAGTCAGTCACGTCTAATTTTCTCGTAGAAAACGTTCAAAAAGAGTAGCAGGGAAATAAAAGTAACATACATTTTTTACTTAAGTGATTTTTCCTGTCGACCATCAAAATTTTCTTGTGTCACTCTATTCCAGAGAGTATGTGCCCTTTATAAACGTACTTCACTGAAGATTTAGACTTTTTCAGCTGGATAACGTGAAATAATAAAACAAAACAAACGCAGATTCCGACTAGCAATAATGTATAGGTAGTTATTTTGTTAGTGCCATAAGAAAATCCAGCGGTTAAAGTCTGATTGCTCACTGGAACACTTGTCAAAAAAGTGACACCTTACATGGAACAGGGTTTTTTTTTTTGGACGTACGCCATTGCTAGTTTACACTATATATAGAGACCTGAAAAATTCGCGGGTTCATTTCGTGTTATGGTAAAATTCAAATAATTATACAGTTGTGTTGCTTCTGTCATTGGTCCACTGTTAATATGTAGGACTCTTGGCCAATTAGAGACGATCAATCAAAGAAGTATCCAACCACAAGTTACCCACTTGAGACGCCTCAAAATTCAGTACCCAATGAACGGGCGCCATTTGCCCAAGTAGGCAGAGGATCGTGTAATCTATCCTGGAGGTCATTGAACTCGCGAATTTTTCCAGTCTCTAACTATATGCAGGGACCGGAAAAATTCGCGGGTTCAATGACCTGTAGGATGAACTCCATAGTTCTACGTACACTCGGTCAAATGTCACCAACTCATTGGCTGCTGTCCTGTGAGACGTCGCAACGTAGCAGCCTGTGATTCGATACAGCTTTGGTTGGGTGTTTATCATTGGCCCAGAGTCATCCAGGTGAGTTGTGAGCCAATAGTAGAGGCAGCACTGAGATATAACTATTTGTATTTTAGCCTATCGCGAAATGAATCCGCGAATTATTCCGGTCTCTGACTACATGTCATAAAGCCCCCATCGGAAGGACTGCTCAAAGAACGTGTGGAACGGAGCGTGCATCGCTGGTCGACTTGCGCGGCGGACCCCGCAGCACGGAGCGGACGTAGCGGTCGCCCCTGAGCTGCTCCACCACGTCCTCTGCGCTCCTGCCCTTGGTCTCGGGCATGGTGAGGAAGACTCCCGCCGAACCCACGAGGCACACCGCGGAGAAGAGCCAGAAGGCGCCGTGCTGACCGGCGGCGCGCGCGAGCGGCGCGTAGCTGAAGGCGGACGCGAAGGCCACCAGGGCGCCGTACACGCTGCAGACCGTCTGCACGGGGCCCTTGGCGCTGGCGGCCACCATCTCCGTGGCGACGGTGAAGGTCATGGGCCCCAGGGCCAGAGACAGCCCCAGGATGTACCCCGACAGGCAGGCCAGCGGGATCCACCCCAGGGACCCCGACACCCGGCCGGCGTCCTTCAGGTACAGGAAGGTCCCCAGCGCCGCCAGGCACGCGCCGATGAAGAGGTCTGTGTACAGCAGCAGGGGCCTCCGGCCGAACCGCTCCACC
Organism: Bacillus rossius redtenbacheri; assembly: GCF_032445375.1. Taxonomy (NCBI): domain Eukaryota; kingdom Metazoa; phylum Arthropoda; class Insecta; order Phasmatodea; family Bacillidae; genus Bacillus; species Bacillus rossius. Next base: position 45,625,087 of record NW_026962011.1, on the reverse strand, counting down.
ACCAGCGCGGACGCCAGGGTGCCGAACACCAGCAGCAGCCCGATGGCCACGGTCGACAGTCCGGGGGACATGGCCGAGCCCGACTGCTGGAAGATGGACACGGTGAAGGTGGTGACCACCGTCGCGCCGCCCAGCTGCTTGTTGGTCAGGAGCCCCATGGTGATCAGCAGCGCTCTCAGTGTGGGCTTGTCGAACACGCCGGACAGAGCCACCTGGCCAACACCACAAACATGCACACCTTTTAAGAATACAGTGATGGGTAGGGACACCTGTATTTCGCGATTTCATTTCACGTCAAGGTATTTCACAAAACACTGTAGCTTTCTCTAAGAGCCGCGGCAAATTGTGAGGGTGCAGCAGTACGGTGAACACATTCTCATTGGCCCCGTCAAGAGCGTGACGACACCTCTCCCCCGACCTAAGCAAATAACCACAGGAGAAAAGCTACAGTATTTTGTAAAATACCTTGACACGAAATGTACTCGCGAAATACAGGTGTCCCTGGTGATGGGTAGAGACCGGAAAAATTTGCGGATTCATTTCGTGATAGGCTGAAATTCAAACATGTGTACAATTCTGCTGGTTCTGCTATTGGCTCTCAGATTGACTGGAATCTCTCTGGACCAATGAGAGAGACTATCGACCAATGAAGCGTCGAATCACAAGCTACCCAGTGGAGACTCCTCACAATTTAGTACCCAATGAACACGCGTGTTTACTCGAGAAATACAGATGATAATGGAGGCTATCCTAGAGGTCATTGAATCCGCGAATTTTTCCGGTCCATAGTGATGGGGTTAAAGGATTTTATCAAGAATTGTTTCTTGTGGGCATGACAGAGTTGTTAACACACACAGTAATGGTATAATAGACCTACTGGGTAAACTCGCCAAGTAAAAAAAAAAAAAAAAAAAATATTTTATACATTGGGCACTGTACTTCTTGGGACCTGTCTCAAAGATGATGTGGTTAACTGTTAATTAATAAAAAACATGAAAACAATAAGTCACCAGCAATTATAGTATGTATCAGTTAATATATGTTGCTCATGTAAATAGCAGATATTTTTTATTCAGGGTACTACTATAAACAGGTTCTGGGAAATAGGAACATTTTAACTACAATAAAAGGTACATATATTGTTAGTGTAGAGGATTATCTACATAATAATTAACTATAAAATTCAACCTACCATAAAGTTTGTCTTAAAGTCATGCAAAAATTACAATACTGTATTTAAAATATCATTAAAACTCCCCATATCATTACCATTTCTTGGCAGACAAGCAGACAAGCTGTAGCTTTAGCGTGGAATGAGATGTAAAAGACAATGTTAAACGTTAAATGCAATCTCGCGAGTAGTTAGGACCGGGGACGCACCACAACGCCGAAATACCACAACGCCGATCGTACAATAACGCCGAATACCATAACGCCGAATGTCACAATTGACCACAACGCCGACAGCTAGAAAACTGCTGTGTACCACAACGCCGAAATACATTAACGCCGAAAAAAAGTCATTGCAGGACCAGTGGCGAGGCGTGAGGTTTCATTGAGGGAAAGCAACAACTCCGTTCACCCCAAAACACGGTGGAGGGGGGGGGGGGGTCCGGGGGCCTTCCCCCGGGAAAATTAAGTTTTCAAGGTACAAAAGGGTGCTATTTAAGTAGTTTTCTTAACTGAACATTGACTATTCCACAGGTAGAAAAATTGACATTTTTTTTTAAATTATAAACTATTTTTGAAAAATAATAATGTTTGGCATACATTATTCTGATAATAAAATACCTACTCTTCATTATTTATATACTAAGTGGGAGTGTAGTATCATCGATATCTGTTACAAAATATATAAACAGACAACACATGGCAAAGTAAGTACTTAAAATAAAGAGAAGAAGCTCATAAAAATGTACTAGAATAGTAAAAATTAAATGTTGGTATTTTTTGTACCAATACAAAAAAAACTATCTTCATACGTTATCAGAAACTCTGTTAACTGGTACGTGGTTATTCACAGTCACTCCAGCGAGATTGCAACTCTCGAGCTGGGATCCCGTATCCGCCACCCGCGGGGAGCTGGGATCCCGTATCCGCCACCCGCGGGACGCGGTCGGTAGCAGTTGGCACTGCTAGGCCGCCTCCCGTACGCCCACAAATCCCCCACGCACTACCAGCCTTTGGTTACCCAATAGGGCGCAAGGGAACTCCCAGCAAACAGCCCGCGAGAGAGATGCGCGCGCCCCGAGAGACGACCGCCGACTGAAACGCCACCTCGCCACCTGCCCTGCCGAACTTTAGCGGACATAGCCGAAGCAGTCGGCGGAAGAATTCCACCGTCTGCTTCGGCCATGTTCGCTTCAGTTCGGCAAGAAAGCGCTACCTTCGTAGCTTCTACCACGTGTTTTTACAGCCAATCCCCTCCTCGAACCTTTGTACCATGCCACCCCCCTTCTGAAAGGAAACTACTGCGGCAGCCTTCCTGCTGAAAGCGGTCCTACCAGCGCTTCTAAACCTAGCAACGCTTCTTAAACAGCATGTTTTGTGTGTCAACGAGTTCTTTTCTTTTAGCGCACAGCGCACAGTATTGGGTCCCAAGAAGATAATGTAAAAAATACATACACCTAACTGCACGAGCCAAAGTAAAATACTATACTGAATAACATATTTATTTAAAAAATACATTGTCTGGAAACTGCCTGGGCAAGCACTGCTTGCCTTGCTTGCCCTGACGAGACGCCACTGTGCAGGACTGCCACAAAGGTTACGTTAGGTAAGGTTAGCACACAAATTCCTTCAGTTGTTTTTCATTTTGCTCCTGTGGCCCCCCTTCCCCGCAAAATCATTTTTCGGCGTTGTGGTAATTCGGCGTTGTGGTACACAGAAGTTTTCTAGCTGTCGGGCGTTGTGTTCAATTTTGACATTCGCCGGCGTTATTGTACGTTCGGCGTCGTGGTAACGACCCGTCAGGACCTTTCTGTTCCGTTTGTCCAGCGCCTCGCTCGCCCTCGCTCGCACGCGCTCCAGCTCGAGGTCGCAGTCCTGGCCGGCCCTGTACCACCGGAGCGAGTCCTCGGCCTCCTTCGTCCTGCCCGCGGTCATGAGGAACAAGGGCGACTCGGGCAGCCGGAAGAAGCACGCGGCGAACAGGACCGGCACCAGCAGGCAGGACGCGTGGTAGACCGGGTACGACGCGTAGTTCCCCGCCGCGTAGGAGAAGGTCGCGCCCAGGTTCATCGACAGTCCGAAGATGGCGGCCAGCCGTCCTTTGATGTCATCCTCGGCGAAGTCGCTGGTGAACGCCGGCACCAGGAGGACGATGCCTCCGCTCGAGATCCCGATGATGACCCTGGAAATTGCAAATAAGTGGTTTCAATCGTCTCAAAAAAAAATTGGTTGTCTGTAAAGTCGGTTTACGGACGATAGTTTAACGTGACAACGTCATAACAAAACATTGATGAAATGATTGCATACTTTTATGAGTAAAAGTGAATCATTTTTATTGAATTATCACTATTTTGTATGGATACAAAGAATGAGTGAAATGAACTCTACAATTTAATTCATAAATTTACTTTTATTTCCACTCATTAATTCAAATATGTTTATTACTTTAACGAACAGATTATTTTAACTATAACTTTTATAGATGTTTGCTATTTAACTTCTTCCAGTTTGTGTTATTGTGTTAAGGATAGGACGATGATAGGAAAAGTAGGAAACGAATGAGAGTGTTTCAAGTTAATGTGCCTCAAAAAAGTCAAATCAATGGTTGTTCCAATCGAGTGAAAGAGAGATAGATGCGGCGCAAGCGTAGAATGAGCGTAACGGGACACAAAATAACGGGACAATGTGCGTTACGGGACACTTTTTCGTGCTTTCAGCCGGCGTTCATCGATTTATTAGACGTTGTCACGTCAAAAAATATATAATACTTTTAAAGTATTACTTGGAAGTTCACAGTTTTTAACTTTGAATAAGTAGTTACAAGGTATAATTTTTGTGACACACAAGGCATTATTATTTTATATTATTTTTATCTTAGATAAGAACAATATATGTTATAAAATGTTTACCTTGTTCTTTAATAAAACATTTAGTTTAGAATATTTACTTGGCTAATTTTGTCAGTATCATGACACAACGTCTTCAAATTAAAAAAATGCCATCGCCTTATTTTAAGATTGAAGAACTTGAAGTGTAATACGATAATGCCAAAAAAGGTCATCTGACTTACGGTACATACCTGGCAGAGAATATCATGGTAACGGAGTTGGCATACAGCATCATAGCCCAGCTAAGGATGCTTAAAGCCGCGATGGCGTAGCCTGTTATCTTGCGACCATAACGATCATTGACATACATGAAGGCAGGGGTGGCCACAATGCGGGTCAGATTGATTATAGACGCTAGCCATGATGCATCGACTTCTGTGATCGGTGGTATTCCCACTGGAGAGTTTTCAGATTGAAGTACTGGAAGAATAGGCGCCGTCCACCCATAGGCTGTGCCCGATATAAATCCCGCGATGTTAACTGCAAAAAACCAACAAGTCAGAACTCAAATAACAGTTTCTAATTGTAGTAATCTTGGCATATTAACTCGGCGTTTAATATGCCAAAATTCATCAAATTATGATAATGAAAATACATGCTTTCAACAACTAATAGTCAGTTATTTTTATTGCCATGATATGCATCGCGTTTTACAAGTTTATTCAAAAATATATAAAAAATGATATTAATTTCCAAGCAACAACTTTGTAAGATTCTTCACACTCTCAATTGTGATACAGTTATAGTATTGCTTAAATAATATCGGCATAATGATAGTGAATTTAGAAGATTAATTTTGTGTAAAACTTAATTTGAAGCACATGTGCATCAACTATTTAAATGCACTTATCTCGACATATTCAGGACGAAGTAATTCGGAAGTAAATAAGGAGACACGATGTTTATTTTGGCCCAATTATCTTCTGACCTTGGTAATGCCTAGAGGCAGGAAATTTTCGCGAATAAATCTGAACGCCTACTAGACTGCAACTAGGTATACCCACATCAGCGGTTTCTTCCTTGTGATTGGCGGCCGTCTGCGAGAGAAGTCGTTGCCTTGTTTGCACGAGCCACTCAGGACGAGTTTGCTTCCACACTGAATTAGTGTGATTGGTTGATGTAACAATCGACATGCACCTCAAAGTAACTCACCCAATCACGAAACACAGACGATGCTACAGTGTTTTAACTTCCAGCTACTCTCGGGATCTTTTAGCGAAATTTTCATGGCCCTAGTAATGCCCAAATAGCACACCGAAGTGGCGTGATTATCATTGTGAAGTGGAGTTGAGTCTAGCCTTGGACGGAAATAATTAGTGCAATAATAGTGACTCGTCTCACAGGGTCTTGCTTGAAGCCCACCTCGCCCGAAATGTGGGATCTATCAAGTGAGAGTTACGAGACACTGTAATGCTGCATGCTCCCACAGTGAGCGCTATTAATTCTTATTTTCTTTTGATTATTTTATTTTGTTTCAGAGTTTCAACAATGATGCGAAAGGGAATTTCCATTGATATAGTTTACTAAGTATTATACACGTTAAAGATATGTTTATCTTACATATGGACGTACAATGTGAGGGAGTGGGTGTGTACAATCTTTTCACGTTGACAATCTAAGTCAATAATACCACTTTTCATTATTTATTTTGACGCCATGAACTTACTGATGTGTTGTTTACATCTTTTTTTATTAATAATCACTCATGGCGAACTCCTTTCAAACAACTAAACAAACTTCTGGCATTAGTCTTTTCAAACAGTTGAATTCAACTTAAGGATAGATACCCACTTCACAGTCTAATACCTCCATGGTAGATTGTTTACTTAGCTGTGCGCGCTTGCGCCCGGGCCACTGACAGGAGCGACACTTGACAACACAGGAGTCACCGATATTTACGTACAGTGTGGGGTCATCGATCCGGCATTTGACGGTTCTGCAAAGTTTGTAAAGCGGCACCCACGGAGGAAAACTTTTCGGGTGGATTCAAATTTGTAGACCTAGGCCGCCCATTCGCATAATTGCGCTGCGGGCATTTTTGACTTTTCTCTGGGTTTATCGTTACTGTCCGTTTTCATTTCGGTAAATGTTTTTTTAATTTTTTTTTGCCTTTTTGATGTGTTATATCTTAACTCATGGCATAAGGAATTTGGTGGGTTTAGTTTCGTGAATGCGAGGGAAGTAACGGAAATGTATAACAACCATAGTTTGGCCATCTGTGGCGGATGGCGCGAAACAAAGTTCACAAAGACAAATGTTATCTTTAAATTATTATATCTTTAATGAATTTTAACAAGATATGCAGTGTTAAAATATAATTTCTAGTAGAGAATCAGGTCCAAAGCTGGGATTTAGTATTTTGTCAAGTTTTTTTTTTTTTTGCTTTTAATGGAGCCATTCAATTATAATAGTCCAAGTATCCGCTCCGGCAGCGAATTCTAGCAGAGGGTGCATGAACTACGTGTGGTTTTCGTCCAAAAATTTAGTTGAAAACATGGTTTGCATATATTTGTCAAGCTCGGCATTATTTTGAAGAATTCTATGTTAAAATTTTTATGTCCCATAGCTTTTAATTATGAGTGTGTTCGCGACATGAGAACATGTGAATTTCGCTCGTTACCGAGGGTTTTAGATGTTACACATCTTTGACGAGTTCTGAAAGACTTTTCCATAAGGTTTACTTTTCCACCGTCTCGCGTTCTCCCGCACGCGTCGAAACAATTATTCTCCGCGCAACTTAAGAAGAGACCCGTCCCTTGGCGCGAGGTCTCACCCACGACCGCGGCGAGGTACTGCCTCCAGCGACGCGCCGATCTGCCGTCGTCGTCGCCGTTCTTCTCCTTCTCGGTCGCCATGCCGCCGCGTCGCGCCTCGTCGGACCCGCGACTGCGACTCCGCGTTCGTCGCCTGCGTGCGGCGACCTCGCTCCCCGTAAGCCCCGGGGGGCTTTACACGCCCGGTCCGCGTCTTCACCACGCACTACGTCTGTTTGCGAGCTGCGTCTTGTCGCGTTTGGAACGAACGTCGCAGCAAGGCCGTGTGCGCGAGCGCCTAACTTCAACAGCAGCCCACTTACATTTAGTTTTGACGCGACAACGTCTAATAAATCAATGAACGCCGGCTGCACGCACGAAAAAGGATGACTCATTGTCCCGTTACGCTCATTGTACGCTTGCGCCGCATCTATCTCTCTTCCACTTGATTGGAACAACCATCGATTTCAATTTTTCGAGGCGAATTAAACTTGAAACACTCCCATTCGTTTCCTACTTTTCCTATCATTGTCCAATCCTTAACAGAATAACACAGATTGGAAGAAGTTAAATAGCAAACATGTATAAAAGTTATAGTTGAAATAATCTCTTCGTTAAAGTAATATACATATTAAAATTAATGAGTGCAATAAAAGTAAATTTATCCATTAAATTGTAGATTTCATTTCACTCCTTTTTTGTATCCATACAAAATAGTGATAATAAATAAAAATGAATTAATTTTATTTATAAAAGTAAGCAATCATTTCATTAAAGTTTTGTTATGACTTGTCACGTTAAACTATCGTCCGTAAACCGACTTTACAGACAAACAATATTTTTTTTTAAGTTTTACAGAGTGTCCATAAAAGAATGCCCCAGTTACAATGGTAAATTATAAAATTGACCATTTGACAACAAACCAAACTGAACGTAAACTACCCTAATTTTTTTCTCTTACAAATGTAAAATATGTGCACCTTCAGTTATACGACACACGTCCAACCTAAAGTCCAAATCTCCCCACACTTTAAATAACAAGTCCGGAGTAATGGAAGCAAAAGCCACTTCAATGCTGTGTCTCTGGCAAATCGTTAAGTAGCGGCGGAACGGAGACACGATATTTTATAAATCCTCAAAGGAAAAAAATATCGCTTGGCGTTTTGTTAGGTGAATGTGGAGGCCAACGTAAAAGAGCTCTGTCGTCTCGACCATTTCGACCAATCCAACGGTCAGAGACTTCGACGTTCAACCACACTCGTACAACGAGAATCCAATGGGGAGGACTGAAATAACAGATGCACTCTTAGAAAATTGCAGAACACAAAACGCTTTACGCTCAGGAGTCACCATTTCGCGCAGGTGGCGCTGCAAGCGAGAAAACAACAAAGCAGTACTCGCGCATGCGCTATCTAAAAATGTTTGAGTTACTCTTTATTTGTGACCTTGAACCAAAACTATACAAATATTACAGTTGATAATATTAAAATTTACAACTGAGGCATTCTCTCATGGACATAGTTTACTTCTATTACGTTTTCTGAGGCGATTAAACGCTAGGCATTCTCACCTTGGAATTCTCTCATTTCGTTTTGTCTCGATGATCGTACAAGACAGTTATATGATCAACATTTAAATAGCTTTTGCCAAGAAATGTGTCAGAATTTGTCAATAATACACATATATGATAGAAAGTTTGGATAACTTTTGCCAAAAAAAATGTTGCAGCGGTTGTACAAAACGACAGAGTTATTGTCGCAAGTTAAATAACGTTTGCCAAGAAATGTGTCAGCTAGTACAAAAAGACAGAGTAATGATCAAAAGTTGAATAACGTTTGCCAAGAAATGTGTCGGTAACTGTACACGAAGACAGATATATGATATAAAATGAAATAACCAAGTCGCACATTGCATCCCAGGCGCAACTAGATATCGGAAATTGTAGCAGAATGATACCCCTAGCTTCTCCGCAACTACACCTACATGATTGTGTTGCAGGTCGGGTAGATAACAGGCGTGGCGTTTTCTCCATTCAGTTTGCTCTGCAATTGACTGGAACATAAATATTGCGTTGATACTGCCATATTATGTGAGTAGAGGGTAATGAGGTGAACCCATTTATTAAAATTCGTATAAATTGAATTTTCTGCAAACAAAAGTGTAATTTATAGGTTAACCTCAAGGAACGTGGTTGAAATTTTGGCACTGTAATTTTATTTACTTTATTTAATAACATATTAATAATATTTTATTAGCTCAATAAGGCTAAGGGTTTTTATAGTACGAAGTATTTAGAGACGGATTTCATTAGTTTAAGCATAAACAAATATTCAAAAATATACTAATTTTTATAATTTATGTTTTAAAATGTTTCAGTGTAATATGTTATTAATTCCATATAAGTATAAATTCTAACGTGTGCGTAAACTTTACACCATTAGCTGTTTGGTGAATTTTAACCAGATGGGCAGTTTTTTTCATAACATTCTTTGTCGAAAATCCGGTTCAAAGCTTTGGTTTAAGATTTTTTCAATTTTTTTTTCTTTTATCGGAGCCGTTTCTAACAGTTTAAGATTTACAGTTGTTTCGTGCTGCTATCGCTATTTGTGTTTGATGATTGCAGCAACGTTTACGATTCAGACAGTGAATTCTAGCGGTGGGCGCAGAAATAATTTTGTTTGATTCGCATTCAGAAATGTTGGTATTTGAAAAGCAACTATTTTATTTATCAGTTTATTTATCACTCTCAGCATTATTTTAAAGTATTATACGTTAAATTAATTGTCAAATGTCTATACTTTATGTTTATTTGCAACATGAACAACATGAGAACACACGAGTTCGCTCGTTACCGAGGTTAGATGTTACACATCACTGCCGAGAACTGAAAGACTCGCTCTATTATTTTGGAGGGTAAACCAATTAACATCACTTATAGATTGGTACGGTTTTAATTTGAGTGCAACTGAAATGTTTAGCAAACGAGAAGCCACTAATCCATAACGCCTGAAATAATTAATTTGTTTACTTTATTGAAATAGGTCAGTGTAGCTGCGTTTATTTTTGACGTCACAACGTCTAATAAATCGATGAACGCTAGCTGCACGCACGAAAAAGAATGACTCATTGTCCCGTTTCGCACATTGTCCCGTTACGCTTTGTCCCGTTAAGTTAATTGTACGCTTGCGCCGCATCTATCTCTCTTCCACTCGATTAGAATAACCATAGATTTGACTTTTTCGAGGCACATTAAACTTGAAACACTCCCATTCGTTTCCTACTTTTCCTATCATTGTCCTATCCTTAACAAAATAACAAAGATTGAAAAAAGTTAAATAGCAAACATGTATAAAAGTTATAGTTAAAATAATCTGTTCGTTAAAGTAATAAACATATTTGAATTAATGAGTGTAAATAAAAGTAAATTTATCAATTAAATTGTAGATTTCATTTCACTCCTTATATGTATCCATACAAAATAGTGATAATTCAATAAAAATGATTCAATTTTATTCATAAAAGTATGCAATCATTTCATTGATGTTTTGTTATGACGTTGTCACGTTAAACTATCGTCCGTAAACCGACTTTACAGACAACCAATTATTCTGGAGGGTAAACCAATTAACATAATTTATAAATTGGTACGGTTTTAATCTGAGTGCAACTGAAATGTTTAGCAAACGAGAGCCACTTATCCATAACGCCTGAAATAATTAATTTGTTTACTTTATTGAATTAGGTCAGTGTAGCTGCGTTTATTTTTTGGACGAAATTGTTGTGTCCTAAAGCAAAGAGTTAAGCAATTCTTATGAATGTTTACAACAACGCGCTTAGATAATTATCTTGGATAAAAAAATAGCCGCTATCTCAAGCACAGCAGAATATTATCTGCCGTTGTTAATTACTGTTGCACAATTAAATTTATTTCAATACCGTTTCATGATGTTGTTGAACTCCTACTTCTTTGTTAAATTTTTTTTATCTAAAACAAATATTTTCTGAAAAATTTCTTAAAAACAACTTTTATTTGCAATAAATTAATTTTAAAAACTGAGATTAATTGTGGTCATGCAATATGGGCATACATTTTATGTAAAAAAATCTCAAGTTAATATTAATGAATATAAATATTTTTAAAAAAAACGTCGTAGTCATTTGTTGTTGAATCAGATGATAGAATAAAATATCAGCACTAAAACAAAAGTCAATAAGAAAAAAAGTATTGAACAAACGCAAAGTATAAAAAATTTTCAAAACAAGCAAACAACTCTGTACATTGACATAAAAACCGTTCAAACGAACAAAAAGGCTTCCTTCGCAAAAAAAAAATGTTTTTATTATACCCATGAATTAAAAAAAATTAGTGGTGTTTGTGTGTGCAGTCTTTTTCAGTTAATGATTTGTGTAAAATTTAGAACGACCCCCCGCCTTCTAACTTATTTCCACAGCCAAACGTTTTTCATTGCTGTAATGAAGTTTAAAGCTAATTTATTGCTTACTAGCTGTGTGTCCGGTGGGCAAGTACTTAATCCTCATTTTTGATTAATTACCAAAAACGCTTATACAACTGACTTTAACAGAAACCTAAACACCAATTTCCATATATATATATATATATATATATATATATATAACATCCAAAAATTTACAAACTTCCATACAAACTTTATCCCCTATTTACCCCCCTTAGTGGATGATTTTAAAAAAAGTAAACTACCTACCTACCTTATATAAGGAACCCCTATGCAAACTTTCATGTTTCTAGACCCACCGGTTCAAGCTATGCTTGGTCTGTCATTCAGACAGTGTTAAAGTTTTATGTAGTATATGTGTTAATTAAAATCTTTGTTTAAAAATACTCACATAAATATGATTTTTTTCATCATACCAAGTTCTTTTCAAACAGCTACGGTTTAGTTTAGTTATGTTTTACGTCCGAGTTTCGTATCGCAAGTGTATTTGCAACACGAAAAACACGTTACTTTTCTCGTTACCGAGGTTATGTGTTTACACATCACTGTCGAGTACTGAAAGAATCACTTTTCATTATTTTTGACGTGACAACGTCTAAAAAATCAATGAACGCCGTCTGCACGCACGAAAAAGTGTCCCGTAACGCATATTGTCCCGTAACGCATATTGTCCCGTAACGCATATTGTCCCGTTACTCTGTGTCCCGTTACGCTGTGTCCCGTTACGCTCATTGTACGCTTGTTCCGCATCTATATCTCTTCCACTCGACTGTTTATAAAGTGAAGTGAAAAGTTAATGTGGTTTTCATTGCTTATTACAACAACAATTTCGGCAATAAAGGTTAATTATTCTTCCATTATAAAAATATGATTACTACTATGATTTCAAGTATTTATTCTTTTATTATTAAAATAAATATGATTCAATTTTATTCATAAAAGTATGCAATCATTTCATCAATGTTTTGTTATGACGTTGTCACGTTCAACTATCGTCCGCAAACCGACTTTACAGACAACCAATTTTTTTTAGGAATAAAATTAATGTGCCTATAAATATTTTTCTCATCAAAAACGTCTAAAATACTACATAACAGAGTTATTGGTCAATAGTTTTTTACTAAAATTTAACAGTCAATAATACTTCAAGAAAATATATACTGTATACAACTCACTGATTGATACACACTTAAATAAAATATTTTATTTACAAAAGCAAAAATATATATATATGTTGGTTTGAGCTTTATTTATAACATGGTGGAATGATAATGCTACAGTTACTAAAAACTAAAACGCTACAAAACTAAAAAAAAATTATTTTATTTTTTTACACACTATCGATGCATGGGCCGCGGTCGCGGACGTACGTACGTACGTACTAACGGGTGGGACGCAACGCGAGCGATAAGGCGCGCTCGGAAACATTCCACACGCTCGGGGCGGCGCGGCGAAATTGGTTAATCTGGGTTGGCGGCTGGGTTTGGAGACGACGGGGAGGTGGTGCGGGTAGGGGGGGAGGGCGAAAGGGTCAAGGAGTTCGGTCGGCTATCAGCGGACGCCCGTGCGGTCGCGCAAGCCGCGGGCAGTACGCCGCCGACACCCGCCTCTCGTAGGTCCTTGCCTCGCCGACACGAGAACACATGTGAGCCCGCATCCCGTACGTATGCCTCTCGCTCTCTATGCTTACCAGGAACAGAAAAGACGCTATCTTTGGTTTCGACGGTCGCTAGGCCATCCGCCTATTTTCTTCCTATCGATCCGTTTTCCAAATGATTCACTAGAATGCCTGCAGTTAATAATCACTGCCTACTACAAAAATAGTTATCCCAACGAAGCCATTTGGCGTTTAGTAATATATTCAGCTACAACTGTCATAATATTACCCATGTACAAGTTGTTATTTTCTTTGGAAATCTCTTAAAATACGGTATCTTCCTTAACGAATGCAAATTTTCGATGTTAAACTATGAAAAAAAAAATATTTTGAAACTAACATGGCGTCTTTATGTTCTTTTCACTCCCCTTAAGGCTAATTTTATTTTTTTTCTAATATGAGAATATTGTAAAGAATAATTTCGACGGTTATATAAGTATTTTTGTATGTTTCACTCAGCTGTGAAAACCCTGAAAATTAATTAATATAATTGCACTGGACAAATAGTTAATTAAGTCATGATTGAGCTTCTTAGTTGCATAAGGTGATTTTCTTTATAGATGGCCGTAACGTGCTAAAATTTCAATCGTGTTTGTAAACCATGAATGTTTTGGAAATTTTCATGGTATAGATAATGAGACTGCTGTTCATTATTATCGTGGCCTCGTTAAGTAAGGGTTACGTAATAAGCTAGTTTATAAACACGCCGATATTAATTACCTGGTTCTGTTTACATAATACCGCATATCTTTCAAAATACTTTTTTTAAAATCACGTTTCAAACAAATGACTGAAAATGAATTTTTAAGTGGAAATCATTATGTATGCGTTCAGACACACGCATAAAAACAAAATAACTTGATAAGTTAAGTAAACCTTTACTGACCAAAACATATTTATTAAAAAACCTAAACTTAAAAAAAAAAAAACGTCGTAATTTTTTTACGACACATTTCTCCTCTTTTGCAACAAATGGACATGACCCCTTCTACTCAGCAATAGTGACTTGATTGAGAAATGTTTACCAGCGCAACTCAGAGAAACAGTTCAAGTGTTCAAGTTATTTCTCAACGTGTATAGCCGCTGCGCTTACACGTCCAATCGTTAATGCCGCCTCTTACATTCACACTTACTTCCGAGATTCAGGTTCGTGATATCTCATCTTCACACAAAAAAAAAAGGATCAAACACAAATCAGAAAATTTAAAGGGGCGAATGACTGAAGCATTTTGAATGGCATGGTTGGAATACCTCTCAGTTTATGGGAAATGCAAATTTTTTAAAAATATTAGCCCCCAAAATCGTTATTATAGCGCATTTCTGACACCTTTAAAAATTTATTATCAAAGCTATAAAGTAACATATTTGTTGTTCTCTCTGCACATAAAAACAATTTCTGTACTTTTACAAAAGATTCCTTTGTAAACCGGTTGCCAATAAATAGTTTGTACAACACATGACTATGGTTATTTTTTCATACGTGAAATACTTTTTTTAGATACTGTAATACTGTGTATTTTTTTACAAAAATTGGTGCATAATTTTACATTTTAATTTATGTTTCATTCATGCATGATTTTCAAACCGTGCAAAAAATAATCGAATATTCAATAATTGGACTTAATTATTTAAGTGCGCTTATTAATGTGCGCAGTTTATACTCACTGTAAAGATATTCAAGGCACGGTTTACAAATAAGTTAAGGCACTGGGACAACAAAAAGTATTAATTCCTGGGTAAGTATACAAATTGATGGAATGGTTTTCCTGAAACTGCACAAATTTACAAATATCTGTCATTATATCAATATTTCTGATCCATTTACAAAAAAAATTACAGTGCACCGTTTTGTTATAGTTCATTTGTGATTTTGTGGGGTTGAGGGTGAGTGCCTCTCCCACAGAACCGCCACCGGCTCAAAAACGGGAAGCCTTCTTTTCACAGACGAGAGAGCCAAACGTCCGATCGTGCATCTTCGGGTTATTTTTTTGTTCATTGTAAAAGGTTAGGTTAGCTACATTATAAATACTTTAAAACATTGTGGACGGTTGATTTGGTTAGGATAGCTACATTAAAGATACTGTGAAATCATGTAAACGGTTTCCTAGCGCTGGATAGCTACATATTAAAAAAGTTATTTGCTAAGCAACCATAAAATTATTTTACAGTATTTTTAATGTAGCCATACTTATCTAATATAACCCACCATCCACAATGTTTCAAAGTATTTATAATGTAGCTAACCTATCCTAATCGACCGCAAAATTTAATGCCACACCGGTTTATACAATGAGATAGAACGGAGGGGGTAGGGGGGAAAAGTGAGCATGAACTTCGGGGAACTTCGGGTGTGGCTCTCTCGTCTGTGAAATGAAGGCTTTCCATCAAAAACACGTCAGCGCACGCGGTTAGTGGAGCCGCCGTGGTATAGTGGTCATGCGCAACTCGTCTCCCGCAAAGGCGTGTGCGGATTCGGTTCCCGGCGGGG
Source organism: Bacillus rossius redtenbacheri (assembly GCF_032445375.1). Lineage (NCBI taxonomy): Eukaryota > Metazoa > Arthropoda > Insecta > Phasmatodea > Bacillidae > Bacillus > Bacillus rossius. The sequence continues at coordinate 45,609,656 of NW_026962011.1, read as the reverse complement.
TCGACCGTCAAGGCAGTCGAGATTGGTCGGCATTTCAAGGGGCCCGCCTCGTCAGGGGCGTATCTGCGTCGGTGAGGCGGGATGACAAGTGTGAAGCTCGCTGGTGCTTTGAGCGCGGTGTCTCCTCTTCGTGCTTTGGGGAAACAACGAGACTTGAGCGCTGACCGTGACATTACAAAGCGGAGAAATGAAGATGAAGGTGTAATGCAAGTTCCTTGAGTGCTTTCAAGAATCTTTACCGGTTGTTTTATGCCTGAAATTTACTCTGAAAATAAGCATTTTAGGCAATGTAACTTTTCTAAAAACACAGTTGTTATCTCTCCTGTAGCAGATCTTCAAGAGATGCCAAAGGCGAAATGGCTATACGAGTTGTCAATACCTGAGTGTTATACAACGCTCTTGACTTGACCGTTTCGCAGATGTCCTGCCGTTTAGGGGCAAAATCGTTAGGTGGGGGTAACCTACCATAACACAGTTGAAAAATTTAATCTGGAAGCCAAAATACTAATCGGACCTCAGAGAACTCTGGAAATCTTTTCGTAAACAGACCCCACTCGGATCTCGTGTCATAGATACATCATGGTATTAATTAATTATTGTTTAAAACCATCACGTTTGGTAATTTTATGAACCCTGACGAGAAGAATATATATTTTATTTATGCTCTTTAATGACGGAATATCCTTTTATTTCTGCGAAAATAACGCTGTATTTCTTTTTTTTTTAATCACAAAGAAAGTTACACAAGTTTTCATGACAATACAACAACAAAATAATCTTCGTTCCTCGTTCCTACATCCTTCTATGGAATGTTTGCTCAAACACTGCTCCAATCTCAGACTTCCCAGGTTTCCGAATGGGCAGATCCAAGTGACCTCACCCACTAGTAAAATATTTACGTACAACCGAATGCAAGGCTGCAAAATTACATTTTTAATGACTTAATACACTGTGATTTCATAATGAAGAATTACTTTCAAATAGTCGATTTTTAAGTTTTTATTTTGCTATTTTAATTTTGCTGATGCATAACTCTAGCTCTGTGCGATATGAGATGTTACGGTTCACAAACCATTGCGATATCGTGTGCAGTAGGTCGTTAATTTAGCGCGGGTTATCAGTATCGTCCAATTAAATTCCAACTCGGGGTTAACCAACCTTATGTGTTTGCAGGAAGTCTATTGATAGGTCTTTGGCATAGACAAAACCATTTTTGTTTTAAATGAATTTATAAACTACAAATAACACACTGCAGCAATTATAAAATAACTTTCGGAACAATTGCAAACGTGCTTATAGCCTTTATACCAAGGAAGCCGCTTACGCAAAGTGATGTTCCCCATTTTCTTTATTTCTTCCACAGGCCGTAATTTGACAAAATTAAAAAAATCCACAAATAACACAGCGCGTTAAAGTCACTTTTTACTATGAAGAAGAAAGCTGTACAAGAAGTAGTGCACACATATTACTTTGGCGTAATGTGTGTAGTAATCTTCTACATTTTATACATATTTTAGTTTGTTTTGACCTGAATCGCATGGTGGTCAGTGTACAACCTTAGATTGTTTACCTGAATTTGAGAATAATTCTATTTTATGTTCTGGCTTCCAACTCCAAGTGTATCAACTTGCCAAAAATTTTAATGTTCGATTTCAGTACGGGTAAATGAACGCATAGGCTTGATCGCCATTAAAATATCTTACTCCTATTAAGAGCAATTAATTTCCACCATAAATGCATTTTTTCTTTAATGTTATGCTGAATTTTAAAGTTTCAGTAGTGTGTCAAAAATTTTTTGCATGATGTGACAAATATTTGTTATGCTTTTGTACATTATTACAGTTTGGATATTTTAACGGGCTATTTTCTGTGATCGCTTTGAAAATATAACTGGTTATTTCATCTGGAAGACAACATTATTGCTCAACGAATATTGACTTCAACAAGTTTCGAAAGCTAGGTCATATCATATCCCCTTTCAAGGTGTAAGCTTCAATGCTGAAGCCGTAGATTAATCAGTGTATCTAAAATGGAGGAAGATAAATTTCTTTGCTTCTGCAATTTTACATTTTTGCTCATAATACATACATATTTAGTTTAATCATCGTTAATAGTTTATAAATAGTATTATAAATTTTACAAGGGCTTATTTTGTGTTTTTTAGAACCCTGCGGACAAATTAATATTTCAACTCTCTAATTAGCTATGACAATATGATCATGTGGTTCACACATTTAAATTAAATGTTGATATATTGATTTTGAACCAAAACATATTTTTATATTTAGGATATTATTTGTAAAAAAAAATTATTTTTCCCAAAATCATAAAAATAACCTTAGATATACAGGATTTTGTATGCGACAAAAACTGCGTACAAACTGTTGACTTAAAAATGTTGAACCTGCCGAATTCATGCTCTCATTTAGTCCCACTATTGAGGTGATTTAGTTAAAAGAGGCATTTTTTTAACTGACAACTAAAGTTGTGTCAGTTATTGATTCAATAACATAACGAGGAAAAAAAATTACATGATTATGAAAGCGAATAAATTAGTAAACTTTGGAAAGAACGTTTGTAATAGAGATTTAATTCTGAAGAGATGGAAAACACGTGATGTGACGCAGATACTTCAAGGCCACGCCTGCTGTTTCCACGGCAGCGCGTCGCAAAGCAAACAGGACCCCAAACTTCGAGGCGAAGAATCACACGAGGCATTACTCTGTCTCTCCGGCTCCCGCGATAGTGGCTGTATCTCACCTGATATCGCAACCCGAGCGACAGCTGATAAAAATCATGTCTTGCGGAGGTTGTGGTGGGGATCATTGCTGTTTGCGAGCGCGAGCGACCTTGGTCTTTAAGGAACCGCACGCGCGCGCTTGTATAAAGACGTATTTCCCCGCACGCCAGCACGCGGGGGAGGTCGACGGAGACACACGCGCCGTCCAGCCGGGTGAGGCGTCGCCTCGGATACAGTTCAGGTAGCACGCGCTTTGAGTCACGACGTGGGGCTTTTGACTCTTGGGTCGAAGGAAATTATCATATGCCCGGTGTTTCGGCCAGCCAAGCTGAAGCCGTCTCCACGGGCGGTTGAGAAACAGAAGTTCCGGTCGTCGACCCAAAGTTCTGCCATCCGGGCGAGGCCAGAAAAACCAAGTTTAGAAAACTCACTCTGTGCACTGTCCAAAAAAAAAGAAAAAAAAATTGGTTGTCTGTAAAGTCGGTATACGGACGATAGTTTAACGTGACAACGTCATAACAAAACATTGATGAAATGATTGCATACTTTTATGAATAAAATTGAATCATTTTTATTGAATTATCACTATTTTGTATGGATACAAAGAAGGAGTAAATTAAATCTACAATTTAATTGATAAATTTACTTTTATTTGCACTCATTAATTCAAATATATTTATTACTTTAACGAAGAGATTATTTTAACTTTAACTTTTATACGTGTTTGCTATTTAACTTCTCCCAATCTGTTAAGGATAGGACGATGATAGAAAAATTAGGAAACGATTGGGAGTGTTTCAAGATTAATGTGCCTCGAAAAAGTCAAATCGATGGTTGTTAAAATCGAGTGGAAGTGAGATAGATGCGGCGCAAGCGTACAATGAACGTAACGGGACAATGTACGTAACGGGACAACGAGTCATCCTTTTTCGTGCGTGCAGTCGGCGTTCATCGATTTATTAGACGTTGTCACGTCAAAAGTATTTCCCATATACAAATTTTAATGGTGTCAACTGTAAGCGTTGTATAGTGTTGGTTCAATGTCACGATCAAAGAGTAACTCAAACACTTTTAGAAAAGCGCATGCTCGAGTACTGTTTTGTGGTTTTCACACTGGCAGCGCCACCTACGCAAATTGGCGACTCCTGAGCGTAAAGCGTTTTGTGTTCTGCAATTTATTAAAAGTGAATCTGTAATTCCAGTTCGAAGTGGGTTTCATTTAAAGTTTAATTGTGATCCCCAATGTGGAAAAAAAAACATCTGCCGATGGTAAAGACGATTCGAAACGACAAAAATATTTTTTTCGCTGGCCTCCACTTCATGCGATGTTTTTTTTTTCCTTTTGGGCTTTAAAAAAGATCGTGTCTACCTTCCACCGCTACCTGATGATTTTCCGGAGTTGAGAGACAGAATTGAAGACGTCGTTGTTTCCATTAGTCCGGACTCGTTAACCAAGGTGTGTGAAGAATTATTGGACTTTAGGTCGGACGTGTGCCGTATAACTTAAGGTGCAAATATTTAACATACGTAAGAAAAACTAGGTTAGTCTAATCTTTAGTTTGGTGTATGATTTTTTTTTTTGTAAATAGTCAAATGTTATATTTGTACCATTGAAACTGGGACATTCATTTATGGACATCCTGAAATTCTGGCGGCTTTCGTGAATTAAAGCGGAGGGGAGAGACTTTGGTGAAGTCACGTTTCCAAATACTTAGGGCCGCGCCAAAGTAAATGGCCCAGGGCCCAGCAGAGAGTCCAAGTCCCGCCTCTGCATCCCCAGCGTTTGCTCGGTTGCGATCTCGGTGGGAGGGGGGGGGGGGGACTCGAGAAACCGGCACATCAGCGAGACTGGCTCCAACCCGCTCTGCGCTCACGTCACTTCGTGTCCGTCCGGCACTCGGGCCCAGTAGCGGATCCAGAGGGGGGTAGGGGGGGGCTAAGGGGCTCAAGCCCCCTCCGAAAGCATCTGGATCCACTATCGTTTTAGCGTTTGCCTTGATAAAGCATAGCCTCAGCTGGGTCAAGCCCCTCCCAAACCAAAATCCTGGATACATACACCACTGCAGTCGGGCCAAACGGGAGCTGGGGGAGATCCCCTCCGTGGCCACCAGCTGGTGATCACGAGGTCATCATACCTCCTGGTTAGATAACATACTCGAGCGGGCTTTTTCCTGATAAGTGAGGCAGATTACGTGGGTTTTTTTGTTCTTCTTCTTGTCGGCGTCTACCGAAATAAATAAAAAATTGTATCGGCGACGTTGTTCTCGCGCGCAGGTGGCGGACCGGGCGGCACAGCCATGGAGGACGCCGCGAAGAAGAAGGACGGTGGCGGCGTCAAAGTCGACGTCGACGCAGGACGGGCCTACCGGGCGCCCAGCAAGCTGCCGCAGTACGTGGCCGCCGTCGTAGGTGAGGCCGATCCTGCGGTGTGTTTACCGCCACACACCTCCCGCTCTTCGCGAAGAGCGCTCCGAAATATTATTCTTCACACAGGAAACACAGTGTTTCAAAATTCCGGTCCCTGCACAGTGCTGCAAAATTCTGAAATTCTTCTTCTCACGGGGAACCTTAATGAAATTCTTGTACATATACAGGATGTTTCAAAATTCCGGTCCCTGCACGGTGCTGCGAAAAATTCTGAATCACACAGCATGTTTAAAATTCTGGTTCTTACATAAATGTTTCGAAATTCTTAATCACAAAGAGAGTTTAAAAAAAAAAACACTGGTACATAGAGAGTGTTTTCAAAATTCCGGTCCCTGCACAGTGCTGCAAAAATTCTGAATCACACAGCATTAATCAAATTCTGGTCCTTGCATAAGTGTTTCGAAATTCTCAATCGCAAAGAGAGTTAAAAAAAAAACACTGGCACATAGAGAGTGTTTCAAAATTCCGGTCCCTGCACAGTGCTGCAAATTTTCTGAATCACACAGCATGTTTAAAATTCTGGTCCTTACATAAGTGTTTAGAAATTCTTAATCGCAAAGAGAGTTTAGAAAAAAACACTGGCACATAGAGAGTGTTTCAAAATTCCGGTCCCTGCACAGTGCTGCAAAAATTCTGAATCACACAGCATTAATCAAATTCTGGTCCTTGCATAAGTGTTTCGAAATTCTCAATCGCAAAGAGAGTTAAAAAACACTGGCACATAGAGAGTGTTTCAAAATTCCGGTCCCTGCACAGTGCTGCAAATTTTCTGAATCACACAGCATTAATCAAATTCTGGTCCTTACATAAGTGTTAAGAAATTCTTAATCACAAAGAGAGTTAAAAAAAACTCTGGTACATAGAGAGTGTTTCAAAATTCTGATTCATACAGAGTGTTACAAAATGCTGGTCCTTACATAATGTTCCGAAATTCTGGTTCATAAAGGAAGTTTAATTAATTCTGGTACATAAAATGTGTTTCCCAATTCTGTTCCTTACAAAGTGTAGCAAAATTCTGGTTCGTACAGTATGATTCAAAATTTTGGTCCATACATAGATTTTCGAAATTCTGGTACTTATAAAGTGTTTAAAAATTCAGGTCCTTACACAGTGTTGCAAAAGTCTGGTTCATGCATCAAGGAAATGATACGACACATCAAGACAAGCACAAATTACCATGCAATATATTCTCGGAACTCCAGTGAAATACTTATTCGATGATCTATAAGTTGGTTATCAAAATAATAATTGGCAGCTGATTTCGATATCGTGGCTTTTCATTCTACGATGTACAGCTAGATAATTAACTATTTTTTTGGGTGCATTGGCTTATTATCATTGCCAATATTCTTAGTTTTCTGGATACGCGCGGTTATGGTAAATAGTGCTTAATGAATTATCTCATCGGGATAGCTACGCCTGATATGCGCGTAATCTGTTAAAATGAACAGAAGCGAATCACTTAGTAAGCGTATAGATAAACATATGAGGTTTTTTTTTGTAAATTAGATACAACATTGTAAGTGAATGATACACCTCTCTTAGACAAGAACACATTCAGACAATATTGAATGTAAATGAATTTGAAAAAATTTTCATTATCTCTTTCATTTTGTATCAGAGAATGATTGTATAAATTCCCTTCAGAATTTATCAAAACAGTATGTGAAATTACTTTATCGCCCTACGTTAAAATAAAGTCAGACTGAAACCAAACGATTAACTTTGCCAAAGTTACAACTTTCTTTTCATAGCTCTCTGTTAAAATGTAACGAATTATGATACCTGCAGAATTAATTCCACTAGATTCAACCGGGAACTGAGACCTCGAAATTTTCCGTTTTGAGTGTAGGTAATTACTGACCAAAGTTAGTACTTACTTGCTTATTACCAGTACCGACCAAGGAACATATTTAAATATCTACTACCGCCTTACACGCTAATATTAACAAATTAAATCAGAAAATAATTCCGACAAGTAATAAAGAAAACAAGGAAACAATTTAAAGTAAATCAATAACAACCTAATAACTAATATTTACAATTTAATCAACAACATACTGAAAAAATAATACGAAATGTAGAGAGTTGGGCCAAATTTTTAAAAGTTAACACAACTTCGGCATGCGTTTTAGTCAGAAATTGACACATTTCTCTAGTGACATCTAGTTGTGAATTTTGTACTACAATGAGCATTATTTACGTTCATAAGTAGTTTTAAACGTAAGTATTATTTTAAGCTGCGTAAAGAAACATTTTTATTGATACCACATAACATAACTGTCATTTCACTTTTTAAATATTTACTCCATATTTCGTCTATTGCAGCATACAAAATGAAGTTTTGACTATATTTTGGGTTTTAATGACTAAAAACATAAGTCCTAAGGTAAAATAAAGTTCTGAAATATACAAAGAACTGTCATTAATGCGCCGCTTGATTAACTCATATTTGTCCCCAATATATCAACAACCACTCGACCGTATTAAGATTCAGTCAACAGTTAGAAATTTATCTTTGGACAAAGTCACGTACAAGCAAATAAAAGCCGATTCACTCAAGTTTATTTGGAGACCTAGCTTAGCTCGGTCGACTATAAAACATAGTACATGCAATTATTATAGTCAGGGTTTACGCACCGTATTACTTCTAGCTCGCTCCAAAATGAGCCCTCACGTTGTTTCGTTTTTAGCAATTTTGTAGATTTTAACCCCATAACTAATAACTAGTATTTGCAATGTAATCGTCAACCTAACAACTAATAGCGCGGTTACAAAGGACTCTGAGCTACATCAGTTAAAACATTTTCAAATTTTGCGTGTGCAATTACACACAGTATGTTATTTGATTGAAATATATTATTTTTAAGGAAGGTATTTTATGTTCAAAACACAATGGTATTAGGTTTCCGAAGCACGGTTGCTATGGTTAAAAGTACGAATATTTAATCAAGCAAGTGGGCGGATATAAACGTGCACGCATTACTTTGTTAGGCATAAAAGGACTTAGCGGAGTTAAACCGAGTGCGTATGCTATTTTTTCCATGTGATAGAGGAAGACTACACTTCCTGCTTTCCATGCATTCACAGGAAGCCATCACATGGCAGCTTTTTTATGTTCAAGCCAGGCATTTTAAAATGTTTTATTTTTTTATCGAAAAACTCAACGTCCCAGAAACTTTTTTTGCGTCATTAACAGATGAAGCCAACAATTTCATCGACGAAAAAAAATTAACTTTATTCAGAAGTTTACTGCTATTACGTATAGCATCGAGCATTGTACAAATGTGAAAATGGCAAGATATAAAATATAAAAAAAAATACTACGAACGATTTGTGAAGATAATTAAAAGCTTCTACTCCAATTTGATACCACCACGTGGCTTTATGCAACTGATCTTTGTTGTGTGAAAACATATCCTGAGGGTTAAAATGTTGGTTCGGGAATGACTGTTTAAAGCCCGGAGGTTCCTTCGGGAAAACAACTCCCTTGCAAGTTGATGGAATACCACGCGCGACAGAGATACTGATGGCATTCCCTCAGATCGTTCAATTTTTGAAGAGTGGTGCGTAAAAGCTGAGAATCCTAAGATGTCCATCAAGTTCTGTCCCTGCCCGAACACGCCCGAACATTCACCTTCGGCTAACCTCGGGATTTGTTTTATTTTTGCGCAGGAAAAATGAATTCAAATATTAAAACTGGTCGGTTAGGTTAGCTACATTATAACACTTTAAAACACTATGGACGGTTAGTTAGGTTAGTATAGCTACATTAAAATAAACAGAAAAATATAAATATATATAAATGAACCTGAGGTTGGCCGAAGGTGAATATTCGGGCGTGTTCGGGCAGGGACAGAACTTTATGTACCTACATCTTAGGCTTCCCGTAAAAGCTTCTCTGTCACCCCCACTCGCTCACTCAAATATTCGTAATTTAAACCTCGGCGACCGTGAGTCAGTCTGCACAACTTTTGCTTAGGCAACATAATGCCATCGTGTTCGCAATAAAATGACCTTCATTTAAATATACATACGTCAATTAAATAACAAACGTGGGTAAATTACCCTCGTTTACACATATCCCTGGCAACATGTTACTAGGGCGGAAAAAAAAGATAGGAAACCTATTGTTTTCCTTTGATTCATTTATTGTACTACTGATTGGTATGAAAATTTCTGAGGAAAAAAATAATTTAATTGTTTTTATTTTAAGGTAGCCAACCTGGCCAGGGAATGATTCGGCAACCGAAATGCGATTTATTGGTTAGAGTTTTATTTTTTCATAAAAAAATACCTCTTATTCAAAAAAACACATGAGGGTAGGTCCATAATAGTCGGGATCTGGTATTATATGACTGGTATGTAATTTACTAATATAATATTTTTACTGAAATCATTTCTAGAGCAACTCACGTGTTGAATTTTTAATCAATTGTTCTTTTCTTAAACCAGAGCGTTCAAACTTTAATTATAACGTGCCCAAGCCTGAATTTTGGCCATTAAAATTTTCATTAATTCGAATTAAATTTGTTAAATAATGTTAGAGACAGCTCACGTAAATTATATTATGCCTAAAGAGTCACTTTATTATTTTTACACTATACAAAAATAGCATGTATTTGTAATATAAAGAAATGGTTTTAACAATCTTTAAACTAACTAAGCTAAGAATGTGATAGTACATGGGTGTTTCCCACTTAATTTTTATGCTTATCTTTAATCGATAAGTAACATACTTCTTATTATCTACTAAAGTGAAGTTTCTGTCCAAAACAGATTAATACTAAATCTTCAAATTTACAACAATATGTGTTTTTCTAACATATCTAACAAGTTCAACAGCACGATTTTTTAAGCCAGGTACAATTAAGTATTTAAATAAATTACGTTAGCAATCCTGTACAGCTTGGAAATCATCTAACAATTTTTTTCTCTAATCACGTTCTAACTTAGCTTAAAATACAATACACAAGCATTCTGACTGCATTTAGAAGTAATAAATAATTCACGCAAATTAACTAACAGTAAGATAATATCCTATAAATGTATGCTCAAAATTGTAATATCTTACCCTTTTCAACACTCACCTTTAAGATGTGTAATGCATTGGTTTTAAGAAATAACATAATTATTTCATGATTTAATACAATTTCTTGGACATACGACATTGCAGTGGTGTATGTAGAAGAAATCGTGTTAGATCAAATTTCCTCCTTGAATCAATCATGTAAAGAACGTATGATTCTTTCATGTGATTGAATATTTTTTTATGGTTTCTGTACGCAAATAACCTTAAAAGACGTAAAATTGAAATGTTCCCTTTTGTGCACGAAACAATCAATGAATTTTCTGGGTTGAATAATTTTAAAGTATGTTTTACTCACATTACCTTTCTAAGAAAGTTTTATTATTGCTAGTACATTGTAGTAAAAGTACATATTCAGCAAGCTACAGACATATATATCTTTCTGTAGCAATGTTATTTAGGGTTAAGTCCCTATGTCTTCTGTAAATGAACACTTACATGTTTCTGGTGGATATTCTTCCAGCAAACTTGGCTGCCTTCACCCAAGGGACGATAGTAGGATGGATGTCGCCGGTCGTGGACTCGCTCAAGTCGGACAACTCTCCCATCGGGGACAGCCCGATGACAGACGACCAGGTGTCCTTGCTGGGGGCCATGCTGTGCGCAGGGGCCACCGTAATGACGCCTGTCTACAGCTACCTCGCCAACAACTACAGTCGCAAGCTGACGGGATACCTCGTCGGCATCCCTCCGGTCGTATGCTGGATCATGAAGATATTCGCCACCTCCAACGTCACCCTCTACGTCGCCAGGTTCTTCATCGGCTGCGTCGGTGCGGGAAACACCATACTGTGTCCTCTGTACGTCACGGAAACAGCCGATGACACCGTCAGGGGCTCCCTCGGCACATATGTGATGCTATTTTTCTATGTCGGGGTCCTGTTCTCTTCCATCGTTGGTGGTTTCACGGACTACAAAACTTTCTCCACCATATGCCTCACCATCCCACTTGTATTCATGTTTTGTTTCTTCTGGATACCGGAATCTCCTTTTTATCTCATCATGAAGAATAAACAAGAGGAGGCCAGGAAAGCTCTAATGTGGCTGAGAAGTGGCGATAAGAACGCGGTGGAGGAAACAATGTCCACGATGATGGAGACCATAAGAAGATCCAAACACGACAGGGCCAAGAAAGCGACGATGAAGGATCTGTTCTCAGACATCGGGGCGAGGAAGGCCATGATCATCAGCTTGGGAATGGTCGCGAACAACCAGCTGTGCGGGTTCTTCGCGGTCCTCACCTTCACCGTCACGATCTTCCAGGAGTCCGGCAGCGGGCTGTCCCCCGTTGTGTCGTCCATCATCGTCGGCTGCCTGCAGTGCCTCGGGACATTCCTGACCGCCGCGCTGGTCGACAGAGCTGGTCGCAAGATCCTCCTCGTCATCTCGAACGTGGGACTTTCCGCGTGCTTGATAGTCCTGTCCTTCCACTCCTACTTCAAGTTCCGCGGGTATGACGTGTCGTCCTACGGGTGGGTGCCCATCGTGTGCCTGTGCTGCTACGTGGTGTTCATCGGTCTCGGCATCGGCACCATCCCTTACATTATAATGAACGAGATATTCAGCCCGGAACTGCGAGGCAAGGCACTCACCATCTGCCTGATGGTGCTGTGGGTGCTGGCGTTCCTCGTCGCGCGCTACTTCATCCCCGTGTCGGACGTGTTCGGGCTGGACGTCTGCTACGGGTTCTTTGCCCTCTGCTGCGTCGCAGGTGCCTTCTTCTCGCACTTCGTTGTGCCTGAGACCAAGAACAGAAGCCTGGATTCCATTCTGAAGGAGCTCAGTGGCAACGCAGAACTAGGAATCCCTCTGCAAGCTATAATTTCGGAGAAGGAATCCGCGAACAATTTACACACGTGAGAGAGAAAACAAGCGATCCTTAAATGGTATCGAAGAATTAACACAACGATAAAGGTGGTGCAGTATCAAATCCTTTGTGTTCTGATACGATTTATTCGTTGGCACGAGTTCTTAATTTTACATGGTTTACGAGAAATGTTTCTTGTTTGATTATAAAGGTTGTCAAAGAGTTGTACGACGATACAGAAATCACCATCGCTTGAAAACAAACTTTCTTGAAAAATAGGGATTAGTTTTTAATTTTTATTTTTATAACAAAATGTATACGTGTGGGTTCCCGATAAACTCTTCAGCACTATCGTATTTTCGCAATGATTATACGACACGAAATTTGATACTTTCCATTGGTCTGGTGCATCAGTGTGGACTTTGACCACCATTCAATGTAATTACCTTTAAGAAATATTGTAATATAGACAATATGGGAAACAATACGCGAGACAAGTGATGTCAGCGAACCTGGTGGTGTGGAGTGTACCTACGGTTTGTTACAATGTGTGTTTTAAATGCGTGAGACTAGCTACAGTATGAACATCTAGTGGCAAGGAGTTTAAAAGAGCTAGATAGCAATGCAGTAAATAGTCTCGCACTTCCTCAGTACTAATTGGCCAAAATTTCCCATATTGTCCTATTATACGATATTTGCCTTTAATCATACTAGTATATCCTATTATGTATAGCCAGAGAAACTTTTACTCACTTTAAAATTTGACAAATTATTTGTCAGTATTTGTTTCCTTTTCCCTGATTAATTAAAAGAGTAGAATCAACTAAATGTTTAAAATTTTCAAATAACTTTGTTAAAAAAGATGCTTGTGAGATATAATTTATGGTTTAATACTACGATCCTTGAAATTTAAGATATCTGCTTCAGCCATTTTTACAATGAATTTTCTGATTTTGCAAAACCTGTTTGTTGAACTACCACAATGCTGATACTCTAAATAGTATGTAAAACAATATCGAAGTTACGTTGTTGGTAATGTAACCATTTTCTTTGTAATTGTTATTTGCATTTTTATGTTGACAACGTGAGAAACTGAAATTTCATGTACTCTGGCTGTTGTCGAAAAAAGCAAATATTTAATTGTCTTCCTCCTCTAAGTTTGTTCTTTTCCTTATATTAATGATGGTTACAATAACTGCAACCACGCAATGAAATTTTTTGTCAATGTTTATTCTAATGGACTGTTATTTGGATTATTGGCGTCACACAAAATAAAAGATAACTTTCTGGTCCTTCTCATAGCTATAATTATCTTAGACTTTTAACATTAATAGGTGACATAATAATTCTATAATTCCAAGAATAAGTCACTTTTTTGCCATAGTATAATAATACAAAAATGTATGTAACTAGTATAAAGATTGCCGTGTAGTCTTGAGTGTACAATGTCATCCGAATGTCTCGTTACAGTCACGCCGAAAATACTTAAGCCACTAAGTTCACGGCAGCATTAAAAATTTAAATTATAATTTTGAATATGATTATGTAATATTAAGGATTTTATGGTTGTATTTTTTTTTACTAATTTCATTACTTAGTGTTGACAGCAGAGACAAGAGTCATTCAAAACGATTAAAAGAGTTTTTAAACGAGTCAGCCATTGCTTTGGTGATGAGATGTGGAAAGATTTGCCTCGCGTAATTACAGAAACAAATGAAAACATAAACCAGCATGGCTAGAATGGGATTTTAAACCTGTTAATCTGAATGGGAGTTCCGTGTTTTACCACTGCTACACCTTGCTAACTAAGGTAACTGACATTGTGGTGAGAGAAATTGCTCTACGTTATTTCAAGCCATAGATTCTCTCTCATTGAAATGGTTACAAGGAGTTGCATTGCAGTACCTAATTAAGCTTTTCCTGTCATCGTTAAGTATGCCAATGCTGATGTATGAACGCAGATAAGATTAAGTCAGTCAAATATCTTATCTTTGGAATTGTTTTCAAGCAGCGATCAGTAACTTGATTATAACATGTTTGTTTTATTACAAATGCTTTATATACCTATAAACTGATGCCAATATGATCACAATCAATCATGATTTGTTTAAGCACGCGTAAGGGAATGAATTTAAAATTTGCCTCCACTGAAACTTTTATGCAACCAATGACAATTTAAATATCCCTTACTTAAAATAACACAATATTGAATTAATTTTCACACAGACGCCCACTGGATTTTTCTTTATTACTAACAGATTATTTCGACCCAAGGTTTTTAAAATAAATTATATACGATATGAGTAATCATTACAGTTGTGTCGTTTAGCCAGACGCAGCTATTCAATCTCAAAGTCATCCATATAAAAAAAACATTATTATTTATCTAAAATCTTTACTCCATGTTTGGCAAAATATGAACCATAAAATTGCACAGTACTTTAAGAACAGTTTTCGGGCCATGGAAAATATTTGTAGAGAGTATACTAGTTTTATGTATAGTGTTCAATTCAGCAGGGCTAAATTGTTGTGGTTTTAAAACTCGTATTTATTGAAAGTTCCTTTCCTCAGCCTACTTACGAGTATGTTATTCTGGGAAGATAAACATTTAACAATTAAATAAATAACTGTATAAAATTAACTGGAAATCAATCAATACGCAGGCTTTGAAAGAAGGACGTTTATCGATTCATTTTCTGTCAAGGATCCGCATGGTGAAATCTGCGAGCGTAGCTTTTTGGTAATGTACAGTGCAAAGAGATACCAGCAGTTAAAAAAAAAGTTTGTAAAACTTCTTAGCGCCAGTGATGAGAGTTGGTGAACCGTTCATTTCTTTATATCTCTATTTTCTTTTCAAAAATTAGTCCCCAAAACGATTCCATCGGGTTACAGAGAATATTAATCTCACTCAAAAAAAAAAAACGTTATCGGTATTTCCACTCAGTGAACTGGGAAAGCGAGTCAGCTGTTTTCAAGGAAAAAAATAATTTAATATATTTTTTCGCGCTATTCGCATTGCGTTTTCGCACGCGATCTCGCCAAGCGTATGTTCGTGTCTGCGTGTTACCAAGTGGACCGTACTTTATATACCCTGCGTTGGCGGTCTCTCCCTCCCTCCCTCCCTCCCTCCCTCCATCACCCGTCTACACCTTTTACCCACAAATCCAGAGCGGGGCGGTTTCTCATATAGCTTCACAAAGAATCAATCACTGCCTGAAAAGGCCGGAGCCCCTGCCCCTCCCTTTACCATGAAAACCACACACGCTTTTTTTTACACCACCACCCCCCCTCAACCACCCTCGCCCCTCACAGTTTTGCGTACTCGTTACCCTTGCATTGATCTCGCGCGCTCAGGGTTGCGCTTGTGCGGAGCATCAAAGCGAAAGAGAGACCCGCCCCCCTCAACAACCCCTTGTCAACAGCCACCCACCCTCAGATACTAACCCCTTCCCTTCCTTATTTCCTCTCTCTTTACCCCTCATCGCGCAACGCGATGTTTCATCGTCGGCTGGCATTTCAATTACCTACGTCGGGCGCCTGTGATTTCAATTCCACCGTTGCTTTGTGTGTTCCAGTCGACCAGGCCACTTGATTTTCACCAGCATATTTAAAATTAGAGACTTTTTAATGTATGTTTTATAAGAATACAAAACCTTGGAGTGTTTTAAAAAAAATGGCGGAATTATTTTTATAAAAGTTTTATTTAAATTAAATCAAGTATTTTTTTTATAAATTAAATTTTTTTTCCCAATTTGGTTTTTTGGGTTATAATAAAGGATTTTCAAGATTGCGGCCAAAATTCAAAATGACGGAATCTCTGTGTATCAAATACGTTACTGTCATCAGAACTGAACAAGTATATTAAATTTCAGCTCTAGTTCAAGCGGTAGTTGTTTGAATTTAATTTGCAAGATTTGAACTAAACAGACAAAGAAAAAGCATGTGAACTTAAATAAAAGTTTGTAAAAATAGGTTTTTTAGGAAAAGATTTTCTCTGAGTAAAAATTGTGAGCCTCAGTCTACAGTACAAGACTAGTTACGAAAAATAGCTGTTGTTTAAGGGGGAGGGGAGACTGTCTATTTTTTCTCTTATACTTTTCGATGTATCGGTTTTATTTTAACCGATTCAGCCCATCACTACTTGGCTTTTGGCTTGTGGAGTGACGGGTTGCGGGTTCGAGTGCCCGGAAAGACATTAGCTTATTCTGTTATAGCTGATAAATTGATAGCAAGTAAAAATGATTCCGCCGTCGCATGGTTGTCACATACTGAACTTCTTTCAGGACGTAAAACCGCGTTCAAAGTATTATCTTTGAAAGATTGGTGCAATGGGAGTGCATGACTTGATGTAAGCTTTTGGATGTACGCAATTGCTAAACACATGTATGTCTGTAGAAGAAAACTATAAAAAAAACCAAATGACAAAAATCATAATATTCCATTATTTGTGAGTTTTTTCCTTCTCTTAGTCCATTTTTCTTTGTTTTTCTTTGTTTGTTGACCATATTCCTGTTATGGAATATTATGTGGTGTATATATCCTGTTGACAACAGCAATTTTTGCTTTTTTTTTGTAGTTTTCTTCTACAGACATATATACCTATGTGCTTAGCAATGGCGTATGTCCAAAAGCTTACATAAAGTCAGCGTTCAAAGTGACAGTACGATAATTTTTTTTTAAATATTTATTGGCGTGTTGGCATCCCGCTTTAATCCTATGAGTGAGGTTGCCTCAGAAGTTGTCAGATTATAAATTATTTGCCCGTATCTCAATTGCCTGCGAAAGTTTTGCGCTTTGATACGCAAGTCGGAAAGCTTCCTACTAGAGTCGTGGAATGTTCTGCGCGACCTCGTAGTTTTAGTGGTATGCAAAACATACCCCTACGCCCTTTATTTCACTTGAGGAGAGATTTATAACTACTGCCTGTACTGTGTTTTTGGAATTTTAAGGTAATTTTTGGCAAAAATAAATAAATATATTCCCACTTGGAAAAGCTCAACTTTTAAGTCTTAGCATACTTGCGTAATTGAATTTTTGAATATTCTTCTTACGAAATAAAGTCTTTTGAAACATACTTGGTCATTATTGTTGTAAAAATAATTACGCAATGTGTACTTTTGCACTATTGTGTGACATTTTATAACAGTAAGCCAGTATAAAACCCAAATTAAACATAACAGTCGTTTCTAAATTTAAACGTTTCTACCTCCATAAAAATTTCGGCAGCATTTTTATAACTTACACAGCTATATAATTTATCATCTTCAGATTAGTGTTCTTAAACGTGATAATAAACGATAGTACACGAAAGTTTTCAACTTACAAATTGTAAGTTTTTTCTGTCGTAAAAAAATGTAATGATTTTAATATTTTATACAGTCGGGTTAAAATGAGTACCTATTCAAAATGCATTTTTACTTTGCACGCCAAGAAACCAAACTATTCTAAGGAATCCATGATGTCATCCCTTTAATATAGGTAAGTAGCAAAAGGCATAAGATATTATAGTTAGTTAAACTTATAAAAATAAGCATTGCATGTTTAAGAACTTACCGTGCTTTATAGATAACTTAAATACTCAATTATCAAACAAATTTCTAATGCAATAGTCGTTTAAATTATGTTGAAAGAAAAATAGTTAAAATTCGTATTTTTTCACTTTAAAGTAATAAAAGAAGAGTAAACATTTTCTTACGAGTACGTTGATTTTTTTCTTAAAGATGTCATATCACAAAATCTAATGTATTTTAATGTGATTTTTTACCATGATCTCATTAACAAATAATTTTGATTAATCGAATCTGGATTTTTATGAACTGACAACATCAAGAACCTTGCTCTAAACATTTTCTTCCTAGCTTAATATTTAAGTTTTATTTTATTTTTTAGAGGTAAGTATCCAAACATATTTTTCTAATATATATTGAAGCTGGAAAATTTAATGCGTGACAACACATATTATTGTCATAATAATGAGACTTTAAGCCTCTGTGTTAAAATTGAAGTTCAATAGGAAAAAACTATTTAAAAAAATTAGGATTCGCTCATGAGTAAAACTCAAAACACTAACTTAACTATACATACTGGTATACAAAATGCATATAAAATTTTTAAAAGACATTTGACAAAACAAAAGTTGGTACATTTATTTTAGATAAATATTTATTGCAACTTCAGGCGTGTCTAGTCGGAGGATAAAAATTTTAATACAAAAAAAAACAATTTTAGCGACTAGAAATTGTGTGCAACCAACCACGGGCAGACTAGTGAAATTTACATTTTAGCTTTTACGAAGTCAGTCATTATCAATTTTTAAATGTTATTTGCAAGTCGTGATCAAATTATATTTTTCGTGAGCCTAGCTTTAATATTGTTTGCAATTTAATCCAGGCTCTCTTATTACTTCCAAATAATTGAATTAAAAACTTAAAGTGTTTTACTGCTGTTCGCTTAAGTAGTAGGGCTTGTAATTAATTATAATAGACAGTTAGTGATAAAAAATATTTTAAAGTGAGTTGTGACCACATAAGTTAGTCTTTCCCGATATTATTTGAAGACCTTTTCAGTTAATCGTAATGAGGTTATGTCATTCGTGAACATTTTCACGGTATCAACCATGAGGGAAACAGGTGCCACATGCAATGTTGTTATCAAACTAATATATATATTAATCTCAAGATGAAAAGATAAGTCATAATGAGTACAGCACCAATAGTGTTGATTACTTATGAGAGTTGGCGTCTGCTTTAAAGTTGATACTTAAGACACCAAAACTAAATTTATAGCAATATTCTTAAATCACTATAGTTTAAATGTGCTGGGTTTGTTTTCTACATTGGCCCTAATATGTAAACAATTTATGCAGCGTATGAGTCATTAAACGATCGAATAATACTCTTTACCTGCTGTTTTAACAAATGTTTATACAATTGAATTGTTAATGTCGAATGTTAAGTACGGAGATAGGGTCACGGCTTAAGCATATTAGTACTATTGATACAACCCTTCAGAACCACTACAGATTTTGAGCAGTGCCATAAAATGTCAAGGACGACGTCATCAGTATGTTTGTGCCTGCTGACGGGAACATATGTCAGTTCACAAAACGTCGCAACTTCTTTTTTTTTTGGGGGGGGGGGGGGGGTCATAGGAAACCTTCTTTGTTCGATGGTGCTGGTGTCGTAGTGTTGTTCGTAATATCTGTTTAGTTTAAATCGTTGGGTCCATTGGTTCGAAATCAGCTGACTTAGGATTGTTCTCTGTGGGGTTATGTTTTATGTTTATTTATTTATTTTTGTATAATTTAATTTTTTCCATGACAAAACAGTGCGAAACTCTAATAGCGTATGTCCAAAAAAATCGTTCTAAATCAAAATTCCCAATTTCATGAATATACAAAAACGTCCACATTCACTGTTTACGAGTAACTCTTGAAGGGGCCCTTTAGCCGGAAGGGTCTTTGAAAAGTACTTATCTAAGGATGTCAGGCGTTTTTGTTGCCTTTCCAATAGTTGCGTGTATCCTCATGGAAACTGACGAAATTCTCGCTAATTTTTATGAACCTTTTGGTCATTAGGGACTGGCCTACTTTCTAGTAAAAACCAAACGATTGTCTGTTGCTTGGAGAGCCGACTGGTGTATGCGCTCTTTTTTGTTTATCCCTAACTGTCAAATAATTAGCTTGAACACGTAAAAATAGTAAATATAGTTTTGAAAATTTGAAAAAAAAAAAAAATACTGCTGAAGAACATGCATTTGTTTACCACACCTGGTTGTGTTAGCATTGTAAAAAAAAATAGTGCGTGGAGTTCCTCCGCGCGGAAGAATTGAAACTTCGTAATGTGGAAATGAAAATAGGAAGGGGTAGAAATTGATTTTTAGTGAAATCATATTGTTTCTTTAAGACAAACTTTATTAACATTGCTTACAATTCACTCTCGCTCTGACTCTATCTATTCCCCCTCCCCAGGAGCGTTGAACGTTTAACGCAACAGTGCTTTCATACCCCCTCCATGGTAGCGTTAAACGTTCAACGCAACCTTGTTGAAAGTCGCATTAGAAGTTTCACTTAAAAAAAAAATCGGGTGTCATGTCTCGGCTAGTTTCAGCCTTCAATGCTGCTTCGGTGAATGACACATACTTAAATAAATGGATGCATCGACATTACCATCGTCACTATGAGGGCTGTGGGGGGGTTGGCGGTAAACACTGACTGGTCACTCGCTCCAGAGGTACGGCGATCGAGTACCGGTCCCAGCATCTCGACATCACTCCGGACAAAGTCTGGGATCGTTCTTCGCCGTGGGGCCACGGACGATTCATGTCCAAGAATACCCGTTCAGAGTTTCTGCGAGTATCCCGCCCCTGATGGCCGTCCAGGGAAACCACCGTCACGGGGGCACAAATAATTTTTCTTTCAGGCATCTCCATTACTTAACATACAGTTTTTCAAACCCCACAATCTTAATATATATAAATCCAGTGAACTCTTCACCAAGTCAACCGATTTCGATGAAAATTGGCATTTATGTGTAATTGTTTCCAACTTGAGAGATAGGGTAGTTTTTATTTCGATTAATGGTCTTAATACTTTATAATTAATTATAAACTGATTATCAATGTTGATTGGTGTTTAAGCCCGGGAAACAGTGGGTACTTCGTTTCCATGACAACGTTGCGTGCTTGAGAGTCGGAAACCATCGGTGCTATTCGTTTTTTCTTCGGTACATTACAAAGCATTGTATTAAGTTTTTGTCAAAATTAATTAATTTTCATTTTATTTCATTTATTATAACTGTAAATAAGAGATTTGGTCTCATTTCCCCCCCCCCCCCCCCCCATTAATACAACCGTGCGAAGCCGGGTCGGGCAGCTAGTTATATATATATATACATACACATACTTCGGAAGCATAAGACACTATGTCCACTTTTGGACTAAATGCCCTTTTGACCCTAAACTTGGCCACCG
The DNA here is from genome assembly GCF_032445375.1 of Bacillus rossius redtenbacheri. Taxonomy (NCBI): domain Eukaryota; kingdom Metazoa; phylum Arthropoda; class Insecta; order Phasmatodea; family Bacillidae; genus Bacillus; species Bacillus rossius. Next base: position 45,588,623 of record NW_026962011.1, on the reverse strand, counting down.
TTTAACGTTCTTTCTTCTGGCACGCAACACCAAAACTCTAATAAGATCTACGAAGTAAAAAAAATTAACATATTGTGGGGAGAAAATAGTTGGGTAAATAAGTGAGGCACACTTTAAAATTCTTTCAAATGTTCGCCGTTTTAATTTAACTGTAATTACCCATTTTCATGACGATCCGTTGAACGGTGTAGAAGTTTGTGTGCTGCAGCACCATCTAGTGACGAGTTACAAAAAAAGGATACCATAGAAACCTTCACTTCGCGGGTTTTACTAAGTACAAAGGAAAACCCTAACAAGGAGGAAAAAGGGAGGTTTGCGGGTGGTTATTAAATTAGTTGCTAAGTTAAATTCGATCCAATAACAATTTATTGACAAACTTAATAACACCAAAAGGAATTGCATGGATTCTCAAACTGACATTACACTTTAACAAGTCGGGTTCTCGTGAAGACGAACTGCTGATGCAAGTACGCTCTAGAACACAAAACGTACGAATTAACGCTACGTGCTCGATTCCTGAACAATTAAAACAAAACAAAACAATACCCTTAATTGTGGCGAGCCGTGCGCTCGTCACAGCTAACGATCAAAACGCCGTCAATTTCAACTACTAAGCCTATACCACTTACAAAGTCTTAATGAACATTCTTTATCTAAATATACTCAATGTTACACGTAACAAACAATACAGATTGTTAATACCAGAGGTTACAATTATATACACGCAACTAGTCGTGTAACGCTGTCAATGTTTATGGGTAGGTTTTCGTTACTCTTCCTCCGGTACCATGTGAAGCTTTCTCCGCATTCCCGCAGTAACGCGTAAGTTCGTTATTTTGTTCACTGTCTCTTGGGGCTACGATTCTTCGTTACCGGCGGTAGAGTTAGAGTCCAAACTGTGTAGCGATCTGGTCGCGATAGTGTCGTGATTGTGTTAATACTTCCGCTCGCTCGGCCCTCACGGAGTTTGCTAATCCACGCCCTCGTGGCCGGACCTTCGTTTTTAATTAATGTTCTTACTGAAAGATTTTATGCCTAATCCAGCGACGCTTCCACAAGAACTGTCCATATCCTGGGTTACCACTCGGAGAGGTCTCACCCAGTCGATGTCTTGTCGGTCCTCGGGCGGCAGCAATTCCGCGGCGATTGACGGTGTAGGCCGGCGAGCGGTGTCGGAGCAGAGAAGCAGCCTGCTCAGCTGGATGTTCCAGTTGTTCTGCTCATCGATAGTCTGGGCGCATGCCCTTTTACACTCGCAGGCTTCCCAGACGAGCTGGAAGAAGAATAGTCTCGTCTATTCGGGGGAAGCCTGCCCAGCTAACTGTGTTGCAGGTGGTATGCCGTGAAAAGTCAGGGGTACAATACTTTGCAAGTGTACGCAGGTAGACACGTTACAACTTCTATCTCCAACATTTCATCGCAATCGGACGAAGGGTTAAGTAGCGCATAGAGGACATACATACATAAAAACATTCATTTATTATGTATAGATAGAATAAAAAATATATAGTTATCTTCAGCATTCTGCCCTTTAGGGGTTCGAATGTTATTACTAAAATATATTAAAGACCCATTTTTGTAACAAAAATAAATAATAGTTTAAAAAAACTAAAATACACGCTTTATATAGAAAACCAAAATAATAGTGTGAAAATTTTTAATAAATATAATTTAATAATAGTGTATATAAGAAAAAAATGTATTTTATTAAAAAAAAGCGTGGCGTGCTTTTTAAGATATCATCGAAATGATAATCCTTCTACTCATAAATGTCAATAAAATATTTATAACTATTTACACCATGCACCCCACGCTTTTTTAAATACAATACATTTTTTCTTATATATTAATTTATATTTATTAAAAAATTTCACACTATTGTTAATTCAAATTTATTATTATTTATTTTCTATTTTTTAGTTTGGTATTCTATATAAAGCGTTTTTTTTAGTTTTTTTAAACTATTATTTATTAAAATGGTGGAATGATAATGCTACAGTTACTTAAAACTAAAAAAAATTGGTTGTCTGTAAAGTCGGTTTACGGACAATAGTTAAACGTGACAACGTCATAACAAAACATTGATGAAATGATTGCATACTTTTATGAATAAAATTGAATCATTGATTTCATTTTAATAATAAAAGAATAAATATTTGAAATTATATTAGTAATCAGATTTTTAAAATATAAGAATAATTAACCTTTATTGTCGAAATTGTTGTTTTAATAAGCAATGAAAACCACATTACCTTTTCACTTCACTTTATAAACAGTCGACGAAACAGTTTACGTGTAGATGACTTGTAATTAATTTTAAAAACTCGCGTTTAGCTATAAAGTTTAAATATAATTATGAACAAGTTTTCATATGAATAAACTGTAATCAAATATCTATCATCAATTATATGAATCACCATAATTTTTTAGTCAATTGTAACATAACTTATTATTACTGCACTCACCGACACCGTAACGGTACACTGCGTAACGGGACACATTTTCGTGCGTGAAGCCGGCGTTCATCGATTTATTAGACATTGTCACGTCAAAAATCTTTTTTGCAAAACTCCGTTCCCCCGGAGAAACCCCCGGAATGGCCACCGCATGGGGAGCCCAAGAAAAGAAACGGACTCCCCATTTGGAAGCCACCTGGAAGGTTTTTTTCTGTTCCACCCACCGTTTCTTTGGTAGCCTGACTTGTTACAAGGGATTGTATTCCTACCAGAGAAAATGCCACCATTTTCTCTGGGCAATCCACCTTGGAGGAGCCGGGGCGCGAACCCGGGTCCTACAAGTCACAAGGCAGGCGCTCTACCCCAGAACCAGAGTGGTAGAGCGGATACTTGCATTCTTCTTAACACTGCCATGATGTTATTGCACGAGTTTACTGTAGTTTCGTGTGGCATTAACACGTGCAGTACGAGCAGTAACATCTAACCTCGGTAACAAACAAATTATTTAATTTCATAACAGTGAAATATAATTGGTATAACTAATCTGACAATTTTTAGTTGATTTCCTGCAAACAAACCTACAGCCCAGCTGTACAATAATTATATAGAAATATAGACTAGTGTTGCACTGTCGATGGTAAAGTTATTTTGAAATTAATGTTAGATATAAAAAGAGAGTGTTTAGTTCAAATATGTGTGTTCTTACAAGCATGAAGTTATTGTATAAATACTTTATTTATTTAGTTTTAAAACCACAGAAAAGTTAAATTTTTTATATTACTTTTGGTTTTCTTTTGTTGTACCGTGCTTAATATGCGCAGCTAATACTGGAAAGCTATTCTAACAACTGTTTGCAAATAAATACATTAGTGATACAGTTATTTTTATATAAATGTAGAAATTAACAAATATGAAAGTTTACAGTAATATTTCTGTTCCATTTACAAAGAAACTTTACGGTGTCAACGATGAAACTTGACAGATAAAATGTATGTTATTTTTAAAAATACGTTGGGTGCATGGTGTCAATAGTGATAATTATTTTATTGAATATGAGTAGAAGGATTATCATTTTGATAATATCTTAAAAATCACCCCACGCTTTTATTTTAAAATAACATATATATATTTTTATTTTACACTATTTTAAATTCAAATTTTTTAAAAAAATTTTCTATTTTTTAGTTGGATTTTCTATAAAAGCGGTTTTTTTTTGTTTTTTTAAACTATTTTTTCTTTTCTACTTTTTAGTTTGGTTTATTTATAAAAGCATGTTTTTTTAAAAAAAAATTAAACTGTTATTTGTTCTAATCTACTAGTAATTCCGTGATAACTATAAGTAACTGTAATTATTTTCCAAATTATTAATGTGTACAGCTGTATTGATAGTCAAATCTCCATTTTATTAGCCATTCAACGATTTTAACGTTATCAATATATACAGTGAGACTTAATGGTATAAGGTTATTGACGAAAAAGTGATATCGACCAGTCTTACATACTGTACGAAATTAATGTTATGAAGCAGGAAAGGATGGAAGTTACGGATTAATTATTACGTGAAGCGTTCCACATTTACGTAACAGGAATTTTGCGAAGGATAAGGATTGAGAAAGGATGAGGAAAGGACCTTCTCAATGAGAGTGTATAGAATATGTGAGAAAAATTCGGATAGCCCGGACTGGGATTCGAACCCAGAGCCTTCCAATGATATGTCGGCTGCTCTACCATCGGGCGCTCGATGTACGATAAATATGGAACAAATCGCCCCACGCTTTTTTCACAATAATACTAGTATTTTTCATTCATTATTGTTTTAAGCTTATTTTAAAAATTAGTTTTTACTTTTTAGTTCGATGTACTTTAAAAGCGTGTTTATTAGTTTTTGAAATTATATTTATTTTTCACTTTTTAGTTTTAATAGAAGGATTAGCGAAGTCCCAGACGAATTACAGTTGGATTTACGGCACCAATCCCAAAATTTGTTGAAAAGAAAACAAAAATTTTTTTTACTTCAGCCGTGGACAGGATTAGAACCCACGACAGGTGTATTCGTAAATAGACGTCATCGTAAACCCGCGCCTTAGTCCGCTCGGCCTCAAATCATCTGTCATGAATATATTGTAATAATACCAATACCGCGAGTGCTCGAGCTGAAAAGTAGGTAGACGGTACGCATGCGCCGACTACACGGTTGTCTCACTTGCTCTCACACAGAGGCTGAGTAAGGAAATTATTTAATCCTGTCGATCCTAATCAGGATAATGAGATAAACTTATTAAATTAGTGTATTTTCACCGGTCCTCGATAAGTGTACGAAGTTTAGATTAAATCTGTCCGTTTAAAGTGGGTCAAATCGAGTGCAAAGGAGTCGGTTACAAACATACAAACAATCATACAGGTGAAGCTAATATAAAGCGTGTAAATATTCACCCCAGTTTGTTTTCGTTCATAAAATATTAAATATATCAGTAAAAATAATTTTGAAATGTTAAATTATAAGATAACATTTATAAGTGATCGACATTATAAAAATTGTAAATCGTTTTATTTAATTTAAGTTATAATGATATAATGGATAAATAATTTTTTTATAAAAATAAATTTCTCTGGATTTTTCATTGTGAACAAATTTGTAACTTTAAATGTACATTTAATAATATTTAAATTTGGTTAAATCTTGATGAAATTGGCTACTGGAGTAATGCTGTCGCGCGACTGGTGGCAATAAATCTTACGTACTGAAAGCTTTAGTCTATCTGCTTTGGTAACTGACATCCATGGTTAAATTATCCCTGAATCGTGAGATATGTAGGCACAAGTGTGCAAGCAAAAAATGAGAGACAAGTGAGTGTGCAGTTACACATTCACGCATCGCAAGAGTGCATAATTTAACGCATCCATAATACTTACCCGCTATGCTGAAAACTTTTACCACGGTGACACGTTCTCACACAAACACGATGTACGGAAGCTAACAGTTTACAATATCTCCGTAAGTGAAAAAAGAAACTCTCAGTTGATTGGTTGTTACGTTTCAGCTTAAAACTTCGTGTTAATTATTTTAACGTAAAGCTTTTAGAGTAGCTATGTTGTTGATTATATTTTGAACTCCTTTGTAATTTTTTAGTGTAACACATTTCCATAGCTTTAATATGTGCATTTATCCACAGCATGTTGTATATATATATATGTTTCGATAGTTTTTGTGTTCATTTTTCTCTATGGGATACGCAGTATATTTTATTGTCGAAGATAAAAAAAGCTTAGCTAGTTAAAGATATGAGCTTAAGTTTAATTGAAATTATATTGGAGTATTCAAGATACACGACTGATTGCAAATAACTTTTTATACTATAGTTTGAATTTTCTATGGTGTTGAAATATTTATGCGCCGAATAGACGCTATAACCACCCTTGAATAGCACTATGAAAACGATGACCTTTGTAACAAATATTCTTGTGAAGTGCGTGCAGTTTGGTTTCCAACGAGACAAACGTGACTTTCTTATCGCAGAGTTTACAACTGTATGTTAAAAACAAAGAAGGAGATCTGGTTATTACTGGTTTCTCTTTGTAGAAGACTTACTCAATGCTGTGCAAACGTATCACTCTTTTTTTTTATGCTGCGTGAATAGAACATACATACGTAATTCTAACGCGTTAATGATCACTTGAAAGTTATGTACTAAATAATCATTACTTAACTAATAATTTTCCGTGTTAATAACCTATACTGACATTACACGTTTTATTATAAAGGGCATGGTTTGACATTAAAGTCCAATGATCAGAAACACTGACTCGTTCTTCAATCGTCCTGGGTTGGTTTTATAGCTGCTTTTAAATATTTTAAGTTGAAAATGGTTTCTCACAAGCTTTAGGGTTTTTATTTAATTATTATTATTTTTTGCTCACTTACATTTCAGAAGGTAAACCTCAGTGAGAACTATATACACACCGTGGATTCCTTTCCCATGATTTATCTTGGATAAAAACCCAAACTAATGATTTTGAAGTCTCACTGACATATTACAAAACGAATATAAAGTGCATTAATTGTTTTTGTTTTTTGTTTTTCTGTAAATATGGCAGGCGTAGAAGGTTTAATATTTAATTCTATATTATTTCGATGATATCGATTGTGATTAAAATCATTAATTTTTAAGTACGTTATTGCTTGTTTGAACTCCTTGTAATAGAGAATACCCGAAAAATTTATATCCTAGAATTGCCTTGGTGGTGGCAGGTGATAGGAACTTTTTTTTTAATGTGTAACAACTTGGCTCTCGGTATAATGCATTTCGTGGGAGTAATTGCGGGAATGGAACGAAAGTCGCATGGAACGGAAATGTGTAACCATGGTCCTGCCATATATGGCAGATGGCGCGAACTCACCAGGTAAACTTTATAGTAATCACACTTTTGTGAATTTTAACAGATGGGCAGTATTTTAATCAAATTCCTTGTTGAAAGTCAGGTCAAAAGCAGGGGTTTAGTATTTTTTCAATTTTTTTTTTTTTGCTTTTATCGGAACCGTTTTGTAATATATTTTAACCTTTCGCTCTGTCAATCGAATGATTCTATAGCCGACGTAGTTGCTCCGGCAGCGAATTATAGTGGTGAATGCGGTAACTACGTGTGATTCACATAAAGACATGTCTTTAAAAACACAGTTTACGTATATATTTAACCACTCTCAACATTTTTTTTTCAAAGAATTCAAATTATATTTTGTGTCCGCGTTACGTATTATTATTGTATTTATAACATGAGAAAACATGAATTCGCACGTTACTGATATTAAATGTCACTCATCTCTAACGAGTACTGAACGGCTGGCTCACTTTTGGTTTTTTTAAGTTTTGCTTTTAAAATTTCATTAAGAGCAAGACAACAATCCCCATTTATTTGGCTTATTTTACCCGGTATTATTGACTTATTAATAGGGACCGGAAAAATTCGCGGGTTCAATGACCTTCCATAGTTCTACGTACACTCGGTCAAATGCCACCCACTCATTGGCTGCTGTCTTGTGAGACGTTTCAGCGTAGCAGCCTGTGATGATAAAGCTTTGGTTAGGTATTTCTCATTGGCCCAGAGTCATCCAGGTGAGTTGTGAGCCAATGGCAAAGGCAGCACTGAGGTATAACTATGTATTTGTATTTCAGCCTATCGCGAAATGAATTCGCGAATTTTTCCGGTCTCTACTTATTAACATTTCTTTCACTTGTTACGTGTGTTTGATCTACCGCGTGTTTAGATATTGAAAGTCCAAGTCTACGCCCTGCCCTGACCAGTTCTCGAACACAGCAGCCCTCGCAAGGAGAGCCAGTGCGCATCTGACTGCGTCGACCGAGGCCCGTCATTCCACTGGACCGCTCGATTTGCGGTGAATGAGTGAGAGAATTTCCTTGTAAACATAAGTCATGTCCTTTTTCGCTTTGGGGCTTAGCGCTCGTGGGCTCTCTGGCCTGGGGGAACCAGGTCATTCAGAAGGCTTGCAGGGCCAGACGGTTTCGCAGTGATTGACCATTGTGTTCGCTGGAAGAAAAAAGGGGGGAAATAGAGGGAGATTTAAAGGACAACACAGCGATCGGTTCTGGATCTGGTGAACGAACATTTTTTCCAAGCTTGAAAATTACCGTCCGGCCATGCAGTAAATCGCTCCCCGGCTCGCAGCTCAGGCATCCTGAAGTGGTGGCCAAGTGGAGCATTTTCTCTTTCAGACTAGAGCGGAGGTTGTATATGTGAACCCCGTGATTTCTTCGCATATTAACTCAAATCTATGTGTATAGAAAATAAAATAAATATATATATATAAAGATATAATTATACAAAGAGTTAAATACTGAGGTTCTTGGCTTGCTTTTTTTTTTAAGCTACAGCCCCTCCACGCTGAAGCTAGTCCCACACAACCGAAGTGATTGTGAGCCCTGTAGTAAAACTGGGAGTGAAGTTAAAGGGAGGATCCTAATGCTTGCCAGGTGCGAGCCTATACGCTTTTCATAATTCTGTAAATTGTTGGTCAGCAGCCTTTCTCGCTCGCAGAGGTTCTTGGAAGTTCTGCCTTTTAATACTACTGAGAAGGGATCGTTTCCCGATTGGCTGCAGCTGTGGGCCAACCAGAGCTATCCTTTCTTCTAGGTTGGCTTGGTTGTTTTGGCTAATCTGAGTTGAGCTTCTTTGATTGGAGGGGGGGGGGGCGGGTGCTAACCAATCACTGGCCTCCTCTCTTCTAGTTGGCTGGGCTGTTTGGCCAATCGGTGGCGATCTGTCTTTAGTTGGCTGCAGAGCTAAGTTTTGAGGATTTCTGAAGAGTTATCAAGTACGTGGTTATCCTGAGAACAGGTAAATTAACCGTGTTGATGAGCTGAAATAGGTCGTGTAAGCAAACCCTTACTTACAGCTCAGGCAACCTGGCGTGGTGGTTAAGTTCTCTGTGCGTGAACACATTTCAAAGCTTAACCTTTAAAAATATATTATTAATAAATAAAAATTAATAAATATCAATAATAAAACAACGCATCAATATGAAACATGTTTCGATGGAAATAGGAAATCTTTCTTACGGGAAAGTCCATCGCACTCGCGAATTTTGTCGCACTGGTGTCCACAGATGTTTCGAACGTAATTGGCTAGGAACATATTAATTTGGCGTCGCGTCCACCGCGTCACACCTGTCACGCTAATGAGGCGCCAGAATAAATCGGCATTAATTAAAATCATTTGCCGACCTACCTGATAAAATTTTATTTCCGTGTTCTGTGTTTATTGTTATCGTTGCTGATAAATATAAACTTAGACCACCGTATTTCAATAAAATGTAATTACTGAAGCTTTTCGAAATGACATGTTATCAATGAAATTGATAAAATTCCAGTGAGTACGGCGTAAAATATAATAATAAAAAACTATAACGTGAAGGAAGAGGTTAAATTTGGTGACAGGGTTGCACAAAAATAACAGATAGAATGTTTGAAGGTATTTTAAGGCACTTAGTTATGAACTTGGTCATTCCGAAAGAAAAAAACTCCATGGTGAAAACTGTAGAGATTTATTAGCACTACTCCAGTGACATTATTTTAATAGTGATCATCAACGGCCGCCCCATTTTTCCTTCGCCGTCCGAGTTGACTTCCTCTTGAGTTCCAGCTGCAGATTTGTTGCATGTTATGTTTTCAGCGAACTCCCAGCTCATCACAAGTGAGTTTCTTCTTCATCCTGTAGAAAATTTTCGAAGGACGCATGTTACAAATTATCCAGGCATCTTCATATGTTTGCAGTTTATCTTTGTAAATGTTATGGGCACTGAGTTCATTTGTTTTTTTTTAAGATAAATCCTAAAGAATAATCTTAAATTTTCAAGAAAACAGTCACAAACTGGTGAAGTTTCTTACGAGAGTGTGCTTACCTTGTGTACAAAGTAATACAAAACTTGGAATTCGGAAACCACCGCAGTTTTAACGAAGTTTCAATCACCTGATATAACGAAGAACTCTTCTGTTGTTTGAGGTTTATTCTTCATTGAAACTTCCGTAAATTCACTGCAATTCACAACAATTATGAGTTCTCCCTTATTTCATGACACTTAAGGAATAAAGAACACATGTGGGCCCAAACAATACCATAATTTATTTTTACAACGGTTCTTTGGAAAAAGTGAATATGAATAAGTTATTCGTGTAGTCTTCGTGCTTGATAAATATTGAAACTCAGAATTAGTTTCATATGTTGCACAACAATGTTTAATGTGTACACAATAACAAGTGAAGTCACAATTATTTTTTTTTGCAAATTTTCTTCAAAGTATTGTTTGCAAGACGTACAAACATTCTTATCGTAATTGATTAATTAATCTTTTTGATGTACAATTAAGGCCTCTTGAAGATAGTCATGTGAGACTTTTTGTTTGTTTATCTTCTAAATTACGTCGCTTCGCTAACATGCAGCCGTACGTAAGAAAAGGTGTGTCAGTATTTTTACATGTACATTATCGCAATTGTTGGAAAGAGAAGTAACTTACGGCGCAAGGAATATTATATGGGATGTTATCAAGTATTTTGTTATTCTGAGCATTGTTGACGAACTTCTGTAGGTCTTGTAAAAAAATCTCACATCTACTTATTCTCACAGCCGCAATTCAACTTCAGTAGTGACTGAGCCACAGTAGAAATTGGCCACTGACTTGTGTAACACTGCTTTTGTCAACTATTTAAAATTTATTTTACCATTTAACCGTACAAAGCACTTCGCATTTTTTTTTACCTGTAACACACTTTCAACGGAAATTCAGAAGGAGTTAGTAATTTGATCACTAGGTAAGGTTTTTTTTTCTCTAATTGCTTTAATCTTAGAGATTTTTTTGTATGTTCCTCTTACGATATAGGCTAACAACCGATAATTTTTTGACAGCACTAACCGTGAACTTATGTTAACAAGAAAAATATACTGTCACGGAGGTTATTGTTTGCATAGTTTTCTATATTCAGACATACAGCTCTAAGAAAGAATGAATTCAGGAGTTCATGAATTCAGAGGACAGCATTTATTTTTTCCCTATATTTTAAACATTTTATTTATTGTTTGATAATCTTTCGTTTTGTATTAATATTTTAAGTAGGTATGCCAAACTTCTTTCGTACTGAAATCAAATTGCTTATGCTGCAGCTCGAGTAGTCGCATTTTTGAGTCCTTCGTTGGTTTTGGGTGATATTTAAGACATAAATTAAGTCATCATCGCTCAAGGCTGCTTAGAGCCGCCATCTCGCTCTCTCTCTCTATGTGTGTGTCTCTATGTGCCGTATATCAATACGGCGTTTCTCCTCTTCCCCACTTTCCTGCATGTCCGTTATTATCGGTTACTGCCTCATCCCTGGTGTTCCCAGGGTGGTCTCCCTCTCCCCTACATGTTTCAGCTCTATCATTCTCGAATCTCACCTGGCCCTTCTCATTTAGCTGGAATATCCCAGCTAAATTCTTTCTTGTTGTGTTGTTCCTGCATTTCAGATTTTACTTGTGAAACATTGTGCCTTAATTCTCTCTCTCTCTCTCTCTCTCATATTTACTTCCAAAGTTGTCCTCGTAAATTTCATGCTTAAAACGAGTAGCTCTGGTGATTCTGGATCTCGCGAACAATTTCACGCTTTCACCTCTGGTTCGACTCATAATTAATGACCTCCAAGTGAGTCACCAAGTGACGCTGGAACACCAATAACCTTAGAATTTCCTTCGTTTGTCTCACAAAGACGTCAATTCATATCATCATTCGACTTGCTAGATTTCTTCGTGATTCCTGTTTTATTTTAAAAAAAGCTTCGAGTTATGTCTGAGCGTGTCATTACTCTCCCGTAGCAACAGGTCACGCATCGTGACGCATCTCCTGAGTGACGTAACGGTCTAGACAGCCTCTCTCTCACGTTTGTTTGGAAATTACCTGTAAAAGGCTCAGCATTGTTCTGCACGACGATATTTTTCGAGATCACGTGGCGGGTGTTGTGCATTTGAAAGCTCCCCCCGTCATCAATGTCTTAGCATTACAACGAAGCAGTAAATTAACTCTAGTCCCAAAAAAAAAAACTACGTGCAGCTCCCAGCTGGGTATTAAGTTGCCTTGAAATATTCTCGGCTGCGTGGGAATCCAACTGGGAAAACAATTGAACGTGATCGTGGGATATTTTTTATTTTTTGAGTGTCGAGGAGAGGTTATCAGGTGAAGGTTCGAAGATCGGTGCGAGGTCGGACCCACGTGCGGGTGGTGGTGCATATAAGCCCTCTGCGACGGCAGGGCGAGTGGGTCAGACCGCCGCACGTCCTTGCAGGAGCGCCGCCAGCGAGGTAGCTGCCAGCGGCCATGGAGGTCGCATCGCCAGACCACGAGGGGCGCAACGGACGTTTCCGCCAGTACCTGGCCGTCGCGGTAGGTGAGTGACTCGTCCCAGTTGGAGCTGGAGTTCTTCCGGCCCATTGTTGCGTGGCGGTTAAGACGTTGAGGGCTAGTTATTTTGTTCTCATGTTGCAAATACACTTATAATACTAACTCGGTCACGAAGAATTCTTTAAAATAATGCCGAGTGTGATCAGTGGCGGATCCAGAGGTTCACCTCGGAGGGGGGCACTCTAGGATTTCAGAGTAGCCAGAGAAAAAATGTCTTAAAATTAATAAATTTGTATTTAATCTACTCACGCTACACATAACGTCCAACCACCAGATTTTATGATTCTACAAGAAATTCATTATTTATATTAAAATATTTTATTGGTTTCAGAAACAATCATTTTTGTCGGTAATATTAATGTAGCAGACAACTGGTTTTTCGGGGGGAGGGGGGCACTTGCCCCTGGTGCCCCCACCCCTTTGGATCCGCCACTGAGGGTGATAAATAAACGCAATTTTTTTGCAATAAATTTATGGAAGTGGATCTCACGCAGTTCTGCACAAACCGCTAAAATTTTCTGTCGGAGAAGCTGCATCAAACTATCGAATCATTCGATATGCAGACTGAAATTTCAAACTATAAAATGAAACAGCTTGATAAAAGCTAAAAAAAAAAATAAAAAAAAAAAAAAAAAAAATGAAGAAGTACTGAACCCTGGTTCTGGACCTAATTTTCGACAATGAATTTTATTAAAATATGGCCCATTTCGTTCAAATGCATTAAACAGTTAATACTATAGAGTTTACCTTTGACTTTGTGAAATTTGGTTCGTGCCATCCGCCACAGATGGCAGCACCGTGATTACACATTTCCGTTCCATCTGACTTCCGTTCCATTCACGAAATTACTCCCACCAAATACCGTACCGAGAGCTAAGATGTTACACATCAAAATTACTCGGTCTGCCGAAAGCTGGAGTACTTAAATGGTTCACCCTCCCTTATTAAGACCCCCATTGTCTCAAGTAGCTGCGTTCAACACTTGTCACACACACAACGTTAAATTTTGTGAAGTTAGTTTGGTGTCTAGCCGGGATGTCCGTTGCGGCGATGTAATTAAGTTGCTCGTATCGAAACTTGTGTTTTTAAGAAGTTTCAAAACATTAGGCGACTCAGTTCTCGTACAAATCGCTTTGAATTTCGTCTCCAACCACAACAAATTTAAGCTTAATACAAATCTCACCCTAACGTCCCAATCAGAGAGTATGGAATATATATTTCACACGGTAATGCTGATAATGTGTTTTCTTTGCACAGGAAATGTTTTCTTAAAAACTAATTATCTTATAATCATGAAATATTTGGCTAAATGATCAACCCACCCACTTCTGCATCAGAAAATTACATTAAATTTGTAATATTGTGTTTTAACCAATAGATTAAAATATATTATTTTGTTCCTTGAGGAAATTTTTTTTAAATTCTAAATGCCTCTTACTTGTGTAAGATATTTTCATAAATTTACAATGCATGAATACATGTTTATATACTTGAGTGACGCTTTTTTAATAACTATAAGAATTTGGATTGTTCGGATGATTACATCAAGATAACCATCAATAATGGGAATCCCAAATAAATCAATTAATAATAATCAATTTCCTCATTAATTTCAAATGTAGGGTGCTAAATAAACTAAAATGTATGGCTCAATATAGCTAAACACGGAATATATTTGTATCTATTTCGTATGATCACGCTGATCTTTTAAGTGTGATTGATCATTCTTTGCTTGCAAGTTATATTCATTATTTTTTTTGGGGGGTCTTGTGTCGTGTTTCTTCCGTCCTAAGTCTTCATTGGCTAGTGACAAAAGAAATCCAAAATAAATAACTGTAACTCAACGTTGTGTAAGAGATATCGTTAACATAAGTATCTCTGAGAGTAAATTTACAACGAAAAATCCATCATATATTTATGGGCTAACTTGATCTGACGTGATTCCCAGGGCTGGTAATGGTACGTATTTTAAATCGGAGCTGAAAAACTTGTTTCATGCAAAAAAAAAATAGATAAAATATTTAAGATGGAATAGGTACTAAGTGTCTATTTTTTAAATTTAAATGCTTTACAACCACTGAAAAACTTGTCGCTGTTATAAAATTATTTCACTGAAATATTTTATGATATCATCCAATATTTCACATAAAATTTGGTAACGCAGTCTAATTACTAACCCGTGTGCCAAAAATAACTTAAGTTTTTTACATGTTTTCTTTAAAATACCTTAATTGGTCCCAGAGGTGGCTATGCGGGTGTAGGCAGGATCAGGGGTAAAAAGCGCGGAGCAGAAAAGTACAGTCGTCAGGAGTGTGGCGGGTGGTATCCGCCGCTTGGTTAGGGGTTACGACACCCACGGTACCAGAGACAGGGTTTCTGCCGGTAACAATATTACAATAATGCCATTTTTTAAATATCTGATAATTAATCTTTTTTTTTGTTTTCGTGATAGGTTATCATTTTCAATACTTGGACACTATGCGGTGGTTGATGGGCCTGGCTCAAATAATACATTTATTTTTAATTTAAATTTTTTTCCTTCACAATCCTAGCTAAATTCAGTTTTATTCCTGCAGATTAATATTGAAATGATTCATCTGGATGTTTTTGGACTTGAATTACAAATTTAATATCATTATACACGTCAGTTACATGCGATATTGATGATGGAGAAAATATTTTTTGCCCTTATAGCGTCCGAGTGTCGACTGACAGACAAAAGCACGTACAATATTCGACCTGAAAATTTTAATCATTATATTTAAAAAAAAATTGATCCACAGCTTATTATAACTATGTTATGTGCCGCAAATGATATGGGAGCACCTGAAAATATATTAACGTTTTAAAACGCAACAGTATCAAAAAATAAACATTTCACTTCCATGATTTTGAACCTACTAACGCATAAAAAAATAATTTTTTTAACCAATTTCGCACATGTACTCACTCACATATACTCATTCGCTCGTATTTTCATTCATCCGCCTTCTCATTCACTAGCATACCAATTCACTTGCATAATCATTCTCTCGCAACTCATTCACTCACTCGCTCACTCGCATACTCAATCACTCACATACTCAATCACTCACATACTCAATCACTCACATACTCAATCACTCGCATACTCAATCATTCACATACTCAATCACTCACATACTCAATCACTCATATACTCAATCACTCACATACTCATTCACTCGCCTTTTCATTCACACGCCTTCTCATTCACTCGCAATCTCATTCACTCGCAATCTCATTTACTCGCATTCCTGATCACTCGCATACTCATTCTCTCGTTCACTTATTCACTCCCATAACCATTCATTGGCATAGTCATTCTCTCCTAGCAACTCATTCCCTCGCAGTCTTATTCATCCCAACAACTGTTCTCTCGTATGATGGTTACTCAGAGAAAAAGGTTTGTTTGAATCAACCGAATATTTTATTATATATGGCGAAACAAATATTCTACTTGGTGGAACAAAATATTTTGTTAGCTTAACCAAACTCGGTAAGTAACAAAAATGATTCGTAACACCTAACGAAATATACATTTGAGTTGAAAAAAAAAATCTTTTTTTTTGGTGTCGACAGAATCTTATCTTACTACAAAATATTTGTTTGAATTAACAAAATATATTTGTTTCGCCATATTTTGTTGGGACAGACAAACCTTTCTCTCGGTGGCGTAACGCTCGCCGACTGGTGCGTGTACAGTGAACCTGGCGGCGATGGAGTACGGCGCGGCGCTGGGCTGGACCTCGCCGGCGCTGCCCTGGCTGCAGGCGGCGGGCAACCCCGTGGGGGCGGGCAAGCCCATGACGGACACCGCCGCCTCCTGGCTGGGCTCGCTCCTGTGCCTGGGCGCGCTGGTCTCCGCCCCGCTGCTCGGCTACCTGTGCCGGCGCCGCAGCCGCAAGACGGCCGGCTACTCCGTGGGGCTGGCGGGCGCGGCCGGCTGGCTGCTCACTGCACTCGCCCCCTGCGAGGCTGCGCTGCTCGCCGCCCGGGTCGTGCTGGGTGCGTGCCCGCCCCCTACCCTCAAGGACGATTATGCTTTCATTAGTTTTAGTAGTGTGCAGTTTGGTTAAAATACCCACCCCCTTCCCCTCACCACAAGGATGGTTTTTAAAGCTGATAAAATTATTTCCCTAAATGAATATATGCTTTTATTATTTTTAATAGTGTGTAGTTTGGTTAAGAAATACGTATAATTAAATATAGTCGATGAAAAAAATTAATTTTTGTTTAAAGAACATATAATTTACTGTGTAAAAGTAATTAATAGTAAAGAAAATATAATTATGTTAATCCTTTTACTAATGTATTACTTGCTTATATTTTTTAATTGGTAATTATAAATTATAGTAAAACCTCAGCCTCTTATAAAAATTAATTTTTTTATTAATATTTTTTTTTACTTATTCTTACGTTACGTGTAACAGTTGTACAAGTGACTGTTTTGTTCGCTACACGAACAGGTCTTAAAGAAGTTATGTTTTCTTTCGCGCAGGCTTCGTCGCCTCGGGGAGCTGCATAATCTGCACGCTGTACATCGTGGAGTGCGTCGACGACGACATCCGAGGCTCCATGGGCTCCATGATCAACCTGTTCATCTGCGCCGGCGTGCTGTTCTCGTACGCGGCGGGGTCGTGCGTGTCCTACCAGACTTTCAACCTGCTGTGCCTGTCGCTCGCTCTGTGCTTCCTGCTGGCCTTCTGGCGGCTGCCCGAGACCCCGGCGTACCTGGACTCGGCGGGCGAGCGCGACGCGGCCGACAGGTCCCGCCGGTGGCTGCGGCTGAAGAAGGAGGCGGAGGTCTCGGAGAAACAGGTCCCCGTCGACGACAGGTCGCTGGCGGCCGAGCTGGTCCGCAGCAAGGGCACCAGGAGGGCCATGGCCGTCGGCTTCGGCCTCGTGCTCAACAACCAGCTGTCGGGCATTACCGCCGTCCTCAGCTACACCGTCACCATCTTCCAGGCGTCCGGCAGCTCGCTGTCTCCGCACGTGTCCGCCATGCTCGTCGGAGCCCTCCAGCTGTCCGCCGTGTACCTCACCTCGTTCCTCGTCGACCGCGCCGGCAGGAAGGCGCTCCTGCTCGGCTCCAACCTGACCACGTCCGCGTGCCTCGCGGTCCTGGGGCTGTTCTTCCACCTCGAGGGCGGCGGGTACGAGGTGTCGTCGCTCGGCTGGGTCCCCGTCGTCAGCCTGTGCGTCTTCGTGGCGGCGTTCGCCATGGGGCCCGGCACCCTCACTTTCGTCCTCGTCGGCGAGATATTCCCGCCACACGTGAAGGAATCCGCCGTCACCACCTGCATCTGCTTCCTCAACTTCGTGGCCTTCCTGGTCACCAGGTTCTTCATGGGGCTGGTGGACGCGCTCGGCATGGGCGGCTGCTTCTGGTTCTTCGCGGCGTTCTGCTTCCTCTCCGTGTTCTTCTGCCACTTCTGCGTGCCGGAGACCAAGAACAGGACCATCGAGTCCATCCTGGCGGAGCTGGACGGCGGCGAGAAGTCTGGACTGGAACCGGAGAAACCGGGGTTGGTTTGAAACTCAGTAAGGAGCTTTTGTTCACCCATTTAACGAAGACATTGTCGTTTACGTGTGTACAAAAAAAACTTGAGTACGTTTAACGTGAACGGAATATTGATATTAAATGTAAAATAAGTTTATTCATTTTAAAAATGATGTAGGTTCATAACAACATTATAACAGTGTTATAAATTGTTTTTTTCGTATTTGCGTATGCTAAGAATAAAAAATTTGTTTTATATGCTATAAAATTGAATAATTGTATTTTGAATAACAGTATCAATTGATGTTTGCTTTGATCTTGTACAAATGTTTATGTACCTGACTTAAACAGTTACTAGGTATTTTAGACAATTAGAAAATTTATACTATCCAATTCACATACGAACCTCACTTTATCATTCATTCCTTGGTCCTTTAGGATTCTTTTCCTACTCTGAATTTTGTAGTGAAATAAAGAATTATTTTTACAACGGACGTGTTTATTACTAATCAGTATGGAGTTAATTTGATTAAACTGAATGAAGAGAATACTGGTGTAGATTAGTTGACATTTTCTACAATCTAAACTAAGTTCTCAGAATTGCTATAATATTAGTATATTTGAACACCGTTTTGGTTTTTTTTGTCTTTATTTTCCCATGTAGAAGCTAATTTGTAGTTTCAAATCTACCTATTAGTCAAGTATCCATGTCACAACACTAGTGGACCGAAGATTTCGTACTTATTTACCTTCGTGAACCTTGAAGTTGACTACAATCTTGAACTCTTAGGCCTAGATAAGTAAGATTAATTAAAACATTTTTAGGAAGAAAAATATCAAAACTATTTTTATATGTTGTTGCCATTCAGAATGTTTTTTTGTTGTTGTTATTTCGAGATATTTGTTTAAATATTAATTATAATTATTGTAATGTTTCATACAAAAGTAATCATGGTGTTGTAACAAGATCCCCACCATTAGTAGTGTTAGTTAATCCTTATTTGCGGTTTAACTCCTTCTAGTTTATTCATTAAATTTATTTTTATAATTGAATCATTCCTTTTTGTACTGAGTTGTAACTAGGCACAATTTATTTTTGAATATACCCCGGAACACTGTTCGCTAGGTGGAAATTATGTCATCCAATATTTCTCATATGACTGTTTTTCTTTGGTGCCTCACTCAGTTTTGACTTAGAAGTTTCTGGTAATAATGCAGTTTAAGTAAGCGAAGGGAAGATTCGCTTCCTAGCAGGAGATCGGGCAAGACGTATCTTGTGTGTGGGGCGTTACAGGACCCCTCACAGGACCTCCCAGAAGACCTCGAGACGATCGCGGATTAGTTATTCGATATGAACCTGACAGCAATGAAATTATATTGTTAGTCGGTTTAGATAGTATTCACCGTGCAGAGAACTTAGTGTTTAATGTATTTTTAAATTCACAGTAAGTGTAAGTACAACTTCATTAAGCTGGGTAACTTCTTAAAACTCTTTCCTGTTTCGTTAAAAAGAAAATTGATTTAAGTAAATATTATCTACGTAAATATTGTCTACAATAAAATTGACCAATATTCTAATGAATCTTGAATTCTACATGCTACAGAGACCATTAAGTTTTGCTGTTTATAAAATTAATTTTCCTATTTCTCCCAGAGGTATCTGGAAGTAATTTTCGTATTCTATTGAGCTAGGTTAAGGAAAGAATCTCAGTTTTCTGAAAACTATATTCTGGTTCACCAAATAGAAACATTGGTACTTACTCTTCAGCAACTTTTCCCTTGTCATTTTAAGACAGTCGAAAACCTTCCCAACCCTCCTCCTTTTTTAGAAACTTCCGCTGATTTCACAACTCCCCCTCGCCTGACTTGCTCCCCACTGGGTTTCTTTACCTTTTTCACTTCCCTTCGCGTTCGAAGGATGCCGGAGGGGTAGGCCACCAGAGAAGCCTCGCTGTTCTGCCAGTAGTGTCACGTCCAGGGGCTAACTTTACAAAACCTCGTCAAAATAAAGATAACGTTGCGGGGCGGGAAACCAACCGTAACAACATAATGCTACGGTTACTACTCACCTCTCACGTCGAAAAGTCTGCGCGCCAGATCATCAAAGGCTTGCGTTTGGAGGCGAAACCGCGCTAGAAGTACTAGTGAACATCGACCTTATCATCCCGCCTCACTAACACACATACCCCTGACTAGAAGGGCCTGTTAGTGGACATTAGGTTACCACAATCTGGCGTTTTCAATTATACCACAGCCTGCAACACAGCTTCCGTAAATTTTTTTCATGTGGCATAAGACATATTTTTGGGTTACTTGTTTAATAAAATGGAGATGTTGGGCTGTGGAGCAGGGAACGTGTCGTCTTGGATTACTGACGTCACGAAAGTCATCTTGGATGACCTTGACAGTGATATTTGTCCTTCAACTTTGTCTTTGTTCTTGACCCCGGTTGCCATTTTGAATGACCTTGACCCGGCCACCATTTTGTATTCCGCCATTTTGTTTTATAGAACTGTTTGCCATATTTTGTTCCGCCATCTTGCATTCTAGCACTTTCTGTCATCTTGGATTATGACATCACATCCGCCATATTGAAAAACCGTAATTATTTTCCAAACAATTCTGAAAAAAAATTGTTAAAAAATATTTTATTTCAATTTTAACAAAATTCTAATAAAAAGTTAACTTACTTCATGCACCTTGGAGACTTCTGTTCGATCTCGGCAAGAACAATTTCATTTTTGTTTTATTCATTCCTCCACAGTGACAATCAGCATATTGACACATGCCACTTTTACCAGGGGATATATTGACATACCACTTTCCCCACCTGAAATTACCGACCGACATCTGAGATCTGCCATATTGTTTTCGTATGGTAGAATGCGCTATTGTATACATGCTTCAATTGTTACCCGCTATAGTGCAGTAGTGTCAATCACCAGATCATAAAGTTCGCTATACTGTCGGCCATCTTGACAACCAAATTGAAAATAAATAATTATCAACAAAAAAAATCAGACAATTTTCAAAACTCATTTTAAAATTTACTTACTAAAATATAACATACCTACTGATTCAATCGATTGATTCCAGTCCTTGGTTCGATTCATGGTCGATTGAAGAAAAAAAAGGAAGTTTAGCTTGAGATTGTTATGATTATTTGAAGTTGCCTGTTCGAATTAATGTTCTTTTTCTTCACGGCACGGTGAAGTCAAACTAACTTGGATGTAAAAGTCGGATTTCCATAATATATGGAAGCCTGGAAGATAAAAATACAATTTAAATTAAATAACTGAAAAAACTTTAATGTTCGTTCTAACTCAACTTATTCCTTTGTTTTTTTTCCCCCCACTTTATCGCCATTACTATTATTTAAGGTTTTTTTTTCTCTGAAATTACAACCAAATACCTCTCTTGCATTTTTTGTTATGTGACTAATAATTTCAACAGATATTTTATTTAAATCTCATGAAAATATGGGTGGCAATTAAACAAATTCGAGATAGGTTTCGTGTTAAAATTAACAAAAAATAACCCCTAAATAACAGTGATAACGAAAAAAAAATGAAGAAATCAACATGGCGTATACGACCAAACCTTAAGTTTATTCGATAACAAATTCATCATGAAGGGGTTAGTTAGTCTATCGAGTAGGTGTCTTTTTAAAAGTTAAAGTCACTGTGGTTATCAATTGACTAGAAAAACAAACCATACTGCTAAAACTAGAAGTTTTTTGAAATGTAACATCTTGTCTCTCGGCATTCGGCTTTTGATAGTAGTTACGTGAATGCTACGGAAGTCAAGGAACGGAAATGTGTAACAACCACGGTGCTGCCATCTGTGGCGGATCGCGACAACCAAAACTCACGAACCCAAAGGGAAAGTTTATAGAATTAACTGTTTAATTAATTTTAACAAGATGGACAGTATTTAAATAAAATTCAGCCGGGGTTAAGTATTTTTTCATATTTTTTATTTTTTTGCTATTTTGGGAGCCTTTTATTATATTGTTTATCCTTTCGCTCTGTAAATCGAATTATTCGATAGTCGTCGTAGCTGCTCCGGCAGCAATTCTGATGGTAGGTAAGATAACTACTTGTGATCCGCGTCAAGAAATGTAGGTAGGTGAAAACACAATTTTCGTAGATTTATCACGCTTGGCATTATTTTAAAGAATTCTAAATTAAATTTCGTGTCCTAGTTTTGTATCATATGTGTATTTGCAACAAGAGAACACATGAATATGCTCGTTACCAAGGTTACATTTTATACATCTCTGACGAGTACTGAGAAACTTACCCATATATATTTTTTTAATAGCTTGAAAGGGCTCGCAAGGAAAAAAATGAAAAGAAAGAAATTAGCGTTAAACGCTATAGTAATGAGACCTGCAAAATTCCCGTTATATTTTGGAGATCGGGTAGAATGCATTTCGATATACACCTCAACTGCGTTCTCGTTGGACCATGTGTATAGTTTTGACCCGCCCCGTAGGACAAGAAACAACAACAACAACAACAACAACAACATTACCTACATCAGGTTGGAAGCTAAAATTTCGCAGCAAATTCTTGTGTTCTCGCGTTGTTTATGTTGCAAATAAACTTATAATACGAACATTGGACACTTCTTGAAAGTAATTCCGAGCATGATAAATATACTGATCGATAAAATATATGCTTTTCAAGTACACTTTAAAAATGTTTCTAGATGCAAATCACACACTTACTTTCTGCGCCCGCCACTATAATTCTCTGCCTGAATCGTAAACTGTAGAGACCTGAAAACTTTGCGGGTTCATTTCGTGTTATGATAAAATTCAAATAATTATACCTTAGTGCTGCTTCTGCCATTGGTCCACTGTTAATCTGGAGGACTGAGGGCCAATTAGAGACCCTCACTCATTGGAGTGTCGAATCACAGGCCACCCAGTCGAGACGACTCACAAGTCAGCAGCCAATGAACAGTTGGCATTTGCCCGAGTGTGTGGAGGATATTGGAGTCTATGCTGGAGGTCATTGAACCCGCGAATTTTTTCGGTCTCTAGTAAACGGTGCTTGCCGCACCATCGCCCGCATATGGCAGCACGAAAAAAAAAAAAAAACGGAACTTTTAAACTATTAGAAACGGCTCCAATAAAAGCGAAAAAGACTTGAAAAAATCTGAAACCTCGGTTTAGAAGCTGATTCTCAACAAGGAATTTCATTGAATTACTGCACGTTGTGTTAAAATTTATCAAAAAGTTTAAACTTTCAAGTTTTTTTTTTGCGCAAGTTAGAATGTATACTTCTATGGCATTGCTATAATATTAACAATGTAATTACATATGAAGTTATGTATAATAGACCAATAATTATATGTTTTCATATTTGTTTTTCCTTAAACTCAATGTGTAAATAATTCCTACAAACAAACCTTAGATTTATTGAGCTGTTTCAACATTATTATTATGTTATATTATGTTATTAAAAAAGGTAAAAAAAAATTCCTTTGACCACATTCGAATAACGCCCCTTGAAGTTAACAAGCTTACGCTCTATCGCTGTGCTATTCGGAAAAATTGGGGATTTAGAAGGAGAATATGTATAATAATTAGAGACCTGCAAAATTCGCGGTTTCGATGGCCTTCAGGATGGACTGGACATACCCCTGTACACTCGGGCAAATAACGCAAGTTCATTGGCTGCCGACTTGTAAGTCATCTCAGCTGGTTTGTCTGTGATTCGATCCTTCTTTCGTTGAGGGTTTATAACTGGTTGAGATTCGTCCAGATGAACAGTAAGCCAATAGCAAAATTATCTAAGAGGTATATGTGTTTGAATTCTAGCCTATCACCGAATGAATCCGCGAATTTTGCAGGTCACTAATCATAATCATTGTAATGCCAGTTTTCTTAGGGATTATAAAACTCTAGATTACATTTTTACTTGGACTATTTTATTTTACCAGATATATTCAGGGGTAGCTGCACGATCATGAAGTTTCATTTGGCGCACCAATACGTTTGGCATGTCCTCTAATGTTCACGAAAGAGACTTTATGCTGGTTTATGTGGCTACACGTAAGTTCGCCATCTTTGTGGCACATTTCCGTTCATCGACTACCGATCCATTTTCACGAGATTACTCCTACCAAAAGCCGTATACCGAGAGGTGAAGATGTTTACACATAAAAAAAAATGTTTGGCTATCTAGATGGGAAAGGGGTTGGGAACTGACTTGATGTTAGCTTTTGTACATACGCCATTGCTAAGCAAATGTATGTCTGTAGAAGAAAAATACAAAAAACCCAAAAGACAAAAACACAAATTAAGCAAAAAATTGCTGTTATCAACAGGATATAAACACCACATAATATTCCAAGGAATATGGTGAACAAACAAAGAAAAACAAAAAAAAAATGGACTAAGAGAACGAAAAAAAACCCAAAAATGATGACTGCACAAAAATATTGAACCCAAAAAAATTCAGCACAACAGGTGAAACGAGAAAAAACACGACAAAACGAAAAGACGAAACAAACACAATAGTTTTCCAAAAAAGAAGCGAACGAAAAAATCCCCACAAATGATGACAGCACAAAAATATTGAACCCAAAAAAATTCAGCGCAACAGTTGAAACGAGACAAAAAGACGACAAAACGAAAAGACGAAACAAACACAATAGTTTTCCAAAACAGAAACAAGCGACGTTTCGGGAACTGCTATCTGCTCCCGTCCTCAGGCAGAGACGCACATGGTACGAAAACACAGGTTACGACTGACTGGGAACTGTTTCAACTTCATAATAATTATTAACATGAAAAATATTGCAAAAAGCCACTCCTTAACTTCTTACCTCCGTGGGATTCAAACTGACGAACAAACTACAACAATCGGGCTATAGCCGCGTGTCTCGGGATTCAGCAGGTTGTAGACGGTTGTTACGCAACGAAAGGTTTTTTTTTCTAGACCAGACATCAGTACAAACAAAACACGCACGGGCCCCGGACAAGACCGCTGCGACAGCAATAAACCCCTCAGCTTTTACAACCGCCTGATACCGGTAATTAAAAAAAGGACCTTTGTTACAGGCGCCCGTGCGCGCTATCGCGTGAGCCGGCGCTGTCACGTGTGAGACAGGTCAGCCATCTTAAAGAGACGCTTCCATCATCCCCTTGAACTCGCCCTATCTGCAGCGGGAGGAGAGGGCGCTTGAAGATGCACCCAGCGGCGCCAAGGTCGTGCAAACAGACGCGCAGGAGTCGATCGCGCGACGGCAGGAACGCCGTCGACGATCGTAAATCTTATCTCGCGAAGTTTGCGCGCCGTCTGGCGAGACGCGACGGCGTCGGCGCGGGAGGGTATAAGGAGAGCGCCCGGAGTTGCGACCGCCGACCAGAACAGACCGAGCACCGCAGGCTGGCCCGGCAGGCAGGACGCGCCGACGAGAAGAACGGAATGGAGTCCGTCGCGAAGGATGCAGTCGAGCAGCAGGGCGGGAAGACTTCGGGACGTCGGCTGCGACAGTACCTGGCCGCCTCGGCAGGTGGGTTCATCCAGATGCCGGCCAGGCCATATCCGATGACTCCTTCACTTCCCCGTGCGTGAAAGCTCGGCTTCAGCATCAACGTTGAAAGATGTTATTAGATCCACTTATCTGAATTATGCTCTCTTTAAATTAGTTATGTGGTAAATGTTTTCACGCCAGTAACTAGGGACCGGAAAAATTCGCGGGTTCAATGACCTCCTGGATGAACTCCACAGTTCTACGTACACTCGGTCAAATGTCACCCACTCATTGGCTGCTGTCTTGTGAGGCGTCCCAACGTAGCGGCCTGTGATTCGATAAAGCTTTGGTCGGGTGTTTCTCATCGGCCCAGAGTCATCCAGGTGAGTTGTGAGCCAATAGCAGAGGCAACACTATTTGTATTTTAGCCTACCGCGAAATGAATTCGCGAATTTTTCCGGTCTCTACCAGTAACATTATAAATTCCTCATTATTTATGAAGAGTTAGAACTCGTGTTGTTTGAATCATCTTTGATGACATCCGTTGACTTGACGATATTTTTTTTTTTTTTTGGCTTTGTGCTCCACATTTTCATGTTTGTATTTATTTTGGTCCTATGATCATGAAGACACTGGATGTGTGCAGTTTAATTATTTTGAGTAATGTCCCGTGCATGATGGTTGAGCTTTGCGGCGATTGTCTGGAGGTATAGCGTATTGATAAGGTGGAGGTTCCGAAGGAGTTTTTTTCTTGCACACGTGCCGTGTCTACAAAACTCGGGCTTTATTGCCCTGGACTCATCTCCCCGAACATTAGTTAAATATCACTCTCGGGTGCTCGGACGCAGATGTGGTGCTCGCTCGCATATTCTGTGGAGCCGCATCTGATCTTCAGGTTTGGTGTCAATGAACCATTCAACACACTGGGCCGTATGCTGCTGCATTACGTGTCATCTTAAACACTCGCCTGCGCAGATATAAACTTCAGGCGTGTCTAAATATCGTGCTACATTTCTGGTATTCGCAGTTTCCAAATTATTGACGATCAAATGTGTTAAGATCTTTCTGGAACAATTTGAATTTTGAAAAAGAAGCCTCAATTTTTTTTATTAAATGTATTTTTTCCTCTTACAGATAGATGAAAGGAAAACTTAATGACGAATCAGTCACACCAACATACTGATAGCTGCTAACTTTAGTCCACATGCAAATTTCCCACCATGACATTATAACGTAATGGAAGTCACGTTGAAATTCGGCTATAATTTTCGGGCGTTACGTATATTCCAATTGCATGAGTAGGGAAATATGTACGTGGAGGGAGAACCGGTAGAGAAGGGGAAAGGTAGAAATGACGCAACATATTTTACACTTGCATACTTGCATATGTGCACACTTGTGTACTTGACACTTGCATCCTCTCACACTAGCATACTTGCGCAATAGCATAATCTAGCGCTCGCATATTTAAATTTTTTTTATCTGCGACGCTAGAAGCAAGAAGTGTCACTTTTGTCACGCGCACTACGTTTTTAGTAAGGGGTAGTTGTATAGCATGTTATATGCCTAAATGATTTGTTTCCTTGAGAATATGGTCCATCTCTTAAAAAATAGTTGGTAGCACGCCCTCCAATTCACACATCTTCTGATCGTGACCTCTACCAAGCTTACTGTCCATGCGTCTGAACCATTAACTTGCTGCTGCAGTAGAGCGTGATAAACGTGTTGATAGAATGCTTACCCGCTGAAGGTATAAACTTACATTCTTCTTGTTTACTCGCAACTCATGAGTCACCGCACGTCTCCAATGTCAGCGGTAACGCCGTTATGCTGTGTGCTTAAGGGCAAGCTTCAAGGTCGCGGTTGTGAATCACGGTCACCAGATAGTGTTGGGGTGGAGCTGAGAGCGACAGATCGCAGACAGAGATAAGACCGTGGCAGCGAGTGGTCTGAAGGGTGGAAGGGGTGCGCCGGCGGGATCACGTGTTCATCCGGTGTTGCCAGCTCTGTGTCCCACTGAGGAGCACAGGCGCGTGCCTGGCTAGGGGCGGACCGTTAGGCGAGCGACACTCACTCAGCAGAGCTTCAGCACTAGAAGCCCGGGACAGCCGGAATCTTCATTGGGCATCGTATAGAGCAGGATGTTTTTGGAGATGAATTCAGATAATACGACATCGATAACGTTTTTTTTTAATTATAATCCTACAACCAATGGTCAGTTAAACTGAAATCTATTGCATGTCACGTTCAAGGATGACGTGCACTTACACGTCCTATAACATAAGCCCCGTCACTCTGGCGGGTTTTTCCTACACACGCATTTCATTTTATGAACAAACCTATTTTTTTTTTAATTTAAAATATTTTAACTTATCCACATAATGTATGCGAATATTACACTTGTGACCAAATGTTTGAATTATGTTTATAGATATAAACATAAATCTATATATATATATATATATATATATATATATATATATATATATATATATACTCGAGTTATAGGGCAGGACTATTTTCATAATATTAAACAATTTGTCATTTATTAAAAAATTTAACAGTAGTCGAGATGCGTTTCTTGAAATATAGTTATTTATTTCAAGACACAAATATTTCGTAAGAAATAAAATACGATGTACATACATGCATATACTTGTTACACATTGGCAATGTAACAAAATGTAAAAAATTAGGACCTAATACAAGTATGTATTAAAACTTAAGTTTATAAAAGAATTGCCAAGTGCAAGTACAATAGGTAAATCAAGTACTCCGTATCGTTCATGGATATGTGTTCTTAGCTTGCAAACTTGTAAACTGAAGTAATCTGTAAATTAGTAGTATAAAAATAATTTAATATAATTAAATATCGTATTCCTTACACAGAAAAAAATGTTTTTGGACATTTACACAAAATTCCTTTAGAAATCGGTTGCCAAGAAATATTTCGTAATATTACAAGAGAAAATATAGTAAATTTCTACAAAACATTGATATGGTTATTTTTGAATTTATGATTTGAGTTTTTCGAAACAAAGCTGAATATTTACTTTCGCGCTTACGAATATTGCAATATTATATTATATTTCGACTTTTTTGTACAAGAGTTCATTTTTTAACCCTTGGAAAATGTAATAATATTTAGCAATTGGACTTCATAATTGTTTATTGTGCTTTTGTATGTGCGCATTTAGTCGTGGAAAGCTATACAGGGAAAAGTTTATAAATAACTTAAACTAATTTAGGTACTGGGACAACCCAAAGCATAAATGCCCGGGCAATAATACAATCCCACATTTGCAGCGATTTGCTTTCGTGCAAATGTACAGATTTACAAATATCTGTAATTTTGTGTGCATGAACATTTCAGTTTGATTGAAAAAAAATTACTGAGTACTGTCTAAGCTTTCCAGTATAAGAATCAACAATGTTTCAGTCATATTGGCTGTAACCACGGTAAAGTTATGCTTGACGAGCTGTCAACAACTTTGCAGATGCAGCGTTCCTAACAAACTACATATATAATATGTGAACATGGAAATTTTTATAGTTTGTCTTTTATGATCTACAGGCCAGTGCAGACAAGACATAAAAGCAAATGCAGACTGACAAATGACCAGATTAGACAAAACAAGGTTGGTTACCAAATCTGTTAGACCTTTTACCTGAAACAGGGACGGAAGTGTAAAAAGAGGCGAAATAAGTATAGGAATGTATGTCCGGGCACAGGCGCCGGCGCTGGTGCCGGTGCCGGGTCAATGACCGACTGACCTCTGACGTCACGGCGGCCATCTTGGACTCAAAAGTTCCTCAAAATGACTCAACATTCCTCAAAAATGACTCAAAATTTCTAAAACATTTCCCGTTTTTCAGGGAAAAATTCCCGTCTTGAGGGAAAATTTACCGTTTGTAGACCTTAAAAATACCAGCGGCTAGAAATATCCATATTGAGGCTTAAGCATCCATGTCTACAGCTTCCGATAAGCCTCTGACGTCATCATTGAATATGTCATCATGTAATATGACGTCACCGTTGCAATTTCCGTTACGGCAGCCATCTTGAAAATCAATATTTATTATCCGATTTTAATGAAAAAAATTAATTTTTTTTATAAATATAACTTTTTTATAAATATGGATATTTCTAGTCGCTGGTATTTTTAAGATCTAAAAAGGTAAGTTTTCCCTCGAGACGGGAATTTTTCCCTGGAAAACAGGAAATTTTGAGTCATTTTTGAGAAATTTTAAGGAATTTTTGAGTCCAAGATGGCCGCCGTGACGTCAGAGGTCGGTCGGTCATTGACCCGGCACCGGCACCAGCGCCGGCGCCTGTGCCCGGACATACATTCCTATACTCCTGGCGAATCGAATCACAGCCAGTATTATGTCTGGATAGGCCTATACATAGAGATAGGTAAATTTCGCGCATTAATTTCGTCGCAAGTTAGTATGAAAACATTTATACTGTTCCACTGAGTTCATTTTTGGGCGATAGTTATTTGGCTACCCCTCTGCGATGCCCAACTAGGAGGGAAAAAAAAGTAAATCAGGTAGTGCTGATCAACTAGGATAAGAAATCAGCCAAAGGAAAAGCAAACATGGGTTGAGCACATGTAAGACATTTAATTATATCCTGATTCCAGATTAATTCACGAAATTTCCGTGTCCCTACATGGAAGTAACGTGAAATCAGTACGTGTGTACGAAGTTTCGTATTCACTTAGTCATTTTCTCAATTTTCTAGAAGTGGCCATCCAAACCTCATTAAAAAATATATATTTCCTTTTAGTTTCCCATTACCAAGCAAATAATGATAAATCAGCATTTATTAACACACACAGAGATTTTCAGTAGAGTAAAATTGTTCTTAATGCATGAAAAATAATTATATATATATATATACACATACACACACATATATATATATATGTGTGTGTGTGTGTGTTTGTGTGTGTCATTGAAATATAACTTTACTTTGAAAACTAAGTTTTTTTGCGAAACTGAGATCTCTCCAAGATAAAGAAGTTTGTTATAAGTTAGTAAGAACTACACGTTAACGTATTTATATGTTTTTATCATTAATTTCAGTTAAGTGTAAGACATTCTTAGCTGAAACCGATTTACATTTTTAATATTCAATTGCTGCAAGAAAAAAAAAACCTCATAATAATAAAACATTAATGAAACCTGCCAGAATTTGAATAATTTTCATCCACATATAACTTCACAGCTAAAGTATTACATAATAATTAAAGTTGTTTGCTTTGATTTTTAAAAATTATTTTCAGGCAATTAATATCAGCTGAGAGTGAGTCAAAATAATTACAAGAAATGTTTTATGTATTTTTGAAACATAAATACGGTTCCATACGTTTCAAAGCTGTAAATTTTACAAATATTTTTCTTTATTGATCAGTAAATGCAGCGATATGAGTTTATATTTATGAAGGATCTTATCAGAGGATGTGGCTATGACAATGCTCAAAAAATTGGTATTGTGAAAAATGTGTCTAAATCAGAATTAACACAATATTAGATTAACTTTTCTTAAAAAAATTTATGTACCCTCTGCCATAATGTTTAATGCTAATGATTGTACAACTATTGGTAACCGTGTATTAATTATTACATTTACCGGTACTACAAATAGTTATTACGTAGAATGATCACTTCTTATGTTGTTGCGAAATGTGAACCACAGTTAAAGAAAATACATTATGTTTGAAAATCATGTTTTATATTTAATATTTTACAAAGAATTCAAAATAATAGTGACATTAACTCATTCAGTATAATATATCATACAAAATAGAAAAATGAGAAGAAAAACGATAGGCTATAACTGATAGTAGAAACACAGATTATATCAGCATAGAGACCAAAAGACACGTATATTACTACAACATACAAAACAAATAAATAACCATAATAAAAATAAACAACTATAATCAGTTCTTCGGAATTCAGTGTAAATAATATTTTAAAAGGTATGTCTCAACAGAATTAAAATATAAACTTCAGATAAAATTATAACCTTATATAAAACTCATGTACAGTTACTTCCAAAAAAAATTTTTTTGCTTTCGTTTAACTTAATGTTTTCGATGTTAGAACAAATTTGAACACAACAGAACATTTTATGGCAATCGTCTAGAGTTTCAAAGAACAAAAATATCTTACTTCAATTATATTTACATTCATTTATCCCTTGCTTTTTCCGGGTCAGTTTTTGACGTCTTGATTGCTGTTTCTCTGCCAAGCTTCTTTCAGCTTCCAAAATGTAATCTGGTTCTTTAATGGCTCTGTCTATGCTTTGATTTGGCACCACTATCTCAGGCAGAAAACACCTACGATAAAATCTAGTCAGTTTCGGCAACATTTCTGTTTCCCGCATGAGCTCATCTCTTTCTACTCTTTCTATTTGTACATTCTGACGAACAACAGACATTACCATGAAGTAACAGTATTCGCGCTATGTATGTTTAAAGTCCCTTGCAGCTCATAAAAATAAAGGTGTGAACGTTTAAGAATTAAACTTCCGTTTCATTCACACGTGGAAAAAACTTTCTTTTTCTTATTGCAGTTTCTTGGAGCCCTTGGTCAACTGCAGAAGGCACACACTTGATTTCAACAATCACATTTTCTTCGACCACAAGTCCGTCAGGGCTAGCACTGAAATATCCGTATTAGAGATCCAAAAATAAACCACACTTCTGTACAACTAATCCGGTTTGTGCTTGAAACCTCTGAATGGCAATATGCTCATTGCGACCACTGTACTCCATTGCCAGTGTCGAAAACGGGGGCGTGTAAAGTAGGTAAGTGTTTAACATGATTTGAACAGGACATAGATTCTTTCCGGCGACAAACAACGCCGAAATTACTGACTTTTAACCGCACACGTCTCATTTTGTGCCATAGCTCACAATCAGCTAGCATTTTTGTTCGTTTCACGATATTAGTTCTTTCTCCAAAAGTGACTTGCAGTGATTCGATGTAATCAACAATAATTACATAAGTAGTTTTGTCACAGAAATAATACTCCTAAATATACTAACTTGTGCACCTGTTAGATGTCAGACATGCAATTATAACATGCCAATAATATACATTTTTAATACTGTTCATTACTAATAAATAAAAATAAACGTTATTAATATAGTGTTTTTCAGTCACATTATAGTAAATATAAGACGTGTGTATAATCACAATGGCAGTCCATCGGTGAGTGGGCAAAGGCGTCACCGAAACTCAGAAATTATAATTTATTACTACTTTTAAAGTAAATTGATTTTTACATTAAATTAAAATTTTTAATAAAATGTTTGTTTTACATAGACGTATAAATAATTTATACATGGTAAAATTTAAAAATTGAATAACATAAAGCATATTTTACAGAAATATTTCGGGATTGTTTTCTTAGTTTCTGTTTTATAATCTATTGTCGCCGACAATAAGTGCCAGCACGTAAAATTGACAGCAAAGATTACAAAAAATTATAGACAAAATTGCATCCTAATAAAAATGGTATTTATAGCTGCATATAAAAATCAAAATTGCCCCGCATGCATCCGCAATTTTACGGCTAACATTGTCACTAGAACAAATGTGTAATGTATCATTAATACATTTTCAAACTATAGGCTTATTTTTACGCATAAAAGGAAACGTTAAATTCGTTTAAAATGTTTTTAGAGCAAATATATTTATCAACTCTTACAAATGTTAAAAATTAATTTCCAGGATTCAGTTTTCAATATTATTTTAAAAGTTTTACAGTAGGTCACATATAAATGTCTCATATCCGTGTATGTATAATAATATATATAACACATGTACATCCTTTTTATTTTTAGCAGTACCTACGTGCCAGAAGCATTTTCTTTTTTTGCGGATTTCTTTCGCTTTGATAATTGTGGCCGTTTCTTGAGACATTTTGTGCTGCCGATAATCGCACAATGCGTACCAAGACTTGATAAATTTCGTTGAATAAGTCACACGTAGTCGAGCGTTGCGAACACTAATACTACACAAGAGAGAATGAGTGACCTCGGTGAGACGCTGGCGCCAAACACCTTTCCCCATCCCTTCCCATCATGCAAAGTAGTCGAGGGTGCAACTAGCCACGGGCCTCAACGCCATCAAATTTTTTTATTACAAAAAGTTCTAATTGACAGAATGTGAGTGTCGCTAGGTGTTTTTATCTACTCAGGTCTACCAATAATATCAAAGTTTGAAGCAAACCTCCATAATGTAATAGTTTGTGCGTCTTCAGAAACATTTGCATTTTCAGGAGAAGCCTAAACCTAAAGATAGCAAAAGCTATTCTATGTTATTTTTTAAACTCGTTATTAAAATAAAATTTTATCAAGTATGTGTAGATATTCAGATAGGAATTTGAGATCTGTGTCACAATAAATGTGAAGTTAAAATTTTTAATAAACATTTGGTTTAGACAGGATTGTTTCGATGAAGCGTCGGTGTGCATAAAAGTGTGACATAAAATCCTCCTAAATTATATACGAAAAAACGACCACAGAAAAAGCTATTTAAAATAATGAACAAATTTAATTTGTGAAGACGAACTGCGCGAGCACAATTTATACTGTTTTTAATACATGCCATCGTGCTATCAGTTTTTGTTTTATTTGCTGTCCTGTAAAGAGTTAAACATTAACCACTGAAGTTGTAAATGCAGAAATGTCACTACCTCGCGCGCAATGTGTTACAGATGACTAGTCCGTGTCCGTCTCCCTGGCTCACAGTCGCGAGGGGTGGGTGACCTTCCAGGAAGGAGCTGGCAACATGGCAGCGTGTCTCCGCCACCCGCGCGTCATCCTCTTCCCCCTGTCACCCCTCGTCCACAACCACGTGCTAGAGCCTCGCGGCCTCAATGTTTCCATTACAAATAACCATCCTGTGACTTTGTTTTTAGAGATAGAGTATCAGCCCCGCTGACTTTTTTAAAGAATTCAACTCAGTCAAGGTTCCAGTACAGCCGTTTAAGCGATTAAATGAATAGCCTGAAAACTATGATACTTTGAATATTATATCACATGATATCACCATCTTGAAATAAAAAATTAAAACTTTTAAAGATATAGCGCTGTTAAGGTCTTCAAAATCTACAACATGGTTTTTGTTTGACGCCGTTATCACAAAAATTGTGGAAATCGCGCGGGAATTTGTTTTGCATGTAAATGCCTATCCCGCGGCCGGAGTGAATTTGGTTGAAGCCCGGCCTTAAGGATTCCGCGCGTTTACCATGCATGTGCTGTGATGCCATGATAACATTTTCATGTGTTTGATGTAGCGATAAAACATGCGGTTCATTATGCCATTATGGGATTTTCTTTAGGAATAATTTCCATTCTCAATCACTGCGAGACCAAGTGTTTTTTTTTGTTTCTGGAATATAATGTGATGGGACACTAACTAAAGTACATGTGTGTTACCAAAATATCACCTGTTGCAGAATCTAATAGTGGCCTAAGAACACTTAATATGAAAAAATATAAACAAATCCTTTAACATATAAATAGTTAACGCCGTTTTAAAAATCATATTTGTAATTTTGTTTATGTAATTACTTGCACTTCAGCCTTTTTTCTGTCAAAGTAAGAATCAGCGAGAACTTGGTGATTCCAAATAGACTAAATAACAAAATAAAATCATTTGAAGTGACCATGCTTTCAAAACTCCGTAGAGTGCAAAAATGCCCGCACATAAAATTCGGGGCTCGCATAAAACTTAAAATTTTTGGAAGTCCTGCTTCAAAATATGCTTTCAGTTTCCACTCGCATGATTTAAAATTCAACGCTGTCATGAAAATCATACTTCTAATATTCAAGAGCTATTATGGGGTCAAATTTAATAAAGTTCAATGAGACGTTATATC
Organism: Bacillus rossius redtenbacheri; assembly: GCF_032445375.1. Lineage (NCBI taxonomy): Eukaryota > Metazoa > Arthropoda > Insecta > Phasmatodea > Bacillidae > Bacillus > Bacillus rossius. The sequence continues at coordinate 45,553,314 of NW_026962011.1, read as the reverse complement.
TTGGAACTACCGTTGAATTACTTGACAGTGTAGTCAGTTACAGGCAGTAAAAAAAAATGTAGAGTTTGGTTTCCGAAGCGTTGACTACAGGCGTGGATGTGAGTAGTAGTATGAGGGCGGTTCTGCCGCAGTGAACTTGGCGGCGTTCGCGAACGGCGCGGTGGTGGGCTGGCCGTCCCCGGCGCTGGCGGCGCTGCAGTCGGACGCGAGCCCGGTGGGGGTCGCGCCCATGACGGACGACGCCGCCTCCTGGCTGGGCTCACTCATGTGCCTGGGCTCGCTGGTCGCCGCGCCCGCCTACGGCCGGCTATGCAGCCGCCACAGCCGCAAGACCACCGGCTACCTCGTCGCCCTGCAGGGCGTCGTCGGCTGGGCGCTCGTCGCCACGGCCACGTCGGAGGCCACGCTGTTCTTCGGCAGGTTCATGCTGGGTGAGACAACTACTGGGGGACACGGGTTCCATTCAAGGCAGAGATGGACCCTATTTTTTTTCTCTGAAGTAGGAAACTTGGTGAATTTAGCCGCGAGCTGGTGGGTTATATCTTTTCCATAATTATTCATTCCAACAATGTTCCACTCTTTATCTTATCTATTTTGATGACTTCTGTATGAAGATGTTTTTTTTTAAGACTTATTTCTTTATATACATAAATTTGTATGAAATTCAAAAAAATAAACTTACAATTGCGTGCTTTAAAATAAAATTATTAAACTTTTAAACTTTCAAACCCAACAGAGATTAAAAAAATTATTAATGTGTAAAAATGAGTCAAAGATTTATGTAGAGTACTGCCGATTTTAGCAAGTAATAGTTAAAGTGTTGCATTCCCACCCAACCACCCCTTCCCTCCCCCCCCCAACAAAAAAATAGTTGCTGAACTGATCTAGGCAGCAGGCCATGAGAGAGAAACATCACAAATGTTCGCCCAACGGGCCGTGTGCGCAGGAGTGGCCGGCGCGGGGGCGACCATGCTGTGCCCACAGTACGTGGCCGAGACGGCGGAGCCCGAGGTGCGCGGGACGCTGTGCTCGTTCCTCGCGCTCTTCGGCAACTGCGGCGTGCTGTTCGCCTACGCCCTCGGCTCCGTCCTTCCCTACCAGCAGTTCTGCCTCTGCTGCCTCGCCACGTTCGTTGCGTTCGCCCTGGCCTTCGCGCCGCTGCCCGAGTCGCCCGTGTACCTCGCCGCCGCCGGCCGCCACGTGGAGGCGCTGCGGGCGCTCGAGTGGCTGCGAGTCTCCGGAGGCCTGCCGGCGCCCGATGTGACCCCGCGGGCCGCCTCGAGCCTCAAAGACGTCCTCTCCCGGCGGGGCACGCGCAGGGCGCTGCTCGTGGGCGTCGGCCTCATGGTCAACAACCAGCTGTCCGGCATCCTGGCCGTCGTCAGCTACGCCGGCGCCATCTTCCGCGAGTCGGGCGGCGAGCTGTCGCCCCAACTGTCCACCGTCCTCGTGGGCGCGCTCCAGCTGTTCGGCGTCTACCTCACGTCCTACCTGGTGGACCGCGCCGGCAGGAAGGCGCTCCTGATGGCCTCGAACGCGGTCGCGGCCGCCAGCCTGCTGCTCCTGGGGCTCTACTTCAACCTGAGGGCCCGGGGCGTCGACGTGAGCGGCTTCGGCTGGGCGCCCGTCGCCTGCCTCTGCGCCTACGTGGTGGGCGTGGCCCTGGGCGTCGGCTCCGTCCCCTTCGTCGTGATCAGCGAGATATTCCCACCCGAGGCCAAGGGCTTCGCCACCGCCGTCTGCATCTGCGTCCTCAACGGCCTGGCCTTCCTCGTGGCCCGGTTCTTCCTCCCCTTGGCGCGGGCGCTGGGGATGGACGGCTGCTACTGGCTGTGCGCGTCGTGCTGCGTCGCGTCGGTCTTCTTCTGCCACTTCGTGGTTCCCGAGACCAAGAACCGCAGTCTGGAAAAAATCATCGAAGAACTAAATGGACACAATGGATCCAAGGATGCTAAAGAAAACCTTGCAGGTGTCTGATTTAATTACAAATAAAATAACTACCTGCTGTATTTCATGAAAACATAACTTTTACAAACTTATGACTTTGTGCACAAATTTTTTTTGTTAAGTTAGGTAATTAATAAAATTATTTTTTACTCGGATTTTTGCCTGTGTGTTCGGAATATATTTGGAAATTGTGGAGCACAGTCAATTAAGTAATAATATTTAACTAAATTGAAATTTTTTTTGTTAGTAAAAAAATGTGTATGAATCAATTTTAAAAATTTGAAGTCACTGATGTACCTGAAAGTTTGATGTGATTTGTAACATTTTTTTAAATATAAATATTTGTTTTGAAAAGTATTTTGTTTTTAATACATAGAATTTTTCACTATTTCAAATTATTTTAATAATATTTTTTATCTTACTTCAAAATACAGAACAAAATGTAAAATACTCTCACTTCATCATGTTACACTGGCTTAACTGCTGCAAGTTTAAAGTACAGCAACTATTTATCATTGGAATATATACAAAAGGCTGATAAGTCATAACTGCTGGGCTGCCATTAAACTCCCGCAGTTGACATCTCTGAATTAAAGAATCAGACAGGCTGGCAACCAGCAAAACAGACAGTGGTCAAGTTCACAATCAAGTTTACAACTTGTTTCAGTAGTTTACAAGTTTTTAAAGCAGGGAACTCATTGGAGATGCAATAATGCCTATGACATAGGGCACAGACACACTATGGAGGTCACGTAAATTTCGTGGCTAGAATTGTTTCCAACTTTTCAAATGTGAGTTCTGCTTCAGATGCAGAAAAGTTCCCAACATTAAGTGTAGTTTAACAAGTGAAAGTCCCCTAACCATACGGCTTACATAACAAACAATCCCTTAATAGCATAATGGGCATATTAATTGGATAGAATGAGAAAATAACATGGATAAGTTTAATCTTGTAAGTAAAAGTTGTACATTTTTCACTGAAAAATATTTACTTAATACTTTACTTACATACAAACAAATTATTACCAAGAGGTAACAAACACTATTGTCAAAATATACAATCAATAATTAATATAAATGCAAAGTACTATCTATCTTATATTAACCAGAACATAATCTTTGGCCTTAAATATGCCACTAAATTGGGGAAACCTACACTCAAGTTTAATTACATATTATTAATTTTAAAAACTGAATTAAAATAAACTGTCATGATTTATCTATTGGATTTTTGACACAGATCTTCCTACAGTTAGAAGCCTTAAATGGTACGCACAATAAAAAAACAATAATACACAAACCAAAAAAAAATTACAGAAACAAGTTCAAGGACTAGATTGCTTGACAATACTAGACAACCCTAATGTTTATAACTTCCTGTTACAATTTTAATTAAAATAAAGGTTAGTAAGATTTTTTACACATATTTTCCGTATTTTAACTAGTAAAGGAAAATAACTGTCATAATTAAAGTAAATCTTTGTATTTTTATAGAAAAAATACAATTTTTCTATTTAATAAATAGATAATCCTATCTTTTAGTGAAAAGACTAACAAAAGTTATTTCATATACACAGAACAATATAGTCAAGAGGACCAGAAAATTGTTACTATTTTTGGTTGCCTGGCCAGGCCAACCTGGTATATAACCAATAACTTAAATAATAATTTTGTGTGTTAATTGGAGGATTCCTTGATTAACCTGGAAATTTTTAGTGTAATTGTGTTGTTAATTATTAATATTGAAAAAAATTGGTTGTCTGTAAAGTCGGTTTACGGACGATAGTTTAACGTGACGTCATAACAAAACATTGATGAAATGATTGATCCAGAAGAAAAGGAAATAACAAATATCATATTCGGCCTGAGACTCAGCCATAATAGGTTTTTGCAACCAAACCATTTAGGCATTAAAAATATTACCTATGTTCTTTGAGGAAGAATTTTTTTTAAATTTTTCATGATAAAATCTACCTCTGCATACTTTTATGAATAAAATTGAATCATTTTTATTGAATTATCACTATTTTGTATGGATACAAAGGAGTGAAATGAAATGTGCAATTGAATTAACAAATTTACTTTTATTTGCATTCATTAATTCAAATATATTTACTACTTTTGAAATGTTGTGTGCGCCATATTTATTTTTTAAAGTAAAAAAAAAAAAATTCACAGCTGCTGGGTTTCCAACCGATAACCTTTGGTTTAAGAGTTAGGTACGCTAACCACACGCCCACGAGGCCATACTAAGGTAATGTAGTTTCAAATGGTGTGTGTGTGTGTGTGTCTGTCTCTCTCTCTCCTCTCTCTCTCTCTCTCTCTCTCTCTCTCTCTCTCTATATATATATATATATATATATATATATATATATATATATATATATATATATATATACACACATATATATATATACATATATATATACACACACACTTTGTTCACGGTAAGGGTTTATATTAACATGATTTTATAACAAATACGCATCACAAATACTTATTTATAATGTGTTACAATATTTTTAAAACATTGTGCAAAAGATCCCGGGTGTAATTTGAATTATTATGTGTAACTGTAAAACACTATTGTTGTTTCAAAATGTAATTGAATTTTCAACATTACTGTTAAAAAACCGTACCGATTGTGCTGAAAATCGGTGGACGATCGTTAAATTACATAATATTAATAATTCAAATGACGAAAATATGATTGAAAAGTCAAATTGATGGTCGTTCCAGTCGAGTGGAAGAAAGATGCCACGCATGCGTAGAATGAGCAAACAGAAAACCTCCGTAGTGGGACAGCCGTAGTGGGACACTTTTTTGTGCGTGCAGCCGGCGTTCATCGATTTATTAGACGTTGTCACGTCAAAAAACTATTTTTCAAACCTGGTAATTATTTTCCCATCTTGTGATGCTTAACCCAGTATAGGCAGAGTTACATTTTGGTTGATAGATATTTTTTTTTGTGTACTAAATGTTAATAAATATTTGAAAAATTTAATTTACTCAACTCGACCTCATGAGATTTAGCTTAGGATCAACTCAAAGTTGACTTAACTCGAAAAACCTAATCTCAGATGTCTACTTTCTACTGTGTATTTATCAAGATTATTAGAGGTACTACTTTATTGGTACTGCTTTGTCTGTGCTTTCTTCATTGTGTCAGTTATTAACCTATTTTCTATACTTTTTGTACTCATTCATTATTTCTTCTGGATTTTTTCCTACCAACTTGATTACTTTTGCCAATATTTTTTTTCTCTTTATAACACTCCTGTGTCATACTCTGTGCCTACATATATTCATCACTCCTAGCTTTTTTATCACATAATAAGCTCCAAAACTGAGTGCATCCAAAATTTTTCGCAGGGTTTCACAATTGCAAATAATACAAATAAATAATTTTGGTTTAGCAAGAATGGGGTAAAATAACTACTAGAAAAATGAAAAGAAATTTAGAATGTACTTCGTAACAAGGATTTTTCCATTTACAAAATGGTCATGACCACAGTAAATTACACCGGTAATAACTTAAGACAATGAGTAAATGTACAATCTTTCAGCAGCAATATGTTGCTTTGGTTGCTGTACTAATGTTCTTCAAATTGTGAATCCAATATAAATGTTCAAAGCAACATACATTATCAGACTTTCTTTCAACTTTTTCTACAGTATATACATTCTAAAATTAGTACATTGCAAAATTTCAAAAAATAACAGTGCCAATTACAATTTGGGTGTGTGTCTGAGAGCTAAAGGACATTACATTTAAAAAGTAGAACTGACATTCATAGTGTATATTTGATCTATGAAATTTACATTACATACATCTTATTTCACTTCCTACTAAATTTAAGGCCATTACATACTAACACTTACAAAAATATTTTTTCAGTGCATTTAGTAACTAAATAATATCATTATTTTAAGATCTATTTATCTTTGGTACATGTACAATTGTTTGCAAAAATAACCATTGGGTAAAAATGCTTCAATATTAAAATATAACACAATTCCAGCATTATTTATAAAGTAATATCATTTTTATTGATAAAAAATAAGAGAAAAATACTGCTATGTACTAAACTATTTTTAATAATACAGAAATAATAAATGCTATAAAATTACACTTTATATTTGCAGCTATATACTTCCAGATCTTAAATATTTATTCAAAGCACAAAATATTGTTGAACTGTGTGAACAGTTACACCAAATTCAAAATTGTTGTGTTCAGTTTGTATCATACCAATTAAAAATACAATGATTTGATTACTATTAGAGATGGACCAATCAAATCCTCACATTCTGAAATAAAAACCTTAGTATCTGAAAAATTTGATATTCTAGGAGAAAGATGTGAAGAAAAATATTAAGAGGTAATAAATAACAAGTAAATAAAAAAAAATTCAAGAATGATAATCTCTGAAATATCCAAGGCCAATTTTTTTTCTTCATGCAGATCCTGTTACCATTCCCCAAGATAATGTACTTTTAATATGTATTTCATAAATAAAATACAATCTGTACAGAATCTCGGAACTTAATTTGTGAAACAAACAATTAAAGGGTTGAATGTTTCTACACCAAGTTAATACTTTTAATTTCTTGTATATTATATTATTTTTGACCCTTGAGACATAAGATTAAGATTCAAGGGGTATAATCATACTCTTAAGGATTTGAATTCTGGATTTTGATATAAGAAAAATGGGATTTTACCCATCACTAATCCCTATACAATTAGACATACCACAATCCTTGATTTAGTCGCTAATTGTCTGAATGAGATTCATGAAACCCACAGAGTAACTACTTACCAGTCAGATAACATTACATAACTAAACTAAAGAGACAATTATTTTATTTGCTTGCTACATATATGTAGAGAAGTTTTTTGCCGAGAAGAAAAATTATAAATGGCCATAATATCACATTCATGTAGACAAAATGATCAACAAATTTTCATTCTAGTCATTACAAAAACTGCAGTACATTTCTCAATTAATGTATTTTTAAAAGGTAGTATTTTTTAATAGTTTTCCACTTCAAAATAACACTGTCTGATGTGTCTCCCATCTGACTGAAAATGACTGTCTCTTCAGCAGGCTATAACCTAATTACTAATTAGGTAATATGCTGAGAAAATAACTTTTCACTACATAAATGAGGCAATCTTAACAAAACAATCAAAACAGACCACTAAAAATGAGAACATAATGATTACTGCTAGTGTCCATGATTTCCACAGCCAATCTCCAGTATTTCTACATTACTCTATTTCAGATCTGAATATTTCCTGTGACTGTTTAGATACAAATATCCCCATGCATTATTGATCTACTGCATGAAAAATTTATCAACAAGGTATTTATTTCATTGTGAACATATATAATATCTTTTATACAGCCACTTCAATGTAAAATGAAGAGAAAATTTAATTTGAATGTTGTGGTTATACAAGATTGTTCAGTGAATGTGATAAGAGATAAAACTGCTTTTTTTTACGAGTACTTGGCAATGTGTTTGTTATAGAGCAGCATTTTTTGATAAAAACCTGTTTATTTTTTAAAACAAAAAAAAATATTATTCACTGTGTACTACCAGAAGAAAAAATCTCTTACCACATTCATAAACTTAAACTCAGTCTATAAAACAAACAAAAAACGTTTCACTTTGAAATTACCAGTATAGTATTTACGACAATTCCACATATTAAATCTAATTAAACAAATATTAACCAGTCAAGCCTTTTTTTTTTTAAATTTAAATTCTATGTAGTTCTGAGACTGAAAAATAGAACCTCATCCTCAAACTTTAAAATACAAGCTAAATAAAATATATAAATTCAGGTACACTAACAAATAGTTTTCATTAAACTAAGTATGTAATAATAAACCAACAAGCTTAAAATTTGTTAACGTTTCACTTGACTATGCCTTTATAAACTGAGTTATTACTGAGGGTGGGACTGAACCAGCTACCCTAAACACATGACAACGAAGCCTCGGACAATCCAAACTTTAATAATAAAATGTACAAAACATTGAAGAAAATACCTAAGTAGGATATTATTGATTGTTGTGAAAATGGTGTGGTGGGAAGGGGGAATACCTACTGTACATTCAGCCAAATAAGATCAAATCGTTTTCAGTCAAAGTATTGCCTGATTTCACTCACATAAAAAAAAAAGATTCTAAATGGAATACTACTACTATATAGTTTAGGGCATAAAATGGAAATTCACAACACAATACTTTGAAACAGTGAAATTCATGCAGGACATTCTGTTAATCTGTTACATAAATAACATGTGGTCTCATTTATATATTTTTTTAAAATATATATAGGAATGGCAATTAAATGTGAATGATGCATAAATAAAGTTCTTAACTTACCTTTGGAAATACATAAATATACATACTGAACAATTGACGTGCAGGAAAAATGCACGCCACTTAATGAGAATGTTGGGATTGTGGCCACGAGCCAAAAATGATGACCCTGTGCATCATTTAAGCTCATAGCAGAAGTCGTAGTTGGGAGGATCGGCCGGGATGGGCGGTGGATCCTGAGGGATGTCCACCCCCTCTGCATCCAGCAGCCGCAGCTTTATGTCCATCGAGAGCAAAGTCTCCAAGTCCTTCTCTGCTTCCTTGCTCATTATCTTGTTACCTTTCCAGAACATAAATTAAGAATTTCGGAAACAAAAAATGATAACACAGACAGGCAATGTTTAGCTTATAAATAAAATTAATGTAAGCAGGGGCACAACAACTAAATTTCCAACCCCTGGGAAAATTTGTATTTCAAGGTGGAAAATGGTGCTATTTAAGCAGTTTTACTATCTAAAAATTGATTACACAGCACTTTCTTTGTCCCCGTTTGCCCCCACTTCAAGGTTTCAGAGGGGGGCAAAATACCCTTGCCCCCCCCCCCCCCCCCCCCCCATTGTTGCACCCCTGAATGTAAGCAATGTAAAATTCTAACTGACAAAGAAATGCAGGGCGCAATAAGAAGGATAAAACATTAACAGAAAATTCTGTAGAACTCAATACCGAACACTCTCTGGAAATCATTGGAAACCACGGCACTCAGCAATCCTAGCGACAGTTGATTATAGAACATAGGATTGGAGATTTGTGATGGTTATGAATTTAGATAAATATTAAAACAATCAAGAGTATATTTGGGTAAACAGATTCGAAGAACTGTTAGTTATGAGTTATGAGACATCTGCAATGATTCGGCTAATTTTGATTCTCCAGGCAAGCAACACACTGAACCAGCACAGTGAACCTTTCACCTGATTCCTGCAATAAAATGTTAAAGAATCAAACAGCAAGCATCATCCATACTTACCCAACAAAGCATTGATGCCATCTGTCCAGTAATCAAACACCTGTTCCTCCGGGGCGACAAAGTCCAACGAAGTGGTTTCCACCGAGTCGAGAGTGAGCGAGAAGGCAAGTTGGTGGGTCGTCTTCCTTCCCCTGATAGCACGCATAACATACACACCGTCAGAGAGAAGAGAATGTTTAATCCAAGAATCCAACCCATGCATTACTGTATGATTGTGTGATGAAAACACTACATTCAACTCATTTTACCGGTTATTACCTCTTTATTTTCAAACATCAACCAAAGCAACAAAAAAACTTTCTAAAGTTTGTGGTAAAATTGGTTTTAATTTAAATGTTTATTAAAGTACTATCCAATAGTTATACGCTTCCCATAAATATACATAAATAAACATGTACAAATACATACAAATTAGTGATTTGTTGGTTCCACTTTTTTTCCGGTTCTCGATTCGGTTCAGGTTCTTAAAAATTGTTTTCCTATTCCCAGTTTCAGGTTAACCTACACTAAATTTCAAGTCGCACCAAAGATACAGTATACCGTAATAAATGGTGTATTTGTTTAACATGACTCATCAGTGACCTACTGTACCATAATTTAGACCACAAAACAGTCACCTAGCCCCTAGGTAGCTTCTCATCTCACTAGATACTGGAGCAACAGTGTACCAACATGCTGTGGTGCAGCAATATCTTGTAATACAAATAACAGCTTTTTTTTTTTTTTTCTGGATCAGCATTTAATTTATGTAGAACAATAAAAATTTGCTCCAGGAAAAATGTAAATGTTTGTTCAAAAGAGAATAAGTCATTGATACAAAATAAATAATAAAAAAACTAATACTGGAGTAGCAAGTATGTATGTATTACAATGAATAAGGGATGGAACACCCAAGTTAACAGAGGTCTGTTTAATGAGTATATTAATACATGATATAATAGGTTGTGTTGTAAATATAGGTAGAGACCCAAAAATTTCTTGAGTAGCAAGTTTTAAAATTTTTGGATGACCGACATCAAATCTTGGGTGAAATTGTAGGGAAGTCTAAGAGTAAAAAATACATTTCTTTAGTTAAAGCACATATATGACAAACCAAGTGATATGTTAATTTATATAATCATAACTTTAATAATTTTATAAAAAAATTATTACACTTATAAAAAAATATTTTAATAAAAGTTAACAGCTAGGAATATCCATGAAATAATGAAAGGACCATTTGTCTTGCAAAACCCAACTCTTCAGAATAATGTAATTATTATTGTCTTTGGATCGTTTTTTGAAGTTGGTTGAGTGGATAAGCTTAATACCTTAATGAATTTTCCCATAGCCAAAAAAAAAAAATATGTTTATCACCGGAATTCGTAAATCCCAGGTAAAAAATTAGGTTCTACTGTACCTGAGGCCTTTGACACGACTAGAACCCAGAATCCAAGCAACTTGGAGAATATTTTGATATTTATCATTGAATTATAGGTAACTATAAAACAAATATTCACAGTCTAATCATCTCCACTGGTTCCAGCCTGTGGCCAGGTCAGCAAATGTGCCTTCTTATTTAAATCTCTAACCTGACTATTCTCCGAAATTTCCTGATTATTCCAGATTTTTCCGTGTTTCATCTGACGCTGGACCCCCTGTTTGATATCAAAATGAGGTGTGTTGGGTGGCTGGGCCACGCCCGCACCGGCTCGGGAACTCACTTGACGTCCTTCATGTGCGGGCACTCCTTCCCGGTGACCAGCGCCTTGACGTCCACCACCGCCAGCTTGTTCGGCAGCTCCTCCAGCGTCGGCACGCTCTTCTCGTCGCAGTCGCCGTAGTGGAACACCTTGTGGTTGGGGGACAGGCGCACGTACCAGAACTTGTCCTTGATCCTCTGGGCAAACACACCACACGCAAGGCTACAGTCCCACGCCAAGCGCCTTGGTAGGGTGAGCGGACATGCACCATTGCAGGAAACTAAAGATACGACCATCAATCAATGTTTTATTTATTTATTTATTTATTTGTAATTGTAACATGTCAACCAACAGGAGAAAGCCTTTAATGGTTGGCACACAATTAGTCACAGTCTCTACACAGCCTAGCTGTTACAAATGCCAGCTATAACAATCCGTGCCATTCCGCTCAGGACAATACCTCTCAATATTTATCCTTGTTTTATCAGAACAAAAACATGGGACATTGATGAGTTGATTTTTTTAAGCCAAGGGTCTACCGAAGTTTTTTTATTTATAGGTACTTCAAGTCGTGTTTCAGTATGATATTCATTTAACTGGTCGAGTTGGCTTGACAGTAAGGTTACAAATACATACTCAGTGGCTAAACTATAAACAAAGTACATTCGGATGGCTTTACACAATTCTTGAATTCTTGAAATCAATGTTCATAAACTAATTTTGGATTTAAATTTAAATATTCTCATAGGCCTTACAAATTGTATACTTAGTTGTACTATTTCAATTTGTGCCAATGAATAATTTCTTTTTGTTTATCATACATTATTATACAGTAAGGAAACTAATTGCCATTGTTCATTAAAGTCCCACTAAAGAGATTCCTAAAAGAATCGAAGTGATTCATATTAAGTAGATATAAAAACTTCTTCAAAAAACCAAATTACTCATGTGTTTATAGAACATGACTACAAAAGCAAAATGTTACTCTGGTTTAGTGAATTTCGGTTGGGGAATAGGAGTGGAAGGATGTACACAGATACACCTCCCCCTCCATGTAGAGAGGCTGTACAGTGAACTCAAATTTCACTGTACCTGGGTACCAATCCTGTTCCTGCCATACTAATTTTGAATTTCCCAAGGTTTCCCCCGACACCTCTCGGGGTAAATGCTGGGATGGTTCCTCACTAAAGGATGTGGATAAATTTTTCCTGAATTTTGTAGTATTTTTCAAACTATAATGACCATACTTGAAGATACATTAAATACAAGTAAAAGTCAATAAAAAAAAGTGTGTATAAATCAGTACATATGATAGAAGTGAAACTTCTTTGGTAATTCAAACCTCGACTCGTAAGTATATTGTAAGGGGTAAAACACAGAGAGAGAAAGAGAGATAAAAGACAATTTTCTAAATAAACAATAATTAAAATTACACAAAAATGGTTTACTAAAAAGTTGCATTAAAAATTCAAACTTGAAATTTTACTCCCACCGGGCCCAAAGAAGTTTCACCTCTCCCTCCCCACGGCCGGCAGAAGGCACGGAAGAGAAGGCGATGCGGGCCCCACCTGGCCGCGGGACGAGTACTTGGTGAAGCGCGTGCCCTCGACGAGGAACCCCAGCCGCTGCTGGTGGATCAGCTCCACGATCTCGGGCGTGATCTGCTCCTTGAGCTCCACGATGGGGCGGGCGTGCGTCTCCCACTCCTCGCGCTGCGTGCGCTCCTGCTGCCACAGGTTGGTGATCTCCTGGTACGTGAGCTGCTGCAGCCTGGCGCGGAACTTGTCGAGGCCGGTCGGCTGGGCGGCGAGCGCGCGGGTGATCTGCTCCCGCACCACGCTGAACACCTGCGCCGACACGACACTTCCTGCCGGCCCACCGTGACCGCCGTCCTTCACGCGGCCGCAGTGGTCGGGTGGCGAGATCACTCGCCTCCCACAAAACCACTTCCTGCCGGCGCACCGTGACTGCCGTCCTTTACACGGCCGCAGTGGTCGGGTGGCGAGATCACTCGCCTCCCACAAAACCACTTCCTGCCGGCGCACCGTGACTACGTTCCTTTACACGGCCACAGTGGTCGGGTGGCGAGATCACTCGCCTCCCACAAAACCACTTCCTGCCGGCGCACCGTGACTGCCGTCCTTTACACGGCCGCAGTGGTCGGGTGGCGAGATCACTCGCCTCCCACAAAACCACTTCCTGCCGGCCCACCGTGACCGCCGTCCTTCACGCGGCCGCAGTGGTCGGGTGGCGAGATCACTCGCCTCCCACAAAACCACTTCCTGCCGGCGCACCGTGACTGCCGTCCTTTACACGGCCGCAGTGGTCGGGTGGCGAGATCACTCGCCTCCCACAAAACCACTTCCTGCCGGCGCACCGTGACTACGTTCCTTTACACGGCCACAGTGGTCGGGTGGCGAGATCACTCGCCTCCCACAAAGGCAATTGGTGAAGGGAACCAGGGTTGGCTGATTTGAACTACCATGGTTTAAAGTGGTTTCATTAAAAACCAAATTTTTTTTTTTAAATAATGTATTTATTAAATATAAAATTTATATATTTTTTTATAATGAAAGGTTTAACTCCACTATAATAACAACAGTTTTGTACTCATTAACGTTTCCTGTGACTTACAGGTACAAAAATTAAATATACTAATCAGAATCACAGTTTTGCCTGTGAAATAATATGTTTAGCACCTAATTTTTTTTTGGTCAGAAATGAAGACTAAAATAACACTGATAGTAGACACTGTTTTATGGTATTAGACAAATCAATAAATAGTATAATTAAAAAAAAAATTATATTCAAACTTATTATGATTAACGATGGTATACAAAATAAGAATTGATTTTAGCATGACAGGTAGCATATTTTCGGCACCAGTGTTCGCCACTTACTCTGTACCGCAATTGGAGCGTGAAACGGACCGGCCTACTCAAGACACCGACCTTGACGAAGTCCTCGGTGGTGGCCCTCATCTCCTTCCACGTCTTGTTGAGCATCACGATGCAGATGCAGAAGAACTCGTCGACGGGGCGGTCGTGCGTGAAGAACATGGGGTGGTAGACCTGGCCCTGCTCGCTGGGCGGCTCCCCGATGCGCAGCACCTCGCACAGCAGCTTGCACAGCTCCACGCTGGTGCGGCCGAACGGGCACTCGTGCTCGTCCGCGCGGCACGAGTTCTCCAGCACCACCTGCGGCCCGTGCCACTCTCCTGTCTGTTCCATCGTTTACACCCGTGGGTCCGCGCGCGACGCTTGGGGCCCGGGGCGCAACAACTACATTTCCAAAGGGGGGGCATTATACCTTTTTATAAACAATTATCGATCCCCCTAAATTGAAGCGTGGTGGGGGGTGGGGGGGGGGTCCGGGGGTCCTCCCCCGGGAAAATTTGTATTTCAAGGTGGAAAATGGTGCTATTTTTAAGCAGTTTTATTATCTAAAAATTGATTACACAGCACTTTCTTTGCCTCCTCGTTTGCCCACCAATGGGAAAGTAAAACATGGGTCGAGCACACCTATAACTTTGAATTTTATCCTGAGGCCGGAGGAATCCGCGAAATTTCCGGGACTCTAGTAATACTCGCAAAGGCCTGAAACCACCCGCCTGGCTGGGTCGCCAAACGGCGTGCCGAGCTCCAGGTGTTTGCGTGTCGTTCGGAAACCGTGCCAAGATTTATCAAAAGTTTCTCAACAACATTTAAGGAACCTTTGCACTTGTCTATACAAGTCTCATTTCATGATTCCCTATTCAAAAAATTATTTTCTGTATAGTGATTAAAGGCTAGAACAGCTATTTTGACAAGCATTTTTAGGCAGGAAAAATTCTAAACACAGTATTGTAAGAGGTACAGGGAAGTCCAGTGTATAACAGGAGGATCACCACTTGAAAGTCACAACATGGCGTCAAAGAAATTTAACATTTTGTTGGTTCTACAAAGATTTGTGTAAGAGGTGCTATCTATTATTATTTTTCAAACCAAACATTACACTTCGATAGACAGATGTTTAGTTTTTCGCTAAGTTATAACAGTAGCAATGGTTTTTACGACACGTATCACCTAGAACTAGAAACAGTGAAAACTTTGCAAAATTTGCTACGAGACTACGGGATTTGTTTATGATCAATTGCTTTCATTTTGACTCGCTATGAAATAACAGAATAATGGCTAATGTTGTAAGGTAAGATAGAATTTTAAAATACTGTAAATAAATAAAAAATCAAGATACATGAGCAAGATTTACAGTACTTGTCAGTGATGTCTAAACATCTAACATCGTGTTGTAAATAAACTTACACAATGAAAATTTAATGTAGAATTCTTTCAAATTATGCCAAGGGTGATAAATAATATACGAAAAGCATTCATTTTATAATTTTTTTGCATTTTACATTTTGCATGATACATTGTGCACCCACATCAAGCAGGAGGTAATAAACCAAGAGCAAATAATGTATAACTGAGAAATAATAACTTTCAAAAGAGGGTGAAAAGTTAAGTCAACTTTGGTTTATAAAAATTATTATATAAACGAATATAATCAAGAGGGAGGTTTAAAATTTTTTGGGAATTTTGATTTATAAGTAGTGTACATACACGTACAATAAGAAAATTGATACTTGTATTATACATTTCAAATTACAATGCGAATATTTCAAAATTTTTTATAATAATATAGGTGTCTGTAATGAAGTGAAAAGGAGGATTTTTTTTTTTAATCATTCTGTGTGTATAATCAAATTAAATGAAATTGGAAATGTGAGACATGACAAACTACACATTAATGTTAGATACACACGTGTTTCACCAATTTTAAAATAAGCTATTTCATAAAGTGGAAAAAAAAAGGGGGGAGGGAGGTAAGTCTGATTTCATCAAACTAAGATATCTCCGAACACACTAAAACTAGATTTTTAAAATGGGTGTACTTAAACCATATTTAAAATTATTCATTATTAACTTTTTACACCAGTAAAAGGTGCGCTGGCTGAGTGTTTAGAACAATCACCCCTCACCAAGATGGCCCGGGTTCGATTCCCGGCAGGGTTCAACCCGGATTTTTGCAAGTGGGAATTACAAACGTACAAAAAAATTCTTTTACTTTCAATATCTGTACGAGAATAACGTGGCTCCATAACGGTGTATGTTGACAACTCATTCTACATACGTGCAACTGATAGTGTTTCTTTTTTCGAGGCGGGCCTTAACCCATTTGCATCTACAAGCGTACTAGTACGCAGCTGTTTTTCTGGCCAATAACACCATAGGCGTACTGGCATGCAAAATGGCTAATCTGCCCAAAAAACTTGAAAAAAATCCCTTTAGAATGAAAATAACCCCTCAGAGTAGCTAGTATTGTTATAACAAAGGTATATTATCGTAAAACTTAAACTATTTTTAAAATTTTTATTTAAAGAATAAAAATATAACGAAAATAGAAAATAACTTTAATAATAGTAATATATAAAAAAGTTTATGGATTCCATGGTATGTCTAACATTAAAGTGAGTGGATGCAAATGGGTTAGAAAGCTGTGTCGCCGGCCGGCTGTCGCCGCGCGTTCGGAAACCTTCCCGACCTTGGTGTAGCTCTCGGTGTGGTGGCGGGCGAAGTACACCATGCAGTCGAGCGCCAGCATGCCCGGCGGGGTCTCCGTGAAGTCCTGCGCGGGGTTGATGTCGCACTTGAACCCCAGCTTCTTGTACTCCTTGGAGAAGCCCCCCTGCTGGCGGCGGGCGATCACGTCCGCGCCCACGCCCGAGCCGTCCGAGTCGAAGGCGATCCGCCTCAGCTCCTTGATCTTCTCGTGGGCGTCCTGGTCCTGGCGGAAGCAAGGTCCCCCGCTGTCCCTCTACATGATTACATGATTACCCTCGGTCTGCCCTGTCCGACCAAACACATCCTTCCCTGCCTCGTAAAACAATCTTGCACATACACCAGATGTGCAGAGCTTCAGAAACAAAACCACGTGATATGTAAGTGTGCAAGTGTAACATATATGTAAGTATGCAAGTATGCAATCAAGCAAGTGTGCAATTATGCAATTTGTGCAAGTATTCAAGTAAGTAAGTAAGTAAGTAAGTGTGAAAGTATTAAAGTGTGAAAGTATGAATGATTGCAAGAATGCATGTATGCAAGCTTGCTCGTGAGCAAGTATGCTGCATCATTTCTACCTTCCCTGCTGTCTCCTCTACCGGTTCCCCCACCCCGAACCTAACTATTCCCCTCCTCTCCCGGTTCCACCACCACATACCTAGCTATTTCCCCTCATGACATCAGAATTTTTATAACGCTCGAAGAATTCTTTCCCCTCTCAGCAAAGAAGTTCCACTTCCCAAGGAAAACCACCTTGATTACGAGGTTATATGATTAGGCTACCTGGGGGTCCATTTTTGTGTTCATCCTCTGTTCCAGCAGGCCCAGCATTAACGTCTGGAGAACGTACAGCTGATGTGCCATCTCCGCTCCCACCTGCAGGCAAAAAAGAAACACTGCAAGATACAATTCAAAAACTGCCAAAATCACTTGAACCTGTATAATGCTATAGCAATTATCGGACAGGGCGGCTTCTTAGAACGAAAAGAAAAATAAACCGGAAAACATTGTTTTCACACACAACGCACGTCCCTAAATTTACTCCGAAGGAATGGTTTCATAATTCCTACTAGTTTACAAAATATTACATTTTTATATCTTACATCACAAT
This sequence comes from Bacillus rossius redtenbacheri, assembly GCF_032445375.1. NCBI lineage: Eukaryota > Metazoa > Arthropoda > Insecta > Phasmatodea > Bacillidae > Bacillus > Bacillus rossius. The sequence goes on along the minus strand of NW_026962011.1, from coordinate 45,535,609 downwards.
ACCTGTGCTTTTACGCTGCAGCCACAATTCATTGTTTACCCACAAAAAGAAAACGAATATATGTTTTCCATATACCACAGTCGTCCCTGAATTAACACTGAAAGGAAGGTTTCTTAATTTTTACTGGTTTGTGAAAAACTAAAAGTTCACAGCTAACATTACAAGTCGTATGTATTCACGGAATCACCGCCATTCATTGTTTACACTTGTGAGTTTTTTTTTTGTTTTTTGTTTAGGGAACTTTAGTCAACGTAGGTGTTCTAATAATAAAATTTGTTTAAATAATGACTGCATTGCAATTGTAAGGAATTTTTAATGCTTATGTTTCATGTTATTTGTTTTATTACCTATACTAAGTAATTGTATAACTTATTACTATAATTGTATGAAATTGGGAAATAAGTAAAATTTATAACTGTGGGTTCAAAAATAATACTACTTACGGTCATAATTCATTATAGCATGACAATATTTTTTTTTATCTACAGGATCTTGTGATGTACTACATTAAAACAGCAAGCATCACCTACCACAGGATCAAGCAAACAGGATCATGCCTTCAGGATCCAGGGTTAAACTTCAATATATGAAAAGGAAGAATTAGCATATCTAAATTATTTAGTTGTGCTAAACAAAGAGATACACAATCGCGGGTAACCAATAAATGGTGGTGTCAGTGTGAAAACACTGTTATTGTAGTGTAACATTTAAAATTTTATCAGTAGGAATTAAGAAACCATCCCTTCAAGGTACATTTAGGGACATGTGTAGTGTCTTAAAACCATGTCTTCAAATTTTATTTTTTTTTTCCGTTCTAAAAAGCTGCAATGTCAGAGAATTACCCATGCTATTTTATACTATTTTTGACTATGCACTTAAATACACCTGAAAAAAAATGCTTTCACAATCCAAGTGATGGCACACTGAAGGATGACAATTTCTCTTCAAGTGACTTTCCCAGGATTTCAAGTAAAATCTCAGACTTTTCCCTGATTTTACCTGACATTTCACAATGCAGACATCCTGCACAGTGTTTTGAGCTTCATACGCCTCCAAACTGAATTTCTATCCCTTGATTTTTTTCCTATCTCAGCTACTTCCAAGTGCCATAATGTAGGTCAGGAAATTTCCTCAAAAATTGTTAAGAGCTAACTCACCTGGCCCGAGGCAGACTGTATTATATGGTTCAGCATCACGTTGCGAACATGTTTTGAGGACAGCGTGGCAGCCACAGCCTTCCTCTTCCCGAGATCAGCCTTGAGGAACAGAGCATTGATGAGCGCGATGGCGTTCAACTGTATCGCTGGGTTCTGACTCTCCAGGTGCTTCACGAGATTAGGAAACGTAACTTCTTTTTCGACCTGTGTATATTTACCCGAGCTGTTCAACACAATGTTCTCGAGGATCGACAGTGAAGCTTGAATGATCTTGGCATCGTGGGAAACTGCAAGATTGTTCACATAACTCACAACTTTATTTATGAAAGGTGCTTCGAGGATGTCCCAGGATACTATTCCATGATCCATGAGTTCCACAAATGATGTCAACGCGTAAGCAAGTGTGTTCGCTTTGTATTTTTCACCTTCTATCATGCTAATAACTAAGGCTAGACCCTGCTTGTTAATGAATTCAAGCGCAAAAGTGACATCGGTACTGATTTTAGACAGACGTTCTAGTGCATTGGTTTTCTCTTCATTTGTTCCCGAATTCAACTTCTGAAGGATATCCTGTGCCGTAGTTGAAGGTGATAAAGCAAGTCTTAAAACTGAACCGTTTTTTATTTCGTTTCTGTTTTTCTCGGTGATGTAGTTCTCGTTATTGTTCTCCGAAAACTGCAAAGCAAACTTCTCTGAATCGGACAAACCCCATGCATTGCACAGTTCTGTGATTATTGTAGCAAGAGGTTGTTTCTGATTAAATTCAATAAGTTGGGCTACTTGATTCTCCATTTCAACTGCAATTTTAACGATATTTGAATCCTTTATTGCCGGCATTTTGGAAACTTTCGTATTCATGTGCAAACAGAAATATCACAAAACAAAACCTGCAAAACTTCTACCTACAAAATCGTACAAACATTTCAATCCATTTGGTAAACATAAACAAGCTAATAAATGTCACTTTGTCATAACCAGAGATAACATGGACCACCAGCCACCGAGTAACACAATGGAGGGTAACACGGAATTCCATCCTTTGTGTTTCATCCGCTTAGTGTCGCTCGCGGCGGCCTGTGAATTAATAAAGCAAGAATTAGTGAAACCCATTTAATAATTTATTAACCTTTTATTAATGACAAAACCTCTACAAATTTAAAAATCATAAAAAATTAAATCGAGGAGTATATAGGTGGGTGATGGGAATGTGGAGAAGGAGGGAGGGGCAGGATGGGAAACTGCATAGCCCAACGGAAATGATTAAGGAGTTGGGGTGGGAAACGTTACAGAGGAGAAGAAGAGTGGAAAGGTTGGTCAGGATGTTCAAGGTGCTGAAGGGGGAAGGGGGATGGGGGCAATTGGGAAGCAAAGTACATAGAGGGGAGTACAGAGGACGAAGAGACCACAGATGTAAGCTCCAGAGGGTGTGGAGGCGGACAGAGAGAGGGCGGAACACCTTCCTGGTGAGGACGGGGAGGGAGTGGAATGGGCTGGGGGAGGAAATGGTGGAGGTCAGGGATGGGAGGGAGCTGAGGAGAAAGCTGATGGAGGGGGGGGGGGGAGAGGGGAGTGAGTGGGAGTTCCTGCCACCGGGTGAAAGCCCAATTGCAGGTTAATAAGTAATAATAATAATGGTGTAAAATATATTTGTGTCAACATGGTCATTTTAAATATACGTAGTTACTTCATGGAGGTAATAGTCCTCCACAACGACCTGGTCGTTGGTCCTCCATGAGTTACTTATTACGTACTATTCTATGGTATGACTCGAATGAAAATTGCATGTTCAATTGTTTTTGTATAGAAATCATAGAGTAAAGAGTATTTGACGGAGGTGTATTTGTCAAATTTTGTGATTGTTCCTGACAAATGTTTGTTTACTAAAGCAGCATAACGCTGTGCAAAGTATATCCTAGTCCGGGCTTAGCCCGTAGTGTTTGGGGTTTTGAACCTCTGACAAGTCAAACCCGCAAAATGGTCGCAGAGCATGTGTCGTTAGTTGTGAGAGAAGAAAGAGATAGTAATATTTTGTGCTGCTCCGACAGCACTGAATTCAACGTTGAGCACACATACAAGTCTATCTTCGACGTTGTTCGCACAGGGTGAGTTGTGTATTATTGTTATTATAGCTGCAATTGGGTACAGAAGTGCCCGGTGGCAAGCATTCTCCCTACTTTCCCCGCACTCTTCTGAACTTGTGATGGCGGGCAAGTAATGTGATGTGGAATTGAGCTCTGCGGAAATGGTGGAATTATAGGAGTACAAAGGAGTTGAGAAGGGAGTATACTAAGATAGCAGCGTAACATTATATATTTTGTATCAATGTAGATAAGAATTAAGGGTTTTAGTGTTTAATCTTTTGCATAAGGAGGTAGTAGTGTTGTGTTGATTTGCGGTCGCCACGTGGCCGTTTAATTAGAGTAGAAATAAGATCTAAGGTGTAGGATTATCTGTTGGTTATTACAGTAGGATTATATATTATTTAAGTTATTTGGGTAATAGGTTAGTGTAGAATAGTGAATTGTGACAAAATGGGTAGGGTGAAATGTAAGTCGAAGCTTAAATGTGTGGGTTGTAAAAAGGTGTGGAAAGATGGAGAGAGTGGTGTACGGTGTGACAAATGCGAAGGCTGGGTCCATACGGAGTGTGCAGGACTAGAGGAGGGGGAGCTGGGTAGTCTGGGGCAGGAGTGGATGTGTAAGGATTGTGACAAGGATAACAAGCGTTCAGGAAGTGTAGTGGCAATGGCAGGAAGCAGTGATAGCCAGGAGCTGGTAGGTGGGGTGTCAGGAACTCAGAGGGAAGGAGGGAATGTAGATGTGGGTAAGGACTGGGCACTCAATTTCATTGGTGATATTCTGGGAGGAAAGATTGTTGAGGGTCTGAGTGGGACAAGGAGGGAAGTCGATTTGAAAGAAGGATTAGGTGAGGTGTTGTACAGGAAGGAGATGGAAATAAAACATAGATTAGAGAGGGTAGAGGAAGAAGTAAAAAGGGAGGATGGGTTGAGAAGTGTGTTAGTAAGGGTCGAAAGGCTGGAGTGCGAGCTGAAGAGGACAAAGGAGGAAGTTGAGAAGGAAAGGCAGATGAGAAAGGAGGCAGATGTGGAGGTAGATAGGCTGCGCAGGAGGGTGGAGGAGCTGGAAGGGAGGGAGAAAGTAAGGACTCAAGCTGTTAAGGCCACATATGCAGAGGCATGTACTGGGGAAGTTCAGGAAACAGGTGTCAGGTTGCAGAATGAAGGGGTAGCAAGGAGGGTGCGGGAGGAGGCCGGCAGTAAGGCTGTGGGTACAAGCAACGTAGATGTGAACAGGCATGAAGAGGGCAGGGATACGAAAAGGGGTACAATAGTTAGACAGGAGCCCGAAGTGATTTTCCTGGGCAGCTCTATTGTGAAGGGGGTAGAATTGCAGGGGGTGGGGAAAGGAAGTATATATAAAGCTGCGTTTGGGGGTGCAAAGATTAGGAACTTGGGGGAGAGGGTAGGCTGCATGAAAGGAAGCAGTAAAGTTAAGGTGGTGGTTGTTCATGTAGGGGGAAATGATGTGGCTGGTAGAGTGGTGGGGAGGGAAGTAGAGGAGGATATGAGGGGGCTAGTGGGCAAGGTGAAGGAGAAGTTCCCTGTAGCCAGAGTTGTGGTCAGTGGGGTACTAGTAAGGAGGGGTATAAACTATGTCAAGGCTGCGGCGGTCAGCGAGGTGTATGAGAGGGTGTGTAGGGACTTGGGAGCCATGTTGGTAGATAGCAGGAAATGGGTGGGGCAGGACTGTGTGGGCAGGGATCAGGTTCACCTAACAGAGAGGGGAAAATGGATGCTAGGAGACCTGCTAGGAAGGGAGACTTCTGGCCATTTGGAAAGGGCAAGGTTTGAGCAGCAGGGAAGAAGATAGCAACTAGATAGTGAGGAAGGTGGAGAGAAGGGGGGTGATTGTGAATATAGAGCCGATAGCAATGCTAGGGAGGAGGTGACAGCTAAAGTCAACAAAACTCAGATTGGTTGGACGGGGAGCGAGGAAGGAGGAAAGAGGGGGGTGGAGTTGGATAGGGCTGCAAGAGTGCTGGAAATCGGGGTTCTAAGGGGAAGGGGCACTCGTATCAGGGCGGAAGGGACAGAGGCGCAAAGGGGAAAATGCCAATATGTAAAAGTCGCAGTTATAAACTGTAGAAGTATATATAAGAAGGTGGAGGAGTTCTGGGGCAGGGTGGAAGCCTATGGGGCGGATATCATTGTAGCGGTGGAGACATGGTTGGACGAGGAAATTAGAGATGGGGAACTGAAGAGAGCACACTTTGAAATATTTAGAAGGGACAGGAACAGGAATGGAGGAGGGGTAATGGTGTGCATGCGAGAGGGACTCTGTGGTAGGGTTGTATGGGTTGGGGGGAGAGCGGAGTTATTGGAGATGCAGTTCCAGGTAGGAGAGAAAAATGTACGGCTGATTGCGGTGTACCGGCCACCAGGGCAAGGGGATGAAGCCATACGGGAGGTGCAGGACAGGTTGGACATGCTAGGGGAAGGCAAGTGGGTGATAGTGGCGGGGGATCTGAACATGCCAGGGGTGGCATGGGAAAAGGGGCCGGAGGGGATGGGGTCAAGGGAACAGAGATGGGCATCTCAACTGGCAAACAGAGGACTGGAGCAGGTGGTGACTGAAAGCACCAGAAAAGGTGCCAGGAGAGGAGAGCAGGATGACGGGAACCTGTTGGATGTGGTACTTGTGAGACCAATGGAGGCGGTCAGGGGAAGTGTGGTAATGGAGGGCATCAGTGATCACAGGATCCCAGTAGTGGAGTTAGACGTGGGCTGGAGGGAGAAAAGGGTAAGGAGGGGAAACGTGGTAAACTGTTGGGGTAAGGCTGATAGAGTGGGGGCAGAGGCATTCCTGAAGGGGGAATACAGTAGATGGGTAGATATAGAGGACCTCGAAGGTAGATGGGCTGCCTTAAGAAATATTCTGCTGCAGATGGCTACACGTTTTGTACCTCAGAGGAGGGTAGGCCAAGGAGGTGACCCTCCCTACTATGGAAGGGAGTTGAAAGTGTTGAAAAGGAAATGTAGGAGGCTGCATGCGAGGGCAAGGAAGCTTGGGGGAGAGGAGATAGAGGCGGAAATGAAGGCGCTTGGGAAGGAACTAGGGAGGAAATCGCGGGAAGCAAGGGATGCTTACATGGAACAGCTGATGGGGGAAGGGGGGACGGTAAATGGGGCGGAGCTCTACAGATACATAAGAAGAGTGAAGGGTGAGGAGGGAATAGGGGTTCTCAGAGGAGGAGGGGGGCAGGAATATACAGAGGACAGGGAAAAGGCAGACTTACTGCAGGAGCAATATCTGGCAGTATTTACAAAGGAGGAGGCATGGGAGGGTAAAGAGGACGACAGTTTAATGGGCAGGAAGGCCTTTGAGCTGCGACTGACAGATGTAATTAAGGTGATCAGGAGGTTGAAAGGGAGAAAGGCAGCTGGGCCAGATGGTATAGGGAATAGTCATTTGAAGTTGGGTGATAGGGAGATTGGGAAGTACCTGTTGGAGGTTTTCAAGCAGTCTCTGGAGGAGGGGAAACTACCAATGGAATGGAAGGAGGCAGTGGTAGTTCCCATCTACAAGGGGGGAAATGATAAGGCGGAGCCAGGAAGTTACAGGCCGGTCAGTTTGACGTCCTGTGTAGGAAAAGTGATGGAGAGGTTGGTAGGAAGGTACGTAAAGGGGGAAATGGAAGATCTGGGGTGGGTGGATAACAGGCAGCATGGATTCAGGATGGGGTTCTCATGCGAGACCCAGATGGCTGGGCTGTTGGAAGACCTGGTGGAAGCGGTGGACGGGGGGAAGCAGATAGATGCAATCTTTATAGATTTTGAAAAGGCGTTTGATAAGGTCCCCCATAGGAGGTTAATGGAAAAGGTTGAGTTGCTGGTGAGGGATGGAAGGGTGGTAAACTGGGTGGGTGATTTCCTGAGGAATAGAAGACAAAGAGTGAGAGTGGGTGAGGAAAGCTCCGAGGAGGGGGAAGTGACGTCGGGGGTGCCACAGGGGAGTGTGCTGGGGCCTCTGTTGTTCACAATTATGATAAACGATCTGGGGGAGGGCATGAAAGCCAGATGGAGGCTATTTGCAGATGACTGTGTAGTGTATGAGGTTGTGGGGGAAGGGGGATGTTTAACAGAGGACTTGATAAGGTTGGAGCAATGGACGGAGAAAAATGGAATGTCCTTGAATGTTGGTAAGACAAAAGTTGTCAGATTTACAAAGAGGAGGAAAGTCACACGAAATGTATATTACTGGAAGGGGCAGGAGATAAGAGAGGCAGCAGGATATAAGTACCTGGGGGTGACACTGAAAAATGACCTAGGATGGGCGGAGCACATAGAGGGGGTGGTCAGGAGGGGAAGGCAGGCGCTGGGGTTGCTTGGTAGGACCCTGCAGGGAGCTGGGAGGAGGACAAAGGAGAAGGCATACTCCACATTGGTCAGGCCAATGTTGGAGTATGCGGCGGCGGTCTGGGACCCCTACCTGGTGACTGAGGTGAAGGAGCTGGAAGGGGTGCAGCGCAGAGCGGCTAGGTGGGTGATGGGAATGTGGAGAAGGAGGGAGGGGCAGGATGGGAAACTGCATAGCCCAACGGAAATGATTAAGGAGTTGGGGTGGGAAACGTTACAGAGGAGAAGAAGAGTGGAAAGGTTGGTCAGGATGTTCAAGGTGCTGAAGGGGGAAGGGGGATGGGGGCAATTGGGAAGCAAAGTACATAGAGGGGAGTACAGAGGACGAAGAGACCACAGATGTAAGCTCCAGAGGGTGTGGAGGCGGACAGAGAGAGGGCGGAACACCTTCCTGGTGAGGACGGGGAGGGAGTGGAATGGGCTGGGGGAGGAAATGGTGGAGGTCAGGGATGGGAGGGAGCTGAGGAGAAAGCTGATGGAGGGGGGGGGGGGAGAGGGGAGTGAGTGGGAGTTCTTGCCACCGGGTGAAAGCCCAATTGCAGGTTAAGTAATAATAAGTAAGTATTTTGAACACTCCCAGTCGACACACACTCCTCCTCCAGCCTATTCCATTCCCCTACCGTCCCCACAACTATCGCATTCTTTCCCCTTTCTGTTCTCCTCCTCTCTTTGAAAACCTTCCCTAGTATTTTCCTTCCTACTTCTAGGGATTCCCATTTTGACTTGTCTCCCCAACTCTCCCCATCCTCCCACTCCACTCAGCACTTGGTATATCTTGACCAGTCTCTCCTTCTGTCTTCTATCCTTTAAACTCTCCCATCTCATTCCTATCATCATCTCTGTGGTACTGCACTCCCCCTTCCCTTCTCTGTCCATTCTCCTCCACTTGCCCGTCACCCATCTAGCTGCTCTCCTCTGCACCCAGAGTTTTTTTAATATGTATTATACCACATGTCGCAGGGTAACTTAGTGATTATCGTGTTGCGCTCCGAGATGAACAAGGAGAGTAGTTTTTATTTTATAGAACGCGAAAGGCTATGAGTAACATAAAATTATTTTATTTCCACATTGCATTTACCATACATGCATTTAAACATTTTCCAGTGGTAACGTTTCTTTCTTCATTTTTACATGCATACTCACTGGACTCCAACCTGGTATGAACACAAAAAATATCACACTATTAATAAAATCATACTTTTAGGCTACACGTTACAATACAGAATGATGATTTTAAAAAGCCTTTTTCAGATAGATATTTCTCCAATTTACGATATGTTACAGACTGTTTAAAATAAATACTCCATATCAATTACCATGGCTTTAGGCCAACAAGTTACGTTATTTTTACGGACCGTTAACATTCCGCAAATTTCTCTAGATTACTTAGTCCTCAGCTGCAACCCCTTCGAGAATCGGGGTTGACACCAGATCAACATTTGCCTTAAATAGTCCCAGTTGATGCCAATGTGGGACTCCTACGGTGAGTCGTCTTCTGCTCACTGCAGAAAGAGAGGGAGTTGGATACTTGTTCACCATGAACATTTGTTCTGGATTGACTCACCGATGAGTCGTCCCTGCGGTCCCTAGACACGGTGACAAAATGCCTGGTGTCTTCCTCAGCGTCTCGGCCAAACTGCCGACCTCTCCTTCGGAAGCGAGTAAACTTCTACTCGTCCAGCACCGCCCTCGGCTGAACCAACTAACAAAGCAGATTGAAGCCCCAAATGTTCAATAACTTACTGCTTACTGTACAACTCTTCCGACCCAGAAGAGAGTGAAGTCTAATCTATTCTTCTCTAGTATCGAAGAAACATGTCTGCAAATTACTAGCTGCCGGCCCAAGTTCTTTGTAGCTGCCTCAGATTTTACTGTTTCGGCCTTCCACAGTGTTCTACTTGGTCCGCATCCGCATATACTCACAGTAAAAGCGATTCAACCTACACCACCATCAAGTTATTTCCCTGACTCGTTTTGGCAGTTACCTTCATTAACAGATGAGGGAGTGAGCAAGTGAGCTTCCAAGTTACCTCTTGGACACGTTCTGCTTTCAATCTTTGATGGTGGCTGTCCTCATTGACTGACAACATAAATCTGTTTGCTTAAATATCGAACTGTTGTGGCCTACTGAATCGCAGTGTAATTCCGGAGTAGCCTGGACAGCACACCGACGGACAGCATGACGTCACTGGCAGCAGGGCAGCCGGGGGTAGTACAGTGTGAATGCAGCATCTTGATGCCAACACATCGGTGGTTGCTTGTAGTCTTCCCCTCTGCACTCGGCGGAGGGCTATATGTACACCCCCAGTTACAAAAAATGATTCAATTTAAAATGTTGAGCTGAATATTAAGCCCGCCGCACACGGTACAATATTCCTTACAATATTGTAAGCTAGGAGTCGTACTGGCTCTACTACTAGTTTCTTCACTCGAATTCAAACTGGATACTAGCAGCTGTACGAGCTGAGCTACTGGTTTTGAGTAATAGACTGCGTACTATTTTCGTTGCTTTGTGTGTTCCAATATTTAAGGAGTGGCCAATCAGAACTCACGAAAACAGCATGAGGGGTTGTTTACACTTTTAAGCACGCATGTCGTGATAAACATGGATGGAAAGAAGTGGAATAGTGACCAACTCCTTGTTTTAATAAATGCATACAAATAAGAGCCTTGTTTGTATGCAGTAAAAAAAATGTGAATTATCATAATAAAAATTTGTTGTGGAGAATATTCTCTTAACAAAACTAGTAAGGCAGCTAGAATCGTGTGCAGCAGAAACTTGTAGCACACCTAGTGTTTCAGCTTGTAGCCTACACAGTACAGAAACCAGTAAGCATTCTAGTAAGCAAACTAGTAGAAAATATTGTACCGTGTGCGGTGGGCTTTAAATGATTTGAAATCAAATTTGAATTTTTGCAATGCCCGCAAGTGGTGGTGTGTCGCTCCAGGGAGGTGTGCGACATCGAGTCCCTGGTGGAGAAACTGGGGCCGGAGTGCCTGAGCTCCCGCGACGAATGGGGCTACACGCCGGCCCACTGGGCGGCGCTGGACGGCAACGTGGAGGTGATGCGGTACCTCGTGGGGCGCTCGGCTCCCGTAGACCTGTCCTGCCTGGGCACCCAGGGCCCGCGCCCGATCCACTGGGCCTGCCGCAAGGGGCACACCGCCATTGTGCAGGTCCTGCTTCAGGTAACCACTGTGCAAATGTAACCTCTCAAATAAATGTCGGCCATGAATTTAATATCATTATTTATATTTTAGGTAGATGTAGGCTTTTCGGATTTGAGTAGTTCTGGAAAAGATAGTGCAATGCTCTTTTCCCCAAGAATGTTTTAAATGAATCATTAAGACTGTTATAATTATGCAAAATTAGTTATTTTAATTTTTCAGCACCATTGAGAAGGAGCTTTATTTTTCCATCAGAATGTATAGTGATGTATATTTTTTTAGCAAAAGATTTATAGAAATTCTTTGCTTACAGCTTTATAGACCCTAGTCTTCCACAAAACTCCTCAGTGAGGAGTAGTAAGTATGTTTCCATTGTAATGTATATTGTCACATCTTTGCCATTAAAATTATATTACACTTGAACCCTGCTACTATGATTATGGCTCTACAACTATTTTGTTGGGAATCAGATTTGTAAGTTTCGTTCCTACCTAGCAAGCTTTTGATAACTTTTTCTTATAGAGTTTCTAATACAATTAATTTTGCATTCAAGTTACGATTGGTGTTTCAATTTATATCTACAAGTTTTTAGTTCCAGATTATTGGTTAAATTTCAATAATTGTTTAATGACGGAAAAGTTTTTTGACGTGACGTCTAATAAATCAATGAATGCCGGCTGCATGCACGAAAAAGTGTCCCGTTACGCACATTGTACACTTGCGCTGCATCTATCTCTCTTCCACTCGCTTGGAACAACTATCGATTTTACTTTTTCGAGGCACATTAAACTTGAAACACTCCCATTCGTTTCCTACTTTTCTTATCGTTGTCCTATCCTTAACAGAATAACACAGATCGGAAGAAGTTAAATAGCAAACATGTATAAAAGTTATAGTTAAAATAATCTCTTCGTTAAAGTAATGAACATATTTGAATTAACGAGTGCAAATAAAAGTAAATTTATCAATTAATTTGTTGATTTAATTTCACTCCTACTTTGTATCCATACAAAATAGTGATAATTCAATAAAAATTATTCAATTTTATTCATAAAATCATGCAATCATTTCATCAATGTTTTGTTATGACGTTGTCACTTTAAACTATCGTCCGTAAACCGACTTTACAGACAACCAATTTTTTTTTTCTTTTAAAAACGTTGCTAAGTGTTTATTGACAGTGAGGTCATTGGAGACAGAAATCAGGGATACGGATGAAGGACTTGTAAGCGAGCCGACCCGGCGTGGGGATGGCCGGACCCGGGACTGGAACCCAGTGTCCTCGGGAGTGAAGGAGCGAGTGTCGGGGGTCTCACCACTGTGCTGCCTGTCCCCGTCGCTGCAGGCCGGCGTGGCGGTGAACGCTGCGGACTTCAAGGGGCTCACGCCCCTCATGACGGCGTGCATGTTTGGTCGCTCGGCCACCGCTACCTTCCTGCTGGGGATGGGCGCCCTCAACCACCTGACGGACATCAATGGCGACACTGCCTTGCACTGGGCAGCTTACAAAGGTTAGCCACCTAGAAGACTAAGACAGGATTTATAAACAACCCAAGGGATGCGATATCGCAACAACACAACACACGACCATGCAAGTAAATCACGGTCGTTAATAAAAAAAAATTTGCATGACTCGCAACTGACAAAAGACGGTAGAAAATAAATTATTACCTGTGGGCTTATTTTGACTATTTAGTATTTATCATGAAAACATTTATGAAATTGTCAATAATTATTTTTTTTTAACGTTATTTTCTTTTATTGTGCATGAAGCCAAAACGTGATTCTGTAATGAAAACAACTTTGTTGTCGCCTATTCACATAATGTCTGCACCTTTAAAAGTTTTTGGAACAGTATACAGCAGAAACGCAGGCTGAAACACAACAAATTGAAAGTTTGCAGATGCTTGTGCTGCGTTTTTGCATCATGCATAGTTTATAAACTGGTATTTGAAAACATTGTCATTGGTTTTTTCATTTCTTGTAGAGTTTATAAACCTGGCTTATGATTGTCTGTTCTGAGAGCAATTTCAACAAGACCAAGCCATTAGTTTTCAAATGGCTTGCAAACAAAGACATGTTTTTGTTAAAAGTATGCTTGTCAAGTAGAGGTTGTGTCTGATGGAAGTTCTGTCTTGATATTTTCACCCACTATATTATCTAAAATAAAAACCATAGTCATTCACCAATAAATTAGAAATTTTTACTAAGTTATCTTTTACAAATCATAACATATTAAGTACGTATTTAAAAAAAAAAAAGTAAACAAATAAAGTTACTAAACTTGTCAACTGTAGATGTTATACTTACTTAATCATCCTATTCCTTTATTATGACATGTGAAAACTATACAGCAAAAAACCATACCATGAGCATATGCAGGATTTCATTTAGGTATGAGGGAGGGGGAAGGGGGAAAGAACCACTATTACTGCTATTTACTTTCAAATTCTTTTTTGCAGTCTACTAAGCTAATGTGGCTAAAAAGTTAATTTTTTTGTTCACTTGTGGTTTTTGTGAGTTTGCTATGTTGTAGCAATCCAGGCTTCCCGCCTAGCTAGGGTCAGAATTGCTCACACATAAAATACTTAGCACTGTGAATTGTAATTCAAAACAGCTCACGAAAATTAAGATAGTGTTATTTAAGAAGTTATGATGATGTACTTGCAAAAATAAACGGAAGGTGAAAATAAAGTTTTGTTCCTTTATTATTATGTTTTTAACTGAAATTCCATGTTGAAACGATGAAACAGTTTTATTCAGAAGTATTAACTTCATCAAGGCAGTTTGTCGCTCAGAAACAATTTGCATATTATTCACAGTTAATTACTGTACTTACTTTAAAAATGACATAATTTGATGGTTAAATCCCTCATTTGCCTTGAACTTGAGGTACAGTGTGAGTATGATATTGTTCTCGGAGGAAAACGAAGCACCCCAAGTCTCGCCGAAGGCCTACGCTGCCGTCTGTGGTCAAAATATTTTAAATAACATTTGGAAAAAAAAGTTGAAAACAGCATGTCCTCTACCACAGACGTAAAAATCTACTCAACTACTACATTAAAATGTTAGATTTGTGAGCCACCAACCAACACGACCTCACGTGGGAACGTCCAAGCAATGACTAGCCAAAGCACAGTACAAAAACAAAGTACAAACCAGAAATATCTGATTTCCAATTGGCTACAAAGATTGTTCTGGAAAACATCTGTATCTAACACAGGATGCAATAAATATTGTCTATCATTTAGATGACTCAGCATCGCTCATCTATCTGTCTTTTTCTCACAGAAACCACTGTCTCTTATTCTAGAAACATCCCAAAAACACCATGAATAACTATACATGTAATATTACACCATAAAAAATAACATTTAAATTAAATAAACATACTGAAAATCACACACTAATAACAACATAGTCAACATTGTGATAGTTGGTAATAATGTAGTTGAAAGGCTTTTTGAATAAAAATAATTAACTGTCAGATCTATAACAAAAGTAATAACCCTTAAAAATTTGCCAATTTGTTTTTTTGTAGTAGTTCTGTTCAAGTCAGGCTTATTACAAATGATTTTATTGTATAAGTGCATCATGTGTCAGTTAATATGACCGTTTTGGTAAAAGAAAGTATTAAGAATATTTACCCTATTTTTAAAAATGAAATTTATGTAAAAATAAAACCATAACATCTTGTCCCTAATTATAGTACATATATCTAATGCATTGCTAATTCGACCGATGAGACAGGGAAAATGTTAGTTGGGTGAGGGAAAACTCTAGAGAATTGGCTGAAGAAAGAATTTGAGAACCTTACAACTGAATTAGGACTGGTAAATGAGTACTGTTTTCCTGTCTGTATGTTGGATGTGACTTAGTTGACTACTCGGTGTTGAGACTTGTAGAAACTGAGTATCTAACACAGTTGCACACTTGTTGTCTCCGTCAGGCCATGCGGACTTGATACGGTTGCTGATGTACTCCGGGATCGACCTGCAGAAGCCAGATAATTTTGGCTCAACGCCGCTTCACTTGGCATGTTTGTCTGGTAATGTTAACTGCGTCAAGCTGCTTTGTGAGAAGGTGAGCAACATAGTTATGTAATTTTTGTGATGTTAGGTAATGCTTTTCCGATTGTCATGTTATAGTATCATTTTGTCCTCTTCGGATGCAAAACCTAGTACATATTTCAATTTCAGGGATTTTTCAATCTCAGCATAAAAAATATCAGCAAACATTCCGTGCACCATGTGCAACTGACATGTATGACCTTTATGTATTCATCTTCCAATACCAACTGAAGGCAAATAAAAATTTACTCTTGCAAAAGTTGGTTTTAGATAATGTTTTATCAATCTCCGTAAAATCTACCAGTTTTGATGTACAAGATTTTTCAAAGGTTGAATTTTTACATATAAAATCCTCATTACAGTGACAAATGTAAAAAGTTCAACCAAGTTATACGGTTATTCATTTTAAAATATACAGTAGAAAGTAGACATCTGAGATTGGGTTTTTCGAGTTTAGTCATCTTTGAGTTGATCCTAAGCTAAATGTCGTGAGGTCGAGTCGAGTAAATTAAATTTTTCAAATATTTAATTACATTTAGTACAAAAAAAAAAATATCTATCAACCAAAATGTAACTCTGCCTATACTGGGTTAAGCATCACAAGATGGGAAAATAATTACCAGGTTTGAAAAAATAGTTTTTTTTAGTATTAATAATAAATAAAACCTGAAGTATACTGCTTTGTCTAAAGGAATTTATTTATTTTCTTATCTCAACCCCAGGTTTTTTCGACTCTTTGCAGTAATGGTTTGTATTATCAAAAATTGTTTGATACAAGTTTTAGGTAAAAATAATAATATTTACAAACAATGTGAACAGATTTGATGGTATGCATACTAAGGGAATTATTAATTTATTTTTGTATTGTAAACCTTTTTTATCCACCCCTTGCAGATATGGCTGGCTAGTTTAATCAGACATAAGTTTTGATTATATTTAAAGGGTTTACAAACAATCTCAATGGATATGATAGTGTGCCAACTAAGGGAATTATACATTTTTTTGTCATTCAACTCCTGTTTATTCCCTTGCAGCAATGGTTCGTCTATTCACAGAGTGCATTTCAGAATCGAGACCCTGGGCACCAGAGGGGTCCGGTTGATTTTTGAGATTTTTTTTTATGTGATGATAATTGCAAGTCTTTTGATAAAAGATTTCATTAGAAATCTTCCAGGTATGCTAATCTAAACTGCAGATCACATTTTCAATTATGGCCATGTAATATTTGCAGTCTTCATATATATTTTTATAAATTGTGAAGTTTGAAAAGTTGTACATTAGGTTATGCGGAGGGGGTCAGAAAAATTTATTTGCTTTCTCTCAACGATAGGGATGGGCCAATCAAATCCTGAAATACCTCCAAACCTTAGTATTCGAAGGATTAAAAATTAGAGGGAAAAAAAATTGAAGGAGAATATAAAATAAAGCAAACTATAAGATTCAACACTAATAACCTCTGCAGTTTACCAGGTCAATTTTTTTCCATCAAACTATTCTGTTTTTAATTCCCCAAGATATTGTTCTTTTAACATGCAATTATATAAAAATTAAAACTTAGTTTGTGAAATAACCATTTAAAAGGTAGAATGTTTAACACAATGGTTAATATTTTTCTTTTATTTAACTTAATTTTATTTTTTTCATATCCTTTACGCCTTGATTAAGAGTCGAGGGGTATATTCGAGGGATTCAGATTCGAGATTCGAATTCGAAAAAATTTTGGGATGTGACCCGTCTCTACTCTTCGGCCCTGGTGATTGCTAGATGTTGCTTGTCGTTCGTCAGAGGAAAGAAAGAAAGTAATGGAATGCACGTGGGCTGTTCCCCGCAGAGCAAGATTGAACTGGAGCCGAGGGACAAGAACGGCAAGACGCCACTCCTGCTGGCCAAAAGCCACCGCCACACGCAGGTGGTTCAGGTGCTGGCGGAGGAGCAGAAGAGACGCAACCGCTGGATGCCCCCGCTCTCCGAGATGTGGTGAGTGGCGCGGGCCCGCGGCAGAGTGGCGGCAACCCGGGGGCCGTTGCGGAGAAACTGCGCAGGGTCTTCTACCGTGATCTTTTGAAATGGCCGATAATTAGGGCGTGTTGTTTGGTGTGAAATTTGTGTGAATGTGTTCCAGGTCAAATTTCAAGGTTAAGGTATTTCGTTATAAAATGATTCTTTTGATGCTGTTTTTTTTTAATACTTTTTTTCTTTCCCGACGTTTCATGTTTCTTCCGGACATTTCCACATTTCATGAAATTTCCTGACCTAATGTTTATTTTTTTGAGCCATAGAATTTATGAATCACACTTTTTCAAGTTTCGTCCTTTGCTAGGGACACTATTTTATGGCGAATTTCAATAAACCAGAAATTAAACCGTAAAGTATGCCAGTACACCATGTAACGGGGATATTGCAGGATAATAATACAACATATACCACCAAAATTAAATTAAAATCATACAAAATAATTAGCATTTTAATGAATATTAAAACTCATAAATAAATCTTTCGATATATAAAATTTATCAATTTTGTAAAAGTATAGGTCTAATGTAAAGGATTAAAAAAAAAAAATATTTTTTCTTTGTTTTATCCAAAATATCTTAACAAATAATTTTTACGTTACATACATTGGTATATTTCGCAGATTAATTTTTATTGTTCTGGGTAATTCTGCCCTTGAATTGGTTATTTCAAATTATTTTGTTGTAAAAATGTTTGTATCACAGTCTAAAATACACTTCCTTGACAAGGAAAATTTTGCACCATCATGAACTCTTAAAAAAAAAAAAAATTGGTTATGTGTTGAAAAAAAATGATTAAGTTCCATAAAAATGTTCCTCTTAAGGTTGTTTTGTAAACACTGAACATTTACAGTTATTGCCACAGTAACATTTACAGCCTTCAGGTGTTTTTTTTATTTTTATTGTGGGGTTTAAAACATTTTCTCCTTAGTTTCTCTTGAAGGCCATGGTCTTATGAGAGCAAAGCATCTGATAAATGATACAGCTGTAAGTGTACAGTGTTGTTTGCAGGGAGGAGATTGGGATGCATCTCCCCTACCCCAAAAAAACTACTATTCCCACGAAAAACAAAAAAGAATTAAAAAGTAAACAGCAGTCATAGTGGTTCTTTCCCCCTTCCCCCTCTACCTAATCCTAAATGAAATCCTGCATATGCTCATGGTATGGTTTTTTGCTGTATAGTTTTCACATGTCATAATAAAGGAAAGGGATGAATAAGTAAGTAAGTATAACATCTACAGTTGACAAAAGTTTAGTAACTTTATTTGTTTACTTTTTTTAAAATACCTAATATGTTATAATTAGTAAAAGAGAACTTAGTAAAACTTTCTAATTTATTGGTGAATGGCTATGGTTTTTATTTTAGATAATATAGTGGGTGAAAATATCAAGACAGAACTTCCATCAGACACAGCCTCTAATTGACAAGCATAATTGATGATATCATGCATTTAAAATGGATGACTGCAGTTTAATGACGAGTTCATGGTAAGAGAAAAAAACTTCCTCCTGCACGATATCCTTGTTGATGCGACAATATCAACATCTGTCGTACAATTTTGCATACTGATGATGTGGTGAATATCACCTGGGGTTGACTTTCAAAAGTTGTATATTGTCTCGATGATGCATGTGAAGGTCTCGTGTAGCTTGAAGCGACATTCGAAGACACCAACTTCTTGTGGACTTGTGCGGCGTTGCGTTGCAGGGCTTTGCTGTTCGGGGGTGCGGGGGACTCGAAAGGCCCTCTGCTCCTCTTCATGGGGTCGGTTCTCTTGTGGGGCTATCCCATGTACATCCTTAGGGTAGCTACATTCGTCTCTACCCCACGTATTTGATTCCGCCGCATTGCTCACATTTATTTTAGTTTGATTATGGTGTTTGGTTAGTTTCCAAGATACGCGGTATACCATTCAAACAGATTTTGTTACAATTTCCTGCTATTTGATGAAATTAAATAACGTCACATGTACTTGGTAACTGGATGTTTTTTTTTTTTTTTTTTAATTCAACAAACATATTTTTACGTTTATGCACTTTTAATGCTAGTTTTATACTACATATTATGAAGAAATGATAACCATTAGAGATGGACTAGTGAAATCTTTAAACTGACAAAATATTTTGTGTTCAATATAATTTAAATTCTAGTAAAATGAGTTGAGGATAGGAAAGTTCAGAAATTTAAACCCTATCAGTGTAGTGCAAATGACTTTGTCAATATTATTTAGGACTTATTTTGCATTGCAAGGAACTTTGTTTTTAAAACAACAAAAAAAAGTTTTTGTTATAATAATTAACTATTTTTATTTTTTTTTTATTTTAACATAATGTTACAAGATATTTTTTTATGCAGTTACAAAAAAAATTGTGAGAAAATTTTTAAAATCAAATAGACTGATATAAAATATCTTGATAGCAAAATTTTACTTTTGAATAAACTTTATGCTTCTAGTAAAACAGAAAATTCATAAAATCCATACTCCAGAAATCATAATCATATTCTGTATTTGAAAAATTGGTCCACTTCTGTTGCAAAACTATTGGCTTGTAAAAGTAATCCATTGGTATTACTTATACATAGAATTGGAATTGACCCAACACCATTTTACTCTTCTTATTTTTTTAATGCTTTGAAATTTCACATTGGTTCACCCGAGCATCATTTTATTTTAATATTTATATGGTGAGAATTAATTTTTTTTGTAAAACTAAAGAGAGCCTTTTTTATAGAAGTAGAATTAAGTTTTATTATGAATATTAGGTTAAGTTGAAGTACTGTATTGGTTAGTAGGAAATTATAAGGGCATGTGTTTCGTGATTTTTTTTTTATTCAGTTATTCAGTACTCTTATTTGATCTTTTGAGTTGGTTAAGTAGCTATGTGCTGTGTGTTTCGTGACTTGTAGATTTTTTCTTTTAATTTGCATGTGCGAGATTTTTTAAACTGTAATTTTGATGTTTTCTCTGCATGGTTTAATGTGATTGTTGTCATGTTTGGATGCATTTCATCATAATTTAACTGTATTAAATATTTTCACATAAGTGTTTGCTATTTAGTACAGTAAAACTCTGACAAAAATTTTCTCAGGGACTTTGAATTGAAGATTTATTAACCAGAATACCTCTTAAAAGTGTCTATGTTATCAATAAGTCAGGTGCAACATTTTTGAAACTTAAGAAGGGTTTATGGCAGCGTAGAGCTCAGTGTTTAATATTTATATGAAACATTGCTGTGTTTGTAAATGTTTAAAATAGTGTTAGGAAAAAAAAAAGTTTAACTTTTTTTTTTTGCATAGTTAGCTGTAAAAGTCCTACATTTAACATACTGGTTGCTTACCTACAAAAATAAGTACAGTAATTTGATTAAAGAAATGAAAAATTTTGGGTTGTATCTGTAACTTCAATTTTGATCAAAATTCTTGAAATAATGTGAGAATTTTGATACCTCAATTAGGTTAGATAAATGTATCTGAGCTAAGTAATAATTTTGTCATAAAGTCATCAGTAACACTTTTAAAAAGGAAAGTTTCATTTCATTAATAAAGTTTTTTTCTTTTCCTTTTCCATAAGCAGCCAAAATGTAAAAAATTAGATTTGGGCAGCTAATTTAACTATGCAATTTCATGATAATAATAATAATATTAAAGTACATCTCCAACTGGTAAAAAAAAATATTATGAGGAATATCTAAGGACCCAAAGAGTAGAGCTTCTTAGAATAAATTATTTCTTAAATTTGAGTAAATTTGGTATTTATTTGAGTGAAAGTAGTTTTGGAAAATTAAGAAAATAAGGAAATTCCTTTTTTTTTTTTTTTTAGAGTAGAGTTTCTTAGAATCAATTATTTCTTAAATTTGAGTAAATTTGTTATATATTGTGAGTGAAAGTAGTTTTGGAAAGATAATGAAATAAGGAAATGCCTTCTTTTTTTTGGCCCGTGCTAGAGCGGTGTTGTTGCGTGCGCAGTGCGTGCCGATAACGTGGAACGCGCTGCGAGGCTCCCACTACGTGTTCATCTACTGGAACCTGGCGATGTGGCTCTCGTGGGCGGTGGCGAACCGCCGCGACCCGGGCTACCTGCCCCTGGACTCGGACGCGTACCGCCAGGCGGTCCGGAGCATCCCCCGCCTGGACAGGTGGCAGCGCCGGCGCTCGGGCCTGGTGCTGTCCCGCCTGTGCCACTCGTGCCGCTGCCTGCGCCCGCTGCGGGCCAAGCACTGCCGCGTGTGCGGCCGCTGCGTCGAGTACTTCGACCACCACTGCCCCTTCGTCTACAACTGCGTGGGCGTGCGCAACAGGTGGGCGAGACAATTTATGTTTTCGTGATTCGATTCTGTGAAATCTGGTATGACTCACTAACATTGTGCGCAAATCTGGTACAACTTACTAACATTGTGTGCAAATCTTCACCTTGCCTTTGAATGGACCCAAGACTTGTCAATTGTCTCTTAGTTATAGGATTATTTACTATGAATCTGCACTACTAATTTAAAATAAGATTTCTCTAATTAAAATATATAAATATATGTTTGTCATGTTTCCAAAATGGAAAAAAAATATTAACTTTATTTGAATATGATAGAGAAATCAAATAAAAATTTTGTAATAACTTGGTTAATGAAAACCCCGTTATCGCAAAGTTACAAAACTACGGTCCCTCCGGGCTTGGATGACCGAGGTGCGCAGGCGAGGAACTTAGCTTTTTTCAGGAGCATATTCACTACCCTCATGGCTAGAGATCAGTGCTATATTTCACCTCTATTGGCAGCAGTTTTTTTTTGCATGTATTGCTTCATTTATCTCAAGGAATAATTTTTCTTGAACTTTTAAGTGTAGAATATGATTTTGTCAGTTTATACAGCAAATTCTTCATATTTAAATGTCAATATAACTACTTAGAGTTCAAACGAAAAAGCATACTGTGACTACATATACTACAGTAAGTCTGAACTTAGTGGTGTATAACTTAAAATATTTGGTGAATCTGGTAAACGTGTTAAAGATAATTTAAATTTTTGTTTCTGTTACAGGATGTGGTTTTTCTTATTTGTAGTGAGCGTAGCAATCAATTGCTCGTTCACCATTTACTTTGCGTGCTACTGCATCGCTATTGAAGGTTTCCAGATGCTATATGTTTTGGGACTCATCGAAGCCTTAGTGTTCTGTGGCCTTGGCTGGATTCTGACCTGCACTTCGGTAAGTTCCTACGTGAAAGTTCAGATGCTAACGTAACTACAGCTGGGTGGGATCCCTTGTTTTTTCCCAAAAAATCGCAAACGTATGTTTTCCGAAACTATGGGCGGGAAATTACTTTATCCCGTTTTCTGATTTTATTCTATTTGTATGTATGTCCTTGTGCAGAACTTGTCAAAAAAACTATTTTCTAAGAAAGCAACAGCATTTAAAAAAAACCTAAACATCCTTACTATAGGTATATGCACTTTCAGCAGTTCAAACTCACACTATTAATAGCGGTATAAAAATATTCACAGGTACGATCGTAAACAAGCACTTTATTCAGCATTTGAAACATACACCAAATAATCAAAGTTATTTCACTATTGTCGCAAGAAGGTAGCAGAACGAATCTCGTCTTGATTGAAACTACCCGTATTAGTTAGGACAAGATCATGTGGTGAATCGCGATAAAATCAAAATAACACCGAAAAGCATGTTAATAACATCATATAGCACCGAAATGCAAGTTATATCATGGAATTAAGTAGTATTTAACTAAATCTTAATTCAAATCACAAAAAAAAAATATATATTTTTATTTTTGAAATTTATTGTATGTAGTTATTTCCATACAAAAAAATTTATGCCAATGTGCATGAATCAGAAAAATTAATTTATATTGTTGTATTGTGCATCTCTTCTTGAATCACTTTAAAACCACTAGTGCTAGTTAATTTATATTTATTGTTCTGAAGGTATATGTTTTTTACCAATTTATTACAAATTTTTTTATTGTAAACATGCAGCATGTAAATTTTATCACTATTCTGGAGTAAGTATTGTAAAACAGCTTTCATATAAATAAAAACATCCAAATCCTCTATTTGTACTAAAAATAAAACCATAAAATCTTGTCTCTACATATTAGACATATGAAATGCATAAGAAACAGTTAGTTGTTTGTATGATAATTTGTATCAGTATAAAAAATTAACAATCTTAGCTAACAATGGATTTTGTTAACAAAATTATGGGAACCATTATTCTATAGACAAAATGACATGCGACTTAATTGTACCTCATACAGACACTGACTGACTCGTGCACCCATCTCGTCCGGGAAGAACAAGGATATTCACGTGACAGAATGCTCAACCACTCACAAAACTGCATCAAAATATCAGCTGATAATGGCACTTTGCAACAACATTTATTCTCAAGTCACCTGTCTTTCCCACACTTGCAGAACTCTGTCACTCTTTAATTCTTACATGACTGCTAAACTATTTCATCAGACAGCTTTCAAACAAAAACCCATAGCAAAAAATACAAAATAAATTTACTTCAACACACACAAAACTTAACCAACCTGTAAAAAATAGTTAAAAAATAATTTTCAGCTACTTTTTCACAATAAAGTAAGCAAATAATCAGAAATACCTGCCAACACGAAATACGTAATGTAAATTATGATCATAAAACAGGTTGAAAATACACAAGTTACTTTTCAAATGACTAATCAGCTGTTATTTACGTCATACCCGAAAACCTAACCATAGTACTTACATGATCTGACAACATAATAAATTATTAATGAAACTGTTAAACAAGTGGGTAGGACTGAAGTCTGTGTCATTACAATGCATTTGAAAGAGAGTAAATGCCCATTACAATGTACACTGGAAACTAAGGATGAGGCGTTCTATAGCTTGAAAAAAGTTGGACCTACAAAGTTGTAGTTGGCTCCAAACCTTTGGGATAAATACGTAATGCTCATGAATACATTTCAGTTATGCTGGCAGTTATGTTTAAACCTTCAACACTTGCCTTTTAGAGAATAATGTCTTTGTGATCATAGCCACAAACATTTTTGACCGTAACAAAGTGTTCCAAAAGTTCCACTGTACAGCAGGAACTATTAGCAGATATGTTTTTTTTTTTTTCTGTCTTTTGAGAGCATTCAGAAGATGATGCTATTTTATGTTTCAAAAATAACGCATTCATTTTTAATACTCTTTACCAATATGGTTTTCTTGTCTCTTTTGTCTAGATCCTCCATGCTTGCATGAACCTCACAACCAACGAGATGCTGAACTACAAACGGTACTCTTACCTGCGCGACAAAAGGGGTCGTTATTTCAACCCCTTCTCGCGTGGCCCGTTCCTCAACCTCTTGGAGTTCTTCGTGTGCACGCCGGACTATGCCAGCGACCTGGAGCTGCTTGAAGAAGATGTCATCTAAAGTATTGGGCCTCGATTTCATAGTGTTGGCACAAACAACTCTATGCACAAGCTTGTAGAGATTTTTGTCAAGGCTATAATCACTGGGTTGTCAGGTTGTGATGTTTGAGCATTGATATACTTGATTCGGTATTCAAGCATAATTATGTTGGGCACTTCTGGAGAATGCATTCTGTAAGATAAATTATAAAGATTTGAAGAGAGAGGTTTAATGATTAAATCAAGTACTGTATGTAATATGCTTGAGAAGATTTGCGATGTTGAAAGTAATAAGGTAGAAAATTAATCTTTTTTCAGGGGAAAATGGATTTATTAAAAGGGGAGTGGAGAACTAGGTAGCAAGAGAAGAGTTAGAAAGTGGGGAAGGTTTTAAGACTAACTAAAAAACTGAGAAATAATGGCTAGCTTAGGAAGATTGAGTTTGTCGGCCCAGTTGACATTATGTAGGCTGAAAATAAGCCGAGTTTTGTCAATTCCTCTTTCTTTGCATAAGTATGAATTCTTTCATATTTTTTTGCTGTCTCCGCTGCCCTGTCATATTCTTAAATGCTGCTATCTTTGTTAATCAGCATTTGAAGCGAACACACATGCAATATGAGATAACCTAAAATATTAGTGCATTTTTCAGTAAATTCTTAACTTGGTTTTAGAAATATATTGAAATTGTAGAAAATTAATTTTAAAAAAATTATCTTAGTTAATTGCATTTGACATTCACTTTTATTTTTTTCGGGTGGGTAGCATGACCGACGGCAAGTCTAGCCATCACACTGGTACCCATAAGGCGATCACAATGACCGGGTGGCACAGCTACTTTCAACAAAACTCGGATTGACCGGTAAGGAGTAACTTCACAACTTTCCCATGGGTTACGCTGGGATGGAAATATCAAATTTCCACACTTATTTTTTCTTTTTTCTAAAATAACTTTTTTTTTAAACATTAGATACCACTAGTTAAGATGTGTACGGTTTATGTGTAATAATCCTGGTATTAGATAATTTATTTTGTAATTGTATTAGACTTTACAAAATCTTATATCATATCCTTTTAAAAATTTTAATTGAAAACATTGCTGTGCAGTGTATGTGCAATTTGTTAATTGCGTAGTTGTAGTATAGTGTTTCTCAAACATTTTTCAGCCGTTGAAGATTGTGAAATCCAGTTTGAAATATATATATGTTTTTTTGTCACTGCCAAATGCTAATTATGTAATTTATAGTTGTACAAAATTGGTTTTGAACACGGCCCAGTTACAGCAACGTCAGAACAAAGTGTGCGACTTGAAAATATTTTTACGCCAACACTCAGATAAGCAGTTCAAAAATAATAAGAAAAAAGAATTAATCATTTACCTGGCAACCCTGATACAAATAGATCTTTCAATAAATATTTTTGCTTAATTTTTGGCACAGTAGTTTTTTGTCTCCATTTGTGGACTGCGATTCATATTAGCAATCTTTGTAGTTGTGTACATTTAAAATGTATGCAGTCTTTTCCAGGCTTACAAGCAATTTCCAGCTTAAGCTTCTTTTTTTTTTATTATAATATTCATAGTAATTATTAGGAATAGTACTATAATTAAAAAAGTTTTTTTTAATGGTACTTTGTGAAACTAGTAACGAAATTTTTCACATGAATGTTTCTTTCCGTATTTGGGGATTGGGGATGTTCAAGTTTGTCGAAGTTGACTTTTGCCTGTTGTAAGAAAATTATTACTTATAATTGTATTTAAGCCATTGCTATGTATCTGCATCTTTCTCATTTTGAAAGATAGTGAGAGAGAAAAATTCTTTTAATTGTATTTCAAAAGTACTCATTGTGTTTGCTTCATGTACTTTTTAAGTAATTTTGTATTTAATACATTCTTAGACAATAAACAACAAAGCATTAATTTTCACAATGAATACATTTTTTCACTTTCTTTTGCTACTTGTGGTACAGATAGTAGTTTGTAGTGTACACTTGTAGAATGAGGATTTGCTCATTGACTTCAATTAACAACCAGTGTCTGGAAGTTTTATCATTAGTCATTATTCTTGTGACATACAATGTAGTGTGTTGCCAAAATTTGCTACGTATTGCATATTGAATTATGATGTACAAATATAAAATATCTTCATTGTTTAAAATAGGTTTCATTTAAGATGGACTATTTGTGCTGAAAGAATTTAGATATACTTGTTACTTTTATCTTTTAAATCACATATATGTATCATTGTGTGGTTGAGTGAATATGAGCCGCGGATTGATTTCATCGCATAAAATAAATCTTTTAAATATATAAAATAATCTATGAACCTTCATTTTGCAGTTTCCACCTTCTTCATCAACAACCTTAAGCACACATTCCAATTGTAATAAATGTAAGCAATATAGTGTACTAAATGTTAAGTAGTTTAAACAGAAGAATGAGTGTTTGTTATGAGATTGAAGAATGAGTTTTGACTCACCCCTATACCTAATTTAATAGTGAAATGTTATAAGTATGATGTGGTCAGGGGATTTGCTTAATGAAGTTAGTGAGGGTAATGGGCGCCACTGTATTTAAGGGACACAGACCTGGCAGGGACACTGTTCTCAGGGCGTGACATCGTCCGTGTGGAAGGATGACTCGTATCCCCCTGGCGCAATTACCCTGATGTGCAAAGTTCTGGTCCGCTCTCAGCATTGCACACACTATAAGATATTAATTAAGCGGGCTCTTAGAGGCATCCCACACGCCTGTCGCTCAAGAGTCGTGAACACGTGGACAAATACAGAAAGACGTCCAAGGAGTTCGGTACCGAGATTTACTACACGCCACTGCGCCACGTGCCGCCATAGTTTTGATAATGACTCTTCAAGATGTCATAATTGCATTAGAATGGCTTTTTTTAAGATAAAATTATTGAGAATTTTGGGAATTCCCATTTAACTGGAAGGTGTTCCCATTCCACCCAAAATCCTCTAGTCATCTGCCCTTCCCAACACTCGAAGCTGGGCCCGCCCCTGCTTGTGGCTAGAATCGTGTTGAAGTTCCTTAGTTGAGAGACAAGAGTTTACCATTGGCTCGAGTGCTTCGAAGGCATGTCAAAGTAATGATGTGTCCACTCACTAAAATAAGAGGTATGTAATTCACTGATGTTTGAAGGTTAAACTGGTGGGGAAAGATTCCACGAAGTGGTACTCTTTTCTAAAATAACTCTTCAAGTGGCATGTTATTAGCACGCAGGTAAATTAGCTTTGTAATAACCTTTTTTTTTTTTAAATTTAGTTTAATTTGTTGCTGCTAACCATACCTGGAGATTCTGGAATTCTTATCTTGTGATGATTTTGTTAAACTAGTTATGTAGTTTTCTTAGTTTATTTATTCCTATTTTGCGTGATTATTTGCTTTTTTTTTTCTGTTAACAGAGTGGGACAAATAATTTTTAAATTAAATTTGGCAAATGTCTTTGCAGAACTGAACCTTTTTTTTACTCTAACTGCATCGTTTGACTTATCTCGAATGCATGAAATATCGCTTACTTGACAGCATGCATCTTTTGTCGACTGGGGTGTTTTCTTACGCTGCGTTATACGACTGTGGTCAAAATATATTTTATTTTATGTGTAGTTAATTTTTGCCAGCAACACTAGACTGCTTGTATCAAACTGCAACACTGTTTCATTTCCTTTTTTCCAGCAAAACAGTTAATTAGCTGAACAAAATCAAAATAAGTGAGATTTCGAAAATTAAAATGCTTTATTCAGTTTATTTTTTTATTTTTAACAACATTTAATGGTTTAAAACACCCAAGACTAAGTAAGCATCACCAATATGCACACTACTTAAACAAGTCAAGTAGTATGTGAATATAAATACAGTTATTTATAATATAATATATTTTTCTAATGAGTTAAGTAGGTGGTAGTAATGTCTTCTCGACACTTGCAATAAGCAGATGATACTGAACTGTGTTCGAGGTGCAATGCCCGTTACCAGTGGGCTTTGCTGACATCAGCTTCATTGCCTCGCTTATACAATCACTGATGAAACTATGTTTTAATTCTTCAGGTATTCTGTTCAGGAAAGGGTTCACCGCCATTAGAGAATCTGCAACAGAATATTCAGCACATACCAAAGTGTTACAGAATGAACTGAATATTTTTTATGAACATGCTCATTTTCATGGAAAAGCAGTAAAAATGATTGTTACTAATCTTTTAAGTTAACATCAGTGAAACTCATGCCTAATATTTCAAGCGGATAGTGCTGAATATTTCTTATTGGTTACCATTTTTTGTTTACATTTTATGCTATGTTATGTTGCATAAGAATTTTTTTTTTTATAAAAATACACCATTCATATCAAACAATAGGTTTATTTTAAAAATGATGAGAAAAAGTAAATCTTATCTCCATTACAACCTGTAATCACCTGCCCTTCTGAGCAAAAAAAAAAAAAAAAACAGCTTGCAATGAAAGGAACTATACGTACATTGGCCTGACGTTTTGTAACATTATTTACGTTCGTGTTTGTGTTGCAATGTTCAAGATAATCCTTAAAGCTAATTTTGTGATCTTTATAGGTGTGAAAGTGTATTTTGTTGTCATACAATTATATGTACGTTTATAATAATAATTCTCATGCTTAATGTATTATGCACATTGGACTTCAGAGAAAAATAAATTACCTTCAGAAAGCCACGAAATTTATCATTTTTGCATCTGAATTTTAAAAATTCCCTTGGACCCCCTTATGATTCGGGACAAAACACGACAACTCCCTCCTTCTCAAGGCGGTAGAGCCCAGACGGGTCGTTACCACAACGCCGAACGTACAATAACGCCGAATACCATAACGCCGAATGCCAAATTTACCGCAACGCCGACAGCTAGGAAACTGCTGTGTACCAAAACGCCGAAATACAGTAACACCAACAAATGTTACTGCGGGGAGGGGGGGGGGGCCACAGGAGCAAAATGAAAAACAACTGAATGAATTTGTGTGCCAACCTTACCTTAACCTAACCTTTGTGGCAGTCCTGCAATGACATTTTTCGGCGTTAATGTATTTCGTCGTTGTGGTACACAGCAGTTTTCTAAAGCTGTCGGCGTTGTAGTCAATTTGGTTTTCGGCGTTGTGGTGCGTCCCCAGCCCGGACTCCCAAAACCGTGCCTACGCCCCTGTGGTAGGTAAAGCCCGAGCCAACCCAGAAACAAACCCCGGACCGGTGCGACGGGGTGCCGCGCGCCTCACCCGTCAGCTGCTGGGTGCTGCTGTACTCGAAGGAGCAGGGGCGGCACTCGCAGTGGGTGACCTTGAAGCCGACGTCCCTCAGCATCTTCCCCAAGGTCGCGGCGGGCTGCGGGTTGTACTGGTACGGGGACACGAACCTCAGGAAATCCTGCGCACATTTTCGGGTTTCCGATTCCCATCGGTCCGGTACCCAATTACAACCTCAAGATTTTAAAAAAAAAAAAAAAAAAAAAAAAAAAAAACGTATTCGCGTGTGGGTAAAAAAACGGAAGGCGTCCTCATTCTGGAAAGTCAGGGAAGTTGAAATATGAAAGGGAAATACCATGCTCCAGTATGCCATCACTCAGGCCTTGAACACTTATTTTTTCTTTCAGATGGTGTTTTAGTGCATAGAACTAGTGAAGCTATATGGACGGAGGCTGCATTGTCTTTATTTCTTTCAGATAATTGCAAGAAAACTTGAATTATTTAAAAAAAATTGTAATTTTGGACATGAAAAAATCAGGGAAAGTTTTCTACAGATTTCTGTGGACACCCAGAAATGTTTCGGATCAAGTTTCCAAGTATTCCCTTTATCCTGTATATGCATGGATCTTGTGGAACGCGATGTTTGCTGTTTTAATTTAGTTCGTCGAAAGATCCTGGACTCAAAAAAATCTTTTGATGTAACAATGAATTATGATCGTAAGTTGAATGCGAAAGAAATTTCAACAAGACCTGACACACACACACACACATATATATATATTTTTTTGTATTTTGATATTCGAGTTTGTTTTTTTTAGCCAGGATCTTTGGACGTACTAAATTAAAACAGCGCGCATAATATAAGTTACAACACGTATCAGAACCGTTCTACAATGGCAAGGAAACAAAAGACGTATCTTACGAACATTGTATCACGTCTGCTGCTCCCACAATGCTCGGAAACGTAACAAATAACAACCATTAAGATTGCATTTCAAGATTAAGAAATATTAATTACATTAATAAATACCTATGCTTCGGTATCACAGCACGGGCATTATTTACATATAAAATTAAAATAAACGCCGAAGTAATAACAAAACACAATATATTATTGTACTTGACATTTTTTTTTTAACATATTTCTAACTTAAACAAACATGGTTACCACCGCAGACAAGTACTGGCTCATATTGGTCGCACGGAGGAACGTAAACGGAAGAGCTCAGCATTACCGAGCTGATCCGTACGGGTCCGTCTCCGTTTACGTGTCATTGTAGAACGGGCCTTAAAGGCATGGAAACTCGTCTCCGAGGCGGAGCATGCTATTTCAGAAAGACTTCTTAAACTACCCTTAAGCCTAAATAATCTTCCAAACGAGCATCATAAAGTATATCATCCAATTTTGTTGACCTCCCGAATAGTTTCAAGGATCTTAGCGGAGACGCCGATGCAGCCTTCCGTGAAAGAATGAGTCGCTCCCCGTGTAATCTTCGAGGTTTTTACAAGCGCAAATGAAACAATGGTCAGTTGCTGCTGTCTGCACCCATTAATGTCAGTCAATTACTGTCAGATTATTAACCTGATCGCGTAAAATTTTACAATTTCCTAAACATACAACGTGAAGAATTCGTAAACGCACACCACACACATGGTTCGAAAAGTATTTCTTCGTTGATACGCTAGGTTGTGTCAGCGTCGGAAGAATTCGGACGGAATCCCACTTTTCGGTTTCTCACTGATTGTAGCCTTGAAATTGAAGGATCATTTTGGTTAAGTCTGCATTGGTGGGTAAAGGATACATCCTCACTATCCACGCGTACAAAGGCCAGAGAAAGAAAATTAAAAAAGAAAAAAAATAAAAAAAAAATAAAAGAAAGGCTACCTATAGCTTGTGTCTTAGTTCAGTGAAATGAGATGAATGAAATCCACAGTGGAGAAAATACCGAGTCGAAGGTAGTATTGCTGGTGGGATTCTTTATTAAGAAATGTAAAAGGTTATTATTTTATACGTTTTTTTTTAACGCGTTGAAAACAATATAGGGCATGTGTAATAGGTAATTTTGTCACAAAACTTAGTGACAAATGTTAAATCTTCTTATTTAATGATTTTATCTCGCTTATTACTCATAATCTCCCGTATTATCCGGATTGCCTGTGGTCCTAGTTAGTTTGGATGGGCGAGGTTTGGCTGTAGTTAAGTGCTGGCGTCTCCGCACCTGCGTGTACGGTCTCCAGAGGGACTTGCTGGACATCACTTCGTACATGGTGAAGACGGGGCAGTTGGCGAGGAACACGAGGAGAGCCTTCCCGCCGGGCCTCAGCAGTAGCATGATGTTCCGTAGGGCTTGCCTGCAGCACACCGCAGTACACGTGTCAACCGTCGACGTCGCACAAGCATTGCGGTGCGGCAAATCACAATACCTACTAGAAATATATGTGTATGTGTTTAGTGTGGTCTATTATACACACACATACATATATATAAACAGGGACGCAACAACAGGGGGGGGGGGAAGGGTATTTTGCCCCCCCTCTGAAACCTTGAAGTGGGGGCAAACGGGGGGCAAAGAAAGTGCTGTGTAATCAATTTTTAGATAATAAAACTGCTTAAATAGCACCATTTTCCACCTTGAAATAAAAATTTTCCCGGAGGAGGACCCCCGGACCCCGCGCCTCAATAGGGGGATCGATGATTCTTTACAAAAAGGTATTTTGCCCCCCCCCCCCCCCTTTAGAAATTTAGTTGTTGCGCCCCTGTATATAAACTATGTACAACAAGGAAATAAATTACAAGCTGAAAACAACATGAATTTTTTCCGAAGGAAAAAGTATATATTTAAACACGACATACATAGCACACAACACACAAATAAATCTACGAGAGAAAATAATGGATTGTTGGCAGCACTCATTTGGGAAAATATTCTGACGGACAGATGAAGTCAAGTTATAATCGCTTGCTAGCTCCGTGGCCGGGGCGACGGAAGACTGCTATATCGGAAGACTACCATAATGACAGTATTCCGCCTGGCCTCTAGGCGGAAAAGTACCATTACGGAAAAGTGCCATACGTCCAAAGGACGAAACGGAATTCTGCCATATGTTCTTACACCCTTTATGGAATGAGTACAGCACCATTGCCCTCGAAGTAGTGTATACAATACTCGGTAGGTAGCGCTGTCAACCCTCAATACATGTGGTACCTAGTATTCCATTCAGTCAAAATTTCTTATACATTCTACGGAATGAGGAAAACGCCCTTAATCGTAAAATTGTAATGTAACTAGCTTCATAGAATTTACATTTTTGCACACTGGAATTATTGAAGTAATTGGTATATCATTATTGAATGAGTGCAAAGCCAACGCAAATATTCAAGGATTTTTTAATGTAATGTTTTCATTATTAGGGTGACTGAACACAAAAAAAAACTCAGACATTAAGGTTTATAATGTCTATAATAAATTATTTAAAGTCTACAAAATGTGTTTTTAAGATGCTGAAATGCGAGGAAAATATTTTTGTGTAGTGTAGTTTGTTAGCACAGGGAAAGCAGCACAGGCGCTCTAGGGGAGATATAGGCTCGTACATAGAATGTTGATGGGCTTTGCACAGGCTTGCAGTCTTTATATTAGAAAAAAAAATACTTTGCGTAGGTAGCATATTATCCTGCTTCATTAAAACTGTCAGGTAAAATTGAAATACAGTTTTTTTTTTGCCTTACAGCACCTATAAACGAATTATGACATAAAATAACAACAAATACACATTAACACAATACATACAATGATACACATCAATGCGACAAAACATGAAACAACACAACACACAGATAGATGAAGATTGATAAAGTTTATGTTAATCATTTTGTTACTTTGGTTTTCACAAAAATCCTAAACCGAAACTAAAATGGTGTATACAAAATAAATATGTAGATTACAAAAGTTTTAGCAATGAATATTTGTAGATTATTGCATAGGAGTTATAATTTTTTTACACATTTTATAGTTACTAATGGTTTTAAAAGTGTCACTAATTCTGTAATTGCAAGTTGGAATTCTTAAATTCTTAATCCAAACCGAGTCATTAAATCTGAAACCAAAAAAAAAGTTGTAATAAAATGTATATAACAAAAAGTGCATCACTGATCAAACGTCTAATAAATATAAAATGCAAATAGGTTATATAGGAATGTAGCATATTAAAAATAATTTAAATGCCTTAAATTTTTAAATATTTAAATTTAAGAACTTTTTCTGCATACTTTCAATTCTTTTCTAATTAAAATCATTTGATGCAGAGAAAGTTTTAAATTTAATAAGACCTAAAGATATTCAATTGTTGCTAATAGTATTGTCTACATGTTGGTGAAAAAAAAAAAAAGCTTGGCATCCAATATAACTCGAAGGTCTTAAAATAGGACACCACGTTTAATGTAATTAATTACTATGTGATAATTCTGATTAATTAAATTAGTTTTTTGACTAAAGGTTATACAATAAATGCTATCGTAATTCAGAGACGTTTGTTAACTTGAAAATCAGATCCGGACAGCTGAAATATCTTGCTGAATAGTTTCACAAACATATTTCCCAATTATACTTTTTTTCATCACCATCTTTTCTTGATCAATTCGGATCACAGTTGGAATATCATATATTAAAGAGTAGTTGAGATAAACTACTAGTTTGCGGAACACCTAATACCATGAAATTGCTTTTGCAAATTTGACTGAAAATCGTCTATTTGTAAGATAATTAAAACATATATACCACGCATTGCTTGACGAGGCCTAAACTTGATAATTTTTTTTTTTTATAAAATTATGTTTGAAAGTATCAAAGGCTTTGCTAATGTTAAAATGAATAGAATATTTTATTTACATATGGATTTATATTGGTACACACACATATATAAAAAAACGTGCGTTAAAGACGATGTTACTGATTGAAAACTATGTGGTTTTACAGATATAATATTGCTAGGAATAAAATTCACGTGCCTATAAATATTTTTTCGTCGATAACTTCTAAAATACTACATAGCTAACTAAAATTTAACTGTCAATAATACTTCAAGAAAATGTATACTGATAAATTCAAATATTTTATGTACAAAAGCAAATATATATAGGTTTTAGCTATATTTATATATATACATATATACATATATATATATATATATATATAACTGTCAATAATACTTCAAGAAATATGTAAGTACTGATAAATTCAAAAATTTTATGTACAAAAGCATATATACATATACACATATACATATACATATATATAGGTTTGAACTATATTTATTACATGGTGTAATGATAATGCTACAGTTATTAAAAACTAAAAAAAAAAAATATTTTTTCAGAACTCTGTTCCCTCGGAGAAACCCCCGGAATGGCCACCGCATGGGGAGCTCAAGAAAAGAAACGGGCTCCCCATTTGGAAGCCACCTAGAAGGTTTTTTTCTGTTCCACCTACCGTTTCTTTGGCAGCCTGACTTGTTACAAGGGATTGTATTCCTACCAGAGAAAATGCCACCATTTTGTCTGGGCAATCCGCCTTGGAGAAGCCGGGTTGCGAACCCAGGTCCTACAAGTCACAAGGCAGGCGCTCTACCACAGAACCAGAGTGCTAGAGCGTATACTTGCAGTTTTCTTAACACTGACATGTTGTTCCACGAGTTTACTGTAGTTTCATGTGTAATTAACATGTGCAGTAACATCTAACCTCGGTAACGAACAAATGTATGTATTCTTTTGATCTTCGTTCAGCATGGATTATGTAATTTAATAACAGTGAAATATAATTTGTATAACTGAATGGTGAATTTGCAAAACAACTTAAGTCACATTTTTGGTGTTTGGAGATTATTGCCTGATCGTGAAGCAATTGCAAAGGGCTACAGTTTACTAGTAAAATGACTTTAGTCCACGTCTTTGTTGCGTTTTTATCTGCTCCTGCATTTTTATCTTTATAGACAAAACAACCTAAGTCCCGGACTTAGGGCGCGGTTACACGGGACCCTGAACTACTTCAGGTGAACATGTTTAAGTAAACACGTTTACAAACGCGAAAGTGTACGGTTACACGG
The DNA here is from genome assembly GCF_032445375.1 of Bacillus rossius redtenbacheri. Classification (NCBI taxonomy): domain Eukaryota; kingdom Metazoa; phylum Arthropoda; class Insecta; order Phasmatodea; family Bacillidae; genus Bacillus; species Bacillus rossius. Next base: position 45,500,055 of record NW_026962011.1, on the reverse strand, counting down.
TAGTTGCTGAAAAGTGTGTTCAGCTCTAAAACCGATTGTCCACTGTCAACGAATGACTGTTGTTGATCTTCTCTATTTTGTATCCAGAAAACGCGGGATTTTCTCACTTGTTTATACAGTATTATCAGCAGAAATGTTATGATTATATTACTCAATATTTTTTTTACAAATCGGGAATTCAAACAACATACACAGTAAATTTTTTAAAACTTATTTTTTATTATTTTTGAGCGAGAGTAGGTACCTATCTCAGTTTTAAGATAATTAATGTCAGGATCAATTTAAAAAAAGTAATATAATTACCTGTTGATTTTTTTTTGTTGCATTCGGTAACATATTACTCTACTTGTGCCAGGATACTTTCCATATTGGATTTCTGAAAAGGACTGTTTATATTCTAAACAGCCAATCAGAGGCTAATGTAGAAGATATGTCGATCTGAACTACTTTGCCAACCTGTTTAAGTTAAATGGGAAATGGCCTCGAACGAAACATGTTCAGACTGTGTGTAACCGCACTCAACAGCTGAACATGTTCACTTGAAGTAGTTCAGACTCCCGTGTAACCGCGCCCTTAGGTCGTTTAGACTGTGAAAAATTTTTTGATGTGAGAGTAAGCGTGGTTGTGTGGACACATATGCCATCTACCTTAAATAACTGGAACTAAATGTTCTGACACTTGTATGCTATCTGTTGACAAATATGTTCAGCTCAATGTGAACGAAAATGTTGTTGCAAACGTGCGTGTTGTGAAATAAAACAAAAGTAAGTTTGCAGGAAAATGGCGTGTTCTAGCAGTAGTTTGAAGAGTTATTTTTAAGAAGCTATTAACAACAATGATATACGAAAGAAGGGTGTCAAAAGGACTGCTGAATACAAAAGAAACATTATAAAAATGGCTAAGGTAAAAGGTTTGGAACACAAGAACCATGTAAACAAGCTTGTACCAGCTAGATGCACTGGACAAGAATGTGGGTAAGTACATAGTGCTAATAAGTTGTAAGAACGATACTAAATAATACAGTAAAATGAGAATACCAGAACACTCGCGGTCTTGCAATTAGTGAGAAATGTTAGTGGTGTTGCCATCTCAGGAAAACGAACTGCAGAACATTACATTTAAATCAGTAAAATGTTTCTCTGTGAATATAGATGAAGACAAAATAAATTTTTTACCTTCAGAATAATTTATTAATAGATGTCCTGAAAATATAATTAACAACACTGACGTCGTCCGACCGAAGGCCACCCTAAAGCCCGACCTGCAACCGCCAGTATCCAACCCCGCTAACGGAACGCGCCCCTAGCCATGGCCCACCCGAGTCAGGCGAGCCACCAGCAACCAAGGTAGAAGCCCCCCCCCCCCCCCCCCAAATAAACAGACCGTCATTTCAACCAACCACGTTTAAAAATAAACACAGATTATTAAACAGTATTGAATATTAATTTGAAGTTGGTTGACGAAAGTGCGACGTAGGAGTGCCCGGGCACTCACGTGTGTAATACGGCGATACGTGTGTGAGTGTTCCCCTGGCGGCCTTCTGCCTGAATTAGTCAATGAAACCATATGACATAATTATTCAACCCTCGTGTTACGTTTTTACCCCCACCAGAGCAGTCCGGCAAGAGACGAACAGTCGCTGGTGTGACGTAAAATTTAAATGAAATAATTCCTAAACACAATAACTTCAATTTGTAGAAGGGACGAATGACCTTGGTTCAGCTTTAATAATTAATGTAAGAATTTAACGTCATTAAATTCTCTTATTTAACAGGTCACATCAGAAACTAACGTAATGAGGTCAACCCTGGCGCGAGGGCCACCGAGCCTCGGCCGGGCGCCATGACATGACGCCAGTACAGCGCGACTCGTGGACCGGGGCGGACGCACGTCCCACGGAGAGACATCATCCTTTGTCCACACCGAGTTCACTTCTGGTAAATATAGTCACTTCTTAAAACCTCTTTTTTACTAATCTCTCCGTGCGTACCCGGTCCAATTCTCGGTCCAGGACCTAATCCGGCCGCATAAATTTAAAACCCCCCTGCACCACACTTGGTCCACGGGGTAGGTTCAGCATCCGGCACGGGCCGTCTCCCGAGGAACAGAACTTTAGTTAAAATCAGTCGCTCCGGCACTGACACCACCCGTAAGGGAACTTTGAACGAATTTAGCTGCGGTCCGCGCTCCACTACCGTGGACGCGAGCGCCGCCTCGATACGTAGACTTACGGGATTGGCCGCGTCCAATCACCCTCATCCCTCGTGTGAGTAACCAGGCTCAGAAACGCCTAGTGCCACGCTAATACGTAACATTCATAAACTTGTGCAACGCATCCCCACGTAACATTCATAAACCTGTGTAACGCACCCTCGTGTAACATTTATTTTGTAAACTTGTGCCACGTTTTTATTGAGTAACTTTCACACTCATTGTTGTGTAATTGTGTAGTTTTTGTATTTTTGTGACGTCACCTGTTGTACGACGTGGCGTGTAACCAACGGAGTTACACCCGAACCACAGTCGCCTGAATAAATGACGCACGTCATTTATTGCCTCATTCCAGCGTATGATTACTTAACCCTACGATTCCCAACCACCGCCGAGTAGGGAATTCCTTAAACCCACGCAACATCGCCGACGGTCCTAGTGGGCCACGCAGGGCAATCGACCCCACGACCCACCTACCGACTAGCACCAGAGCTAGTCTGGCGCCCATCCGGACACATTCCATTCACAGCCGCCACCGCTAGGAACCGCACCGGGACTCGAGCCCTAGACCCCGGACGACGGCAACACAAACCCCTTGTGTGTTAAATGTGTTAAAAAAGAGTGATACTTGATAATAATACAATATAAGTTAACATTTATTCCAAAAATAAAAAATAAACGTTAGTCCTCCAGCCAATAGATTATTTGTCACATTCTCACGAATGTTATTTATAAATTGCTAGCCAGTCTTCCCCTTTTACGGCATTTACTATACATAATTGTTGTTATATGCAAACGTTGCAGAAAATGCACGACTTATTACTATAAAGTACCTAGTTCGAATTAGGATACAGGTTACTAAACTAGTAACTTCTATGGCATATAAAAATCTTAGAGTGCTTTACAAAAAAACTGTCATATTTTATTTTTGAATAAATAACATAATTAAGCTAAACAATAAAATTAAATGGATGTGTTCAGTTATGTACCTCGAACTCAATCACACTATTTTTCACAGATTTCCGAATGGTTAGAAATAGTAGGGCGTAGACTGTTTGGTGTATTATTGCATTTTGTACTAGATACCAATTAAATAACTAACATTAACAGATATTGAAGAGTGACAAGCAAATTACAAGAGGTAATAATAATTATGTACTGTTCTTTGATTTCAGTTGCAAGAAAAAGTGATTCAGGCTAGTTTCAGATAATACCTTCATTGAGGCAGTAAACCAAATGAATGGGTTTAATACCAAGAATGAGCAGGATGTGTTTTTGCAAGGACTAATAATGCGTAAAGACGTTCAAAGAAGAAGGGGCAGGAAAGACAAACCTGGCAGACAAGAAGCTATGTTTGTGTACCAAGTAAGGGACTTTGGTAAACTGGTTGCTGTGTGTAAGAAAGCATTTTTGAGTATTTATTGTGTTAGTGAATCTAGTGTCAAGCGTTTGTGCCAGCTGATACTACTTGGAAAATCACCAAGTGATGAGAGGGGAAAACACAAACCATCAAGTGCAAAAGACGCTACTATTCTTGCGGATATTCATAGCCATATATCCTCCTTTCCAGTTCATCAAACTCATTATGGTGATGTTTATATTTATTATCTTAGTGGAGAACTAACAGTCAAGAAAATGCATGAAATGTTTGTTGACAAGTATGCAGACAGGAATGTATCATATCATTACTACCACAAGTATTTCAAGAGCCATTTTAGTTTGAAGTTTGGTAGACCTAGTGTTGATACTTGTGTAATTTGTGAAGAAAAAAGTACGAAACTGAAAAGCTGTCTAAATGACACCGCCAAACGCGTCGCAACGGCCGAACTCCTTGTGCATAAACGCAGGAGCAAGAAATTATATTTAACATTGAAACATGCATCTCAATTGTGCATCGAAAGAGATGATTTTGTTGCATTGTCATTTGACTACATGCAAAACATATCGTTGCCAAAGATTCCAGTGCAGGATATGTATTATCTTCGTCAGCTGACTGTTCCTGTATTTTCAGTGCACAACCTTAAAACCAGCGAGGCCGTATTTTACATATACCACGAAGGACAGGCCAAAAAGGGGCCGAACGAGGTATGTAGTTTCCTACTTGACTACATGAACAACTTTATTCCTGACTCAGCAACCGAGATATGGTTGTTTTGTGACGGATGTCCAGGCCAGAACAAAAACAACACTGTCATCAGATTTTTAATGGCATTAACTGCACAAAAACGGTTCCTCAAGATCAGACTTCTGTTTCCCATCAGAGGCCATTAATTTTTACCTTCGGACAGAGATTTTGCTGTGGTGAAAAGGTGTTTGCGTCGTTTGGACAGATTCGACACACTAAAGGATGTGTGTGAGCTAATTGTGCACTCTAGTGCAAAGAAAAAATTTACAGTGAACATTGTCGAAAGTGAAAATGTGTACAACTTTCATAGTTGGTGGCCAACTATTTACAAAAAGAATGTAAATTCACTGGAATCATCAACCTGCAATGTACCACAAAGTCAGAAAATCCCGTTCAGCATTTCCTCCTTCATGGAGTTCCAATTTTCTGCAGACCACTTCGGCATTGTCGTAGCCAAGCCATTTATTGATAGCCTAGTTGCTCACACATTTGCCCTTGGCCCAACATATCCCCACAACCCAGGTCTTCCAACTCAGAAAGCTTATCCCAATGGTTTTATCTTAATTAATCCAGACAAATTACAAGATGTACGAAAGATGCTCAAATACATTCCAGAAGAAGAAGTCGTGCAGGCATTCTACCTTGGCATTGTACAATGGGCAGCAATAGACCATTAATCGTTTACCACATGTAGGTTGTGTCTGATGCAGAGTGAATTGTTGACACAATCTTATTATGTTGACTGAACTGTTATTCTCATTGTTGAAGTATCCTTGTAAATTGAGAAAAATAATCCTACTATCTCTAAAAATTGTTTGTAACACGTGAATGTATTGTTGAAATAAATTGATATTGAGGATAATGAGTTTCTCAGTGCCATCTGCTAAAAAATATGTTGCCAAACATACAACAATAATTACTTCGTAACTTCACCTCGTTTCTTAATAAAAACATTAAGAGATTAATTTAATTTTAATGATAATTATTACAAAATATATTATATTTTGTATTGAACATTTGTGAATTTGCAAAATGTCTTAAATGTCCAGCATTTTTATTTATTTTTTCTAAAAACGTATAAAATTTAAACCTTCTTTCAGAAGTTGAAAAATATTCGCAATACTGATCTGTTTGCTTTACGCCAGTAAAAAGTGGCACAATATGTGCCCACAGCACATTACACAGTTTTTTGTGATTTTCTCAAAACTATTAGTTTGGACTTACGTCGTTTTGCAAATTCACCAAAAACTAGTCTGGCAATTTTTTAGTCGATTTCCTGCTAATAATTTTACAGTCCCGCTGCACAATACTTACTAATATTATAAATGCGAAAGCAACTCTGTCTGTCTGTCTGTCGCGCTTTCACGCCAAAACTACTGAACCGATTTAAATGAAATTTGGTACACAGATAGTCTAGAGCCTGAGAAATGACATAGGCTACTCTTTAATGCGAAAAAATGGTTGTAAGGGGTTTAAAGGGGGGGGGGGGATGAAAAGTTGTATGGAATTATCGTCAGTTTTAGAGCTAGCAGCTTGAAACTTATTTTTAGGCTATTAATTAGATATAAATAAATATGACATTCAAAGTTTGTAAACGTTTTACTCTCAAGGGTGTAAAATAACAATAGGGAATAGGGGATAAAAGTTTGTATGGAAATATATGGTACGGCGTGGTGTAGTTGGGGAAATTTTGCTTACCCGAAAGGGCAGACGACTGAGCCACACGCATGCGAATACTGATTTTTTTCCGCTGCAAATTTATTATTATTTACAGCAACTTGATTACAATTCGATTTGCTTACACGATTTTTTGTTTATTTAAATAATGTTTTTCGTGAAATACAAATAACTTTATGTTTTTGGGTTAGGTTATTAAATATTTTTTTCTTTAGTTGGGTCATTGTTTCATTTCATTCGTCAAAAGTAGATTACTTTCGAATTTAGTTAGATGTTATTACGTCATTATTATTTGTTGTAAATCTGAATATTAGCTAGGTACCTGAGAACGGTTACTCCTTTTGTTTATTTTGTAATAACAAACAATCTCAGTACGATTTTTTTTATAAGATTTTTTTTTTGTGAATCATACATAAAATACCATTGTTGTCATTAATTTTGTAGTTGGTTTGCATGTGTATTTTCGTTATACGTAGTTTTCATAATCTTTTGTGTTTTTTATGTTCTAAAAAAAATTAATAAGTTTATTTTGCTTTGATTATTTTCTTAAGTTAAGTGTGAGAAGTTATAGTATAAATGTTTTTATTATTTGGGTCAATAAACGTAGGTTAGGTAGCAGATTTTTTTTCTGTTTAGTTACTTTTTTTTATTGCAATATGCCTAGAAAACGCAAATATAATCTAGCGGGTAGTTCTAGCGGAGCTCGCGCTAAGAAAATTGCTAGAAGCCAAGCCACTCTCAAACCCGTTTGACTTTAGATGCCGAGCGCCACGCATCTCGAAGAGCTGCTGAGACTCAAGAGCAAAGTCAAGCACGGCGACTATTAGATGCCGAACGTCAGGCATCTCAAAGGGCTGCTGAAACATTAGAGCAAACTCAGGTAGTCGGGTTTTAGATGCTGAGCGTCATGCGCCATTATTTGCTGCACAGTCACATGAGTAATCGTAAAAATACGTATTTTAAATGCTGAACGGCAGTCGCAATGGAGTAGTACATGGGAGGCATTTCAAGACGCTGCTTTTGATCGATTATATTTATCATCGATTAATTATTATAGGGCGGATGGATAAAAAGCACTAAAATGGAAAGAGGAAACTCCGGGTATGTGTTGTTTTGGTCGTAAAATTTCATTTCCAGCCTTTGGTGAGCCAGAGGAACCTCTAAAATCCTTACTTTTGTACGAAAGTAATGAATAAGGAAATACAATTGTTGTTTTCAAATGACGTCGTTTGGAGTAGATAATGAAGTTGTTATGCCCGGATTTTCCACTACGTTTACAATCCAAGGACAGATCTATCATAGGATTGGTTATTTACTGCCTACAGATGATCAGCCAAAATTTTTGCAGATTTACTTTATGGGAGACGAAAATAGCGAAGTTGATCGCAGGTGTCAAAATATTCAAGAAGTTGAAAGAGATATAGTTTTAAAAATTCAAAGAATATTGCACGATCATAACAGCCTCATTAACACTTTCAAAACTGCGTTAGAAAGAATGCCGGAAGAAGAATACAAGTTATAACCTAACAGGTGGGGTATTTGGATGTTACATTAATTTGGAATGATCTGTCACCTTTAGTTTTTGGTTTGGCCTGATGGCCGTGGATACGGTAATGTGTTTTATAATAAAATATAGTTATGGGTTTCGTACAATAAATTAATACTTAAGTACTTTAGTCAAAACATATTACCCAAAAATGTTGAAGTTAAATTGTTACTTGAATCCCTGGTTTCCACTACTTCATTAGTTTTTGTATCTTCTCTTTGGTCTAATGGTCTAATCCTCTCCCTCCTGCGAGCCGCATGCGCAGGAATTTTTCTTTTTTATGTTTATTTTTAATTTTAAAAATATTTTTTTTTTTAAATCTGTGGTCACGTGTAAGGCAAGATGGTGGGCTCCCCTTAACTTCGCCACATGTAAAAAAAAGACAAATAAATAAAATAATACTTCAAGAAAATATATAGGCCTACTGATAAATTATTCAAATATATTATGTACAAAAGCATATATATATATATATATATAGGTTTGAGCTATATTTATTACATGGTGGAATGATAATGCTACAGTTACTAAATACTAAAAAAATATTTTTGCAAAACTCCGTTCCCCCGGAGAAACCCCCGGAATGGCCACCGCATGGGGAGCCCAAGAAAAGAAACGGGCTCCCCATTTGGAAGCCACCTGGAAGGTTTTTTTCTGTTCCACCCACCGTTTCTTTGGTAGCCTGACATGTTACAAGGGATTGTATTCCTACCAGAGAAAATGCCACCATTTTGTCTGGGCAATCCGCCTTGGAGGAGCCGGGGCGCGAACCCGGGTCCTACAAGTCACAAGGCAGGCGCTCTACCCCAGAACCAGAGTGGTAGAGCGGATGCTTGCAGTCTTCTTAACACTGACATGATGTTATTCCACGAGTTTACTGTAGTTTCGTGTGTCATTAACACGTGCAGTACGTGCAGTAACATCTAACCTCGGTAACGAACAAATGTATGTGATTTAGAAAAATACAGAATCAGTAAGATCCCTGAAAAAGCATCTGCCAATAATAGTAATAATACCATTTTTTTATGCCATATTCCACCGGAGACAAATAAAAAAGCGCAAGTGGGTGTATTATTTAAGCCAGGGGAGTCACGCCTTCGCCAAGTATGGTGGAAATCCGTTTTATTTCTTGTATACATCTGTAACCCTGATGTAAAGAACACCATGTCTATCATTTTATGAAATATAGTTGGCAACGTGTCCACGGTGTACTTACACTTTTTGTTCCATGTATTGGTAAACAGCACAAATGCCATTATGTAAAATGTATAATTTATATATATATATAACGGAGTACAGGAGTGTTACAAATTTTTTATTTAGTTTTTAAAAAGAAAAATCAACCCATTATCTTAAAAATTAAAAAAAACATAGTTTTCTTTTGTATAATAAAGAAGTCATAAAGCAATTCCTATTGTTATCCAAGAAACCTGACAGCAAACAAAGTTGAAACAAATAAAAAAATTTGCTCTCATGAAAAGTTACAGTTTTTGTGATGGTGTTTTTCACTTCCACGGTACAGACATGTACTGTGAAGTCAAAGCGTTTATGAGGGCAGCCACTTTCCGAGACACAAGGGCTTTCACTCGCCAGAAATCTTCAGTTATTCAGCCGACATGATTCGACAGCTGCTTACAGCAACAAGTTTTTTGACGTGACGTCTAATAAATCGATGAACGCCGGCTGCACGCACGAAAAAGTGTCCCGTAACGCACATTGTTCCGTTACGCTGTGTCCCGTTACGCTCATTGTACGCTTGCGCCGCATCTATCTCTCTTCCACTAGATTGGAACAACCATCTATTTGACTGTTTCGAGGCACATTAAACTTGAAACACTCCCTTTCGTTTCCCACTTTTACTATCATCGTCCTATCCTTAACAGAATAACACAGATTGGAAGAAGTTAAATAGCAAACATGTATAAAAGTTATAGTTAAAATTATCTCTTCGTTAAAGTAATAAACATATTTGAATTAATGAGTGCCTATAAAAGTAAATTTATCAATTAAATTGTAGATTTCATTTTACTCCTTCTTTTTATCCATACAAAATAGTGATAAGTCAATAAAAATTATTCAATTTTATTCATAAATGTATGCAAACATTTCATCAATGTTTTGTTATGATGTTGTCACAAACTATCGTCCGTAAACCGACTTTACAGACAACCAATTTTTATTTTTTTTATATGTTGAAGTATTCATCCTGCCGAGGAGTGATGCCAGTTAGAGACTAGCGATCCTAGAATGTTGGCGGGAGGTAGCGGCAAGGATCGGGAACGCATTGCTTCTCCATCGGAACTCTGCTCCAATCGCAGTCGTCGCCCGTGCTCCCCAAGCGAACTGCTATGAGACAACACGACAGTTCCCCCACCACTCCCCGCCCCAACCTCCTTACCGAAGTCATCAACGCCGGCTTAAAGCCAGTCGCAAAAGGGTCTTTAAAGCTCGAATCGCAGACGCCATATTTCCTCATTATCTCCTTTCCATAGTCTGCGCGGCTTCCCGGACACTAACACGAAACGAAATTTTCCAATTTTTTTTATTCACTCCCTCCCCCTCCTCCCTTTTCTCCTCCAATAACAAAAAAAAAAAAGCAGGGAGGAAAGTCTTAAGAGAGATGCGTGAGGCTATGTTTCACGAGCCTCCAACTTGGTTCTCTGGTTTTATCTCCGCAGTCTTCTACCCCGCGCATCTCCCTGGAGATCCTTCCACTTCAACCCCCCTCCCCCTCCGCCAACGTTCTAACCATGCGTGCAGTTGCTGGTCGTAATGGCAAATGAAGCCCCGTCTCCCCCCTCTCTTCCTCCTTGTAACCATCAAGGGAAACACCGACGCGAGCATTTTATTAAACACGTTTTTAGGAATCAGACCAGAATATCCCTGTTTGATTGGTCGCCTTCCCTTGTGAGGGAAAGAATCATTATCGCCCAGACGAGAGTCTAAGAAAAAAAATATGACAGCCACGTAGAACGCTTTACGTAATTGGAGTTCAGTTGCGTATTTATTAAAAAATTTCGTTAAACTATAGAAAACATTAAAAATACCTATATATTTTTTTCTTTATGCGTAATAATTGACTGTACCAAGATTCATATTTTACTATGTCCATAGTTATTTTTGCAATGCAAATCTCGTTCCACAATTACGCGATTACACGAAAGTGGATATGGATCATGTAAACGAATACGTAAGTCACGAAAAAAAAAAAAAAAAGTATATAAAATTCATCTCTTCCGTTCACATTACTACGTTTTTCCGATATAAGCCGAATTTTTTTCTCGTGGTGATAGATTTGATTGTTTGTGTTTAAAATATGTTAAATTTATTTTTCACATTCAAGGACATATACATACAAACAGTGTTCTATCATTATCTAATGGTTAATTTTTATTTTATATTTAATCCCTTACGTGTTTTCTTCTCGCGTTTCATAACCGTAATATAAATTTTTTATAGCTTCAGTAACTAGCCTTGGATTTAAAAGTCAGCAGATTTTGTACTGCATTATAAAGTTTGCAAATAAATTTCAAAAGGACAAAAAATACAACTCCCTTCGTAGACAAACCACAACCCAGAAAAAAATGGTTGATAAATCTTATAAATTGTATCTAAAAGTTTTGTCAGAAACAATTATTGATAAGGTGAAACATCACTGCATGGGATGAAATAAAACGGGGTTGAATGACAAAAAAATTCATAACTCCCTTAGTAGGTACACTGTCAAATCTGTTCAGTTTATTGTAAACCTTATAAATATCATCTAAAACTTTGGCTGAAACTACTTTTTACTAAACAAATAGTCACCGTAAAAACAGATATTGAAATTAAAAATATTAAAAATTGCTGAATATAAAATTAGTTATTATTTAATGTAAACCATCTTAATTTAAAATTGAAAAGTGGTGTAAATAATATTATTTACGACCACGTTATTAGTGCAGGGATAAAAAATAATGTGAGAAGGGGAAAAAATCATAAAAAACCTTAGTTTGAATAATATTATATTTTTGGTAAGCTATTCAAATCTGGATGCATTGAGTTAAAAACATTCAAAAATTTTCGCTGTGTGGAAAAAAAGAAAATTTTGGAAAACATAAAGATGTTATGCACATAACAATTGTATAATGATTCAGAAATAATAACACATACATACACATAAATCTAACCTACGCCAGTATGCTGTGCAAAAAGGAATATTTCATTTATCTACTGCACCTTTAAACTGAGTTGTAAAATGTTAGGCATTCAATATTTCATGTCATTTTTGTTGTGCACATGACATTAGTTATGTGGTCCTACTTCTTTAAAACAAATAAACACATTAGGCACACGTTCTAGATTTCATGTGTGCGATGGTTGCAGCTGATGAAGACGGAAGCCGAAGTGTTAGAGAAGAATTGACAGGAGTTACAGCAGTCCACAAACCTCTGCTCCTGGACCCAGTGCAGGCAGTACAAGAGGCAGAGGAGAAAGGGCAGGATTCATGGCAGTCCACGAACCTCTGCTCCTGGACACAGTGCAGGCAGTACAAGAGGCAGAGGAGAGTGGGCAGGAGTTACGGCAGTCCAAAAACCTCTGCTCCTGGACCCAGTGCAGGCAGTACAAGAGGCAGAGGAGAGTGGGCAGGATTCACGGCAGTCCACGAACCTCTGCTCCTGGACCCAGTGCAGGGAGTACAAGAGGCAGAGGAGAGTGGGCAGGAGTTACGGCAGTCCACGAACCTCTGCTCCTGGACCCAGTGCAGGCAGTGGAAGAGACAGAGGAGAGTGGGCAGGAGTTACAGCAGTCCTGGAACCTCTGCTCCAGGACCCAGTGCAGGCAGTGGAAGAGGCAGAGGAGAGTGGGCAGGAGTCACGGCAGTCCACGAACCTCTGCTCCTGGACCCAGTGCAGGCAGTGGAAGAGGCAGAGGAGAGTGGGCAGGAGTTACGGCAGTCCACGAACCTCTGCTCCTGGACCCAGTGCAGGCAGTGGAAGAGACAGAGGAGAGTGGGCAGGAGTTACAGCAGTCCTGGAACCTCTGCTCCAGGACCCAGTGCAGGCAGTGGAAGAGGCAGAGGAGAGTGGGCAGGAGTCACGGCAGTCCACGAACCTCTGCTCCTGGACCCAGTGCAGGCAGTGGAAGAGACAGAGGAGAGTGGGCAGGAGTTACAGCAGTCCTGGAACCTCTGCTCCAGGACCCAGTGCAGGCAGTGGAAGAGGCAGAGGAGAGTGGGCAGGAGTCACGGCAGTCCACGAACCTCTGCTCCTGGACCCAGTGCAGGCAGTGGAAGAGGCAGAGGAGAGTGGGCAGGAGTCACGGCAGTCCACGAACCTCTGCTCCTGGACCCAGTGCAGGCAGTGGAAGAGGCAGAGGAGAGTGGACAGGAGTGACGGCAGTCCACGAACCTCTGCTCCTGGACCCATTGCCGGCAGTGGAAGAGGCAGAGGAGAGTGGGCAGGAGTCACGGCAGTCCACGAACCTCTGCTCCTGGACCCAGTGCAGGCAGTGGAAGAGGCAGAGGAGAGTGGGCAGGAGTCACGGCAGTCCACGAACCTCTGCTCCTGGACCCAGTGCAGGCAGTGGAAGAGGCAGAGGAGAGTGGGCAGGAGTCACGGCAGTCCACGAACCTCTGCTCCTGGACCCAGTGCCGGCAGTGGAAGAGGCAGAGGAGAGTGGGCAGGAGTCACGGCAGTCCACGAACCTCTGCTCCTGGACCCAGTGCAGGCAGTGGAAGAGGCAGAGGAGAGTGGGCAGGAGTCACGGCAGTCCACGAACCTCTGCTCCTGGACCCAGTGCAGGCAGTGGAAGAGGCAGAGGAGAGTGGACAGGAGTGACGGCAGTCCACGAACCTCTGCTCCTGGACCCAGTGCAGGCAGTGGAAGAGGCAGAGGAGAGTGGGCAGGAGTCACGGCAGTCCACGAACCTCTGCTCCTGGACCCAGTGCAGGCAGTAGAAAAGGCAGAGGAGAGTGGACAGGAGTCACGGCAGTCCACGAACCTCTGCTCCTGGACCCAGTGCCGGCAGTGGAAGAGGCAGAGGAGAGTGGGCAGGAGTTACGGAAGTCCACGAACCTCTGCTCCTGGACCCAGTGCAGGCAGTGGAAGAGACAGAGGAGAGTGGGCAGGAGTTACAGCAGTCCTGGAACCTCTGCTCCAGGACCCAGTGCAGGCAGTGGAAGAGGCAGAGGAGAGTGGGCAGGAGTCACGGCAGTCCACGAACCTCTGCTCCTGGACCCAGTGCAGGCAGTAGAAGAGGCAGAGGAGAGTGGGCAGGAGTCACGGCAGTCCACGAACCTCTGCTCCTGGACCCAGTGCAGGCAGTGGAAGAGGCAGAGGAGAGTGGACAGGAGTCACGGCAGTCCACGAACCTCTGCTCCTGGACCCAGTGCAGGCAGTAGAAAATGCAGAGGAGAGTGGACAGGAGTCACGGCAGTCCACGAACCTCTGCTCCTGGACCCAGTGCAGGCAGTAGAAAATGCAGAGGAGAGTGGACAGGAGTCACGGCAGTCCACGAACCTCTGCTCCTGGACCCAGTGCAGGCAGTGGAAGAGGCAGAGGAGAGTGGACAGGAGTTACGGCAGTCCACGAACCTCTGCTCCTGGACCCAGTGCAGGCAGTGGAAGAGGCAGAGGAGAGTGGGCAGGAGTTACGGCACTCCACGAACCTCTGCTCCTGACCCAGTGCAGGCAGTGGAAGAGGCAGAGGAGAGTGGGCAGGAGTCACGGCAGTCCACGAACCTCTGCTCCTGGACCCAGTGCAGGCAGTAGAAGAGGCAGAGGAGAGTGGGCAGGAGTCACGGCAGTCCACGAACCTCTGCTCCTGGACCCAGTGCAGGCAGTAGAAGAGGCAGAGGAGAGTGGGCAGGAGTTACGGCAATCTACGAACCTCTGCTCCTGGACCCAGTGCAGGCAGTGGAAGAGGAAGAGGAGAGTGGGCAGGAGTTACGGCATTCCACGAACCTCTGCTCCTGGACCCAGTGCAGGCAGTGGAAGAGGCAGAGGAGAGTGGGCAGGAGTTACAGCATTAAACGAACCTCTGCTCCTGGACCCAGTGCAGGCAGTAGAAGAGGCAGAGGAGAGTGGACAGGAGTCACGGCAGTCCACGAACCTCTGCTCCTGGACCCAGTGCAGGCAGTGGAAGAGGCAGAGGAGAGTGGACAGAAGTTTCGGCAGTCCACGAACCTCTGCTCCTGGACCCAGTGCAGGCAGTGGAAGAGGCAGAGGAGAGTGGGCAGGAGTTACGGCAGTCCACGAACCTCTGCTCCTGGACCCATTGCCGGCAGTGGAAGAGGCAGAGGAGAGTGGACAGGAGTTACGGCAGTCCACGAACCTCTGCTCCTGGACCCAGTGCAGGCAGTGGAGAGGCAGAGGAGAGTGGGCAGGAGTTACGGCATTCCACGAACCTCTGCTCCTGGACCCGGTGCAGGCAGTGGAAGAGGCAGAGGAGAGTGGGCAGGAGTCACGGCAGTCTACGAACCTCTGCTCCTGGATGCAGTGCAGGCAGTGGAAGAGGCAGAGGAGAGTGGGCAGGAGTCACGGCAGTCCACGAACCTCTGCTCCTGGACCCAGTGCAGGCAGTAGAAGAGGCAGAGGAGAGTGGGCAGGAGTTACGGCAGTCCACTAACCTCTGCTCCTGGACCCAGTGCAGGCAGTAGAAGAGGCAGAGGAGAGTGGACAGGAGTTACGGCAGTCCACGAACCTCTGCTCCTGTACCCAGTGCAGGCAGTAGAAGAGGCAGAGGAGAGTGGGCAGGAGTTACGGCATTCCACGAACCTCTGCTCCTGGACCCAGTGCAGGCAGTAGAAGAGGCAGAGGAGAGTGGGCAGGAGTTACGGCAGTCCACTAACCTCTGCTCCTGGACCCAGTGCAGGCAGTAGAAGAGGCAGAGGAGAGTGGGCAGGAGTTACGGCAGTCCACGAACCTCTGCTCCTGTACCCAGTGCAGGCAGTAGAAGAGGCAGAGGAGAGTGGGCAGGAGTTACGGCATTCCACGAACCTCTGCTCCTGTACCCAGTGAAGGCAGTAGAAGAGGCAGAGGAGAGTGGACAGGAGTTACGGCAGTCCACGAACCTCTGCTCCTGGACCCAGTGCAGGCAGTAGAAGAGGCAGAGGAGAGTGGGCAGGAGTTACGGCAGTCCACTAACCTCTGCTCCTGGACCCAGTGCAGGCAGTAGAAGAGGCAGAGGAGAGTGGACAGGAGTTACGGCAGTCCACGAACCTCTGCTCCTGTACCCAGTGCAGGCAGTAGAAGAGGCAGAGGAGAGTGGGCAGGAGTTACGGCATTCCACGAACCTCTGCTCCTGGACCCAGTGCAGGCAGTAGAAGAGGCAGAGGAGAGTGGGCAGGAGTTACGGCAGTCCACTAACCTCTGCTCCTGGACCCAGTGCAGGCAGTAGAAGAGGCAGAGGAGAGTGGACAGGAGTTACGGCAGTCCACGAACCTCTGCTCCTGTACCCAGTGCAGGCAGTGGAAGAGGCAGAGGAGAGTGGGCAGGAGTTACGGCATTCCACGAACCTCTGCTCCTGGACCCAGTGCAGGCAGTAGAAGCTGAAGACCTTGTGGAAGCCGTCGGCTGCCCCGGGCAGCAGGCGTGCTCTCTTCTCCGGGGTGAGCTCCTCCGTGATGTCAAACTGCTCGAACACGATGTCCTGGTGACCGTAGGTCCTCCTCGCGTGCTCCACCTGCCGCACGGCGCTTCGCTGATTACAGAAACGTCTTCCAACTGCATTTTAATTTAAACATGATGGTACTCATCATATTGGGTATTGGGTTTTTTTATTTATATATTTATTTTTTATTTTTTATTTTTCTTTTACAGAAAAAGTGCTTTACAATGGCGTATGTCCAAAAACTTACATAAAGTCATGCACTACCATTGCACAAATCCTTTAAGGATAATACTTATCATATTATCGTGCACTTTATTGTTTTTTTTTTTTTCGTTCATAACGTTCTTTGAATGATGATCTTATCAAATGGGGGATGATTGATTTCAAAACAATAATATGGATACATGCCATTTCTGGTTATCACTTTATATCCTATGCAAACCAAAATAATTGGGTTTTGGTACGAAAAGTGGGTGGGGGGGGGGGGGGGGGGGGCTAGGGGGATATATATCCCTCTTCTCTTGAAATTATGAAAAAAAAATTGGAAATCATGGTAAATGCAGTATGATATTTTGGGCGATGCAAGATGAGTTGTTACAACACAGGGAATCACATACCACAAAAGGCAGAGATGCACGTAGAGAAAGATGATGTAACTGACAAAACCCCTTGTTGTTGACGTAATTTTTTAAATTTTTTTAATGTGTAACGTCTTAGTTTTCGGTATACGGCATCTGGTAGGAGTAATTTCGTGAACGAAAAGGAAGTCTCATGGAACGGAAATGTGTAACCACGGTGCTGCCATCTGCGAAGGGAAACTTTATAGTATTAACTGTTTAATGAATTTTAACAAGATGGGCAGTATTTTATTAAACTTCCTTGTCAAAAATTCAGGTTCAAAATTGATAGTATTTTTTTCTATTTTATCACTTATTTTTATCGGAGCTTTCATTATCCCTATCCCTACTTCCCTACTAATATTATAAATGTTAATGTAAGTTTGTTTGTTACGCTTTTACGCGAAAACCACTTGACCGATCATCATGAAACTTTGAACACATATTATTGGAGGTATTAGAAGTAACATAGGATACTTTTTATTGAAAAAAAAAATTTTTTACGAAAGATAAAAAAATATTTATCAATAAACCTCAATATTTACCTTCTTTAACGCCATCTAGCATTCCAGTTATAAAATTCCAACCCTGAGTACTGTAATACCGTTGCACTGTATTATCGACGGTCAAAATTCAAAATTATTAATTTTTGTTACACAGAAATATATTTTATTGCTTCATTTATATTGTAATGATCTCTGATATTTATTTAATGGCTTCAATGCGAGCGAAGCCACGGGTTAAAGCTAGTATGATTTACAATTTCGATCTGCTAATCAATTGGTTCAACAGCCGACGTAGAAGCTCCGGCAGCGAATTATATCGGCGTGCGCGAAAACCACGTGTGATTCGCGTCTGGTGTTATAGCATAAAAAAAAATTCCGCAGATTCATCACGATCGGTATTATTTTTTAAGAATTCCACGTTAAACTCCGAGTTTCGCATGTGTGTTTGCAGCATGAGAACACACGAGGTTAGATGTTACACATCTCTGTCGAGTACTGAAAAACTCGTTCACATTTTGTTTATTTTTAATGTTTCTTGCGAATTACCCTCTCGAAATAAGTTCACGTGCCGCCACTGGTGGCAGTGGTGCAGTCGCCAGACTGACGCTACTCAGCTCGCACCGCAGCTCGAGGACGAGACGCGGAAGGTGGAAGGGTCGGACCCTGGGTTGCCTGGGGGGGAAGGGGGTGGGGAAGGACGCACCACAACGCCGAAATACCACAACGCCGAAATGCCAAATCGACCACAACGCCAACAGCTAGAAAACTACTGTGTACCACAACGACAAAATACACTAACGCCGAAAAATATCATAGCAGGACTGCCACAAAGGTTAGGTTTGGTTAGACTAGGTAAGGTTAGACTAGGTAAGGTTAGACTAGGTTAGGTTAGGCTAGGATAGGCTAGGTTAAGTTAGGTTAGGTTATATTACGCTAGGTTAGGTTAGGTTAGGGTAAGGTTAGGTTTGATTGTGGTATTTCGGCGTTAAGGTACAATTAAAAAACACACACAAATTCGTCCAGTTGTTATTTCGGCGTTGTGGTACACAGCAGTTTGCTAGCTGTCGGCGTTGTGGTCAATTTTGACATTCGGCTTTATGGTATTTCGGCGTTGTGGTCAATTTTGTCATTCGGCGTTGTGGTCAATTTTGTCATTCGGCGTTATGGTATTTCGGCGTTGTGGTCAATTTTGTCATTCGGCGTTGTGGTATTTCGGCGTTGTGGTCAATTCTGACATTCGGCGTTGTGGTATTTCGGCGTTGTGGTCAATTTTGTCATTCGGCGTTGTGGTATTTGGGCGTCGGGGCAGGGGCTCACCATGCGCGGGCAGGAGTCGACGGCGACGAGGCGGCCGGCGGCGGCGGGCCGCAGCAGCCCCGCGGAGACGCAGCCCGGACCGCAGCCCACGTCGAGCACCAGGTCCCCGGGTCGCCCCTGCAGCAGCGCCGGGTGCTCGGCCAGCAGCGCGCGGGCGTCGCGCTGCTGCATGGCGTGCGCCGCGGCGTAGAGGCGCGCCTGGAGCATGGCTGGCCGCGACCACCTGCCGGCGGCACCGACGCTCTCAGCGGGCTCCGAGGGTCGTCTAGCCCGACGAGGTGAGCGACGACGGAGCTCCGGGCAGCTAGCAGAGGTTTGGATAGATCATCCACCGGACCACGGGTTCACTGGGTGATTGTGGAAGAACGGGGTACGCGCCAGCAATGCTGATAACGTCTAAGAGCTTAGGACGCGGCCAATTGTCTGGTTAGCTGAGTGAGACCTAGGTGGTGAACAAGCTGGGATGGGTAGCCTCGGCTCCAAACCATCGGTCAAAAAAAAAAAAAAAGAAAAGAATAATTCCCTCAGTTCATCACCTGAGTGTCATGGCAGACGTATTTTTTATACTCTTGGTTGCTTGGTTTTTTTTTTGACTAAAAGTGCAACTGCAATTGCAACATCCAAAGTTTATTCCATTTTCTACGATGAAACGATACGTACCACAGCAACAGCAACAGAAACCGTAAGCTTCAATTCAGTCCAAACTAACCGTTTCGACTGTTCGTTCCGAACTGACCACCTTAACAGATCGTGCGTGCAGAGGGCCTAAAACCAGTCCACACTGTCAGTTTCTGACTCGGAGCTGGACTGATCGAGTGTGTGGGCCTATAGAGGCCGTCGATCTTGCGATGGGAAACATTTGATTGCCACAGTAAGTCAGTGCGGTGGATTGCAACATCAGGCTTTTAATGTGTGTGAATATGATGAATCTGCTATTGGTATTGCTAGAAGCAGAAGAAGAAGAAGTTAACCTAGTTCTACGAGGTTTAGCTTAGAAATTATGCAAGTTTGTCGTTTAAACTCCGAATAACAACTAAAATATATTTGAATTCGGCGTTTACGCGTGTACACCTAGGTCTACCCAACGCTGGCTGGGCAATGTTAGATTAATTTTTGATCGCAGGCTAAGTTAAGTTAGGTTAGGTTAGTAAGTTAAAGTTTCAATGAACCTAAAGTTATCTATCATTTGGTTCAATACGACTATTAGTTCAATATGACCATACGTTTTTTATTTGTTTTTTTACTTTAACTATTTTTCATTCGTTTGAAAATAAACCACTTGCTACGTTGTTATTTTGCGCTTGAAGACAACCGGACAGAATACGCATTATCATTGGATTTCAATTCTGTAAATTTTCTGTGTGCATGTCGTGCGCAATACGTTGCATAGTTTCACTGAAATGCCACTTAATGCGCGTGAAGAAGTAGTAGAGTGGCGCGCATTCGAACTAGATGGGACCCGACCCTGTCCGGATAACAGAAATTTATGGATTAAACGGTATTTCTCTTCAAAATGCACTACTGCAAGTTTAAGATAGGTTAAACTAATTTTTTTAAATGCAACTTTTTCTACAGCTTAGTTTTAGTTATAACACTACTGCATACTTATACATAAGTTTATAAACTAAGAACTCATTAACTCAAAAACATTATTGCAACTAAAATTCTAGATTGTAAAATGTAATAAATTGTGTTTTTTTTTGTATCCAGTATGGATTAACAGGATCTCCGGACGAATGGGGGTCCGAATTGTTGGGACCATACTGAATACTGTACTACTGTATGTCTCACAACTAAACGTCAAGCCAAGAAAATAAAATAACCATATTCAACGTGTCGTAGTTTACGAGTTATAATCCCTTTTTAAAGAGTTTTTGAATCCCCACCCTGCACCAAATTATTAGATACTGCGATTATGATAACAAATAAGAATAAAATAAAACTTTCTTTACTTTTGAGGGGAAAATTTTTTTTATACGACTTATACGAAACAAAATTTCTAATCTGGTAACTTTGACATTTCACACTGTAAAATATAATACTTTGGTAACTTAGCATTTGCTTGCTTTTTAATAAGCAATCGTATACAAATCTTTGGAATTTTGTATTTTTTTTTTGATCGAGAACCGTAATTGACTGGCCTACCAGTTGTTCTCGGCTTTGACGTAGAGTCGTGGGACATCCAGAAGGCAATGCCGAGGAGAGTTTCCGGAGGACACCGGCCAGGGGGCGAAGCGGACAAGTACCTGTTATCGGCGTCGGGACGCTCTCTACTGACGTCTTCGGCAGTCGGAGGACCGCCGCTCGGACGCCGCAAGGTGGACGAGTGCCGGCCATCGCAGCCCACTTACGACTATTTATCTCCGCGCCTTCTCTCGCGCGGAGGGGCCCTACTTCTTCATGTCTGTCTCCCTCTCTGTCTCGCTTCCTCCAGTTGGCATGTCCCCCTCGCTGCTCTCCGTCTGCCGCCTGGTCCTCCAGTTTCCTCTTCCCTTTCCCCTCTTTTCTTCGTCCGTGTCCCGTCTCTGTCTTGCTTTCCCCACCCCCTTCGGACCTTGCGCCTCTTTTGTCGAATTGTTCGAACGCCTTATTTTTAAAACTGTTCTGTCTTTAAGACCGTCCCTGGAAAGGAAATGGAAATTACTGCTCTGTTGCATCACTCCTGTAAAAAAAAAAAAATATCACAAAGCAGTGTTAACTCACGTGGTCGCTGGTTTCTCTATGGTCTATCACAAACAAATTTAAAAAAAAGGGTTAACATTTGCAGAACGTAGGAAGCAAATACTTAGAACATTGAACACGAAAAAAAAAGTAACTGAGGATCAAAGAAAATAATGATTGCATATTACATATCTGATAAATAATATAAGAACAATCTTGGTTCAATTTCATCTAGGATAGTTTTTAAGTACAAAAACCATTAATATTACAATCCTGCTTCAAAAGAACACGTTAAAAATCTGTTGTGTGACATACTGTACAGAATTTTCGAAAAACTTACATTTAAATGTTCCATGCATTAATGACTCGTTTTGTTTAAACATTGTGCACAGGGTTTAACATTACATACAGTGAGAAAATAATTATTCACAAAAAAAGCTTTGTAACACTCTACACGGTAAGTTACAGTGCAAAATTTAAACAATGAATTGCAGATTTACGGCGAAGATTCGCTTTCACGAATTCCATTGAGATTCTGCAGCTATCACAGACATAACAGGCAAAGACTGACAGAAAATCTTAGCTTTTCATAAAAATAAACTGTACTTGTATGGCATCACCATAGTTTTAAAATTATGGTCAGTGGTGTAGGTCAAGAACTAAACGAAATCGCGTAGAAGATCGTCATCAAAGTTTCAATAAAGTTATTCCAATAGTTGTGAATGCTGTTAGGTTTCAAGCACCCAGGGCGTTATTCGAAGATGTTCGGGTAAGACAGTGAATAAGAATTGCTTGTTGGGATACAACTGTAACCTAACTTGCGGCATGTATTCCAGAACGTGTCTCAACCAAATCCCAGTAAGGAATCAAATCGGCAAGTTTTAATAAACAGTGCCCTGCGTCAGGCTAAAAACTGGTTTCAACGCATTCTAGCAGCCTTTCGGCAACCATCTATACAATTGTTTTGGCAAAAATACTAGCTATAGCAGCATCATCGCACAAAAATAGGACCGTCTATATAATGTTCTCAAGTACTTTTAAGTTGCGATTATTTAGTGTAAAAAATGTATTCCAGTATAATTTCGCTACCATAAAGTTTCATTTGGCACACCAAAAAGTTTGGTATGTCCCCCGATGTTAACAAATATGACTATATACGAGTTAATGGCGCCAGACGCAGGTCCGCCATCTGGACGAAATCAACGAAAAAGTGAGCTTTGCGCATGCGCGAAATTTGGGCAACAGATCGGCAACGGATAGGACACCAAAATCCGTTCCCTAAAAATGAGCTGGTCGTGTTATATCGTGCATAAGAAATACATGTTGGGGTACAGGTGTAGTGTATTCGACACCTGAATCCTTATTTTTGTCTCTTGGAATACCAGCCCTACAGCGCTTATTCATAGATACCAATGTTCGACGTATCTAAGTACTGAACCAGTGAAAGATAAAAGCACTGCTGTAGTGAACACATGGGCATTAACCAACTTAATGAGCTTTGGGTTCCGGAGTAACTCGTTTCATTGCCATCCAGGTGGATAAAAAGAACCTGGACACCTCCAGCGTGCACGAGTTGGGCTATTTCGGTCACCGGGGGGCCCCGTTACTTCGGACAAAAGAAATCCATCTCTTTTTATTCTCTCCCTTCCACCCCCTTTACCGAGCTCGTCCCCTCTCATTTCGTGCGCTCCTTCTAATTCTTATTCGTGTTTTCATGAACTCTACAGATAACCCTTCAAGTGCATCTTTTACCATTTTTTGGTAACTTAAAACATGTAGCGTGTACAGTATGTGAGAAAATATCGGACCCCAGAAGATGTACTGACCTAGGTGAAGAACAGGTTCGAAAAGTAAACTTATGAGAAAGTCGTTTATCTTTTCACTAGCCTACATATCCCGACCGTGGTGATAAATGTTTAGTCTCTAAAATAGGCCTTGGTCAGTTTGTCAAATTTGGTTTGACAGAGCGAAACGAATGTGAAATAAGACACCATGTTCTAGGGCTAAATAAAAAAATGTTTTTTTGTTAAAAGTTTTCTTCTACGAAGATCTAGTCATAAAAAAATAGGAGACACCTAGTTTGGACGAAGCAATAATTACGAGACATTACTTCAACCCATCATATTTTTTTTTTAGCTTTAGTAGTTACTTAATTCACGATGACAGTAATTCACACAGCATACTTACATAGAATATGGCCACTTTATATATGTTTTATTATATTATGTGTTTAAATTATATAATTATTTTATTTGTTGTGTTTTTTGTCCAGTTCAATATGTAAGAAAATAATTTAAAAAATATGTTTACCAGTATACAATATATATTAAATAAGATGCAACGAATTTATAACTCTGCGTTGTAATGCTTTACGGAAATAAAATTTTGGTAGGCTATATGATTGTCATCATATCTTTGGAACAGTTTGAAATACTAAATTAATCTTAGGGTTTTTATCAAAAACTTGTTTAAATGTTATTTCATAATGTCATGCATTAGCGATTTTTGATATAAATAATTTTGTAGGGATAGACAAAAAAGTATTTTAACTCTAGGTTTGGTTATGAGATCTAATTTGCTAACAGGAGAAATATTTTTAATATGTTATAATACAAATTTTGCAGCAAGAGACTTTGATTTTATTTAATTTTCTTGATTGATAATTCAAAGACTGTGTGTCCAGAAGTTGATTCCTTCAACATATATATTTTCCTGACTCTTATGATGGTATTAATGTTTTGGTAGTTGTTTGACTTCCACCCACGATAAAGCTAGGTTGGAAAATTTCTCAAGACGCTGATAAAAATGTAATCATCAAACGAATTAATTTTAACAGATTATGATTCGTAAAAATAAAAAAGCTTTAATTACTCGAGAAATATTTTATTTTAAAATGATTTTTTACATCTTGACTGCGGTAAGCACGCTACTATGAAATCTCGTTTGTCTCACCACCGTAACACCTGGAACTGGAATCGATCCCTGACAGCGACTTTCATATTTTATAAATTTTACTCTTTTCAGCTTTCTGAGGAGTTGTGCAAAGTTAGTCTTTTCGCGTTGAGTAACCATTGCCATTTAATGGTGGATATTTTCAGCAAGGCTTGCAGCTTTATGACAGGAAGATCAATTATTATGCTATGAAACGTTTTATAACAAGCATAAATTATATCAGGAAATGCTTTAACATTGAAACGACCTTTCCTTTCAAACATTATGTTTGATTTCAACATTTTTGTTGCACCAACGTAAATTGTTAATCGGCTCATCAAGTAGATGCAAGATTTTGTGGTGAATAAACAATACAACCGAAATAACAGCTAAATTGAAGTTAATACACCGCCAAATACCGAAAGGTAGTTAATACACCACATAACAAAAAATGCAGCGAAACTAACTCAATTACCTCACTTTGTCTTTTAAAAATTTAGAATTTATTTCATAAATATTTAGATCAAGGTTTTGTTTAAAAACTTAAAATATTATAATATCAGTAAAAAAATAATTTAGTTTCTGTGTACGGCTAAAGGAATACAGATAAACTTCACAAGGAAATGTACAAGGATAATGATTTTGTGTTTTTACATTGCATATTGATATATTGATCATGTTAATAGTATTGAAATAATAAGACAGTGACACAATGTAAAATCTAAATTTTAAAACATGATTGCACCTGAAATAGACTTACCACATAATCTACTATATATATTTTTTTACACAGCTTAAATGTTATAAAGTTTTAGTAGTTAAAATAATACCATCTCTTGTTTTGATATTTTGTGTAATTTTATACTTCAAAATTAGAAACTATAACAACTCCACTTTTCCAAAACATAAAACCATCTTCGCTCTAAACATTGCATTAAAAAATGTTTAGCAGGTCTCTTTAATATAGTATTTATAACTTTCTTGTGAACTAAGGAATGTTAAATAAGAATACTGTATGTATGAGTTACAATTTTTTTTTAACTTACTGTCATCAATAAATGTGGATTTGTAGTTTTAAGTGCCTTACCACAAATTGTTGAAGCAGTTAAGCCAAATTTATTTTATCATAATGTGTGTGTTAATTGATTTTTTAATGAAAATAAAAACTGGGATCCACTGTTTTGTAGTGAAGAAATTGGCTTTTGTTTTAGCACCGTTAGATATTGGCTCTATTTACAGGGCTGTCGTGACGGGGACTCAAGTTGTGGGGAAAAAGTTGGAGCCGACTCGGAAGTAGCCGCTTATCTTTGAAAGAATTTGTGCAATGGGAGTGCATGACTTGATGTAAGCTTTAGGACGTACGCCATGGCGGCATAGCAATGGCGTATGTCCAAAAGCTTACATCAAGCAGCCGCTTCTGTGGACGACCTCGTGCGACGAGACCCGGGCGCCTGACTGTTCCACGCGGGGAAGGTTGTGATAGGTCATAGGGACGAGAAGATGTGTGCTGGGGGCCCGGGGTTGAAGGCACAAGCCCGGCCGTCGGAGAGGAGGGCGTTGACCCTTTCTCCCCCCATAGCCGCCGGGCAGGGAGAAGCATGTTGTCCTTGGTTAGGGTACTGCCCTCCACGTACACATGGGGCTTCACTCCCCTCCCACACGCTTGTCTGTCCTTACCCACCCCTCGTCCACCCCAATTGATAACGACTCCCCCCGCCACCACCAACGACTAAAAAAGACCAGGAGGGGGCATTAAAGATTGTGGCACTGAAGGGCTTGAAGGGGACGGGGGTACAAATTGTTTTATCCCGCTTCCTACAGCCGTCCATGAGGCGATGTCTGGTGGCCAGTGCGCGCACTCTGCCGGATCTCCAACGTAGACACGCTGTCAAAATATGTAGTAAGTTTCTCTTGGGCAAAGTGTGTTACAGAACAGCGCATTAACTGCGTCATCTGTTTGCAAGAAACACCCAGGAGTAACTAGCAGATCGCTGCCTCTGCATCGACAGCCACAGATGGTTCTTGCAGACGTATATTTCATCTCCAGCAAACCATGACATTTTTGTGGCTCGGTCGGATAGTTCCACCTCCGGCAATGGTGCGACCCGAGGCAAAAAGAATTAATTAAGAATTTTTTTTTCAGTCAGCACTATGACTTGTGCTCGTAGGCCATCGATGGTATGGTATGATGATGTGAGGCCCGTGAGAAACCAAAACTTATGTTATTAACTTCTACAACAATTTAAAAACGCAAAAAAATTCATTGAGCGTGTAACTAGAAAATGTTGAGGGGGGGGGGTGGGGGGGGGGGGGGGGGGTAGTAACCCTTAAATCTCCATCTTGGTTTCAACAGATATTTAGGCCGTAAAACTTTCTTTTCATTAATTTCACAAATTTTAGTTTCGTTTAAACACAGAATTAAATAATAAATAGTGACGGGTTTGCTACCAATAGGAATTTTCTTGTGAGGTCATTGAAGTTGAGTATTATGTAATTTTTGGGAATAATCTCAAAATGAAATATTATTGACAATGGACAATATTTCATGGCATTATAAAATCTCTTAATGGATAGTCTGTGCCTTTACGCAGGGAAATTGTCAGTATTAAAGTATATATTATAGTTTATGGCATCATAGTTGTTGAAACCAATACGTATAGACCTGCAAGATTCGCGTTAATATTTTATCACAGTCTAAATTGTAAATTTTAGTACTCTAATTGACTTTTGCCATTAGATAAAATGTCATTTGACACGCCTTGATGGACTAGCCAATGACAACACTCCAAGAATCAACTAACCGAATGAAGTACAACCTGGAGAAAAATTTAAAAGTGTCACCAGCCAATGAACACCCGAGAATGACTTCATTAGGTCCAAGTATTTCTTTAACTCACAAATAGGGATATTTCAATTGGTTTATTTAATTAGATATTAGCCTACAACCATCAAGCGACGAACTTATAAGTGAGATATAAAAGATTCACACGTACATGTGCCATTGCTGATTTTTACCGTATGTCATAGACAAGCCACGAGAATGAGCAAGAAAGATGAATACACAAACACACTCAAAACTAGCCGAAATAAGCATATGTCAGATGTGAAACCCACAGCCAGCACAGAGAGAAATGAGTGGAAGGGACTAGCCGAGAAACAACATCACATAACCGACAAGCAGTGAGCTGGCAACAAAGAGGCAGGTTTGGGATGCCCAGCAATCGACGACGCAGTGGTCTCACAGGCACTGCAGCAATGGCGGGAGCCGTTGATCCTTCCTCGCCTGCTGGGGGCTTCTGATGCACCCCGCCTGGAGCCCCTATTGGACGATCCATCAGCTCGGATAGCTCCAGAGCACAGGTCTCGCCTCTCCAGCCCACCACCTCACGCTGAAATCACAATAGTGCGACATAGGCCTACTACAGCAAAAAAACTGGGAACGTGCGGTTTTGACGCGGATCGATGAACGTCGTACGTTTCGGGGACGCACCACAACGCCGAAATACCACAACGCCGAACGTACAATAACGCCGAAAACCATAACGCCTAATACCAAATTGACTACAACGCCGACAGCTAGAAAACATCTGTGTACCACAACGCCGAATTACCACAACGCCGAAATACATTAACGCCGAAAAATGACATTGCAGGACTGCCACAAAGGTTAGGTTAGGTAAGGTTAGGTTAGGTTAGGCTAGGTTAGGGTAGCCTAGGTTTGATTAGGTACACAAATTCATTCAGTTGTTTTTCATTTTGTTCCTGTGCCCTCCCCCCCCCCCCCCCCAGCAACATTTTTCGGTGTTACTATATTTCGGCGTTGTGGTACACAACAGTTTTATAGCTGTCGGCGTTGCGGTCAATTCGGCATTCGGCGTTATTGTACGTTCGGCGTTGTGGTAACGACCCTTACGTTTCGCACGGGGCGGTCATGACAGAATCTCGGCGACACTTGTAAACGCCCACTGCGGCCGAACTACACACTCGAGGCTAGTGATGACCACACCGCCGTGCAGCCCGCTCTGACGGCGACGGGAGACGCTGGTGACCACACTCCCCCCGCGTCCCCCGCAGTGACGTCACCGCTCGGCAGGGAACACCAACAAGCCTGGTGGGCGCGGCTGGCGTTCAGTCACGAGCGAGCTAGCAACGAGAGTACCTGGGAGATTTGCTACAAACAACTTAAAATAAAAAATAAAAATAAAGCAAAGATTTTCGAAAGGACACACGTACAAAATTCCAAAATATCATCGAAAAAATTCCCAGTGACGAAAACTTAAATATCCTAAGAGAGAAAATTTTTCACAGTTTTTTGTTTGGATCTAAATTTCTGAGATAATAAGCCTTTTTTTAAAAAGTAATTATAAGCATAATTATTCGTACGGCACAACTTTGATTTAATAATTAAGGCATGTTCCATTAATGCAACTGCATTTTAAATGTTACTCTATTGTTACACTTCCATTTCATATTTTGTACACATCTTTATGGATTAGGCTAATATTTGTGCTAATACCTGTTCTCCAGGGTATACATAGTTAATGAGTCAGTGACGAGCTTAACTATAGGTAGAAATACATTTTAGAAAATTTTCATCGACTTTTTTTACCCTAATATTTTTCCTTCCGCATTGTGATTTTTTTTTTTTTTTCGGGCGACGAAATAGCTACAGTTATTCAAATGTCGCGTCGCACGCGTCGACGTGTTTGTAAAGTATCGGCTGGGGGGAGACAATCTGAAGACTCTGATGCCGCGGGTGCCACACCGCCGAGAGTGGTTGAGTCTACGAGAGAGAGGGGGGAGATTGTGCGCCAGTCCTAGGGCAATACCTTCGTCCTTGGCCCGACCCTGTGGCCGCTTCGGGGGTTTCAAGTCCAGTCCTCCCCTCCCACCACTCTCCCCAAGCTATTTAATCCTCCTCCTCCCCTTCCTTCCTTATCCCCCATGACCAGTTTATCAGCGGCGAGGGGTAATGTAATGTTGTCGTCGTACAGACTGCCTGTGTGCCCCCCCCCCCCCCTCCATCCTTTTCCATCCAGATGATAGTCTAGCTCTGGCCAAGAAAATACCGCAGCTGTTATTTAAAACTCTTAAGCTCAGTGGCGGATAATGTTTTTGGTGGGAAATAGTATGGGTAAATGACCAGAGGGTTTTGGGTAGTGTGGAACACCACTCGGTGGAATGAATTCGAAATTTGGTTTTGGTATGTAAAGTTATAACCTAAACTGTTTTTACATCTTTTTTTTCTGAGTTTTAAATAATTGCAATACAATAACATTAAAAAAAAGTAAATTTATATAATTTTGCAATTATTCATAACCGACTTCTGAGGTCTGGTGCGACCTGGTATACCTCCATCATTTTAGTAATCGAAGCGCGACGTTAATGTTATCTTGTAGGTCCCGTTACTTTAAGGCTCGTGTCACTCCATGTGCTTATACCACTGCAGCTAAAACTTACACGGAGTTTTTTTTTGGCCGAATATTCTCTCGAACGCTTTTCTTAGAGTGTACGATGCAGGTCTCTCAAAAATTCACTAAGTAAATTTACCAAAATGAAACATGTAAACAAGTGAGATAGAAGTATTCACCGAGTAGAAACCACCCCGATTCAACCGCATTCAGGAGCATAACCATTTACGCCGTTAAAAACTATCAAATCAATCCTTTTTGTATTTTATTGTCTATTTTTTTTTAAAAATTGTACCAAACATAAGTCAACATGATAAGAAAATAACACCATGTTACTAAAGAAAAATAACATCTCAAGGTCTTATTTCTAAAGTCTAACTAGGTGCTGAGGATACAGGTAGACAACATTTGAGTTCTAAAAAAATTATTTTTATCGCAAACAAATTCACCTATTGGTACAAAAAAATTATAAAAATCATAACAAATAATCTTAAATAGAGTTGCAAATCTTTTCAAGGTTATTTAAATGAAGCAAGATTCACGAAGTAAATAGTGCTTAACAGAAATGTAAAAGAATGTTGGTTATTTCATTGCAAGATCATCAACATGATACCCAATATGTGGGAACTCTGAGATAACCTTAGATCACTAGTTCTACCTACTCATTAAAACTCGGAGGTGTTTGAGGAGAGGTTACAATGAGAGTATGAGGCTACTCATCCAAGCATCACTGCTGATCTGTGGTTGACTCAAATAATTCCTGTCCCAAGAGTATCACGATGCGCTTAACCGAGCCTGTCACATCTCTGGGACCTCTCAGACAACCCAGAGAGTTGTCCGGGTTAGCACCGGAACTGTTCCTCCGCTCACCGCGTCCACTCGTGGGGGCTACTGCGGACGTGCTCTAAGCGTTTAGAGCCGCTCCAAGATAACAGTGGGTTCCGAACTGCTTGGGTACCAACTGCGCGCTCTTAAATTTGAGCCGTGCCAAGGTCTTGGGCGATCACCGCCACCCGGGGGGAAACTTTTCACCAACGACTCGACGGCAATGTCTCGGCGGAGGACATGGACGGATTGGACTGAAGGAAGCAGCAGGCGCCGCGACGCCGGGACGCCGGGCGTCTTCAAGGTCATGCTGGGAGATCACCTGGCGGGCTCAGAGCATGCGCCTTCTACGGCGACCTTTTCGGACACCCCTCACGGACGACTTCCCAATTACTGGCGACAGAAGTGAAAGAAGGAGTGATGGACCGAATGAATTTAAGGCCTAGTTTCTTGTCGACATCTGGGTCGTTTAAAGACTATGAAGGATGATGAGATGGGAACTAAGCATGGTCTGGATGTATTGATTGGGGGAAAGGGGGAGAAACCAGAAAAAAAACCTGACCAGCCTTCCACTCATGGCAAAAAAAAATTCTGGGGCTCCACTCCACACCTAGAGAATCAAATGAATGGATGAATGAGTTAATTAGAGATGTCAAGAGGTAATGAAATGACTTCGTGGTGTCAGAATTCATCGTGGGAAAGAGATAAAACTCAAGTGGCTCACGGTAACTTCCACCTCGATTCCCTCCTTGCGAAAAATATCCGGTACAAACCCCAGCCCAGGGATCGAACCCGGGTCGCATTGGCGTGTGGCGAGTGGTTTGCCCGTACTTGTGTTTTATAAAAATGCCGGCTTGGGAAAAGGGGCGTTGTGCATCATGGAAGGGAGAGTGACTTTCACAATTGAAAAAGCTCCGAAAGGTTTCTCGCAAAAATTTCACAAGCCTGAGTATTTAGGCGCACGATCAATGCTAAAGGCATTGTCACGCTGTCAAATTTTTGTTCCCAAATACACATTTGACAATAAATTCGATGAAATACAGCTCTAAATTTTCTTTATGAAATAAAATTGACGGATAATCTCAAACAAGTTTGTCACGCTATCAAATTTTAATCGTTGGACTGTGCCAGCTCATTTTTATTTAAATTTTGCATTTCTGTAAATAAAAATAATATATCGCAGAAGTGGATGGAAAATTTTAATTTGTTGCGATTTTCATGCATCTCTTAACATTAAAATTTATTGTTGTTTTATACGTTTAATTTGAAATAATAACGGAGTCATTGGATAAACCGTTAAGTATATTTCGTTTGCTTCAAGATGAATTGAAATAAAGTCTTCTATAAACAACGCGAAGTTTCTTGTATTATCAAGGATAATCTTAGAGGTACCGGTATCAAAATGTTTTTTCATACATAACTTCAAGAAATTCTGATGCTAGCATTGAAGCTCTGAAAGAGACGAATTCAACGGAGTTAATCACTCGTAGATAATAATCAGTAGTTTCGGAGAAATTACAGTATTTAAATAAAGGATGTCGCGCTTGGTGTTGGGACGCCCAAGCTTGATAACCAATTATCATCGTATTTGACGCCACTTGGCCGGCTGTTCCCTACTAACGCTGATACTGCGTTTAAAATGCTGTAATTTCTCCAAAACTACTTATCAAATTTCGGAGTGTGATACGTCGTTGCATGTGTACCTTTAAGAACGCCCACGCTACGAACATAAATTTCTATAGTTCAAATCGAAAAAAGGATTGGCATCGAGAAGTTTATGTTACAATTGTTCATCTGGGTTGGAAAGGAATAACTATATTCATCCTTGACGTGACGGAAATAATTCCAGGTTGAAATATTAGCTGATTCTACATTAGGAGGAGTCTATTTATTGGTGGATTTTCCACTGCCGCTTTGTACCCTCTGTCCTGGTTACTCATGACTAAGTCATATAGTGTTAAAATGTTTGTTATTGACTTTTCTACAAATTAGGTTAAAGATTTCGTTATTTATTTTGTTTGGAATTTGACAGTTCTAAAAAGTAGCATCCAACAACAGACAGATCGCCTCTGGTTGGCCAAACAACAGCCCAGCAACCAGTAGAAGAGGCCACTGATTGGCCAGTACTCCCAGCCAATCACGAAAGCCCAGTTCCAGTTGGTCAAACCAACAGGCCAACCAGAAGAAACGAAGGCTCTGGCTGGCCCACGGCTGCAGCCAATCGGGAAACATTCTCCTCTCAGGCGAGAGAACTTGCAATAACCTCAGCAGGTAAATGCTCCCTGATATTTTCGACAGCAACGTCGACCGAAACTCTTTGTTAATCACACTAACTTGTTTATTAACATTGTTGAGAGGACAAAAACGCAGACAGATGGCATTACTTCTGAGAAATACCACAAGTTAAGTTACACAGACTTAAGTTGTCAATAAATCGTATCAAACGATACCGATCATTGAAACGCACGAAAATACGCAATCTGGTAGGCCTATGTTGTAAAAATAAAATAAACACGAATTTTGCAGACTCCTAGTCAATAACTTGACTTGCACAGAGAAAAAAATCCTGTATATTTACAAAAGATTTCTTTGGAAAGCAGTTGCCAATAAATAGTTTGTAATACTCCAAGAATGAAATCATAACCTAGCACAACACGCGGCTATGGTTCTTTTTGCGTTCATAAAATGCGTTTTTCGGTATAACACTGAGTATTTTTACCAAAATTTGCCCATACATTTTATATTTTGATTTAAGTTTTATTAAATCACAATTTTATTCAAACCAAGGGAAATATAATACAAATTAAGTCAATTCGAATTTATTTGATTTATTAATGCTATTAATGTGTGCAGTTAATACTCAAAAGCAATTCAGAGAACGGTTTATGACAATCTTTTAACTATTATAGGTATTGGGAAAACACAAAGCATAAATCCCCGTGTAAGAATCCGAACCCAATATTACTGCGAACACTATTTTATATAAATATACAAATATATGGAATTTTACACGAATATTTATTTTGCATTTACAACTAAAAATATTACAATGCATGGTGATAGCTCACGTTAAACAATTTTTAACGTTACGTCCACATTCGCGCCGCTATGTCAGTTAGCTATCCGCATCCACCCCGCTCGCAACAAACCTCAACTCAGGTGGTGTACAGCCTTCCGTCTCTCTTTCGCCAATCGATCTCTGGGTCTCTCCTCTCCAGGGCACTTCGCGTTCATCTCTCTCTCTCTCTCTCTCTCTCTCTCTGACTGTTCCCCCCTTCCTTTCCCCGTGGCAGACCTCTTCTCTCCCTTTCTCTCTATGTTTTTCCATCCCAGAAATGAAAGTCTCTGCTTTCTCCGCCCGGCATGGATGGATGGTTCGGTGGATGCGGCGGGGAAAATGCCTAAAAATACGACCTCGATTCCTCCTCTTGCCTCAGATCCAGGGAGAACTCTTGCCACGCCCCTTGAAACCATGGCGGACTGGATGGAAGATCCAATAAGCGTCTGGCGAAATCCCGCCGCGTCCGTCAGGCTCTTCATTCGCTACATCAGTCAAACGTTACAAAATTGTTCACATCTCGGGAAAATAATAATCCACTGTACGAAATAAGTACTATGTTTCTACCATTTGATTTATTACACCTGAAGAATTATTATTTTTTTTAAATATATAATTCAAAAAAGTAAATTAAATTTAGCATGCCTAACGGATGAATGGAAGATACATTGTTTTATTAATGGATTACTGAAAAAACAAAAATAGATTCCTCATGTATAGAGACCTACAAAATTCGCGGATTCATTCGGTGATAGGCTAGAATTCAAACACATATACCTCTTAGATAATGTTGCTATTGGCTTACTGTTCATCTGGACGAATCTCCACCAGTTATAAACCCTCAACCAAAGGAGGATCGTATCACAGACAAACTAGCTGAGACGACTTACAAGTCGACAGCCAATGAACTTGCGTTATTTGCTCGAGTGTACAAGGGTATATGCAGTTTATCCTGAAGGCCATCGAAACCGCGAATTTTGCAGGTTTCTACTCATGTAGTATCACATACTTAAGAAATATTGGGTATACTAACCGTGCCGATTGTCACAGTAAATGTTTTGGTTATTATATTAGAGCAATAGCAATATTTGGCCTAGCTAGATGCTTTATGGCACGCTTACTGAAAAAAATATATGTTAAACAATACCGAAACCTGATGTGATTCTTGAATTTTAGCAATAATTTTTGGTCGCTCTGAATCCGTATGCGTCTAGAGGAATTTTTTCGCGTATTTGATTTTGTATTTAATATAAATAAATTGAATAGTTTTCCGAAACATTTAAATGACGTTTTTATAAATTACGTATTATCTACCTTTAGCGTATAAGTTTTCTGCACAATTTGTAGTTAAGAAAAAATAGCGTGAGCAATTAAAGTTGAAGAGTTCGTTTACATACGTGGGAGAAAAATATAATCTGACGCAGAGCTACATACTTAAAACACTTATTTATAATTTTTATAAACTTTCGTCTCATATGAATAATCAAAAAATTAAATTTCAGACATAGAAGTATGATTATTCTGTTAGCGAAAAAGTGTGTTTTAGTTCGTGATATAAATAATTTTAAATAAGAAGAAACTACTGCCGTCATAATCATAGCGATATTTTTAATACTGCACTAAAAACGTTCTATTTCTCATTCATAAAATATTTTTCCTAGAATGGTTAGTAAACAATTATAAGAATTGTTTATTTAAACATTGGTTTCACATACAAATTTTTTTCGTCATAAAATGATTTAGAGCGGATTATTGATTTATATTGTACACATCTGACTAAAATAATTATTTAGTTACATTTGACACACAATAACACAGTACAACGTTTGCACTGCAACAAATTCTCTCTGTAAAGTGTTCAACACAAATGTTTTAAGCAATACATTAATAATAGTGTGTTTTGCAGTGCAATGCTGTGATAATACAAAGCTTATGCTTTATGTGATTTAGTAAATTCTCCGATTAATTTTTTAAGTGATACAAAAAGTTTTAAATAGCGATAACAAACTAGTTTTGAGCCTATAAAACGGTTAAGTGGGTCGCCAAATAATTTTTTGTCACTACAAATTATATAAAATATTTAATTTGTGATGATATTTTGTTGCAGCCCACGGGATTTAGAGATGTGTGAAATGTTAAGCATATATAAACTCAATACTATGGAACGTGTAAGAGCCCCGTGCAAACTCTTAAAAAACATTTTTTTTCGTCGAGAGTGTACTTAAACGATGATGAAAGAACTTTCAAAAAATATAGAGCCGAGAGTTGTGAATGCAATTAAAAATCCAAACTTTTAATTAATAAAATTTTTTGAAAGTATAATTTGTAGAAAAAAATCGAATGTAATGTTTATAATTTATACATTCGTATTAAATTGCTCGTGGAAATATATTATGGGGTACAACGCTGCACTGGGTTACGGAGTACACAATGCGAGACAAATATCTTGTGATACATATGTAAGAAGATAGTGCTTGATACATCTCTTGAGGGTCGTGAAGAGTACTTCATAACATGTCCTGTTGTTGCAGGCTCTGTACTAGCTGGTGAAAGATTTCTATTCTGCGAGTATATGCGTGTGTCTGTAGTACCGATGAGTAGCCACCGTATCAATGGTTCAGCCACAGTTTTTGAAACAATGTTTCCCTGCCTCTTACAAAACCCGCCTCTCTATTTTCACCATCTCTTTTATCTGTCCCTCAAGGACGCTCGAGCGAAAAACCTCTCCATTCTTCTCGGTATGGGACATTTTTATTCAGGGGGAAGGGGGAGCGGGTGGAGGGGAGTGCAGAAGTGGCGGCGAACAAAAGGATTCGGCGGTATCTGCGTTTTCTTTGCCGCTGCCATCTTCTTTTTCGGGGAAAGCGCGGCCGCGCAAGTTTTTCCCGGACCCGGGTTGCCCGCGGTATTTCGTTCTTCTTTTGTCGCGATCTCTCCGCGCGATCTGCGAGCAGAAAGCTGAGGACTCTCGAAGCCGTCGCTCCTTTGTCTCCGGGCCTCCGGAGCGAACGAGACCATTGTTTTCCAGACGCGGCGCTCGAGCGGGGCAGATGACAGCAGATACCCGCCCCGTATCTGCGTGCGTCCCTTCGATGACGTCGGCAACCGAACAGCGGGAGCGCGATTTTTATTTTTGGGACGACGCCAACGTAGCATTTCGTTGAGTTGTTGCAAAAATGTTTCGTAAGTCCAGTTTCTGAAATCTGGTGTTCGGTAAATAACACCGTTTACAGAATAAGTCAACAATCGTGTGTCCCTTCGATAACATCGGCGTTCGAACAGCGAGTAAGATATTTTCGGGAGCGCGTTTTTTTTTTTTTGGACGACGCAAACGCAGCATTTCGTAGAGTTTTTGCAAACATGTTTGAAAGTCCAGTTTCTGAAATCTGGTGTTCGGTAAATAACATCGTTTACAGAATAAGTCAACAATCATGTGTCCCTTCGATAACGTCGGCAACCGAACAGCGAGTCAGAGATTTTCGGGAGTGCGATTTTTTTTTTGGAAGACGCAAACGCAGCATTTCGTAGAGTTGTTGCAAAAATGTTTTGAAAGTCCAGTTTCTGAAATCTGGTGTTTGGTAAATAACACCGTGTACAGAATAGGTCAACAATTGCAAAGCATATTTCTTATGGTTTTTTCACAAATTGAATTTTTTGACTATTGTCCTTTTTTTTTCATAGCAAAAGGCTTGTACCTGTTTTCGTTTGTTACCAACCTTTTTCCAGTAATGCCATGATTTTTTTGGTTGTGTTCAGCAGAGATCTATATTCGAAAACAAGCTTTCTCTAAGCGGTAATTTTCCTCGTGTAAAATATTTTACTCCGTGATATTATTTGTGACCTGCCTGTTATTACTTACCGCAAAATTTGTGCTGTAGAAAATAAGTACTTTTTTAAAATTTGGTTTCCGTGAAGTTAAGAGTCGGCAGGGGAGCATCGAAGAGGTTTTAGTTGCTAAAACCTACACCACAGCCAGAGAGACGAAAACATTTAGCAAGTAAAACGCTTATAGATACAAATTTCTTTGCGCAACGCAGAATGTTGCAAAACCATTGAACAGTGACAGTTGGTATCGTATGACTGTTTTAAGATACAAATTATCCAGGGATTTTCGTTAATCTTCGTTAATCTAAGAGTATTTAGGTTACTAATTTTGAACTTGGATCCACGATAATTTTCATGGTAAATAAACCAAATACTGAAAAACTTGTTAGGACTACACCCTTAACACTTTTCTTCAACTCACGTGTCTATTTACCCTGAATTAAATTCAACTCGAAACTTGGAAGTTGGAATTCATCGTAGTTTTCCTTTGAGGTCTTTGTTTGAGGTGAATTATGCGTTGAAAACTCCGTGAATTTAATGTAATTTCTAAAAGTGTAACAGTGTGGTTAGGTTAAAGGACGTCATATTGGTTTCAACAGATTTCATACCAAATCAAGTTTGCAATTTTTAACACTGGCACAATTAAAGCGTTTCAAAGGATATTAGAGAGTGTCTATTGACATTATTATTACAGTTGTAGTCGTTGTTTTAAATTATTCAATTTTATCAGCCAATGACTATTTGTAACCGGACTATTTGTAGCAACCAGTCAGTGTTAAGTTATGACAATCCATTTCAACACGTACTGTAATGACGTGATAAACATGGAAGATTGAACGTTGGAATATAGTCATTAGTTAAAACTGTTGACATTAATATGGCGTCCTTTTTCGCCTTAACGGCGGTTCCTACGCTTTCTCCGTAAAGCTTTCTGCATTCATCACCTTGAATCCGAGGAAGCTGCTTGCACCTGCTTCGAAGACTTCTTCTGGTTCTCAGCTCGAGAGGAGCAGCCGGGATTATAAGCTAGACGACTCCCGCATGAAAACACCCCCCCCCCCCCTTTCCGTCCGCCGTTAATAATTAACGGCGAGGAACAGAAACTAGGTTAGTAAGGTTGGCAGCATCCGCTAGCTCGCTGGCTCTTGGCAGTCGGATTAAGTTCATGTTAGAGATTTTTCGTGGTTATTCCACCGTGAGTATTTAAAAAATATATATTTCCTTGTTAAATTTTTGTTGCGTGATAGTTGTCACAATTGTTAGTAGCCTAAGCTATCAAAATATTTTTCATGCGGCGGTGTTGTGTTTGAACCGGTGTTCGTGTATGTTATGGAAAATGTTTTACTAACGTATGGAAACACACCCGTATTATTCTAAAAAAACAAACAATTTATTTGTATTTTATAGAATATTACACATTTTAAGCATAAAAAACTGCAATAGAAATTATTTAAAATGTTTTTAATCTAGAGCTCCCACAGTATTTATTATATTTTGTATCTGTATATACAGGAAATTTGAGTAAGATTTCTTAATTAAGTTCAGAGAAACTAAAAAAAAAAAAAATTCTTGTAGAACTAGAAGTAGTCACAGCAAGAAATCAAATAGAAGCTGTTAACAAGTGAACCGCTTAGTGGTGGTGAACAATTGGTGATGTCATAGATTAGACTATTATATATATTAGGATTATATATTATATATTATTATATAGTTGGATAATTCTGCGTTGTGTTGCGTATGGTGGGATTGTTGGGCAAAAAATGTCCGAGAAGTGGGGTTTTAATCAATATGTGACGTTATATAATTTTTGTATATAGTTATTATTTTCATATATTATCTTTTGCATTAAATTGATTGAATTGTTGTGTATTATGGGAGAGCCTGTCAAACAATATCTCAGTGAAGCAAATGTTTGTTTTTCAGATGTTGGTTTACATTAAACTTGGTAAAATATTTACTTGTTCTCGAAGTCTACAAACATTAGAGAGGGTTAATTAATTATTACAAAATTATTATCCACTTTACTCTAATAAGCACTGGTATGGCACCATTTTGTTAGCTGCTTTTGAATTGCTCAAAAACAATTTTCATAATTACCTTTGTTTTTGTTTTTTTCGTCGTGCGTTATGAGCAAAACTCTAACCATCTTCAAATGTTTCGCAATTGGCCATGCAAATACTATCATTAAAATTGTTCAGAACAATTCTAAAATACTTGAGACAAAATTAGGTATAAATAATTTTATAGTACTTAACTTCCTAAATGATATTAAATTTAATAGTATTTAAAATTTGGTTATTTAGTTTTTAAGAATTTCACAATATTGCGTTGCACGTGTGGGTATTATTTTGTCAACCAACAACATCGTTGCTTCTTCAGTCATCATATTTTGATAATTCTAATGAGTATACCAAATTATTATCAGGGGTTGACATTACACTGATCTTACTAGTTATAATTTTAAATTGAACTTATATTTTTATGCAGAGCCCTATCTAATTGGTAAGTGACATAGAAATATTTATTTTTTCATGAACCTAAAAATTTTACCTTAGTTTTGTGAGCGATGAATTTGGCTGGAGCTTGATTTTGTATTTTTAAGACACTCATCTTAACTTAAACAATCAAAAGATAAAATAATTATTTCATTTGTCGAAAGTAAGCAGCATTTAAATGGCAGGATTTATTCAGTAAACACGGGATTGAGTCAATTACATGTATGTTGAACGTGTAATTAAAAAAAGTAATTATAAAAGGCAATATCTACCATTATGTATGAAGAATCACCTACAGAGCGACATGGCAATATTAAAAACCCAAATAATTCATAGACAGTGAAATCGAGGTCACTAAGAAACGATGAGTTGTGATGAGATAAGAATGGAGCATTGACGGAATTAATGAAGGTTGGGTCAACGGGAGCAAACCGAAAAAAAAAAAAAAAAAACAATGTTTACCCAGTCTGGATACGAGTAATCTGACCAATCAACCACCGTGATCATACCAGGATATCACTCGTTAGAGTTCACGTGATAATTATCACGATATTTATTTTAAACGAGCCCTCCCCCCCCCCACCCTCCGGGTAGGGGTAGGGGATATTCGCCTAGGGGGAGAGAGAAAAAAAAGCTGCTTACAAACCTGCTACTCCTTGGATGTGTGTCAAGTGTGAATACCCGTGTCCTAGAAAATTATGATCACGCTAATATAGTCTAGTTGATAAAAAACAAACATATGTAGTCGTTTCTTCGAAGTTCGATCCCCAAAATAACCCGTAGCTGGAAGTGTGGGAAGTTGTGTTATTTCCGTAAAGGATAGCCGCGGGTGGGGAAAATTAAAGCCCAGGAGATAGAAGGTGGTAGGTGGGGGGGGGGGGGTTAAGTGAGAGATAGAGAGAGAGAGAGAGAGAGAGAGGGTTGGCACTCGTGAACGTCCGCGACAGACGTGCGCACAATCCACTTCCCCCTTCCACCCCACCCCCCTTCAGTTGCCCTAACTCCGCGCGCTCGTGTCTTACAGAGCCCCTGGTATCGATCCGCGGACCCCTGCCTGGTCTCTCCAGCTTCCGGAGCCCCGGTTCTCCTACACCCTTTCCACCCCCCTCTTCCTCTTCCTGTCTTCACCTGCTCCCGCCTTCCTCCGCCCGTCCCTCTCGGCCGCAACTCCGCCGCGCGCGGAGCGAAACAACAGCTGAGGAACCCAGTGCCGCCAAATACCTCCGCTGGAAATTCACGCAAAAAAAAAAAAGAGGGGGTTGTCTATAAAGTAGGTTTACGGACGATAATTTTACGTTATAACGTCACAAGAAAACATTGAAGAAAAATTGCATACTTTTTAATTTTAAAATATTATTTACAGTTTTTGCAAATTTAATTTAAATAATTAGTTAAAATATAATCACGAACAATTAGTTATATAAATAAATTGAAATCAAATCAATGACAAACAAATTTTAATTTGAAATGACGAAATTGGAAATATAAATAAAGTTTTTAAGTTGCTGCTTTTAAAAAGCCCGCCTTAACCTGTTTGACATCATGGAAGATTTTCTCGCACGGTGGTTGGCCGGTTCTTGCACGCTCGGCTCAGGCGGAGCGTGACGAAGAGTCATGCTTTTTTCGTGCGTGCAGCCGGCGTTCATCGATTTATAAGACGTTATCACGTCAAAAATACCGCCTGGAAATAGTTTGCATGCCACACAACACGGCCGGGGGGAAAGGTTAATTTAGTTTTTGACGTAAAAAACGTCTATTCACTCGTTACAGTGATATAAGGGTCGAACTTTCTTATCGTCAGATTTGAATCGCGTAAAAAATGGTTGAGCCCACAACGGATGGATCATGTCTGCACGTGTATATCGCGCAGTGTTTGTACCAGTGTAGGCGCATGCGCGTGTAAAGTTATAAATCGGTGTAGCGTGGAAAACACGTTTATCTAGGACATTGATTCGGCTGTTATTATGAGTAGCTTACGGAACACTACCAGGATCCAAAGTGAGACACTGAAAATATTCGCCGAAATAAAAAAAAATTGGTTTTGTTAAAGTTTTCGACTTAATCTGTTTGGCTGGAGTGAATATATAGTATAAATTACTTAATTTGTAATAATATTAACAAAAGGTGTTAGACTTATTTAACTGTGAATTATATTTACCATTGTTAGCAAGCTATCGTAGATGAACCTGATCACAACTCCGCAACCACACGGTACATGGCGCTCGGGAGCGCATAACAGAGCACGGGTTGGTTATATTGCCGCACCGGGGAATCGCGCACGGAGGCAAATCGCCGCACCGACGAGCACGAACACGAGTAACGGACCGCGTGCGGATTGCGCACCAATGCGTCTCGCGTCTGAGCGTTCGAATACGTGTGCAGCAAAGCAAAGGGGCGAAAGACGCCACCTGCACAGCGCGCCTGATGTGCAGGTGGCGTTCCCTCCAGGGGCTATCGCAGTTTCGCAACTTTAAGATGTGCACTTTTTTTGTACCGTTCCCTGTTCGAGCAGGCGTTAAAGGGAGAGGCCTTGAATTAATCAGCTCTGAGTTGCGATTATATATGTTTTCTTATGAGAATTTTACTGTGAGAAAAATAAAGAAAGTGTGTGCGTGAGTCCACGCGCGACAGAAGTGAAAATTCTTGCTTATTAGATATAGATGGGGATATAAAATTTATATTTTCAATCACACTATTCACTTAAAATGAATGATACTTAAAAAAATTATTTGCACAAATCAATAACTCTTTTCCAAACATAGAAACTGATTGTAGATACTTAAAATAAAATAAATATGGTTGCATCAATCGTTAGCCGTTACGAAAACTGAGTAGTTGACAAATACACGAGGCGTTGCGAGAATTCCGTAGCATCACTGCTGCGTCATTTCTACCTATCCCCTGCAGTCTCCCCTTCTAGCCATTACAATTAGCATATGGCATACCCGCTACGTACTTATCCCTCCTCCCCCTGCTGTCTTCCCATTCGACGCTAGTGCATGCGTTGGAGTGGCGTCGCCGCTGACACTATCCTACTCTACATGTTACTCCCTCTTAAGATCGGAATTTTTGTAACGCTCGAAAATTGTAGCCGCCTGAGCAAAGAAGTTTCGCTTGAACATTATTTTGCAGCAAGCCATGTTGGAATACATTTCTTCTTTCCCAGTGGGATCTAATGTCACAAAATAGTTGATTGAAGTAAAAACTTTGAATAATGTTTAATTCCTTTATGGCACGTTACGTTGAAAACATATATATTACTGAAATACATGTTGACGCTTAAAGTTCATCAGAGACTTGATTTTTTTCCTTCTGAAAGTCTTTAAGTACCATATAACTAGGGATATAATATAATCATGCCACTAGGCAGTACATTCACTGCTTTTATTTAACGCACCTTTTCAAAATATTTGTGAGAAAGCTATTGAGTGTTAAGTTTTGTATGTCAATAAATAAAAACAACTTGGTTGTAAGTCTGAAATATTTTCACTTTCAAATTCAGTACCAACCAAGGACAAGCACTCTAGATATAGTTGACATACTTAGACCAAAGGAAATTTTAAAAAATTATCCTTTTTCGAGTTTTAATACAATGAAGTCATAGCAAGAATTGTGGAAAAGCCGAATCACGTACTATATTGAAGATTGTGTGTGTTTTTTTAGATAAGTTGATTTATTCAGTATAAAGTATATTATTATTTAGTAGAAGTATACTTCTATTTTGTAATTAATTACGATGGATTATGTAACTGAAATTGTGTTGTATTGTGCAAACGAATCAGTAAGTTTTGTGTTTTATTCTCTCAGCGTAATAGTGAAATTTCAATAAAGATAACTGACGTTTACCTATTACTACAACAATCATATTTTCAGATAGGGCCTACGTGCTATTTAAGATTATTGTTCGGAATTATATATAATTTTATCTCAAACTCACAGCCAGATCTCGCATCCACCCGGAGAGGACGTGTACAGCCAGAGAAAACCGAAATAAAAACGGCAAACATTTTTTTTTCTAGAATCGATTCCGTGTGACGCCAGAAAGACCGTTTTATTCGTTTTACGTCTCTTTGTTGCTGCGAGAGGAAGAGGAGATAAAAAAAAGAGCACGACTAGCGGCGTTGTCATTGGTCCGAGCCCGGGTGGTTGTTTTCGGAACGCTTTCCCCTCTTCCCCCAATGCGATCGTGGGAAACGGAGAAACTTCAGGGGAGAAGGCTGGGGGGAGTTGGGGAGGGAATCGGACAGACGGAGATAGAGAGAAACTGAGAGGGGGCGGGAGAGTTGGATTCGGCGGAAAAGGGAGTGGCCCCGAGCAAACAGAGAGAGAGAGTTGAGGGAAATGCGAGCGAGAAGGAAAATGCCGACTTGTGCGCGCGCCGAATGTCGGGGTAAAAGGGAGGAGAAATATCTGCAACTGTTCCGGCCCAATCCAACTGCGAGCTGCATCTCTCTCTCTCTCTCCTTGAGGCTGGGAGGGGAGAGGCGGTGATACGCCCGCCGTCGTGCGCACAGCTGCCGGCCACGCCCACGCAATACTAGAAACTCTGCGGGGCTGATCCCGCCGAATACGAGCCGCCCCGCCCATCCCTGCCCCCTCCACCGCCGGAGAAGTCGGCGGGCGAATTGCAGACAAACAGAACTCGGCACGTCTGCGATTGGCCGGTGCCGACTGCGGAACGCCAATCTCAGATGAGATGCGCTGTTGGGATATACGGCCGGAAATTATTTACCTTTAGCGTCCCAGCGGCTGACTGCAGACATGAGGCCAAGAGGTTGCGATCCCCACATAATTTAGAAAGTTAAACTTAGAAAAATAATAACTTAGAGCTCTTCAAAAATCCACATAACTTAGAACGATCATAACGTAGAAACACATTACACTTAGAAACACACAACGCCGAACCATATAATATAGAAATGTCATAACTTAGAAACGTCAAAATTAGACCCATTATAACTTATGAAGTCATAACATAGAACTGTCATATATTAGAAAATTCTATCATGTGTGTTTATAACATTTGTTTTTTGAGCTGTGAATTTATAAGTTGTGTGTTTCGAAGTTGTGTATTTCTAAGTTGTGTTTTCTTTAGTTATGACAGGACTCCCAAGAGGTTGAA
Organism: Bacillus rossius redtenbacheri; assembly: GCF_032445375.1. Taxonomy (NCBI): domain Eukaryota; kingdom Metazoa; phylum Arthropoda; class Insecta; order Phasmatodea; family Bacillidae; genus Bacillus; species Bacillus rossius. The sequence continues at coordinate 45,455,137 of NW_026962011.1, read as the reverse complement.
TAAAGTGCTTGAGAGGATCTTTATTTATTCAAGAGACGTCAAACAGAAACTTATACACATAGTCTACAAATATTATGAATAATCAATGCTTTATTAACTAGGGATACTATTTTCATTACAGTGTACAAAATAGTTTTTTAAACGTATGGGGCTTGTTTGTTTCATAAATCTTTGTTAATCGATAATTGGTATTGTACAAGGCAATACAGTGGAGTGAAAAGTGGAGAGGAAAAATTCAATACGTTCATTTCTGATGTCTACATATATATTACTGCTTAAAGCCTTGTAGTCATATATGGTTACATTTTTAACTACTCACAGGTATTGTTCTAAGATTTTATCTCTTCTGCTTTAACCACGAACGACTTGGGATTAACGAAAAAGTACGGTGAATTCTGAAACTATATATTAAACTATACAGTTTTTATGTAGCAGGTTAATATTCTGTTGTTCCTGATAATTATTTTAAGTTTCCAAAGTGTAATCCTTTGTAAGTACATGCATATGATTCCCTCGAAAATTATATTCCGGAAGATTTAGTTTCGGATGGGTTTTATTCACTGCCTACATAGGTAAAGCCGATTTTCTGCAATTGAGATTTATCAAGGTACACTTAAACGTTATCATTTAACGACTTAAATATCGACTTAGTCCTACTCAAACAGGTTGTATTATGACCCAGGTTGGGCATGCATTTGAGATCTTGCCTCCATTGAACTTAGGTGAGGTGAAATTGAGATGTGTCTCTTGAAGAAATTTTATTTTTACTTATGAGCCGTTTTTACGATATATGATCAGGCTTTTAAGAGATTGGAAATTTACGTTCCCCAAATAAAATTATAAAATGAAGAGGCCTATCTGAAGTAAAGTAAATAACGTAACACTCGCGCATAAGGTAGTGACTCGTTAAGAAGTCTCTTTGAACTTCGTAAGCCACACTGGATAGGTCTGCTCGTAAAAAAAAATGGGTTCAATTAATACATAATGTGTGTGGAGGACGCTATAATGTGTTTGCAAGTACGAGTTTCAGCCACGCCTGATACGCACGCAGCCTAGTTATACATAATTCTTCAGAATCAATGACGGGCAAGTTGCCTACAGATACAGGCGCGTGCCGATACGCGGGGGTCGACACACGTTTGCGCATGACGTACGTTAAAGTGAACTTATGTTATTATTTAAAAGCAAAGAGTATCTCATTTTAGTTTTTTATGCAATGACGATAATAATCCTTAAAAATCGTGATGCCTGTTTGACAAGTGGAGTTTAACGAAAATACGATGAATTTGAAATATTTTAAATTGAAAACCGGGTTAAGTTTATTAGAATTGCGCTTACTTTAATTTCGGTACGGGTTTACGCTTGCGCCATTGTAAACTGGGTAAAGTAGAACAAATGTTTCATATTTCGTATTAGTTTTGAGTAATTCCCTTGAGCATCTACATCATCTCTACCATACGCAGTAAAAATATATATCAAGAAAGTTTAGGCTTGAATACAATAAAATATTAAACTTCCAATTGGGACAGCTGAAAAAATATTTTTCCTTAAGATTTAATATTTGGTTATTCTTATTAAGTCCCCCTATAAACACCAACTAGGGCAGTTATAGTCCGGAATATTATTTCTTTAAGAAAATTGGACAAATTCATTATAAATTTGTATTATTCAATATATACAGGTAAACTCCGGATTTATAACAGTTAATAATAGTACGAAACAGAAATAAAGGAAGTTGGGACCAACAGTTTGAGTCATCTCATTAAATACATAATGAATTAAGAAAGAGAATAATATATATTTAATTTGGGAAAATACTCAATTAACATTTCATTTATTTGGATCGTCACCACAATAACTCCAAAAGAAAATATACTTTTATTTAAAACAAATAATTTTTATTCTCTTTATATTATAAAGAAAGTTAATAAATTTTATAAAATTTTAAGTTGGTTGTCATATTGATTATATTTCTTGAATATTTTATCAACCTATTTTTATTTTATAAATACAGACTTGTTTGCAAATATAGTAGCGATTTAATTTCAAAGCAAGTCATTTTAGTATTCTTTCTTTAAAGACGTGAATTATACGATTTTCTCTCTGCAATTATAATTCCAGGTAAATGGGTAATTTTTAGGTTTACGTTGTGTTTTATCGATACCGTTTAAAATTATTATAATAAAACTAATAAAACATAGCGAAAAAATATATTAAATAAACACTGCCTCAACTTGCAACAAATACACTAAAAATTGGATACCTTTTTTTTCTCAATTCACATGGATGCACCCGCTAAATATTTTGACTCTAGTGCGCGAATTCACTGGCAGAAAAGGCGGAGGAGTTTCTATACCCCTCCTTTTTGCATCAAAGTTTTGCCTGCTTGAAGGAGAGGTTTTATCCCTTATCCAGGGAAATTGATTTCCCTCCCTGCAGTGGGGTAATACAAAATGCGTTAGCCTTACACGACAATCGTTTCCGTATAAAATCAAGGAGATAATCTATACTGAAGTGAACAATACCACCCACTTTAGACACTTCTACTTAAGTTGTCTGAAAAAATTTATAGTAACAGATACTGTTTCAACAATGTGAAAAGGAAAACACTAAACTAAAAGGTTTGTTATTTTTGGGTATATGTTAAGTAATAATTTTTTGTTACAGAATTGTGAAGTTCATGAACCAGAATTTTACGTAGAAAAGAAACAGAATTTGTTTGTAGCATTATTTTTTATATAAATGTAAAAAAAACAAAGTCCCTAACACAAAATATTCCCAGGAAATAAAACCTTTTTTAGTGTGAAAGTTTTCCTTCACTAGCAAGCTTGATAATTTCTCATATAGGATAAATTCGTCGTATTATTCACTAGACCTAAATATTCTAAACTTGCAAGAGCTTGTACGCAAAATTATGTTGCCATGTTTTTATAAATGAAGTAAGTGCATATTTTGGGTTAGTCTGTAAGAAATTAAACCACGAATAATCTGTGAGAAGAGCTCAGTATCATGAAAGTGGGTTGGAAAAATAAGTGCAAAATTATAAATGTTCGATTGAAGAAAAGGAAAAGAGCGAGTGAAGAACCTTAAAAAAACTACTCCTACAAAAATATTATTTGAAGTATTGTTAATTGGCCTGTTCACTAATATCGAATTTGGCGTTTCCTGAGCTATTCGGTAAATGAACAGTGTTAAAACCCTTCTTCGCTTGCTCTAGGTTTCACTAAATTATTGCGTTTTCTTTGAACACATATTAGTTAGGTACTCGAAATATACACTGTAAGTGAAGTGCCTCAATTATAAATCATAATGAGATTCAGATCAAGTAAACATGTTTTGCCACTGATGAACCTTGTGCGCAGGTGCAATTATAAAATTGGTCTATTTTGACAAGCTAAGAGTTCACAACACGAATGAGAAGAAATTCTGCCATAGTTCATCAGCGAAATGTTTTGTTTGTTAACTTCCACACGGGGTTTTAATGCAATGAGTTGAATGTGGGATCTACCTATGCCAGTGATGGCGAGTCTCTCTTTTCGAGAGCCAGATATAATATTTTAAATCATATCCTAGAGTCAGACCCACATGAAAAATTGTCTTATAAGTTATATACAGTGATTAATAAATAAAATATGAGACATGTGATGATGAAATACAAAATAAGTATTTCAAAAATATAATTTACAAAAAATAAAAACCATAAAATATTACAACAGCTATAGATATCATATATTATGAGCATTTATGTAAGAATAATGTGGCTTCTAAACACTTCTAAGAACTTTATTCTATATATAGGTATGCAAGCGAAGACTGCTAATTCATGACAGTGTACCTGATAATATTTCTTTGTTGGAATGTTGTTTAGGCAGCACGTCCACGCCATCTTCAAAATGTTTTATTCTTTTTGCCACATATTTAATTTCTGTTTTATTAAACAAAATATATTGTCCTTAAAAAGGATATATAATACTTACATTGATTTTATTTTAGTCTAAACTGTTTGATGTCGGAAGTCTCAGACCTGTTCATCGCACGCGGTGAAAGCGAGGTGTAGCTTAATTAGTACAGAAAAAGTTCTATATAACGTTTACAAGAGAGCGGTAACTTCAGCCCCAGGAACATAATTATATGTACGCAGAACATCATTAATCGTAGTTTTGTAGCAGTTGCGTGTGTCGCAACAGTTGTGTGTCACCCTCGACCCAGTTCATCGTTGTTCCTGTACAACGTGTTGCTAGGGTTTGTGGGTACACTTTGTCGGGTTTCATACCTGTGCACCTACACACCCTTATGCTACTTTAACTAGTTACGTGAACTTGAAAAACAAAAACAAAAAAGGTTGTACGCCCCCCGTGGAGCCGGCAGAGTGTTATACGGAAGCTGCGGCTTGATATTAAAAAAAAAATCCAAGATGGCGGGAACGGATCCCGCTCTGTAGCTGAAGCGGCATTCGTCCAAAATGGCGCAGGCGGGGATACGTCACGCGGAATTGCTTTCCGCGGGCGCCCGGAGAGATGGCTTTGCCGCAGCGAGCGTCGACCGAGAGAGAGAGAGAGAGAGAGAGAGAGTAAAAAAAAGTCGTGGCGGTGAAGGGTTTCCCGGAGAAGGGGGCAGAGGGGTTGTCGGGGAGGTGTTGCAAAGCGCGCGTGTGTTAAGCCGAGAGAGAGAGAGATGGAGAAAGTGAGAAGGGGGTGAGAAAGGGACAGGAGAAGGAAATCTAGAGCAAGAGGGCGGTGACGTGTGGGAAGGAGAGAGAGAGAGAGAGAGAGAGAGAGAGAGAAACGGGGAAAGGCGGTAGTGGCGCTGCCTTGCTGGCAAGGGCCCCCGGGGTACAACCCCCTCCACCCCCTACCCCACCCCCTTCTGGTTTTCTTATTCGCCGTATTGATTCGCCCCGGCTGGGGGTAGACAGAGACGGGAGGTCTCCACGCGAAGAGAAAGAGAGAGAGAGGAGGTGCGGAGGGAACAAACAGAGAGATGCTGGGTACAGACAGACTGCGCCACGTGCGAGACGCTCCCAAGAGAAAGGAGGGGGGGGGGGGGGAAGGAAGGATGTTGGGGAGCGCAATACATAGAGGAAGGGGGTTCGAGCCTTGGAACAGCTATGGAAATATATTGCTCGAGCCCTGGTTTCGCCTCCTAAGCCGTATGGAAAAGCAACCCCCCTCTCCCTCCCTCCTTTCCACCCCCAAAAAACACGCCTAATTAATAAACTAGTTTCTGGAATTGCATAACTGCTTACCTACAATTACATTTCTTTTGGACTAGTTAATTGACCTAGTTTGAATTATGTCCAAGAAAATTCTTTCTTTACACCACCTTTATCAAATGAGAAAAACATAATTTTTCTGATACTTTAAATATGCTGAAATTTTTTTCTGTGTACTTTGCAACAAAAAGCTCAAAACGTATTTTAAGGAGGGAGGAAATTATTTTTTAAATTTTTATTCATACCGTTCTGATACGAGAATATAATTAATCAACTACTATTTGTTAAGAAAGTAATAAAATGTAAACTTTTTAGGTATTTAAAACGGAATGTCATGTTCAAGACAAATATATAAATCCATTAAGGGTTGAATACTCCTAACTGTACTTAAATGTAGTATCTAAGTCGGTATCAAGTTATAAGGTGTCATAAAAAATTATACTGTATAACATTCATTGACAAATTAATTTAATTTGTAAATAATTTAGCTGAGTCATAGTTTTATTTAATTGAACTGTCATAAAGAAATGTGGTACAGTAATTACCTCCATTTTTCTAGTAAAATTAAATTTAACAACAATTTGTAGGTGTTTCTCCTCGGGAAATTTAACAGAGTAAAAAGAGTTTGATTGTAAAAACAAATATATCCCCAACCCATCTAGACTGTTGATAAGGCACAGTTAATCGGGTAGGTGTCGCTGGTGCCACGCAACTAATAATTCAAAAGAATTAACTAGCAGGTTGTAAGCGCCTACGGCGCCCGGGGAAAAATGATGAATACAACAAACACTTTAATTTAATATATACGAAATTCTTATTAAAATTCACTTTCTTTTATTATTTCTGTTGTATACAATTTGTTATCAAATATTTTGATCCTTTTTATCATTTTTATCATGAATATATGAAATGATAAAAACTATTTGACAACAAATGATATATATATATATATATATATATATATATATATAGTGCATTGGTGCCATTTACCGTTAATTTTAGCAGCAAGAAATTGACTACAAAAGAAAATATAATATACAAATTCAAAAGCGTGTAACTACAAAAAAGTAAATGTGCCGAAAATAACTTTCTCGGGAATACAAATATATATATAAATTTATTTATATATATATGTAATACATAAATACTTAAACTACAAAGATGTAATAATATTAAAAAAAAAGAATTTTGAAAGGGCATAAGTACAAAATTCAAAATATCATCAAAAGATTCCCATAGACAACAAATTGGATTTAAAAAAAATGTTGTTTACCGTTTTTCTTTTACAGCTAAACTTTCTGAGACATAAGCCATTTTCCTTTTTAGTAATTAAATGCATAGGTTTTCGTAAGCCGTCTAAGGCGTCCGTTGAAAAATTATGAACTAAACAAACACTTAAATTTAATAATCAAGACATGTTCCACTTCCATTTTCTATTTTATACACATATTAAAGGAGTAATCTAATATCTGTGCTTAATGATACGCTTGTCTCTCAGGTTTACAATATATCTAGTGGGCGTTACAGAGTCATTGAGTCAGTGATGACCGTAACTATGTATAGGATGCTTAAGGATGTTCTGAGTACCGCTGAGGTAAGGAATTAGGGAATGGGTGTGTGCAATATTTACTGTGTTAGTAACTGCAGTCAGAAGGAGAATCATTTATAATAACCACCTATCACGCCATCTGGATACCTTGCCACATTTTGAAGTTGAAAGGAAATTCCTGGCTGATTGACTGAAAAGGGGCTACAGACGAGCTGTCTCCCCATTGGCTGTGCACCATGTAGTTAAAGCGGATTGGTTATGGTGGGTTGAGTATTGGCTATTGTTTTGTGCTGCAGGGATGTTTCTCTCTTTATCAAAGGGATCCACATATTTTTTAATTCAATGCTCTGCTGGCTGAAAATATTTTTATTGCTAATAATGAAGGCTGATTCTTTGATTTTCCTTTTTATTTTATCAGATTCCTGTATGAGTGGTGTGGAGTCTTCCCAGAGAATTTTGTGGCTATTTTCCCATGTATGTTCAGCAAGTCTGGATTTTAGGGTTTCACCCTTCTTGCAGTTGTTTTTGTGTTCTTTGATTCGGGTGAATAGAGCTCTGCCAGTTTCACCTATGTACATGTGGCCACATTCACAGGAGATCTGATACACACAGCTGTGAGTTTGTAATTTTTCTGTGGCTGGTTTCACCTTGGTAACAATACTTTTAATTGTAGATTTAGAACGGAATGCTGTTTGAAGTCCATATTTGTTTCCCAGGCGTCTTATTTTTTCTGAAAGACCTTGAACATACGGAATAACTAGGGTTCCTGCAGGTTTCTCAGTTTCTGTGGATTTGAGTGTTTTGTTGGATTTCATATGCTGTTTGATGGTGTTGACAGGGTAACCATTGGCTATGAGTTCTTTTTTTATACGATTGTGTTCAACCGCAATAGATTTCTCATTAGAACAAATAATCTCAGCACGGTTTGTTAGTGTGTGAATTATGCCAGTTTTTGTTGTTTTGGGATGGTTGGATGCAAAATTAAGGTATTGGCCTGTGTGCGTAGGTTTCCTGTATACTTTAGTTTCCAGGCTGTTGTTTTTTCTGCTGACTAGTACATCCAGGAAAGGAATGCTACCTTTGGTTTCTTTTTGATATGTGAATTTTATTGATGGCCTCAGAGAGTTGAGGTGGTTCACAAATTCCTCCAAAGTTTCAGATCCATGTTGCCAGACAGTGAAGGTGTCATCCACATAACGGAGCCAGATTTTAGGAGGGCTATTACTTTTGCTAAGTGCTTCCTGCTCAAAGTTTTCCATAAATATATTGGCCCTAAATGGTGAAAGAGAAGAGCCCATTGCCATGCCATCGGTCTGTTTGTAGAAAATATCCTTGAACTGGAAAAGATAACAAATAAAAGTAAATTTATCAATTAAATTGTAGATTTCATTTCACTACTTCTTTGTATCCATACAAAATAGTGATAATTCAATAAAAATGATTCAATTTTATTCATAAAAGTATGCAATAATTTCACCAATGTTTTGTTATGACGTTGTCACAAACTATCGTCCGTAAACCGACTTATCAGACAACCAATTTTTCCAAGCGAGTTCCTTTATCCAGCAGTGGTTTTTTGCCATCAAATTGCTAACGAGTGACGTCAACATCTGGACATGCTATCGCCCCGCGGACTGATGTCTTGGTGTCGAACGCGAATGGTTCGTTCAAATTCGCTAGACACTAATACCGGTCAGGTCCCAAGATTTCTTGCGTGAATACCTAACGTTGTTTTCACGTCAGTCCGATAGATGGCAGATGGTATGCTTAGCATGAACAATGTAGCTGTTTAATACACATGGTACCAACAATATGACAACGACGTGAAGAAGAGGTCGAACATACATAACCCCTCTCCCCCACTCCAGGGTTTTTTCAGTGTCCGATATCGGTCTGTTTGTGCCTGATGACGGAAGCAGGTGCCAGTTCCCAAAACGTCGCAACTGTTTGGTCATAGGAAACATACCATGTTCGGCATTGTGTTGTACATAATTTCAGTTTATCTTCATCGTTGTGTTCGTACATTTGCTGCGTTGTCCAGTTTTGGTTGTCTGCCTGCATTTGCCGTTATTGTTGAAACTGTCGTCGTTGTTAGCCCACACTGTGTTAGTCTGTGCTGTTGTTATTTTTTTTCTCACGACTAAATTACTTCCACGGAATTAATGAGCTGTCTGAATGTGTTCGTCTGTACTCTCGTTGATTTGTTGTCCATAATACTTGTTTAGGCACATCTTTGGGTTTATCTGTTTGACATAGCTGATTTAGGCTTGTTCTCTGTGGGTTTTTATTTTCATTTTTATTTCTTAATATGCATTCTTGAATTTTTTTAATGACATACAGTGAAAAACTGAAATTGTATTAAAATGAAAATAACATTTTCATCTCTTAGAAATATTCATTAAAAATTATACTTTAATGATACAAATTTCTTAAAAAAGAAATAACTAAATTTGATACTAGAAAAAAAAATTACCATTTATCTACAAATTATTTTTGTAGTCACGCCACTTGCCGCTCGGTTATTTTTCACACCATCGCCTGTGTTGTTAGTGTAGAACTGTCCGGTGTTAAACTCGACAGTGTGTTGTTAATGTAGAGCTGTCCAGTGTTAGTCTCTAGAGTGTTGTTAGTGTATAGCTGTCCGGTGTTAGTCTCTAGAGTGTTATTAGTATATAGCTGTCCAATGTTAGTCTCTAGGTTGTTGTTACTGTAGAACTGTCCGTTGTTAGACTTTAGTGTGTTGTTAGTAGAGCTGTCCGGTGTTAGTCTCTAGAGTGTTGTTAGTATGGGGCTCTTCAATGTTTGTCTCTAGTGTGTTGTTAGTGTAGAGCTGTCCGGTGTTAGACTCTGGTGTGTTGTTAGTAGAGCTGTACGGTGTTAGTCTCTAGAGTGTTGTTAGTATGGGGCTGTTCAATGTTTGTCTCTAGTGTGTTGTTAGTGTATAGCTGTCCGGTGTTAGTCTCTAGAGTGTTATTAGTATATAGCTGTCCAATGTTAGTCTCTAGGGTGTTGTTACTGTAGAACTGTCCGTTGTTAGACTTTAGTGTGTTGTTAGTAGAGCTGTCCGGTGTTAGTCTCTAGAGTGTTGTTAGTATGGGGCACTTCAATGTTTGTCTCTAGTGTGTTGTTAGTGTAGAGCTGTCCGGTGTTAGACTCTGGTGTGTTGTTAGTAGAGCTGTACGGTGTTAGTCTCTAGAGTGTTGTTAGTATGGGGCTGTTCAATGTTTGTCTCTAGAGTGTTGTTAGTGTAGAGTTGTCCGGTGTTAGTCTCTAGAGTGTTATTAGTGTAGAGCTGTCCGGTGATAGTCTCCAGTGTGTTGTTGGTGTACAACTGTCCGGTGATAGTCTCCAGTGTGTTGTTGGTGTACAACTGTCCGGTGATAGTCTCCAGTGTGTTGTTGGTGTACAACTGTCCGGTGATAGTCTCCAGTGTGTTGTTGGTGTACAACTGTCCGGTGATAGTCTCCAGTGTGTTGTTGGTGTATAACTGTCCGGTGATAGTCTCCAGTGTGGCGGCACTGCAGTGCGATCTGTCGCAGATCTGCTCCGTGCGCCGAGCGCGCGCGGGGTTCGAACCCCGGAGGAGCGACCCAGCTGCCCTGCCGCCGCGGGGGGCAGAGCTGAACGCGCCGTGCTCTTTAAGTTTTCCGGGCACGAAGTCTTGTGCCATCGATCCAGGGGTCTCCGCGGCGAGGCGAGTCTCGCCAGGACCCTGGAGCCTCGTCGGCGGAGGGGAAGCGAGTCCTCAGGGGGAGGGAGGGAGGGAGGGAGGCCGCGACACGCCCAGGATCTCGCTGCGGGAGCCGGCGGGAGGCGGGGAAGAAGGACAGCAGGCTAGCCGGCCGGGTTACGACCGGATTGATGAATGGAAAAAAGCAAAGGGCCTTCAGCGATGCTCGTATTAAAAATTTTCAAAAAAGAAGGAGTCCTTCACGTGGTTCTTTGGCGCAAAATGAACTTCAACCACGCTCTTCAACAGACGCACCTGAAGGGAAAGAAAAAAAACATTAAAAAAATATGCAGCGTTTCACTCACACTGTACATGTTCCTCAAGATGTTTATCTCTACCAATTGATACTGCTTATACAGATTTTTCCTTTACGTGCGGCGTTCACAACCCCAGGCGTTGACGTGATATTTGTGAACTGCAAAAGATTTTTTTTTTAAGTGTCTAATGAAAAAATATCATTTAAGGACAATATTACTCTTTATCGTGCAAGTTTTGGGTTACAGTTTTTGGTTTTTAAGGTGAAATTATTTGACAGCGAAAAAGACTGCGCGCTATGTAAAGTGGAATGGATACGCGCAGGGAGCCTTCGCCTTTAATATTTCCCCATAAAGTCGCAGGTAAGTCCCACAGAGGCGCGTTGCCGTCAGACCTGGCGCGTAAAGGCGTCGAAGCGCGTGATACGCGAGCCGGTGTCGCCCTTAGCGACCCTCGCGTTCTGAGAACTCGTGTGCCCCGTCGGGCGTAACTTTGGGAGGCATTGCTTAAGCAGGGTGTACTATATCGTCTGGCAAGGTCCTTCTGTCACTCAGCATGCAACCACATGCAAGAATAATTCGTAGAGACCTGTACAATTCGCGATTTCAAATCCCTAAAGGATAGACCTCCATGATCATCTATACGCGCTCGTGCAAATTACATCTGCTGATTGGTTACCGACTCGTAACACCTGTTGACTGGAATGATCGTGATTCGCTAATTCTTCTGTTAAAGATTTTTCATTGGCCCAGAGTCCTTCAGATAAACTGTGGCCCAATCACTGAAGCAAAATAATGTCAAAAAGTATTTGGACTCTATCTTATCGCGAAATGAATCCGCGAATTTTACAGGTCTCTAATAATTCGTTATAAAAGCGAGGAAACTCAGAAGGAAACTTACCGTGGAAACGTTTAATACGATCCCGGCCGAAACGTCAGAGGTAGCTATCCTTCAAACCTTAATGCAGCTGCAACTTGCAAGCAAAGGTAGTTCAGGAAATGACCACGACAGCTTGCGCCTGGAAAGTAGACCACGTTTGACAGCCAAAATTTTATTCCCTCCGAAATACCTAACAGCTAAAGGCAGTACTGAAGACGACATAAACATTTTGCACATGGACGGTTATAGTGATAAGCATTTAACCAAATTTTAGCTAATGAGAAATTAATGATGCTCTATTTGGCAGTGTTTACTCAAAAAGAAAAAAAAAATCAAAGCAGTCATGAGGACTGCCCACCGAAGTGAAAACTTAAACCTATAAACAAATTAATTTTTGATAAAAAATCAGAGAATTTTTCTCAATTTTTACGAAAACAATATTATCACACAACAAATTCGTTTTATCACGTTAGTAAATTAACTCCTAAATTGCTATAAAGTACGCATTGCATTGTAATTGTAGGTATTAAAAAAAATTAATATTGATGTTCTTAATTTTAAGGTTATACGGATACAAAGACTCCGTTTTCTTCTTTATTCAAACTATATATCTATATGAGAATATTAATATATTTTACACTCACTTTTTACTGCATACACACATTCGATTCACATATGCACAGCACTGATGTACAGGGACTGAAGACGCGTATTAATAAGATATGTATTGGTATATGTCGTGTGCATTACTTGTCGACTTGTGTTATGTGTACTGGCTGCGCACGCACCACTGAGTGTGTGTGTATGTATGTATATATATATATATATATATATATATATACACACATACAAAGCTGAAGTCACGTGACTATGTCGATGACGACTTACATGAATTTATGCCCTATGCAAACCTTCCTATAGAAGTGTTCACTTAAAAAAAAGTATTTACAAAATAATATCCAAAATAGCACATGAAATCCAAAGAAGTGAAGAAATAGATTTTTTTAATTTCTTAAAGAGAATCGTGATGTTTATAGAGTTACTATATGTTGCAAACATAAAAAGAAAAAAATGACACAATCTAGACCGATCACGCTCAACACTCTCTTATTTATTAATAAAGTTCTCAAATTATGAGTAGTATGACTTTCAGAACTTCTAATTGGCCAGCATTGTTACTCATTTCAGTAATAACACAAAATTTAGCAAGATTAAAACCTATAACAAACTCCACTTAATATTTACACAGCGCTTATGTGAATGCTTATTGCAACGTACAATCGTTGCGAGTTTGATTAAACTACATCAACTTTAACTATTATGTATAATACTTTACTGCGTTGTCAAATGCTATGTGGTATGTCCGGGATTTTAGCAATCTTTCAGCCATTGTGCAGCCTAGCTACAAGTGTGTTTGTGTCATGGTCGTACATTTTATTTTCAAGAGTATGTACTAAAAATCTAACCAAAATTATATTTTGAAAACACAGGTTTTCAGCTATTTTCACTCTCCAAAAAATACAGTTGATGAAGTAAATCCGGAAAAGGGACTACCATTCCAACCTCAAGAACTTCTTTGCTGCCTTTTATAAACAAACACCACCTGGACATATTAAACCATTTTTCGTTCACATGGGTTCTTCTGTAGCTATTCACCCAGGTGTGTGCCTGGGTCTTTAAAGAATACCAAGAGCGCGTGAAACGCAAGACTTCATGATAACCACTGGAGAGAGGTAAGTGGCATGGTATGTGCCAAACAAAATATAGCACGTAGCAACAACGATTTGCCCATGTCTAGCTGCTTGGACATTTCAAATAGCAATTGACAGCGAATAAGCCTACCGATTTTGACAATCTGACATGAAGGAAGGCAAATGCAAGATATTAAGTTTTACCATTATAAATATGTAGTATTAGGACGACGAGAACTGAAAGAGTACAGCGACTGACAGGAAAATTGGGAAATGACCTCATCTTCTCAGAAAATAGGACATTTTTCCTGTTCAAAACCCGTTAAAAAGTTTGAAGGGACCCTTTCATTAACGAGAGACAATACTGTAAATGAATAAATTTCTGGAGTACAGAATAATTTCCCGTCAACTTGATAAAGCTCACCAAAAACACTAAATTGAACATTGAAGAACACTACGTTGAAACCAACTCTCATAACTGAACAGTTTAATACATTATACTATAATAAAATAAATCATCGAGAGGTAACGTTAATACAGGAACATAGGAAGTGGAAATACACTGAGCGGTGTTTAGGTAGATATCTTCAAAAACTTCTAAACTTGGACGGATGTGAAATTAAAATATGATCGCCTCTGATAGGCCACACAGCACAGTCAATAAGTCACTCTGTTAGACATTTCGATAAATTTACGGGATCTTTTACGGAAATTTACCGTAAATCCGCGGAAACCTGGTCCATAATGTCGAAAAACGTTCAAATATCCTTGCTTTACAAATAAGTAACTTCTTTTTTAGCTTCAGGAGTTGAGAAGGGACATTAACGACAGTACACGAATCGTTACGCCTGTGAAGCTCAGAAATACAATTTCCTGTACCAGTCTAAACAAAAACACCACTTGCACCTGTATCTTGAAGTCCAAACATGTGGCGCATATCACCAGAAACCCAATTGAAACTTTTCAAAATAAGAGAAAAGCAATACTGTTCGAATTTACATAAGTATGAATTACGAATTTTCACAATATTTTGTCAATAAGTAAATTATGGTGATTATTAGTAGTTGTTTTGTTGATTTTCAAGTCCAAAATAATTCAAATTATATATAACCAGATATATTGTATTTAAAATCTTTGGTGATCACAAAAAATTTAGTAAACTTTTTTAATTTTCATTTTCCTTACATTAGTAATACATTTATTTTCGGTAAGTTTTACAAATTCAAATTAACTTTCACGTAATTCTACTGAACAAAATTTTAACTGCCAAAACGTTTCCGCAAATCTCTCTCGTGACACTCCCCGCCATGTGACACACAGTTCTGTTAGTGAGGCGGGATGATAAGGGCGACGCTCGCTGGCGCTGCTAGTGCGGAGTCACCTCTAAGCTCAAGGCTCCGAACTGGCGCGCAGTCTTCCCATCGGGCGCAGGGCAAATATAATATTTAGAGACCCGGAAAATTCGCGGGTTCATTTCGTGCTATGCTAAAATTCAAATAATTATACCTTAGTGCTGCTTCTGCCATTGGTTCACTGTTAATCTGGAGGACTGAGGGCCAATTAGAGACCCTCACTCATAGAAGTGTCGAATCACAGGCCACCCAGTCGAGACGACTCACAAGTCAGCAGCCAATGACCAGTTGGCATTTGCCCGAGTGTGTAGAGGATATTGGAGTCTATGTATCCTGGAGGTCATTGAACCCGCGAATTTTCCGGGTCTCTAATCTTAATATATATAAATCTCGTGTCACAATGTCTGTCCTCAATGGACTCCTAAACCACTTAACCGATTTCGATGAAAATTGGCATTTATGTGTAATTTTTTCCAACTTGAGAGATAGGATAGTTTTTATTTCGATTAATGGTCTTAATCTGATAATTTTAGAGTTTTCTAATGTGATGTATGTATGAGTTGGCAGAAAATCACCACGGCAACGGCTGTAGCATTGTTGATGCTTCATTTGTCTCCATGGCAACGACTATTTCATTGTTAGTGTAGTCCTCATCACTCATTAAATACAGACCACCAATTTTTAGATATATACAGGTAAATAACTATACACTGGTAGAACAAAGTCGGTCGGGATTTGAAAGTGATTTCTAAAAAGGTCCAGTGAACTCTTTAACAAGTCAACCGATTTCGATGAAAATTGGCATTTATGTGTAATTGTTTCCAACTTGAGAGATAGGGTAGTTTTTATTTCGATTAATAGTCTTAAAAATTTATAATTAATAATAAACTGATTATCAATGTTGATTGGTGTTTAAGCCCGGGAAACAGTGGGTACTTCGTCTCCATGACAACGCTGCGTGCTTGAGAGTCGGAAACCATCGGTGCTATTCGTTTTTTCTTCGGTACATTACAAAGCATTGTATTAAGTTTTTGTCAAAATTAATTAATTTTCATTTTATTTAATTTATTATAACTGTAAATAGGAGATTTGGTCTCATTTCCCCCCCCATAAATACAACCGTGCGAAGCCGGGTCGGGCAGCTAGTAATATTATAAGGCGGAGAAATGAAGATGAAGGTGAAATGCAAGTCCTTGGAGTGCTTTCAAGAAGATCTTAAGTTTTATCCAAATTCACTCTTCTAGAAATAAACGAAGCACTAATCCGCACTCACCGTATCCTAAAATGCTTTTTGTAAACAGTCACCACGATACCTTGAGCAGATTTAAAATCACGTGGCTTCTTCTAAAGCCCTCACACCGTATGTTCGCCCAAGTAGGCACACAGTATGAAAAAAAAAGTAGGCCTACACATAAATAAAAATTATATATATATGTTTTTAAATCTTATATTTTATTGATTGGTACTGAATACTGATCCATATGATTACATACATTTATTTATTGTCAATATAAGTGATAGAAATTGTGTTTATAAACTTTTTCCAAGCGTATTTCAAAAGTGTATTTATTCAAGTGATTTTATGTTCCCGTGTGCATAATATATTTCCACTACAAACTATTACAGTATTATTTAATACATAAATAAGATTAATAAATTAGAAAAAAATATTTTCAATATTAATTAAAATTCATCTAGATTATTTTACTAAGTTAAACAAATAATTTTTATACATGTGTATTTTTTATTTGAAGGAATTTATACTCTACCAACCGTACTTATACCATTCGATTACTTTTATTATTTTATATCCGTTAATTATTTGCAATACAAATGTAATTTAGTTATCGTTATCACGTATAGTAGGTATAACTTATAACTAGAGAACGGAAAATTTCGCGAATTCATTTCACGATAGGCTAAAATACAAATAGTTAAGGTAGTGGAGGGTAAGTGTGCGCAGGCGGGAAAGTGTGCGCAGTGATGTTTTTCAGTAATTGGTAACACTGGTGCAGCAACTGACATGCTAGTATTGTAGCGAGTTGGGAAAGAAGCAAGAAGAATGAACAGCGAAGATTCCTAATCGAATTCTGCGATTTGTACAGGTAATATACTAGTTTTCACCGTATATAATGTAATATTTTGGTATGTTAATATAAGGTCTTAAGCCTTTGAAAATAAGTCAATCATGTTCTCACAGTTGTCGCGTAAAAACTGGCAGGCGTAGCTTACGTTTGCTGTAGCTCATTTGTTAAAATGTTCCTTCTTATGCCATCTAGAGGGACTTTTATGAACTAGTGTTGCAGGCGTGCAAGTGTGCGTACCAATATTGTTAATGCGCACACTTACCCGCCTGCGTACACTTTGCCTCTCGTTCCCGAAAAATACATTCAATTAGTTTATTGTTAGTATTTTGCTATTACATAATAATTTCTGTATTGGAATCATAGGTTCATATTATTATTTTTTCCAGTTGTAGAAGTTGAAGAATTGGAGGATAAAATAACAGGAGAAGAAACAAAGACGCAAGAAAACACAAACGTGTGTCACAAATAGAAATCATTCCAATTGCTGGTACTTCGTCAGGACCAACTGTCTCGGTCACAGCGATATATATCTTGTCCAAAGCTCAAAAGCAAACCAAAAGGAAAAGAATTTGGCAGATATCTGAGATTTTAACTGCAACACCTTACAAAAATTTGCTCTTAGAAAAAAAGACACCTAAAGAAGAGGAAGTAAAGAAAAAAAATTGAAAATGCGAAAGCAATAGCTGAAAGAAAGCTAATCAAGTCAAACACTCAGTTGTTGAAAAACAACAAAGAAGAGAAATGTGAAACATCGAAGTTACTTGCAACCAAACGCAAACTAACATTCAATACGAGAAGTGCGTCCGATCAGCAATCTCCTTCACAAGACTACATCTGCCCTGGATGTGATGAATCATGCAGTGATGAGGACTGGGTGCAATGTTGTGAGTGTAGTGTATGGTGGCATGAACTTTTCTCATCTTATGAAGGGTGCGGAGTTTTTTTATTGTGGTTATTGTTTAAAGAATAGGCCTATGTGATGATTTTGACTGGGTGCGAGTAGTGTGTATAGGGAATAGTAGCATCAGATTTATTGGTTGTATAAAAAGAAATTCGAAATGTTTTAATTATCCAAATAATATTTTACATTTATAAATAAATGTATAAATGTTCGTCCAATACGATTTTATGTGTAAAAGTGAATACAGTGGGTACAGAAATATAATGTATACAATGTACAACTGATAAGAATTATGCGCACACTTACCCGACATGCTGCGCACACTTACCCTCCCACAGAATGTAAGTGTGCGCAGATGCCGACTTTTACCATTTGGCTCATTAAAATAGAATCTCCTGCTGTACAATTACTTGGGCTCTCCAGGACATTCTCGAATAATTATTCTATCATCCTGTATTATTAATTTTCTTCTAATGCGTATTGGTAAATATTTATGCCAAATATTCCACTAAATGCGCACACTTACCCTCCACTACCTTACACCTCAGTGCTGCCTCTGCCATTGGCTCACAACTTACCTGGATGACTCTGGGCCAATGAGATACACCCGACCAAATCTTTACCGAATCACAGGCTGCTACGTTCGGACGTCTCACAAGACAGCAGCCCAATGAGTGGGTGGCATTTTACTGAGTGTACGTAGAACTATGGAGTTTTATCCTACACAGGTCAGTGAACGCGCAAATTTTTCCGGTCTCTACTCATAACGCGCGTACATATATATCCCCCTTCCTTTTCACTGCACAACCCATCAGTAGAGACCGCAAAAATTCTCGGGTTTAATGACCTACAGTATGGACTACAATATCCTTTATACACTCGGGCAAATGCCAACTGTTAATTGGCTGCTGACTTGTGAGTCGTCTGGACTGGGTGGCCTGTGATTCGACACTTCAATGAGCGAGGGTCTCTAATTGGCCCTCAGTCCTCCAGATTAACAGTGAACCAATGGCAGAAGCAGCACTAAGGTATAATTATTTGAATTTTAGCATAGCACGAAATGAACCCGCGAATTTTCCGGGTCTCTAAATATTATATTTGCCCTGCGCCCGACGGGAAGACTGCGCGCCAGTTCGGAGCCTTGAGCTTAGAGGTGACTCCGCACTAGGAGCGCCAGCGAGCGTCGCCCTTATCATCCCGCCTCACTAACAGAACTGTGTGTCACATGGCGGGGAGTGTCACGAGAGAGATTTGCGGAAACGTTTTGCCAACTGTTCATTGGCTGCTGACTTGTGAGTCGTCTCGACTGGGTGGCCTGTGATTCGACACTTCAATGAGTGAGGGTCTCTAATTGGCCCTCAGTCCTCCAGATTAACAGTGGACCAACGGCAAAAACAGAACTAAGGTTTAATTATTTGTATTTTTAGCATAACACGAAATGAACCCGCGAATTGTTCAGGTCTCTACCCATCAGCGACGCCAGAACGTGCCAGCAACAAGGCGTGAGGTAGTCGGTGCGCGAGGGGGTAGAGGGTGGAAGGCTGTGAACAGGGGCACATGCAGTATTCAAGCTCGCGACGTCCGCGCCTGGCGCGTCTGGCGCGTCACCCGACATCGCATTCCCTTTCAAGCGCCCGTCACCTTCCACGCGCCTCCGCCGCCGTCGTCGACGTCGAAGCCCGCCGCCGCGCCTGAATTATTGCGCGCGCCGCCGTCCGTCGACGCGATGCGTCGCCGCCCTTTTACCCGCGCCTCCGACGAGCTGTCGGTGGCTGCTTCCTCGAGTCTGCAGCGCCTGTCCGGGCCGTTGCCACAACGCCGAACGTACAATAACGCCGAATACCATAACGCCGAAATGACAAATTGACCGCAACGCCGACAGCTAGAAAACTGCTGTGTACCACAACGCCGAAATACAGTAACGCCGAAAAATGTTGCTGCTGAAAAGGGGGGGGGGGGGGTCGTCACAGAAGCAAAATAAAAAACAACTGAATGAATTTGTGTGCTAACCTTGTGGCAGTCCTGCAAGGACGTTTTTCGGGGTTGTGGTAATTGGGCGTTGTGGTACACAGCAGTTTTCTAGCTGTCGGCGTTGTGGTCGATTTGGCATTTCGGCGATATGGTTTTCGGCGTTATTGTACGTTCGGCGTTGTGGTATTTCGGCGTTGTGGTGCGACCCCCGCCTGTCCTCGTTCAGTCTGTACTTTGTCCTGCCCATCCAGTCTGTTCGTCAACTGGAGTGGGCAATTCATATCTTGATGGTACACGGATAAACTAAACTTTGAATTCGTGGGTCACGGTGAAGCCTACATTATAGCCGACATCATTCTTTAGGACTAATAGTAGAGACCGGAAAAATTCGCATATTCATTCGACGATAGGCTAAAATTCAAACACATATACCCTTTAGATGATTATGCTGTTGGCTTACTGTTCATCTGGACGAATCTCAAACAATTAAAAACTCTCAACCAAAGAAGGATCGAATCACAGACAAACCAGCTGAGACGACTCACAAGTCGGCAGCCAATGAACTTGCGTTTTTTGCCCAAGTATACATAGGAATGTGCAGTCTATCCTGAAGGTCATCGAAACCGCGAATTTTTCTGGCCCCTAACTATTAGAAGCATGAATGTGGACACCAGAAGAAAAGGAGTCTAAATGACGACTTCTTCACAGTCAAGGGGTCTAAGGGCAAACAACAATGTCTTAAAAATTCTAAAAAATACCTAAAACTAAAAAAAAACTATAAAATGGTTGTAACTGATACTATAGTCAATGGCTTAATTAAGACTTTGGAATACAAAAATAAAGTTAATTTTTCAATTCCGCACAAAAATAATTTTTCAAACTTCAAATAACAATTTCTAAAAATGATAAAAATGCTTCTGAGACCCCTTGTACTCTATTGTCCACAAATGTTGTGTTAAGTTTTTGAATTATATATTATTATGTGTTATAATAGAGCTTAAGATTTTATCGATTAAGCTTAGTTAAAATAAAATGAGTAAATACATCTTAGAAAATTACAAAGTGTAAGCTGGTTTACGCTGAAAATCACCAAAACCCTCAAGAAATGGACAACACAAACACACGAGGAACAAGCCAATATTTACGTCAAATGTTAAATTCCCAGAGGTCAAAGAGAATTACGAAGAAGGAATCCCGTCACAAAAAAAAATGGTTGTCTGTAAAGTCGGTTTTCGGACGATAGTTTAACGTGACTACGTCATAACAAAACATTGATGAAATGATTCCATACTTTTATGAATAAAATTGAATCATTTTTATTGAATTATCACTATTTTATATGGATACAAAAAAGGAGTGAAATTAAATCTACAATTTAATTGATAAATTTGTTTTTATTTGCACTCATTAATTCAAATATGTTTATAACTTTAACGAAGAGATTATTTTAACTATAACTTTTATACATGTTTGCTATTTAACTTGTTCCAATCTGTGTTATTCTATTAACGATAGGACGATGATAAGAAAAGTAGGAAACGATTGTGAGAGTTTCAAGTTTAATGTGCCTCGAAAAATTCAAATCGATGGTTGTTCCAATGGAGTGTAAGAGAGAAAGATGCGGCGCAAGCGTACAATGAGCGTGACGGGACACATCGAAACGGGGAAATGTGTATAACGGGACACTTTTTCGTGCGTGCAGCCGGCGTTCATCGATTTATTAGACGTTGTCACGTCAAAAAAAATAGTTGCAGCCGAGACTAACACAGCGGGCAGCCGACAACGACGAGTCAGATCCAACAACGAACAGACAACAAACATGGACAACACACAGTGAAAAACACACTAACCCAACGGTGATGCTAAACAGGTTAATCTGTGAAATACAACGCGATAGCCCGTACGAGCACATTTGACAATGACTTTCAAAGCTTCTAATTGGCCAATATTTAGGGGCATGCATTTTTCGCGAAAAGTTCTGAACGCCTATTAGACTGCAACAAAGAATACCCGCACCTGTGGTTTCTTCCTTGTGATTGGCGGCCCATCTGCAAGAGAAGTCACTCACTTATTTGACCGAGCCAATCAGTACGGGTTTGCTACCTCATTGATTCACTGTGATTGGTGTTATTACAATCGATATGTACCTGGGAGAAACACGCTCAATCTCGAAACACAGACGGTGCTATAGTGTTTTAACTTTCATCTAGTCTCAAAATCTTTTCGCGAAATCTGCATGCCCCTACCAATATTGTTACAAGTTTTAGTAATAAAACACTGTTGAGCAAAAGTTAAAGCTATATAAAAATCCGCTTAGTAAGTGTACCTACAGTGCTTGTATGAATGCTTATCGAAACGTACAATTGTTGCACTTGTAAATAATTTTACGTTAGTATTTTATTATTATTTTTTTAATTGAGTATTCTAACGGCCTGTCTAGCTTTCGAGCTAGTTTTATGTATGGATAATGTTTTCTATTTTTAATACTGTTTTACACAATTTAGCTTTCAAACAATAACCACGCTAGGTATAGAAAAAATAATTTTGTTTTGAATATGACTGAAATATTCTATTAAATGTATGCCTGTTATTAAGTTGAAGTCACTGCAGTTAGCAATTGGTTAGCGAAAAGACTAATACTAGAAATTTATTTGGTAGCTAGAAATGAACTCGCCAGGACGAATAGTAAAAATTTCATCGTGAAGTGAGTAATTGTTAAATACATATGTTGAAAAACACATCACAAGGAAAAATCGTTTAACTCCATACATACTAAAAAAAAAGTTGTGTTGTCCAGAAGGTAAAGTAAGAGCTTGTGACGGATGAATTTGAATGATCCCACAGGAAAGCTCACGAGCTATCAGTCGCATTTACTGTATGCCATGTAACTTGCCTCAAATTTGAGAGTTCTCAAAAGTTGTAATTATACAGAATGGGCTACGTATTCCTCCTGTCACTGTAGTTCTGTCAACAGTATTTGTAAACAACTTCGTTAATTTTGTTGTCATTATGTGTTGCTTTGGAAGTGAAATTTGGGAAATGAGTACCACTGGTAGGCTACTGCTTTTGAAAACTTTCGATAGTGAGATAAATTACATGGAGCAGACTATTATCAGACTTGTAAGTTTAAATTTGTCAAATTGAACACAGATTGTTTTCTCGTGGTGTTACGTCTGTACAGAAATGAGGCTTCCGACACCACTATCAGAAACCGTAAGTTAATTAATAATATTTGTATTTCTCTCAAACCTGAAAGAAATAACATTTAAAACATACTGAGAATTTAAAAAAAAATATATTTAACTAAATATTGGTCAAGACTCTCGGCGGTTGTCTCTTGATCCCTGTGAAAATTCAATCAACCTCAGAGGAGGATACGGTTTTTGTAAACTGACAGATATTTATTTGTTAATAGGCTGCTCCCTTAATTTAGAGTTCATGACTGTGTATAAGAAACATTTAGATACACGTTCGTTTTCCGTCAAAGTGTGGTCAGTTCCCAAGAGGTTGTTGAACGCCCCAGGCGATCTTCGTGGCAGCAGGTCAGGGCCCAATCGGGAGAATCTCTCACCGACCAAACTTCAAACTCTATCGAAGCTATCTTTCCCGGAAGTCACGTTCTCATTTGGTTTTTTTTTTCTAGGCGGTGGTGGGTGGAGAGAACGACGTAATAGGTCGCATACTCAGCCTCCCGTCCATTGGCCTACATTTCCTTATCAGCGCCTTTACCTCCCCCCCCCCCTTCCCTTTACACCCCGGCAACACAGCTTCTCTCAGCCGTCAAAACATCCACGTACAGTATGGATGGTAAGTACAGTGATTGGTCTTTTAATCCGATGCGTTCGAAAACCACGGCCATGCTGAATAAACGATTTTGCCGGATCATCGAGCGTCAGTATAATTTTAACGGGGATACCGAATGTGAAAACGAAGCAATGCGACCTATTGGTATAGACCGGAAAAATTCGCGTATTCATTAGGCGATAAGCTAGAAGTCAAATACATATACTTTTTAGATGATTTTGCTATTGGCTTACTGTTCATCTGGACGAATCTCAACCAATTATAAACCTCCAACCAAAGAAGGATCGAATCACAGACAAACCAGCTGAGACGACTTACAAGTCAGCAGCCAATGAACTGGCGTTATTTGGCCGAGTGTACAGTAAAATGTGCAGTCTATTCTGAAGGCCATTGAAACAGCGAATTTTTCCGGTCTCTACCTATTGGGCAAGGTTAAGAGCCGGAATTCAACCGAAATAAAAATATGCGAGCGAGTGTTTTAGCACTCGCCAGAGATGTGCAACATCTAACCTCGGCAACAAGAAAAATTCATGTAATCTCATTTTGCAAATACGCTTATACGAAACTTGGAAACAAAAACTTAACGTAGAACTCTATGAGATAAAGTCGACCGTGATAAATACACGCAAGTTGTGTTTCAACTTCATGTCTCGACGCTAATCCGCACCAGCCGCTATGATTAGATTTCGGAGCAGCTGCGTCAGCTATCGAATCATTCGATTTACATAGCAAAATTTCAAAACTATATAATTAACAGTTTCGATGAAAGCGTAAAATATTTGAAAAACAAAAACTTTTACTAAATCCCGGTTTTGGGACCTGATTTTCGACAAGGAATTTTACTTGTTAATATTAATGGAACAGTTAATAGGCCTACTATACAGTTTACCTTTATCTTTGTGAATTTTGGTTCAATACACTGAACACTGTACTGTTGCCTACCCTGACCTACCACGTCTCAGTGGTCCGTCCGGAGCGGGGACGCACCACAACGCCGAAAACCATAACGCCGAATGCCTAATTGACTACAACGCCGACAGCTAGAAAACTGCTGTGTACCACAACGCCGAATCACCACAACGCCGAAATACATTAAAGCCGAAAAATGTAATTGCAGGACTGCCACAAAGGTTAGGTTAGGTAAGGTAAGGTAAGGTTAGGTTAGGTTAGGTTAGGCTAGGTTAGGCTAGGTTAGGCTAGGTTAGGCTAGGTTAGGCTTGCCTAGGTTAGGTTAGGCTAGGCTAGGCTAGCCTAGGTTAGGTTAGGTTGTGGTATTTCGTCGTTAAGATACATTTAAGAAACATACACATGCATTCAGTTGTTTTTTTTTTTTTCATTTTTCTCCTGTGGCCTCTCCTCCCCGCAGCAACATTTTTCGGCGTTACTGTATTTCGGCGTTGTGGTACACAGCAGTTTTCTAGCTGTCAGCGTTGCGGTCAATTTGGCATTCGGCGTTATTGTACGTTCGGCGTTGTGGTAACGACCCGTCGGGAGCCTATCCAAGCCCCTGCTACCTCCAGCAGTGGGCTCCTGCTGCGGCAGGCTCGAACCAGCGACCCTCGCGTCAGGAGCCCGACCACCGTGGTGTTAAGCTGGTTGGAGCGAGGGAGGCGACTTCGAGAGCTGGGTGGAGGGTGGTTTAGAAGGCGTGAGCCGTCTCCCTGGAGGAAGGGAACCTGCAAAGGAGAAGGGAGGGAGGGAAGGATGAATAAACAACGGGGACGTTAAAGAGCCGAGACGCTTTAGCATCTGCGAGAACTCTTACACCAGGTAAGGGGGAGATAGCGTCGGCCTAAAAAAAAAAAAAAAAAAAAAAAAAACTTCCAAAGGGATCCGGGGGTATTTTCACAAGAGACGTACCCCGAGTCGAACCTCCTCCTTCCCCCCTCTTCCAAATAACTCTCTCGCCTCGCTTTGTTACTTTGCGGTAAATTATACAACACCTTGTGAAATCGCCTGTCGCACGGGGCGCCATTTCTACCCTTCTCCCCCTCCCTCCCCCCCCCCCGGGCTTCAGGCAGGACTGGGGCTGCCGGATTTGGGATTACCTTCCCCCGGCGCTTAGCAAAGGCACCTCGCAGTCGCTTGCTCACCATTAACATTTATTTCACCCGTGGCCCAGCTCCATGCATGGGGGATTTATCTCCGCATAAATAACGTCAAAACGTTTGTCCGAATATTTTTACAAATTAATAATTTAATATATACAGATGATTTCTTTAAAGAATCTTTCGGGAATAATTAGTAGCCAAAGGAAATTGTTTTATTTTGTGAACGTATTAAGGTTAGTAGGAAACAGAAGAAACAAAATAAGATCTGGTTTGTACAGAGAAAAAAGTTAAATTAGGCGAGACGATGATAAGACATGCCAACTAGCATGATAGCAATAAAAATTATCTGCTAAAACAACCTTTGATGTTAAAAAAAAATTTTTTGTTCGCGTTTGGTTTTGCTGAGCACACCTTACTGCTTTAGTGGCGCGCCAGAGGAAATGGAAGATCAATACGTAGGGACACCTGTATTTCGCGATTTCATTTCATGTCAAGGTATTTCACAAAACACTGTAGCTTTTTCTAAGAGTCATGGCAAATTTTGAGGGTGCAGCAGTACGGTGACCACATTCTCATTGGCCCCGTCAAGAGCGGGACGACACCTCTCCCCGACCTCAGCCAATAACCACAGGAGAAAAGCTACAGTATTTTGTAAAATACCTTGACACGAAATGTATTCGCGAAATACAGGTGTCCCTATCAATAACGAAATAGAAAAAAATCAAACAACCCCATTGATTGTAAGCCTGAGAGGAAATCGCTCACCCATCATCGAGACCTTCCTTAAAAGCTGGGGTAAGGTGGCGTGGACGTTACGAAAGGGAAGAGCTGCAGTTGGGTTTTGCACAATCCATCGACCGAGCCTGTGTCCACAACGCGTCGAGAAAGTGCTCTTTCGCCTGATCTTGGCATCTGGGAGCGAGCTTCCTACGCAACTCGATGTAGAGAATGTTAAAAGGAGAGTGAACTACGATCTACACTCACTGCGCCCTCTCGCAAGGGCCGTCAAGGGAAACTAAGAACACGAGGGCAAAAAATTAACGCACATTAAAAAAAAAATTGGGTTGTCTGTAAAGTCGGTTTACGGACGATAGTTTAACGTGACAACGTCATAACAAAACATTAATGAAATGATTGCATACTTTTATGAATAAAATTGAATAATTTTTATTGAATTATCAGTATTTTGTATGGATACAAAGAAGGAGTGAAATGAAATCTACAATTCAATTGATAAATTTTACTTTTATTTGCACTCATTACTTCAAATATGTTTATTACTTTAACGAACAGATTATTTTAACTATAACTTTTATACATGCTTGCTATTTAACTTCTTCCAATCTGTGTTATTATGTTAAGGATAGGACGATGATAGGAAAAGTAGGAAACGAATGGGAGTGTTTCAAGTTTAATGTGCCTCGAAAAAGTCAAATCGATGGTTGTTCCAAATCGAGTGTAAGAGAGATAGATGCGGCGCAAGCGTACAGTGAGCGTAACAGGACACAGCGTAACGGGATAATGTGCGTAACGGGACACTTTTTCACGCTTGCAGCCGGCTTTCATCAATATATTAGTCGTTGTCACGTCAAAAATATCGTGAGCGAGTTTCTTATTACTCGAAAATGACGTGTAGACATCTAACATCAGCCACGAGAAAATTCACGTGTTCTCGTGTTACAAATAAACTAATAATACGAAACTCGGACACGGAATTAAACGTAGAATTTTTTTTAAATAATGCCGAGCGTAATAGATATATGAATATTGTGTTTTTCACTACATTTACTGTCGTGAATAATTCTTACGTATTTCCCGCATCTGCCGCTAAAATTAGTTTCCGGAACAGCTACGTTGTCTACCGAATCATTCGATTTGCAGAGCAAAACGGCTCCGATAAAAAGCGAAAAGGACTTGAATAAAATACTAAACCAAGGCTTAGGAACTGATTTTTGACAAGGAATTTTATGTGGACTGTCAACCTAAAAATAAAAGCAAGGTAGGCAGAAATTATTTTTCTCTCCGAACTCTGAACAAGTGGCGATAACACAGATTTTCATCACAATATCGTCTTATGATGATAGCGAACTGCTCGTACATGGTTCATTTTCAGTTCCCATCGAGTCAAGCAAAAATATCAAGTCTCTTCCAAGTAGAAATTAATTAATTTCTGTACATAATAAGTTAAGTCTCTTGTATAGTGTAAATGTAATATTTTTTATTGTAACAACGCGATTCTACTGTTTATTTCTATGGAGGATCTCCCACGGTAAATTAAAAAAAAAATCACTCTTTCAATGATTTTTAACCCAACCTTGAACTTTATTTCAACGATGGATTATCTAATTCATTTGAATATATTTTTTTATATCCTTTCCTGATAAATTATCCTATGGTCAATTTTGTAAATGCTTAATATTAAATTTCCGGTATCATCACATCATTTTACTTGATAATACAATCATTGAAGTTTTTTTTCTAATTCGAAATCATGAATTGTTATTGGTATTGGCCAGCACATTAAGTTACAAAATAATAAAAATTTAATTTTTCTTTTCCCATTTATGTCCGTATTTTGAACAGAACACTGGACAAACAAAAATAAATAAAAAATGAAAAGCGGGGCAATTGCCCTGCCCTAAAGCCGCCTCTGACAATAGTTTTGATACGTGTATCAGCGGCAACTAAGTCTTACAGCGAGAATTTTTATAGTTAATAAGATATTGTATCTAACATGTCAGCGGTTTGTTTTAAATAACTTCAGCGGAAATCTAATAAATGGATTGTGACGTGAAAATTGATGAATGTCTATTTTAATGGTAGTTTTAAAAATAATTAATTATACGCTAAAATTCTATATAAATAAACATTTATTCATGTTGGTAAATGAACGTTTTGCCTTACAAACACTTTGCTAGTAAATTTTTATTTTTTTTATTTAAATCGTTTACTTTCTTAATAAAATTTGAATATTAAAATTTAGGCTACAAACCTATAAAAATAATCAATTAATTAAGTGACAAAGATATTTACTAAAAATACAATGATCTGCTCTTAGAGGATTTTTTTAAATCATGAAGTACAGTTATCAGTAATTTCAATCAAAGATTGGTAATTAGAGAAATATTTATATGAAAATAACTAGAGCAGATGCAGTTCACTTTCTAAAACTCTCTGTTTACGGTACGAATTTAACCATACGGGTTAATATTTCGCCGCATTAGTAGTCAAATAATTGTAATTTATATACCCGGTTTCCATTAGTAATTTTCCTGAAATATTAAACATTCCCATTAATATGATAAAAAATATTATATTCTTAATTTTGATATTTTACTAAAATTTATTAGTTATAAAATTATGTATAAACTTCGTGGTCAATATTTGTAAGATTTGTCTATGCTAGTTGGGTTCGGTGCTGGAGACGGTATTTCAAATTATTTATTTCAGACATCGGCACCTGTTCACGTTGAGCACGTAGTTCGAAGCGACGCCGGTAGATGGCAGCAGCGCACCAAACCGGGTGGTTCTCTGCCTGCGAGCATCCATCGCGCAGCCGATGTTACGAGCTTTTTTTTTCTCTCTTCCCGGGAACCGCTATTCCTTTTCAGTATGCAGCGTGTTCTGTTGGGGGCTTTTTTTTCCCTCCACGGCGCAGCACGTCGAAGGGGGGAGTCAGCGGGGGTCGACGAAGGGCGAAAAGAGGGGGGGGGGGGGTCACAATGGAACTAAAAACATAAGGCCTTTAGCCAATGGGAGCCGCGAGTCGCAGCACGCAAGTGTAGGCTGCGGGCCAATCACAGGGCTCGGAATGGAAAGCGGGAGGTGCGCCGACTCAATTCCCACTGTTCCCAAATATTTTATTTCGACTGTGTGTGTGCGTGCGTTTCCCTCTCCAGTCTAACCCCTCTTTCCCCCCACCCTACACCAATTCTGTTCCAACCCCTCGCCTGGGCTACCCAATTCCCCTTGCCCCCTTCCATTCCGTCTTCGCTTTTTGTGGGGTTTGTTGCTGTCTGCGTCTCTCTTCGTTGCCTTCTGTTCGCCTCTTCCACCCTTTGAAACCCCGACTGGAGGTAGCAGTTTTGCAGGGCAGCTCATGGGTAAACGTGTTTGTATTTTACCCACTAAAGCTTTATAAAAATAAAACTTATTGTAATTTACGGATTTAAAGTATGTGGTGGTCCTGGTGTGATAAACAAAAAAACAAAAAAAAACAGTGAAACGGTTTAACTATTGTTCAAAACTTGTAAAAATTGACGTGTTTCAAAAATCCACAAAAGCGTAAATATAGTTGCAGGCATATCATCAATATCAATAAACAATATAATTATTTAATAAAGCACGTATCATTTTATATTTAAAAGTTATAACATTCTTCAATTTTTTGCCCAACTTTGGCAGGATGACAGATTTTTGAGAGAGAAAAATAAATTCAGAGCCAATTACAAAATTAGCTGTGTGAAAATTTTGTTTGACCACTAGAATTCTGTAAGATGTTATAAAATTTCACTTCAGAAAATAATTAATCTATCCAGGCAATTCATGAATAGGCGGATCATTGAACTCCTTGAAAAATATTATTAATTTTTTTAATTTAATAGATAAAACTGATTCTTATTGCTACAACATGTGCATATTCAAGTCTGTCATACACACGGTTAAGTCTCTGTTCCACGCACGAAGTTAGTTATTTAATCTTCTTGTCAGTACTATTAATTAAGGGATTTTCCTGTAAATTAAATTTGGGTCACAAATTTTCTCACCAGATAACTGCTAAAAGGCATGAGTGATTTTATTTATGAACACATGCGTGAATGTTTACCACTATATTAATATAATATAATACCACTAAATATCCGATAAAATTTAAGACGATACATAAAATGCATAAAAAACATGAAAGTTTACAGCAAAATTACATGATTAATAGTAATAATAAGAAAATGTAATAATGAACTCAGCAAATGGAACAGAGCCTTAATTTGAATTAGCAGCGAGCAAAGAAATGTATCTGAATGTTTCAACGTCGTATTAAAAGCGCAATATCTATACTTATAATATACAGGATATCCATAAAAGAATGTTCCAGATTCAATGATATATTATAATACTTCAATTTAGAATATTTACAACCAATCATACATCAAAATGAAGGTCAAACTAACCTAGTTTTTCTTACAAATGTTCAATGTGTGCACCTTTAGTTATAAGGCAAACATCCAACCTAAAGTCCAATTCTTCCCACACTTTGGATAAAAAAAATTCTTGCGTAATGGAAGCAATAGCCTCTTCAATTATGTCTCAATTTGGGCAGATCATTAGGTAGTGGCGGAAAAAAATCGCATGGTGTTTTACAGATGAACGTTGAGGCCAGCGAAAAAGAGCTCTGTCGTCTCGAACATTACGACCAATACAACAGCCAGGGACTTCGACTTTCAACCACTCTCGTTTAAATAAGATCCAATGGAGAGGGGCACCATGTGATAGCACCCTCTGCTAATTGGGGAAAGAGACATTCTTTTGCGCTGCAAGCGAGAAAATAACTAGGCTTATCTGAAACTGTTTGAGTAACTCTTTAATTGTGACCTTGAACCAAAACTCAACAACGCTTACAGCTGATACTATCAAAATTTATAACTGGGTCATTATTTTATGGA
Organism: Bacillus rossius redtenbacheri; assembly: GCF_032445375.1. NCBI lineage: Eukaryota > Metazoa > Arthropoda > Insecta > Phasmatodea > Bacillidae > Bacillus > Bacillus rossius. Next base: position 45,423,995 of record NW_026962011.1, on the reverse strand, counting down.
CATACTGTATATATACACACGTATCAAATGAACATTGAAACAATTTGGAGATCAATCAGAGAAAGAACATGACACATATGTTGTAAAATATTTGACGTCAGATTGTGGTTAACACAAATGTATACGAGTCACTTCTCCACGGTTAGGATCTGATGCAGCCGAAGACCTGACCCCCTCCTCCCGGTACAACAAAACCAACATTTGGACATTTTGTAGCTTACACTGCATACAATTAGACTTTCCTGTTGTTGTAAATAATGCATTTTAAGACAATGGTTGTAAAAGTATTAATATAATGCTGGAGACGCGATGAAGTTTAAATTCTACTACTAAAATTATATACACACACACTTAATTTTGAATGTAGACTGACATGCCTTATGATTTCTCTTGTTAACTGTCACATTGAATTTTCTTGCTCGGGATTCAAATGCAATGATTAATTAGTTAATGGGATTCTGAGTGTAGGTAAAAAAAAACTTTTACCTCATTAAATAATTTCTAGTTGGTTACTGATTCATTTAATATTCCTCTAATTCCAGCATTTAATAAAGCCACACTTCACATCTCCGTACCAACGAGGCATTAACAAAAATATGTTAATTTATTTAGGTTCGCCCTAAAAAGTGGCATGTTTTTCATTTTACATTTGTATATTCAATGTTCAACAATATAATCGCTTTTCGATCATTTCTGTTGCAATAAATTTGTAAAACGCCAACTTGAATGTTTATATAATAAATTTACAAATTCTATTTTTATTCCATTTAGTTTTGAAAAAATCTTGAAAAATCTACAATGATAATTTTGATAATTAATTTCACCAGATGTGTTAAAGTTTTTATGGTTATTTTAACGTTACGTCGGACGATAACCACAACACCTGAGGAATTAATTATTCTACATTCCCTTCAACGAAATTATGCGCAGAAAATTCGTGTCAATTTTAGCAGTATAGAAATTATTGTTTCTACAACTAAATATCCCATATAAATAACGTAAAACATAAAATGAAAAAGTAAAACGAATCAAATAATATACACATCTCCACGTGTGACGCACTCACTGACTGAAACGTGTGTTTTTAAAAAAAATTATGTACAAAAGCAAAATTTTTACGTAATTTTTTCTCGTTTGATAGAGCTTTATTTATAAAATATTTATATATATTCTAAAAGTTTTTTTGCAGAACTCCGCGACCCCGGAGAAACCCCCGGATGGCCTCCGCATGGGGAGCCCTAGAAAAGAAACGGGCTCCCCATTTGGAAGCCACCCTGCAAGTTTTTTGTTTCCACCCACCGTCTCTTTGGTAGCCTGACTTTTGCAAGAGATTGTAGTCCTATCAGAAAAATTCCACCAATTGACTGAGGCAATCCGCCTTGGAGGAGCCGGGGCACGAACCCAGGTCCTTCAAGTCACAAGTTAGGCGCTCTACCCCAGAGCCAGAGTGGTAGAGCGACAAACTGCAGTCTTCTCAACACTGACACGATGTTATTCCACAAGATTACTGTAGGTGTTTATTCTGTTAGTTGATTTGGGAAGCGATCGTAACCTATGTAGGGTATTAAAAAACTCGCCAGGGATGTGTAAAATTTAACCTTCGTAAAGAGCAAATTTATGAACTTTCATGTTTCAAATACATTTATAAAACGAAACTCGGACCTTAGCTTGATAAATGTACGCAAATTATGATTTCAACTACCGCCACTAGAATTCGTTGCGGGAGCAGCTACGTCGACTATCGAAAAAGACCCTCACTATGAACCTTATTTTAAAAAAGAAATTTTATAAAAATATTGCCCATATTGATAAAAATCATTAAGCCGTTAATTTTTTTAAGTTTCTTTGCCATCCGCCACAGATGACAGCACGTTCCATTCACGCAATTACAACTACCAAATACTCTATGACGAGAGCTCAGAACTTACACGTTATAAAAAAGACTGTTTTATTAAATTTATTACAATTAAAGGACAACTTAAAATTTTTGACATGCAGCAGTAATTACGTTTTTGTACAATGTTGGCAGGACAAGATGCTACCAAAGATGGCGCGATTCTACTTAGAATGCATGATGCCTGAAATAAATAGCCGCATAAAAAGTAAGTGAAATATATAGACTCAAAATATATTTTAGAAGCACAAGAAAATGATAACCTTTTTATATAAATCAGTAAGTCCCTGCTATATAAGGCCTATTTCTTTACAAAATTAAAAAAAAATAGTTACAGGCAAAAGCTTTATCATAAAATTATATTTAGAATAAATAAATGTTTTGTTACAAATGTTATGAACAATTGAAATAATTTTGTGTCCATTTTAATCTGCTGCCATGAAAATTCCAGCCATATATTTTGGCAAATAGGTAGGTAATGTTATTTAATAGTATTTTGGTTAAACTGCGTTATGTACAAAAAGTGTTTTCATTAGCGAAAATGTGTGCACTCATATTAAACAATAAAATTAAAATTTGTGCTGAATTTGCAGAACTAAGACGACACAGTCATTTCCTGTTGCAATCTTGACTGTTTAGGCAATTATCATTTACATTTATGACAAATATGAGCGAAAATTATAAGGGAACATTACTTTTTGCTGGAAAGTATTCCGGAGTGTTTATATTTTCTGAATATTTTTTCTTGTAATACAAGTTAAAACATATTAAATTTTAGAACACGCTTCTGTATAATATATAAATTTCACGTTGCATTTCAAAAAGTAAATATGTTACTAGAGTTTTTCGATTTATTAAAAAGGAAATATAGGTCTAAAATGAACAGAATTATACTTGTCTATTACAAAAAATTTGATATGCCATAAATTTCCCATATATAATTAATTATATAAAATGAGAATATATTACTTTGAGATTTTTGCTATCGCAATTTGAAAAATCCTGAGCATCCTGAAATATTTAAAATCATAAGAATTCTTATATGTACTAAAAGATGTATGTTATACTATTTACCATAAAAAATATATTGGTATGGAAACAATCAAACACTTTATTTGTTTTCTTTTTTAAGTTGAAATAACAGAGATACGTTATATTAAAACAAAATTGGAGGAGACATGAATTTTTTTGTTAAATATATCTACATATATAGCAATTTTCTTGAGAAAAAAAATGCATGAATATACATGTTAAAAGCAAGCTTATTTTTCCCTATCATTCTTTTGTTGAAGTCACCGTTGCAGTTAATCAGGTTTCTGCGCCGACACTAAATATGCGGTATGTTAAAGTTTTAATTGGATTACGTTAAAAATTAGACCTCTTTATTCTGCAACTCTCTTTCTTTCCTAATGCTTCTCTAAACACAGCCGTACAAACTTTTTCAGAATAATAAATCTTTTCTCAAAGGTCTATGGCAGTTTATATTGCACACCAAAATCCTTAAAAAATTTATAAACGTCTTAATTTTTTACCACGCTTCTATTAGCTTGACCTGTATGTATGAATGAATTGACTAGGTAATACAATCTTTCCATTCAATTTTTACCTACTTCTCGACTTCCAAAGGTGTTCAAATTTTGTATACATATAAAGAACCTCTGACAATAGAATATTTTGATAATTTAAGACCTTAGAAGTAAGGGGAAGTTGGGGAGGAATCAGAGGGTAAAAAAAAAATTTCGAGTTACGGTAACAACCATGCTTTTTGTGTATCCATGAGGTCGGGGCGTGGTGGGAATTTGCCCCGAGGTCGACTGTTTCCCTATGTGTGTGTGTGTGGGGGGGGGGGGGGGGTGAGAGGGGAAGGGTCAAAGAACAAAAATTTCGAAAATTTTTAAACTCAATGATTTTTCGATTTGGAGTGTTTTCTAACCAAAAGGTCGGGTTATGGTTATGATGAAAAATGTGTCTGGGTACGGGAGAGGGGCTTAATGCTCCTAAATTTCGAAAATTTTAAAAAATGTATTCTTTTAGATTTAGAGTTTTTCCGAGGTCGTGTTATGGTGGAAAATGTGCCCGGGCTTCATCTTTCTCCCCCACTGGCTGGCGTGTCTCGTCTCCAACAACCTCGTAGCAGTATGTTTATAATACAGGTCATGGAAGTCGTAGAACAAATAGTTAAAAAAAAAAGGATAGTTATTTCATACATTCATCTACAACTCATAATTAGAGACAGGAAAATTCGCGGGTTCAATGAACTTCAGGATAGACTTCAATATCCTCTACACACTCGGGCATTGGCTGCTGACTTGTGAGTCGTCTCGACTGGGTAATCTGTGATTCGACACTTCTATGAGTGAGGGTCTCTAATTGGCCCTCAGTCCTCCAGATTAACAGTGAACCAATGACAGAAGCCGCACTAAGGTATAATTATTTGCATTTTAGCATAACACGAAATGAACCCGCGAATTTTTCAAGTCTCTACTCATAATACATGCCATAACTTTTGACACTAGAGTTATCAACAGAGTTATTATGTATGGCTACTCACACTGTAAATTTTATTTTTGTACTTTTACAAGGATGGTCCTTGGAAACTCAGTTACCAACGATACCATTAAATAAAATTCTGTAAAACTGAAAGGTAGAGCTTTGTAACATGTAAACCTTGTAGTTTTAAAAGTTATGTTGATGGCAACTGAGTTTCCAAAGGTTTTCCTTGTGAAAGTACAAAACATTACTGTGTAGTGAGTTGTCGTCCTTAGGAAATTCTGCACCAATTATTTTAGAAGCATTCGAAACAGTGTTTTTTTTATATAAATTATGGGTTTTGCGGTACGTTAACATTTTTTTTATATGAAGGTTTTTTGAGCGTGTTCGGGCTTGACTTCTCGGGGAATTCTAGATGGTGTAGGAAACACGAGGGAAAAGGGAACTATCCTGCAAGGAGTTTGCCCCGTGCAAGTCCCACTGGCTTATCAGTGTAAACAGCGAGCCGCCTACCCCCCTGCTACCGCCCCCTGCGAACCACCCTGTCTAAACACTCGCGCACTCTCTGGCCGCCAGGGGGTAGCAATGTGCTTTATTGTATTTGCGCCGAGCGGCACCCCCCTTCCGAAGGAGATCTCATCCATCTCTGTCACAGCAACCAAATCCTTAGTCCTTAGTCCTGCCCGCTCCCCGCCACCACTTCTTCGTGCGTTCCACTTCTTTATGAATATATATTCCCTAGCTCACTTCTCTCTTTTTTTTTTATTTTCTTATATTTTGAGCTCGCTTCTGCTGCGAACCCTCCTACACTCCTTCGTCCTTCGTTCGCCCAATGTTTCACCGCCCGTTTTTCTCTTCTGCGCCTTATCCTATATCTTCGCCTCGACTCGGCTTCGCAAACACTATTCACCGAGCGATTCTGGTCTGCGCCGGGACGCTTCGTAAGTGGTCAGTCGTTAATTTCCACCAATCACCGCCCGCCTTTCTTCGCAACACCAAAGAACTCGCCAGCGGAAACTTGTTTGCGAGCTAAGGAATCGGTGTGCGATTCTCGAATCTTTCTTTCTGAGGTTTATTTTATAAGGGTTTTGATGTGTAACATCCTAGCTCTCTGTATACGGGATTTTGGTGAGGGTAATTACGTGGGGAAAAAAAAAACGGAATCCAAGGAACGGGAAAATGTTAAACAACCACGGTGTTACCGTCTGCGGCGGATGGTTCGAACCAAAGTTCACAAAGACAAAGAGAAAATTTATAGTATTACATTTTTTTAATGAAGTCTAAAAAGATGGGCAGCATTTTAAAACCATTCCTTGTCGAAAATCAGGTCTCAAGCCGGGGTTTGATATTTTTTTTCAAGTCTTTCTCGCTTTTTTTTTCGGAGCTGTTAGTTTAAAATTTCTCTAGCTTCTAATCGAATGATTCAATAGTCCACGTAGCTGTACTGGCAGCGAATTCTAGCGGCGGGTGCGGGAACTACGTGTGATTCGCGTCCAGAAATGTAGTTTAAAACACAATTTTTCGTAAATATTTATTAGGCTCGACATTATTTTAAAGAATTAATAGTTTAATTTCCGTGTACCAAGTATCGTAATATAAGTGTGTTTTGCAACACGAGAACACACGAATGTGCTCGATACCGATGTTAGATGTTCACACATCACTGGCGAGTACCAAACTCGTGCTAGGCAGTGAGAACGGACCCTAATTTTAAATTTTAGCTACGCTTATTAATTTACGTTTGATTATTTAACTCTTGGAAGCTATTGATATGCAAAATTTTAACTATATTATATTATATTATATAAGTAGAGACCTGCAAAATTCACGGATTCATTCGGTGATAGGCTAGAATTCAAACACATATACCTCTTAGATAATTTTTCTATTGGCTTACTGTTCATTTGGATGAAATTCAACCAGTTATAAACCCTCAACCAAAGAAGGATCGAATCACAGACAAACCAGCTGAGACGACTTACAAGTCGGCAGCCAATGAACTTGCGTTATTTTCCCGAGTGTACAGGGGTATGTGAAGTCTATCCTGAAGGCCATCGAAACCGCGAATTTTGCAGGTCTCTATATATAAGGCTAAATTTTTACTGCATCAGTCGGCCTCTCCACTATTGTTGCCACCGATTCAAACCAGGGTACAAACAAGCTGGGATTTTTTCCAACCCCCTCCCCCCACCCTCCAAAACTTATCCTCCTCTTGGGCGTGTGGTTCGGACTTCTGCCTTTCAGGATTTCAAAGTAGAATAAAATTACAAGCGAAGACATAATAAGAAAAATTATAGCAACTTACCAACGCAAGGTTACAGAGAGATTATGTTGGAAGGACAGTTGTTTCCTTAATGCATTTAATAATGCAATGCATAAAATAATGCATTTCCTCTTCATTTTAGCCCAACATGCCTCAAACATAAGCAGCATTAATTGTGCTTCCAAGTAGTCTATCATGTTTTTCTTATAAAATTGATATGCCTTTTTAATTTGATTTTAGAAAATTAATTTATATATATGTATTTAAGAGTTGTTTTAAAGAAATCAAAATCAAATTAACTTAAGAACAAAGTATGAAAAGCGAAATAATGAATGTTAAACTTTTTTATTCTCGGGCATAATCATGACCTCAATGTATAAATGTTGGAGATCTAAAAGTCTAAATATTCCCTGAGATTTTAAGTTTATTTAATTTTACCTAGCCCAGAGTACAATTAAATATTTTTTTTTTCTAAATGAAAAAAATAAACCATATCAAGAAGTAGTCAGTAATATTATTTTAAACCCCAAAAAATGTTCAGTTAATTACTACAATTGAGTCTTTTTATCGAAACTGCACAATAATGTTAAAAATAAAACTTTTGCAGATAATTATGAAAACGTATGCCATGCATATACATCTGTCATCATGTGAAAGTTCAGTAAATCGAAAATATTACAAGTTTAACCGTGGTCATCATTAATAAATAAAATTGGTTGTCTGTAAAGTCAGTTTACGGACGATAGTTTAACGTGACAACGTCATAACAAAACATTGATGAAATGATTGCATACTTTTATGAATAAAAATGAATCATTTTTATTGAATTATCACTATTTTGTATGGCTTCAAAGAAAGAATGAAAGGAAATCTACAATTTAATTGATAAATTTACTTTTATTTGCACTTTTAATTCATATATTTTTATTACTTTAACAAAGAGATTATTTTAACTTTAACTTTTATAGATGTTTGCTATTTAACTTCCTCCAATCTGTGTTATTCTGTTAAGGATAGGACGATGATGGGAAAAGTAGAAAAAAATGGGAGTGTTTCAAGTTTAATGTGCCTCGAAAACGTCAAATCGATGGTTGTTCCAATCGGGTGGAAGAGCGATAGATGCGGTGCAAGCGTACAATTAGCGTAACGGGACAAAGCGTAACGGGACAATGTGCGTAACGGGACAATGCGCGTAACGGGACAATGAGCGTAACGGGACAATGTGCCTAACGGGACAATGTGCCTAACGGGACAATATTCATAACGGGACAATGTGCATAACGGGACAATGTGCATAACGGGACAATGTGCGTAACGGGACAATGAGTCATCCTTTTTCTTGCGTGCAGCCGGCGTTCATCGATTTATAAGACGTCACGTCAAAAATGTGAACTAACGACCTGTAACGGGTCATGCGTCCTAAGATGCAGGTCCGTGTAAGTAACGGAACATGGCCGGCCTGTCCACGGGAAGTAACCCGACTTCCCCTTCACACCCCCCCCCCCCCCCCCACACCCCTGCAATCTCCTCGGCGACTCGTACCTTTCCTCCTCCGCGGCGTAGCGACGACTTCTAATCACCGCCGCACGCGTATCCCAACTTCGTCCGCCTCCGGCCAAAGGTTTACCTAACGATGTAAATTAATGAAGACGGATGGATTGCACCGTGTTGTGTGTTCCAGGAAGGAAGCATGGGGTCTCGCGGCTTTCGGAGGAATGGGGTGGAGGGAGCGAAGGGAGTGGAGGTTTTGGTGCGTGCCGAGGAAGGAGGTTGCGAAGTATTGGCCGAGAATGTTTCTGGGTGTGCAGTGGCGGGAAGGTCGGGGGGGGGGGGGGAAAGGAAGGCCTCCCAAAGTTCCAGTTCGTACCCCTCCTCTCCCTGACGTTTCTTCGACACCCACACCCCCTCACCTCGTCGACGCCGCCGAAAACCACCCCCCTCCCCTGAAACTTGGTTAACGGGGCTGGCTAAGTACACACGCACACAAAAGGAGTTTAATCCCGGGCAAGACTGGAGGAGACAGGTCGCTGGTCGGCTCCTGTTAGGAGAGGCCAACTCCCGGGCCAGGCCTAGGCCTCGGGGAGAGAGCGGACCAACGACCATCCTGCCTTGCGAGTCCCTGGGGCCGTCTGCGGTCCAAGTTCATCGAGAGTCGGCGGGATTTTCTCGAGGTACCTACTCACCTCAAGGGGCGCAAATCTGATGGATTCGCAAGGGTTGGGGGGGGGGGGGGGGGGGGAGTTGTTTGTGACCCGAGAGTTTTGGTGTGGGTTTTTAACCGACACAAGTCATCTCTGGATGATGGGGTGCTTGTAAGTTGTATACTGCCCATTTATCCCCTCCCTTATAAGTAGAGACCGGAAAAATTAGCTGGTTCAATGACCTCCAGTATAGACTCCAATATCATCTACACACTCGGGCAAAAGCCAACTGTTCATCGGCTGCTGACTTGTGAGTCGTCTCGACTGGGTGGTCTGTGATTCGACACTTCAATGAGTGAGGGTCTCTAATTGGCCCTCAGTCCTCCAGATTAACAGTGAACCAATGGCAGAAGCAGCACTAAGGTATAATTATTTGAATTGTAGCATAACACAAAATGAACCTGCGAATTTTTCAGGTCTATACTTATAAGCATGCAATTAAAATATAGAGAAAGTTTTCCATAAAAGATAGTTTTTTGACATTTACGTTTAACAACCCCGTGTTTCACAGTCACATATTCAGCAAGCGCAAGTGGGCCGATTCAATGAATGGGGTTCTCAGTTTCAGGGGGAGCGAAAATGTGCCCCATTTACCCCCCAGAGATCTACTTCCATTCTTCCCCCTTCCCTTGTCACTCTGAACGAGTTTCGTCACTGCTCCACCTCTTCTTTCTGACTCGGTTTACCTCGGATATTGACAGTTATTCAATCCTTCGTCCGTTTTTTAAACATGTTACGATGACGAATGTTGGGATGACGTGATAAGAAACACAATCTTCGAATTTTAAATACAATAATCATCGTAAATGACAGTCTAGGTAGCTTCTCGCAATTTAAGCGTGTTCAGCGAAAGTTGTCAATCTGGTTCAGGAGATAAATGTTTCAAACAAAGATAAATGCTTTATATAAAAACGAATAACACAAATTCAAAATGTTCTAAGATTAGAAACCACATCCCATTTGTAACCTACTCCAGATGTAAAAAAAATCTGTGGTAGGAATCAGCTTAACTTTTATATACTAACTATGATAAATCGTTAATTAAAGTTAATAATATTTTTTTGGTATGATTAAGAGCATATGTAAATTTTTCTACATGTGTTTTTTTTTACAAATTCTATCCCTCTTCATTAAGGTAAAATTATTGTGACTCTTGAACATTTTGTGACAGGTAAATTTTTTTATCATGTAACTTGTCTCATATTTGACAGATCTCAGTAGTAGTACTAATGGTCATATATTCTTCTGTCACTGCTGTCAACAGTATTTATAAAAATCTCAATGTGGTTTTCATGTCATACTTTGTTAATGACAGTTGGGAAATAGTTACCACTGGTAGAACGTACTTTTGAGAATTGTCAAACTGTAGATGATTTTAATACACTTTTTTGGAGATTCGCTATTTCAGTTTTGTACCGTTTGTCACGGAAAAAAATTCAAGAATGCAAAATAAGAAATCAAAATGGAAACGTAAACCCATAGAAAACAAGGTGATGTCGAACATACGGACCCAACCATAATATACGATCATTTTTTATGGTTATGTTCGTATGTTTGCTGAGTTGTTTGTTGTCTGTCTGCATTCACTGTTCTCGTTGAAACTGTCTCGTCTTTTTCAGCCCACTGTGTTCATCTGTGCTGTTATTTATTCATGACTTAATTCCTTCCACGCAATTATTGTGCTGTCTGGTATTTGAAGTTTGAAAGCGTTCGTTTGTGCTGTCGTTCGTTGTGTTTGCCATAATAAGTACCTGTTAAGTTTCATATTTGGGTCAAGACGTTCGACATCAGCTGATTTAGGCTTAGTTCTTTGTGTTTTAATTTTTTAGTCTTTATTTATTATTTTGAATTCTTGAATTTTTTTTCCATTAATAAACAGTGCAAAACTGCGATGGCGCATGTCAGAAAATTTGTAGGTACTAAATCAAAATTCCATATATTGCATGAATCAGTTAAAGAACGTGTAGACAAGTCAAATGACACAGACCATGTTAGGGAGCGACTGAGGTAAAGGGGTTCATCACCGATTTGCGCGGGCTACAAGCACCAGAATGAAACTCTCTTGGGTGGAGAGGGGGTAATAGGGAAAGTCCTCTTGGGAGCTCGTCGTTATTACGGACGTCACACGAGAAACTGTCCCAGAGTGGGCAGCGCAGAATTTCAAAAGAGGAGGAGGAGGACGCGTCTCATCGACAGTGTATACCCTAGACCGCCTCGCCTCGCCGGGAATACGAGGGAACCGTGATGATGGACTCCCCCCCCCCCCTTCACCGATGGCCTGGTGGTCGTCGTTCTCAGGGAAGCCCTCATTTCACAGACGAGAGAGCCACGCCCGAAGTTCCCCGAAGTTCATGCTAGCTTTTTTTATTACGTACCACAACATGTGTATTTATTTGGGATGTAGCTTACTCATACGTAGAGACCTGCAAAATTCGCGGATTCATTGACCTCTAGGATAGACTCCACAGTCCTTTAAATACTCGCGGAAATGACACCTGTTCATTGGCTACTGACGTGTGAGACGTCTCAACTAGGCTGTCCGTAATTCGGCACTTTCTTGGTTTAGTGTTTCCTATTGGCTCACAGTTCCCTAGACAAAATTTGGGCCAATCGCAGAAGCGGTACGAAGATATAGTTGTTTTGATGCTAGCCTATCGCGAAATGAATCCGCGAATTTTGCATGTCTCTACTCATACGTCATACGCCGTTCTATCTCATTGTATGAACCGGTGTGGCATTCTTAAATTTTGCTGTCGATTAGGATAGGTTAGCTACATTATAAATACTTTAAAACATTGTGGATGGTTGGTTACATTAGGTAAGTATAGCTACATACTAAAAAAACTGTAAAATCATTTTATGGTTGCTTAGCAAATAAAGTTTGTAATATGTAGCTATCCAGCGCTAAGAAATCGTTTACATGATTTCACAGTATCTTTAATGTAGCTATCCTAACCAAATCAACCGTCCGCAATGTTTTAAAGTATTTATAATGTAGCTAACACAACCTAATCGACCATTAGTTATCATGAGTTGTCCAAAATAAACATTCACGGACAACACGGCAAACGGAAAATATGGCGGCGTACAAATAAATACCGTTGCCTTGTTTATGGTCTTAGCTTTTATCAACACCGCCATATTTATTTACAATGAATTAAAAAAAAACCGAAGATGCACGATCGGACGTTTGGGTCTCTCGTCTGTGAAAAGAAGGCTTACCTCGTTCTCAATCGCTGTGGTCGCTGATGGGATGTCACGTTCGCGTGACGATGGTTAGGGGCGGGTCCAGTCCCGGTCTCCAGCAGCGATAAAACATACGAGCACCCAGGCGTCAACCCATGATCTTTATGTACAGCTCCCGCGATCTCCCACCTTTCCGATCTCATGATCTCTCCAGACACTTCAGCCCGTACACCTAATTGTGTGGACATGTGTCATCTGCTTGTCCCTTAAAAGCGGCGTATCATTTAAAAAGAAATGGTTAGAAATACGCTATTTCTGACTTACACTGGATGTCATAAAAAAAACCTCAAAATATGGACTCAAAGGTGAACTATGTATAGAAACCGGAAAAATTCGCGGATTCATTTCGTGATAGGCTAGAATCCAAATAATTATGCCTTTGTGCTGCTTTTGCTATTGGTTCACTGTTGATCTGCAGGACTGTGAGGTTAATTAGAGACCCTCAATCATGGAATTGTCGAATCACAAGTTGCCCAGCTGAGACGCCTCACAAGTCAGCAGCCAATTCTAACAGGTGATGTTTGCCCAAGCATGAACAGTATCGTGGAGTCTATCCCGGGGGTCATCGAATCCGCGATTTTTTTCCGGTCCCTAACTATGTAAACACATGGAAAACAAACCAAAATTTCACGGAACTCTCTGTGCTGTCTACGGATTGAACATTAGCTGACTGCGGCTTGTTCTCGGCGTGTCTACGTAGTCATCATTGTCGTCCATCCTTGAAATCTAATGTAAACCAGTAATGGCGAATGTCCAAGAAATTGTTTCAAATCTAACTTCGCCATTGGAAGAATCATTCATAGAATTATCATTTAAATAATTATACGTTTTTTTATTTCTTTTAAGTATCTAAATAAGTTGTTAATGTGGAGACATTATTCTTTCACCAGATGCACATTATCACATATATAATGTATGTGTGCATCTATGTCATAGAATATATATGTATATCCCCGTAAAAATAGAAGTTAGCTGTTGGCCACTATTAAAACAAACAAATAAAATTAGTACATACGTGGGTTCAATTTTATTTCTGTCTATTATATGGATGCCTCTCTTGGAGAATTCACACGATTTTATCATGTTTTTTGTTTTAAAAATTATTTTGAAATATGTTTTATTGTAGTGCCACAAGTTAATAACTGTACACTTTCTAACGCATTTCTGTATAAATGTATGCTTTAATTACATTTTTTTTATATTTGGGGGATTATAATATTGGTTGTTCTGATAAATCGTTATTTTTACATACTCCACAAGAATGTATTATAGATGAAAATATTTTGCAATAATTGCTTTGAAAAATGGCAAAATTCCGTTTTAAATAACCGCACTTTCTGCCGTGCGACTCAGCTCCAGATGTGCGGTGCTACCACTGAGCGACTTGGTCCGCTCTTCAGCCCAGCGCTCGGGGCATGTGTTATTGTTCCCCAAAGTCCGGGAGAATCCGGAGGAAATCCCAGGGCCCGGAGGCTTTGCATTAGTCGGTCTGTCTTCTGTCTTACGCTGAACTCGCCTTCGAACTGCGGACGTAACTTAGTTACCAGTTACCGGCACCGCTTAGTTGCGCGAGAACTCACCCTCCTTATCAGCAGAACGATTCTATGGTTTTACATTTTGACCAATATCACTATGAAAAAATTAATATCTCTTTATAATGGTTTTCTTTATTTTTTATTAATGATTTGCCTATGTCACTGGTTCATTGCATAAATGTATAAAACTACTCAAATTGCGGCTTATATCACATTTTATGTATCGACACCAGAAAAGATGTTTTTGGAATTTTACTTAACCAACGTAACTTTATTTTCGGGGCAAAAACATATTACATTGATCAGATGGTTAAAATTCCTTTCTTTTTTGAAATCTTTCGTTTTGTCACATCGAATCAATACTGAAACTATGTAATTTTTTTTGCAGACCGCTACAATGTTCATACCATGGAGATAATAAGTAGACTGATATCTCCATGGTTCATACTAGGGCATACGGTCTGCTGTCTGTGACGACTGACGCGGGACAACTCCAGGTTTTGGAGCGGTCCTGTATATTAGTCTCTTGAGTGTGTCTGGTCGTCGGAGCTTCGCACAGGCCTAGCTGGCCAGTGATTGTGCCTGGAGCCTGGAAACTAACGGATATGTTGTCGCGAGCGGCTCGTCGTTAGCGTCTGAGAATACGATTGCGCACTTGACTCCAACCCGCGACGACCGGGGTTCGTCCATGTTTATTCATCGTACCCGCGACCTCCTGTGAAGGGGGGGGGGGGGGGTTCCCCTCGTGACTCACTCCTCTCCACGTATGCAAAAACCAAAAAAAAAAAAAAAGTGCTCATCGTGATTTGTTTCCCCCCGCTTTCCCTCCACCACCTTCACCCATACTGAATATTAACGAAGAAGGTGGGTTGGGGGTGGGGAGGAAAAGACGGTTGAGAGCCATCGAGTTTGTCGACTGCTCGGTCTGTTTTGAGGTGTGGCCCCGTGCCACCCCCCCCCCCCCCCACCCACGGGAACCTCTTATCCCAACTCCACCCCCCCCCCCCCCAACAACACATGGGTGACTCTAGGGGCGGAAGGGAGATCGCGGAAAATATTTACATTCCCAGTCCCATCAAGTGTGAAACTACCAGACGCCGAGAGTGAAAGTGGAGGAGGTTCTTCTTTTTTTTTTTCCTTTTCTTTCTTCCACTAGGCAAGTTTTAGTGCGGGGTGCTTCCAAGTTCTCGCGCGCTAAGCGATATTCTTATCCAGCCGTGGGTTACTTTTACGCGTGGAAAAAAAAAGAGAGAGCGAAAAGTAAGACCTTGAGATGCTTCCACTGGTAGCATCTGGGTCTGTCACGTTATGATGTACTTCAGTGTGGATAACGCATGTGAGTGAGGTGTTTGTTAAAAAATTTTCCCGAGCTGCTATAGTGTAGAAAAGTAGTTGTCTATTATAGCAAGAAGTAAAACGACTTAAAATAAAAAGAAAGTCTACATCTTGCGATCGCAGATCGTACTAAAAGTTTATATAAATTAAAAATTCGTATATTTCTTGTAAATATATTATTACTTAAAGTTAAAGTATCGACACAGTATTGTTTGTTTAAGTTATTTCATGGTTCAATAAAGTTATGGTAAATAAAACAACATTATTATTTCCATGTTTTATGTTCCACTTAAATACTCGCATATCAAACCATTTTTATTCGAGCTCTTCCAATAATACGTCTTACATGTCACTGAATGAAAACAAATCAAAATATAATTTCCAAATGATAGAGGTTGCGAAAAAAATTAGAAGCGAGAGTAAAATAAAGATCAGCACCGAAGTGACATTTCACAGAATGAAGCAATACTCGCGTATTGGTTTTGTCAGTTGCATTAGTGTAAATTCTATGAGAGAGCGCTACACGTATACGGGAAGCCCTCCAATTCACTTACCCTTGATTAATCCCGAACATATCCGAAGTTTCCCGCTTGCTTGTCAAACTTTGCTGTTGGAATAATTAAAAAAGGACAATTTTTTTGGTTTTTTCATGCAAATCACGATCTTAGTGCTACTGGTCCATCATAACCTAACCAACCATTAATTTTGGTTACAATAATTAATACGAGAGAAAAAATAACATCCCTTTCAAAAAATATTTTTTTGCGAGGATTTTAATTGATGTTACACACCTAAGTTAAACCAGCTTTAACTTTTACAACAGCAAAAATTATCTTTAATAAATGGGTACGTGGCCTTAACGTGCCTTACAAGTGAAACATCACACTTCAGTAAACCACTTAATAGATAAACCAAAATATTCTGTAATTAACTTTGAACTTATAACTAAATAATGAAGTACACAAAAGCACATTGTGTACCATCGGAACAATAAATGTGCAGCTGAGTGTCAACTTGAGAAGCAGCGGTCTGCAGGAGTTTGTTGCAAATAAGTTTCACTAACAACATATTTCCTTTAAGGTTTGGTTTGTAATGACGAAGCGGTCTCAGCACTAAACTATTGTAAGTTTTAATTTGATAAAAAAAATTTTTTAAATCATAAAATAACAAAAAAAAACTTTCTAAAATATTATAAAAATATATATTTTTTCATAATTTTAATATAATTATTAAAGAATAAAACGTTTGTTGTTTTCAATGCAATGAACACTGCAGTTTTGTAGCGTCGCTTCACTGACGCATGCCGAGAGCATGGACGCTAGGAGGGGGGGGGGGGGGGGGTGGTGGTGGCCCGAGAGTTATGCCCGTGGGTTTTAACCAAAACAAGTCATCTCTGGATAGGGTGATTGTATGCTGTAGACTGCCCATATTTAGGGCCTTTATTCATGCAGTAAGCACACAGAGAAAAAGCTTTGTTTGAATGAAACAAATATTTGTTCATATCTGGCGAAACAAATATTTACTTAGTGGAACAATATAATTTGTTAGTTTAACCAAACTCGGTAAGTAACAAAAATAATTTATTACACCTAACAAAATATACATTTTAGTTGACAAAATAATTTTTTTTTGGGTCAACAGAATTTTTCCTTCTAGGTACAAAATATTTGTTCTAATTAACAAAATATATTTATTCCGCCATATATAAACAAATATTTTGTTGGCATAAACAAATCTTTCTCTCAGTGCAGAAAACTTTAAAACATAACGAAAGTTTTCCATAAAACATAGTTTTGACGTTTACGTTTTATCAACACCGTTTCACAGTCACGATTTTGCAAGCGCAAAGCGGGGGCCCTCAGTGAGGGGCTTCTTGATTCCAGGAGAGGGGGGGGCTTCTCTCCCTCCATCCCCCTCCATGTATCCACGTCTACACCCGAGAGTGAAGATCAGGACGCTCAATATTCCCTCACCCTCCTTTTCAGACGTCCAGCTCCCCGATCCTGGGCGTTGCACTTTTTTTTTCTTATACGCTGATGATTCATCGTATCGACTTTACCCGATCGGCTGTAAGAGAGATCAGCTTCAATGATCCGAAAGATGCACGAACTCGGAATATTCGGCCCTTCTGACTCGGGGCTTGTGAATTTTAAGTTTCCCTCGGGGGGGGGGGGGGGGGGGGGGAAATGCTGTTGTTGAATCGAGAAATGGTTTGCAATGAACAAGATGCTTGGCTTGTGCAAGCAGGAAGGCGACAGGTGACTAGAAACAAAAACGGCTCAGGTTTCAACGCGAAACGGAACGGTTGCTATTTTCTACGCGGAAATTTATTCTTAGGTCAATGTTTAATGTTATGTTTTGATATATTCTAATTGTGCATATTCTAGAAATCTGCACTGAACACTCTAAGAAAAGTGTAAAAATAGAATATTCCACAAAAAAAAAAGCTGCGGGATATTTAGCCACAGCGGCAGAGACGCATAATGTGTAACCGGCATTGGAAAACATAATGTAATGTTTAGCCATTTAATTCCAGAAAAGACTCCGATAAAAGCGAAAAAGAATCGAAACACATCTGAGCCCCAGGCTTTACTGTTCATCTTGTTAAAATTCGATAAACAGTCAGTACTTTAAAGTTTTCGCACACCTTAGAAGTTATACTACTATGGCACTACTAAAATATTAACCTGAAACATTAAAAAAAAAAACACATTAAAACACTAAGTATATGTTTGTGTATATAACTATTTTTTTCCACAAATGACTAAAATCATTATGTAAATTATTTCTTCAAACAAACCTTAACCTTACTGAGCTGAGTCAATGATATTATAAAATACAAATGTTATTAAAAAGTTTAAAAAAAAACAGTAATGGAATTTGACCCACGTCCTGTAAGGTTAACAAGCGCGCTCTCTACCACTGTACCACAGAGTTCGTTGACATATTGCATGGACAAAATGTATTATAATGAATGTTATGCCAGTTTCTTTTTAGGCATATTAAAACTACAGATTACTTTTCACTAGGACTATTTTTGTTTATCAAATATATTCCGGGGTAGTTCCACTTTCATAAAGTTTCATTTGGCACACCAGTGCGTTCGGCATGCACTTTAACGTTTAAGAATGTGATTACTGTAAGGGTTTACGTTGCCGCACGTTGGTCCGCAATCTTTGCGTCACGTTTCCGTTCATCGAATTTCCGTTCCATTTTCACGAGAAAACAATCCTGCTGAATGCCGTATATGCAGAGAGCTAAGTAATTTACACGTAAAAGAAAGATTTAATTACTGCAAGGCGATTAGTAGAGACCTGCAAAATTCGCGGATTAATTTCGTGATATGCTACAATTTAAATAATTATACCTTAGCGCTGCTTCTACCACTGGTTCACTGTTAATCTGGTTTAATGAGGACCAATTACAGACCCTCGCCCAAAGAAGTGTTGAATCACAGACCGTCAGTCGAGACGATGCCAATGAACAGGTGGCATTTGCCCGAGTGTGTAGAGTGTAGTAGAGTCCATCCTGGAGGTCATTGAACCCGCGAATATTTCCTGTCTCAAGCGATTAGTAGGGGCAGGCATTTTTCGCGAATAAATCTGAACACCTATTAGACTGCAACAAGTTATACTCACACCAGCGGTTTCTTCCTTGTGATTGGCGGACGTCTGCCAGGGAAAGTCGTTGCCTTATTTGACCGAGCCACTCAGGACGTGTTTGCTTCCGCACTGACTCACTGTGATTGGTGTTGTAACAATCGACATGCACCTGAAAGAAACTCACCCAATCACGAGACACAGACGATGCTACAGTGTTTCAACTTTCAGCTAGCCTCGGAATCTTTTCGCGAAATATGCATGCCCCTAGCGATTAGTAATTGTCGGAGTAATGTGATTCAAGACACGATGCGCCGTGTGGCGTGGTGGAATGTGATGGAGTCGGCTCTCGTGGTCGAGTGCTAGCCGCAAGGCGGTAATGCAACCCCCCCCCCCCCCCCCCAATCCTTGCGTACATCTTATCCCAGGAGCAATTAGCGACGACTCGTAATCGCGCGCCGTCTTGCCGCGTCACGGCGCCGCGCGAGGACCATCGACGTCCGCGTTCGTCGACGCCCGGCGTCGCTGGCTGGATGTTCCCGGGACGCCGAGGGCACACAGGAAAAAAAAAAAGGTTTTCTGTAAAGTCTGTTTACGGACGATAGTTTAACGTGACAACGTCATAACAAAACATTGATGAAATTATTGCATACTTTATGAATAAAATTGAATCATTTTTATTTTAATAATAAAAGATTAAATACTTGAAATAATACTAGTAATCAGATTTTTAAAATGCAAGAATAAATAACCTTTATTGCCGAAATTGTTGATGTAATAAGCAATGAAAACCACATTAACTTTTCACTTCACTTTATAAACAGTCGACGAAACAGTTCACGTGTAGATGACTTGTAATTAATTTTAAAAACGGGCGTTTAGCTATAAAGTTTATATATAATTATGAACAAGTTTTCATATAAATAAACTGTAATCAAATATCTATCATCAATTATATGAATCACCATAATTTTTTAGTCAATTGTAACATAACCTATTATTACTGCACTCGCCGACAGCGTAACGGAACAATGAGCGTAACGGGATACAGCGTAACGGGATAATGTGCGAAACGGGACACTTTTTTGTGCGTGCAGCCAGCGTTCATCTATTTATTAGACGTTGTCACGTCAAAAAAATATAATTTCTGTACTTTCACAAAAATATAAATTTTGGGAAACCAGGTGCCTAGAAACATGTTTGTAATACTTCAAGAAAGATATTGCAACTCTGTAAAACACACCTGACAATGGCTATTCTTTTTATATATGAAATAACTTTTTTTAAAGATAATACTGAGTATTTCTTGCTAAAATTGGAACATAATTTTACATTTTAATTGATGTTTTATTCAAGCATAACTTTTTTTTACTCATGGGAAAGATAACCGAATATTTTATGAATTGACTTTATTTTGTTTTTTTATGCTTATTATTGTGCGCAGTTAATACTGAAATACTATTAAGGTAACGGTTTACAAATACTTTTAACTATTGGAGGTACTGGGACAACACAAAAGCATAAATTTCCGGGTAAGAATCCGAACCCAGTAATATTGTGTACACTATTTTGTAGCGATACAGTTGATTTCATGTAAACGTACACATAACCAATATCTGTAATTTTTCTTTAATATTTCTGTTCCATCTACAAAAATTTTTTTACAGTGTTGTGTCTAGCAAAAATATTTCACGGTGAGTTGCTGTGAAAACGAAAATAATACTGAAATGAGTCGTTTTAAAACAGTTTCATGGTTCACACTGAATGTCGTACAATAATGTCTCGAGAATGAACAACGAAGAAGATGAAGTACCCAAACACACGGAGAATAAGAAAAAATCATCCAAAGTCATCTTGTTTGAATTGTTCTCTCTGTGTTTATATATTCATCTTTGTTGTTCATTCTTGAGGTTTTTCTATGACAATTAGTGCAAACCAGCAATGTCGTCTGTCAATGAAATCTTCATAAATATATCTTACCCACTGAAAAAAAACCTTCAGGAGAGGGTGTTTTTACACACCCACTCTAAAAAAACTTTGTGATCAAAATACTTAATTGATAGATCTAATGTAAATCGGTTAAATTTTAATTTTAAATCGGTTAAATTTAATTAGATTCTGTTTTTGGGTAGGTGTTTTAGTCAAAAATTCGAAATGGGCTTTTCTTGTTCAAAAACCAGGTAAGTATACTTTTGGTCAAATAGGCGTTTGAGCTTGCACCATATATTGTAGGACAGTTTGATTCTTTTGGCGCAATAACCAGAAATCTGTGTACTTTTTTGAGTGAAATAAACACAATTGCCAACGAACACCGTTGTTGATTCAGGAACCTTGCCTTAATTCCGTACATATAGGTTGCATGAGTGTGATACTGCGTTATTTTGCCAGTTCGTTGAAAATGTTAAACCTATATTTAATAAGTATATGTTTCTTCAGGTAGTTATGGCACCGATAAAACTTCTTTACCCTTTTTTTTTCCTTTTTTCAATTTTCGGAGAAAATATACTCGTATATGTTTATGTTCTCAATAAGCCGATACATATTAGTGCAGTATTGTTGGTATAGTACAACCTTTCTTAGTTCCGAATCACCAACTTCTGACTATATTTGATATTTTGCAGAAATGTAATGATACAATATATTTTTACATGTAAATAACTATTTAAAAAAAAAACAAGTGTAACTATGAAGCCAACTTCTGGCTGTATTTGGTCTTTTGCAGAAATTAGATTCTAAATTATTTTTTTCACACGCGTATAGTTGTTTTAAAAAAACACGTTGAACTATGAAGCAGTTGCGTGAAATCTAAATATTATGATTAGAGACCTGTAAAATTCACGATTTCAAATCCCTAAAGGATAGACTCCATGATCCTCTATGCACTCGTGCAAATTACATCTGCTGATTGGTTACCGACTCGTAACACCTGTTGTCTGGAATGATCGTGATTCGCTAATTCTTCTGTTAAAGATTTTTTTTATTGGCCCAGAGTCCTTCAGATAAACTGTGGCCCAACCACTGAAGCAAAATAATGTCAAGAGTATTTGGACTCTATCCTATCGCGAAATGAATGAGCGAATTTGACAGGTCTCTAGTCATGATATTCGCACGCACGGCCAAGCGTCCTGGTTAGCGACGAGTGGCATCAGCGGACGATACCTTGGCAGAGAGACGCCCAGCAAAGTGCTCGGATGTTCTCCCCCCCTCCCTCCTCGAACCCTCTGGAAGGCCTGGCGCGCCGGCGCCCAAGACGCCCACGGCCGCCGTCTAAGGGTCAATTCTTGCGGTCCGACGGGGATCAAAGTGGGAAATACTTTGAGGTGACGCGTGTGTGGCATATCTTGCAAGAGCTATGCGGGGAATTCTTGCCGGTCGAGGGGGAGAGGGATGGGAAAGGCTTGAGGGATGGGAAAGGCTTCTGTGGGGCTCGGCTGGCCGGTATTGCAGGAGTGGACGCGGGGTCTCCGGGAGTCGGGGGAGACACCGGCATGCCTCGCTGGGTCGCGGAGGGCGCTCCTGCCAGGGCCTAACGTGTCGCACCAGGCCGCGGCTGGGCCTAACTGCCGCCGCCAGACCCTGGGCGAAGAACTAGGGCCGAAACGTCTCTGTCCGCTGCGCTCGGGCAAGCGCCGCGGGACTACAGCGCTCTGCGCGTCTGGCGTCGGCGAAAGTTATACAATTCAATAAGACCTAAGATCTTCAAGTGCAAATAATAGTATTGTATACATGTTGGCGGGGAAAAAAAAGATTGATATCCAATACAACTCCAAGGTATTAAAAGTGGACACCAAGTTTTATGTCATTTCTTACTATGTGATAATTCTAATTAATTGAATTTGTTTTTGTTTTTGTTTTTACTAAAGGTTAAACAATAAATGCTATCGTAATTATTTCACATTCAGTAGTGACATGAGACATCACGTTTAATGTTTCTGATTGTAAGCACACATTTAGCCAAACATTTAAAAATTAAAATAGAGAGATTAGGAACACATCTATTGATGTTTTTATTTTATAAAGCAAAAAATAAAATTAAGATATAGTAAACAGGGTAATTTTTGTTTAAATTATTTTTCCAATAAAAATATATAAGAGGTATAAATATTCTTAAAGATTTTTTAAAAATCATCCTTATTTAATGATTATTTTAATGTAAGTTATTGTTCCATGCATGTCTGCTGCAACTGCGTAATTTTATCATTGAATAATCATGAACATGCACCAATTTCTTAACCATTCTCTGAGTCGTCCGAATATATCTGGATAATTAAAATGGGAAAAGTATTTAAATTTGATTTAACTGAATGGGAAATCAATTGAAAAGGTTAGAAAATCTATTGGTTATTGTTTACCCTTACTCGATCAGGGTTTTTATTTCTTCCAAAAAGCGAAAAATTGGAAGATAGTATGTTTCCACGTATAACGGTCGTAACGGAACGTCATAAATCATAAAAATTTCATAGCTTTGTAATATATATTTTCTGGACACTATTTGAATCACTCTCGCTAGATAAACGCCTCATCACACCAGATTTGTGTGATCTACTGTCTCAAAATTATAACGGATGACCTTACACACCAAAGATATAATTTTGATTGTCTTCTTCGTGAGGAAACATTTCATGGTTTTAATTATATAACTCTCGAGAAAACGAAACATTTCTTTAACTTGTGTCAAGAGCAAGCTAATTTTTATGTTATTTGTTTATTTTCCTTTCTTTTGTATTTTGTGTCGCATTTATTTTTAAAAGGATGTTAATTACAAGTACTTCGTTTGCTGAATCTGGTTTGTAAAATCATAAAATCAACAATAAACATTAACTTCACAAATGATAAAAACATTATAAATGATTTTTGGAACCAGTGTACTCTCTATAAACGTAAAAAATAATTCCACTCAAACCAATAACATTTTGATAATGATTAAGAACGTAATTTTGAGCTACCGAAACTTACTCGTAATACACATAAAAAAAGGTTATTTTCCTTCTTTCCAATTCTCACACGTCACATTAAGCTTTGCTGGGAATATTCCAATATTCCCAGATCCCCTTCTTTGCTTCTGGCAACCATTTTCCTCCCTAATAGCATTGATTAGAGCGAAGGGAACGCCAGCGCTATTCACAAATCTCGAATATATATTTTTATAGTTTCCACCACATAAAAATTCAGAGGGGTTGAAAGTCTCTGATACGAGCATATGTACGCGCCAACTTTTCTGCAATCTCTTATAACACCTATTTTCACTCCCCCATTACAGGTTCCCCCCTCTCTAACCTTCTATTTTTTCTTTTGCATTTTTATTACTGTTCGCTAATAAGTGCTCCTCTTTCTGATATAAAATAAAAATTCTTTTCTGTCCAACTTTCCACCGTGCTTTCACACTCCAAAGGAAAAGTTTTTATCTACGTGGGGGAAAATTGGTTCAAAAAAAATATAAAATTAAAATCAAATAATATTGCAAAATTGAAATATTTATTTTCAGGGTAAAATCTAAAGTTAATGTGGGCCTACTGTATTACGCAAAATGTTTTTAACTGATGTATTATTGATAAGGGCTCAAATATATTTTCAAGTCATTGTCCCTTAATAATATTACTGATTTCCTATATCTTATTTCATACAAGAATCGTGCACGATATGATATATCTCATAACTAATACTATTATTTTTTCTTTTCCTTCTCTGTGCGAATATTCTTAGTCACCTTTCAACAAGACAAATTTTATGCTGTGCAAAACCGGTACACTCTGAATATTGTTCTCCAATTTGTGTATTACAGAATTTCCAAATATTTTAACTGTCCAACAATTGTTTAACTGAGCAAAAGTAAAAATTTTTAAAGTAAATATATTTTATTACGATAAGGTGCAGCAAAATTATTATGATATGAATATTCTAGCCTAGTCTTCTCTCCTAGCTGGTCATCGTTGGCTGAGGTCGTAGAGGGGGCGTGTCCAAATAACAGCTGTCCAATCATGGACACAAGGCGAGAGTTTTAAGTTTTGCATTCTAACTTGCATTTTAAATGAACGTGCGAAATAATATCCGTATCTCTAATCATGGGTTTCGAGCAACGCGTCAACATTAAGTTTGCTTTGCGAAACGAAGACCAGAATAAATGTATCAGTTGCGTCCTTCTTCACCACAACGCGCCGTGAGAGTTCTTTTTTTGCCGAATTAAAGGTTCCTGTCTGTTCTCATTTAGAAATGTTTCCAATCATGGAATCGACATTGGGTTAAGTGCGCATAGCTAGCCAAGGATAGTATTTTGAAGGAGATTAGTTAAAATTTCACGTAAGCTCATTACTTTGTTCGTAATAAAATTACTCACCGTAATTTTATTTTTTATCACGCCTCGTACATTTCTCGTTGTTTCAGTGTAAGGCAGATACCAAAACTCAGCAGATCTTGATAAACGGGGGTAAATATTTCCTGGCCTCGATCAAATTTTTTCTCCCTCACTGCGCTTGCTGGCAATTTACGCATTCCTGAGTGTTCGTTACGGCATGCGCGTGACCTTCCAGGCAGCTTGGGACGAGAACAATCAAGAATTTCACATCCATACTCATTCGCGCACACGCCCCGATTCGCAAATCACGTACAAGCGGCTCAAGGGTCGATGTTATGGAGATACAGGTTCGAGCCATTAAAAAAAGGGAAGATTTATGTTTGTTGCATTTGGTTGCCATTTTACTCTTGCGCTTTCCAATTAAATGGCATTAACCGTAAAAGACCCATTTCAGAAATAATTATTATGTTTCTTTATGCAATACTTTATCCTCGATCTTCTAAGTATTTCTTAATAAAGATTATATCAGAACAGATTGCGTAATAAAGATTAAATTGGAACAGAGTGCTTTAATAAATAATAAGTGTTATTGCATCGTGAGAAATAAAGTACAAAACGTATTTGTTATTTTCTAAAAATAAATAAGTCTAAACGGAGTTTGCCAGACTGAGAAACTAATTTTTATTTCTTTAACAAAATTATATAAAATATCTATCCGACATGGAGTGACGAATTTTGATTAAAAATTGCGTACAAGATTTACTGATCGGTTGACACTTCTTTAGACTGTAATTAACGTAAATAAAGTGTGTACATCACGCAAAATATTTTGGATTGGTGCCACCATGAGTGTGTATTATAGAATTACACTCTGACCAAAATTTATGTAACAATTTAAGTAAACCAAAGATAATATAAAGACTAGGTGACGATTAGGTACACCTCGTTCACCTAGTTCAATGCCTCTGAAATTTTTATCATAAAAAATTGTGAATACATCCCAATTATTTATTTCAGATGCTGTATTCAGACAATGCTACTGAAAAAAATTGTCTTTTGTAATAACGTTAAATTAAAAAATATGCAATTAAAATTTTCACATTGATAACAATATATATTTTAAATTTATATTATTATTGTCAACGTTTTACATGCGGTCGAGTACATTCCGTTATTCGGCACCAATCCAGCCACTCAATTTTGAGATTTTTTTTTCTTTTCAGGTTGATTACAGTTGTCGAACCTGGCCACCAAGTCGCATTACTGCGCTGCCGAGATTTTTAGTTCTCTCAGAGTTTATTGTCGCCGTCTTTTCTCACTTCAGTTTTTCCTGTTTTCTATTGGGATTCATTTCATATTTCAAATATAACGGTTATTTTACTGTAATTGTTTTTGAAGACTACCAGCGCCAATATATATTTTCTTCTTTCTATACAGCAGAGTACTACAACTGGTTTCAATTGTTATTGTACATAAAACAAAAATCTGTATTTTTTTTAGAAAAGATTCCTTTGGAAATCAGTTGCCAAGAAATAGTTTGTAATACTATAAGAATGATATTGTAACATTGTGCAACACATGACTGCGATTATTTTTGCTTTTTATTAAAGTATTTTTCGAGAAATATCGTGTATTTCTTATGAAAATTGGCGCATAATTATATAATTTTTATTTTGAGGTTTTAATCAAGCACTAATAGGCACAGAGCCCTACAAATTGCGGGGCCCTACTAGGCACGGAACCATACTAGACGTTGGGCCATATTAGGCTCTGGGCTCTACTAGGCGTAGGGTCCTACTAGGTGCGGGGCCTCTACTGAGCGGTGCCCTCCTAGGCGCGGGGCCCTACTAGGCACGGGGCCCTACTAGGTGCTGGGTCCTATAAGGTGCGGGGCCCTCCTAGGCGCGAGGCCCTACTAGTTGCTGGGTCCTATAAGGTGCGGGACCCTCCTAGGCGCGGGGCCCTACTAGGCTCTGGGTCCTTCTAGGCGCGGGGCCCTACTAGGTGCTGGTTCCTATAAGGTGCGGGCCCTCCTAGGCGCGGGGCCCTACTAGGCTCTGGGCCCTCCTAGGCTCTGGGCCTTCCTAGGCGCGGGGCCCTACTAGGCACGGGGCCCTCATAGGCACGGGGCCCTACTAGGTGCTGGGTCCTATAAAGTGCGGGGCCCTACTAGGCATGGGGCCCTCCTAGGCGCGGGGCCCTACTAGGCTCGGGGCCCTCCTAGGCTCGGGGCCTTGGCTTACTCTGCTCTAGAGCCACTCCTGACTATTAGTAATTGTAAATAACTGCCCCCCGAATTTAACCGTATGGCCGCAGCTGCAAGTCCAGCATCTTGACTCTATTCGGATGGACCCGGCGGTTATCACTTAGTCTTCCGTGCGAAAGTAGACACACGAAGAGAATCGAGTTCGAAAGAGGAAAGCAGGTTCCGCCCAACAATTAAGACCTTTGGAGACTTTAATATAATAATATTTTGTTCAAAAGTTTTGTTAACTATTGCTTCTTAAACACAATAAGTATTTTAAAAGCCGCTATTTGTTATCTTCTGAAATCTAGCAAACAAATTTTATAAATGTAAAATTAAAAAGATAAGAAGTTTTTCTATCTGAAAAGCTAATCGTTTACGTACGTTTCATTACTAATTATGATTAAAAAAAAAAAAAAATGCCGCAATCTACTCAGAGTTATTTTTGTACTAGATACAGGTTTTTCTGAACATGTAATAATTTACTACAACTTTACTTTAAAAAAAATCTAATGTAAATCTACTGATGGCCTTAAACTTTTGGCGGGACTTGGATAGAGAGAGATGGAGAGAGATAGAGAGAGCGATAGAGAGAGATAGAGAGAGAGAGCGATAGAGAGAGAGAGCGATAGAGAGAGAGAGAGAGAGAAATGGCGTCTTTACCACATCGCCTTTGTAGCGAATCATTCCGGAGGAAAGACCCTGCCTCACCCCCTCTCCCCCTTGTCAACGACAGACCCTAAGACCTTTTCTACCGAACGGTTGACATATGACTTTACCGAAAAAGGGGAAACGTGTACCCTACGGTCTCGCCGTGACTAGGCACATGTCAACACTGCGAATCTCTCCACCCCGAAAGCCACCATCTTCTACCCTCCAGCTCCCCGCGGGCTAACCTTTGCATGCACAAACACAGAAGGAGACCGCCGGACCCCTCTCCCCCTTTCCAACCTTCGCGAGCGACGGGACAATGGGGGTGTCGTTATTTCATTTTTATTGCAGTGGAAACATTCGTCGCTTTCATAGGAGCAAGACTCGTGCGAAATGTTGGCATTCGCAACACGAACTATTTTTTTTTTTTACTCGTGCGCTGTGGTACCACCATCATCATGATCTGCAGGTTTTTATTTTAATACCTTTGTGCAGTGGTGCCAAACGTAGGATGATACATGTGGCTACCTTCTTTCAAATTTAACACCATGGATGCCAGAACAATGTGACAGAGATGTGTGACGTGAATGATACACGTGAAGAAGGTAATCATGAATCAGTTACGTTTTAGAAATATATATATTTATATGTATAGAATATACTATAATAGTATTTTTAATTTTATATTGCGAAGTGTTGAGATTATTTGAGTTCTCTCAAAATAAAATTAATAAACTTTTTAGAGGTTATACCTACATAATAGTATTTGGCATTTAAAGAGTAAATGTTACTAAATAAGATGCATTTTTTTGTCAGCAAAAGATTTTAAAAAAGCTATACTAAATTATGCAATACGTAAAAACTGCAAACTTGTAGTTTTCGAACAGAAGTTTTTATACAGTTCTTAATTCAACTGTTATCGGGATGCGACTTAAAAATTTTAACTTAAACCTTTTATGGTATAAATTTTTGATTCTATTATTATCTTACATAATTCTCCGGACTATGCCATGTTACGATTAAAATATAAAGCGTAAAAAAGTTTTAACATAGGTAATGTTTATCACTAATTAATTAATTGAATTTTTACTGTAGTTTCCTTCGCGTAATATTTAATAATTTCTCGAAGCATTATGCTAACAAAAAAAATCCGCAACGCAAAACCGTTCACAAAAATACATTTATATCAGGAGAATTAATGCACTACTATTAATTAACAAGGCATAACTAAATGCTTACGGAACCTAAGAGTTTATTTTAGAAATGAGCATTTCTCTTGACATATCTTTCTTTTACTATCGTAATATTAATAAAAGTAAACCTCAACGAATCTCTGACTAGTATGAATCACACAGCATAGCGTATACATGATTAATAGATACCTAGTTCCAGTGTTCTATAGTAACAAAGAGTATTATTAAAAAAATACTAAATTACGAGGTAATATATTATTAGACGATAGTAGGTTGCAACTATAAATTATCAGATCAAAAAAATAAATAAAAATCTTTTTATAATGAAATTACGTGTTCTACGTTAGCGTTTACTACAGCTTCACCCAGTTAGGACGCCACCCAACTTCGCTTTGCGATTAATTTTACGATCTTGACGTACAAGGGTAATATTTTGGGTATCTTACTCGTGCAAAGGTTACGCACAAAGTGATGTGCACACTACGCAGGAATTACTTGAAAGCTAGTTATTTCCGAGCTTATTCATTTTATTGAGCCGCATAGAAATTACTATATCGCTTATAAACAATATAACATGGCTGGCTTCTTTGAGTTTACATTTTTTATTCGAGCCGTATTCTGGACCATTTTTATTAGACTTGCGTAAGAACAATGAAAAAAATAACGTTACATTTAATCTTACTATTAGAGGTGAAGAAATTTTTAGAAATACATATTTTTAAAAATTAAGGTTTGGATGACGGACTTATCCGTGAATAATTTCACATACCTTGGCTACTGGTAATAAAGTAATTAAATGCATAGCATAGGACACACAGTTTAAATATTAGGAATTTCATCTCCGTAAAAAGCTTCGACGCTAAGTCTATTTCACAACATGCAAAGAAATGCATTTTTTTTACAATTCATTTAAACATGTATGGTAATTGTGCTGTATTTGGCATAGTAATCAGTATGGCACAATAGCAGCCATTTTGTTAGAAACCGTTGTAACCGCATGATCCCATATGCTATGCTGGTTGTGTAATTTTACTGTAATTTCTATTATCTAAGACTCTCTTCTGTAAATTTATCACGTTAACTCTTTTTCATTTTAAGTTCTGTCTCAAATTTTCTCAACAGATTTTTACTGAATATTATCTGCAGCCGTAAATGGTCATGATACTGTTCATGACTATCATCATATTTGTGACATTTTGCAGCTTGGAAATGACGTATAGTAAAGACAACATCTGGTGAGAGAATTTGTGTCCCAAAAAGGAAAAGCCCTTAAACAACGGTAATAGCAAGAATATGGAAATAATCAACTCTTCTTTTGAGACCAATGCTTGAGTGAGCCACGGATATGTAAGTCATCTGAATGAAATGAACTCTCAAAACTCATGCGGGCCATATTAGGCACACGTACTCTGTATTTATTTGTGTAAAAGAAATAGAAATATTCATGTAAAATTACAGATATTTTTAGTATGTTTACATAAAAACAGCTGTATCACAACAAAATTGTGCTCACAGTAGTACCGGGTTCTGTTTTCTACTCGGGCGTTTATGCTTTGTGCTGTCCCAGTGCCTTAAATAGTTAAAGTTATATGTAAACCGTTCCCTGAATAGCTTTCCAGTATTAACTGAGCACTTACATAAACAAAACAATTCATTTATTGAATGTTCGATTATCTTTGCCATGGTTTAAAGAAATTATTATTGAATGAAACATAAATAAAAATAGAAAATTATCCTCCAATTTTCGTAACGAACACTCAGTTTGAATAACGTATTTCATGTATACAAACATAACCATAGCCATGCGTTGCACAAAGGTACAATATATTTCTTGAAGTACTACAAACTATTTCTTGGCAAGTGGTTTCTTAAGGAATCTTTTGTAAAAGTACAGAAAACTACTGGGTGAATACTTATATTTTTAACGTAAATTCACGTGGAAAAAAAAATCTTACGTACTGTGTGACTTTGGCGATGACTGTGCTTAACTGTTTTTCCCACAAAGAATAAATCAATCCCAACAGCAGGAAACATTCTTTTTTTTACGAAGACTTATATTTGGCGAAGAGTGAGCGGTAAAGGGTGCGTATCAAGTAGAGAAGGGTAAGCGAGATGGCGGTGAGAGGGAATGAGAAAGTGAGTGGGGAATAAACAGCAGCGAGCTCCATTTATCATGAGGAGGGTGTGGCTACGGTGTGTTGCCTCGTCCAGAGACGGAAAGGGGCAGGGGGTTGGGAGGGGAAAGGGTAGCACCATTTGAGAGAGAAGGAAAACCCCGGAAAGGGGGGCGGAGGAGGTACAACGTGGAAACCGGATAACCGTAGCTGGGTAATGTTCCTGTTGTTTGCAAAGACCACGGATGGTTGGAAAATTTCGTTTTATTTATATACATGCATAAAAATATACACATCAAGAATGTTCCATAATTAGAGACCTGAAAAATTCGCAGGTTCATTTCGTGTTATGCTAAAATTCAAATAATTATACCTTAGTGCTGCTTCTGCCATTGGTCCACTGTTAATCTGGAGGACTGAGGGCCAATTAGAGACCCTCGCTCAAAGAAGTGTCGAATCACAGGCCACCCAGTCGAGACGACTCACAAGTCAGCAGCCAATGAACAGTTGGCATTTGCCCGAGTGTGTAGAGGATATTGGAGTCTATCCTGGAGGTCATTGAACTCGCGAATTTTTCCGGTCTCTATCCATAATTCATCGTCAAGACGAGAGCAGAAGATAGGTCATTAAAATTAAATTCTGAAACAAAAACCAAAATTAAAAATAAAGTCGTAGTTTTCGAGTTACAGGCATTATTTTCAAATTTTTTAAATACTCACTCTGCACTTAATTATTAAATATTGCGACCAATTTTTTTTCTACCCAATCATAAATAACCCTACTGTTGATAACAATTCAAAATTAATATCCAACATGATATAATTTTAGGGGAAAAAAGTATTTGGAAGAATTATGCAGCAAAATAATTTAATCAAGTAATTTTGACTAGTCATGCTGTAAAAATTGCTTTGCTAGCTTAGCGAGTTATTAGAAAATTTGGCTCGTTAAAGCAAATAACTTGCGAAGTAAACATGGTATTTTTTACAGTGTGTATAGTCAAAGTATCCGATTAAAAATTGTTGCCGCATAAGACATGCAAAGAAGTTTCCCTTCCCCCCCCCCCCAAAAGTATATAATGTTTTTTTTATTAGTTAATAATATATTGGTTATATATGATTGCGTGAAAAAATTTGTTTGTCACAGAATATAATAATTTGATGAGGGGTGGGGATTTAAAAATAAAAAAAAACATAAATCGAAATTTAAGACACTTTTTGAATTTTGGTTTTTTGTTTCAGAACCGTGATTTATTTGCCTATCACAAAGCTTGAAGTCGAGTTATGGGACAACCTGTAAATACATACATACGGTAAAACATGCTGCAAAACGGAAAAGGCTGCCGAAGTAGTTCTTTGAAACGGAAATTGTCCTATCGTACATACATATTTTATTTCAACGGTGATGGATGTAAGTTTGGATAAAAAAGTCAGTGACCATCGATCATGTTAAGTTAAGTACTAATTTACCAAAAATTTCCCGGTAAAACAAAATAAAGTTGGTAAAAAAAATTAGTACCTCGACAAGTAAATTATTTTAAATTTGTAATAAATATTTGTTTATGAAATATTAGAGCATGTAGTCAGCAAAAATAATTAATTATTGTAGCACTGTTCAGATTCAGTTTGTAAACTCATAAAAACTATCTGGAACGCGACTTACGAAATATTCGCACTAAAACATGTTAAGTAGACTCTTCACAGATAATTTTCCTTTGAGTTAAGTGGCGTATTTCACAGCAATACTTTAAGTACGAGTAGCACAAGTCTGGCTTGAACTTAGAATTCTTTCAGCCAAAGTATTTATTTACAAAATTTTGCCTAAAAATTTAAATATTCCAAATGAAAACGAAAATTACAGTAATTACTACAGTTTACTATTTACTCAGGCCAGAACAGTGAGGATAATCATCTGATGAATTTTTAAGACTTGTTATTAATCTTACAATATAGGAAATATTAATATTTACAAAGCCATGTATTGGAGTGCCATGTTAAATTTATAAATTAAATTTTAATAAAAGCCCGTTTGAAATTTTATATTTAGGGCCTTAAGTTTATCACACGACTAAGAAAAAACTTTACACAATAACTTTTTTTTTTTTAAATTTTGTGTCTTATTTGAGGAGTTGAAAGAGCAAGATAGCTACACAAGGTTAGACATACGAGTTCTTCGAAATTCATATAACTTGGTCTTCGCAGAAGCCACACTGTATTTAGACTTTCGAGTTCTGTTTTGTAGTTATAAAAAAGGTTGAACACGCACGTGGAAGAAACAATTGCCTTGTCACATTAGACTTTAAACAGTTTTTGAATGATTTGCTTCCATAAAAAGACAATTCTGGTTGATTCATTTTCGAAGATAGCGATACATTTTTGAAGATCCCTGAATAATTAGTAACTAGCGTTATTCGTAAATTTAAGGTGAACATCGTTAACAGTGCACGTATAATGTTTGTTGCTTGAAATTGCATTCCAGCCTACTTCGTTGCGGAGAAAACGTTCGAAACTAAGGGTTGAATATGTAACACGTAGAGACCGGAAAAATTCGCGGGTTCAATGACCTCCAGGATAGACTCCAATATCCTCTACACACTCGGGCAAATGCCAACTGTTCATTGGCTGCTGACTTGTGAGTCGTCTGGACTGGGTGGCCTGTGATTCGACACTTCAATGAGTGAGGGTCTCTAATTGGCCCTCAGTCCTCCAGATTAACAGTGAACCAATGACAGAAGCAGCACTAAGGTATAATTATTTGAATTTTAGCAAAACACGAAATGAACCCGCGAATTTTTCAGGTCTCTAGTAACACGGTAACGGGACTTTTTTTACGTTGGTAGATATTATAAAATACCTAAAATTACAATGTAAGTGTTTATATCCTGCTAGAGTAACAAATAATCGTTGAAACAGACCAGTAAGGGGCTCTTGATGTTGATGTTTGACCCACGAGTTAGGTCACCTCACACAACCAAATTTTAAATCTCGATCGTTGGTTTTCGTGACCAGAGTCATTAACTACTTCTTGTCATCAAGCCCCGATTTCAAATAGATAGCGCTCTGTGCAAAAAATATTTAGCCACCCCTCTTTCCTTTATCAGTTCCCCCCAAAACTCACAAAATTTTACAAATTCAAGCTTATTTATCAGTTTTAATGCAGCACATTATTCTACTAATTTTTTTTTCTCCAAACACATAGGTTCATTGTGTTTTTTCCTTTTTCAAATCCAATAAATGTTTGTGGTAGTTTTATACGGCTGTTATAACTACCGTAATAAAACATGAGTTTCCGTACACTATAATATTGTTAAACGAATTTGTAATCTATTTACAAAGTTTTCGTTGACGGGCTAATGTTTTTAAGCACATTGCAATAGTTGGTATAAACTAAAATTTCCCCTTGACATGTATTTTCGAAAAATCAAATAATTACCGTACGCTAAAAACTTATTTTCCCCGTCCCTCAATTTTATTTTTGCACCTCAAATTCTTCCGCCCCGGAAGAAACTGACGCTCTGATCAAATGCCAGGTTGTCCCGTTTGTAAATCGGGGCCTGCATTCTCGCCATGATCGATGCCACGTTCGTGGGCATCAGGGGCATGTCCAGCGTTTCGGCATGCTTCGTTGCGGCCATCTTCTGGGAACACCGTCCATTTACGCAGAAATGGGCCTCGACGACGCGGAAAGATAAGATGATGTCAGTTGAACGGATCTTGAAATTCGGGGAAATTGGCGAATTCGGACCCAGGCTTAGGCCGGGAGACGTCGACATGTTCGCGGTAGTGTTCCGGGGGGGGGGGGGAGGTACCAGCAAGACGTTTGCCGACAACGGGAAGAGTCAGCTGGGAGAACCCGTTAGCAGGGGTTTCTCCTTCTATGACACGGGGGCGAGATGAATGGAGTCTCAGCTTCGCCCGTCGGGGAACTTCACTAAACCACCGACTCGTCGAGGGATATTCGTGCTCTCGCTCGCCACCGGGTTGGCACCCCTTTAAACCACACACAACCACACCTACCTCCCTCCCTTTTCCTCCCCCTTGCCAATCGCCCAAACGCTGAACCCTTGGTTAATGCAACCCCTCTTCAACGAAGCATCGTGACAAACAGAAAATTCATTCCCATCATCGTTTACCATTTGCGAGCGCGAATATCAACTTTCATTTTTTAAATGCTTTGCTCGCTTCAACAATTTCATATCCTTTCCGCAGCCTCTCCTGTTTTTTTTTTCCAATCCCCCCCTCTACCATTTTACAAACCCCGTCGCGCGCTCCCATTGTACGGTTCGTGGTGGTATTTTATCCCCCCTAACCCGCATCCACACTTCGAAAGCCACGGGCGGGGGGAAAAAAATCGCAATAACAACAAAATTTGCCTCGTCACGTCGCTGCAATAAGTGCGCGCGCATCGCTGTTCATTTGTTATAAAAGCGAGCGGCGTCACTACTGAAAAAAAAAAGGTTGGGGTGGGGCGGAGTCGATGTTCGAGCGAGACAGGGAACAGGGAGGTGTGTCGCTTGCCGTGCGGGATAAAGAGAAAAAAAAAGAGGATTTTTTTGGGGGTGATGGGAGGGGGGATTTTGGTGGAGACAGACCATGTGGTGACATGAAGGGGGAATTAAAAACAGGACGAAAACGATTTAGAACGTTTCAAATTACGCGGTGACATTGTGACGGTGTGGGCCGCTTGCGGGCGAAAGTGGTGTAAGTGCTGTCAGTAATGGTCGACTCTTCATAGCTTGGATACTTGGCCGAGAAAAAAAAAACCCACAAGATTGCTTTGATTCATGTCTGATCACGCCACTTAATATTTTAACTGGTGCAGGGTGGATAACTCATTTTTATTACAATTAGCTATCATTACTGTGTAGGCCTATATCAATTAACGTGAACGTACCAAAGTAGCACTAAGTAGACAGAAAATTTTGAGCATCCAAGCTGATGGGAACTAATTCCTTTTAAGGGAGCCTAATTTTCACTTTGTTGTACTTCAAATTCAGTGCGCATTATCTCAAATCCTGCCAGTATAATGAGTTTTTGGAGAGTTGTTCAATAGTAGAAAACGTTTGGAATTACTTTTATGGTGTTATAATAAATTACTATTGGTTCGTCCGGCAATATAATAACCGCAGTAAAAATACATTTGATTGAGATACGTTCCTGGATAGATAGTATGTATGAAAGAGCGATGATTTGAATTAAAATGGTAATGTTTAATGGTGTGTGGTGGCAGGCTAACTTGATAATATCATTTCTAAAACATAATGAACATATCAAACTAACTACCTCCTGTGTTATTATATTCTGGGTGATTGTAATAAAGTAAAATATTTA
Organism: Bacillus rossius redtenbacheri; assembly: GCF_032445375.1. Lineage (NCBI taxonomy): Eukaryota > Metazoa > Arthropoda > Insecta > Phasmatodea > Bacillidae > Bacillus > Bacillus rossius. The sequence goes on along the minus strand of NW_026962011.1, from coordinate 45,387,610 downwards.
AATTAAATCATCTAACCACCTTTTAACAGAATTGATTGGTTACTATGTATACATACATTCACAATACACTTTAATATTCTTTGATATTACTATATGAAGATTTAAATATTAATCTTTTTTGAATGCTTTTACAAATTCCTATGAGCAAACTCAGTTATGATTAAAATATCACCTAGTGAATGGTTTTGTAGTGATGATGATGGCATACTGGACTTGCAGTTTACACACACTTCAAGATGTTCTTTAAGTCGTCCTGGAACGGAGTAGAGATGAGAATCGTAGTCTTTCGGAACTCTGGAGAATCCTCATGGCGTTCAGGAGAGCAGAGCTGGGTAGGAACTGGAACGTGGTGCCTGCAACAATCCTGGCGGCTATAAACTACTTCACTTGGAAAGAGGTCACAAACGACGTCTGCATAGGACAGCGCAGCTGGACCACATCAAGCGAATTTTTTTTTTGTAAAATGATGAAAGAACGATTGGACTAAGGTATGTAGAGAGGCCTATTATTGTTCAATTATACTAAAACCAGATTCAAGTCTGTAGACCAACGACAAGGAAGATAAACACGAACAAAATAACATAGCAACATAATACACAAACAAATTCAGCGATCCACATACGGGGTACACGGATTCAAAACTGAAACCATGTCATCCTCTGTAAAGTGTTTACTACCGCGGATTCAGAGCTAATTAAAAGAAAACATGAAAATCCTCCCATTCTTCAATCGAAAAAAAAAACAGATTGTGATTGTTTACAGCACGGGTCTGGCAGTAATTGGCTTTCACACGGATAAATGAGGAAATACTGACCGCCTTTTTTTTAGCTACTGTAAATACCAACTAGATGAGGCCTCATCTAGTTTGGTGACTGACTTTTGAAACTTGATTGTGAGCCTCTTCCAGCTACCATCTGCAGTGCAATGTAAAGTGTTGGCTGACATAAATTGCTACTTACATATTCCGCTCGTACAAGGATGTTGAGGTATTCACTTAAAAAGTCCGCCGTGAGCTGGCGATAAATATAAAAATGTGAACTGAGAATAGAGGAGTCAATATGGACGGACGGAACTAGCAATTGAACATAGACCATAATGGAAGGACGTTTTCTAAACACGCGCTAGCATTTTTCTGTCTGACTTATAGAAAATGACGGTTTTGTTCTTGATAGTTAATTTGCCTAATGATTTCCATGGGAAAACATTCGTTCAAACAATATTTGGACAAATTTTAATCACATAGTTCCGAGAAAAGATTGAATTTTTCAGATATAAAGTTAGTAACATGTGTGCCAGTAGGAACCATTTTATTTAATTTTGAAAGTAACAAAAAATTAAATAGATCTTTTAATGAAAACCCGATTATTCGCATATCTGGAGAACAGGGTATTTATTTTAGCCACAGATAAGAATTTTGCCGTGTGTCGCTATACGTGGATGCTAATCATGTGAAAACTGTATCATCGCTATCACTGAGTAAACAGTTTCTCCTGAAACATATTGTAAAATGTACGAGCTATACGAAAAAAATACATGAATGAGCAGAAGAAAAGTTTTTTTTTAAGTTAAACTTTTTGCGCCTTTGTGGGTGAAATTTTAGTATGCAACGAAATGTGCACGTACCATGCAACGAAATGAAATACATTGCAAGTACGCGTTTCGTCCAAATTGTGTTCAAACGCAAGATATAGCCAGCCTACAACGTTGCGCGTATGTTATTTTTGAACGAATTAAAAATAGTTCATGTAACAAAAAATTAAAACACATATTCTTGTAAAAAATTTTGATATCGCAATAATGGGTGAAATGTATTGTATTTACTAATGGGTTATTTTATTTAAGTTCAACCTATTAGAATTACGTTTATTGTGGTTAATGTCCACTCATGTTAGCTTATTTTCAAAATAAAAATTAACACTGTTGTCACATGTTGTATCTGAAATTAGGGGTTATGTAAATATTTCCTAATAAATACATTGAACTTGAAAAAATTGAAAATCCCACCATGATTGTATGTGGTTCACGTAGTTTAAAAGGATGACACTGGAAGAATTGATGTCTGCCATGTGGTACAACTGCTGAGACATAGATTTTCTTTTTGAATGCTGAAACTAGCGATCTTAGTTTCTGAAATTTGGTTTTCTTAAGGTTTTCTTGTAATTTATTAGCCGAGAAAAATTGTGCTGGAACGCACATAGTGTCGATGATATTTTAACACTTTGTTGACTCTCCGTAATTTGACGAACGCTGCGCCATGTCTTCCTTTTGATGGTAACTGTACGCTTTAGTTTTGTTTGTCGAATACTAAACGTCGCAGTCCAAAGGACACGCGCGTTGCGCTACCTCTGGCTCGTTTAATCATGCTAAATGAGCATAGCTTATTAAGTACGCACGCCTCTTTCCTCCACATTAATTTTTTTCGTTCCAAACTTGTGGGATGTTTACCAGCCACTCTGGGCGGACCGACACGGCCGCTTCGGGTGACCGAGGGCCAACCAGAGAGCTTGTAACAAGTCCTCTGACAACCGTGCGTGCATGGTGTGCCGCGAGTCGGCACATGCACATACACACACGCATAAGCCACCCCCGCGCATCTGAATGCGTATGGAAACATCAAAGAGGCGAGTGATGACGCCAGCCGCAATAATTAGTATGCAAAATTATTATTAGCATATTAATTAAAGAAAATGTAATTAAAATGGCGGCCCGCGGAGGGAATGGAAGGGGTGGTTGGGAAGGGGGGAGTTTATATGTCGGGAAGGGGGTGCAGGCACGCGCCAACACGGTGTGTGTGTGTGTGTGTGTGTGGATGTCGACAGAGAAGAGAATGTATTTAACGCGGGCAACGTTGGTTGCTCTTCTGGGTTTTTCTGATGGATAGTGTGTGACAAGGGGTGTGGGCGGGTGGGCGAGGGGTAGAAAGGGAAATTGGTTTGCTGTAAACAAACAAGTAGCGACTGGAGAATGTTGTCCGCCAGACTCCCATTATCTTCCGCAGCTTCCTCGTTTCCTCGCAACGTCCAAAACCCGGTGTCGAGATGTGCGTTGCGTTTTCGAGCATGACGTGTTTAAATTCCCCCCCCCCCCCCCCCAATTTTTTCTCTCTCTAACTTGCTCTTCTAGAACTTTCTGGGAAAACGAGTGTACAGTGAACTAGAATTTTTAGGCTTGGATTTCTTCATATTTGTGAACACCTCGGTAGCTTATCCTTTAATTTTGTCTTTTGTTAAATAGGATGTTAAATATTTTTCAGAAAACATATATGCATAAATATATGCGTATTTGGTGGTGTCATTTTAATCGCCTTTGTAGCCGTTGCACATTTGTTGTACAACGAGCATTACCAGAAACCAAAAATAAAATAAATTACAAGAAATGAGTTTTAAAAAATGCAGACAGAATTCATCATGGTAATACTTTAATCTTTAGCATACTAAAATGTATTAGGATTGTTCAGAGAAAAAGTACAAACAAATAATGAACTGAAAATATTTGGGAAAGCCGTCTTTTAAACAAAAACAAAAAATTGAAAGAATTGAAATTTCTAATAAAAAGAGAGAGAGAGAGACCACATTTATTCAAGCAACCAAAGATGAACACTAAATATTATTCTAAGTGTGAGATCGTCATATGTTTTACGTAAAAGGAACGAAACGTTAGGAACTACTTCGTACATAATATGCCACACAGATATTTGCGAATACTGCAAATGGTTAAAAGTCAGGCTAACCTCTAGACGGCTAAACACGCCACGTTTCGTTTTCGAAACAAGTTAACGTTTGTGCTGCTTTCTGAAGTGTTCATTTATTCACGAAACCAATAAAAGTTTTGTAACTATGTGCAATCGAGGGAAAACCGTGTTCGAATTCCGGTCCAGTCACTCTGATTGTGAGTTTTTTTTTCCGTGGCCAACGGCCAATTTTTTTTGACGTGATAACGTCTAATAAAACGATGAACGCCGGCTGCACGCACGAAAAAGCGTCCCGTACCGCACATTGTCCCGTCACGCTGTGTCCCGTTACGCTCATTGTACGCTTGCGCCGCATATATCTCTCTTCCACTCGATCGGAACAACCATCGATTTGACATTTTCAAGGCACATTAAACTTGAAACACTCCGATTCGTTTCCTACTTTTCCTATCATCGTCCTATCCTTAACAGAATAACACAGATTGGAAGAAGTTAAATAGCTAACATGTATAAAAGTTATAGTTAAAATAATCTCTTCGTTAAAGTAATAAACATATTTGAATTAATGAGTGCAAATAAATAGTAAATTTATCAATTAAATTGTAGATTTCATTTCACTCCTTTTTATCCATACAAATTAGTGATAACTCAATAAAAATAATTCGATTTTATTCATAAAAGTATGCAATCTTTTCATCAATGTTTTGTTATGACGTTGTCACGTTAAGAGGCCGCTCCAGTGTTTCAGGTGCACTACGCAACCCGCGTTAACCTCATAAGATTCAATGCTATTTTCATTTTGCTTATAACTAATTAACTAATATAGATTTCGATATGATGCTTGCTTCATATGTAAGACAACGATGCTCTCATCAAAGCCCCTTTCTTCAAAAACGTGCATAAATTATGGTTTTATTCTAATCTTTACTAATATGCATAAGTGTATTGTCTAGGTTTGAACCATAATTTATGCACGTTTTTGAAGAAAGGGGCTTTGATAAGAGCATCGTTGTCTTACATATCAAGCAAGCATCATTTCGAAATATATATTAGCTAATAAGTTATAAGCAAAATGAAAATAGCATTGAATCTTATGAGGTTAACGCGGGTTGCGTAGTGCCCCTGAAACACTGGAGTGGCCTCTTAAACTATCGTCCGTAAACCGACTTTACAGACAACCAATTATTTTTTTTTTTTTCGTACCCTGACTAAATCTTGTTTGTTTGCTCTCTGGTGCATGTGTCCAGCGTGTAGTAGGGATCCTAGGAGAGGTTGGAGGGTTAGAGTGAGGGTGGTGGGAAAGGGAAGGTGGAAGTCTTGTTCGTCGCAGGAACGCTGTAGCTGCCGCCCACGCGACGGGCACAATGGCGGCGTCCTGACTCAGCTGCGACCGCGCCGCCTCGTCCTAATTGGACGGCTCCGAGCATAGACAATGTCGGCGGAGTGGGTCTCGCCTCTCGCGACGTTTTCTCGCGAGCTCCGCACAATTCACGAGTGTCACGCCACTCCCCCCCACTCCCCCTTCCAAGCGGACAAAAGAGCAGCGACAAGCGGTTTTACAACCCTTTTGTTTCATCCCTCTCTCACCCCCCCTATCCCCCTTTCCCATCACTCTTTATCCCCTGCGATCTCCAGATCATTGTCGTATGCTTACCTACTCGCACTCACCCCCACAAGTCTTTTTTTTATTATCTCCGATCTGAGAAGGATATCTCTTCCACCACGAACCTGCCTATTCTTTTCGTCGCATTTCCGTGAAGCGACTGCGATGTGGCCACTCCTGGAGTCTGCCATCAAATAACCATTTTTTTTTTTTTTAGAAAAAACTATAACTATCGGATATGTGTTCCCTTCCCTTCCCTTGTCATCGCAATTATAGTAGCAGTTTCGTTAATCAAATCTGACCCATACAGGAAACTTTATTTTAATTTGTGTCAACTTTAGTAAACATGACGAATACAACGTTCCACATATAAAATGGAAGATATCGGAATTCCCACACTAGCTCTTGAAAGTAAAGTCAGAGATATTGTTTTATTTAATTGTTTAAATAAGGTGCTATTTTTTATACTGTCCACAGTGCAGAATTATCAATCATGGTCACATTGTGTAGAACTTTCTCAATAATTTTTTTAAATTCTAAACAGAGATAAGCTTTTTAAAATGTCGTAGCACATATATTATTCTTATTTCGTAAGGCTAATGCCACCTAAAGATATATATTAGTTCTAAATTTATTCGAAAAATAACAAAAATTGTATTATTACTTAAGGATAAGAATTAAATTTTATATTTGCTATGTTGTTCATCTCAATGTGTACGTTTAATTTTTATGAAGTTATTAATGTTTTGTAATTCAAAACCTGTTTACCGAGTTGATTTTTTGACACCAGAAAGCACCCATTGAATTCACAAGAACACTAATAAGGTCATATGTGTAAAAAAATTGAGATTTTCCCAAATGTTGGGTTAAGCTTTGGTGCGATAGTAAAACAGACATTAGTTTTTTTTATTCCAAATTGTTTAATTCTGCTATCTGCTTGGACCTTCTTCTGCGGCAAGTGTTTCGCAGCAGAGAAAGATAGGAAATCATCAAGTTCAATACACAGAGGCAGTGGTGGTTATTTGTGAGGAGGTTGTGGTACAACTTTCCATTTCCCCGGCTTCCAAAAACCCCTAGAGAGAAAAATAAGAGAAACTGAAGAGATAACATACGATAATATTTTACATTCGAAACATAATCTTCTGGTAGGTGAAATTTTTATGTAAAAAGGAAAATTTTAATTTCTTAGTTTAAATGTATTTATTGCATGTATTTTTTTTAAACTCAAGAATGCTTAATATAACATTATATCATAGTTTTGATAATGACTTTTCAAACTGTGGAAATGCGTCAAAACAGGCTGTTCAGGAACTCACACATACACACATGTATGTACGTACGTATACAGGCTGTATGTAAACATTATGGAAAGTCAGAAAATCAAAAAATTATAATTCGTCAGGGAATTGACTTTAAATCCTGGAAAATTCATGGAAATTCCCCTGTGCTAGTAATGTAAAGGTAAAATTTTATTATCAAATTTGTCATTACCTGGACTGTGAAAGAATTTTTTTTTTAATTTGATGTTAATGTGCATAGTTATACCGCTATTTAATGGCAAATGCAAACTTCTGTTTTCTTTAGACTACCTAAAGTGATGTTGGAGGCTTAATTTTATTTCTTTTTTCATAAAATTGCAAAAAAAAAAAAATTATTATTTAAAACAACTAGGGAAATTTTTAAAAAATGTTTGTAGTAAGACAGGAACATGTTATTATATATTTGTGTTGACACCCTGACATAAATATAATCAAATTTTTGTTTGCACATTTTAACTGGGAGGTGTTCCTACCGGCCAAACACACTCAAGTCATCCCTCCTCCCCGAATTGCGACGCTGAGACCGTCATTGTGCCCAGAAGTTGCGGTGATGTTCCCAGCACTGTGGAGCTGGTGGACGCTGGTAGATGCCGATGGACGCTGGTGGACGCCGGTGGACGCTGGTGGACGCCGGTGGACGCCGGTGAACGCTGGTGGACGCTGATGGACGCTGGTGGACGCTGATAGACGCCGATGGACGCTGGGGGACGCCGGTGGACGCTGGTGGACGCCGATGGACGCCAATGGATGCTGGTGGACGCCAGTGGATGCTGGTGAACGCTGGTGGACGCCGATGGACGCTGGTGGACGCCGGTGGACGCTGGTGGACGCCGGTGGACGCTGTTAGACGCCGATGGACGCCGATGAACGCTGGTGGACGCCGATGGACGCCGGTGAACGCTGGTGGACGCTGATGGACGCTGGTGGACGCTGATGGACGCTGATGGACGCCGATGGACGCCGATGAACGCTGGTGGACGCCGATGGACGCCGGTGGACGCTGATGGACGCTGGTGGACGCAGGTGAACACCAGTGGACGCCGGTGAACGCTGGTGGACGCCGATGAACACTGGTGGACGCTGGTGGACGAGGGTGATGCCTCGCGGCGGTGGTCCCCCCGCCCCAGTCTCCGGCGGGCTTCAGCGTTTATCTCCGCAGTGTTCCCACGGGAGATCACGCCCAGTGCGTGATAGAGGGGAAGGAAAACGTCAGGAGCAAGTGTTTTCAAGAAAGATGTATCGTGCAGGAATATATGTATTTTTTTTTTTTGGCCTTCCACGTCCGCGAAGAAAAATGCGATTTCTGGGATGGAAGCGTGTTTTTGGTGAGGGGGGGATGGGTCAGAAAAGCGAGTGAGTTCTTTCCCCCCTTCCCTCAAGACTGCGATAAAGCTGCGAGGGTGCAGAAGGAAAGGCAGGGCGGGAGAAACAGAAGCAGCTCTCTGTTGTAGAGTGAAAGGAGAAAGAGAGAGGGAGATATAGAGAGGTCTAATCTCTGTGGCATGGTCCGGTGTACTGCACCCCAGGGACCCAAGGAAAAAAGGGAACGGGATGTTCAAAGTGAATAGGACGAAAATAATAATAATAAAAAAGAATGAGGTATTGGTCGATTTGCCAAACAGTTTATCTTTCATACTGCCGAACGCCTCTGGTTTAGTGCGAATTGCTGAGAGATTTTTTTATTCCCCTCTTAATCTTGGCACAGCTTTCTGGCTATCAATCAACAGATTACGTTTCCATTTGCAGTTCCCCAAGACAGGGAATAAAATTATTCACAAAAGAATTTTCTAAATATTTCTGTATCTAAACTGCAATCGCAACTATAAATTTGTTAAATGTATCTTCTCCGTTATTTCCTTAGCATTTCGCATGTCAACATCAGTAAGTAAAATCAGCGAATGCTTAAGTATATAGACAACGAAGCAGTGAGTATATGTACTGCAATAAAGGAGATTTCATATCAGTTATCAGCTGACAAAAGTTTAAAAATAAATAACTACTAAGTATTTTGAAAACGCCTTATACCGTCTAATATCTCTTGAGTTTGCACGGAAAACTTTTGATTCATGTAGCAATATATTTCTAGAGCTTGGCCGTTGTCTTTTGAAATGAAATGACCATTAACTAAAAACTCACAAAGGCGCTCGCTTACTATCATACTATCTTGAATACAATTTGAACAACGGAAAAGAATTGCTGAGGGATAAATATGTGTGCAATGTTTGTGCAAATGAAATTTGTAACAGTTATCGTTAAAAATGTTGTCAAATATGTACTGTTGTAAAGGGTTTATTGTAGACAATAATTAGACTTATAGGCAATTACAAGTATCCAAAAAAATGTTTTCACGAAATGAAAATTGGACAGTTCGTACTTTCTCCTGTTGTTTTCAAAAATAACATGAAGTTAGCATTAGTGGGCTACAAAAATTATTACCTGAATTTCTTCGATGAGACTCAATTTAATGCAATTGTTTTCGATCGCAAATTAATGCCAAATGGGAAAGAAATGAGAAATTTAGACCCTGAGAGAAAAAGTGAAATGTTAGAATGCATACTCACGCGTTTGGGATATACGTTCCCGGGTTTTCTTAAGAACAACTGGACTCAAGTATGATTTGCCATATTATCTCATTGCCTCCTGGTTTAGAAGGCTCGATCAGGGAGGAATGAAGACGAATGGTTTATGGAGCGATGGAATTGGCTTTGAGGTAGCTTGACACAAATGTATTACGTTTATATTAGCATTTCAGAAAATAGTTTATTTTGACTGGAGTCATCTCGAAGCGGAAGTAGAACAAGCTTGAATATTACGAGGAAAAAATTTTATAGTCCAACTCAAGCATTAAAAACAGGAAACATGGGGTGAATATGGGACATGGTGGTTGTCCTAACTATGGCATTAACTGCTCTTGCAAAACAAAACCAAATACATATTGTCGTGCCGATGCACGTGGGCTAAGAATGATAAGACACAAACTAAATCAAAGTATACACTTCACTTTATTTATTACTATCCAGTTACTTTGAAAGTAATTTTACAAACATCAGACAGTTAATCGATCTGTTTTTTGGGTCCTATTATTTATCTGTCTATTCGTCATAATTTAATCTTTCTTTACGAATATTAAAATATCAGCGACAATTAAAAAAATTCTGATTAATATCAATTTGTAATTATCACGCATATAACATTATTACACTATTTTCAACTCTCGTAGACATTAATTTTTTTTCTATTTCACCTAATTTTGATTTAGGCAAGAGTCAATTGATTCATAGTGATGTTTTCTTGAATTTGCAGTGTAGTGACACAAACTGGTTTAAATAAGAAAAGCAAACAGAATATTTTAAAATTTATTTTTAATTTAACCTAGACCCTAATCTGATTCATTAGGCTATGCTTCCATTTACTTTTGTCCATTATTTGACGCAGTTGGAGACCCATAAACTTCGCAAGTTCATCAAACGAATAATCAAATTACAAATGCTTTTAATGCTTTTGTGACTTATTCAGTTCGGTCTCAGTTGTTTTTGACTCACCTCTAAATAGTATAAACAAATATAAAAACGAACCAAAAGTAACTGAAATTTTTAATCACATTCAGGACAGTGAAAGGTATAATGTCTCCTTTCAAATACACCAACGATTGAAAAACTTGCTTAGCGTTAGAGGAAACACAGTGTCATAAAATCTAGCCTGCAGGTTATCGAACCCGCGAAAAGGTTGGCTCTCTGGTGGTGACACAGATGCATGGGACGCCATTCCCTAGCTTGCTGACCAGATCGTAGCAGGTCAGAAGTCAGTGTCTCGTAGCTCTGCTCCAGAATGACACGCAAACTCTTCTTTTCTTCTTTTACTGGGATTCTTCACTCGGCACACAGTCTCGTTGAAGCTATACTGCGACGAGTACTGACGGCACTTTTTGAATCGCCGAGGTTGAGCGGCTGCAAACAAAAATAAAAGGTGGTTTGTCTGTAAAAGTCGGTTTACGGACGATAATTTTACGTGATAACGTCATAAGGAAACATTGATGAAAAATTGCATACCTTAACCTGTTTGATATTATAGAAGATTTTCTCGCACGGTGGTTGGTCGGATTTTGCACGCTCGGCTCAGGCGGAACGTGACGATGAGTCATGCTTTTTCGCGCGTGCAACCGGCGTTCGTCGATCTATAAGACGTTATCACGTCAAAAACAAAAGAAAAAAAAACTAAAATTTATATTACTCACAAAATTTCTCTACAAAGTATACTAAGAAAACTAAAATAACATGCCAACACTTTACAAAAAAAAATCCGCCAGTAATAACAAGATTTCTCAATTAAGTAATGTGAATGGATTTTCTTCATAAGAATATGATGTTTCAAGACTTGGTTACCAATTAGATGTTTCAAAACTATGATCTAAACTTTAAGAAGTCCAACCTCCTTATTAGTGTGGCGCACTACAAGAACTAATAAAATACGAGATACGATGTTACTGTATTGTTCTTGACACCAAAATGAATTTTCATTTACACTTTCAGACGCATTTTACCACGAATATTATTTTTTTAGTAACTGTTTAAGTAGGTACTATTAAAACCAGTATTTTTGGGCTAAATAATTATATATTTTTTTAATGGCCCCAAAGGTTATATTTATTATTTTTCAATAAAAAAACTAGTAAATATGAATGGCAATACCGGTTATATAAATGGTAGGGCCTTAAACTGCGCTTTAAGTGTTATTAGACAGTAAATGAATAAATGATGACTTTAAACAAAATTATCCATTTTATCGAAGCGCTCTTATTCGAAAAACCACAATTTTCTTTGGTATACAGTCATTAATAGATCTTAGATGATATTAAAATGCAGTCATATTGTAAAATATACATACTTAGTTTGTAGGATTGTATTTCAAATCTCACCAATATTATCCACAACGTGAAATTCAATAGTTCAAATTTTTATTTAAATATTACTTTACTTATTTTTGTGTTTTATATCCGAAAAAATAATTGTAATTGAATAATTATCATCCTAATTTTTAGGCTAATGCCAGCGACAAAATAATTGAGTTTTTCTTAAGTGCATACCTCCGTTTCGTATGCGAATTTCAGCCGTTAACCTAATGAGTTGATACATAAGATTTTTCGACATGTGCTGGCCCTCCGGATGAAATGAAAAGCTGAACTAAGTCTGAAATATTTGTACTCAGTGAAAGTATCTACTTGCGATAACATCCCTGCAGCAGACCAAAAGGTCGTAAGTCCAAATATGGCTATTTTCGTTTTAGTGCCAAGACGTGAGTTCCTGCTAGCCTTTTACATTTTATTGTTGGTTTATATTTATCTAATGTCACGCGAATTATACCGTGCCTGTGGATTCACTGCGCTGCGAGAGCATCCAATATCTTGTCAGCAAAGTTCCTTAATGCATTTTTCGTTCACATAAGTTAACGCAAGTTTAACCCTGAGATATGTGCTAGTTTGATATCACACGATGAATGTCTTTCTTTCTTACACGAATTGAAAATTTTGGATATCATCACACTCTAAACTTTAATATAGTTTTCAAGATAAACGAAATAAAAAAGAGACCTATAAGCATCGTTTGCACTGCTGCTGGCATGATTTATGTCTAATCTTAAATTAAGATGTAACAGAAACAAGAGCATTCGGATTATATTTAAAATATTTTCATTATTTTTTTTTTTTTAAGTTATTTCAAGCGCCTTGTCACAGTCAACTCTGGTTTCTTTACGTTTCTCACGCGCAGCCGGAAACGTCAACCAAATGGTTTATTGGAGAGGGGTGATAGGGGTAAGGGGAAAGGGGATAAAAAAAATTTCAAACGTCACAAACAGAAGGGGATGGGTAGATGGCAATCGAGGATCATGTCCCCACCTCTACAGCTTGGTGAACAGGGCGACAAAAAAAAAAGAGGTCATTTAAAAACAACAATTCGTCAGTCGCCTCCCCCCCCCCCCTTTCCAAAACCCACCCCCTCGGCAGAGCCAGTCAAAGAAACAGACCAATATAGCGCCGGACTAGGGCGGCGTACAAAGAGGGTCCAGGAGGTGATTAGGACGCGAGGTGTCGCACCCGGCGGCACTTTTGATGTTCCCCGTGACCCCTTCCTCCCCTCCTCGGGCGCCGTTTCCCCCCCCCCCCGCACCCTACCCCCTCCGTCCCTCATGTGAATGTATGAGCTGCCCCTGTAATGTATGCAATCACATTTCCATGGCGGCGCGCTGACCGGCCTGGATCCCTCCCGCCCCCCTCGCACCCGCCCACACCAGCCCTCTTCAATCCGAGTTTGATTACGGGCCACGGGCCCGGGGAAATTGACTTTTCGTCGGTTGGCACCGCTGGCCGGCAGGACTCCAAGGCGCCCCCGAGTCCCGGCTCCGTCCCTCCCCTCACCCTCCCTCACCCTCCTTCCTCGCTTCTCTCTCGAGCGAGCGGTCTCCTCGGGCGCCGTGACGTCACGACGGATGGCGTGACTCGCCCCGGGATGGTTATGCAGCACGCAATTCGTGCTAGTCGCGGGGGAAGCTCGCTTTCCGGGCGTCCGATTTCAGGGTTGGTTTCAGCGCTGTGCTTCAATCGCCAACGGGATACATTATACACTTGAATTTACTGGGTCTTTGATTCTCTTTGAAGACAAGGCAGTTACAGAGATGGGAAAATTCAGGGATATTCGGAAACGAATCGGCCTATGGTACGGGATTATTCGATACTCCTCTTGGAATTTTAAATGTTTCCACAGTTTTCAACTCTGAATTTTGTCTGAAATTATTTAGAGTCAAAATTAAATGTTTGAAAGTAACGAAACAACTGTTGATTAAAAATTACATACGACTCTTTCACTATTATTGTGTAATTTATGGAGACTTCAAGAAATTATACAAACCACCAGGGCTAAAAAAAAAATCCCATTTATATAAATTCAATTTAATTTTGCTAATCTGTTGAGTGTATTAAAAATGTTAATATAAAGAGTTCATATTTTTTCAGTTAAATCTTAGACTAAATGATATTATTTATTTAATATGTGACACATTTATAAACAATTTTAGTTGCCATTTAGTAGTACCGAAAGTTCATTCATCACACATCATATATATCTACAAGCCACAAGCATTACGTAACTACTAACAACCATTTATGCATACAATAGTTAGGCCTGATAATATATTATTAATTCTATTAACTTCAGAATGATAAAAATGGTAAAATATCTAATTCGCTTTACAACTAATAACGTCCAAAGGAAGTTTTCAGAAATTTTAAATCGTATTTTTGCTACGACATGTTCATAATCAAGCACACGCTTGTTGTTTCCCCTATTAGGTTGGTGAATTTGGACACAGATTTTCCAAAATAATGTCTCTTAGGGAAAATATTTCAATATGTATTTAAATGAAAACTAAATTAAGAACAACATTTTCAGATTATTCTCAATATAATTTATGTACAAATATGAAGCTAATTTCAATATCTGTTTGGTATTTGTTCTGGAAATTTCTCTTAATTTAACACAAAATGGAGTATTCGTACTATTTAATGTGAAGAATTGCTATCGGAATAGAAGTTGGTAGCAAAGGTCATTGTCCAATATCTCCTTTTTATATAACTATATATAATTTAAACGCTCCTCGGGTTGAAATAAAACATTTCAGGCTATCCTAGCCATATTAATTTCTCTGAACTATATAGACACGTATTAAGTATTATCGATTAGAATAATGGTTTTTAGCCAAACGAAAAACTAAAATTTTTTCAAAAATCTCTAAAAGGAAGTGACCTTGGTAAAACTAGACATACTCGTGTAAGAATACAGTACTTCACTGATGACTACTATCAAAGAGTACTGAAAAGTATGAGAATATTCTTACATTGTAAACATTTAGAATGTTTACATGTTGTTGATTATGGTTATTTTTTAGATATTTGTTTCTAAATATTAATTTTAATTATTGGAATGCTTTCTACGAAAGTTATCTTAGTGTTATAGCGAGCTACCCTTCCTCAGAAGTATTATTTAACTTTTATTTACAGTTTTATTTCCGCTAGTTTACTGTTTATATTTATTTTTATCATTCAATCATTCCTTTTTGTACTGTGTCGGCACTAGGCACACATGCATCGTGAATTTACACCTTATCACAGTTCGCCAGGTGAAAATTATGTCATCCAATATTTCTCATAGGACTGTTTATCTTTGTAAATACACTTATAATACGAAAATCGGACACGGAATAACGTAGTATTTTCAAACAATGCCGAGCCTGATAAATATACGCATATTGTGTATTCAACAAAATTTCTGCACACGTAGTTTCCACTCCCGCCACTAGAATTCGTTGCCGAAGCAGCTGCGTCAACTATCGAATTATTCAATTTGCAGTGCAAAATATTTAATTATGTAATGAAACTACTTCGATAAAAGCGAAAAAAAAACTTGAAAAAATATCAAACCCTGGCTTTTGACTTAATTTTAGACAAGGAATTTTATTATAACACTGTCCATCTTGTTAAAATTCTATAAACATTAAATAATATAATATATTCCTATGCCTCTATGAACTATATCCACATCTTCCGTTACAGATTGCAGCTCCTTGGTTACACATTTCCGTTCCATTCGACTTTCGTTTTGTTCGCGAAATTACTCCCACCAAATGCCGAATACCGAAAGCTAAGATGTTACCCAACAAAAAAAAAATGCCTGTATTATGAGCGAACATATGTAACTCTCGGTACAGCATCGCTATGTCACATGACTTTCAAATCATTTGCCTCAAAATTAAGGGGAATAAAATAAATTTCTAACAAGTGTGTTTACGAATTGCGTCATTCAGTACTGTACATACCAGTAAATTTTCTGGCACTCTCTTAAAACATATAATTATTTCTAAACCCATTGATAAATGTTTGAAATTTTAATTTATACGCGAATTCTAATAAGCGCACAACAGTTTGTAACGAACACGAGCGGGAAAGCCCACGCAACTTCCATGGGTGTTCTCGCGCGCACGTTAGTTTAATTTTGTAACGGTCTTTTCTTCTAGTCTTCCTCCGCGGAGCAGCCGCAGCCGTGCTCATGTTTTATGTAACTGGGTGTACGTTTACGTTCTATTGCATCTTCTTCCCCGCCTAGGTCTCATGGCACCTAGGCTTTAACCTTTGTTCTCTCTCGGAGGGTGCGGTGTTCATATTTCATAGCGCGCGACGCACCGCCTTAATTGTTTCTTGAAGCTCCATTCTCACCACGTCGCTAAGAAAAAAAAATCTTCTTTGTGCTTCCAAAACCACATGCTTACGCTCATATTTTATGCCCGACTGTGTACGCTTTCGTGGTGTAAGGTTTGCCTGTCCGCAGCATATTCTCTCCTCCCACCAGTGCTTTATTGTATTTTTATAAGTGTAAACATTTTACAGCCGGCAGAGTAATATAAGAATCACATGGTAACGAAAGTGAGAAGGTGAAGGAGATAACGTGTGAAAAGTATGTAACGAATTTTGCTCAATGGCGCGGAGGTTTCTTTATTTTTTGTACGTGACAACGTCTAATAAATCGATGAACGCCGGCTGCACGCACGAAAAACTGTCCCGTTACGCGCATTGTTTCGTTACGCTGTGTCCCGTTACGCTCATTGTTCCGTTACGCTGTGTCCCGTTACACTCATTGTTCCGTTACGCTGTGTTCCGTTACGCTGTCGGCGAGTGCAGTAATAATAGGTTATTGTTACAATTGACTAAAAAAGTATGGTGATTCATATAATTGATGCTAGATATTTGATTACAGTTTATTTTTATGAAAACTTGTTCATAATTATATTTAAAATTTATTGCTAAACGCCAGTTTTTTAAATTAATTACAAGTCATCTACACGTGAACTGTTTCGTCGACTGTTTAAAAAAGTGAAGTGAAAAGTTAATGTGGTTTTCATTGCTTATTACAA
This sequence comes from Bacillus rossius redtenbacheri, assembly GCF_032445375.1. NCBI lineage: Eukaryota > Metazoa > Arthropoda > Insecta > Phasmatodea > Bacillidae > Bacillus > Bacillus rossius. Next base: position 45,371,040 of record NW_026962011.1, on the reverse strand, counting down.
CAACAATTTCGGCAATAAAAGTTAATTATTCTTGCATTTTAAAAATTTGATTACTAGTATAATTTCAAGAAATTATTCTTTTATTATTAAAATAAAAATGATTCAATTTTATTCATAAAAGTATGCAATCATTTCATCAATGTTTTGTTATGACGTTGTCACGTTAAACTATCGTCCGTAAACCGACTTTACAGACAACATTTTTTTTTTTTTTTTTTTTTTTAAGTTTTGGACTGAAACATTATCACAGCTGGTTACAGACAGCAGCAGCGTTTGATTTCGTATACTTATCAATACATTTGTAACATACCATTAATACTTTTGCATACATTTGTATACTTTCTCAAACTAGTAATTCGCAAATCGTAACTCTCAACTTAAAGGTCGTATACGTTTTTAGCATTAAAATTGTGAGAGCTTGTGTCGACATTTCTAAAATGTTTCTGTATAGTTCAAATTTTACCTATCATAATCGCATTAATTCAATCTTAGAGTCCATTAAAGACGTTGTGAGACACTAGAAAATAAAGGTATATTTTCAAGGCATTATTACGCGTGTATCATATTTTGTGTAGAATACTCCAAAAAAAATTTTGTATCCCTCTTAACTGTGAATTTTTTCTTCTAACGCACGTGGCCATGTTTTTTTAAGTTATATGAGTAGAGTGAAGTTTTACGATGCACGTGCAGATGCAACAAAAAATGACAGGATGAAAAAAAGGCTACATATAAAAAAATTACTTTTGTGCTTTTTAATCATATATTTTATTGTTTGATATTTAATATAAGTCCATATAATTAAAATGTATTTACTGTGAATATTAGTGATAGCAATTGTGTTTATAAACATTTTCAAGTATATTTATTTATTGCTTAGCAATGGCGTATGTCCAAAAGCTTACATCATGTCATGCACTCCCATTGCACAAATATTTCAAAGATAATTTTATATTTATATATGTGAGTTTATGTTTCCTTATGTATAACGATGTCAAATTGATTGTAAGCTTCCATGGTCGCTGGCAGGGAGTGTTTGTGTATCTATGGGAGTGTTTGTGAGGTTATGATTCCGCATGTATAACTTATTTGCATTTAAATTATAAACTACTGCATTGTTATTTAATAAAATCTATAAATTAGAATAAACTTTAATCATATTTATTTTCAATTTTAATTAAAATTTGTCTCGATTATTTTACAAAATTAAATAATGAATTTTATACACGTGTTTATATTTTTATACAATACTTAGTATTTATTTAATTTTTAATTTGATATTGAATTTATAATTTACCAACAGTATTTACACAATCACTCCAGTCCTTTTATTATTTTATTCAAATTAATTGTTCGCATGCAATATTTAAGTTAGTTTGTTATTGCGCCAAGTAAGTATAACTTCTAACGCCCGTGCATAAATACACGCTCCTTTGTTTTCGGAGCGTGCTCGCCGGTGGCTCGACTAACGACCAGAACCTATTAGTTTGGCCACTCTGGAGTAGTTTGCAACGATTGGTGTGCGTAGTTCTGCGCGCAACAGCGCTATTGTGTGCGTGTGTGTGTGTGCGCGCGCGCGTTAAGTGGGAGAGCCATCGCACGGGCAGCAATAACAATAATTACTGGAATGTAATTACGCGGAGTCGCTAATTAAGGTCGGCCAACTCCAAACATGCGTCTTCGGCTCTCGATTCCTGGCAATTTGCGACGTGTTGCCAAAGTTAAATGGACACTGCCAGGCTTGTGGGCGAACCAGCTGAAAGGTTTGTTATGTGGTTTGGGTTGGTGTTGAGAGGGAAAGGAGTTGGGGGGGGGGGGGGGTACTATTTTAAATTTTCAGTGGAATCATTGCGTTGCTTCATTGCTTAAATGTAAAAAAAAAAATATCCGATCTCTAAATTTTTTTCTCCGTGGACAATAATCACACCGGACCTTAGCAAAGGCTATAATCAGACTCATTACAAATAAATTGCAGCATTAATACTTCTTTGACCCTAACAACGAATGTTTACCCAGAGAAGATAAAATTTATTTTTAGATCACGATATCCAGTTCTGATTTCGCCCGTTATTACCGAGCTCGTAATTGTGTGTTCGAATTATAACAGCAATATAAATAGTAAGATACAAGGTAAAATCAGGCCTATTAGCGAAAATAAATAAAACCGGATGAAAAATACACTTTTATGGTTTCAAATTAATTTTTTTGTTTGTTTTTTAGTGTCAATATAATTTTAAAAAAATTATAATGCGTGACATTTAGCAAAGGAGTTTTTAATTTTCTATAAAATTGTATGTTCATTGTATTAAGTTTGTTACAATCTTTTACATAAACTTATTGAAAATGTTTTCATATAAAAAAGGTAATTAGCAATTATAATTTTCGTTTAGTTTTTCTATGGTTGTAGGGAAATAAATATGAAATTAAATTTAATTCAATGTTGAAGATTGCTATATTACTTGGATTTTTAGACTAAAATAATATATATACTTTAAAACATATGTTTTCGTAAAATAAATTTTCTGGTGTGGTATAAGTTACGTTATAGAGAACTCCTTACGAACAAGTGTCAAATATAATTTATTTTGGTACAACACTTTAAATTTCTTTTAAGACTTTTCTGAGAGTAAGCTTTTTAATGTCCTAGGTATAAATTTCAATAGTTTCAACTGCAAGTGCTGCAGAGATTTTGTTCATGGTCACAATCAAAGAGAAACTCAAACAGTTTTATATAAGCGCATGTGCGAGTACTGCTTTGTTTTTTTTTTCTCGCTTGCAGCGCCACCTACGCAAAATGGCGACTCCTGAGCGTAAATCGTTTTGTGTTCTGAAATTTTCTAAGAGCGAATCCTTAATTTCAGCCCTCCCCATTGGAATCTCTTTGTACGAGAGTGGTTGAACGCCGAAGTTCCTGATCGTTGGATTGGTCGTAATGGCCGAGGCGACAGAGCTATTCTTTCGCTGGCCTCCATGTCCACCTTACATATCGCCATGCCCAAAGTGTGAGAAGAACTGGACTTTAGGTTGGATGTGTCCCATGTAACTAAAGGTGCACAAATTGGACATTCGTAAGAAAAACTATGCTCGTTTCCCTTCAATTTGATTATTATTTTTTGTAAATATTCTAAGTTAAACTGTTATAATATACCCCTTAATCAAAGATGTTCTTTTATGGACATTATGTATATAAAATTTGTTATTAATTAATACATAGTTAGAGACTGGAAAAATTCGCGCTTTCGATGACCTCTAGGATTGACTTCACAACCCTCTACATACTCAGGCAAATGCCACTTGCTCATTGGCTATTGACTCGTGACACTTGTCAACTGGGACGCTTGCGATTCGATACTATTTTGGTTGAAGGTTTCCCATTGCCTAAAAGTCCTTCAGATAAACTGTAAGCCAATCACAGAAGCAATATAAATGTACTGTTGTTTGGATTCTAGCATATCGTGAAATGAAACCGCGAATTTTTCCGGTCTCTATACATAGTGAATCCGTTTATTACGTTTAATATAATGTGGAATGTTTACCCAATGTACATTTACTATGTCGAAATATAACGAAACGAATAATTTAAGCCGAATTAATAAAAATTAAAAATACGTTTAATTAAAGCATGCGAACCACGGTTGTTGCAGCGGTTAATCGCTATGCTTTCAGCTACGTATAGAGTGCAAACTCTTGCGCCAGCTGCTTGGGAATAGTTCAGGAAGTGTGGAACTTCGAACTTGGTTTTAATAGGAAGCTCCCGCCTGCTAGTTTATATTCAACCTCTCGTGCGTTTCAACAGAGATCCCAAAAGCCGACGACATACCTGATTTTGCTAGATCGTCAGTAGAAAAGACGTAACTTTTGACAGAAATTAAAAAAAATTGTTTGGGATTTCTTAAAACAATTTAAACGTGCCTTGATATAATGTTTTACGTATCGTCAAATAAAATATATTATTGAATTTATTGAAATTAATTTTTAAAAAATAATTTCGAAAAGACGAAGAATTTTTTTAAGTGGTTACGCATAGCGTGGGTCAGATTTTAAAATGATCATGACTTTTTCTTCTCTCTCTCTCTCTCTTCACTTGACATTCTGTGGGCAGTCCAGCACAAGCTTCATATTTCCTCTTCTTCTGCTCCCAAGCAAGCTTCCTTTAACTGGTCGTAAAACAAAGGCCCGCAGAAAGCCAATTTTTACGACCTGCCGTAAATCAAAGGCTTAAATAGCGGCATTAAAAACTTAAAAAACAACACATTGTAATGCGGACGGTGAAAAATGAGCGCAAGGCACATTGCGATTATACAGACATTTAGAAGCGAACTGCAAATTCGCGCATTTATATGTGCACGTTCTTCTATGCTATACAGGGGTTATATACATTGAAAGTTATTGTGGACCCTAAAGGAGAGGGCGATAAATCAAGTAAATTATCACCAGAATTTTGAAACGGTATTCTAACTCTGGCATACGAAATGCTCTTCGGAGCAATAAAATTTGAAATGAAAAAATGGCCTGTAAATTTCGATTCATGTAAGTAAAACCTAACCGTGTTCAAAATACCACGTCGTATATTTTGGTAAGTACGGGTCATAAATATTTGAGAAAAGTTGAAAATGTTTACAAAGCAAAGAAGACAATAAATTCAGGAAAAGGTCAAAGTAATAATTTTTTGATAAATAGAATAAAGTAAATTTTTTGTATTGAAAAATTGAGAGAAATATTATATTCTTAAATATACCTTGATACACAATAAGGATAAAATGTTAAGTTGCCATTTGAGTAGAATCTTTACAAAGAGCAGACATGTATGTTGTTATTAGATGAAAAAAAAATTTAAGAGTATTTCAGAGACTTATATAGCCGGATAGAGAGAGAGAGAGAGAGAGAGAGAATGGCTCAGAAATAAAGGTACTTTTTAGTGATTTCAGTACAGTTACTGATACATAAAAAATGCGCATTTACAAATAATAATGTTATTTTGGTGTAAAATTTATTTTGTCTTGTAGTGTTCTTAACAACCAGAGATGTACTTAAATTTTCTACAAAAAAGAGTCACTACCCGCAAAAAAATAAAATTTTGTTAAGATACGATACTTTAATTGGTTGTTATAACGCAATATAAATATTTACTTCGGACAAGCAATAAGGCGTTAAATTCATTGTGTGACTATGAAGATGTTAAACGAAAGATATCTTAAGTAGGGGTGAATTAAAAATAATAATCTATATATATAAAAATTTAGCTTCCGTATGTATTTGGCCGCAAAACTCGGAAAGTATACGATGGTTTGGATTGAAATTTTTACAGAACATTGCATCTTAACAGAAGAGTGTTTATATGAAATAAAAGTTTGGGAAAATCCACCGGAAAAGTCGGAAAAAAAAGTTTCTACAACTATATATCATGGTCACCTAACTTAGTTGTGACTACGCTCGACGATGCTGTATCATATAGTCGAAGTTCAAGCACATCAGGCTACTCGACCATTGTGCCTTGACGACTATAATTTACACAAATATGTATATATATATATATATATATATATATATATATATATTTCAAGAAAGAATAAAAAACTTTATTTAATTTGAAAGTATATTCTTTCGACTCTATTGATAAAAATACGTTTAAATTAAAAAATATTCAAATTTTTTGAGCACAGTAAAAAAAATGCATTTAACCACGAATATGCGAGTTAAACTTCAGAACGATCCAACAGCAGTCATATTTTCAAGACAATTAATTGAAGTTGGTAACGGCACTGTACCTACAAATCCAGAAACAGGAAAAATCAGCTTATCATCTGATTTATGCAACATCGTAGATTCAAAAGAGGAATTAGTAGACAAGGTATTCCAAAACATCGAAACAAAATTCAAAAATCATGCATGGTTGAGCGAAAGAGCCATTCTAGCGGCTAAAAATGTTGACGTACACGATATGAACAATAGTATTATAAACAGAATCGAAGGTGAAACAATGACATACAAATCTATTGATTCAGTAGTGCACCAAAATGAAGCAGTGAACTTTCCAACGGAATTTCTCAATTCACTCGATGTTCCAGGATTACCACCACATATTTTGAATTTGAAAATTGGTGTGCCAATTATATTGCTTCGAAATATCTGTCAGCCTAAATTATGTAATGGTACACGATTAGTAGTTAAAAAATTAATGGATAATCTTATTGAAGCAACAATTTTGATTGGACTTCATAAAGGTGAAGACGTATTACTTCCACGAATGCCACTTATTCCGACAGATATGGCGTTCGAGTTCAAACGACTTCAATTTCCAATACGCCTTGCGTTCGCTATGACCATCAATAAAGCACAAGGACAATCTTTGCAAGTGTGCGGTTTGAATTTAGAAAATGAATGCTTCTCTCATGGACAGTTATATGTCGGGTGCTCCAGAGTCGGTAAACCATCTGATCTATATGTTTATGCAAAAAATGGGAAAACAAGGAATGTAGTCCTTCCATTAGCTTTACAATAAAAATATTTAAGCTAAACACATTTTTATTTCTTCTATTACATTCCACAGCCATGCACAGTAAAATATTAAATTAAACAATGAATTAATATTAAACTGTGCCACAGCAAAGCGTGGCCGGGTTTAGCTAGTTTAGAATAAAATGTAACACAATATGTTATTTATTTATTCGTAACTTGCCTATCAATGATTAAGCAGGTTAACTTTGCAGATAGACACAACACAAATACAGATACACAATAGATAAAACATAATACTGACTGACAGGTCAAGAAAAAATAACTATATGGTGGATAGAGTAGTGTAGGGCAGGCATTATATACAGGCAGGCACTACCCACAAGACAGGCACTACCCACAAGGCAGGTACTACCCACAAGGCAGGCGCTACCTTCATGTGGGAAACACCCAAAAATTATAATATTATTTATAATGTTCTAGGTATTTTGAAAATGAACATCGGATCTAACTTGAAATAACGTGGTTTGTATGGCATGCGATGACATGAAACCAATAACACTAACGTCAAACAGGAATTGACGACTAGACAAGTTTCAACAAAAAAAAACAATGCAACTTTACAGTAATACAAATTTTTTACAGTTCTTAAAGTGGAAGCGCACGAGGACCAATCACTGTTCAACCCAAAATAAGATTCGAAATCTATTTTTTTCCTTCACTGTCACGCGTCAAAGCGGGAGGAAAGGGAAAACAGAAGTGGGGACATTTGCCTCGGCGCCTGAACGAGAACGGGAAGTGCGAGGAGAGAAGATGAAGCAGGGCCAGGGAGGGGCGGGGACGACACTAAACGAAGGGCGAAAGGAGGAGACCCGCGGAGACAAACGCCCCGATCCCTCCCTCCCAAATTGGCACGGGGGAAATTGGCCGAAATATGACGAGCATGCCCGTTCGGAAGGGCGGTTGGGGAAGGGGGTGGTGAGGGGAACTGTAGGTGGGACATAGGGCGGGCGATCATTGCGGAGGAACTGATGGGAAAATATAGCGCCCAGAAGATTAAATAGGCGGTAATAAAAGATAACTGAAGGAAAGAGGAGAGAATGAAAAAAAAGGGAAAAGAAATAGGCGGGACTTAAAAAAAAAAGAACGGAGCAGACAAAAAAATTGGGGAGGAAGGAAATATTTGAGTTGTGATAAAAATGGAAGCTGCCGGTGGAACACGAAACCGCATTCGTGAAAGAGGGTGTTCCGGGATGATTGAGGGGGGAGGAAGGGAAGTCTTTCGACGAACGGGAAGAACAACGGATCACAAAACACACATGTTTGCCCTTAGCTCGGAAACAATTTCAGCTGGAATTATCAAAGTATTATGTTTCAATATGCAGTAAATTCATTACTGTTTTCAAATCGTAGGCTAATACAAAAAAACGTTCTGGAATTGCGGCGAAATTGATGATATCTCAAATTCTGTCAAGTTCAATCTAAATTTATAAAAAAATGCAGCCTTGTTCTTTAATACTTAAAGCATGATTTAGCGCATAAGCCTCTTAAAATGTTATGCACATTAAAAAAAAGTCATTGTATTTTCACACAGGAATTTCAGTTTTAAGTCAAAGCATATAATAAGCGACGTGTTTCTGGAAATGTTTTTTACATTTGATAAATACCACTGGAATGGCAAAGTTTAAATGGACAAGGGTTGAAATATTTTACACGAATTAGGAATTTTTTTTCAGTTCTTGTAGTGGTAGTGTTGAATAAAGCGGATGTTATTTGTGATGCTTAGCAAAGTAAAATGACACGTTTTCTGGGAATAATTGGCAGACGCGTGTTCGAGCTTTTGTCAATGTCATATTGCGATCGCCCGTTCTAGAGCTGTGACGTCACTCATCGAGTCCCGAAGTTGATTGCCGGCAATCAGTGGTTCGAACCTGGGAAAGGTAGCCAGATATTAGTGAACACAGGAACTGGCCCAAGTAGTGAACAGCTGTCAGTCCTCGCTGAACAACCGGCAGTCACAGCGTGTTTTCCCACTGTTGGTTGGTTTGCACGACCCCGTGGTCTCAAAGGCTGACCTCGTGAATTATTACCAAAACCACCGAAGGTGAGTTTTTAATAACTCCGCCCCCTTCGGAGCGCCGTTTCTTCCAGTATCTTGACCGCTGCGCCCCCTCGCCATCTCGCGAGGGACTTAATTACCGCCGAAGTGCGGGATGTTTGGTCAGCAGGACGAGGGGAAGAGGGCTGACAAATGAACTGGACACTCGGCCCGACGGTGGCCCGATTAATCACCCTCCTCCTTTCCACCCCAACCCACCCCCCCCCCCCTTCAATTTTTTCCTCCTCGGAACCCTTTTCCGACGTGGTCCAAGGAAGGGGAGTCTCATTATGAACGACCACGCTCAGCGCCTTACGATCTCTGCCCCCCACAACCCTTTCCCCCGGTCCCTTTCCATCGGCGAGCACCAGGACCTTCCCGCTATCTCCGAGCGGTGTTTGCCCTTCCAGGCGCGAGGGTAGGGTCGGTCTGAGGGCAAACACGGGCGTCTCGCAGATGATGGACCAAGATGCTGGCCATTAACACGGCACGCGCGGCGTGCGAGACACCGTGTTTTCGAACTTGCGCCATCTACAAACACCGCCGTCGTTACCGATGGGTCCGCCGTCCTAGGCCGGTGTTTTTGGAAGGGGAGGAGGTGGGTGGGGCTTACCGGCAAAATTAGGTTCCCTGTTTGCGGAACATCCCGCAGTGGCACTTGTATATCAGAGTGAAGAACATGCGCGCTGTTCACACACAGGGAAAACTGTTTCGTCATGAGCAATATCGTTTTGGAACGAAACATAATTATAGATTGCTTCAAAACTATGTAAATAAAACAGCTGACAAACCTTTTAAAAAAAAATGAGAAAAAAATTCTTTATTTTTAATAAATACATCTCTTGAGAAGAAATGACGTTATTTTAAAATAAAATAAGAATACAAAATATCTCTGAGGTAACACAACAATAATGGTAGCTCACCAATTTTTGGCGTCATGAAGGTATATCTTGTCATATTAAGCCAGCGTGTGTTTTGAACAACAAGACCAGAACTCTACTTAATTTTTATGAATTGAAATTTCGCTACATATGTCATAAATAAAACCTGGATAATGGAAAAAAGAAAGATGAATACACAAACACACCGAAGATGTAACATGTATGGACCGCACAGAGAACTCCGTGGAAGCACAGCACATGCGAACAGAGTAGGCTGGCAAAGACGAGACAGTTGCAATTAAAAACAGTTTACCCCCACGGACAAACAACAACCCTTTACAACACAGACAGCGACAAACAGAGGAAACCAACGGCTATTCTCAACAGATAATCTGGAAGGTACAGGTACGCACAGGCAAAACCCAGCGACGAAATTCAAACAGATATTCCGGCAACACAACGACGGAAGCACAGACTAACACAGCAAGCTTCCCGAGACAATACAAACGTGTTACTTCTGTTAAGTTTCGCGGACATGTCTTCTTTCTGGCCGACGACGTGGGACGGGAAAACGAGCGCCAAATTGCCTGCATTATTTAGCGTCAGCTAGCCACGATCCCTAGAAACTCTCTCCTTAATATGGGCGGTTCCCCGCTTTCCCCCAGGAGTACCACCTGTTTCGTAGGTGTTTCTTCCTTGTTTTTAATTGGAGGAGGTGGTGGAGGCGTGGGAGGGGGGGGGGGGGCGAAGGGTTAACGCCCTAACGGGTACAATTTTTAAGACGAGCACAAGTTTCGCTGTTGACGGGGAAGGCAGGCTGGGGTAATGAAACGAGGGTCGTGCACAGTGGTGTTGTCGGGAAAAGTAAAATATAAGAGGGTTGTGGTGGGGGGGAGTTGCCGCAAACGAGGGAGCAGTTTTTAATTGCTGCGAAACCCCGGGGCCCTTCTTGCTTCGGACTTAATGAATATAATATTTCAGAGACTCCGTTACGGACTGCTAAGCAGGACAGACGAGCCACACAGCTGAGAACATCCGGTAGAAGAAGGCGTAACTATGTACGAAGCAAGGGCGTCGTGTCTTTGAAATAAAATCCTTAGAACATCTTTCTTCTTGCGGAGATTATTGCCAACGTCTCTCCTTCTTTTGACGAGTTGGGAAAGAGAACGGCCATAGGTGTGAGATCCAGAGAAGGTCGTTGTGAGATTATTGTTTTCGAGGAAAATAAAATTATAGGACCCACTGACTTTAAGGCGAAGTAATATGCGTAAGCCATTATTGGTCTAATTTTATGGATCCTGTAAAAATGTGGAGGTTGTGCGGTCCGAGAGATGAGTTGGAAGGATATACCGCTGGACTGGCATTCAGTACTGCTCTGTGGCACGCGATACGTTGAACATGCCATTGCAGATCTGAATATTTTCAAAGATTTACATACTGTTTATGAACTGACGGCTCCCAGTCACACGATATACAGCCTACATAACTAATAAAATGATTCGCATAAGCTAAGCGTAAGTGTTTCAAACATCCAAAGATAATTACTAAGGCTCTACCTCACCTGCCATTATGAGCTACTTCATTTACGTCATTATTATTACCTAAGGAGAGTTTTGCATAGTTTTGTCCATGTGAACATTGTATTTAAGTTTAAAGCCTGGCAGAAATCCTCATTTCCTATCTCCACCGTATTCTGGGACTATTTTTGATATTAACCCTAATCACAGAACTTGGCCAATTCATTTTACACATTTCTTTACTATTGCTGTGTTGGCATTATCCATCTTTGATGGTCTCTTTGAAACTACAATCATGATTTATTCGTTCAAGATAATCTTAATTATTCAACATACTCACTAGGTCTATAATGAACTTGAAATTGGAATAAGTATTATCTTCAAAGTCTCTAACTCGATTCATTCTCAGTATTCTCAGTAAACTACTGATAGCTGGCCTGGAACTTTTATGAAGCATTAATATCCATTTTTAAGATTGAGACTTAATAACTTATACCACTAAACGCTATTTATGGAAACAATTATTTTAGTCGCCAATATAACTTATATGATTAATCAGTGTCATAGTTACTGGACAGATGTACATATAAATCAAATTGAAGGTTTATGTGCTGCTGAACCATAATAAGGTTATCATAAAGAATACTTTATATTTGATTATATGATATGGTTACTGTGTATTGCAATGCACTGTTGTGTATATTATAATTTTCCGTAAACACTCATGTGAGAAATTAAACAGAACTATTATACATATATACATACACACACCACATATATTGTGCGATATTATAGTGTGATGGCCTTAAGTTTAAATCTCTATCGAGTATTGTGATTGTACATTTTGTTAATTTAACGAAGAAAACAGGAGAATGAGGGTAATGAATGACTAACAAACATTATTTGTAATGGTCAAACAAAATCATGCATTAGTATCAATAATTCCTCCAGACCACGAAACATTGTAAACCATAACTGATTTAAACTAACGTTGCTTATATGATGGCACACCATTTCAAATGTCCTTTAACTTATGCATAATATGTATTATACTGTTATAGCTCGATTGTGAATAAGATCTCAGAAAAATCTTTTAACATGCACGCTTAACACAAACGGTATTGCAAAAGGTCTTAACTCCGGACCGCTAGTCTTGGTATTAACTATGTTAGTAATACAGTAATAAAATATGTTTAATTCAACTATCACATGATATTTTGAATAGTCTTAACAAATTTGAGAATCCATGGATGCTATTTTAAAATTTATTAAAGTGTAGCTTCAATTTGAATAAATATATATTGTTCACGACTCTCAAAGTAGGAATGATCTCACCTTGAAGTTGTTGAATTCAATGGCTCGTGTAATTTTTTTCTTCGTGTGTATTACTACGGTATTTACAGGTTTACTGCAACTGTTTTTGATGCTCATTTGTTTTGTTACCGGACTTTCGACAGTGTTTTGTTTGGTGTGGTCACGAGCGTCAGCGGCCTCGGACGTTGCCATAACGACTCATGAAATCAACAACATTCGGCCGTGGTTCGAAACAATAACATTATAATTGGTCGCTTGTAATAATGACGCCTAGCGTCTAAGTTTGGATTGGCCGACTAATACCGACAATATTAAATTTAAAATATAAAGAAAAAAAGTGCTTCTGACGCCGGGAATATGACATGATTTCGGCGATAATTCCCGTGCGGAATTTGGACGTTTGAAGTATATCAGCGTCGTGTTTAACTACAAATGTGTAGTTAAACGCGAGTACGAATCACTCCGGACGTCAGCAAATGAAGGCAGAGCGCAAATTATAAGGTTGAGAAATTCCCTTGTACCAGGACTCAGGTATGGCTGGCTGCACCATCATTTAGAGACGTTTGCGCCGTGTGTCGATAGCTCCATCCCAGTGAACACTATTAAAATCACGCACGTAATTAGCATTGACGTGTTTCCAGTAATTTTATTAAAAACAACGAACTATTTCATCAAACTGTCGCACACAGGTCCAGTAGGCCTAGGAGTCCGAGTCTCGTGTCTGACTAGCTGGAGGCAAATAATAAATAGACTTTTGAAAATTAATAAACATGTGCCCAACGTAACTGAACATAGATTTGGACATAATTTGTTTTCTTTTGGACATATTCGAGAAATCTGTGTTGATGTATATTATTCTTGTCGAGTATTCTTCAAAAATAAATGTTGTGTTTATGTTACTGTGGTAGGTACTAATAATCACTAGATAATGTTAATCATAACACAAGGCGCCCAATCCCATTAAAAATTTGTTTTTATTGTATGCTCATGATAATACAGATCAATTTGGTTACTATAACTTGGGGCATGTTATAGTGAGCTGTAAACATACAGAAATAATTGGCACTACTACGTGGGGCTAAGAAAGCTTACAGAACTTAATTGGCTACCATAAAGTGGGGTCGTATGCTTACACGCGTCAACGTAGAAAGTCACTATCATCACTTCCACAGGTTACAAATTCAATTCTGTTATCACAGCAAGTGCCAGAATATTGTCGTCTATACCATACCTAGGTATATGGAATAAAATACATTATATCAAATTATAAAACATATATTCTTTTAGCATCATTTGATTCAACGACACACTATATATTTCCAAATTTTATCAAGCCAAAGTCAAAGACCTGCTATGTTTTTAATAATCTTCACAAAAAAAAAAAAACTAAAAGCAAAGAGATTGTTAAAACCAGAACATAGATATCTGAAATTATCCCACCAGAATAACATAACATGAATAATGTAAAATACCTGTATCCTTGCAGAATCGATCATGTATGATGTTATTTGTAGTACATAATTTTTTGTTTAAGTAAAATTATAAATTATGTTAAATACACAAACATTTGATTCTTACAGTAATACTGTTATTAGGCTAAACATTGAACTGTCCCCTTCAAGTAAACTTGAAATAATAAGTATATGGCCACTGCTTGGCATACCTATGCTCATTAAAGTTTTAATATTTGCAAAGATCCATATATTGAATAAAATTAGATCTACATTTTCACGAATTATTGACCCAAAACATAGAATATAAATGTAAATTTCATAGTGTTCTGTGGATGTTCATTAACTCAATCCAATAGCGTAGTGTACACTCAGAAAGGTGTCACTACAATAGTGAATATTAAGGTGGTAGCAGTCCAACCAGAAAGAAATGCGCCCAACCGAGTGTCTCAGGTAGTACACACATCACACAAGTTGAAAAGTGTATAGTAAATTTATAGCAACAGGAGAATTTTGCTGTTAAGTATCTATATCCATAAAAAAATCCACCCGTTTATAATTTTATGTCCATCTGTATTTGCTGCAATTTGGTGAGCCACAGACCATTGATTAAATTAAAAAAATAAATGGTTTAAATAATAAAAATTTCTTCGTCTTGTTATTAATATTATGCATATTTTCTTACATCTTTTTAAATCCTCGTTGGTTTCTTAAATATTGACATGTTCGGGCTTACAGCTTTGATGTAAAGGCAGCGAAGGCAAATGAGAAGATAGGATCAGAAGCACCACACTTTCTCGCACTTCTCAATCAGTTTAACACACGAATACTTCCAACAATCAGGATGAAAGTTCTATAACGAAGGAAACGCATCTGTCGATAGAGTAATTACAGCATATGGAAGTTGATTAAAACTTTCTCCCGCGAACGTCTTTTCCTATACTTTTGCTGTAGTTTTATTTTTGCCTGAATTTGAACAATTATGAATGATGCAATATAATAGGGTCGGCGCGCCGTCTTTGAAATCTCTCGGGTGGTATTTATACACCAAGGAAGGCCAGAATTCTTGTTAGACTCGACACAACCGAGGGTGCTAATGGCGATGGGGAAGGGGGCGGGGGTGGTATTGCAGCGTTGCCTTTATTCATGGGCAAACTTTAGTTGAGACTTCCGTCTCAATAACTGTTTCTAATTTCCTTCAATTAAGGTGCCCTGCTTTCGCCATTCTGAATCGCCAACTCTTTCCTTCCAAGCGCCCGAGCGAAAATTCTTTGAAGTTATTTCCGACAACATTGGCAGGTACGTCTCCATCGGTTTCAATACGTACAGCGAAAAATGGTTAATAGCCCAAAACAAATTCTTTTGCAATCAGCCATTTTAATGGAACAATAATTACTGTTTGTGCTCTAAGTAAATTCGATCGAATTTTTTTGGCTAGTTACTGTAATTATAATTCCTAAGTTTCTTTGAGCTGATTAAATATCAAAGATTTAACAGTAAACATTTTGTCACGAATTTATTTTTATTTTTCTTGGAGTCGAATAAATGTAGGCTAACAATTTGTTGTGTCTCTTCAATTTGATGAACGCTGCGCCATCAATACATTTCAATGTTAACTAAGGGTTACAATGCCAGGACTCTATCCTTTTTTAAGTTGTCATTTTTTATGACTATAAATTATAAAAAATTATTCAAAGTAATATATGATGTATCCTCCTGCGGCAGGTCCCAGGTTGTGGATTGTGGATGGGGTCCATGACCTACCATAATGACATCACGGAGGCTATCTTAAATGCACCATCTTGGATACAATCATTTTAAAGTATAGAATATTTCGCTATTTTCTTTCCGCCACTTTTGCCGCCATCTTGAAATCGAACTTTGTATTTTTCAATAAGGCTGCTATCTTAAATTCCGTATTTTTATGCTAGAGAATCGGGGAACCTTTTAAACTTTATAAAAAAATAAATCAAATTTTAATAAAACATTTTGACATTTTGAATTATGAAATCACTGTTACAGTTTTAATTATGGCCGCCATATTAAAAATTTGTAATTATTAAAGCATGGAATCGAGAAAAATGTTCAAATTCATAAAAAATATTTAATTAAATTTCAATAAAACCCATTCCACCATTTTGAAACTATTACACGACCATCATTTTTTGTTGAAATCTTGAATTCTAGTACTTTTCGCCATTTTAGATTCGAATTCCCCACTATGACGTTGCACTTTTTTTACAGCTGCCATCTTGAAAATCCATAATTTGAAAGCTAGAAAATGGGGAAAAAATTCAGAGACCAGATTCGTTCTTACAATAATACCTTGTCATTCGCTTTAATGGGTGCCAAAATCGTCGTTTTTCTGGGTCATGATAAATAACTTTTAAAAATCAATGGCCAAACGCATCACAAAACATCACACACACAATCAACAAATAAATGAGAAATCACAATGTGCCAAACTTAATGTTAGATAAATTTATTATGTGGAGTCTAACAAATGCAATGTAATGTTTACAGGTTCTTCATTAAAAGGCCATTTTTTTCAATTAATTTTTTTTATTTCATACATATAAGAAATAATATTCATTTGCAAAACATTAAAACAAATCGAATTTCGATAAATATATCGTGTAGCTTATATTAGATTACAGTTTTGTTGTTTTCATCACTTTTCAACGGGTGCCTTGGGAACCTTAAAACTAACTAATTTTAAAGCATTCTATTTTATATTTTGTGTCTGAGTTTCGTATTATAAGTTCATTTGCAACATGAACAACATGAGAACACATGAGTTTGCTCGTTATCGAGGTTAGATATTTACACATCACTGTCCAGCACTGAAAGACTCACCCACAATTTTTTTTGAAGTGAAACTTCTAATGCGACTTCCAACCAGGTTGCGTTAAACGTTTAACGCTCCTGGGGAGGGGGAATAGAAAGAGAGAGAGAGAGAGAGCGAGAGTGAATGCTATTGTAAGGAACTAATTAGAGAGTAAGAAAAAAATAAATATCCTCACAGTTTGTAGTGTCGCCATATTTGTTTCAATTGTCAATACCCTTTTTGTATATTACAATTTAAATTGCAGAAAAAAAATCATGTTTCATAGACACACAAATAGTGAGCGTGTGTCATTTCTCTATGTCCACGAGGTCTCGCCGCGTCAATTTTCTCCTTGGGGCGAACCCGTCCGCTTAGTTAAATAAACAGCTTTTATCGTTGAATGATTTCATGATTTATTTCATGAAAAGCTGATCTCATAAAAAAGTTAGTTTTATATACATTCAATAGGTCTCTCTCTCTCTCTCTCTGAAAATCAATTTATGAATCGTTACAAATTTATTTCATTTATTTTTTTTTCGTTTGATTTGATACATGATTTTACTAAAAATCAATTTATACCCCTTCCTATTTTTATTTCCACATTACGAAGTTTCACTTCTTCCGCGCGGAGGGACTCCACGCACTATTTTTTTTCAAAGAACACCATGAAAAAAGCATTCAAGTTGAAAATCTCGTAGTCGAGTCTCGAAGCGGCGTTCCCCGAGGACCGAACTCCACCCCTGCTTCTCCAGAGTCCGCCTCATTAACCTCGGCCCAGGCGGCGCCAACAATGCGCTTTAATTAACCTCTTCGTCTGGTTAATTAAGAATCCAAGAGGGTCGTAAAAGGGGGAGGGGGGGGATGGTGAAAGTGTTTTGTTAAAGGAACAGACCCGCCGTAGGAGACTTGTCTCTTTTCCTCCATAGAGACCACAGTTGTTTACGCCAACAGTCTTCTGTTTGGGGATAAACGAAGAGGTTTACATTTGACGGCAACTTTCGTGGACAGCTGGTATCAAGTCAGGACCAAGCCAACCGTTACTACGCAAGTTTCAAAATGAAGATCCGTATACTACTGCATACTCATCTTCCTTTGTTTGTCAAGGAAATATACTGCGATTTTTTTTTTGCAGTTGTTTCAATTAAATAATTTATCCCCATATTCATCTCAGATTTCAATTACATTTTTAAATAATTTTTTCTTCCGAATGTTTGTAAATCTGGTTTACAGTTTTTAAATTTATCCCACTGGTTTTGGGATTTTTCCTTAAAATTAAAAAGTGCTAAACAAATCAATCATCAATTATATTTACGCAGCTAAAAAAATTGTGGAATTTAACACATACTATCCAGCAATTGTCAGCTTAATTACCAAACAGGACTTATCAGAATAATTACACACTGACCATCTTACAATGTAAAAGATATAAAATATAAATTAATTTTTTGACATTTTGTTTGTAATATTTTGATATTTTGAATGACAATTGACAGTGATATACAGAAGACCAAATTATAATTGACAAAAAAAATCATTATCATGGTTTGAAATTTTTTGTTAGTTTTTTATTAATCTGTCCGTTAGGTTCTAGAGGTATACAGAATTATTTTTAAAAATATTTTCGAATGTTATAAACTTCCCTTCAAAAGATTAATCCAGCTATATATACCAAACTGATAAACTAGGCATGAAGATGAGCGATGATAGTATGCTGAAAGAGACCTGAAGTCAGAGAAGGAAAAAACGAATTATATGAATATATTCTATAATATTTCATGGTTTCACCGTTAGGTAAGGCTTGAGTACAATACACTTTATCCCTACATACATATTTATTTAAGTTATGTATCTACAGAAAGCATCACCGCAACGTGTGGCCCATATAAAAATTTATATTCTTCAGAAATTGGCAAACCAACATCAGATATATATAAATCAACGTCTTCCCCCATTTCGCGCGAGGGATTAAAGCTCAGTAACAATCACTGCATCATCTGCGGGACCGGGTGAGTTGCTGACGTCATTCAACTCACAGTCTCTCTGCGTCGCAGACGTAACAGCGGCTGCACGACGCAAGTGCCTTGCAGTGAAACTTCCTTTGCACCTGAAAACAAACTAGAAAAAAAAATTAAACCAACAATAAAAAAATCATTAGCCACTATAATTCGTAAATAGGCTATAATACGACATCATTTTCGTCATCAATAATGCACGTGCAAGATTAGACTGACATTACAGTTATCATGGACTTTCTCGTCGTTATAGGTTAACATAAATCAAAATATACTAATTTGCGCTGAACGTGAGTTTACTTGAAACAGTTACGTCATATAGACAGGCTAAGGAAAAGGCTTGGTAAATAATTCAATATAAATTCATCTTAAGATGAGTTAAGTATCTACTACTTGCAGTTATTTTTAATGTATTTTCATTTATGTGTGAAAACTGAGTTTTATCAAATAGTTTTTAGTTAAATATTTTTAGCGATTTATACCAATAAAACTTTTTTAAAAAGACATTTAAATATCAGAGTTAAGTTTAAAGTTATTAACTTATTATTAAGACAATTTGAATAATGATTATGTGCCAAAGTGTTTAAGTTTGCAATGAAAGTTACATATTTTTAATCAAATTAAAAAAATTTGAACATTAAAACTTTACCCCCATATATGTAGTATTAAAAAATCTGTAAGATCCATTATATAATTTTCCCATCAGTGATCAAACAGTCTATTGTTGGGAAGTAAGTATCAAAGAAAATATTGAAAAAAAAAATTGGTTCGTGGAAAATATGATTTTCTAGGTACATGAACTTCATGATCGATACTCTGGATAAATTTTATATGTTTATGTATTTGTCACAAATTCGTTCTGTTTGACGTAAAATTCACACGTCTTTGAGCCCTATAGTCATGAAATGTTATAATTATGAGAAAAATAATAAAAAGTCTACACGAGAAAGATAGAAAGTATAGGCATAGCTTTAGAAAGTGTAAATAGCTGACAGTCCTGGCCTTTGAATAAACGTTTTTTATGGATTTTTTTGGGTGTTGGAAGCACCAAGGGACTACGCATCTTACATAAACAACTGCACGGAACAAAAGCAGCCCTGTGATAGCTCGTCAACCAATGGCCGTCGACTCGAAGTGTTACTTCGCCAACCGCGCGTGCGAGCGCGGAGAGATAAGAAATGAAAAATGAATATGAATGATAAATGAAGAAATAATTGAATTAAGGAAGTAAAGAAGGCTGCGAGCGCAGATACAGCGGTCGAGGGAGGCTGGCGGAGACCCAGGAGGGACTCCGGGCGAAGAAAGAAATGTAACTTTATGAATAGAGAAATAGCGGAGGAATTAAAGGAAAAGACATTAGCGAAAGGAGACAGGGGGAAATGGCGAGGTGGAGAAAGAAAAAAAAACTTGGGAAGAGAATTAATGAGGTTTTTCCTTACATTAGCTAATAGGGGTGGTAGTTTGCCTTGGCTGGAGGAAGGGGGTGGGTGTGAAAAAGCGAAGGGTGTGGATTTCCTGGGGGGTGAATTAGACTATGGGATTTGAGGGTTGTGTTTCGGAGTCATAATACAAGGCTCGACGGTTTTGTAACGTCTTGGGGCGTCGTCCAAGAAGAACCCGTCTGCCTGATCCTGTGATCCTGCGATCCTGTTTTGCATTTCGCCCCTCAAATTTATTTTTAAAATGCGTCCTGATGTTAACTCCGTGGGATGGAAAAAAATATCCGGGGCCTGGTTAACGGGATCAAAGCTATTGTGAAAGTTGTGAAAGCCTGAAAAATACCTACTTTAGAATTGAGGAAATATGCGAGGACAAAAAAAAAAATGCAGCCGATTTGTACGCCATAATAATTAAAGTAACACACAATCTTAAAATTGGAATGTTTAAATCCATTCTATTGTTAGGTTTTTAATTTTACTTGTCATTTATCGAGTACAATTTATACTGATATATCGTCTTCAGATTTTCCGAGTTTCATTCCATGCCGATTGCCGAAACATCTCTTCATAAAAATATCAAAGTAGCCAAAAAACAAACTACAAATTCAACATGGCTGTTGATAACGAGCTTTAAACAAGCTATCTATATAGAAACACGGTACTATTAGCAGGAAGTTCCTAATAGCCGCAGTTGGGTTGTAACTACCTATTGAAAGTGAATTATTACGAGACCAAAAGTTTTTTTGACAAAAGTTGAAACCCGAGTCGAGCGTGGCCAGTCCTTGTAATAAGAGACTATAATTTTTTTTCCTTCGCCTCGAAGCAGTTTAGTCGAGAATCTCGTTTACTTTCCTTGACGCGACTAATCGATGACGTGAGTTTTAATTCTATTTGTTCGGAACCAGAGTTCTGTGTCGGTACTGCACGGGTATTTGACGCTCCGGTGACAGTTTTTACCGAGGCTGCGGTTTGATTGGTGGGTAGAAGAGGGAACAGGGGACATGCTTGAAATCAGTGTTTCGACATTCACAATTCATTTCACCTCTTCTCTTATATTTTTTTCTTCCCCACCCGCCATTATCGGCCAAGGGACATCAGGGGTGTGTAAACCAGCATGATCTGTGGTCTTCTCAACTACTACGTGCTTTCTTCAACAGATGCAAATGAATTGTCTTTTATTTTGTAGACACGTCGGACCCAGTATCTGGTCTCCTGAAGGCACAATTGTGAAGTCTGCCAGTCCATTAACCGTACACTATTTGCATGCCAATCAGTAGGAGGGTTTGAAGACAAAAAGTTTACTCTCTTGACTAGAGGCAGACCACAAATCTTGCGCTCACAGAGTGAAGCCAATAGAGTTGAATCTCTTGACTAGAGTGTGATAAACATTCTTGCAGCCACAGGGCGAAACCCATAGTTGAATCTCTTAACTCTTTGGAGATTACGTTACTTGCAGTCAATTTTAAAGCCAAAAGAGTTGAATCTCTTGAATATAGGAAAAATCACGCTCATTGCAAAAGAGTTTAATCTCTTGACTTTAGAGAAATCACACTTCTTGAATCAATAAATTAACGTACTAAGAAACATAATATATTCTCACATGGCAGCCACTTAAACTTTTTCTGCAATGATATAAAATAATTTAAGATTAACGCTTGAAACGGCAATCGAAAGTAATTTTCGGAATACTACATATGTCTGCTGCTGGGATGTCTATCAGTAAAGCGTGGTTTATGATTCTTAAAGGAGGATAACAATGTTTTATCTATTTATCAGTGCTGCTTCCCTCTTGGCGACTTCTTTGATGAGAGTCACGAAGTTGGTTCCTGTAGAACCGGTATTTTATACTATTCGAGACGCAGTCACCCATAGGACGAAAATTTATACAGTGGGCCGAGAGAACAATCTTTAAAATGATTTCCAAATATGTTTGGTTGGAATATATTGCCAACTACTACACAGATGCAATCTGACTATTTTTGAATCATCTTGCTGGAGTTCTTATACGTAGATTAATATTATTCTAAAACATTTTTAAATTTTCCTACCACTTTATATATATATATATATATATATATATATATATATATATATATATATATATATATTAAACTTGCGTGATGCAATTTTCATAAGTACGGTAAACTGAGATGAAAGTGGTAGGAAAATTTATATATATATATATATATATATATATATATATATATATGTGTGTGTGTGTGTGTGTGTGTGTGTGTGTGTGTGTGTGTGTGTGTAATAAAACAATTTCAAAATCAAACGAATGGGAGTATCCAAGGGGAGGGAAAAAAAATGGGGAGCAGCTCCCCCTTTTCCTAATCGGAAAAAATACAGGAAACAAGGCTCTGTAGTTCGAAAAAAATTGTAACTAATACAAATAAGTTTTAAATTTTTTCAATGATGTTTATCTTTTATATTTATTATTAAAGATCTCAGGCTTTCGCGGCCATTGTCTGAAGTATCTTGGCTTCTGGGTTTCAGCCGCGTCCAAGGCGAATATATAACCGACGTTTCGGTCGACATTGCAGTCGCCATCATCTGGGTAGATTTACCTACTGAGGTTATTACAAGTTATTCTGCTTTAAATAGTCTCGCCTGGGAGGAGTGTTTTCCGATTGTCTGCAGCTGTGGGCAAATTACAGCCTTCCTTTCGTCTGGTTGGCCTGTTGATTTAACGAATAGGAGCTAGGCTTCTGTGATTGGCTTGGGGTGCTGGGAAATCAGTGGCCTCTTCTCTTCTGATTGGCTGGGCTGTTTGGCCAACCAGAAACGATCTGTCTTTGTTAGATGCAGAGCTAGGTTATGAGGTTTTCTGAAGAGTATATCCCATATTATGCTTAATTTGTAGACATTTCTTCTATTTATGTTTGCTAGGTGTTTTAATATTCCTACTGATTCTCGAATGCATAATTTCTTGTATTGTCGGATGTTGGCTATGGTGTGGATTTGGTCGAAATCAATGCTGTGTCTGGTTTCCAAGGAGTGTTCTGCTATAGTTGATCATGGGTTTTCATGTTTATAGTCGCTGATAAGTTCTTTAACCCTTGTGATTATTAGTCAGCCAGTTTTTTTCCTTTACACCCCTTGATACAAGAACATGGAACCTTGTACTCACCAGCTAGGTTTTCGGCCAAGCTACTTCATTTATTATTATTGTATGGTCCCATGGACCATCCTCTGCCATAAAAGAGATTTAATTCCACAAAATGCAACTCATTATTTTGTACAATTTTCGGTTTTGAGCGGAATTCACCCTTGATCTAACGTGAATGCAAACAAAGGTTCCGGTGAACGAAGCCAACGATGTCAGAGTGAGCCAGGGGCTGTCTTGCTTTGGACACCCCTGGCATGTCGACCGTCTACCCGATTCCTCGACAGACACGACTGTACGTGCATGACAAGGACACAGCCTTCACTTCCCTCCTCTCCCAGCTTCCGGAGCGACTGCGGCAAAAGGTATCACAGAGAGAAAGGTTTGTTTGACTCAACAAAATATTTGTTTATATATGGCGAAATAAATATATTTTGTTAATTCAAACAAATATTTTGTAGTAGGAATGATTCTGTTGACCCAACAAAATGATTTTGTTAACTCAAATGTATATTTGGTTAGGCGTAACGAATTATTTTTGTTACCTACCGAGTTTGGTTAAACTAACTAAATATTTTGTTCCACCAAGTAAATATTTGTTTCGCCATATACAAACAAATATTTTGTTGATTCAAACAAGCCTTTTTCTCAGTGTAAGATTTGACGTTGCTCAGAAGATTAGTGCGACGGTGCCACTAAGAATACTCCAGGTTCCAAACTCAGATAAAAAAAACTGCACGTAACGTTATATTGTGTAGCCTCCATTGGCTTTGAAAGAGCTACACAGAGGCTGTGGAAACAATGGTCGATTGGGAAGTTTATAAACTAGTTCGTTGATAAAAATGTGTTTCATTAAAGGATTACGTTTTCGTTTCCAATTAAATGTACTTCAGTTTACAAAAGTTACCAACTTTAATGGGAGTTTGACCCTCAAATGCAGTCTTTTTGAAATTAATCATTACTATTAACTTTATTGTTGATTTTATTATTAAAAGTAATTTATTCATTTTCCTGGGATTAGGTTTAAGAAAAGTCTGTTAGTGCTTTGACTTCATCACACGTAAAAAAAAGAGAGTAAATAAATAACAGTACTGAATAGTTCAATATGAAACTTAAAGGATTTACTAGCATTAAGAACACTATGAAAGTTTTCTTAGTTCGAAAAGGATTTAATATAATTTATGACGTGTAACCCATAGTTATTCAAAATAACGCTCTGATTTTATATTTTATAAAAATTTTGGAGTGGAAGGAATTATTATAAATGATAGGAAAACTTACGTTCTGCAAGTTGCATTGCATTTTAAGCAGATACATTTGCTGAAATTCATTCAACATTGACCAAGACACTCAAAGAAACCAAAATAGATAAGTAACTGAATTCAATTTAATATTAATTATCGGAAAGGAATGTTAAAAATATTTGATCGTTACTAAACAAAACATGTTCCCAAATGATTGAATAAATATTCAAATTAAAGTGATACATTTTTAGACTAAATTATACTTGCTTCGTAACTCCATCAAAAACTCCATCGAGAAATTCTTGAAAACAAAGTGCATATGGTAGAAAATCTCTCACTTCTTAATTATAATTCCTCTTATATCATGTATATGATTTGTAACGTCAAAAAACAAACATCATTTTTAAGAACACGAAATATATCCCAAAAAAATTAGAAGAGTGTTTGAATTTGTTTGTAATAAATAAATTCACAAATTATTGGATATATATCAAAATTCTTTCTCTGAAATAAAAACACGTTATTCTGGACATACTTATGTAGGCTATGTTTATATTTGCCAATTATTAACAAATAATATAAACATATTTAAACATAACCGTAAAAATTACACCATGGATATATATATATATATATATATATATATATATTATTCCTTCCATACATGCATGTATTTACGATATATATATATATATATATATATGTATCGTAAATACATTCATGTATGGAAGGAATAATTTACGTCAAAGATATGGAAGTGTAGATATAAACTAAATGTGTATTTAACAATTGAGTTAAGAATTGTCAAGTGACAGCATGCTTTGATATG
The DNA here is from genome assembly GCF_032445375.1 of Bacillus rossius redtenbacheri. Classification (NCBI taxonomy): domain Eukaryota; kingdom Metazoa; phylum Arthropoda; class Insecta; order Phasmatodea; family Bacillidae; genus Bacillus; species Bacillus rossius. Next base: position 45,345,866 of record NW_026962011.1, on the reverse strand, counting down.
GTTTAAGTCTCTTTTTAACTTCGCCATCGCCATATTGTCCCGCCTAAAACATTGCAAAAATGGTGTTCGATAATATCAGATAATGGTTAGTAAACATGAATAATTATAATCTCCGTCGTTAAAAAGCCACTTTAAAAAAAAATTTAAACTCTTTCTACGATGCAAACGTTTTGGGCATGTAACCATTATGGCACTGTAATGAAGAAAAAACGGCTTCACGAACACAACATGCAATCATCCAGACGTGCCCCACCTTTATAAAACATACACTTAACTGTTGTAAACTATACTAATTAATCTATATTTTTAATAAGTTTTAGGGTATATATATTGTACCTATTAAAAATCACTGTAATACAGCTACATTATTCCAAATGGACGATGAACATAGTGAAAGTTTCATTTTATATATTTAAGGTTTTTATAAGATATAGCAATATTTAAAATTAAAATCGGAGAAAATCTCAAAATACACGCAAGCTTAAGCTGAGTAAAACGTAACCTATGTAACGTGGTCATAAATTTTATAGGTACAATACAATAATGAAAACCAAATGTTTATGAAAACTTTAAACACAGACAGTAGGTTACTCCCTATTGAAATAGCTATTAGCGTTTTGTCACCGTACAATATCTTTTTAAGTATAGTTTAATGTATATTTCCTAAGTAACGGTATAACGGACGAAACGAACCCTATGATTATATCTACACATTACTTTGTCTGCCCTTTCGAAGAACTTTCCAGTTATAATGATTTTAAAAGGTTTAGCATAATTGATTACACACCATTTAAATGTTTCATTCGTGCATCTCATTTTCTTCAGATGTCTGTGTGACAAAAATCAGCCTCTTACGTATGAAAGGGCTTTCTTCCAGTACGAGAAATGAAAGTTTGGTGATTCCAGAATTGCCGATGGACGTCGAGATAATGAGAGTTGTTGACTTCATTTCTTTTTTACTGTGGCATAGGAGAGTCCGTCGCCTTAAGAGTCGCACCTACGGCGGAAGGATATGAAAGCGGCGAAGAGTTGACTTGCCGAAGGAGGAGGGGTAAGGGTGTGGCAGCTCGTCACACGGTCAAACCATGCGCGCGTTCGCTGCGCAAACATATATAAAAAAAAAAAAACTCACAGCATCGTGCATTCCGTTTGATGCAGTATTCATAGAGCGGACAGGAGAATAGGGGATGAGCCGTTGTGGAAATGGTTGGAGGGGGAGGAGAGCTGAAATTGGAAAGGGTTTTGGTGGGGGGAGATGATAAGGGGGGGGGGGACGGTCGCTACGCGCTGTTACCCAGCGAGCCAGCGTGACCGACACCCTTATCTCCTGCTCCCCTCCCTCCCCCCCGAATGCTGTTCCCGTCTGTGCGTCGTTTCAACGGCCCCTGTGGGGGTCAGGCGACCCTCTCCGCTTCCCCGACCACACAACACCTCTCCCCCCTCTCTCCCCTTCAAACCGAATCCTTGATGCCGGGCCTTGTAGTATTTCACCAGCCCGACGCCCTCCGGCATACCCTCTTAACGACGCGGTGACAAAGTCGCATGAAAGACGTCCACAATGGTCGCTGGAGAACATCCTGTGTAATTCATATCCCGCGTGACGCATTCGTTAACAGCTAGTTCCCCCCCCCCCCCTCCTTCCTTAACGTACGTTATTCTAAGTCTGGGTCAGGGAAAACTCTAAAAGACGTCTGGGGCCGAAGCCTACATTACTAATCATGCTGGGTTTCAGCCACGGAGGAAGGGTAGCATGCATCGTGTGCATTATTCGGGGGATTGACCAGCCACGGCAGCGAGATTGTTGCCATGACCAACGCCCCCCATCTTTCCTCTAGACTGAAAACTAGTGAAGCTGGGCCCAGGTAAAACCCCTGCATGGATGCAAGGTTGGGCTCTGGGCTCAGTCGCGACGGGTGCAATAGGTCATGCATTCAGGATGCAGGTTCAGTAAGGGACAACAGAGGGTGGTCCAGGGGAGGATGTTGGGCTGTAGTTCAGAGACGGGACGACTTGGGGTTGTTTCCCGCGGACAGAATCATCTCCACGCGCTGTTAACGCAATTTAAACCAGCGTCTGTTTTCCACTGGCTGCTGATACCTTTTACCTTCTGCCCGGATCGCCGGGTGCTTGGGTCATTTGGAATTTTTTTTGTGGTCAATGGTATATTTTGTTTTGGCGTCTTTCCCTTTAGCATCTTTTTCTTTGGCGTCTTTCCTTTTGGTTTTTTTCTTTTGCATATTTTCCTTTGCATATTTTCATTTGGCACGCTTTCCTTTGGCGTCTTTCCCTTTGATGTATTTTCCTTTGGCGTCTTTCCCTTTAGCATATTTTCCTTTGGCGTATTTCCCTTTGGCATTTTTTCCTTTGGCGTTTTTTTCCCACGAGGAATTGTCAAAACTACAAATCACAAATATTTCTGGGCGTGTGACGCAGATAATCTCCAGTTAACCCTTTTGGCCATATAGACATGACGGATCGTCGAACACTCATAACTATAACTATCATCATAATCGATGATCATCAATAGGAACTCAAATGTGTTAATCCCTTTTTTTAGCAAAAAAACACGCAGTTAATCCATCTAAATTATGTATCGTTAAATAGTTTTATTATTATTAAATTAAAAATAGTTTTAATTAAAAAAAATATTATTGCATTATTGTTATTGAAGTTTACATTACTATTTAATATTTTTCTTTTTGTCTGTTTGTTCGAGTATCGTGAAAAAACTACTGCACAGGATTGACTTTTTGTTTTTAAAAATCTTATGATTAGACTTAAAAACTGGTATATTTTTTATTTATATAGGATGAGGCGAACTGTAGATATAACAAAAAAAAACAAATTTTTTCACAACCATTTTCAACTAACATAAGGTGTACTACCATTTATACCAACTTCCACTTCTACCAATACTACTATGTACCACACACTTAATCTAATTTATGTATTCTATAATAATCAATAATAATTTCACAATTTTTTTTACACGATGTGTTAATTAAAGGGGACAAAATATCACCGTGTGATTATTCGCACGGGGAAACACACTAGTATTATTAAATGCGTTTTATAAGTAGACGGACAGAATACCTTGTACACGTTAAAGCTTGATAAATGAAAAATTTAAACAGTACGGCTTGAAAAGTCTATAAAACTGCAGTAAAGTCATAATTCGGTCGAGAACACGACCAATCAATAAACATTTTGTTCTGCTTTTAGTCGGGAGTAACGTGCGCGCCTCGGATAACGACCAGAGTGCAATCCCAGCGCCATTATCGGGCGAGCAGGCAACAGAACGCTGATCCCGAAGACGCACGGCGCTTTCCCAGCCGCCTTCCAGATGCGTCCCGGCGCCTACCTACAGCCCATTTAATGGAAGACCAGAAATTGGAACATAACCTTGAATGCCTCTCTCCTCCCCCAATTCCAAAACCTCTTCGTCGAGCGTCGTTCCGGCCACATTAAATTTTCAATGCCATCTTGCGGCACTTGGTGATGACTCGATCTTCAAATTCCTCCCCCTTCTACCTCTTCGAGCCCGGACAAACCTTCTACCCCCCTCCTTCCCACCCCCCCTTCGCCCACACGACGTTGCCACCATTACAAGCATTCCCTCTCAGCACCTAGAAACATAACATTTTGTTTATGCGTCGCTTTGCATAATGCACTGAACCGCCTCGCCGCCTCGCGCGAAGTGCAAATACAATTCCACGGGGGTGGAGGGGTGGCAAGGAACACAGGGGGGGGGGAGGGGAGGTGAGTAAGCTCCGGGCCGTGCGAGAAGATGAGGTTAGGAAGTCGGCAAGATGGCGGCGAGGCCCTGCCTTTCAGCGGCGCTGCGGCAGGGGCGCCCCTGGCGGCCAACTGTCGAAACTCGGGAGGGATTCCCGTCTGGCGCGCTCCTCCTTTACCCCTGGCAGCATTAAATATTAAGGTGTTAATATTGGGCTTGCGGAAGGGGAGGGGAGGGGTGTTGCGCGTGGGCCGAACTGTTGTGCCGGAAAAGAGATGGTGTGGGGGATGGGAGGGGGGTGAAGGTGGGGTGGAAATAAGATGGTGTAACCGCGAGATGGGCTACTTACCCCCTGAAACTCCTCTTGTTTCCCACCCCACCCCCGCTCCAAACACCCCCCCCCCCCTCCCCCAAAAACCCTTCGGCCCCTTGCGCCTTACCCTCGGCTCTCCAAACTTCGGGTGTCAAGTTTTGACATTAGCTGCCGGTAATTGAAGTTTGTATCTGCTGGCTGCTGTTGCGGTTGTCTGCGAGCACACGAACCACCTCCCCCCCCCCCCCCCAATCCCTTCACGCGGGTTTCGCAGCCGATCCAAAATGCTGGCGTTGTTCCCGGTAATAATTAAACCCCTGTGCTGGGTAATCACAGTCTGTGTGACTACACTCGGTGTAATGGTTTCCGAGCTTCGCTTCTTAGCGGTAATATGGGTTACAACTCCCAGGGGAAATTTCTATCCAAGACATCCTGTTGATGTCAAGCAAGAGGAAAATAAATAATAATAATAAAAAACATAGTAAATGTCAATGTTTAGTTAAACGAATCAAGTGTTATTTTCGGAGGTTTTTCTTTTATTAATTTTAAGTTTTCCTTGATGTTTTTGTGTACAGCTTGAAGCTAATTAACCATTTAACCAACCATTTTACCATTTTGAAAAATTCAAAACTTAAGGAGTGAAAAAAGTGTTTAATAACACTACAGAGAAATACCGTAACATCATATAGACGCTAATAGCTCCCACAAAGTCATTAACACATTATTTTCAATTAAATGTATACAATAAAGTTCGTATATAATCTTTTTGGATATATATATATATAAAGTATATATTTTATTTACAGACCTAAGCAATGTCACACTGAAATGTTATATGTAATCTTTCTCATTGAGCTGTTAGATATTTACATCAAGCGACAGTGTATGAATAACTGTCAAAGCATGTTAAAACATCTCCACGTAAACCTTTAACGGAATCACCTCCACAGTAATTATGCTACTCAGTGATTGTTCATTATTAAAGGCGTTTATATTTCGCGAAAAAAGATCTGCTCGCTCATTAGACTGCAATAATTATAGGCCGGAAATATTCGCGGATCCATTTCGCGACAGGCTAGAATCCAAACTCGTTTAGCTTCGTGCTGCTTCGTTGATTGGGCCACGATTTACCTGAATGACTCTGAGTAAATAGAAAAACCCTCAGCAGGACAAGTATCGAAACATTGGCGTCAAGAGTCAGTAGCCAATGAGCAGGTGTAAATTTGTCCGAGTGCGCAGAGGATCGAAGAGTCTATACTAGAGGTCATTGACATTTTTTCAGTCCCTAGCAATCAATAAGTTATTCCTGCGGTAGCGACTGTTCCCTTGTGATTGGCGGCCGTCTGCAAGAGAAGCGACTGCCCTGTTTGGCCCGGGCCATTCAGGTCGCGTTTGCTTCCGCGCTGGATGGCTGTGATTGGTGCGCCGACAGTAGACATGTACCTGCAACAAACAAACCCACATACAGCCACGAAACACAGAGCAATGCCCACCACCCAAAAAAACATATATATTTTTTAAAATTGCTCACTTTTGACGTGATAACGTCTTATAAATCGATGAAAGCCGGCTGCACGCACGAAAAATTGTCACGTTCCGCCTGAGCCGAGCGTGCAAGAACCGTCCAACCACCTTGCGAGAAAATTTTGTATAATATCAAAAAGGTTAAGGCGGGCTTTTTAACTAATTTTCGTGGTTATATTTATACAAATTATTTAAATTAAATTTGCAAAAAAAACTGTAAATAATATTTGAAAATTAAAAAAGTATGCAATTTATCATCAATTTTTTTCTTATGACGTTATCACGTAAAATTATCGTCCGTAAACCGACTTTACAGAAACACCCCCCCCCCTTTTTTTAAAGAAAGATTTGCCAAGCATAGTATTAAATCTTATTGTATATTTAGGTTAATCACCATGATTAAGCCGATTTCTTGACAAAAGTATATTTTCCATGCTCATGCTTCAGGGATATCCGAAGTTCCTGGGAATTTGTAAATCATGCGTTAGTTATTCGGCGAGAAAAAAATAATGAACGAGGCAATATTGCGTAGATGCGTAGGAAGATAACGGACGATGTGCTGAGAAATTATTCGATCTCACGAAACGTGCGTATGAGCGAGGGGATTGGGGTCGAAAAATCCGATTGCTAATATCACTCCGCCTACACGCCCTTTCCCCCTTACCTATCTGACTGCCCCACTTCCATCATCTGTTACGGCGCCGAACTTTACACTGGAGCCTATAATTACGGATTTAATGGGCGTTGAAATAGAGGCGAAATTGAAACCATCTTTTCAGGCACCAGCCGTTTGTGTATTTTTTTTCCTGCCCCCCGTGCAAACTTAATGACGCCCATGATGGCGAAAATCGAATTACGAATCAATTTGAATACCCGCGAAAAGTTTGCCGGCTGTAATGCTACTGTGTTTCCTCTCTCTTCTTCCCCCTGCCCCCCCCTCTTTTTTTTCACCCCCTCTTCACAACGCCAAAACTGTTCCTCTTGCGCTAACACTGTAAAATGTTTCTCTTCGCTCCTCCGACATCGCAGGCTACCTAATTTCCCCTGCTCTTCGCTCAGCGATGTATGAACAACCTGCGTCCATCCATCGCGGCGAGCAACAACGTCTCAAACTCCTAACAGTTTCAGTTTGAATTTCAATGCAGACGCGTTAAACAGGATGAGTCTGAATTCAACCCACAAACTTCGGAGGCCGGTTCATCCCAAAAAAAAGGGTGTGTTGTACGTGAATACGTGTACGTGAAAGGTTATATTTTCTATACAAAATATAAAATACGCTATTTTATATATATTATATTTTTTTAATTTTAACACCATATATATTCACTGTAAATATTTTACATTCATTTTTTATACGTGCATTTGATATATTTTGACGATAACTGACGATTAAAACCCAAACGAATGTCGTAGCTTCTCCGAGTCAAACGTTATACTAAATGGAAATATCGAAACGCAGCAAAATGACCTCAAAATGGCGCGAGATAGTCACAGTCCACACTTAGCGTAACGAATTCTTTGATCCTTTAGCTATTCAGTGGTGTAATTAAATGTTGGATGGAGATGACAGATATGTAGCTGCAACACCAAACTGTAACCCCTGATTTTGTTATCATTCGTTTTTTTGAATTGCCTCCCACTATGGAAGCAATTTTAAAGACGTATTCACGTCAATAAGTTGAAAACATCAATGCGACTTGTGGTCTAAAATGCTTCCCAAGCTCGGTGTTAAGTCTTTGAAGTTGTGGCTGAACAACAATTTTATTGCAAATAAAAGAAAATATAAGATTAAGCTGTATCGCTGAGCGCTTAGATTACTTTCAAATGAACGAAGTTCTACAATCACCGCGAATTTTGTGGCAGGTAGGAAAATTATTTCATTGAAATAATTGGAGGTAGTAACACGTCACAAACACATGCGTAAAATAAATGTTTTACTATTTCAATGGAATAATTTCGCTACAGCGACAAAAGTCGCAATGTTTGTAGAAATTCGTTCAATTGAACATAATCCAGACACTCGGTGTTCCAACTGAAATACTTTATCAAATATTTTCAATAAAAGTGTTGTTCAGTTCTAACTTCAAATGCGCATATCAGCTTTGGGAAGCACTCAAGACCGATGGTTGTATGGATGTTTTCAGCTTGTCGGAATAAACCTGCAGATGTTGTTTGTTGGTAGAATATAGACTCAGTAGGTATATAATATTTATTTGCCAATTTACTTGCAATCCCTAACTTAAAAATCTCACGCGGTTGACGTAATAGTATCGCAAAAATATTGGTCGTATAGGTTGGACTCAGCTGCTATTTGGGTCATTGCTAGGGACCGGAAAAATTCGCGGGTTCAAAGACCTGCAGGATGAACTCCATAGTTCTACGTACACTCGGTCAAATGCCACCCACTCATTGGCTGCTGTCTTGTGAGACGTTCCAGCGTAGCAGCCTGTGATTCGATAAAGCTTTGGTTGGGTCTTTCTCATTGGCCCAGAGTCATCCAGGTGAGTTGTGAACCAATAGCAGAGGCAGCACTGAGGTATAACGATATGTATTTTAGCCGATCGCAAAATAAATTCGCGAATTTTTCCGGTCTCTAGTCATTGCTTTAAAATTGAGTGACTGTCGTAATCAACTGCCTCTTAAAGGGCGATGTATTTGGGATGAATGACGCACGAACTATGTCATCAGAGTTTGAAGAAATAAAACAGGATATATTTTTAACATAATCGAAACAACTTTAAGTAAAGTTAAGATGTGTGAAATGGTGTTTACAAATGTGATTACGACAGTGGTTGGTGGAAAATACGCGGAGTTAAGTCCGATTAACAGTGGACTTTTGTTTAATTTTGGTTATGGTTGACAACGAGGTCGTTGCTAACAAACACACGTATATACAAATAACTCAATCGGGGATGTCACCAGCTATGTGGTATGTTACGAAGTGCCAACCGAACAGTATGTTTCATTCTTTTCGGGAAGCAATTGAAATCAGATAATATGGCTGTAGCCAACTTGGGTATATCCCAATTCAAGTTCAAAATTTTACCTTCGCGCTTCTCCGTTCAGTGCCAGTGGGTCTAAACAACAGCTATTAGAGCAAAGTGGTTCAAAAAAAATATCACCAAGAATTCTCTCAACCAAAGCAATATAGGTATCCGTAAGTATTTTTGTTTCAATCATTTAAATTATTCGTTTCAAACCACATCTAGATGTAATTTACTTTTATCCGAATCACACAGAGGGACCGTTGGACATATTTAAATCCAAGAAAAGATTATTGACGACTAGCTAAACTATACAGCATCAATTTTACATTGCGACCAAATTAACTTTTCCTCTTAAGGCGAAATCATGTGACATGTTAAGGGCCCCCGCATACCTATGCATGCTTTGTGCAGAGCTCCAGGAAAAAAAAACACGTCACTTTAAAACTGTTCAGTACATCCGAGTGTTGTCTGTTTACGAAAACATTTAAGAATATGTTGAGGGTGGATCAGCAGTTGTTCTATTTACGTATTTCGTTATTAAACTTTATTTTTATAAGTTTTAAAATGGCAAAAAACTTATATTGCCAGATTAATATTTAGGCACGATACTCCCAGTCGAGATAATTGAAATCCCTGGAGGGCCTTGCCATGTGTCTCCGTTTCTTCGCCATAAAATGTTATGGTTACAACTCGAAGTCTCATAGTTACCCCCAATTACAACGAGAAGACTACGTGTATTTGTTTCATATTGTCAACGAAAAAAAAAATATATATCCCGGCATCCCATTCGTGAAGACCGCAACATCTGCGTCGAGTTGCGTCGCTTTTACGCAACGTTGGCTGTCACACCTCTGCAAATCCCTTCCTCCGGCCTCCCCTTCCCTGAAACAGTCACACTCGCGCCCCATTCCAACCCTGCCCACCTCCCCTCCACTACCACCCGCCACGTCGGGCGAATCGCAATCATTTAGTCGGTGATTGCCACGTTATACGATTGCATGTGTTTGGACCGGCATCGCTAATCCCTCATAAACAGGCGCAGGCGGTGCAACTGGTCGCGACGCGGGCCACAAGGGCGTAAGTGCAGGAGTGTCTTCTCGCACCGGACAGAGGGGCTCGCTTCGAGCCGGGACTCGTGTATTTGTTTATCTCTTATATTTAAATTTAAAATATATATATATATATATTCCGTGCATTTCGTTCGCAAATTACACTTATGCGTTTTGATACACATTAACTTGCCGACATTTTTTTGCAAGTTTTTGGTAATATATAAATATATTTTTCACAAAATGAAAAAAAATATATATAACGCATACTTTTTGCAGAATTAGCTGAAAAATTTTCATTTTTATGGTTTTTGAGAGGTACATGCATATGGACAAGGAGAATGAAATTGAATATAAAATTGAAACTTTTTTTAGGTTTAAACTCAATTTTACTGGCTGTTATGTGATATAGTTTAATTTCTTTCAGAAAAAAAACTAATTTTTAATGTGGCCTTTTAAAATCATCGGAATTGATAGTGATTTTAAAAGGCTGAATAAAATTAAATAACATTTTCTGAAATAATTTTAAGCCACAATACGCAGTAGACACCAGCTTTTCCTAAAACGTAAAATTTTCCATTTATTGTTTACTTGGTTTTCCTTATACATTCTGCACGATTATGTTAAAAATTCAAATTATCTTTGAAAGTTTTATGCAATGGGAGTGCATGACTTCATGTAAGCTTTTGGACATACGCCATTGCTTTGCACATGTATGTCTGTAGAAGAAAACTACAAAAAAACACAAATAACAAAAAACACAAATTAAGCAAAAAAAAATGTTGTCAGGATTTAACGCCACACAATACTCCACAGCAGGAATATGGTCAACAAACAAAGAAAAACAAAGAAAAATGGACTAACAGAACGAAACAAAAAGAACCCCACAAATGATGACAGCACAAAAATACGGAACCCAAAAAATTCAGCACAACAGTTGAAACGAGACAAAAACACAGCAAAATGAAAAGACGAAACCAACACAATAGTTTTCCAGAAAACAAAAAAACAAAAACAAAAGAGAAACAAAAAAAAACGAAAAAAAACCCAACAAATGATGACAGCTCAAAAATATTGAATCCAAAAAAATTCAGCACAACAGTCAAACCGAGTCAAAAACACGATCAAACGAAAAGACGAAACAAACACAACAGTTTTCTAAAACAGAAACAAGCGAATTTCGGGAACTGCTATCTGCTCCCGTCCTCAGGCAGAGACGCACATGGTTTACGGACGATAGTTTTACGTGACAACGTCATAACAAAACATTGATGAAATGATTGCATACATTTATGAATAAAATTGAATCATTTTTATTGAATTATCACTATTTTGTATGGATACAAAGAAGGAGTGAAATTAAATCTACAGTTTAATCGATAAATTTACTTTTATTTGCACTCATTAATTCAAATATGTTTATTACTTTAACGAACAGATTATTTTAACTATAACTTTTATACATGTTTGGTATTTAACTTATTCCAATCTGTGTTATTCTGTTAAGGATAGGACGATGATAGGAAAAGTGGGAAACGAATGGTAGTGTTTCAAGTTTAATGTACCTCGAAAAAGAGAAATCGATGGTTGTTCCAAATCGAGTGGAAGAGAGATAGATGCGGCGCAAGCGGACAATGAGCGCAACGGGACAACGTGCGTTACGGGACACTTTTTCCGTGCGTGCAGCCGGCGTTCAACGATTTATTAGAAGTTGTCACGTCAAAAAAAAAAGGGGGGGGGGGGTCGTATTTTGCAGCGCGTGATGTAGTTCGAAATTTGTTCACAATCGAAGTGATCGCGGCGAGAAACGAGTGCTTACGGGAGACAGGGCTGCGACCCCCTCCCCCCTGATCGACACAAAGAGGTGACGTAGCCCGCTGTTGCGCGCAGCCGGGCCCGGTGATGCATCGCACTTCTTGCAGTTCGCGCGCGAGGGCGTTACCGCCGCACGGTTGCACTTTCCCTCGCGTCCTAATGTTAATGGCGCGGGGGATCATTCGCTTTATGAATTGCTGCCGACCGCAATCATTTCCCTGCCGGGAGCGGTGGTCGGTTTAAATGGCTGAGCGGGTGCGGGCTTCGATTCCCTCCCGTAATGCGGTTAGCTCAGCTGTCCGCTGCGAGGGTCGGCGCCACGACTGTTTGGACGTGATTCTGATTACGTATGTAAACGCGTTCATTGCTCGTAATGGTGCCATCTGTACCGTCTAATTTCAAACGAAAAGTGCTTTGACAAGACTGAATTTGCCAAAGAAACACAATCATTTTTCTTTAAAAAAAATGGTTGCTGATCACGTAAAAAATTCCTTTCAAACCACGTTAATACTTAATTTGCCTCTCTCTATATATATCATTGAAAACATATTTCAAATCCATTTTGGTCCAAAATCTTCTAAAGAAGAAAATTTTCTTTTTGTTTTTACCCCCTACAGTTCGAAATCTTGTATGCGCAGACGCATGCTGACAGAAGATACGTACGTACCTGACAGAAATTCGACCAATCACGAAAACACAGACGATGCTGCAATGCTTTTTTTTTTGCACGCAAACAGTCTCGAAATATTTTTTCTCAAAAAAAAAAAAAATGCACGGCCCTAGGGATTATTCGTTTTATAGGGTTTTAAGTTTCGTTTGGCAACCATGTCTCGCGAGACGGTAACACACGGCGGTACTGTCAAAGGGACATTCGGTCAGGAACTGGCCATCGACTATTGCAATTGCATGGCGCAATTCAGCGAGACGTTCGGGGTTGGAGCCCGGGTTCCTCAGGAATGCGAGGCCAATGACCCGACTCTGTAACCCCCCCCCCCCCCCCCCCAGACAATACTCGGCCAATGAACAGACGGCACCGCAGTTCCCGAGATGTCACGCGCTATTTTAGCGAGGAAGATAGACGTGTGCTGAAAGATAAAAATTAAATAAAGATGGCTCACGACTCGTAGCTGCCACACGAACATCAAATCGTTTATCACAAAAGTCGTCGTCTCTAGCCCATAAGGTGTGCACGTTTTTTCAAATCATTACCTTTATTTAGGGTCTATTTCCGAAATTTCAGCTAATTATCTTGCATTTGTTTTTTTCCTGGTACAAATATTTTAAAACATATATTCACACAGTGTAATATCATAGGTGTAAAATATCGTGCGAATATTCGTAATTATCATCACACATCATATTGCACTAGAGGGATTTCTGTTGAAAATATTTGAGACAGAAAAACAAAAACAAGGGAGGTGCTGAGTTTCAAATTTCAGAAATAGATCTTAAATAAAAGTTATGATTGAATAACAAAAAAAAAATCAATACGGCTTATGAAACGGAGCCTTAATAATATGATATTAAATTAAAATAGTGGTTAGTTTAGTGCAAAACATTTTCTGTCTCGTTTGGTTTGTAATATGATTTTAATTTCGCGAACGCTAATTCCAAAATAAGTCAGTGCATGTCGTAACACTTCACACAACTCTTTCCAGTAACAAAAAAGTACTCCTGAGCCTCTAAAATTTGCCCATCATAAACAGAATTATAAGAACCAAGTTTCCCACGAAATAGATTTACAACTGCTCCCAATAATTATGTTCAGTTCTTGCCCAGTGATACAAATAAATGAATTATTCAGACTTAATATTTAACTGTTCAATAATGTGACAAACAATTAAATTATTTTTATTCGTGTTGATCAGCTTTTCACTCTACCTGCGCAGGCATATTCAAACTATTTGAATCTGTTGTGCATTATAAAATACGCCTTTAAAGTTTTATTTGTCCTATCTCATATTTATTAAGTCGTGTACAAATAATGGTTTTAAAATTAATCATTGGATTTATGATAAATTAAGTTATTTAACGTCAGCAAAAAAATGTGTTTGGGGTTCTCGCAAGCACTACTGAATTTTTTACTCCTTGCAAAAACGTTCCGCATTACAAAGCTAGCCGATTGGTTGTCTATCATGTAGGCGTACACCTTTTTCCAATTAGTTTGGTTGTTGGTAGTCCGCATTTTGCGTTATGCATTTAGAAATGTTCCATTTGAAATGTTGGATGGTTGTTTTCGTAATTTCATCTCGCAGTTGTTATAACGTTAATATTTTTTTAAGTTTTCAAATTTGGTTTTAAATAGTTCATTATATTCTGCACGATACGAATTTTATTTGATACAATTTGATTAACGCGTGTGTCTTATATCTGCTCTCAAATAGATGTCTCTTCCGGAATCGAACGTTCGCGAAACTTTCATATTACTCGTGTGGGCTTTTAAATATACAAAAAAAATGTTCAAAATGGGGCATGCGTAAACCCTTACCTATATATGCGCAACTCGAACATGCTAAACCCGGTTTATGTTTTATAACGTTTTAAAATCCATCATAATTTCGTTACACTCGGTTTTTCAAACAGCATTTCATTTTATTAGACGCATTACTTTTAAAAGTACGACCTCGCTCTGGCTTTTAATTAATAATTTTCAATGAAAAAAAAACTGATGTTATCATGCATTCGTCTGGACTCGCATAACGCGATGGCAACGCGATAATTCAGTATTTTTTTTTTTTTTCACTTGTCAGAATTTTTACTTGAACCGATATCTGTTTTTAACCCAAAATCAAGAGAATCGTGACTCACACGCTCTTCCATCGACCGCAATTACAAAGTGATCTCTATTCCTTTTCAATTTCGTGTGATTAAAACACCATTGAAATATTGTTCTTTCGCTAATCGCCTCCATCGCCAGTTAATGAACGGGCAGAACAATTTCGTGTTTTTAATTGATTTTTCTTCGGCTTTGCTGGTTTTTTTTTTTCAAATCTCCCTTCAGTTAACCCCTCCCCCCTCCCCTACCCCCCCTTCCCGAACAACTCCTCTCGCAACAACCCCTTCTCGTTGGCACGGCTGTGGCGATAATTAAACCGATGACTGGAACCAAAAGGGTTGTTGTTATCTCTGGCCCTTTTTTTTTTACATCCGCGAAAGGAAGGGGTGGGGGGGAAATAAAAAGGATTGGAGGAAAAAAAGGAGGGAGGCACTGACTTTTCGGAGGTCCCGGTGTCGGGGGTCAAATTTCGCTTTTGTTCTCGCAGCTCGCCCAGGACTCGGCCAGTTAATCGGAAATTACAATTAGGCGAAGGGCAGACCGAGTGTGTGTTTTATTTTTTTTAACGGGTGTCGACTCCCGGGGTAGGGCGAAAGCAGCTGCTACAATGTAATTTCAATGTCCACCAGTAGGAAGGGATACTAAAAAGAACGCGCTGAAAATCCATTACACTTTTTTTTTTTAAAGATCTTGCAATGTACTACTTTTTTAGCACCTTTAATTTTTATATATCATCTAAATAACTAGCACTAGTCTGACTACATACATATATTCGGTTGACTTGAATTTAACGCTCGACTTCACCCACTTTGTTTTAACTTATATTGTTGGTTTTTTTGTTGATACCAGTTTTATATGAATACACATAAATACACTATATTGTATCTGCCGTATGTAAAAAAGAAGCCAAGCAAGTATTGATAACCAAATATAATTAATTGCATATACTACTCAGATTTTTTCAGGCAATATTAATAAAAACAGGCATTACAAGAAATAACTATATATATGTATGTATGCATATAAAAATGAAATACCACTCACTGACTCACTGATCACGAATTATCGTGGACTATAAGAAGACATACAGACTTAAAATTTAGCAAGTTTGTGCCTTTTGCTACTTAGGCATCCGCTAAGAACGGATTTTACGAAAATCAGCTCACATTCAAGTACCTTTATGTTCTACATACTTGAAACTAGGCAGGGATGTTCCTTATATTATATGCACATCAACTAAGAACGAAGTTTTACGAAAAATCAGCTCCCTGTGGAAAGGGGGGGGGGTGTTGCGGGGGCGTATTTGGAAATCTTTGTTCGACTAAAAGAAGCCTCTTCACGGGCAACGCCGAGTACACAATTTATTAAAAAAATACCTTCGTACAAATTAATGACATTAATATAATAACAACATTGACAAACTATAATCACGGTTAACTCAAGAACATAATCGGCACTAGGCCAAATTCAGTAGTTCTTTTTGGCCAAGTTAAACAGAATGGTAAGACGTGAGACGAAATTAAATATACATACAAAAATCAACATTAATATCATTTTATCGATCAATTAAAAACAAAACAACTAAAAGCAATAATACAATGACAGAAGCTTAGTTTTACTTAAGGATCTTAATCAAGCCCATAAAATATTTTTCAGTTAATTAACCATGAGTATATTTAACCCTTTCAGTGTATACGTCAACTGAAGTGAACAGTTAATATCTCAGTGATACATGGAGTTTCCAAACCTTGAATGTGTGGGTTAAGGTTTACGTACATTCTAGTGAACACGTATTTTTGGCTATGAAATAAATAAATAAATAAATTGTATTTTTTAATTATTATAAAATAATTATACAATTATTATAAATTATAGCGTATAAGATTATTAACACACTAAAAATAGTTCAGTTACAATTAAAAATTAAATTTTGTTGTATCTTATGAATTGACATAGTAGTATGATTAAAAGAGTTAAAATACAATAAAAAATTCTATCTATACCATTTTGTCGTGTTTGACAACATAGATTAAATAAATCTGTAGATGGCGTCGTTACGAGAAATATCCCTCAAGTTGAGATGGAATAATAAAAATTATTTGGTATAAATGAATAAAAAAAGAGATTGTAAATTTATATGTAAAATAAGCTCGGTCTATCACAAAAATAAAAATATAGAATATATATAAGTTCCGAAATGAGTTTCTCTAACGGTCCGCTTGGCGTAGGATACTTTTTTGACGTGACGACGTCTAATAAATCGATAAACGCCGGCTGCACGCACGAAAAAGTGTCCCGTTACGCACATTGTCCCGTTGCGCTGTGTCCCGTTACGCTCATTGTACGCTTGCGCCGCATCTATCTCTCTTTCACTCGATTAGAACAACCATCGATTTGACTGTTTCGAGGCACATTAAACTTGAAGCACTCCCATTCATTTCCTACTTTTCCTATCATCGTCCTATCCTTAACAGAATAACACAGATTGGAAGAAGTTAAATAGCAAACATGTATAAAAGTTATAGTTAAAATAATTTGTTCGTTAAAGTAATAAACATATTGGAATTAATGAGTGCAAATAAAAGTAAATTTATCAATTAAATTGTAGATTTCATTTCACTCCTTCTTTGAATCCATAAAAAAATAGTGATAAGTCAATAAAAATGATTCAATTTTATTCATAAAAGTATGCAATCATTTCATCAACGTTTTGTTATGACGTTGTCACGTTAAACTATCGTCCGTAAACCGACTTTACAGACAACCAATTTTTTTTTATCGTCCACGTTTTGTTTCCCGATCGCCGAGAAGGCTTCCCCCGAGTGACGTGTCGGTCGAGGGAGGCGATAACCGCGCGAGCGATCGAGCTGCCATCTGCCGCGCTATCTGGGAAGCTCTGCGCGGACCCGCATGCCAGCCCGCCGTTTTCTGCGCCCCTACCCCTACCCCTACCCCTCCAACCACCAAGAAGGTTTCTGACCGCAAATTGTCACGCGATGTAATGCCTAGAATTACATAAAACACCGTTATCATCGTCTTTTGTTTCCACCCCCCTCCTCCCTTTAGCCGTTCTCCTGCTCTTCTTCCTACTGGAGTTTTTTTCCTTTTACTTTCTTTCTGTCCGCACGAGAAAGGGGGCTTTCCCGAAAGCAGCTTGATGGGAGATTTGTAATTTACAACCTTTCAAGGGAAAATAGGGAGCGGGAAAATTGAGTGGGAATAGAGACGTGTTCGAAATTGCGTGGTTTCAGACACTGCGTCAAGGAGGGCCAGAGGGGGCGGGCGAAACTCCGGGACCGAAATAGAACTGCCGACAAATGAGCCACCCGACTGCCTCATGTGAGGGCTGTTCGTGTACAGTGATTCCCCCATGTAGCCGCTCGGAGTCCTGACGTCGTGGCCAGAGGTTGTGCCTAGCTTGAACGCCCATTTTTAGAGACCGGAAAAATTCGCGGATTCATTCGGCGATATTCTAGAAGTCAAATACATATATCTTTTAGATGATTTTGCTATTGGCTTACTGTTCATGTAGACGAATCTCAACCAATTATAAACCCTCAACCAAAGAAGGATCGAATCACAGACAAACCAACTGAGACGACTTACAAGTCAGCAGCCAATGAACTGGCGTTATTTGCCCGAGTGTACAGGGGTATGTGCAGTCTATCCTGAAGGCAATTGAAACCGCGAATTTTGCAGGTCTCTACCCATTAGTTACAATTTAAAAATTTAATACAATATTCAGGGAAATTTTGGAATGAAAGTCATTCGTGGAATTTCGTAATAAAATAATTTGATCAGAGTCATTTCAGGCACAGTGAAAAATTTAAATAAAAATAAACTGTTGATTATATATTATAAACATTAATAATTGTAAAGCGAGCAGAATAATTTTGACTTTTTTTTTTAATGGGGAGTTAAGTAAAATGGGTGCATCTGTAAATCATAAAAAAAAAAAAAACACATAGAAAGGCGCAGTTCGCATCCGCGCCACTGATTTTTTTCTCTCTCTCTTGAAAACATCGGGGTAAAATCATAAGTATTTAGTATTAATATATTGTAATTATACCATCGACCTCAGTTTTCATTTCCTTTCCAACGCTGCCCTAGCTCTTGCATTTGTTCGGCACTATACTTTATGGGCTTTTTTGGATTCCCTTCTAGGCGAGCTTTCCTCTGGCTAGCATTTATACAATTCCGAGCATATTTACGTGTCATATTTAATCATTTTGTAATTTTCAGTATAAATTACCGATTTTGACTTATAATTCGGTGAATACTTTTACTTGTCTCACTTAAGGCCCTAGTAGTGCTCCGCAAGCTATTCACAATGACACCCGAATCGGTGTTCCAGCCAGACGCGTTTCCACTCCAGACCAGTTTATAACTTTACTCAAGGCTAATTCGCAGAGACCTGAAAAATTCGCGGAGTCATTTCGTTTTATGCTAAAATTCAAATAATTATACCTTAGAGCTGCTTCTGCCATTGGTTCTCTGTTAATCTGGAGGACTGAGGGCCAATTAAAGACCCTCACTCATAGACGTGTCGAATCACAGGCCACCCAGTCGAGACGACTCACAAGTCAGCAGCCAATGAACAGTTGGCATTTGCCCGAGTGTGTAGAGGATATTGGAGTCTACCCTGAAGGTCATTGAACCCGCGAATTTTTCCGGTCTCTACTAATTCGTAACAATCACGCTCATGCGTCTACTCTGGCACGATCACATCACAGGCCAAACAAACACTGCGCGAGAAACACTCACAGACATGATCTATCCGTGATCGACCATTGTTTACGCATCATTAGTTTCGCAGTTATTAACGATTCAAATCTGACTGTATTTTGCCACACAAGAAAGTTCGAATCGAAGCTTTCACGTCAATAATGTTGGGACAGAAATCGAAGAAAAATTGGAACTCAACACTTCAATTTTGGCTGAATTTTTGGAAGCTATCTGGTAAGCAACGTAAACAAAAACTTCTTAGTTGTAATTTACTAAATGCGATTTAGTTGTGATGCAAATTTATTCACGTGGGAAGTCATACGGTTTTGGATAGTTGGCATAAGTTAAATGTTTTGTGTTCTCTTGGGTTGTGCGAGCTGATTAAGTTTTTTGTCCTCGTCATGTTTTGTTCACGTTCATTGTCCCAGTGAACAGTCAATATAAAACAACATCTATGGGTGTTCGTTTTCAATTAGCTTTTTTTTCTCTTTTGATATTATTAATGGCAAAAATTTGAATTTTAATGTACATAATGTTTTCAAAACAGAAATAAAACGACACAATGACACAAAGTAATGAAAATACGTCTGTGTGATTTTTATTCCGTTCTAGTTATTAAAATCTTCGACGAAAGGTACCTACTAAGGTTACCCATTATTATACATAATGACATACAAAATGAAAAAAAAAATGTACAAATTATCAAAAAAAATTTCAATATTCGTTCTAGGATACAATTCTTTAATTTATTTATATTTATTGTTCTGTCTTTCCTTGGTTGCCTTATCTAAGCTTTATAAATATTTGACTAGTATGTGGTAAAGCTATCAAAGATTATGAAAGGTTTTATACCAAGAAATTAATAGAAATCTTCTTTACATGAAAACGATGTTAGTTTATGTAATTACACATATAAAAAATATAAGAAAAAATACAGACCAATTCAATCATTAACACATACATAAAACTCTGCACAGTCAACAACAAAGATAACATTACATACTCTGAAAATTATATTTAAATGAATACCAGAACTTTAACTTCCTCCAATAAGATGAAAAATTAAAACGATCAATATTCTAGCTAAAATTGAAGAAGTTCTGTTTTCATAAAACTTGTTTCTGGTGTAATTTTTCCGCCCGCAATTCTCTTTTGTCTATCCCGTCTTTGTGTAACGTTAACTCCTGAGTGCTTACCACCCGCCATACATCGAAGCATTTACAGTTGCCTAACTACCAAAGGAAGAGGTTCTGAGGCAGTCACTTGACTGGGTAATTCGACCGGGTCATGCGACCGAGTCATGTGAACGGGTCATGTGACTGGGTCATGTGACTTAATCATGAGTCCGGGTCATTTGACTGAGTCATGGGACGGTCATTTGACCAGATCACGTGACTGGATCATGTGACCGGGTCATGTGACAGGGTCATTTTTACCGTGTCATATTATCGAGTCACGCGACCAGCAAGTAGTTCCGGTGGGAGATTGTTCGCGATGCCTCCGCCTAACTCTAGGCGCGGAGTGATACTCGGAGCGCGATCGGTGCGCGAACATTCTGTCTCGTTCTGGGCGCCGAGCTGCTGGGTGTATATATCCATCCACGGGCCCAGAGAAGTAGAGAAGCACAAGCAGAGAAGCTAGTCACGCCGCCGCGGCGGCGTGACTTTCTCGCCGCGTGGACCGCCGATATCCTACGCGCCGCCATGCTGCCGGAATTCATGATGATGTCCGATGATGGACTTAGCCACTCAATTGGTTAAGGGCCCCGCCTACCTGGGCACACATACGGTGTGCAGAGCTTCAGGAAAAACAACGCGATTTCAAAACTACTCAAGATATCCGAGTGGGGCCTATTTACGAATAGCATTTAAGAGTTCGCTGAGGGCCGAAAAGTACTTTTAATTTCTGATTAAGTTTTTTAACTGTATTTTTAGAAGCGTTAAAATGCCTAAAACGCGTGATTTCAGAGTAATTTTTAGGCATAAAACAATCAGTACAGATTCTTGAAAGCACTTAAGGGGCTTGCATAACACCTTTATCTTCATTTCTCCGCCATATAATGTTACGGTCACCGCTCAAATTTCACAGTTATCCTGTGACGACGAGACGAATGCGCACCAGTTCAGAGACTTGCGCTTAGAGGCTATGCCGCGCTGGAAGCACCAGCGAGCGTCGCGCTTATTATCCCGCCTCACTAACACACATACACCCCTGACAAGGCGGGCCCCTTAAGAGCGACTTTGTCTATCTTTGAGTTCAGACTTAGCACCAGCGACCACGAGGAAGAAAGCTACTGTCATCGGAGAGTGAGTGCTGCAGTGTACTGAGGTAACTCGCTCGAGGACTGATATACTCAACTCGCCCTGCGAGTTTGAACTCGCTGAGTGAGTTAATTGCAAAAAAACCCGCTCATCGGATTTGGGTACAGTTAGATGGTCAGAATAGCGCCCGGTACTTTAAAAGACTCGCCGACGATGTGATAAATTTTACTCGCCGAGCGAGTATTGAGAAGGCGAGTAAGGCAAGAGTGTTGGTGCAGAAAGGGGCTAAGAACATCAATAGCAGCAGAGAGATGGCTACAAGCTAGTCTGGTCAAGGGCAGGCAGGATACAGACAGTACGAAACATCGACAGTAACTAAAAATCACCAAAGGTATTTTTTTTAATTTCAATCCTCATTTTTTCAACCCCTTGCAGCAAAGGTTTGTCTTATCAAAACGTATTTCAGACTTAAGTTAAAAATTATATTTAATATATTGAAAAACTATTTGAGTGGATTTGATGGTGTGTTTATTTCGGAAGTTACAATTTTTTTGTCCTCCAAGCTTGGTTTTGTTACCCCTTGCAGTTATGGTTGGTCGTATAAAAACATTTTATTCAACTCTTGTTATTTACACCCCTTGCAGTAATGGCTGGTCATATCAATTTTACGTTAAAATTTGTAAATAATATTTGAAAGTGTAACAATCATAATGCCTTGCAACATATATCAATATTATTAAAACAGTTATTGTAAATATAATAAACAATTTAACAACGTCTGTGACGCTGTAGTGGTATACTGTATTTAGTCGCTTGTTTTAAACATCGGAGGACATACTATGCGTATAAGTGTGGCAAATAATTTTCGTGATAGCAAAACTACTCTGGAACACATTTTATGAATTTTAACTTTGTTGGGTTTAGTTCCAGGACATATGTTCTTCAACAAACGTTGGTGTTAAGACATTTACTGCCACCCATAAAATTTATGCCCCGCAATTTGTGAACATCCTTTATGCTTAATATTTTCTCTGTATCCATTGTGCTGCAACATGTCTTTTTCTGAAACAAAAGTTATTTACCCAAATTTTAATAATTTAATTTTTGTTATTTCTAAATTCAAAATAGTTAAGCGTATTAAAGCAAAATATGTTCTTCAGGAAGATGCATCCCTTTATTTATTTTAAAAACTCTACTTATGTTGAGTTTCAACTATAAAATAGATATAATTTTAGCAGAACTCTGCTAAGCAGAAAAATAATTCTTGTGGTCTACACAATTATTATGTATTACGAGACAGCAAATCAAGCTGTGTATCTAGTATATAATTCTGTTTTCTGCCTTAAGGCTATATGGTCCAATTCAGGTAATTATTTTATACTTGTGTTCCACACGGTTAAACGTGCCGCCTTTTTGAGTGGCCGAAATTCCAAAAATATATATAATCACATACTTGTTGCATAATTAGCTAGCAAAGTTGCATTTTCAACGTTGGCTATGGCGTATGGATAAGTTGAATGAAATAGAATATTAAAACTGGAACTTATCATTTTTAAAGTCAATTTTACTAGCTACTATGTGATATGGTTTAATTTATTTACCTATAGTTTTAAAATCATTAGACCTTTTATGATTTTAAAAGGCTGAATAAATTTAAATATTTTTTTTTTATCTTAAAGGAATCTAAACAATACCATGCAATAGCCACCAGCATTGCCTTTGAACACAAATTTTTCAGTTATTTATTCTGATTTATTCTCCTTGTCCACACTGCAAAAAAAATGTTAAACATGCAACAATGCCTGCTAATTATACAAAAAGTATGCATTATATATTTTTAATTTTTTCTTTATTTGATTTTCGGTCACTCAAAAACTCTACAAATTTAACAGCATTAAACGTAAATATAAAATAATGACATGGAACTGGGCATAACCCCTTAAGAACATTAGCATAAATGACAAGTCATAATTTAATGGTAAGTATTTCCTCATTTTTGGGAAGTAAAGTACGTCTCTAAAATAAGTATTTCCTCATTTTTGGGAAGTAAAGTACGTCTCTAAGTTATTATAGCTTAAAAATATCGATTCAAATTACATAAATTTTAGTATATATTCACCGATGACTGTGTCGCAAATCATAGGGATTGAATTTTTTTACTATTCTTATTACGCTTTTTGAAAAATAAATGATTCAGAAATTTAAAAGAAATATTGTAATATGTGGTTTGGGTTCGTAAGTGTTTCAAAGGAAACTGTACCCGTGTCGTATATAAAGTAATGCAAATTAATTCCACACGTAAGAAATATGTTTTGACGTTTTCAGCAGCAGATTCAGAACTTGGCCACTTTACATGATAAGATACATAATGAATTACAGGAAGCTAGTCTCGAAAACAGCCTATTTCCAGTCCCCATGTTCCAGACCGCAAATGGACATTAAAAAAGATGGCCAGGTCTGAAATTAAGTGCTATCCTGAAAGAGTGTCCCGCTTTTATTCTACTTGCTTTGTAATGAGTGGTTTGAAGACAAAAAAAAAATAAGGGTAGACGTAAATTATTAGTGTTGACTGCACAATATAATTCTTTCAGTAGCCCTAGTCTATCGATTTAGAAAAACACCCCGCCGATAACATTTTATGGAACAATTTTTTAAATGTATGTTAATGTGACTGCTTTTCTTCCTGGCCTGTTACTGCGCATCGAAATTGGAGCGAAACGGCTGCCAAAGAAGCCGCTTCCAAGTGGCTAATTCTTCCATAGGTTCCGGTCGACTGGAGGGGTTGCCCTTTTTACCAAAATTGTGACCAGAACGTCTGTTGCGAGTGCTCTTCGTAATTGTTAAGAGATCTCACGGAATAACAGCGGTTGAAGAGAAGTGGTATGTAATTACTATTATAGTCGTGTTTTATAATAATAATAATGTGGAAATTTTTTTAAACCCGTAGAAAACGCGTTACTGTTTTTTTATATTCCCCTCTCCCTCTCCCTGCCTATCCATCCACGTTCGCTGGTTGGAGTTTTATGTTATTAAAGTGGTGCTAGAGGTTCAAGGCTCTTGCTTCGGACAATTACTGCACAAGTGGAAAGTGGTATTACACCCGAGAGGATAGTCTGTTTTGTTTCAAAAGTGACCTCGCTTCCATTACACAGGTTTCCATAGACTTAAACTTTTTTAAATTGCGCTTTGATACGAGTGTTAACATGCAATATTTCAGAGAGCAAGCGTAAATTATTTCATGTTTGCTACAATAAATCGGGATGCAAACGTAAAAAAAATAGTTTATGTAAATAAAAGTTTAAACTAATATTAAACTGTGCACGCTTTGTGTATTACTATAAATCATAACTTTTGTTGACTTTTAGGCGATCAACCTTTCATATTATGCAGTGAAATACTATAAACATTTAATATGGATCTAACAAAGTGTTTCTTCGTAGTTTATACACACATTGCACACACACTTTACCGATTAAAAAAAAGGGTTTTGTAGCTAACAGTACCTAACATATTTTTAGTCACTTCCTTTTTACCACTTCGTAAGAGGTTAATGATATACTGGAAATAAGATTTTTTTTCCAGCTCTGACAGTTTATGTGGCCACGTTATTATTTGAAGCGCCTGTACAAAGGGATGTTTTACTTTGCTCTTATTATCATTATTTCGGGGCATCACTTTCACGTCCTTTTTTTTTCTTTCTTTCTTTTCCCACAGTCCGGAGCAAACCTCTATAATACGGAGAAGTATAAAAATCCAGCAGTTGTTTGCGTCTGTAAATTAGAGGGGAGGAGGATCAGAAAGCCATGAATCATTGCGCCATCAGTCAGGACGGGTTCAAATGTTGCGGGCGCTCACAAGGTGCCCTTCTAACCCCCCTCCCCTGTACCAACCCGTCCCGTCCCAAAAATTATTTTACCCTTCCGCCGCGTTTCTCTCTTCCTCCGTGTCCCTACCGCACACGCCTCGGCCAGGTTGCCGCGGACCGGCCGAAGAGCGGAGACAGTGGAGAGAGAACAAGAAGAGAGAACAAGGAGAGGGAAGGAGAGACGGGACGTCATGCAGTTTATAATCGGTGCGAAGGGGTTCGGAACCGGACGGGCACGGAAATGGCGACTCGAGGTGATCCATAACCGCCGCAGGAGGCAACACGCATCTTCGCGGAGACGGACAGTAATGTCCGGAGATGGGAGCCATTGTTCAGTTTGAATGCGCTTTTAAACGCTCAGGAGAACTTTGTAACGGAGTTCAAACCGTATAATTGTTTAGTTCCCCCCCACCCCCTACTTTTTTTTATTTTTAGATTCACGTATTCTTAGCTCGTCAACTTTTAACTCAGCGCAGTGTAAGAATTCACACAAATCACGCAATGAATCAACCAACTCCTGATTTTTTTTCCCCTTCAAACATCCGTTTAATTACAGTTTGTGTCACGTAACTTGTCTTAAATTTCCACGGTTTTAAGAAACAATGCCAACTGTGCCTACGCTGTCAACATATCAACAGAGGCAGAAGAATACTTAAGATTGCTATCGGTACAAATAATTTGACATATGTGAAATTTGGGACAAGTTTTATCACACTGATTTTAAGTTAATTATAAAGGTACAAACAGTTTTTTATATAATTTTTTTTTAATATTTTTGTGGCAGAAGAACTAATGCTAGGGATATTGAGGTAAAATTGTAGAAATATTCCTTTAAAAAAATTTAATGATAGTGAAACGATAAAATCTACATGGCACGTGAGACTGAGCCTTAACACTGAGACGCTATGATCCGTTTTCCCCAACGGTTGGTGCAGTAAAACTGCACTGGGATGTTCTTCGCGGCTACACTTGACCCGCTGCAACGAGGCCCCCTTTGGGATGGGGCGTGTCCGCGTGGCTTGACGATATCCACTGTCCTACCCGTCGCACGCGTGATAAACCACGCAGCGCTGACGCGGGACAAGGCAAAACTCTTTCCGTTATTAAGACAATTACCCTTCGCCTTCCCCCCTGTGTGACCAGCAAGCCCGCTTACATTGCGCACACAAAAACAGATAAAAATAATAACAGAAGTCGAGGTGCCGCATAGTTTAGTACAGTGTATAGTATAGGATGGTATAGACGGGTTCCCGTGAACCACCGTATTGGGAGGTCCAAAAAAAAATCCACGAACGAATCAGCGCATTAACAAAAATGAATTAGAGTTTTAAGGGTGTAGCGTACCCCACGTTCTGTGAAAACAAAGCTAATGTCGAACGATGAAACTAAACAGGTTGGGTCAATTTGTTCCACATCAGTTAATTGAGGCTCGTTCTCTGAGAATTTTATGTTTTCACTATTTTATTTCTTATTTTGCATTTTCAAATTTGTTTCCATGACAAACAGTGTAAAACTGCAATGACGTGGATGTGCAAAAAATTGTATATAATCAAAATTCCCCATTTCATGAATCATTTAAAGAACGTACAAAAAATATTCTCTAGTCCGCCCCTGACCTTTGAAATTGGTTTAGTTTCTTTTGATAAGAAA
Source organism: Bacillus rossius redtenbacheri (assembly GCF_032445375.1). Classification (NCBI taxonomy): domain Eukaryota; kingdom Metazoa; phylum Arthropoda; class Insecta; order Phasmatodea; family Bacillidae; genus Bacillus; species Bacillus rossius. Next base: position 45,319,165 of record NW_026962011.1, on the reverse strand, counting down.
ATGTATTATTTGACACTTTTTAGTGTCACTATATCATGTGTAAATTATATTTTAAAATATGTGTGTGTGTGTGTGTGGAGACCATGCGTGGCGGAAATGAGATTTCTTGCTTATTACTTATAGATAGCGATAAATTATTAGTATATATTTTTATTTAACAAGAGATCATAATTGAGAATAGTAACGAGGCGGGTATGATATCAATAAAAAAAACCTTTTCCCACTTCCTCTACTCTCGCATCCGATCCCTGGCATTTTTTGGCGGTTTATTCCCAAGTTGACATTGATAATACCTCTTATATGCTTTTAGCTTTTTAGTTATTTAAGGAATAATGTTAAATCACGATCTCTATCTGAATAAAATTAAAAAAAAATAACTACTCCAATCGAACATATATTAGATACACTTATAAAGTCTACCTCACAATTCTATAAGTCCTTATGACATTTCAAATCACAGTGTTCACATACCAAAAAACAATTATACTCATAACTCTTTTATACTCTTATATGTCTTTTTTTACATTTTCATTCAATCACACTATTTACATAAGAATGAATGATACTTATAAAGTTAAATGCACAAACCAATAACTCTTTTCCACACGAATAAATCAATTGTGGGTCCTTTAAATAGAATAAAAGTAAAACTGTAGCGTCAATAATTAGCCTAAGACAAACACAAGCAGCGTTACGAGAATTTCATAGCTAGAGACCTGAAAAATTCACGGGTTCATTACGTGCTATGTTAAAATTCAAATAATTATACCTTAGTGCTGCTTCTGTCATTGGTCCACTGTTAATCTGGAGGACTGAGGGCCAATTAGAGACCCTCACTCATAGAAGTGTCGAAACACAGGCCACCCAGTCGTGACAACTCACAAGTCAGCAGCCAATGAACAGTTGGCATTTGCCCGAGTGTGTAAAGGATATTGGAGTCTTTCCTAAAGGTCATTGAACTCGCGAATTCTTTCGTTCTCTATCCATAGCATCACTACGGCTTCATTTCTACCTCCCCCCTGCCGTCCGTTACAACTAGCATATAGCTGCTTCGCTACGCACCTATCCCCCCCTTTTTTTTACCGTCTTCCCATTCGACCGCTGGTGCATGTGCACCCTTTCTCTACCAGTTCCCCCACCACGTACCTAACTATTCCCCTCGCGCGATCGGAATTTTCGCAACGCTCGAAAATTACACCCCTCCACAGCAAATATCAGTTAGGCCCGTAGGTGACGGATATCACCTACCTCCCTTCCACTCAGGTCACGCTCGTCCAATTCCCAACGAAATTGAACCTAGAAATTTGTTTTACAAATTTTTATTAAAATATACTTATTTCGTTATAAATGGGTTCTTTTGATTCTTTTTCATGTAATTTTAGCTCATTTAATTTTTTAAATTACATTTGGGTACAAATCATTTAATTTGTATTGTATTAAGTGTTTTTATTTGTTATATTAGGTTTCCAACTGATTTCAGTATATGTGGAATAATTTTATTTTCATTTGTATCGTTTAAGATACTTTCGGTTATTTCACATTAATATATTCAACACATTTCAGTGCTTTCCTTTGATTTATTTCGTTACAATTCATGTAATTCAATATGGCGACTGTTTTTTTTTTAATTTTAGGTAAAAACGCAATTGGGGTGTCTAATTACTATCGGAATATCATATTTCAGTAGAAGTGTCACATTTCAAATATCGGATGAAAAAAAATTTTTGAAAATGCTTTTAAAATAATAAGTAATACGTTTATTTGTAGGGGGTTCGTACCTACACATACAGTAATTTTTTCCCCCATTCAGCTGGAAGGTATTCAGCACGTCCGGAAACCTCCGATCAAGCGCTCTACCCTAGCTTGGAAGCTGGGTGTGCCGATGTTGGCCAATGACTAGACGACGAGAGTGCAGATTCGACGGGCGCAGCCTCGTGGTTTATCAGGAAGCGAGGTGAGGCAATGTCGCTCCCCCCCCCCCCCCTTGACGCATCGCCATCCCGTTAATGCCGTTAAGTGAAAGAACAAGGCGAGTATTGTCTTTCGCCCGCTCTTACCGCCAATTTACAAACCAAATTTTCGGAAAGAACTAGCTGGGCCTCGGTTCGTTCAGCCTCCCCCCCCCCCCCAGGCAATCCTTCTATCGCTCCCCTCAGGCGACAAAGAAAAAAAATAGAGGCCAAAAACATTAAACGAATGTAATGCAGAGTAAGTTAATAATCGCTAAAAAAAAAAATAATAAAGAAGGACCACCCTCCATCCCTGCTTTAATAAAATTACATTTCGTGTTTTTCTCATTTCTTCCGGGTTGTCGCTTCTTCAGGGACCTTTTCTTTTTTTTCCTTCTTCTGGAAGCCTTTCGTCACCACACAAACGCTGTTTTTCACGAAAGGCAGAAAAAAAAATAAAAGCTACCATCTTTCTCTTAGTTTGTATTTCCTGCGTAGTTTTCCTTTTGAAAATATTTCGCCGGAAGGAAAAGAGCAAAGAAAAATTGTTAATTAATAAAGTCTCATTTTCATTAGGGCGCTATCTAAGCGCTTGTTGCGTTGCCTTGGTAGTAATGAGATTCCCTGTTAATCTCTCAAGTTGTAATTCAATTATTCGAGGTGCCTAGCACGTGAGCTATAGGATGTTCTTACAAGGGGTAGAGGGGTGAAGGGGTGAAGGGGTTTAGGGGTAGATCTCGTCGACGGGGGTGGGGGGGGGGAGGAGGAGGAGTGGGAGTGATGTTTAATCGAAATCTAACTGCAAGATCGTGCGAGGAAGCTGGCATATACTGTTATGTATCAACGAGCGAGAATTCAATTGGTACCCAGCCTGGTACAGTCTTCTACGAAACGCCAGTGTAGCTGCGGGCAAAAATCCAATCCGTTCACTGTGCACTTAAAAATAATGTTTAAACGGTACAAAATGGTGCCATTAGTAATGTTATAGGATCTGGAATAAAAATGAGCATAAACTTTTAAACCATAATTATTTTTTAAGTCTAGATTTCACATGCCATAATTAAATTTTTTGTCATTGCTTTTATTTAAGTACTATTTCTCAAATTTTTACCTGATCCCTTCTTTGCATTTTTGGTTCGCCTAAGATTTTTTCAACATATATTCACTTTGTGTAATATAATAGGTGTGAAAAGTTGTGCAAGTGATGATAATTGCACCCATGTTATTACACTTGTGTCAGTGAAGATCTGTTGGAAATATTTGCGGCAGAAAAACCAATTACATGGAGGAATCGAGTTAATTATTGAAACGACCTAGTTATTTACCTCACGGGTGCTACGTTTCCTATGTCCCAAGTATCAGTTGGTGATGCCAAGGGAATAAAAAGTTTAAGATGTAATTTAACTACAGTTGTATGAGGAGTGTGAACACTAAGTTGCACGATTTTATTTTAACTATGTTGAATGTGTTAGGCAGCCAACTTTCTTAAATTTTAAGTTTATCGTAAAAAAAATTGAGGTAGGGAACTGTTACTCTTGTAGTTTTGTTTTTAAGTAGATTTTTTAATATTATCTGTGAAAATATAGACGCTGAGCAACATTGATGACACGAAATATTGTATTGCAAATTTAGTTAAATTATTATGGACAAAAAACATTATCAGCCAAACCTCTAAATATTTGATATGAGAAATTAAATACTAAAATTTTTATATATTTGAGAAGGAATGTAAATAAAATTGTAATGTTTCGCTGATTCATTATTGTATTCAGCAAATAAGTTACCTATTAGAGGCAGGCATTTTTCGCGCAAAGATCTTAACACTTAATAGACTGCAACAAAGTACACCCGCATCTGTGGTTCCTTCCTTGTGATTAGCGGCCGGCTGCGAGAAAAGTCGTTGTCTTATTTGACTGAGTCGCTCAGGACGCGTTTACTTCCGCACTGAATCACTGTAATTGGTGTTGTCACAATCGATACGTACCTGGGAGAAACCCACCCAATCACGAAAACACAGACGGTGCTACAGTGTTTTAACTTTCGTCTAGTCTCGGAATCTTTTCGCGAAATCTGCATGTCCCTACATTGGGTGGTTGCTTGCCCTTTTGGGGCGTGACGGAACTCGTCACAAGGCTCACGGACGATGACGGAACGCACTGCGGCTCGTGTTTCGGCCCAGCGCGCGGTGTGTGTGTGTGTGTTGGTGTGTGTGTGTGTGTGTGTGTCCGCGAGGGAGCGACCCCGCCTAGTGAAGAGTCCTCCTGCCGTGTCTTCGCAGGCACGGGCGATGTCCTGAGTCCTTCCTTCCCGCTCCCTCGCTGCTCCTTCGACGCCTCCTCCCCAAGGGGGAGCCTATCAATCAGACCGCATCGCCTGCCCGCCGAATATCTATCAAGTCTAATCGCGAGAGGTATGCTCGCTCGTGGACTTCCTCGCCACCCTCCTACCCCCAACCCCCACCCCTTCCTTTCCTAACCTGCCCGGCAACTGACCAATTACCTAGATAGGGGCGGATGGTTTGCAGCGAGGAAAGTTGGGAGGGTGATCCAAAAGTCCCGTTCACGGGACAACATTTGGTGCTGAAGACTGGTCATTTTTTTTTGTTATATATATATATATTTTTTTTTTGATGGATCGTGAGTCCCCCCCGTCTGGAACGCCTGGAATCGAGCAGCTGTTTGAGGGTGTTTCACCCCTTACTCACCCCCTTTTCCTTCTTTTTTTTTTAGGTTGGTGCCTGGGGCTAGTTGCCGTGGCAGAACCCATCGTGCTCGGCGAATACTGCAACCAGAAGCAACCGAGTGCAGCTCTTGCTGCCACGTGATAGTGTACTCAAGTTGTGAGGTCTTCGGTTTCGATACGTTTGGAACCACGGCCGGGCAGGATTGTTGAAAAATCAAGAGGATTTCGAAGACATGTTGGTGTACATTAAAATGGAATGTCTAACAAGTTGCAAATTGCATGGCCCATCCAAACACAGGCTTCGTAAGGAGGTACCAGAGGTGCCATCCGCTATGTTGGATTTTGATGTTACGGCGGCCATTTTTGGTGTAAAATTTACGATTTTCTTTCAAAAAGACTCAAAAATCTGCTAATTGACTAAAATTTTCTCTATTTCAAAGAAAAATATTCCCATTTTTAGTGAAAATTTCTCATTTTTTCGCAAAAAAAAAAAAAAATCGAGAGGCTTAATTTACCTCAGAAGCTTAGTATTCTTCAGAGAATCTTAATTTTCCTCAGAGAGGCCTTATATTCCACGCCAAGGCTTAAATTCCTTAAATTGACAAAAGCTCGTCTCTGGCCATGATCTAGATATTGACCGTAAGCTTGAAAATCTTTAAATTTTAACCAAAAAATAAAAAAACTAATAATATTTTAAAAAATATTTTCATATTTCATTACTAACACGAATTTTGGTCCTCGGTTCTATTCCCGGAGTATGTACTTTCTCATTGAAGCTTACATTCCACCAATACTACTAATTTTAGATATTACACCAACTAGTATGATGTTATGGCAGCCATTTTTATCCGCCGTTTTGTTTTCGTCGTATAGAGTTCACTGTTTCCAAATTGGTTTATTTTTTAACCACTAGAGTGCAGTAGTATATACAAATCACCAGATCGTCCTATCGTTTGCCATATTTACAATTAATTAAAAAAATTTTTTTTAACTTTTTGCAATAAAAGTGCCATGTTAAAAAAAAATATAACAACACTTTTGTTACAAATAGAATGTATTACGTTAGTTAATAAATTTATAAATGTTATTCTTTCACTGAGTTGTGTCTGCTTTTTCTCACTTGCAATCGATCCATGTGGCTATGTTTCAATCCGCATCGCTTTTCTTTGGTATGCTTCTTCTTTGCGACATATTATTTTCAATACCTTCATACACAGAATCTTCGATGTCGTGTGATACGTAGAGAGCAGTATTTTTCATCCTGAATGCTCTTTTGCAAATCTGGTCTCGAAATGGCTCAGGTTTGCCATAAGTACATTCCCGTCACGAATTATATGTATTTCACAGAGTGATCGTTATCCAGTACTTCTTCAAGTTGATTAACTTCATCCTTCTTGACATCAGATTGAAAAGTAAAAATATCTCTTGGCGCAAGAGGGCCGTTCAGGTAATAAACGATTTCCAAAATTCCACGGGAAGTTGATTTCACCAGGTCGAGTTCATTTCCATTCGGTCTGAACGTGTCGAGGCCAGTTGTAGGTTGTGTTGCACATTGGGTCGATGTCGAAGCTGCTTGCTGCATATCTGTTTTGCTGTTGGAGTCGTAATGCATGAGAGTCTCACCCTTAACTTGTGGGGGGAGATTGCAACACTGTGTGGTCCGCAGTAGGTGAACGAATCTCGCCTTTACAGTTTTCCACGTGTCTTCTCAAATTGCCAGTACGGGTTCACCATGCGTGACACTTATCACAGCGAAACGCATAGCGTGATTGGTTCTTCAAGCATTCTTTCTCCTCATGCCCTCGTGCATCATGAGCACATGCAGAAGTCTTCTCACATATCTAGTAGTCTTCTTTGATGATGTTTCCTTACTTAATAATGCACTGACACAAGTCTCCTATGTTTTCAAACTTTGACTGTAACGTTTACTAGCATTTATTTATATAAATTTAAATTAAATGCTGGTATGTTTTTGGGTTTTTATACAAATTAACAAAACCAAAACTTAACATTATGGAAAACAAGGCAGCGAAATAATAAATAAAAATAAAGTTAGTTTAATTGAAGTTTTAAAAATAATACGTTCTTACAAGGTGGAAATTATTTTTAAAGAGACCCAGTCTTTACGTAATGCTATTGTTTAGAAAATATTTAAAAATAATAATGTCCTAAAATTGATTTAATTTAATTTATTAGAAGATATACGTAAAAAATAATATTTAATTAAATTAATAAGAACATTTCTCCAATTATTCATTAATAATTAAAATTATTTTTAAGAATAATTTAACACAGACAATTTTATATTAATAATTTTTTTTCCTATCATTAATTTTTTTCAGTTATTTACGGCGTACTTAATTATATAACAGCTTAAGTAAAGCCCCGGTGTTTCCAAACTAATTTTCGATAAATAAGCATTTATCTTAAAACTGTAAAACTCTAAAATATTAAATGTCAACTAAATCAACAAGCCAAAATAAAAATTTAAATTAATAGTTAAGACCCACGAATGCACACAAAAACACAGGAACGAGAGTGACTTGATAAGTCATTTTTACATCGGACTGCAGAGTAAGAAATATTAGAAATATGATAAAATAATTAATTATTTATTGACAGCCAGAAAATGTGGAAATGAAACATGCAGGTAACTTCGTTTTTAATTAAAAATTCCTTTACACATTGATTTTTAAAAGTATATTTATATTCAAAATTAAATAAAATACTCTTATGATTTTTTAAGAACATTATATTGGAAGGAAAATAAGTTATTGTTAAATACGTATTTCTTGCTTTCGGAATTTCGAAATATCTTTCATGCTTCCATTTCACAGAGAAGAATTTACAATTCAGTCGACCCTAACATGTGAACCGCACTCGGGGTGTTACAAGCCCAGCTAACGCGGTGCATCACGAAGCTGATTACTCCGTTGCCAATCACAAGATATCGATTTATCGATCTCCGCTCTCGCCGCGCGTTACGACATTGTTTTCCAGGAGGTTGTTTTTTTTTTTTTTTCAGGGGAGGGGGCGAGTGAGAAGGGAATAAAAAGCCGGGGGAGGGGAGGGAAGATGAACGAAGCCGGCCCACGAAAAACGTTCGCCCGTGCCTTCTCATTTCCTAATCGCTCCTGCGGCCATCCGCTACCCGCCCCAACGTTATTGATGGGCGGCCATTTTGACCGACCATAAATAAAACACATGCACCCGACCGCCGACCTAATCTGTATTAATAGTCCGGCACAATGGACTCGATCAAAGGATGGACGTGAATTACATTTCGGGTGGAGTTCGAGATGGAAGGAAGAAGGTTACGTACGTCGGGAGAGACCCGATCTTTCTAACCCCTTCCAGAACACCTTCCCTCCCTTCAACAAAACCAAATACCCTTTTCCCCCGCCTAATTTTACTTGTCCCCTGGCCGGTTGAATTTAAATTTCGCCCATATTTTTTAACGACCAGAGCCTGCGAGCCTGTTATTAAACACGGACCATTCCCTTCTTCACATAATTTGATACCGGCTCGGAATTCGAAATCGTCAACATGCATCAAACATCGTCTCCTGGGCGCCGTCTGGGGTTCCGTCTGGACTGCGCCACGCCGAGACCCAGGGGCCGATTTAACAGCGATTGGAGCAATCTACACCCTCGAGTCCCTTCAGTTTTTGGATCCCACGTATTTGGAAGTCCATCAAGAAACACGCCGGAGAATATAATCACTCATAACATTTCGAAATATTTGGTAAGGGGTAAAAAATAATGATTCCTGACGCGTTACTCGGATGATGTAGCCTTTTTTTTCAAGACTCTGAGAGCTGTATTATAAAATGCCTGATTAAAGAATATTTATGAAAGAATTAAACCTTCTAGGGACACCAACACCCCCCTTCACGAGTCACACTTTATTGGACGACAGTCAACCACAACCTATTATATGTATCTGTATGTATTTTAATGGGCGGCTATTATAAACAGTATTACAACTGGGTTTTCAACATCATGTTCAAGAAATATACTGCGGTAATAACACTTTGATAAAATTTTCCAGGAAAAAAATTTGTTACTACCTCAAAAATTTACCCGGGATCGAAAAAGAAATGACTAAGTTCAAGCATTTTGAGGTAACCAAAATTAGTTACAATGCAAATATTTGGTTGTTGCGAGGTGCCATCACACGGATGCCTGTATAAAAGCATTACAAATATAATTTAATTTTTTGCCCCGTTTGTTTGTATAATTTTACAAAAACAATATTAATCCGAAATTATGTCACTGTTACATTTATTGTGACGCACGTTGTGAAATGTTTGCCTGGGTAGAATTTACGTGCCCAAAATTTACCCATTTATATACCTACTCTCCTAACAGAATCTATGGAATTGGTGATTCAATCGAAAAGCTAGGAGTGCGATGGACCGCAATGACGTGAAAAAACGCGTGTTGTCTGTTTGAGTCTTTACACAACGTTTACTGGAAACACTCAACGTTAGTCGGCACACAATGACGGCGGTTTCTCGTCGAATCATGCAGAAGGAAGAATTTTTTTTGTAAAAACTTTACGACGCTGTAAAACACGATATGGAGTTGTAACTTGAAGCGAGAGAGCCGCGGCATCATTTTAACGATTGCAGGAAGCAAGGAACATATTGCATGCAGGGTGCCCCCCACGCACGTATTTCCTTGCACGACATGACACGATGTTTAAGTGAAGTCGTTACCAAGAACATATGGCTCCCCAGATTATCATGCCGTTTGCACAAAGAACGGTTGAAGTTTTGCCTACAGAATCTTGCCTTCTAGTAAACAATTTCGGAAACCCTTCTTGATTTACGCATCTATAGAGACCTGAAAAATTCGTGGGTTCATTTCGTGTTATGCTAAAATTCAAATAATTATACCTTAGTGCTGCTTCTATCATTGGTTCACTATTAATCTGGAGGACTAAGGGCCAATTAGAGATCCTCACTCATAGAAGTGTCGAATCACAGAACACCCAGTCGAGACGACTCACCAGTCAGCAGCCAATGAACAGTTGGCATTTGCCCGAGTGTGTCGAGGATATTGAAGTCTATCCTGGAGGTCATTGAACCCGCGAGTTTTTCCGGTCTCTACGCATCTATTATTTGTCCGCCAGTGTAAAAATTGACGCCGTCGTTTTCGACCCCCGCAGGGCGTTCGGTTTAAATGTCGGCCCAGTTCATTGCCAGAGGTCCTCGGTTCGAAGCCCAAGTAGGTTATGGACGTGTGTGTGTGCGCGTGTGTGTCATATCTAACTATGAGTAGAAACTGGAAAAATTCGTGGTTTCGATGACCTTCAGAATAGACTACACAGTCCTCTGAATACTCTGGAAAATAACGCAGTTCATTGGTTAATGACTTGTGAGTCGTCTCAGTTGGTTTTCTTGTGACTAGATACTTCTTTGGATGGGAGTTCATTATTGGCTCGGAGTCAACTAGATGAACAGTGAGCCAATTGCATAAGCAACTTAAAGGTAAATATTTTTGAATTTAACCTAATGCGAAATGAATCCGCAAATTTTTCCTGTCTCTACGAGAGTCAACTAGTATTTTTTTTATCATTCCTGTTGTTAACACGACTACAAATCATAGATTTTACACCACGGTTTAGCCGGGGGCTGTATATCATTAATGTAACACACCTCTATAAACATGTCATATTGAGCACTAGATATGAGCAGGCAACATAATGTTTGCAATGTAAAAGCACAAGGTGCACAAATTTATCATAACCACTTTCAATGTTTACCCAAGTGACTTATTTATCGTCAATAGAAATGCTCCAGGAAATGGATTCTGCAGTCTTAAATTAAGGGACGAATAGTTAGGTAGAAGGGAGTTGATAGTTGTCGCGTTATTATCCATATCCAATATATAACTTATTGCTTGATTAGCTCTGGAGGTACTTTTTATTAATACTCAGACATACTTACCCCTATTTTAACCTCTTAGCGATCGAATATCAAAAAGTGGTATCCAAAAATACGTAACTCTTATACGTGTTATTCGTTCTATATTTTACATTAAATCTTAGTGGATTCAGATTTTAAAGTAAAAAAACCTAACAAATTTTCACCTAATTGGGTGTTTAATTTTTGATAGTCATACTCAAATTCTTAACTTCCACTTCATTTACTTTAACTTACCCCTTTTTCAGCACCTTAGGGAAGAATTCCGAATTTTAGTGGCGATAGTCGATTGTATCGTACATTAGTGAAACTTTTTTATTTGCTGTAACGTATTGTTTTAATTGCCAAACCTAATTTTACGTGCAAAGAGTTTTTTCTTGTCTGTGTCATCTTCATCTAATATGATTGATATGAAAAAGGTGCTTCAAAGTAGAGTAAAATTAAAATGTTTTCGCAATGATAAAAAAATTATTTTATCTAGAACAACTGTAGCGTAGCAATCCAATATTATAAGTTTTTATGTATGGTAATTTCATCAAACTGTTCAGATTATAATCTTAAACCTAAACTATGATTCCATATTTTCTTTGAATATCCAAAACAAATTTAAAGAAGAAAAAATTAACTTTGTGCCTATTAACAACTTTTACGCCCTTGTTTTTGTTATTCCTCAAAATAACAACCCCGTAATTGTTTAAGCAAACTGTTTTGTAGTATTATTTGTTTTACTTGAGTTATTTTACAATTTAGATGCTTAAAGCACTTATTTTGAGCATAAATTAAAGATGATGTAAGCTTGCGGTTAACATGCGCAATTAAAATCGATGAGTAATGTTTTATTTTACCAGCCTCAAGTTTGTAATTAACGTGCTGGAGTTACCGTCGTTGCTGATTTATTGTTCACTTCTTAACAAAGCGTTTACGTTCTTTCTGTAATGCTGTGCGTCATTTAACAGTGTCTATCGCAATGAAAATGGCTAATGCATGCAGTATAAATTATTTCAAGCAAAGTATCGTACAATAATTGAAATAAAATGAAACATTTAAAATTTATCATTTGGATTACGAATACATGACAGAAATATTAATAAAAAGTTTTTTAAACTTTAAATGTAATGTTTTATTTTAATATAAAAAAAAGAAATAAAATATTTTCATAGCTTATGTTTTGTCTTGGCTATTATTTTTAGTAAATTACATAAGTTGGTTTGTTTTTTGCATGTTATTCATACAAAATAATTTTAGCTTTTATATTATAATTTAAGAAGTAAAATTATTTTTTTTCATTATACATTACCTGAAAAAACTTGTTTAAACGGTAGATATTAAGGATTATATATAATTTTATCTTTAAGGTGAATACATTATGGCATTGTGGTTTAAAATAAAACATTAATAAATTAAATAGTTCTTCAAATACTAGGTATTAACATTGCAGATATATAAATAACTTTTTTTTCGTGGATATGGTATTTCTGCCTAGTCACCAATATATATTCGAAAACTAAAATAATTATATGCTAGACTCTCATTAAAACTCCATGATACGTATAGATTACATGCCTGTCTATTATTTATGCATATTTATATGAATGAGATTTTGTTATTTTATAAAACTGTATACTTCTATTATATTTTAATGCATTTGTGTAAGACACAATTCAAAATAAACATTTAAATCAGAAAAATAAAGGTGGTATTATGTGAAAATAACAATGTTCTTCAAAGAAATTCAACCTTTAAGAAATACTTGCGACATTAACTTGAGATCAGTATTATGAATATCAGTACAAGTTGCGCATTGAAAATAATCTGTAGTTTTTTTTAAAATAAGATTTAGTTTGTCTCACTTAAAAGTTAACACAAGCGTTTGTTTCTAACTTTGACTTTCAAGCTTACATTTTATAGCTGTGTAGCATCATAGTTGTGGGGTGATGGTTATCCACATGGTATGGTCGCTTTGTTAGTCTGTTGTGATCCAGTTTCCAAAGCTAATAAAAGAAACATGTTTACTCTTTATCAGGTGAACGAGGGGGCTGTAACTGTCATAGGTGATTTCAGGTCTCCCGCGCGAGTTCAACAGGTTCTCTCTACCGCTGGCCTTGAACGAAGTCGTAGGCATGGTAGCTGTTCCAGGCAGTGAAGTGACCTCTTCTCACGACCCTTACCTGCCAGTTCACCGTCTGTGACCTTCTTCAATCATCTCAAGTCGAGTTTCGTTTCTACGTCAGTGCGAAATTGAAGGAGTTCCGTAACTAAATCAAGAGCGCCAAAGTCAGTATACTTCGTCAAACTTCGTCTGGCCAACACCTCATGCGTCATTTGGCAGGTGGTCTGGAGTGATTTGGGCGATGACACTATAGTGCGTGTACGTTTGGTGCACTGTTTGAAATTTTCAACTTAATTTTTACGAAGAAAGCTGCTTACACATTATCTAGGTGTCTTCGTAAATATTCCGGGAAGTCGCTTACATTGAGTACGAATTCACAGGAATAATTTCGGTATACCACAAAAACATTCAAAAACTTGGTACGTTTACAGCAAGAACGGCCTTCTTCCTTACAATTGTCTTTTTTCCTTGTTTACAGCAGAGCAAAGAACTAGGTAGTTGGAACACAACGTACTTTTCTCTAAGATTCGGTAATCTGAAATTACAAACAACTCTTAGTTTATTTCAGGTTTTTTTTTTCGTTAAAAGTCCATAAATTTACTGTGTTTTCCAACAGTGTGGGAACTATGAAATTTTTTATGTGTGTTAATGGAGTTGCCTGGCTTATGGGTTGTAGCCAGGTCAAAGGTGATGATTTCACTGACGTTTCGGTTGACCTGGTTTCCCCATAATCTCAATTACCTACTGCTATCCTGATGATAGTGACTGCGAGGTTGACCCAAACGTCAGTGAGATATTCTCCTTCGACGCGGCCACAACCCAAAAGCCTAGAAATGGCTGCGAAAGCATGCGATTTTTACTAAGTGGGTTAAAATCAAGTCAAATGTAAACCTTATAGGTGCAAGTCCACTATTAGGCGACTCTCTCATTCCACTTCCTCGGTGTTGTAGACCCGTCATCGTAATCTCCAGTCTGTTTAGTTGTACAGGTATTCAGATGTTTTATTCAAGCAATATCTTCGACCAAAGGATTTATGACACTGACTGCAACTAAATAGTTTTTGGCAAGGACCCAAAATACACTCGGTCCTCTCATGCTGCAGTATCTACCGCGGTGTCCTTTCGATAATGCTACAGGCATTGAATCGGGATTCATATTAGATTCTGTGACTAATACAAGTTGCTTACTGAGCAATTTAAATTGGAACAATAATTACTTAAATAGAATTTTTAATATTTCACTAGCGAAAGTTAATTTACCTCATACGTGAACAATGTTGCAAGTAGTTCCTATTCTTGCCTACAGATGTCGCCACGTGTTGTGTTGAGGTAAATATTATTTATTGTTTTATGTGGGATGCGGGATTCTCACTCACGATCGCAAGAGGAGGGCTTCGCTAGACCTCAAAGGGAAGGGAAATCACCTTGCATGATAGTGTTTCTCAGCTGCTTTAAGGCATAGTTTTCGTCTGAGTAATGAAAACATTTTTTTTTTGTTTTAATTCCACCTGACAGTGTTTCTCAGTGGTTTTAAGGCAAAGTGTAATCATCTGGTAATGAATCATTTTTGTCTGAAATTCTCCTGATAAAAAAACTATTGTAAGTACTGATACGGTGACAGAAATTCACTAGTCAAACGAAACTCTGAATAAAATTGATTATATCCCATTACAAAAAATACACGTGGTGATTCTATTCTCAGAATAACGAGGAGCACACAGAGAAAACCAACAGAATATTTACAGGAATTACCAGAAGCACACGAAGGAAAACCTACGTACGTTTTGCCACATCAAAATCTGTGAATCTAAATTATATTTAGAAAATTACAAAACAACTTATATCAGCTTGTGAGTTTCTCCTTTTAATAAAAAAGAATAGAATTCTAGCACAAGCCAGAATCACCATGCTTGGTAAATGTAAGAAATTATTTCAACTCCTCTTAAATGAGCCGATCGCGTTTATGAATCCAAAACTGAAACCATTCTCATCTGCCTTAATTCACTCGTGTTTGAACATAGCATAGATAATTAATTTTATCATATTTTTTGTGAGGATATAGCTAATTTAACTATTGCCTCTACAAAGGCAACAATTATGAACTATGAAAGAAGCTTAAACAGTACATCAAGTAATGAAGTAAGAATAAATTAAGAAAATTAAAAAAAATTCTAACTATTATATTAAAATTACATTACTTTGAGCTCAAAATAATTATAATACTTGCCAATAAATGCCTACGCCAGTTAGTGACTACTGACGGGTTCCAACCAAGCATCACTTAGAAAATTAAATAGTTAATGCTATATTGCAACCGGCAGTGGAGTGAAGTAACTGGCTTTCAGGGATGTTAAAATACGAGGCAGTTACACGAAAGGGAACTTTTTTTATAGACACTTAAGCATCTTGCGCACGAGACATCAAACAAATAAAAAAAAGCAACACCAAAAGAAAAGTGGTAGATGTTAAAGTTGCTCCAGAGCTAGCACAAGAAACTGCCGATATTATGCATATCAGGCAACACTCGGCAAAGTTTCGCTTTATTTTTACACTGGAGAGTCCCTGCGAGTTGCATAAATACAAAAAAAAAAACATATTTACGCGACGAAAAGGAAATCGGTGAGAGTCACTTCGAGATGAATTTATAACTGAAGGCTTGTGAAATATTTCAGGTGTCTGGTCATTAGAACATTAACTCTTGATTAGTATTCTGTACTTTTGAACTATTTGCAATAAAAATGAGGGACATTACAAAATAATAGACCAAAAATAAACATTAGACTGAATAAGTTTTATTTTGTTGAGGTATCCGCGCAATTGAAATCGCGTGGATCCGGGTTCGAAAGCAATTGAGAAACGTGACGGACGTTGCCTGGAACGGACGTGTTTTTTCTTGGGGTGCTCCTTCCCACTACCAATGCATTTCGCCACTGCTCCATCTCATTTTTTACTTCTCATCAGTTTCAAATGACCTCATTTTTAGCGAGATATTAAACAAAACTTTTGGAGGTTCAAATGTTATTTGGTCTCTCCTTTTTCACCCTGATCACCATTTGTAAAGTATTAATTTTATACTTCTTCTTTTCTAGCTACTGCCAAGGATTTATTTTCTTTATCTCTATTACTTGTGTATCTACCTGATTTTATTTTTGTTTTTGTGTTATTTTGTTCATGGCTTCTTGTCTGCTACTGCAGGTCCTCTGCTGGGTTTCCAGATTTATGTCTGTTTTTTTTTTTTTTTTTTTTTTTTAGAATTTGAGTTCACCCTATCCCACTTTATTAATAATTTTTTTTGTTTGTGTTAATCAATATAAAATGTTTGTTTTAATTCAAACTTAGGTATACTAACCATTGATTCACGTCGAAAGAGAGTTTTGTTCTAGGTTTGCGCCAGTTTAAACATAGAAACATCGTGCATCGGGGGGAAACGGGTGTGGATTTTATTGGCTTTAAATAACGAATAACTTCCTTAGTGATCCCTTGAGGGTAATAAACTGTAAATACCTTTTCGTCTTATTTACTCGTAAGGAATCACATACCTGGAGTATTCGACTGCAGATTCAACACAAAAGTTAAGTTGAAAATATATATGAAAAAAAAACCTGTGTATATAAAAAATGTATATATAAAAATATATACAAAACTCATTTCATGTTTCTTCGCTGTCAAAATCGTAACAAATTTTAGAATTTTGAAATGCCAGGTAAAATTCCAGTTGAATTCTTCGTTGGAAAGTCCGTTAAAGTTAGTGTCAATTTATAGCAGTGTAGATGAAATGCGCGTTTAGCTGGTTCGGGGATTCGGGTAACCTCACCGCTGGCTGTCTTCGTCTCCGGTGCGCATATTCTCATCCTCGCGGCCACGGGCGTCGTCGTAAATCACGGAGAACTCCCACCGGCCGCCCACGCCGCGCTCACGGTAGCAGAAATGGGCAGGCCAAAAAAAAAAGAAAGAAACCGGTCCACTGCTCAACTATGCTCAAGTTCAGCCAACGACGGGGAGCGACCCGAGTTGATTCGCCCACCCACGTGCGACCTACGCGACAATCGATCAGATATCACGTGTTTTTTTCTTTACCGCGTCGATTTTTTCGTTTTCAATCTTCAGACGGTAATTATTCCTTATTGCTAGAGACCTGCAAAATTCGCGGATTCATTCGGTGATAGGCTAGAATTCAAACACATATACCTCTTATATAATTTTGCTATTGGCTTACTGTTCATCTGGACGAATCTCAACCAGTTATAAACCCTCAACCAAAGAAGGATCGAATCACAGACAAACCAGCTAAGACGACTTACAAGTCGGCAGCCAATGAACTTACGTTATTTGCCCGAATTTACAGGGGTATGTGCAGTCTATCCTGAAAGCCATCGAAACGGCGAATTTTTCAGGTCTCTACTTATTGCGTGTCCAGATGCATCCACTTAATATAAAAAAAAACTCCGGCGCTGACTGACCGCACGACAGACAACCCTCAGATTAATCCGGTGGCTCTAGAAGCACGCTATTTTGCGTAGAAGTTCCTTATATATAGAGACCTGAAAAATTCGCGGGTTCATTTCGTGTTATGCTAAAATTCAAATAATTATACCTTAGTGCTGCTTCTGCCATTGGTTCTGTTTAATCTGGAGGACTGAGGGACAATAAGAGACCCTCACTCAATAGAAGTGTCGAATCACAGGCCACCCAGTCGAGACGACTCATAAGTCAGAAGCCAATGAACAGTTGGCATTTGCCCGAGTGTGTAGAGGATATTGGAGTTTATATTGGAGGTCATCGAACCCGCGAATTTTTCCGGTCTCTACTTATATAACGTAGATAAGCACTAACAAAGGACTTTTTAAAATTCATACACTTCAGAAGATTAAACAGGGGATGAAATTTTCTTTGGAAGTTTGTCATTTTTTTTAGTTAGGTAAATATGGAAATGGGTGTCTAGGCATCTTTTTGTGAATAAAAGTCAGTCGTATCAGCATTTCTGGTAATTCGTAGTCATCTCCCGTCTTTCAAAAAACTTGGCCTGATGCGTAATGATTAGAGACCGGAAAAATTCGCGGGTTCAATGACCTCCAGGATAGACTCAAAAATCCTCTACACACTCGGGCAAATGCCAACTGTTCATTGGCTGTTGACTTGTGAGTCGTATCGACTGGGTGGCCTGTGATTCGACACTTCTATGAGTGAGGGTCTCTAATTGGCCCTCAGTCCTCCAGATTAACAGTGAACCAATGAGAGAAGTAGCACTAAGGTATAATTATTTGAATTTTAGCATAACACGAAATGAACCCGCGAATTTTTCAGGTCTATAGTAATGATATGTGAAGTCCGGTCAAAGAAGGTAATTCAGCTAGTTTTAATATAAAATATTAAATAAATGAATTGGATAGTTTGTGATGAAAAGCTGTATAATTACTGATATATATTGGATTTTGAAAATATGTAAAATACCACTTTCATTGCTCTCGAGAGCTATTGTTCTATGTAAAATACCCAGTGATATTTTAACATTAAAAAAAAAATAAAGTAACCAGTCCATTGCGAGGTCAGAATTTTTTTCGCGAAAAATAACTGGTTCCATTCACTCAGTAGAAAAAAAAATTGCGGGAACATTTTGTGATATGCTACAAATCAAACTGCTGTTTGATCAATGTTAATCTAGCGTACTCTTGGCCAATTAAATACCCTCAATCAAAGAAGTATTGTATCAAAAGTTAAACAGTTGAGACGACTCACAAATCAACAGCCAATGAACAGGCGACGTTTGACCAAGTATGTAGAGGGTCTTGAAGTCTACCCTGGAGGTAATTTAACCGGCGAATTTTTACAATCCCTAATAATCTTTATTAATATTTGAAACCCGAGAAATTGACGGTATTCACAGACTTCAGCTGTGATGTTATTTAAAGTAAGAAACTTATTTTTTTAAACAAAGAAGCAAAACTTCTCAAAACTAGTTTTTTTTATCTAAGCTCGCCATGTTATGATTTATTTGCTGAAAAAACAATTTTTATGAAATATTTATATTTAAAAAATGACACTATAAGTCAAGTTGTATAAAAATACCTAGTTATGAATACAAATACAGTGATTTGTGGCGGAAAACAAAAAAAAATTTGTCAAATAACAAATTATAATTATGAGTACCTATATGTATTTTTACAAACAGCTGATAAACAAAGGTCCGAAAAATATTGCGAATTCATTTCGCGATTGAAAAAAATTCAAACATGTATATCTCTAAGCTAATTTCACTATTGGCACACAAATTATAGGGAGTACTACTGACAAATGAGAATTCCTCAACTAATGAAAAATTACCGAATCACAGGCTCCCAAGTGGAGATATCACACGAGTCGGGAGTCAATGAACGGGTGACATTTGTCCGAGTACACGTGAAACTGTAAAGTCTATTCCAGATGAAATTAAAAAGCTAAATTTTCTGGGCCCTACTGATAATTAGGGACAGGAAAAATTGGCGGATTCAATTACCTCTAGGATAGCCTCTATTATCCTTGCACTTCTCAAGTAAACACGCGTGTTCATTGGTTACTAAATTGTGAGTCGTCTCCACTGGGTAGCTTGTGATTCGACGCTTCTTTGGTCGATAGTCTCTCATTGTCCCAGAGAGATCCAGTTAAACCGCGAGCCAATAGCAGAACCAGCAGAATTATACACATGTTGGAATTTCAGCCTATCACGAAATGAATCCGCGAATTTTTCCGGTCTCTACTGATAATGTATGGTATAAAACTATCTGGCGACAGAATTTACAACGAAATATATTTTGTACTGAATAAGCATATTTTATGAAACATACATGTGTAGTTTTCCCTAAAACAAAAATAAAAACATGAAAATTAAATAGTTCATCATGGTTGGTGCGCCAGGGCCTTAAGCAGTTTTCAGCTATTGGAAAACGTTGAAGACCTCTCCGACTCCGTAAAGCTCCGCGCGGCCCTCTTAAGGCCCCTCGCCGACGCGCGGATTGGCTGCGCTTCGGGACGTGCTGCAATCTGTCGGTAATCGCCCGTACTCCCGTGTTAATGACGGAGCAACGCCAGACCCCGGACGATACGCCGCCTAATGCCGATGCGCTTCCATCCCAGGTTCTTAATCTCGGAGTACACCCTCGGCTTTAATTACGAACTTTCTTGCGACGCGCCGTTCAGAAGAGGTAATAAAATAATGGCGCGATTACGAATTTCGAAAATTTACATTGTAGAAAATTGGTAATTAAGGCGTTGGCGCTAGGCTGGTGGAAGGGGGGAGAGGGGAGAGTTGGCTTGTGAGGGCTACGCCCCACGCAGCTTCCTTTGTAGAGGAAGGGGTTGAGTTATAAGTAGGACCGTGAGGGGGGGAGGGGGGTTAGGGCGGTTGCAATTTCAGGTGGTTGCGCGGGGCACCACTTAATGTCCCGCCCAAAGTTGCGTGTACGCACGTCCGATCACTTAGCGCTGGCGATTACACGCGGTGTTCGGCGGTAGCGTTCCCGGATAGCTGGTGGTTACCCGAGCCCCATTAGCCGTCCTTCCGACACGCCTAGCTCGCGGCACGTCCACCTTCGGGGGCGGCTGTCCGGCCGGTGGGTGCCGGCCCGACCTCCGCAGTCGGCGAAGAGTCGCTCCGGGCAGGTGGCCTATGCGCGGACACCCGGAAACATTCGCGGATTCAATCAGGCGATAGGTAGGGGCAGGCATTTTTCGCGAATCAATCTGAACGCCTGTTAGACTGCAACAAGATATACCCGCACCAACCGTTTCTTCCTTGTGATTGGCGTCTGTCTGCGAGAGAAGTCGGTGCCTTATTTGACCCAGCCGCTCAGTATGCGTTTGCTTCCGCACTGACTTAACTGTGATTGGTGTTTTAACAATCGACTTGTACCTGAAAGAAACTCACCTAATCACGGATTACAGACGATGCTAAAGTGATGTAACGTTCAGCTAACCTTGGTTTCTTTTCACGAAATATGCATGGCCCTAGCAACACGGTATACCCACATCAGAGGTTTCTTCCTTGTGATTGGCGGCCGTCTGCGAGAGAAGTAGTTAGTTGCCTTTCTTTTTTTGACCGAGCCACTCAGGACTTGTTTGCTTCCGCACTGAATTTCTGTGATTGGTTGTTGAAACAATCGACAACGCGCTTGAAAGAAACTCACCCGATCACGAAACACAGACGATGTTACAGTTTTTTGACTTATAACTAATATCGGAATCTTTTCGCGAAATATGCATGGCCCTAGCGTTAGGTAGAGACCGGAAAAATTCGCGAATTCATTTCGCGATAGGCTAAAATATAAATATTTATACCTCAGTGCTGCCGCTGCTATTGGCTCACAACTCACCTGGAGGACTCTGGGCCAATGAGAAACACCCAACCAAAGCTTTATGCGAATCACAGGCTGCTACGCTGGGACATCTCACAAGACAGCAGCCAATGGGTGGGTGACATTTGACCGAACGTACGTAGAACTATGGAGTTCATCCTGGAGGTCATTGAACCCAAGAATTTTTCCGGTCCCTAGCGATAGGCTAAAACAGCTGATATTTCTATTACATCCGGATCACTGTTCATCTGGACTACTCTGGGTCAATGAGAGAAACCACCCATCAACCAAAGAAGTTCCGAACAACAGGCAAAAACCAACTTAAGACTACTCAAAATCTCAGCGGCCAAAGAACTGGCGTTAATTTTCCCCGACTGTACAGAGGACTGTGTGGTCTATCCTGAAGATCATCGAAACAGCGTATTTTTTTTTCTTCAGTCCTTTCGACGGAAACCCACGTCTCCTGCGATGACGAGCTGATTTTTCACAAAATCTTCCTTGCCGTGGAGGCAATCGTAATTGATTCTAAGATTGAGACGACAAACGAAGGAACACTTTTTTTTTTTAATAAGAAAGTTTTCCGCTGGTTGCATGCGGAGTGAGACTGTTTGTGCCAGTTAAACCAACGCGAAAATTTCCACCCCTTCCCCTCCTTTTCACCCTCCGTCCAGCGAGTCCTACATATCTGCGCACTTGGCTGCAGCGATGACTAGTTTCGTTAAGCATGGCGACGATTAGCAGCGTTGCTCATGACGTAGGGCCGTGAATATTCCGCGAAAAGATTACGAGTCTAGTTATAAGTTAAAACACTGTAGCACCGTTTGTGTTTCGTGATTGGGTGAATTTCTTTCAGGTACATGTCGATTGATGCAACACCAATTAGTGTGAAAGCAAACGCGTCCTGAGTGGCTCGGTCAAAAAAGGCAACGACTTCTCTCGCAGACGGCCGCCAACCACAAGGAAGAAACCGCTGGTGCGGGTATACCTTGTTGCAGTTTAATATACGTTCATATTTATTCGCGAAAAATGCCTGCCCCTACCCCTAGAGACCTGAAAATTCGCGGATTTATTTCGTTATATGCTACAATTCAAATAATTATACCTTAGCGCTGCTTCTGCCATTGGTCCACTGCTAATCTGGAGGACTGAGGGCCAATTAGAGACCCTCGCTCATAGAAGTGTCGAATCACAGGCCACCCAGTCGAGACGACTCACAAGTCAACAGCCAATAAACAGGTGGCATTTGCCCGAGTGTGTAGAGTGTAGTAGAGACTATCCTGGAGGTCATTGAATCAGCGAATTTTTCAGGTCTCTACTCATGAGCTTCGTGGAACTAGAAAACGTCTCTACGTCAGGACAGGTCGCTACAGTGTGTTTACAACAGCTTTTTGCGGCTTGTTGGAGTAGCACGCGCTCTTGGCCACAGCGGGAGGACGTGTTTGTTGTCGTTTCATCGCGGTCGACCACAGTCCGCGTGACCGCAGCCCCTCCCAGCTCTCTCTGGCCAGTGCTGCAGACGTGTCGCCAGTCTGTGCATCGGGGCACGGAGATCACTGTCTAACTTTTTCCAGGTATGCATGCCGACCACTGTCTCCACGAACCCGACACCAACGCGATTCTGTCTCACCAATTAAAACCTCAGCAGTTCCGCGGGGACATTGGGGATTGTAGCCTAACATCTAGCCTCGGGAACGAACAAATGAATTATGTTCTCATGTTGCAAATACAGTTATAATAAGAACCTGGGACGTTAAATTTAACATCGACTTCTTAAAAATAATACCGAGCGTCATAAATACCCGAAAATTGTGTTTTAAACTTTATTTCTGGACGCGAATCACACGTAGTTCTCTCACCCGCCGCTAGAATTCGCTGCCAGAGCAGCTACGTCGACTATCGAATCATTAGATTTGCAGAGCGACATTTAAAATATATATTATTTAACGGCTCCGATAAAAGCGAAATAGTATTTAAAAAATACTAAACTCTGGATTTGGACCTGATTTTCGACAAGGAATTTTATTAAAATACTGCCTATCTTTTTTAATTCATGAAACATTTAATGCTATAAATTTTCCCTTGGCTTTGTAATTTTTCTTTTTGCGCCATCCGCCACTGATGGCAGTGCCGTGGTTTAAGCATTTTTCTGTTCATAAGACTTTCATTCCAATGGCGAAATTACTCCTGCCAAATTCCGCATACAGAGAGCTATAATGTTACACATAAAATAAAACATTTTCAGAGTACAGTTTAAGCGACAGTGAAAAAAGTGTGATTTCTTCTTCTTTTTTATTGCGTGACTTGAACAATGTTCCTAAACTCAACAATTGCGCGCACAAGTCAGTACAATGAGACTTATTGTTCAAGTGATTTTCACTTACCTCAAGCCAGAGAACTTCTATCACACTATGACCAGTTAAACTCTGCAGATGAATTCAAAGAATTAATTTATTTTACGGACACACTTCACAACCACATTTTGTAATATACAGGTTGGGGTGAATCTCATACCGTGGATACGAATTCTTAGATTATCGTACGTCTTGTTTGCCAATTAGCAGCATATAGTTAACATATTTTTTTATTTATTTATTCCTTGATATTAGATTTAAAATAAAAAGCATACGTTCACGTATTATGACTAAACGCTGTAATAAGAGCCAATATGAGATATACAAGCGATAAGATGTGAATGGAAACTCACGGAACCATAACTGGACGTCGTTGAAATGAAGGCGATAAAGAAAATTACAAGTCACTCGTAAATATATACATAAATTAAATAATAACATTTGTAAATTAAGCCATATTGAGCTGATCACTAAGTGGCTAACTTCCAGAATAAGATTACAAAACGACTTTATCAAAATAACTCTGAAATAAGTGTGTTATCAGCAAATACCGAATGTGGTAAAAACAGGAGAGGAAAATCTATAGTTGTTTGTGAACTTGGTTTAAAAACAACAATCAAGTAGAATGGAGGATATATTTAAAACGGTCACGATGTTCTATATATTCAAGGTAAAATAATAAAAAAAACAAATATATGTATTTTTTGAAAAGTTGGGAAACTATGTCATTGTGAGTAATGAATTTTCTTCTTTATGCACAACCGAAAGGTTGGTTGTCAATTGTCTACAGTTCTCCATTTTCCGCGTCTTTCAGCCTTTATCCTCATCACAACATAGCTTATGCATACTTAGTCTTTTATCACGTGATTCAAGTGGCACAGTTCTAGATCTTCTCCCGCGCCATTCTTCCATTAAACTGTTCCTTCATCTCTGTCGTTGGCAATCCTTCGTGTCTTAAGAAGCGCCAAAGAGTGGGCCGCTCGTCAGGCCAGTACGTTTTTTTTTTAATCGCTAAAGCTTTAAATTATGTAAAAAATCTCTTAAGTTACTAACACGTATATTTAATTATTTATTTGTTAATCATTTGTAGTGATACGAAAATTCCGCGCATTCATTTAGTCGCAAGTTAGAATGCAAACGTTCACACTCGCGCACTGTGTTCATGATTGGACCGCAGTTGTTTGGACACGCCCCTCTGCGACCGTGAGCCAACGATGCCCAGCTAGGAGAGAAGTAAGCGAATCAGCTAGTGTCAATTAACAAGTATATAACTGTTCTCACTAAGAAATGAACCAATGGATAAGCAAACATCGGTTTAACACACATATGACTTTGAATTCTACCTTGAGGCCAGACGAATTCGCGTAATTTCCGGGTCTCTAATAATTTGATTTTTAACTCTTATTGATATTTTCAAATTTCACGGTGTATTATCATCTTACGAGAATTTGCCACATAAAATAAGTCGATAAAACAAAAGAAGTTAACTATCAAATTGAGCGAGGAGACGTCAGAAATCTCTTTCTGCTCGGTTGTTGCTGTTTGCGGCAGATGCCATAAAAATTCAGCCACTTCGGAAGTGTGTACTTTGTGATCAACTGTTACGAGTGCACAACACGTTGGCCAGGTTTTTGGCGTTAAGGCCCAGAACATGCGTTTCGATGTTGGGTTTTACGCATGACAAGTTTACATATCGTCCGTAAAGACAGAACCAGAATGAAACTTTTATTTCATGCCTTGTAATTAGTTAAAATAAAATAATTTACAAAATGATTAACCTGAAACCAAACGTAGGGTGTTATTTTTGTTTAATTATTTTCATCTCGGCTGTAAAATTAAATATTTTAATTTTTGGCCCAACGCAATTTTTGTGCACATCAGTTTCAGCGACTGTTTGTTCATGTGGGAAACAAAGTTAAGTTGTACTGTTTTAAAATACTTTGCAATTTGAGACGATCACCGGGCGTCTTTTAGGGAAAAACTGGGGCCTTTTCCGTTTCTTTTGGATTGAACGATAGCCCACGGAGTTTTCAGTCTTCACTGGCACCGAACACTGTCGGTAAATATTCAGTGGTTGTTTGGGATCGCGCCGCACATACACGCACACACACAACGTCAACGGCCAAGGAAGTCGGCGGAGAAGTCGATTGATGGCTGCCGATGGTGCGGCGCCATGCCAGCTCCTCTGGGTATTACCACAGAGCGTACCACACTCGCCCTCCCGTGATTCATAATTTCTACCCCTTCGTCTGCCCCTCCCCCTTACTTATATACATAATTTTTTTTTTTGCTTAGGTATTCCGGCGGTGGTCTCTGCCAGTGTGCGCCTCTGGCTAGCAGACGCCGGCGGGCGGCGTCTCAAGACCCAGGCGGTGCCGATACCATCGCGGCGCGCGCGGCAGCCCAACAATTTGTAAAATCATACGTTGCAACGGTTCCGAGAGAAGTAACCACTCCTGAGCCGCGCAAGACTCCCTTCTTCCCCTCCTCCTCCAACCACTTTCTTCAACCATTTTGTTTTGTTCTCCGGAATAATAAACACAAAAAAAAATTTCGATCGAGGTAAGGGAAGAGGGGAGAAGGTAAGGGAGAAAAAGAGTTAACGCACGTTCGAATACGCACTTTGGGCCTTCGTTCAGTGACGGGCTAAGTTATACCTACGCACATACGGCCCCGCGCACGCACGGTTTTCGTACCGTGCGAGCAACCATGTAAGCTCGGGACGAGGTTTTTCCCACGCGTTGTTGCCCCGCCGCCTTGATTGGCTGCAGGAGAATCCCCGGGTACTTCCGGAGAGGGCGTGCTTGCAACACGGCTGCTAAGCTGCTTGATCAGCTGCAGAAGCCCCGGGTACTTCCGGAGAGGGCGTGCTTGCAACACGGCTTCTAAGCTGCTTTATCAGCTGCAGGAGAAGCCCCGGGTACTTCCGGAGAGGGCGTGCTTGCAACACGGCTGCTAAGCTGCTTGATTAGCTGCAGGAGAATCCCCGGGCACTTCCGGAGAGGGCGTGCTTGCAACACGGCTGCTAAGCTGCTTGATTAGCTGCAGGAGAATCCCCGGGTACTTCCGGAGAGGGCGTGCTTGCAACACGGCTTCTAAGCTGCTTGATCAGCTGCAGGAGAAGCCCCGGGTACTTCCGGAGAGGGCGTGCTTGCAACACGGCTGCTAAGCTGCTTGATTAGCTGCAGGAGAATCCCCGGGTACTTCCGGAGAGGGCGTGCTTGCAACACGGCTGCTAAGCTGCTTGATCAGCTGCAGGAGAATCCCCGGGTACTTCCGGAGAGGGCGTGCTTGCAACACGGCTGCTAAGCTGCTTGATCAGCTGCAGAAGCCCCGGGTACTTCCGGAGAGGGCGTGCTTGCAACACGGCTTCTAAGCTGCTTGATCAGCTGCAGGAGAAGCCCCGGGTACTTCCGGAGAGGGCGTGCTTGCAACACGGCTGCTAAGCTGCTTGATTAGCTGCAGGAGAATCCCCGGGTACTTCCGGAGAGGGCGTGCTTGCAACACGGCTGCTAAGCTGCTTGATTAGCTGCAGGTGAAGCCCCGGGTACTTCCGGAGAGGGCGTGCTTGCAACACGGCTTATAAGCTGCTTGATTAGCTGCAGGAGAAGTCGGTACTGTCGCGAAACGATCGCAGAACGGGCTGTATTGTAGCGCGGGGATTTTAATCCCTAAAGCTTCATCTCATAAGTTACTAACACGTGTCTTTAATTATTTTCTTGTTAATCATTTGATTATCAATTCCTTTAGTTGTTTTCAAATTTCTAGGTGTTTTATTATATTGCTATAATTTGCCAAATAAATTAAGTCGATAAAATAAAATAAGTTTATTAACAAAAAACAGCAAAGACACGTCAGAAAAATCTTTTTCTGCTCACTGGTCGTTACTGTTTGCGGCAGATGCCATAAAAATTCAGCCGTTTCGTAAGTGAAAGGCTTGCGAATAGTCCACAACCAGTCGATGAGTGTTATAAATGGATTTCAACCAGCTCTTTGATATTTTAAATGAAGCTTGCCACAGATATTTTCGGGAAAAAAAAGGGTAAGCTTGTTATTGTCTGATTCCTTCCGTGTGACTTAAGGTTGTTGGAGTGGTATCATACATTTTTTTTGAATGTGAGCAGGATTTTTTTTAGATTAACAAATTAGACTGATAATAGGTAATGCGAAAAATTTCTGACCGTCACAAATATAGTTTAATACCTTTTGAGTTTGGACTCTATTTGTATCAGTGCTGTGTCTTGTTTTACTCTTTGGTTGTTTTACGATAAGTTTTTTTTTGAACTAAAATAATTTTTGGGTAGTTATTTGTTGACTTTGACAATCATGTTACTAATAAAAATTGTCATTCCTTATTTATCTCTTGGGGGTTGAACTTGTCAATTTTTTTAGTGCTGCCGTTTGAAATGTAGCTATGAAAACTACGACCTTTGCTGATTTCAAATTTCTTTATCGTTGCAGTAATTTTTTCTTGTTGTTTACAGTTTGTCATTGAAAGAAATTCTATAATTTTGACAGTATTCAAACAATGCTATTGCAGTCAATAAAAGTTTAGCTTGGTGAAAGTTGAGAGTCGAGTTCTTCACGTTTTATATTCAAGTTATTTATACAAAACAATCAAAACAATTTTAGCTGTCTTTTGTTGTCATATTTATTTTAATCTAATTTCATATGGGTCCTCTGTATGCGACATATTCAATGGCGAGGAACCTCTACGTTTTTATAGTATATAGTAGTATAATGTATACAACTATATCGAGAAGAGTGGCTAAAATACATAATTTACACAGGTGTTGTTTATTAAATAATAAATTAACAAGCAATTGAAAACAAGTTTATAACTATTTATTAAAAAAAACTTTATTAAGATTAGCCTGCGTGCCAAATAGAATATGAAGTATACATTGCTTATAAAAACTCTATAAATTACAAGTTAATTATATAAAAATAATTACGTTTAAAAATTGAATTAATCACTATGAATTAATTAACTTCAGTGAAGAATTTTTCATCGGCTTGAAAACAAAAACCACAGGTTCCCAAAATTGCTTGTGTTTTAATTTACAGTTATGCTTTCTGGTCACTTGAATTTAAAATATTTCTTGAAAAATCTTGTCTATGAAAGCATTCTCAGGCAGTTACTTATTGTAGTTGAAATATCTGACTGAATGTTTAAAAGAATAAAAGAAAAATATATTTTAAGGACCCCCATAAACCACTGCAGCACATCTGATTAAAAAGAACTTTTGATTGTAATGTTCACAATGTAAGTTCGTGTTTATTTTTACGTGACGCTGTAACATTGCGCTTAGCTTATGGCTAATTAGACATGTGTACATTTAGTTAACGTATGAAATATCATCTTAATGATGCCGCTCACTCATACAATATTTCGCCAGAAGAATTATAAATCATAATATCAACAACCACACAATTAAAATACTAAGTAAGGACAGAATAAAATATAATAAATTGGAAATTTTCGATAATGTCACTGTAATGCATTGTGAGCTTGAAAAAACATGAGAAATACTTGTTAAGGAAATCAATTTTATTTAACTTAAAAAATATATACATTACTGAAGAAACAGATGAAAGATGCTGGGTATTTAAGATAAAAGTAAAGTTTAAGTTCATGCCACTTGATAACATAGAGAAAAATAATGAGACAAGAAAACAATAGCCTATATATGTAATGAAAATACCGCGGTTCAATCATGAAAACAGTGCAATAGTATTAAGTTTTGCATTCTAGCTTGCGACCAAATTAATCCACGAAATATCCGTACCTCTAAACATAGGTAACGGCCACTGCGCTACTGTGAAGAAAATTTTATTTAAAAAAATTACGCATCCAGCCAGGAATTGTACAAGAAACGATTTTCCATATCAGTTAAGTTGTCTTTATGACTTAGTTAAAGAATCGGATGATAAGTTAAAAATTAAAAATAAATTTGAGCGAGTATTTCAGTACTCGCCATAGACGTGTAACATCTAACCTCTGTAACGAGCAAATTAATGTGTTACCATGGTGCAAATACACTTAGGCTATGTGTAATACGAAACTCTGATACTAAATTTAACATAAACTACTTAAAAATAACGCAGAGCTTAATAAACATAAAAATATTGTGTTTTCAACTTCAATCCTCGACACGAATCACACGTAGTTTCTGCACCCGCCGCTAGAATTCGTTGCCGAAGCAGCTATGTCGACTATCGAATCATTCGGATTATAGACTGAAATGTTTAATCGATATAATGAAACGCTGTGATAAATGCGAAAATAAAAAAAAAAACCGTTGAAAATATATTAATTCCCCGATTTAGACCTGATTTGGGTCAACAAAATTTTATTAAAATACTACTTATATGGTTAAAATTCATTAAACAGTTAAAACTATAAAGATTCCCTTTAGCTTTGTGAACCTTGGTGCGTGCCATCCACCGTTAAAAGCAGAGCCATGGTTGTTACATATTTCCCTTCCTTGACTTCTGTCGCATTCATGAAATTACTCCCACCGAATTCCACACACCGAGAGCTAAAATGTTAAACATAAAAAAAAAAAACGTACAAAGTATTTAAAATGACAATACCGAACATATCTGTATTGTTTTTCACTGAATTTGGAGGGATTTTTTCATTTTTAATTGGTTGAAGTTAAAAATATTTGGAATGTTATTCACACGTTCGCGCAAAAATAAAAATAGTCACCGAATCACGTGGCCACCGACTCAGTTCTTGCAAACTGCGACTCATGCAGAGAGTTTACATAGAGCCGTCATTACCACCCCCACTAGAGGTCACAGTGACCTTAGACCACGTTCTTAAAATAGTTCACCTCCAATTTACCAAAATACTGGTTACAAACTATCCAGGGAAATTCGCTAATTTACAAATGGCTTAGTAAATTTATAGGCACTGAGTTCGCTTACATACTTTAAATATGAAATCCAAAGAATCAGGTATGACATTTGATTAAAACCTCAGAAAAAATATGTCAACATCAATAATAAAAAACTTTTTTCGTCCTTACAAGTAAACTTTTTTATTTTTACATACACCAATTTGTGATTCACTCATATTTTATTAATTTAATAAGTTAAAGATACCTCAAGGATACCAGCGTAATCTTTTTTTATTATTTTTCTGTTTAACCTGTTTACAAAGATAATACAGAACTCGGAATTTCGGAACTCGTCGTTGATTCTACGATGATCTAGTTATCTGGAACTAATGAGAAATTTTATTTGATATGTGGTGCATTCGCAAAGGTCATCCTTTAATTTCTTACAGCGCAACGCATTTTTTTGTCTCTTCGCCGATTCAGCTGTTTGAAACGTATGGATTAATGGTGGTTTCTGTAAAACATTGCGGTAGAGATTCTGCCAAGTGGTCGAACATTTAGAAACATTTGTTTAGGTAATAGATTAAAAATTTAAATAATAATATAAAAGAGCCAAGTGTAGAGATCTTCCGTCCTGTGGTACTCAATGTTTATTTTTAAGTCAGTAGTAAATATTATAAATCGGAAGACAAATTGTTTCTTTTCATGTTGCTCTGAACAAGTTTTTTTCCTTTCGCGTCAGGGATTTTAGCCATCTTCATTGTGTGTGGCTATATCACTGGGTCATGGTACGTTCAAGTCCTTTAGATTACGGCCGTCGTCTTGTATACTAATGGGTTCACCTTGATGAAGCTATTGTGTTTTTTCCTTGAGGAACGTAAACAATAGCAGGTCTTGCGGGACACGGCGGCAAGCGCACATTCCCCAACGCCTCTCAAGTTTTCCCAAGCTGCAACCTGTCATTTCACGAAGTAATGATCGAGGCGTGTTCCATGTCCTTTGATTACCGAGACGTTTTTGTTTATGATCTGTGAAAACACGTTTACAATGAATTTATTCATTTGCCTTTTTATAATTGTCAGAAGGCAAAGTCATAATAAATGCATATGATAGACGCTGTTCAACGTTTACCACCATTATTTAACTCGAAGAGTAAATTTTTTCTAATTATTTTATAATTAACTATTATTTTAAAAATTTCTTTATTGACTTAATTTCACACTCTCATAATCACAAACTATAAATTAGTTTGGATTCTATTTTCTTTATCAAATTACTATAAATTGATTACGTAACCGTGTTATTCATTTTTTTAGACAAAATAAACTAGTAAAACAGAAGGAAATACACACGCTATTATTGAAAAAATTAACAAAAATAATTTTATAAATATTTTCTTATTGACACCAGACAGTTTTGAGGATTGAGTCGCTAAGATTGACGCACTTTTTACTAAATTCTCCATTGATAAATTTTGATCTAAGTGTTTTTCAATCATATTTATTTCACTAAAATATATTTAGTTGAAATACATTGGTACACTTAGCATATTAATTAAGCCATATAATATGACTGGTGTACTGTATTTCGTTAGTTATGAGCAACTTTACCCAATGGCTAATAGGTATTACTCAACCCATTTTAAATTAAAATCGTTTTAGCAAGATTTTGAAAAATGATAATTCACTGATAACAAATCAAAGGTAAAAAAAGATAAAATGACATTTTTATAAAAATCGGATAAACCGTTGTAAAATTATAGATAATTTAAATGAACGTCAAGAAAATTTATTTATATTTAGTGAAAACATATACCCACGAACCACTTTTGAAAATGATTTATAGAGCCTTAGTAAAATATTTATTGCGGTCTATGGACAACTTATCCTCAAAGTCACGTTATAAACACCACAGACAATTCATAAATGTATTAAAACATGTTTTTATCTTAGTTAATATCGAACTATGGTTTTCTCACTTTAAACTATGTTCGTTATAATGCTATTAAATAATGGGGAAAAAAATACTGTTAAATTTTCAAATCAATTGAGACATTTTTGGAAAGTGATGGTTTTGCTATTTATGCATCGTCAGATTTCAATGCCACTGTTTTCCATATTACACAACCCACAACACATTTACATTTTTAGAAATTAGAAATTATTTAAAAATAACGTACGAATTTTAAATAAATATCCTTACAAAGTAGAATATTCGAATTACCGACACAAAAATCGAATAAAGGGCACGTGAAGAGTGGTACATTATATTGAGCAATGTGAGGGCTGTGTGATCTGTTCCGCAAAGTTGTGGCCGAGTGTTTTAAAAAAAAAAAAAAAAACGTTTTTGTGTCCGGCGCCCCGAGGTCGTGAATGGCGCCGTCGCCTCCGCCGATCCGTGTGCCCCATTTGACGGCGGTCGCTGCTTTGCTCGCCGCCGCGGCGCGCGCCGTGCGACGCGGCCAATGGAGTCGAGGAAGGGCAGTTTGCTCGGCTGTGCGCCGGCCAGAGACCACACCGAGCACTCCAGATGACTGGAGTAAGCTCGGGCGAAGCTCCGAGCCCAGCGAGTCATCTGTAAAATAAAATATTCTTCACTAAACTGTTAAAATCCTATTCATTCCGTTACGTAAACCTCACTTATTAGGAATTATGATAACGCTTAGTTCATCTTTATCGTTATTTATTTTTGTACATTCGACAAATAAAAAAAATGAGCAAAACCATCATTAAAAATTTTTTCATGGCTGGCTTCGAGACTTTGATTCAAAGAGTTTATTTTTTAAATATTTCCAATGTTCCCAGATTTTGTAGGGGTGTTTTATAACCACCAAAAATGGGTGGGGGCTTTTTTCTGATGCCACTATCCAAAATAATAGGGATTACAAATTACAGAAATTACTTATATATCGTCCACCAAATTTGAGTTCCAAGTTTAGTACTATCAAAAACCATATTAAATATTGTATGAAAGATAAAAATATTCAAATATAATTTAATTATAACCTAAAACCTATTTAATATTGTTTTAAATAGTAAAATATTACAAAAATATATTATAAATACACTTATTGTAATAGTGTCATTCTCTCCCACACTCACACGCACATTCATCCAGTATTCCCTTCTTAGCTCGAAAACGGCATCTGTAAGTTGACTCCAGGTACGGGATGGCCGGACAAAAGTGTCGGAATACACGTCCGACGAGAAAGTCGATTAGCATCGACGTCTCTATCCTGTAACCTCTTTAGATTACGTTGTGCGTCATGCTGCTAACTTTGGCCTTGCTTCATTTGTTCCAACGCTGTTCTAAAGTGCGGTTATTCACGTATCGTGTTCGCAGGTTATCGCGTTCGTGAAAATAATAATTTAAGAATATACTGCCACCATTAATGCGTCCTTTGAATGATTCTTGGAATGTGAAAGCTTGATTTAAACAATTTTATAGAGATGCGCCATTACTAGAGACCGGAAAAATTCGCGGTTTCAATGACCTCCAGGATAGACTCCAATATCCTCTACACACTCGGGCAAATGCCAACTGTTCATTGGCTGCTGACTTGTGAGTCGTCTCGACTGGATGGCCTGTGATTCGACACTTCAATGAGTGAGGGCCTCTAATTGGCCCTCAGTCCTCCAGATTAACAGTGGACCAATGGCAGAAGCAGCACTAAGGTATAATTATTTGAATTTTAGCATAACACGAAATGAACCCACGAATTTTTCATGTCTCTAGCCATTACTGATTTTACACTTGTCATAGGAAAAAAAATAAGAATGTACAACCAATATGAATAGATAATACATGAATAATAAGCCAAAATCAGCTGATGAGCCTATTCATAAGGGCCGGAAAAATTCGCGGGATCAATGACCTGTAGGATGAACTCCATAGTTATACGTACAATTGGTCAAATGTCATCCATTCATTTGCTGCTGTCTTGTACGGTGTCCCAACGTAGCAGCCTGTGATTCGATACGGCTTTGGTTGAGTGTTTCTCATTGGCCCAGAGTCATCGAGGTGAGTTGTGAGCCAATAGCTAGAGACCGGAAAAATTCGCGGATTCCTTTCGAGACAGGCTGGAATCCAAACACGTTTAGCTTAATGCTGCTTCAGTGATTGGACCGCAATTTACCTGAAGGACTCTGAGCCAATGGCAAACACTCAACAAAAGAAGTATCGAATCATAAGAATCGCAGTAAACAGGTGTTCCGAGTCGGTAGCCAATGACCAGGTGATAGTTGCCCGAGTACATAGAGAATCGCGGAGTCTATCCTAGTGGTCATTGAAACCGCGAATTTTTCCAGTCCCTACCAATAGCAGAGGCAGCACTGAGGTATAACTATTTGTATTTTAGCCTATCGCGAAATGAATTCGCGAATGTTTCCGGTCTCTATCTATACAGCATAGAGAATTTCGTGGAAGGAAAATATTTCAGAAAAATAAATATAGTTTAAAAAACTAAAGAAACATGCTTTTAAAGATTATCAAACTAAAAAGTAAAAAAATAATTTTAAAGTTTAATTTATGACAATAGTTAGAGTCCCGGAAATTTCGCGGATTCCTCTGGTCTCAGGATAGAATTCAAAATTATAGGTGTGCTCGACCCATGTTTTCTTTCCCATTGTTTGATGTCTTAGCGAGAACATTTTTATCCTTGTTATTTGGCACTACCTGATTCACTTACTTCTCTCCTAGCTGGATATCTTTGGCTAACGGTCGTAGAGGGGCATGTCCAGATAACTGTGGTCCAATCATGAACATAGTGCGACAGTGTGGAGGTTTGCATTCTAGCTTGCGACTAAATGAATGCGCGAAAATTCCGTGGCTCTAACAATAGTATATAAGCAATACTAGTATAAATGAGAAAATATCTTGAGGCGCTTTGTGCCATATTTTTTGTATATTAAGCGCCCCATGCTTTTTTCTCATTTATACTAGTTTTCTTACATACTATTGTCATAAATTAAATTTTAAAATTATTTTTTACTTTTTAGTTTGATAATCTTTAAAAGCATGTTTCTTTAGTTTTTTTAAACTATATTTTTTTTTAACTTTTTAGTTTGATATTCTTTAAAAGCATTTTTTTTAGTTTTTTAAACTATATTTATTTTTAACTTTTTAGTTTGATATTCTTTAAAAGCATGTTTTTTAGTTTTTTAAACTATATTTATGTATAATTATCATAAGGAATTGAGTTACCGACACTACCTATTACCATCTGAGATAACTATTTGGAGTTGCAACGTCACAAAGAAATGGTAAAGTCTCTCCGAATCATTTACAGTTAGATGTATGGATATAATCTTAGAATTTATCGGGAAAAAAAAATTTTTATTTTTTCGGCGTGGCCGGGAGTAGAACCCACGATCGCTGAATCCGAAAGCTCGGCTAACGAACGTATTGAAATTGGTGGGACATTTTACAGTGATGGGCCACTCACTCTTAGTTGAAAGAGTTACAGACGGACAGACAAACAAACATACAGGTGAAGCTAATATAAAGCATGTAAAAAGCAGTGCAGACGCACGCAGTGGATTGAAGACGACGAGACAGTTGTAACAAGAACAACCTTGGACCACACGGCGACAGACAGGCAAGCCCAACGATGATTCTCAACATATAAGCTGGACAATACAACGACAATACAGTTACGCGACGCACAGATGAACTCAGCGATGAAAATAGACAGATATAGTTTAAACACAACGTCAAAAAGCACATACGATCACAGCAGGCTTCTAATGACAAAACAGTTGCAACATTTTTGGGAAATGGCATCTTCTCCCGACATCATGCGCACAAATTCATCTTTCTTGTCCATTTCTGATGTAGGTTTTCCTCTGACTTGCAGTGTTAACCAGCAATTGCTTAGGTCCATATAATTTTCTTTCAAAGCAAACTACTATACCATACACAGAAAAAAATATTTTCTGTAATTTTACCAAAGATTCCTTTGGAAACCAGTAGCCAATAAATCGTTTGTAAAACTACAAGAAAGATAATGTATCTTTGTACAACACTTGGCTATGGTTTAATTTTTGAATATATGAAATACGCGTTTCGAGATAATACTAAGTATTTCTTACGAAAATTGGCGCAAAATTTTATAATTGATGTTTAATTCAAGCATAATTTTTAAAACAACGGGAAAAATAATTGAATATTCAACAATTTGACTTTATTTGTTGGACCATGCTTATCGATATTGTAAATCTATTCAGGGAACAGTTTAAATATAGCTTTTACTTTTGGTGGTACTGGGACTACACAAAGCATAAAAGCCTGTCTAAGACTGAACCCATTACTACTATAGGAACAATATTTTTTAGTGATAAATATTCTTTCATGTAAGTTTACAAGAATATTTCTGTTCCATCAAAAAGAAAAAAATGTAGTGTGTTGGATGAAACCAAGATAAAACAACCCAAACATTAGGACAGTATATAATTTCGCCACTCTGATATTCACAGGGTTTTGTTTTTATCGCGAAAATTTTGGCCAAGTTTACCCTTGCAAAAAAAAAAAAGTCGGTGATACCTGTGGTTAACTAACGGTTAAACCACAAAAGCGCAGGCTTCCTGGATTGAAACAATTGCGAAATAAGCGCGCGCGTCTCTGTGTTTACATCACGTGATAACTTTTTATTTTTTTATCGGCTCACGGCGTCAAATCGCCAGCCGATGATGGCCACATGCGCAGGGGACGAGAATCGGTCCACGCCCGGAGCTGTTCGGCGTGATGTATGCTGTTCTGCGCAGGTATGCCGCGCACCTCCGTTTAAAGAGCCGCCCCGGGGGGAGGGGCTTCCTCAAGTGCCGGTCTTTTTGTTTTTATTTTTAAGGTAGGTTGAGATTCTCGCATCGAGATCTCCAGCACGCAGTGGTCCGGTGGGCTGGCAATTTTGCTTTAGGTGTAGCCACCTGGCCGCATACTGCATCTTTCGAAACAAGCCCTTTGGGATGCCTCAAAACATTTTAGCCTAAGGGTTAGAAACGTTTCAACTAAAAGTTTATTTTATCAAAAATATATACTTTTAGATTTTTAACGCAGTGTAGTAAACTAAAGTTTTTGATCTTGTAATCAATATTTTACAATTTAATTTTATATATACGTAATCACATACTTATATTTGGAAGTCAAGTTGAAATAATAATTGTTGAGTTGTTTCATGAGGCAGTAAATAAAAGTTTACTTGTTTTATTCTCTTCTTATTTAAAGAAAAAATTACGAAAGCTCTTTTTTTTTCATAACTAGTTATTTTGTTTTAAGTGGTGTCTGGAGTCCTTTTGGAAAACAATAAGATAAATCTCCTGAAAAATTTCACCGGTAAGCTTTTGAAATAGTAATTTTTTTCTTAATACATACATACATACATTTCTTAGTTTCCAACAAGCAACAAGACAAATTTTGTATGGTATTTACTATTGATAAATTTGTGATGTTTCAGATTCTATTCAGAAGTTCATATTACTTGGTGGTAAACTTCTATAGCTAACTTATTTTACGAATCACCTGCTCTTACGTATGATTGGAATCATTAATTTTTTTCCCATTCTGGTTGGAAGCTAAAAGGCAGTGGCGCTCGAAGAAATGGCGACTGCCAAACGTTATTGATACGCATTGTTGTGCGTAGAACCCAAGGATCTGAACATTTCCAGCGATAGAAAAAATTCGCAAGTTCATTGACCTCTAGGATGAACTCCGCAGTCGTATACGTACTCGAGCCAAAATCACTTCTCCGTTGGCTGTTCACTTGAGAGATTTCTTGATTGCGTTGCCCGTTGTTTAGGGTTATGCTTTGTCTGTTGAGTCCTCAACACAATGCCTGTGGGCCAATTCCAGAAGTAGCCCAAATGTAAAATAATTTTCTTTTTATCCCAACCCCGAAATGAAACCATGAGATTTTCTGATCTCGAAACGTTTGCTAGAGACCGGCCAGAATTCCCCGTGCTCATTTCGCGACAGGCTAGAATTCAAAAGAGTTGACATCTGCGCCGATAACATGCTTGCAAGCCGAGGAGATGCCGAACACGAGAGACCCAGCCAAGATACTCGCCAGTGGACTGTTGACATCGGTCCGAGTGTGCACAGGATTATGAAGTCTATCCTGTTAGTTTCTGAACCAGCAGAATTTTTCCAGTCCCTGAACAGTGCACATTTACTAGATGCTAAATAGTTTTTTTTTTTTTTTAATTTTCTAGGCTTTTCAATGCAATCACTAGAGACCGGAAAAATTCGCGGTTTCAATGGTCTTCAGGATAGACTGCACATTTCCCTGTACACTCGGACAAATAACGCCAGTTCATTGGCTGCTGACTTGTAAGTCGTCTCAGCTAGTTTGTCTGTGATTCGATACTTCTTTGGTTGGAGGTTTATAATTGGTGGAGATTCGTCCAGATGAACAGTAAGCCAATAGCAAAATCATCTAAAAGGTATATGTATTTGACTTCTAGCTTATCGCCGAATGAATCCGCGAATTTTTCCGGTCTCTAGCAATCACGGATTTTTTTTATTTTTTATTTTTAGATTCGAGCGGAAGTGCGTATTTAGTTGAACCGCATTGCTGACAAGATTTCCCCCTCCCCACTTTTTTTGCCTTGCTTCCGTGGTATCGAAGGAACTGGTTTTCGTTCTTCGGCGCCGCCGAGAAAGCTTAATGAACCGAATAAGCATTTTACTCGGAGCGTGTGGTTCTACCGGGTGCGTCGTTTCGTTATCTGTTATCTTCAGCGGTAAGCTTGCTTTGTCGGAGGTGTAAACGAGATATTTTCCAACACTGAAAAAAGGCTTGGCAAAATATTTGACTGCCAGCATATAATTGAAAGATCTTAACTGCAGTTCTTTTTCTTTTCTCACTATTTTAGCTTCTAAGAGTACCTACAAAAAAAATAATTCAACATAACACACATTTCGGAATATATTTTACCACTTGGCATTTTATCTTTCAGTGTTAGAACAACATTGATTTACCTGACAATGAAGGAAAAAATAACATAAAAGTTGGGTAATATTTTATCTAAACATTTAATTTAAATATATAATTTGAACTGTTTTGAATCTATGGATGTAAATTCATAACGAATTGACAAGGTATTTTTCGAGACCTACTTAGTATGAGATCGTTACATTTAATAGTTTTATGTATATTTTCCCCCTGGATACTCAGCGCTTAGACATATAGAGATTGTGTGGTATTTCTGAATTAAATTAAAATAATTGCGAGCTGATTATTCACCTTCCAAAACGTTAAGTCTAATTTATATGTAACCAAACGTTAAAAATTTTAACAAGCGTTATAGATTTCTGTGAATATAATATTGAGGCCAATGATAAGATTTAACGCTTATTTTTATCATTTGTTGATAATTTTATAACAATTTTTCTTTTGATATTATATCAACAGGCTTAAAATTCTGTTTTTATAAAATCAAAGGTATATATTACATTAAAATTAAATTTTGATAAATGGTGAGAATGCATTTTTACTGAAATGTTATTGTAGTTATTAACACTGAAAAACGTTTTGTCTAATATATTTATCTCTTTAGTATCACTATAATTTGTAAAAAGTAATTTTAACAAAATATTTGCAATATTTTGTGATCTTTAATAAAATATTTAAAGTAACATAGATTCAAAGATTCATATTTTAAAATTTCAATTTAGTTTTTTGTTTAAAATAATTTATTACGTCAGCAATAAATATGCTGGCCTATAAATCATTATCGTTGAGTTACATAACTGTTTCAGTTGTTATATGCATATATATATAATATGCATTTATATATTTATGTAAATACATTTATACAAACAAAGAATGATAAGATTAAACAAATACTTTGTTAGACAGTGGTATTGCATGTATCTATAAATGAACGTTAGGGTTAGATATTGCATGGAATTGCAGTTTACAAAGTTAAATGAATCACTTTAACATTCTATATGAAAATATACAATAGTCGAATTTTTAAGGTTTCTTAAAAGCCCACTTACAATGTTTTCAACTTAATCAGCAACATCATGGTACTTATCAATCCTTGTTCTTTGCAGATTACACTTTCAATGTTTGAGTTAACTTACGATCAAAAATTTAAAAAAAGATTGAAATTATTGGCGCAGTTTATTGTAATTCCGGTGTTGTGTCACGTTTAGTATAAAATCTCACACTACATGCCTGACTGCACAATTACTCAGAAAATTTGTAAAAAAATAATAATGATCGGTTTGTGGTGTACCGGATAGGTATTATCTGCGATTATATAATTATTTTTTATTTATCCTGGTAAGATTAGAGCCTTTAGGCTCCTTTTCAAATCTAAATATCGA
Source organism: Bacillus rossius redtenbacheri (assembly GCF_032445375.1). Classification (NCBI taxonomy): domain Eukaryota; kingdom Metazoa; phylum Arthropoda; class Insecta; order Phasmatodea; family Bacillidae; genus Bacillus; species Bacillus rossius. The sequence goes on along the minus strand of NW_026962011.1, from coordinate 45,278,641 downwards.
AATAATTTGTAAAGCCTATTCTTAAACGACCTTGTGAACGCTGAAGTTACATGCTACGTAATATTCCAATAACTAGTATTTCCACTTTAATATTTGCTTCCAATTTCTTGGGTTTCTCAACGTATTTCATATATAAAAGGTAACATACAATTACTGGTAAAACTTTAATTGGGAGAGAGTTTCGTTAGTCTGATTGCAACTGATATGTTCACTTATATGTTGTACTCAGGTAATTTTTACTAACAATTTTGCTTAGTTTTTTACATTATCAAACATGGGACAAAGCCATTCCAATCCGCTCTTGCTCGGCAAACTATATATGTGTTTCAAAGATTTTTTGGAATAAGGAAATTCAGCTGTCCTTCCACCAAATCATTAGAGTTCGAAGAGAGTCTTTGGTCTTTCAATGCTTGTCAGTGTAAATTGTAAATCACTTTAAAATTTTTGACATTCATTATGAGTTCTCGTAACTCAGAAGTAAATACAAAACAATCTTTGCTTCTAGAAATGATTTGATAAGATAATAAATTAAATTCTGTATACTCAATTGATCAATTGATACAGGAGTATAGCGGTTGCTGACATGCGGAGAATAGTGTCGCTAAAATCACATTTCCTTAAATGTTATGATTTGAACAGTCCTTACAGTTGATTTAGGGAATTTTCAAAGAACAATGGATCTCAAATCATTGGTGTCCGGTTCAATTCCAGATAAAAAGAATTTTCTTGAAAACTACGCCAAACTCTGACTTACAAGTTATGAGTTACGTGGAAGGGAGAATAGTGTTAATTTTCTGTGGACGTAACTGGTTTTTGGAGTGATATCTTGTTCGAAGCAAGTGAACTCATTAGATCTTAAAATTTACGATTATTCACAGATAATTAGTAACTGATTTTCTTCGTGAAGATGAAATTTTCTTTAACTTTCGGGAAAATGGTCATGGTCATGGTGCTGCATGAAGGAAATGAAGAAGCCAGGATAATTCTACCGTGACGATCTTCCATCCCTTATCTAGCGTCACTGCTTGGCCGATACGATTCGAGACGCAGCTCTAGTACATTATTAAGTAAATGCGCTTCAGCTAACATTGACAAAATTTGTTGTGCAAGATTGAAGATTATTTTTTGACAAGTGTAAGAAACAAACAACAAATGGTGCTCGCTTCGTTCGTATTCATAATATGTCAATAACGACCAACCAATGAGCCACGAAGCTATAACTACCAGTCACAGATGCACTGCTAAATAATTTGAAATCAAACCAAATTTGCACAAACATTTTCATACATTTCATTTGCTGCAGATAAAAGCTGTGCCGCTAATGCAATATAATGTTTATTTTTTGTAGCAAACTTATGTTCAATGATTTTTGTTTACATTAAAAATACAATATAAATTAAAAATTAGTCATCTGGATCTGTTTTAGTGAACGCATTTACGCGATATGGGACCAAATACGATGTTGTTTTAAATTTGTAATCTTGGTTTGAAAAAAATATACATATAATTTGCCAACTACTTTCTAAAACAATCAACATGAAAAATAATGACTCACAATTATGTATATAGCAGCGTTGTTAAGTTAAAAATTTTAGTCGGAAGACTGTGAAAATGCCTGTACGGATACCAAGATAAGTGATTTTTTTTTGTTGGTTTATGAGTGGCAAAACTTCGCCCAACTGACTATATATATATATATATATATATATATATATATCTTGAAGCACTTCACTTAAGATTACAAATAAGTTTCACATTTCTCACCATTTACATTTAGATATGATTAAAATACAAAAAAAAATTACATAGCCAAGTAATTATTTTCAATATTCACAAAACTGAGCCTGCATGATGTCCAGTTTTCCAAAAAAAAATCATGTAAACAGGTTGAGTACATACAACGTTACGAAGTGCAACTCCACAATAAACACCCGAAGCTACGTTATGTGATCAATAAATACTGTTAGAGTTATTTGAGGCGATGACTCATCAAGGAGTAACGAAAGGTGCAACATTGAGGAATGAAAAACTCAGGTAGGGTGATTAACAATTAAAGTGGAGAGTCAAGAGAACTGTAAGACTCTCTGCAGTGTTTATTTTTTTGTCGCGTATGTTTGTAACAATGGTGAACCGCCAGTGTGAACATCAAATTAGTACTTTAATATTTTGTTTTTACTGTCCAAATGTATATTAAAGAAGTGTGAAGTTTCACTTCTAACGGCGGCCATGTACTAAATTTATTTTACGGTTTTTGTTTCCATTCGCGTGGCTTGATTCTCGCTCGCCACCGTCTGCCTGTAGAGTGGTTTACCGGGTGTCCATGAAAGGATACCCCAATTCCATTGGTATATTATAACAGTTTAATTTAGACTATTTACAACAAATCAAATAAAATAAATATGCTGAATGTTAATTCTAATTTATTAACTTTAATTAATTATTAAATCATATTGTAATAATTTATAATGCAAATAAGTTACAAATACGGGAACATAACTTCACTTATATAAATACACTTGAAAAATTAGTTGTCTGTTAAGTAGGTTTACGGACAATAGTTTAACGTGACAACATCATAACAAAACATTAATGAAATGATTGCATACTTTTATGAATAAAATTGAATAATTTTTGTTTAATTATCACTATTTTGTATGGATACAAAGAAGGAGTGAAATGAAATATACAATTTAATTGATAAATTTACTTTTATTTGCACTCATTAATTTAAATATGTTTATTACTTTAACGAAGAAATTATTTTAACTATAACTTTTATACATGTTTGCTATTTAATTTCTTCCAATCTGTGTTATTCTGTTACGGATAGGACGATGATAGAAAAAGTAGAAAACGAATGGTAGTGTTTCAAGTTTAATGTGCCTCGAAAAAGTCAAATCGATGGTTGTTCCAATCGAGTGGAAGAGAGATATTTGGGCCACGGACTCTGCAGCAATGCTAGGAGGAACCGGTTAGCAAAGAGCAATAAAAATGTTACATTGAAATGCATGAAAACAGAATTACGCCACGGACTCGGTCGCAATGCTAGGAGGTTCAGGTTAGCAAAGAGCAATATAAAATGAGCGTAACGGGACACATCGAAACGGGACAATGTGCGTAACGGGAGACTTTTTCGTGCGTGCAGCTGGCGTTCATCGATTTATTAGACGTTGTCTAGTCAAAAATGAAGGTAAAGCAACCTAGTTATTCTTAAGAATGTTTAACATGTGCACCTTCAGTTACGACACACACACACCCAACCTAAAGCACTTTCACACACTTTGATTAACAATTCCGGAGCAATGGAAGCAAAAGTATATTCGTTTTAGTGTCACAACTCTGGTAAATCATTAGGTAGCGGCGGAACGTAGACACGATCTTTTATAAAACCCCAAAATGGAAAAAAAAAAATCGCTTTGCGTTATGTAAGGTGAACGTGGAATCCAGCTAAAAGGAGATCTGTCGTCTCGACCATTACGACCAATCAAACGGTCAGGGACTTCGTCGTTCAACTACTCTCGCACAATCAGATTCAAATGGGGAAGGGGCTCCATCCTGTTGCCAAATAAAGTTTAAAGGGGAAACCCTCTACTAATCGCCATTTTGCGTTGGTGGCGCTGCAAGAAAACACCAAAAGCAGAACACGCTTGTGCGCTTATCTGAAACCGTTTTGAGTTACTCTTTGATTGTGACCTTTGAACCAAAAATCTACAACGCTTACAGTTGATACTAATAAAAATTTACGACTAGGACGTTGTTTTATCATGGGCGTCGCAACCGGGTGGGACGGGGGGGGGGGGGGACGGGGGGACACGTCCCCCCAATAATAAAAGTCTTAAATTTCGTCCCCTCCAATAACATATTTAGTTTCGTAGTTATATTATTAATATGATTTCTGTTATATAACCCATATGTTGCACATGGTGCATTTAGTCCAATCGTGGTAATGTGAGCACTGTGTTTTTACAAATTTTTTCTCTGAAAATATTTTAAAAAAAATATATATATATATTGCAACCAACTATAATTAGAATATTTAGGAAAGAAAAATGCCTAAAAACCACCTTTTTGCACCATCAAATCCCAAATTTTCCCGGGTCCCCGCTTTATTTTCCCCAGGGGATGGATATTCCTCAACAACTAAATCAATTGCAGCCCCCCCCCCCCCCAAAAAATATATATCCTTGCGACGCCCATGGTTTTATGGACATGCTGTACTTCTCGTCCTCTGGAGGTTTGCTTCCCCTCCCCCTTGTTCGCTGCTCCGCGGAGGAATCCGGTGGCTTCCGGCAGCGCGGCGCGACCTTCCGAAGCGCTCCCCCGTCCGGAGACAAGATGGCGGCGCCCACCAATCCGCGAGCAGTCACACGACCACGTGGCCCCGCCCGGAGGGCAGGTTATTCAAATCGCACCCGGACACAAGCGACCCGCCGAGGAACCATCGTGTGTGTCAAGAAAGGTTTGGTTTATTTCTGGTGGGGGAAGGGTAAAAAAAAAAAAATTCTCTTTTTCATTATATCTCATCCCGAGAAACAAAAAAAAAAATTATATTCTTGTCCCTCGTGTCTCCTCTCCTTGTCATACACGTCGTCGGCTACCCATGTTGAATACCAAAGAGTTTTTTTTTTTCGTCCGAGAACAGTATATATGTACCCGACATTTTTGATGCCTCGCTCAGTCGTACTCCGTATTAATAATGTCTTTAATTATACATAATTACACGTTCTGCTTGGACCCGGAGCGAAGTCCGTGGGAGTGAGAAGGGGAGGGGGTATATATAAAGTGGTAAAAAAGAGAAATGGAAATGATCGTGAAAAGAGGGAGGGAGGGAGGGAGGGGGTTTTAAATGCGCGTTTACGAAACAGGAGATAGATAGATGTCGTCTGAGAAGCGGGCAGCAGATAAGTGGGGGTCCGATGAATTACAACTGCTTCGTCGTGTAGCCTGAAGAGAAGGAAGAAGTTCGAAAGGGGGGGAGGGTGTTTAGGTATGGAGGGGGTTAATTATACACGGGCCGTGAGTGCCATGGACGACGATGCGACCACGAGGCGGCTCCGGGCAAAAGTGACCTCGGTGCTGCAAGTGTCTTCAGGGCGAATGTCGAAACAAACTGTGGGGACACCGCGACAGTCTCCCTACGAGAGATGGCATGCCAACTTAAAAAAAAAAAAATCCTGCTCGTTGCACTGATACTATCACAGAGAAAAAGGTTTGTTTGAATCAAACAAATATCTGTTTATATGGCGAAACAAATATTTACTTGGTGGAACAAAATATTTTGTTAGTTTAATCAAACTCGGTAAGTAACAAAAATAATTTGTTACACCTAACCAAATGTGCTTTTGAGTTGACAAAATCAGTTTGTTGGGTCATCAGAATTTTTCCTACTACAAAATACTTTTTTGAATTAACAAAATACATTTATTTCGCCATATATAAACAAATATTTTGTTGAGGCAAACAAACCTTTCTCTCAGTGATACATGATTCAAAATGTTAATAGATTATTTTGATCTTTGAGATAAGTCAACAAGTATTATAATCAAACACTTTTTTTACTTGTTTGATTTTGTAAACAAATAACAAAGATAACAAATTATTAACACCTAATGAATACTAAATAAAGGAATGTATGTTGTCAATATAAAATAGATAAACATTAATAATATTGTAAAAATATCTTGAAAAATCTAATAAGTACAGCGATTTGAAAAGAAAAAAAAACTATAAAAATCCAGAGATATTTTTAAATGCCACAGAGGATTTGTAAGGAAACGGAAAAATTCGTAGTTTCGATGACTTTCAGGATGGACTACGCAGTTTTTCTGTGTACTCGGGAAAATAACGCCAGTTCATTGGCTGCTGACTTGTGAGTCGTCTCAGTTGGTTTGACTGTAATTCGATACTTCTTCGGTTGAGGGTTTCTCATTGGCTGAGTCGTCCAAATGAAGATGGAGCCAATAGAAAAAAGAGCTTAAAGGTGTGTCTGAGTTTTTAGTGTATCGCGAAACTTTGAAAGATTTTTGCAATGGGAGTGCATGATTTGATGTAATATTTTAGACATACGCCATTGCTAAGCACTTTTTCTGTAGAAGAAAACTAAAAAATACCCAAAAGACAAAAAAGAAAAACTATGTAACTATTGTGTTTGTTTTGTCTTTTCATTTTGTCGTGTTTTTGTCTCGTTTCAACTGTTGTGCTGAATTTTTTTGGGTTCAATATTTTTGTACTGTCATCATTTGTGGGTTTTTTTCGTTCTCTTAGTTCATTTTTCTTTGTTTTTCTTTGTTTGTTGACCATATTCCTGTTATGGAATATTATGTGGTGTTTATATCCTGCTGACAACCGCAATTTTTTGCTTAGTTTGTGTTTTTTGTCTTTTGGGTAATTTTTAGTTTTCTTCTACAGAAAAAAGTGCTTAGCAATGGAGTATGTCCAAAAGTTTACATCAAATAATCCGCAAAATTTTCCTGTCTTTAGGAATTTGTAGTGAAGAGCGAGTCTCTTGCGTCGCTGCGTCTTGTCGGCGGTGCATGGCCGCTGACACGTCTGCGTTAGGTCTCAAAGGGCGAAAATGGATTCATTAGGGTTCCCTGCGTGTTCTTTCGAAAATTTTCAACATTGCCGTCGCAGATGAATGAACTCCTTCTGTCGATCGTACTCTGTGCCCAACTCTTTCAACAGCAGTGTTGTCGAAACCCATCAAGTAGAATAATTTAATACCAACTAGATTATTCTGTCGAAAATTGTGACTGACAGAGTAAAGTACTTTATGGCTAATTTTATTTCGTGCAGATAAAAATTTTTTTTGATGTTCAGTTGAGGATGCCTGTTTTTCAGATAAACAATATGCTTGAAACGTGAAATATTTGTTTAATATCAGATAGCGGTGTATATATAACACAATCGTAATCCGTCTCTCAATACATCAATTTATTGTGTGTGGCATTTATTGTTTGGTTGCAACCAATAGACTATTCTGAGTAAAGGAGAGAGAGAGAGAGAGAGAGAGACACGTTGCTGTGACTGATACTTATGGGTGCAAAGGTAAATGTACAAGGTAAATAACTGTTGAACCTCACCAAAATAAGCTAACTATTATGTATTTGCTGCACCCGTTGTAAAAAAAAATATTTTAAACAGCCTATTTTACTGAATTTTTAATTTGTTTTTCATTCCATTGAGTGGTTATCTTAAGGTATTTCAGTATATAATATATATTTTCCCTGCAAGCTACTCTGATTGTTGTGTGCAGCCATTTGGTTATAAAGAAGCATGATTATAATGCCCAATTTTTTTAGTTTACCCTTACATGTCATTTAACTAAACAAATACAATATTTTGGATCTGAGTATACGTAAAACATCAAAGATGAGTATCTTGCTTAAATTTTGAAATTTTATCATCTGTAAGTATGACCTCAAAAATTTACAAGCTGAACAATTTATAGTCTGGACTTGAAAGTAATTTCAGAAAAGTGTGGTTTTACCTTGTTCATAAGTTTGTGTTTCTTATTAAAGTCAATTAAAGACTTTAAAGGTGAATTATTTTGCAGAATTAGGTTTGATATAAATGTAACTTGTCCGTTAAGTATAACGCGTAAGCTAATAAAAAGGCCCATTTTCTAGAGTAACGTTTATATATGGTACGGAAAACTGCACTGGTACAAAACCACTTCATTAATCTATATATACCTATATATAATGATACACCCATATCCGTGCATAGTCTTTCACATGTAACTATGTCAAAGGGAAATCGCAAACGATTTATAAACCTTTTGGACATAGTACATTTTTCAGGAGTTAAACAATATTAACTAAGAACACAATTTGATCAAAATCAAATCACAAAAACAAAATGAAAATATGCTAATAGTACAATATTATTATTATTATTATTATTATTATTATTATGCATGACTTTAATTTTTGATACGTTTTCAAGAAGTTCAAGGAACTGTAAGGGACTGTTTTTATTTATTTTTTCACAATGTATTAAAAGGTCTACCAAATTAATTAATTTTTTGTGATAAGCTTTTCTTATCTATTATCTATATAAATAAAAAATGTAAATGTTTGTTTGTACAAAGTTCTTCACCGATTTCTTTGAAATTTTGACACAACGTTGTATTCGAATACGCGCGTGTTTTTGTATACCTATGTCGCTCTTGTGACCGGTAAAAAGAAAGATAAAAATATATGAATGATTTTTGGGTGTTTGTCTTCTGATTTGTATAGATAAAGATATAGATACGAATATATAGACAGCGAGATAGATGTAGAGAGGGGCATAGGGAGATAGGGAGGGAGATATACATATATATAGCGTTATAGATATAGAGAGGAATATATATAGATGTAGAGATATATAGATAAATACATTTACTTATATAAAACATTGATAAAAAGAGAGACAGAGAGATATGGAGAGATATAGAGATGGAGATACATAGCGATAGTAAGATTTAGAGATGTATATAAATGTTTATATATAGACAGAAATATAGTGAGATTTATAGAGGGACATATATAGAGAGATAGAAAGAGGTGTTTTGTACATATGTATCTACTTAAAACAAATTACAAAAAAAAAATTGTGTTATTTCTCTTTTCTTTCTATTCCATTTCACTAGACTGAGCCACAGCAACGCGTAGCCAGTACAACAACTAAATTTATGAAAATTAATAATTTATAATTAACATCGAAATGAAGTCACAAAAATAAGGTTTTAAAATCTTATTATAAAGTTACATCATTACCAAAGGCCACTAATAATGAAAATTAAAAATTATAAAATCATTTAATTCCTTAATATGTTATTCCTAATAGTTTTTTTAAGAATAGCGCAAATCACTTTTGACAATAACTTTGTGATTATTATTCCCGCTGAGACAATCGAAATGTCAAAATATTCAAAGGTATAGTTTGATAATGGATTGAAAGTAATTAAATGCATTATAAAAAACTTAAAAAATTATACAAAATGAATTTTTATAATTGGTTGTTAAAATTATTTTAAGTTGTAATTTATGGAATTTTAATATTTATATTTTCACAAGCTCCAGCAATAAAATATGTATCGGTTACATATTATCTGCATAATATTCCAGATACTAATTTTTTTAAACGTTTATGTAACACACATACACATTAAAACCATTAATATTTAATAATACAGTTTTAAGATACTAACTCAAATCCTTTTCAGTGATTTTAATATTCTAAGGGAGAGAGCAATAAATTAAAATAAAACTAAATAAAAAATTCATTAAATTATTTCATACATGTACCTATTTAACATACACAGAAAAACTCTGTTATTTAGGCTTCGTGTACATAGTTTTTTCTAATATAACACGTAAAATGTGTTTTGCATTAAAAAGCGCATTTTCGGACGTAGAATTGCTGGTTATATATATATATATTTCATATATCTTAAAACATACATACCTACTAGCATTAATAATATTACAAACTTGTAATATTGTTTCATAATAATGTAAGTACTCATGGGAAAAATTTAATGTTTTGGATTTCAAGGTCCTCGTGCCAGTTGCGTTGAACTCGCAGCTTAAGTGATAGTTTGAGCCACGGAAATTTCGCGAATTCATTTAATCGCAAGCTAGAATGCGAACCTCCACACTGTCGCACTGTGTTCATGATTGGCCCGTAGTTATAAGGACACGCCTCTCTACGACCGTGAGCCAACGATGTCCAGCTAGGAGAGAAGTATGCGAATCAGGTGGTGCCAAATAACAAGGATAAAAATGTTCTCGCTAAGAAATCAACCAATGGGAAAGTAAACATGGGTCGAGTACATCTATAACTTTGAATTCTACCCTGAGGCCAGAGGAATCCGCGAAATTTCCGGGACTCTAGTGATAGTTAGGGACACCTGTATTTCGCGATTTCATTTCATGTCAAGGTATTTCACAAAACACTGTAGCATTTTTCTAAGATTCATGGCTAGGGACACCTGTATTTCGCGAATACATTTCGTGTCAAGGTATTTCACAAAATACTGTAGCTTTTCTCCTGTGGTTATTGGCTGAGGTCAGTGAGAGGTGTCGTCCCGCTCTTGACGGGGCCAATGAGAATGTGGTCACCGCACTGCTGCACCCTCACAATTTGCCATGACTAGAGACCTGTAAAATTCGCGTATTCATTTCGCGATAGGATAGAGTCCAAATACTTTTGACATTATTTTGCTTCAGTGATTGGGACACAGTTTATCTGAAGGACTCTCGGCCAATGAAAAAACCTTAACAGAAGAATTAGCGAATCACGATCATTCCAGTCAACAGGTGTTACGAGTCGGTAACCAATCAGCAGATGTAATTTTCACGAGTGCGTAGAGGATCATGGAGTCTATCCTTTAGGGATTTGAAATCGCGAATTTTACAGGTCTCTAGCCATGACTAGAGACCTGCAAAATTCGCGGTTTCGATGACCTTCAGGATAGAATGCACATAGCCCTGTACACTCGAGCAAATAACGCAAGTTCATTGGCTGCCGACATGTAAGTCGTCTCAGCTGGTTTGTCTGTGATTCGATCCTTCTTTGGTTGAGGGTTTATAACTGGTTGAGATTCGTCCAGATGAACAGTAAGCCAATAGCAAAATGATCTAAGAGGTATATGTGTTTGAATTCTAGCCTATCACCGAATGAATCCGCGAATTTTGCAGGTCTCTAGCCATGACTCTTAGAAAAATCTACAGTGTTTTGTGAAATACCTTGACATGAAATGAAATCGCGAAATACAGGTGTCCCTAGTCATGGCAAATTGTGAGGGTGCATCAGTACGATGACCACATTCTCATTGGCCCCGTCAAGAGCGGGACGACACCTCTCACCGACCTGAGCCAATAACCACAGGAGAACAGCTACAGTATTTAGTGGAATACCTTGACACGAAATGTATTCGCGAAATACAGGTGCCCCTAGTGATAGTTAGGGACTGGAAAAATTCGTGGTTTCGATGACCCCCAGGATAGGTTCCACGATCCTCTATGTACGCGGGAAAATTACACCAGCTCATTGGCTACTGACTCGTGACACCTGCTAAACTGGGATGTTTGTGATTAGATACTTCTTCCATTGAGGGTCATTCATTGGCTCACAGTCCTTCAAGCAAACTGTGTTCCAATTACTGAAGCGGCAATAAGTTACAAGCACTTGGATTCTAGCCTATCGCGAAATGAAACCGCGAATTTTTCCGGTCTCTAGTGATAGTAAAAAAAAATAATCGAAGAACGTTTACTCTCCCTGTGAGGCGGGGTCCGGATGATTAGCTTTTCCTTGTAAATCTGTTCTCGGTGACATTATCTCGAAGTACGGTATCGCAAGTACCGGTTCGGCGCACAAGTACATGAAAACTGGGTTGCTCCTCCCCCCCCCCCCCCCCCCCCCTCTTTCCCGGGTACGTCCAGATGTACCCACCCGTTATGACGCTGTTTACTCGCGTACTCCGAAACAGGATCAAAAGTTATTTCCAGTTTTTTCCAGTCAGTTAAACGCTGCTCGTTGGTTATTCATGCGACTAACCGTGGCTGCAGATCGGCGAATGAGGTGAGTGAACTTTGAACCAAATGTGTCGGGTCAAGCACAACATGTTTAGAACACGAAGATTCTGCGAATTGTTTTTTTTCTTTTTAATCTGACTATACAGTTTTTACTTTCGTATATCAAATCAAATCAGATTGTACAGATTAACTCTATTGTCCAAAATGAGACATTTATAGGGACCGGAAAAATTCGCGGGTTCAATGACCTGTAGGATGAACTCCATAGTTATACGTACGCTCGGTAAAATGTCACCCACTCATTGGCTGCTGTCTTGTGAGACGTCCCAACGTAGCAGCCTATGATTCGATAAAGCGTTGGTTGGGTGTTTCTCATTGGCCCAGAGTCATCCAGGTGAGTTGTGAGCCAATAGCAGAGGCAGCACTGAGGTATAACTATTTGTATTTGAGCCTATCGCGAAATGAATTCGCGAATTTTTCCGGTCTCTAGACATTTATCATCGTAGTTAAACTCTGAAAAATACGAAAATATTTCATAAAATTTAAAATTTCAGCAATGGCTTGAAAAGTTATTTTATGTCACAGAACAGGAATTAAAAAAAAATAAAACTACATATCATGTGGTTATTTTTGTAGTTTGGAAACGATTTATGAAAATTTTTATTTATGGAAGGAAACCAGTTACATGTGAAATAAATAAAACATTTAGAAAAAAATAAATTTTCCGGGTCGAATTTAGGATTAAAAATAATATTATCCTAAACTGTGCTTGGTTATAACATAACGCTTCGAAATTTATTTACAAAAATGCTTCATTAGAAGTCAAGGTCACGGACGACTCGTAGACTATACCGATACACTGGGTTCAACGCAGCCAAATTTGATATATATCGGAAAGTATGTTCGGCAGCTAAACATAATAATCAGAAATATCCAATGTATGTTTGGTTCCATTTGCAATTTATGCAGCTCAAGGAACAGTTTACGAAATCTTATTGGTTTAAGCTAATAAACTTTAAAAAAACACATAAATATTCTAAACCAGGAGCACAAATTTGTAGGCTTTGCACTGGGGGCCAGCGGAAATTTTTGGTTTGGCCCGGGGGGGGGGGGGGGGGGGGGTAGAAGTTAACCACCCTGGCCCGAAAGATTTGCGGGTAGGATTAACCAACCCAAGTAATCTCTGGATAGAGTTCTTGTGCATTGTATAGCTCCCATATTTTGACCTAAGTGCATGCAATCACCAGAAAACTAAAATATATACAGAATTTTTTTCCATAAAACATAGTTTTTGTGTTTTACTAAGTTCATCACCCCATTTAGTCACGCTTTTGCAAGTGCAAGAGGGCCTCCTGAGTGAGTGGCTGCTTAGTTTCAGGGGAGCCCAGCCCCCCCCCCCCCCCCCCCCAAGGAGTTTACACTCATGTTCCAAGCAAAACAAAAATAGAATTTTTCCTCCCTTTGCTAGAAAGGTAATATTTTAATTGTGAAAATGTTTGTGATAAAGAGAGATCCAACTTCTGTGGAACTCCTAGGTGTTAGACGTTATTGGTTCAAACCCCAAGTGAGACACGAATACGTCTGGTGTTTTTTTTTTTTACGGCAACTTTATCCACAATTTAGTTCGTTAATTGCAACCTTACTACTCGATCTGTCTACCACCTGTATCATGAATAAAAGTTGAAACAATTTTTTTTTCCCTCACGTTTTTAATCACAACATTTAATTCTGCGTGCCTGGTGTAGGATTTAAATAGCAAAGAAAAAAACTGTAAATAATATTCGTTCTTCATTTGCAGAAAATAAACAGTTATCAGGTGATATCTGGTAATATTAAATCACTCGTTTACTTAAGAGAAGTTTGTTTAATTATAATTACTGCTCAAAGTCAAAAATATTCAGGGGTAGTCCGTTTTCTTTAGAGTATTAATAATAAGAATTTCATATATTAAAAACATTTTTATAGCACTTAACGTATTATTAGTGTTACTCACGGAAAAATAAAGTGTTCTACAGTACTTTTATCTGGAAAATTAGTAGACTAAGAAGTATTTTGAAATTGTGCGCAAACTATAATTCAGATGTAGCGTGTTATGATTAAGAATTTAAAATAAAATGTATACTCAAGCAGGGAAAGTTTTCGTACTCATGTTTCAACCTAGTTAATAACAAACGAATTGTAAATATGTACAATGCGTTTGTTGTTAACTCACATTACACACTCTTATAGGGAAATTACTACAAAAAAAAACACAGTTTAACACCTAGTTAACAAGGCTATTTTATTTCGCTGGTAAAGCTGTTTCATTAAAATCCTTGATGAGATCCATTTGCGAAGTGTCTTGTCTAAGAGCTACGAAGGAATATCCTCGTAAAAATAAGTGGCACTTCTTTATCCGGAGAACAGTCAAGTGCGCAGAGACTTATATAAAAACATGAGGTTTTGGGTGCGAACCGTGCAAGTTCAAAGAAGGTTGGTATCACTGCAAGGTAAAATACAAATTATCCATTCTTCCGCGCTGCAAGCGAGAAAACAACAAAGCAGTATTCGCGCATGCGCTTATCTGAAACAGTTTGAGTGACTCCTTATTTGTGACCTTGAACCAACAATATACAACGCTTACAGTTGATAATATTAAATTTTATAAATGGGTAGAGACCGGAAAAATTCGAGGGTTCAATGACCTCCAGGATAGACTCCAATATCCTCTACACACTCGGGCAAATGCCAACTGTTCATTGGCTGCTGACTTGTGAGTCGGCCCGACTGGGTGTCCTGTGATTCGACACTTCAATGAGTGAGGGTCCCTAATTGGCCCTCAGTCCTCCAGATTAACAGTGGACCAACGGCAGAAGCAGAACTAAAGTATAATTATTTGAATTTTAGCATTACACGAAATGAACCCGCGAATTTTTCAGGTCTCTATGAATGGGACATTATTTTATGGACATACTGTAGCTGGACACCATACTGGGTGGTAGTGTCTGTTTTGGTTAGCAATCAGTACTACTTGCTCCCTTCTTGCAGGCAGCTCTGCGTCACCCAGTTTCATTACGTCCTAGAGACTAGACACCACGACGATGTTTATTTTTTCTGCCCACGGAAATAATGAATTATTTTCACGAAAACGCGTACACCAATAACACGGGTGCGCGCAGACGTTTCATAAAATTCTCCCTACACACCGTGTTTTCTTTTTGTCCCCAGACGATTGGAATTTTTTTTCTTAATTATTCTCCGAGACTGGCCGCGACGTTGCGACCGCATTCTTCCCATAAAACGAAATTCCAATGTATTTCTATACATCGCTGCTCTCAAAGTCATAGAGAAGATACGTATGTAGGTACACGAGTAAAATTTCCGCGTATTTCTCGAAAACCAATTGCAAAACCCGCGAAAACACACAGCAGAATAAAACTTGGATCTTTCTAAAGATAATCAATAATAACCAGTCAATCTTCAGCTAATCATTTTTATTGGTTTTACAGTTAGATACAGTTTGCTAAATCAAAAGTAAATTGATGCAATTGCATTTATTTATGAATTAAATTTTTTTCTAAAACATATATTTGTAACATGAGACATTCAACCAATTAAGTAGGCAAAAATTGGATTTATCGACCAAAAAAATAAATATTCTTGTTAATGTGCTTCACGGGTAGAACGTTTCTTTCTAAACACTTAGAATTGGAATAAGCTAACCAAGCGAGCGAGGTTCTGTATGGGTTTTTTATACATTGCTTCACATCTTAGGTAATGTTAAAGTTAATTTTTTTAATACTGGCTTCATTAGGGCATGAATAATATTTTGACTGTTATTTCAAAATTATAAATATTTAGCTTCAGTATGCTAAATTGCGTCAGATCTGTTACAACATTCAAAATGTGATTAAATGTTGTCACTTTTTATTTGTTTTTAAACGTGAAAAAAATATTACTTATTCATTTCCAGTAACATAAGACATATTCTTTTTTTTAATCCACCTTAACTGAAACATTTAAAAATCATACATCGAAAAAAATCTAGTGCAAACTCTGAATCGAAAAAAAAAAATTACATATTACTTAAGTGGACACCGAGCTAAGAAAATTAATCCTATGTCTTGAAGTCTGAAAGTGTGTTATTTGTTTTCAGTGATAATTTAAATCCGCCATGTTATATATTATAATAATAAATTAAAAAAGAAGTGATATTAATATGTACGGTTTTTCTAATGATATTGTAGTTTTTCTGGATTGACGCTTTGACTCTCTGGCATACAGCGGTAGAATATTTAGTAAATTGAAAGTATATCTTAAAAATATCTATCAAAAATTTACATTTTTAATTTCAGAGCATTCCAATCATACCGTCAATAAAAGCAGACAATTGTTGGTTGGGGGGAGGAGACAGAGATGTCAACGGCTCAAAGAATATTTTATAAACATTTTCCTTAAAAATGACTTTGAAGTATTGACAAATTTTTATTAGTGGCCTAAGAAATCTTTTTGACTACATTATTTCACTGTCGATAACATTAAATTTGTAGGCCATTATGAAATTATTTTGCCATCACTCCGAAAAAATAAGGTAAATTTTTACAGGATTTTTTTATATACATATATGAGCGACCCACCCCTGCTTTGCATTGAAGCGATCTACTAATGTGATATCTTCTAAGATATATATTTAAAATTATAGGGCATACAGAACAATTTACACCTAAATATATTGCATAGTGTAACTAACATATTTAATTAGATAAGGATTAATACCTTGTCGATCAAAATATATTCGCAAGTAAACCATAATTATTTTGTTGCGAGTAATTTTTAAATCTGTGATATCGTCTAACATATTCATTTAAACTACATAGTGTGAATGACCATTTTGATCTAATATAAATGTATAAACATAATGGATTAGTAAATAAATCATTATTTTTGAAAAAATTTTGAAAGATAAAAATGGTCAATGTGGATCATCATTAGAAGACACACATACGCTATCGTGGAATTTTCTGTAGGCCCTTTTAAGACCTATAATTCTGCAGTACATTCATTTAATGTATAATCCATGTAAGTGTAATCCTTGTAAGCGCCTTAAAACAGATTTTTCCGTCCTATTACAAATTGTCGAGATTTATCAACTATATTTAAATGTAATATGAATGTTTTGTGCACAGAAACCTTCCTGAGAAATTCTTTAAATAATGATGAAAACCGCATCAAAATCCACTGTGTAGTTTAAAAGAAGTAACAGTACAAACAGACGCGGATATCGACTTTGTTCTATACTTAAATTAGAGATATAGTATATGATATACTTGTCTCTCCCGACACACAATATTTATTACTTCATGTTACACGATCGGCACAGCATGAAAATTACGACGAGAAAGAGCACGAGTGATTATGAAAACTTGTGTAGTATTGCAAAGATAAAAATATAATTTCTGGTATGTTTCTAATTAATAATTTCCTTGTACCTGACAAGCTTGTCTTCTAAGACAAATCGTACCAGCCGGTCATGAGAATAAGAGTCCTAAGCAGAATGTACGACATAAAAGTGTGATCGTTTAATATCGAAAGTACCAGTATGTTATTCTGCTTCAATTCTTGAGTAGTGTCTGTTACCCTCTGTGTTTGACATGATATATTTTATCGATGGAATCATTTCTTGAGTGAATTTCGCATACGCAATTATTTGTGTTTTGCATTTAAAAACCAAAATGAACAGCTCATTGTCAATCCTAGTAAATCATCAAGTGATCGTGGAATTATAGAGAGAAGAGTAGCACTATTTTTCCAATATTATAATTTTTTGTATTGTAAACAGCTTATTTATAAACTCATTTTGTTCAACAGTGTTAAGTTAATTCACTAAGTATAAAAAAACTGTAAGGCTAAGCGGAACTTTGTCTCTCCTGCATGAACAATTTTCAATGTACTTATATTTCATCTATATCTATAAATATTTAGTCATTCAATTGATTCTGGTAAAGTTTAACTGTTTCCATCTTTAAGTATTGACATAAATCGGATTTTTATCTTTCGTCATGTTTGTTACAAACTCAAACAACTACGTAATTCTTAATCTAAATGTCACCATAAGTTTGAAAAAAATATTTTTTTTTATTTAAACATTATAAATATTAAATTACAAATCACCCATTAAGCAATTATAATACGGAAATTATGTAGGTACTTCAGTTTTTAGTTGCTGTAATTGCAAAGGAATGCATAGGGTCAAAATATATACAAATTAGGTGAAACTTCACAATAGTTGTGCAAATTTCAATTGTAAGGTGTTTCAGGTATAAAACACACTAAGGCCTAGGAGGGTATGTACAAGCAATATATAACTTACTAATGTAGAGCCTGCAATAAATATTTTATATAAAAGAATAACGTTTTAATGGGTCTCAAACAATTATTAATTGTTTAAAATACATCTTGAACAGTTATTATTATTATAAATTTATTTTGTGCAAAACTATAAGTTAAATTTCTGTAAGCTAAGAAAAATCATGCAGCTATTCTAGCATACTGCGGAAAAACACAATATGACATATTATTTCATAATAATTTTCCATATACAATTAATGATTGGAAAAATATAGCTGCATTTAATAGTTAAAAAAATATTATCACATAAACAAATATACATGATTAGTTGGAAATATTTAGTGAAATTTCCTTTAATGATATTCTAACATAATGAATAAGCGTAACATTTTTTGTCGATAGAAACCCCACTATGAGTATCCAGTAAAAAAAAAATTCCTTTGTTATTTGACGATATTTTCTCGCTGCGCGCAGTTAATATGGATTTTTACTTTCTTGTTTTGCTCTTTTAATTTGGTGCTATTGAAATTTTTAATCGTAAATTGGATTTTAAGATTCATGGAAACCTTTTAAAATAAATATAAAATACTAACCATTAAGGTCACGCATTTATCGCGAAACGATTTCGAGACAGGCTATGTGATAATACACTTAAGCTTGATCTGTGTTTCGTGTGATTGGTTGGGTTTCCCCAGGTACATGTCTCCTGCAGACACACGAATCGCAGCCATTCTTTGCGAAAGCAAACGCGTCTTTTATGGCTCAGTCAAATGGGGCAGTGGCTTCACTTGCCAGCGGCCGCCAATCATAAGGAAGAAACTGCTGAAGCGGGCATACTGTTTTGCAGTCTAACGAGCGTTGAGATATTTTTTTGAGAAAAAAAAAAATGTCCATTATAATTTTATGGATGAAATTTAAATCGTGAAAAAAAGAATATCTAGATACTATACAACAAAGATAATGTATGAAAACCTACATTTACGATTGCAAATAGAGTTTTTGCCAACATTTGAGCTTTTGAAATCTTTATCAAGTTTATCTTATTTTCCGTCCCTAGTGATGAAAAACATGAAGCTTTAGAAGTGCCATTCTTGTACTTCTTTAGGCTCGGTTTAGGGGGGGGGGGGGGGGGGGGGAGGAATTAGTATGCGACGGAAAAGCAAAGAAATGCGCGGGCATAGCACAACGGAAACAAACTGGTTTAAAGTGCATTGAGCGTGCACTTTTCTATTATAGAGAAAAAAAAATGAAACTATCAAGATGACGAACCGGCGTGTGGTAGCATGTATCCGTATATACTTACTTTCACGAACGTCGGGAGATCGGTTTGCCGAATTAAACTTTATGACAGTGAAACAATCCGGGAAACTTGAATAGTCTTTACAAAACACAATCGTAACTTAAAAAATGCTTATCAATTTGTAAACCAAGAAAACTGTTTTTGAACGAAGATGGCGTCAAAAAAAATTTAATATGTATATTATTTTTTTTAGGTTCTCTATAACGTTACGAATACTTCGTTATCTTTTTAGTATATTTTAAAACTAAATAGATGCATTTAAAACCAAAAAGAATAACTCATAACGTGTGTAAAAAAGTGCACGAAAAATTTCTTTTTCCCTCGCGCATGGTTTAACATTAGCTTCGTGACGAAAAGATCTCGAAAGCAGTTCTCCGTCCCGAAGCTCGGGTGAAGCGACGTGAACGTGTGAGTTGGCTCGCTCTCGCCGGGAGACGCCAGTGGCCCCTCCCCCTCCACGTACCGTTTCCCCCAACACTCCAACCCCCCACCATTACCTGGGACCCCTCCCGCCCCTTCCCAGGTAATTGATCCGCCTATTTAATTGTTGCGGCCGCCATAACAATACCAGATGGCCTGGCACCCAATATAGCCGAGTATTTCAATAGCGGACCAATCAAAGTGCTCCCCTCTTCAGCCGCATCGTAACATTTTTTTTTATTTTTTTTTTTAGTTTTTCCTCCTGTTTCTTTCCTTACGGACGAAAGAAGTGCGAGAGAGAGAATGAGAGAGAGAGAGAGAGGAGTGGGAGACGGGGAGAGAGTCAGCCTCCTACTTGGTTTTGTTGGTCGTGACTAGCGCGGGCGCTATAGGAGCTGCTTTTGTCGGCAACCTGACGAAGTCGAGAGGCAGTACATGGTCGGCGTGTGTGCGCTTGCGTGCGCGCGCTGCGCGGTTTTGTGCGCCTGTTTTTTTTTTTTGCGCGATCGCTAGAGACCGGAAAAATTAGCGGATTCATTTCACGACAGCATAAAATTCAAATAGTTATACCTCAGTGCCGCCTCTGCTATTGGCTCACATCTCAACTGGAGGACTCTGGGCCAGTGAGAAAAACTCAACCGAAGCAGTATCGAATCACAGGCCGCTACGTTAGGACACCTTCACAAGAGAGCAGCCAATGAGAAGGTGACATTTGTCCGAGTGTATGTAGAACTATGAAGTTCATCCTAGAGGTCATTGAATCTATGAATCTTTCCGGTCCCTAATCGTCGCTAATGCCACCAGATCTTTGGAACTCAATGGCTTAGCCGCGGCGGACTCGGTCAAACTCAGCGGTAGCAAATACAGTGAACGGTTGCCAAAAATGTATTCGGATTAACCATTGATTCATCCTGGTTTACACAGATCCCGACGGCTACACGAAAGTAAACGATTGTTCAAACAGTTCCCCGATCCGACTTTCGGGATGCTAAGAAGAGCTTAACTCACAGTATCACACTGTCGTTGATTCGCATAACAGGCTCTCTGGGTTTTCTGAGGAGTCCCAGAGATGTGATAGATTCGGATAGGCGCGCCCTCAGTGCAGTGAGAGTCTGATGGTGGCTGAATGGGTTAAAAGGGGTCGTGGTGTTGTCAATGATGGGCTGGGTTCCTTCAGCCTCTTGACATAGATCTTCCCCAAACACCTCTGAACCACGTTGAATATGCGTATCCACTTACCTCGCCACATAGGGCCACGTCAAAAACTGGCTCTGCCCCTCGTTGGGTGTGTATGCCGGCCCTTCACGGGCTTCACAACTGGCGAGTAGTAAGTACTGCGAAATGCGAAATGTGATCAGATGTTGACTGGGAGTGGTACTGGCCTCCGCAAGGGAAGGTGAATGTCATTCGAGGTGTCCGAGCTGTTGCCGTCTCTAGTATCCAACAGATCTGCGGGAAGGTGCATGCTGGGAAGACATAGATTCTCTATGCCAAGGCAAACCTTCTACCTCATCGTGGCACCGGTGATGTTCACCTCATAAAGCTTTATCGGGGAGTTCTAGTCACTCGACATCCTCAGATGTTGGGAAAGAGGTATCTGGTGAGGCGGAAAGGCCTTCTGTGCAAGCAGCAGCAGATGGTTTGGAAACTTTACGTGGGGAGTCAGCACTGCCGGGCCCTCAGGCCGCCGGGTCCCTTGGACCAATGACGTGATGGCAAGGGCTAGTGCGGGTTCGGCTTACGCTGTGGAAACGGACACACGCGGACACGAAATAATGCTGTAAGCTCCACGGCACTGGAGCAGGCGGAGTATCCGAGGAGCTGACCCTATGGACCAGTTCCCTTGTGTTACCTTCCAAATTTTGCTCATCTATATTCCTCCTGTATTCTCTTCCTACGCCTTATTTTCCATACATATTTTTGACGGGTTTTTAACCCTAATTATTTTAAAATTTAAATGAAAACATTTTGCGAGAATAACTTGTTTTGTGGTGGTTGTACAACTTTGATCAATTAATTAAAAATTACCCATGTGCTTAGTGTTTCACTTAAATACTTTATTGTTTGCAGTAAACGGGTTGCTCGGCTTTAACTTCAAAGGTGTAGACCAGCCTTGTGAAGGATTTTAGATCGTAAGTTGCACTGTATGTTTCCAACTTATTTTTCATGTGAAACCGAATTTTTATGCAATGTTTTCGTGGAACATTGTAGTGAAACGTTTCTAACGCGAAAAGGACAGATAATAGGTAATTGGCCAAATATATACAAAGAGAGCACTATTCTATATAAGTTGCTGGGCTCGTTCGTTCTCCTCTTTGTGCGATGATTCGTTCCTCGCAACCCAAAAAAAAAAAAACAGAACCGAGAGACACAGATGAACGAAAGAATAAGACAGAGAATATATATACGTATCCCATAGTCAGCTGTGAATGCCTTGGATTTTATACTTGCTACCAGCACTCTCACGTTCCTCCTGTTTCTACCAGGAGCGCTCTTGAGACAGTCTCTGTTTTTACCGCATATATATAACGCTACCTGTTATAAATTTCATGTTTCATTCAGAGATTTGGCGTGTTCCAAATGGCAGAATTGTTTTTCGAAACAAACACGCTCTTTTTTTGTAATTGGTTTTCTCTCTCTCTCTCTCGCTGTCTCTCTCTATCTCTCTGCCGTTTTATCCTTTACGATATACTTACGAGTCAAGGTTTGACTTGCCAAAGAAGTTTCTCACGTGCACTGAGTTACAAGCGATCTTTTTTTTTTCTTGACGAACTTGCAGCCGAAGCTTGCTGGTAGAATTCTGACTCATTAGATTAACCGTCAGTCGGGTCAGCGGATCGCGGAGATTTTTCCTCGCTATCGGGAGTGGTTCGAATCCCGCAATCTTCTCTGGGCAATTCGAGTGGAGGAGAGGGAGGATGCCATAGCTCATCACTCACCTTCCCCTCCTCCCCCTCTCCTCAAACACCCCCCCTTTTTTTCCCCCCCATCCTGACGGTTTCGTCGCAGCCCTTGGCGCCTCCCACCTCCTTCCAGAGCTGGGATCTCATCTCCTCCGACAATAGCCGGCCGAGGATTGCCCTTGAGTGACTCGGCGGGAAACAGGAGTGGATGCTGGGAGTCGGGCCGCGCGCTTTCATCTCCGGCCGCGGCGGTGCGCCACTGGTACTCACTGGCGCCTGCTGACCCAGTTTGCTCACGGGGTACGGGATCATCAAACCACCTCAGGAGGAAAGAGAAAACTATTAAGAACTTACAAAAGTACAGGTCTCGGGAGCAAATAATGATAACCACCAAAAGGAACGAAATTTCCGTTTTAAAAGTTGATCGTGAGTGTGTTCCTTATCCAGGAATTCTTTCTTAGAAATTCAAAGAGAAAACCTTCATAAATAGTTTTTTTTTATTGATTGCATAAAAATTACTTTCACTGTGGCCACACTACACAAGAATGTTCGTTATCACTATTAACACCCTAAATCTTCAATTATTAAAAAAAATTGGGCAGTTTCAAATTTCTATTTAATATGTTATATTATATGTATGAAAACATACCACATATCACTGGATAGAAAAAAAATTAAAATTGCTATGGTAAATTATCTAAACACTCAAATTGGGCACTATGTGTTATCCGACCAATATCAAAATGGTAGTCAATTTAATTTTTCTACGCTCCAAGAAACTAGTGTCTGATTTTTTTAAATGTAAGGACTACATCAGTTCGATGTACCTTCACAGATAAAATTCTTGATGGGCAATGGCTGGGAGGTCACACACGGCGAACAAGTTATTCGAGTCCACCTCGTCCAATACACCGTTAAATATTATTGGACCTTCAAGTAGAAATGAAATGAAGCATCATCTCAGGTAAAAGCGAAGCCATTAAAACCTCGTTTTTTTTTAATTTGAGGAAACAAAAAAATATATATTTATACTTGTCCAGACACAAAATCTCATGCAAAGTTTTTTCCCCCTTCAGAAAAATTTAAGAATCGTTTTCTTTGATCACAGAAATTGAGAAAAACACTTTCAGCTTTTGTCGAGTATCTTTCATGTTCTACGACGACACAAAGATTTTTAATTTTAAAAATAAAATCCTCAAATGTTTGGATTTATCTTTGTCGGAAAGATGAATTATTTAAAAAAATAAAATAAAATTCGTTTGGAATAATAGTTTTCTTCCATGACCTCCAAAACTTGCAGTGCTAAATTCGTAACATTTTTCATGGTGGTTGCCAGGGTGAAATACCTACAGTATCTACAGTTTATGCGGCTTCTGATGTAAATTTATTTTTTTTAAGAAAAGTTATACCATTGTGACAGAAATCCCAAGTTCAGTGCTTTTCTATGTAGGGCCTAGTTGATTTCCTGGGACTACTTCCTAACGAACACCGGATGCGCTTAGCATATTTACTTGACGAACTTTCATGACCAAGTGATTTAAGGTTTGCATACGCAACCATCTTCCTAGAACAAATTTTTATGCTACTACTTTGTTTAAGACGAGTTTTTTTATTTCAACCGCTGGTGAGAATTGTATTAACGTGTTTCTGTATTTCATAGATTGTTAAGAATAAAAGTTTTAAATCTGCTGTATAATTAGAGCACTTATTTTAACTTAAAATAGTATCTGGTTTAGGTATACATCGACTGAATTTGGCTGCAAATTAGTAAAAGTGCTTTTGAGTCATACCATTTTATTAACCTGTAATTTGTGAACAATGAATTTGTTTATGGTGAAAATTCGTTGTGTGTACAGGGTACGAAATCAAAACACTTTGGAATGTTGTTGTGGAAGGTCGAGCATGCGCGGATACTTGAGGAAAATATTCTGGACATATTTTAAGGCACATGGTTGTGGTTACCGGTTGCCATTACGAAGAAGGAAATAAAAATGTATACAGGCTACGTCAGAACTGTAAAGATAGAACTTGTAAAGTACACTGCACCGAATGTTAGGTTGCTAGTTACGGGGAAATAAAAAAAGGCTCATATTACGGTAAACGTGACTCACTGGATACGGGTCTGGGAAACTTACATGCCTACAAGTATAGATTTTTGAGGAAATTGGATGAAACATTAAAGTAACGTAGCGGTCAGAGCGACACTGACAATTAATTGGTACCGTGACTGCGTGTCTGCGCACAGGTATTATTCTTTGATCCGTGACCAAATAAATTTATTTGCGGAAATCTCAATTGATTTCGTAAATCATTGCAATATAAAATATGACCCAACTCCATGGGTCATAATTTCCGAATTATGTCAATAATTAATTAAAGTTGTACTTAAGGTTTGTGTGAATTATTGTACACTATTACAAAAAAAATACTTCACTAAATCTTTCGTTATTTTGATAAAACAAAATGGTGCATTTCAGAAATGTTGGTATTAGTAAAATCTGCTTTATGGCCAACAAAACTGGCAGCTTAACGAATATTTTTTGATCCAATAGTTTGTTTGGATGGCGATGGCTCACGCTGCAAATATAAGGCCGAAAAATAACAAAAACTTCGAACTTATATGAGCTTCAAACAGCGACATTAATACCCGCTCAGCGTTTATATGGCAGTACATGCAAAATAAATAAACTCATAAAATTTTTTCGATTAAAAATGTGGAGTTTTAAAATTAATTGTTCTATTTTTGCGACAGAAAGTATTTTTTCAAGTCGTTTTATTACATCAATTAATTTTTATCTTTGTTAAAATGGTTGGACTTTTAAAAACTCATAAACTATAATTTAAAAGGGTTAGTAAATAGAACATAGTTCGCATTAATTTCTTTTTTGCTGTCCACAGGTAAATTTTTAGCATCAAAGTATACAACTCTTTTCTAGATATTCTATTGTTATTAGCAATGATAATCTCGAATATTAAATTCAAACGTTCTTACGCGTCAATATTAAATAATAAATCATTAAATTTCGAAAAAAGATGACATACAATTATTAAATTGTTAAAATTTTAAACAATTTTTTTGGAAAACTGTAAGAATAAATAAAACAACATAAAATAAAGCAGGAGGCAATAAATCCAGAATAAAGCAATTTCCAAGAGTTTGTCAACAAATT
The DNA here is from genome assembly GCF_032445375.1 of Bacillus rossius redtenbacheri. Taxonomy (NCBI): domain Eukaryota; kingdom Metazoa; phylum Arthropoda; class Insecta; order Phasmatodea; family Bacillidae; genus Bacillus; species Bacillus rossius. The sequence goes on along the minus strand of NW_026962011.1, from coordinate 45,252,996 downwards.
CTGATCAAAATGAAATTTATTGTGAACAAATAAAAATAATCTAACAATAAAACATTAATCCATTATTCTGGTAACAGTGTAAAGATTATATCTTTGCTAAAATTACGTAAATATATTAATATTTGTAAACCATCATTATATAGTATGACAAATTAAACTAATTTTGTAAGTTGTATACTGCTAGATATATTTCAACTCAGTTAACTAGAAGAGTTAAGGTATTATTTTATCAAAATATAAATATACGTTCACATCAAATAGGTAAAATATTCTGTAATTTCTTTCTTATCACAGAAAATGCTATATTTTAGTTTTAGTTCTTTTATAGATTGTGTAGTTTTAAGGTATTTAACTTTTAGTTTAGAATCTAAGTATTTTTATATATTTTGAAAACTAATTTTAAAAATAAATTTTACAGTCAATCTAAAAGCTTAAAAAATATCTGGGATATGCAATCTCTTCGAAAGCGGTTAAGCAGAAAATAATTAAATAGGGACACACATGTCTACACAAAAACATAAACATTTACATGCTCATACAAACACAAACATAAATTTTATACACTTTTATACAAATAAACAATTATACACATACATACATACACAGATACACAGGCAGATAGGTTGTCAAGAGTAAAAATGAAACGCGAGAAACTTCAAACTTAATGTGTCTCATGAAATTAATGCACAGGTTAGTTGAGAGAATATTTATGAGTTCTCATATTAGTTTCAGCAGTGTACCGGGGTTTCACTTTTTAAAATAACTTTGATAGAAGAGAGATAATGCAATAATAATAAGTGAAACGTCAGTTTTATCATCATAATATTTCATATCCAACTGTACGCTAAATTTATAGCCATAATTCATGAGGGTTAATACTTTGACACTTTTTCAACATTTCATCATAAGTATATAAGTATTATACATTTGATGCCACTGTAGGAGGTTGTAAGTTGTATGAAATATTTACCTTTTGTTTTGGTTTTTATCTGCAGGGCGCGTTTTTTGTAATGAAACATAAAAAAAGGTTAAATACAGGCAAAAAAGAAATATAATCCAGTTTAATTACTTACGGCAGAAATAAAAACTTAAACGTTTTATTTCTTCAACCTCCAGTTACAATTTTCGATTGTCGCAACCCATTTGGAGCATCTCGCAGGGTGTGAAATGTGTGACAGTTATACAGCTGAAGTGATCCAACGGTTTAGCAAACCTCATATGGAAAACAATTTAAGCTTTTATACTTTGGTCTGCTTTGTGATACTTTTCTGTACGTGTTTGTTTTTTCTTTAAATTGCCGCTAAGTTGTTTAGTTTCTTGGTTTTTCAGATACAATTTTCATGCTTATAAGTTATGTTTATTAAGTGTTACATAGACAATTCTTTGCAAAGCACTCAAAAGAATAACATTAGGTAAAGCTTATATGTAATAGTAATGTAGCAGTATTCGAAAATACACATGCATTCACAGAGCCTTATTTTTTTTGTGGTTCGCTTATAAGTTCTCACCCATAATTGTTTTATGCAAATTACACAAAATATAAATTCAGGCACATTGCATGCAATTATTTAACACAAAAAATAATTGGTTATATTTTTTCTAAACTTTGTTGACATTTGAACTTTTATAAAACGTGTTTTGAAAAGAGCATCACTGAGCTATGGAAATATTGAAAAACTATCTGTACTTAAAAGCAGAAATATTTTTAGATAATCGATCATTGAAGGACTATGGAATTCAAACCCAACATACAATAGAAATTTTTAAGTAGATGACGCTTAAAATATTATCAATTTCAGCCTAAGGCGTAAAGGAACAAACATGTAATGTATCTTTTATTAGATTTGAAAATTCATTTCAAAATCTCTATATACGTCGATTTATTCCCCATAATTATCGTGCTGTAGTAGCAATGACCTGTAATCTTAGAACCCACGAAACTAAACTCGTCGAAGTATGGACATTACGTTTTATTTTCTTCGTGAAAATTGCTGGCTTGTACAAATTGCTTGGACAGGATCAGCTCAGATGCTTAACTGCTGTAGGATGATCGGGAACGAATTTACGGCAGCCATAAAATTAATAAGACAGAAAAAAATCTAGTAATGTTTAATGCATTTGAGAATCGATTAAAATTATCGCTGCACAGTCAATTTGTGATTAGTAAGCTGTAAAAATATTTTCATAAATGTATTCAAATCTGTTATTAATGTTATCCAGCTTGTATCCGTTATACTTTCTTGGCATAACATAATTTCAACTATATCTTAAATATTTTTATTAATTAAAAATATTTGCTCTATATCTTTGTTATTCTTAATATTTTTGACAAATTAAATGCATTACGAATCTATTTGTCTTACCGTTGTCATTTTCTGGCATTGAATTAAACTGTTATTCAAATGACACTGGAGCTTAATTAGCTGTAAATTTTGAGTTTTTACATTTTCTATAACATGTTCGATTAATTTAATATTTAATATTACAACGGTAGTATTTCTTTAAAAAGTAAAGCATAGGTAAATATTAAGAGCAGCCAATTGTAATGAAACTACAGGAATTCTATGAGATCATGTACTTTGATTAACAAAGTTGAAAATTTTAATAATATGCTATCGAAAAATAAATGCGATCTAAAATTATTCGTAGCCAGCATGGAAATTGTCGATTTATACTTGTCTGAAGTATAATTGGTAATAAGTTCGAAGGTTACGATTCCGGTCCGAACTCCCAACATGACACAAATTTATTAGAATATAGTCGGAATTTACCCACTACTGTAATCTAGAAGTCCCATCACCTTTCACTTAAACACGTGACGTAAAACAGTAATTGCCTTTTTATTCGAAATTTTAAATGCGAAACTTTTACGCTAAGACGTTAAAAGTGTGTCTCGTGTAGCGTATGTAACTTATCTTTAAAACTGACAGTTATCGAAAAGTAGTTCAAAGGGTCTGCGAATCCTCCTGCCACTGTTCTGTCAACAGTGTCTGTACACAACTTCATGTTGTTGTCAGTGCTTGTAAACAAACATCATGCGTTGTGTTGCTTTCCGATCGATAGTTGGTGGATGGGTACAGCATGGGTACCACTTCTCAGAACATTCAAATTTGAGATACAAGTTTACATGAGAGAGTTCTGTAAATGAATGTAGCAATGGGGAATTTCGATTTAATACAATATTTCTCGGACAAACGCCATTGCAGTATTGCACTGTTTGTCATGGGAAAGATTTCAATAACGCAAATTAAGAAATAAAAATGAAAACATAAACCCACAGTGACCAAGCCTAAATCAACTGGTGCCAAACAGGTAAACCCTAAAAATGAACCTAAACAGGTATTATGGACAACAAGACCACACAGGCGAGAACAGCAGGTTTCCTATGACAAAACAGTTTTGACATTTCGGAAACTGGCACGTGTTCCCGTCATCAGGCACAAAGAGACTTTTAAAAAAATAATTATAGTTATTCCACAGCTTTGCTAACGCAAACGTTAAAGAAAGTAAGTCAGAAAAATAAACATTTAAACTTTTTAAAAACGGTGGCCTCCCGAATTATCTTTATAGGTCAGATTACAAGAATTAAAAGAGTTACATATATGTCAGAACATTCGTTTACAATCAATTTTCGCGACAGATACACAACGCTTCTCATAACAAGGTTCCCAGTACCATACGCTAATAATACCACCTATAACAATATCAATAATTTGCGTTTTTTTTTACTGTGTTACATGCTAACTCGGTCTATAATATTTTTAATTTTGTTGAAGATTCGATTGAATCACGTCACGAGAAGCTGCGCAATGGGGTTGATATGAAGATCATTCACGACAAATTATTGAACAATTCCTGAAAATATCGAAAGCACGTCTGCTTCCTTCGCAGTAGTTTACTTTTTTATGAACGTTAACGCACACGCCGGCTATTATCTAGTCAATTTATTTTGGCATTAAAATAAATGTTGGCAGTGAGTAATATCAACTTAAAAATTAATGATGCAGGGATAATGAATTTTTTTTTCCACTTTATTACGTTCCGCTTGAAAAATTCGGACCCGTCGCGGGATAAATGGTTATGTATGTCTGTACGTCTGTCATTCAACTTCAGAACCAGATATTCACAGCCTCGGGCCGCTGGCACTCTGAACAAGAGTTGAGAAAACATGTGCGCGCAAGATAGAGCGGATAAACGGCGCTCAGGCACGCGGGAAATATAAATATCTTTACCTGAAAATTTACGAGCGAAATACGCCCGCGGCACTCGCTTAATAAAACCTGAGTTTCCAGTAGGCGCGCGTTAAGTTCGCTCCTGTCCATCGGAGATTCGTGACTGATCAGCCGATCAGTTCGATGCAAAGAAATCAATAAAAAAATCGCATATCGCATTAAATAATTTTACACGTTTCTACTAAATCAGCGATAATTTTAAGCCAAACTAAATATTTGTTCTGAATTTCTGTGCACAAATTATGGATTCTTTTTTATCTTTAAAAAAAAACCTTGAACTATGCGAAGAGTACAGGTCCGTTGCAATAATATATATTTTTTAAATTTATTTAAAAATAAAAGTAATCTTTTTTTTTTCAAATATTATTAAATTTAAACAACGCAATAAGAAAATTCGTACTAAAAATAACTATTAAATTTAAATATCGGTTCGTGGCAGGGTCTGCATGTGTTTTATGTTATTATTTAGTACTTCCTATGCTATAATGTTTGTATACGCTTAGGGAGTGCTCATTTCACAAGCTTCGTGTTGTATGCTGTTGTTAACAACTAGGGACTGGATTTTAAACAGTTGCATTTCACCATTAATTTCGCAGTGAAGCCACAGCTATGGCGATATATAACGATAATACTGACAATGCCTCAGAAGGGCTGGAATGCGCGTGATTAGTTTAAAACCTCCCACGAAGTCGGAGTTTAAAGATTAGAGATCTTTGGTGTGTATAAGTCACCGAGTCCAAATCATTTTCTAACCTTTATAAATTAAACAATGATTTGATAGCCAAAATTAATATTTTTCAACAACTCGTTGGCTTTCTGGTCGAGACCAATTCCAAGAAAAAGATGGTGTGGCTGACTTTTCGGCTTGTAATGTTGCAACTATCTTCAATGGCGATGATGTTCTGGCTGTACTTTAACAGTGCCATTAACAACCAAGTTTCCTGAATTCATACAACTTAATAAACCAAGCTTCTACTCAGCAGGTTTATCCAATCATATCTGCCCAAATTAACTAATCATAGCTATACTGCGAAATGCCTTATACACAGAAAAAAAAATTCTGTACTTTTAAAAAAATTCCTTTTAAAAACATTTGCTAAAAATTATTTTGTAATACTACAAGAAATAACTTTGTGCAACACATGGTTATTTTCACATATATGAAATACGTTTTTCAAGATAATACTGAGTATTTCTTACGAAAATTGGCAAATGATTTTATATTTCAACTGATTTTTCATTCAAGCAATATATTTTTTTTAAATCTCGAAAATTATAAATTATACCATTCGACTTAATTTTTTTGAACGTGCTTACCAAAACTGGAAATCAATTGAGGGAAATGTTTACAAATAACTTTAACAATTGGAGGTACTGGAACAACACAAAGCATAAATGACCAGGTAAGAATCCTAACCCAGTATTAATTCGAACTTTATTTTTTAGTGATACATTGTTTTCTTGGAAATGTACAACTTAAAAAAATCTGTCATTTTAAATGAATATTTCGGTTCCATCTACAAATAAAAATGACAGTGTATAAATACTGTACCAGAAAAACAGGCCTCCAGTTGTTGCGTGGTTGCATCAGGATAAGCCTAAACGTCAGGCACATCATTTCCTCGGACGTGAACACAAACCAAAAGCTAAGAAGTATTTAGAAATCTGGCGACGAAAGTCCACGATAAAAATGGGCCTTTATAACAAACATTCCGTCAATGAGTTCTAGAGACGTTAATAACTTGACGTTTGACAGAAAACGGGCTTAGGTACATCTGCACAGTTGGTCTTTTCCAGAAAAAAATTTCTTGACCGTGAGGGAGAGAATTCGGGCAGAGCTCACAATCATCCTGCCCGCAGTCAAAACAAACTTGAGGTGTGTGGTTCCGGAATTTTTTTTTTTTTTCGAGTTCTTTAATAACTTGTCTGTGAGACAGAAATTTGCCCTAGAAGCATTTTCCATAAACATAGGGCAAAACAACATTGCAAAGCAAATACCTTCACGGCAAATCGCCGCCTGAGTATTGGAGTGTTCTATGTCCACTTTTTAGGTTTTTCATGCTATGGACACGAAATTAATATTAGTATTCATTTGTACTATATCCAACACACGTCTACGCACATAAAAATGTTTGTTCTTAATTTAGGACCAATATTGTTTTGTTCTATGCCATGATATTCATAGTTATTTGAACTTTCAAATGCTTTTATCTTAGTTCCAACTTCAATGGACATAGAACACTCCAATTCTCGGGCGACGAAATTTTGTTTTGGGGCAAAATCATTTTGGGCGTACAAATTCTAGGACAACCGATATATTTGAGGAAAACGTCTATTAGGGGGATCTAAGTTTAAAAACAAACGCCCTGGTTGGATTCAGTTAAGTGCCCGAAGGATTTTTTTTTTTGGAAACAAACACCTTTAGGGAAAAATCTACCCTACCTTGGAAATCCGGGAAGCAGTGGATCCCGGGGTGTCAGATCCGAGTGTCTTAATCTCGGCCGATCACTCCCTCATCCCGCTGAGATCCAATTGCGAAGTGAAACATCCCCACTTCTCTCCTCTTCGCTCGCCCCCTTCCCCCCCCCCCCCCTGCCGGGCGCTCCGCAGTCACTCGGCAGCGCCGCCGACAATCAGCTAAATGGGGCGGAGACGTCTTCCCGCAAGGAGGCCCGCCTCTGCCCTGCAACACCGGGCCATAGTCCTCGAGTCTCTCTCGCCCTTTTCCCGGCGCCGGCCCTTTGCGACTCGGGACTCGGGCTTACGTGCTGGGTGATCTACTTCATGATACGGTTCGCATTTACACCACAAAAAAACTCATTTCATGTTTCTTTGCTGTCGAAATCGTAACAAATTTGAGAATTTTGAAATGCCAGGTAAAATTAATTATATTTTCTGAAATATATAATAAATACTTTTACTTTGTAACTGATTTTCGACAAGGAATTACATTAAAATATTAACCATTTTATTAAAAAGTGAAGTATCTTGGCTACTGGATTGCAGCTGCGTCCAAGATGATACATTCGCCTCGGACGCGGCTACAACCCAGAAGCCAAGCTACTTCAGACAATGGTTGCGGAAGCCTGCGATCTTTATCATTTTGCTTAAGTTCACGTAAGCTTTGTCTTTACCTTTGTCTTTGCGAACTTCCGTTCGCGCCACCCGCCACAGAAGGCGCATTTCCATTCCTTGTCTTCCGTCGCATTCACGAAACGACTCCCCCCGACTGCCGTATGCCAAGAGCTGAGATGTCGCGCTCCAGGTATGTATGGCTTCCTGGGTTTTTCGGTCCTTCGTGTCGGAATGAAACCTGTTCGGTCGCGCGGGAGAAAGCAGCCCAATTAAACGAGCAATTTTCCGTCAGCGCGGGAGACACGCGCATGCACGGCGCGATCTGCCCGGGCCAATTAGGCCATTGCAGTAATGGCGGCCGCTGGCCGTTTGTTTATCGGCGAGCGCCATCGGTGGTCGTTCCGTCAGGCGGCAAACCTTGAGGGCGCCGTCTGGTCGGGGTGTGTGCAGCTCAGATCCAATGGACTCCGTAGAATCAGGTGTCTCATCTCACTGGTTAGGTATTATTTCCCCCTGTTCATAAAGATGTTGAGTTCTTGAGGACTATCTCACAAGTATTTATATATTTTTTTTGACGTGATAAAATAAATCGATGAACACCGGCTGTACGCACGAAAAAGTGTCCCGTAACGCTGTGTCCCGTTACGCTCATTGTACGCTTGCGCCGCATCTATTTCTCTTCCACTCGATTGAAACAACCATCGATTTGACTTTTTCGAGGCACATTTAACTTGAAACACTCCCATTCGTTTCCTACTTTTCCCATCATCGTACTATCCTTAACAGAATAACACAGATTGGAAGAAGTTAAATAGCAAACATGTATAAAAGTTATAGTTAAAATAATCTCTTCGTGAAAGTAAGAAAAATATTTGAATTAATGAGTGCAAATAAAAGTAAATTTATCAATTCAATTGTAGATTTCATTTCACTCCTTCTTTGTATCCATAAAAAATAGTGATAGTTAAATAAAAGTGATTCATTTTAATCATAAAAGTATGCAATCATTTCATCAATGTTTTGTTATGACGTTGTCACGTTAAACTATCGTCCGTAAACCGACTTTACAGACAACCATTTTTTTAAAATTTAAGCTTGGATTGCGACCGTCACAAACATTGACACATAGATAGTTACAGCAGAAAGCAAAACGTACACACCAGCCTGGTTACGACTAAAACTTAACCCCGTTACTTTGTATACTTTGGTTTTTTTTAGCTTGCGAGGAATTAATTCTGATGTAGTTGATAGTGTGTAATAGTGTGTAATTTTAACTATTAAAAGCGCGTGAATTCTGAAATTAAATATCCTCTTCGGAAAGTGCGCTGTGATGTTAATTGCGTAAACCCATCGTGCAAACGAAAATAATATTCATCAAACACTAGAAAACGCGCGAATTTATTTATCTATGAAATAAAGTTCTAAAAACATATAACAAGTAGGACATCCAGAGCTTGTAAAAAACTTTTTCAATGGTAACGCAGAAAACCTATAGCTAGAGACCGGAAAAATTCGCGAATTCATTTTGTGATAGTCTAAAATACAAATAGTTATACCTCAGTGCTGCCTCTGCTATTGGCTCACAACTCACCTGGATGATTCTGGGCCGATGAGAAACACCCAACCAAAGCTTTATCGAATCACAGGCTGCTATGTTGGGACGTCTCACCAGACAGCAGCCAATGAGTGGGTGACATTTGACCGAATGTACGAAGAACTATGGAGTTCATCCTGCAGGTCATTGAACCCGCGAATTTTTCCGGTCCCTACCTATAGCGAACTCCACTAAATGTGAATACCGCGCTTGCTTGATGCTTAACGCAAAGTTCAGTTGTAATGTGAACATTAAATTACGCGCAGTTAAATTGTCATTTGCAATGCTGTGTCGCGCTCGTGAAAATGCTTACGTAGATTGTGCCCGGCCCTTTGTCTATCATCGTGCTAGCCCCAATTGAATTCCGTACGTAAGCGTCAATCGTTTGCGGTTGTTGGTGCGGTGTTCCCTTGTCCCGGTCTTGCTCGGAGCTTGGGAGTTGGCTGACCCCCGCCGTGATTCTCTCTCTTCACCCGCGGCATATCTTCGACTGTCGACATATTTGTAAATATCCCTCTGGCGACCCCCCTCCCTCCCACCCCTCAACCACTTTTTCCATTGCCTCCCATTACGTCTTCTTGACGTGCAGATTTGCGCAGGTACCTCCCGGTAATTCGACATTAAATTTCAAAACTTAAAACTTTCCTGCTTATGTGAAAAATCGTTCAAATACAATCTAGAAGTACTCCCGTTTTACCTCAACAATTCATTCCAGCAAATGCTCCATTAGTAGGGACCGGAAAAATTCGCGGGTTCAATGACCTGCAGGATGAACTCCATAGTTCTTCGTACATTCGGTCAAATATCACCCACTCATTGGCTGCTGTCTTGTGAGACGTCCCAACATAGCAGCCTGTGATTCGATAAAGCTTTGGTTGGGTGTTTCTCGTCGGCCCAGAATCATCCAGGTGAGTTGTGAGCCAATAGCAGAGGCAGCACTGAGGTATAACTATTTGTATTTTAGACTTTCGCGAAATGAATTCGCGAATATTTCCCTGTATCTATCCATTAGCATCTCATCATATTTCATCGCCTTTAATGACATCGATGTGGACGAGACGTAAAGCTCAATCAATATCCATGTTCATGTATCAATGATTATTTTGTTCCTGGTAGCACCTGACAGAAAAGTGTAACCTATTGAACAGCTGAGTGTCTGTTACCTGGCCTTCTAACATAACACATATACTCGAGTACTACAAACAGTCCTGATTGCATATGAAAGTCATACTACGTGAAGGCTACAATTAAAAATGATAAAAGCATTTCCTTGTAAACTTTGCGTTAAGCTTTAAACAGTCGCGGTATTGACATTTAGTACAGTTCGCTGTAGGTTTACTCTGTTACCATTGGAACCGTTTTTGAGTTATGTCCTGCTAAATTGTTTTCGAAAACTTTATTTCATGGATAAGTGAATGCGTGCGTTGACTAGTGTGTGCTGAATGTTATTTTCTTTTGTTTATTATGTTCGCACGATGGATTTTATCCAATAAACATTCCAACACATTTTCCGATAAAGAAAAAATTTCTGTATTTTATTTTGGAAACTTCTTATTGAAAAGACCAAAATTTTTTATGCAATGACCATCGACGTAACTGTGCCTATGTAGCTACTAGCAGAATAATTTACATAATAGTAACAAAATAAGTCAGTAAATTAATAGTTTCGCGAGATGGTTGCTTGTATAACAATCATTGGGGTCATTTTGGCAGATTGTGAGTGAAATACCGATTTATGTTGAAAGTTTTCTTTTCCAAAGTTACCCGGAAATTTGCGGAAAATATTAGTAAACTATGATGGGACAACAAACTCTCGGCTTGAAATGTTCCGAGTTTAAGAAAATAACACGGGAGACACTTATTATGTTTTGAACTCCAAAAAAAAATATATAAATCTGTAAAGTAAAATATTTGACGCAAAAATAATTATTAGAAAGTATTATTCTAAAAAAAATCTAATTAAAATAATCTTTGCTATACCATGATGTTTTTTTAAAACAAAAATAAAAATTGCTGGAACAAATTTTGAAAGAAATTTTATAAACAAAGTAAACACAATTCTACATGTATTTTTGAAATGGAACATTAAAATTTGTAAACATGAATTGGCCGTTAAATGTTTGCAATGGCGTCAGTAATAGCAAACTTTTACTCGCTAATACCCGACAACTAACCTCGTCTCTGTAATCCTTTAGGCGTCACGTCTCCGCGTTAGCACACCCACCACTTAGTGTAACTGTTAAAATGGCGGGCATTAGCGAAGAAAGGGTTTTAAATGTTTTAATGGAGAAGAAAATAACAACGGCGCGCGGGTTGGCGGACTCCCTCGGGTACCCATTCCCATACGGTGGTGGGGGAGGGGGGGTTAGAGCCGTTTCTGAATTTGTGGCCGCACTTTGCAACACTCCCGGCCGACGGGAGAGTAGGAAAAAAAAAATAGGAAAGGTTTTAAGCTCGGCGCTCGACTGCAATTCACAACTGGTCCAGTTCTATAGGCTAACAACGGTGATGGCTACGCTTGTGACTTAAAAGAGTTCTCAGGAGAAGGCTTGGCGTGCCGTAATATGTCACTTTCTACCTCGTCGTCGTCATATTTGAACCCACCCCCCCCCCAAAAAAAAAAATTCAAAAATTTGTTATATTATTTAGTTAAGGTTCTGACCGCCTTGTCTTATACTTATCTACAGTGCAAAAAAACAATTAGTTACTTAAAGAATCAAAAAAAATATTAAGAAGAAGAAAATAATATTAATCAATTTTAAAACTACTAAATTAAGAGAATAGCTCACTTTAAAGTTACTGCATTGGAAATGTATTTATTGACAGAAAAATCAAATGTAGGATTGCCCACGCCGGGTTAAGGTTAACAAGAACGAATTAGATTCCCGACGTTAATTACGGTCACGTGTATGTAATACAGCCATTTCTGTTTCCCCAGTGCAAACAATGTTATGGATGCCCTACAAACATGGTGCAGAGTGTACATACTATCAGCTGGATGAAGTATCCGTGGCTTGTGACATATCTTGATGCTCATGCAGTTGTAGTGTCGTCATCTTCGTGGCTTATGAAATGTGAACCTATGGACCTGTGGTTCTTGCTTTTTGGGAAATATTTCGCTTTTCTCATAGAAATCAACAGGATTTTTTTTTTCTGTTGATCAATTTAATTTGGCCAACAATAAACTTACCGTTCTACGTTTGCATAGTTTCCTGGCTACTTTTATTTGGACAACTAGTTTCTGTAGGACTTGTTCCCATTAATTACTGGGGAAAATATCTTCTTCCCTCCTACCTTGTGAATCCAGTGGAATTTATATCAAAAGTATTGCTATAAATTTAAGAACAGCCAGTTTTAATTTACCACAGAAAATGTAAGCAGTACGTAAGCTCTTTTCCTGGTCAAGAGAAAAAAAGGTTGAACGCATTTCGATGCTAAGAAATTAAAATGAAAAAGATGTGGGTTCGAAGGAATGAATGTTTCTCCCTTAAGATATGAAACTACTTCTGATATTTTCTGTCTGCCTTGACTCGTTGTATATGCCAGGTTAATATTTCAGTTTGAGTGTTAAGTACTTTTTTCCTTCAAATATTATTTTTAAAGTGCCCGAAATACTGTGATCGCACAATAGTACTGAAGATATCTGTGTACCTGGGATAGGTCCAAGAAATAAAAGCGCGGAAGTTACAGGTTTGTTCGAATTTAAGACAATTTTATACTAAAAACTTTAGTTAGTGAGGTTTCGTTTACGGGAAAATCACCGGCCTTTACTAGAAATAACCGCCAGATGTTGTCAAGTCAAGAATAATCGCCGCAAAATTAGTATAAAAAAAATTACGGACAAATCATAGACTTTGGTAAGACTTTGTCACGTTAAACTATCGTCCGTAAACCGACTTTACAGACAACCAATTTTTTTTTCTTCGAAAATTTTAGTGATGAATTGTTAGTTTGTACCTATGTCTGATCGCACAAATTGGTCATGAAGACGAATAACTCAAATCATGTACCACCATGGAGAAAAATCCTTTAAGTATCCAATTAAAAATTTGTATTTAAGGCTAAGACAGTCTATTTTTTTTTAGAGGTTCTTTGAAAGACCTGACACCTCCAAAAACGGATTGGCTGCCGACGCCGTGAGAGAAACTAGCATGACCTAATACTCGACTCGGAGGTGAACGAGTGCTTCTCTGCAGACGGAACTGACCACCATCTTCTTAAAAGGCGGGGAAGAGCATTGCCTGCTGTCTGAGTTGCGGTGCCGTGGCGCAATGAACAGAGAAGCCCCAACCCCCTCTCTAAACCTTCCGGATTGTCCCTTGTAAAGGCCCGGAGATGCTGCAACTGCGCGGATAGGGGGACGGGTTCGCCGGAGATGTCATCTGTGATAATGTCTTCACACCGCGTTAGCCGCGAGATTCAGATGTAGATGGTTTTGCGTGGGGTTGGAAGGAGGGTGTAAAAGTCTGGTGGAAAGGGGGTATGAAACTTTCCCCTCTGTTCGCACCCACTCCTGCGCAAGTTATTCTATTACGATCCCCCTCCCACCCCTTATATTTTTTTCCCACCCTAGACCGCGCGCTTTCCACCCCTTTCCTCAGTCGCTCTCGCTTCTTCCGAGGTTGTCGACGACGTAACAATCCTTTGTCAACGCGGGAAGGGTTGACGTCTTCGTGTGAGTCTGTTCGAGGAGGTTCTTTGCGCCCGCAGACAACCAAGACCAGTTTCTGCTCTTACAGCTTCAAGTTTTTAGATGCATTATTAATTTGCAGCCATGCATTCACACAGACGCGTCAGAATAGCGGGGGCAGCATGAGCAGTTACCACCGCGTTCATTTTGTGCAAGGGGGGAGGGGAAAACTGCACATTATTTTCCCCTCCAACACTCATATAGATATAATATTAAATTAGACATTTTCTTTGATTTGACAAATAACAGTAACTCCCGGATTCAACAGTCAGAACTACGTGTTTTTCAGTTATAAATAAACTAACACGTAAATGGAGATACAAGAATTTTGAACATTGAGGACTTTAAACGTTGATAAATTTAGCAGTCACTCCGTCGCTTGGTTCAGTGATGTTTAATAATTATGTTCCTAAGAATTAATGTCATAGGTACTTAAGAGCGTTAAGGTAAATTATAAGGGTTTAAGATTTGTGTGTTTGAAAATCATAAAACCATATCACCCCTTGTTCCTCTTGCGTTTGGAACGAGAGGTTACACACTGATTTTTTTTGTAAATGGCGGCCGCATAGCAGCTTGTTTAAATTTCCCGCCTAGCACTATAAAAAATAAACATGGCGTAAACTTACAGACTTGAATCTCGGCAGGAACATTCTTCATAATACACAAACATTAACTGAGAACAAAGAGTGACGGTTACTTCAGCTAATATATATTTATAGGACATACAGGCATATTTGAGACACGGGAAATTTTGATCCTCCTTTAGCTAGTTAAGATCTGATAGTGAGTAAAGCATTAACGTACGTGTAACAGCCATCGCCAGGAGACGCAGAAGGCATCAACAATGCAATAGCTTTTGCCATGTAGACAATGAAAGCACCATGACTCAATAGCATTGCAATAAAGGAAATGTAGATACTTATCGCCCCCGCAAACCAATCTGGTTTTTGTAAAATCCGTTAGTAGGCCCTAGAATATATTAGTAGGCCTACCTCCTGCGGCAGGAGTAGAAGTGAGGAGCCGGGAGCCGATGTCCGTCATCTTGGATTCTGACGTCACGGCGGCCATCTTAGATGACCCAGACCTTGAAATTTAGACCTTGACCGTTCAAGATATTTGATTTTCAGTATTGTAAATATGTTTCCTAATATTTATAAATCATTATATTTACAGAAGTTTGCCTTAATTATTTTATTACTAGCACAGCTTGGTATTCAATTTTGTAAAAATCTGCACATACTATTCCGTTCATAGGTTAAATTTAATTATGTATATATAAGTTTAAAATAATGTCTTGCAATATATATTTATTCAGAAACTTGGCCGTCATACCGAAGCTGCCATAAGTGCTAGCTAGCATCGCTTGTCGCACTATTTGACTTCTATACTTCAAGAAGTGAGTCTCCAATTTTTGATTTATTTTAATATTATAAAAAGTTATTTATTACGATGTAATAATGTTTAGAATAATTTTCTCCATTAATAAGATTTTGTTACAGCACGTATTAAGTATCCAGGTATCTCTTGTGAGGTCGGAGTATTATGTACTCTTATATGGTCTTCTGAAATATTTAAACGATTGGAAGTCTTTATTATATTTTTTTATAACAGCATCGGAGTGCAGATGAGGTGACGATGGCAGAGTTTACGAGGTGGCGAGTAACTAGGTTCTTCTTCGTTGAAAATATTTCGCGGTAAGATATTTTCGTCATCGAATTACTCCCGTTTCGATATATAGGAAGATAAGACTGGTTTGCTTGCTCCTCTTAAAGGCGTTGCAAATGCACCCTCCATAAACCTATCTTTCTACTCTTCTTTCACACATGCATTTCAAATCGTGGCGTTATTTCCTTACCAACCCTTGAAAAAAAAAATCGACAAATTTCATTCCTTCCTTTTTTTTCTATCAACGCGGAGAACAGAAACAGGGGGAGAAACATTATTATATTTTATTTCAATTTTCCGTCATAGTTTGCATTTAAAGTAGCACTTTTGGATTTTTATCCTTTCAATTTTTTATACTTGAAAACAATAGGCAAATAAGAAACCGCAGAAGCCTATTTTGAAGAATTGCATGCGGGAATATTTTGGTATTCGATTTCCTACCGTGTGCTGTCGGGGTATTGAAAGCGTTCAATTGGTTGTTACTATTTTACAATTCAAGATTTTTTCTTCCTATCGAAACAATGTATATAGTAGGCCTAGTACTGTTGTATCAACATGTTGTATGGAAAACCTACTTCTCATTCCTAAAACATATGTTATAAATAATGTTGTGTATTTTAACAAATCATTTAAGAATTCCGTGTTCTTCACACAAGACCTTTTTTTGTTTTGTTTTGACAAATGTACTTTTTTCTTTCTCTACGTACGTCACAAATCTCTAACTCTCAAATGGGATAAGAGAGAAAGTTAAAATTTCAATGGATAAATGTAAATGATTTATTAATCATTCTTGGCCCCTTGCTGTCATGGTCCGACGTTTTGCCACTGCCAGAGTAAACTCTGGAAATAAGGAGATGATGAAGAAGAAGGTATAATAGGGAGTTAAGATCGTATTGGGTAGGTTTCTGTATATCTGGATATTCGCACTTATTGGTTAAGTATTGTCTTAGTCTGAGGAGTCAGAAAGATGTACTGAGATACTATCCGTTCCTTAAACACCCGATTTTTTTTTTCTTTGACGCGGATATGCACGTCACAGCTTCGGACATTTGGATGCTCCTATTCTCCCCAGCTTCGAACCGGAGACCCCAGCGCACGCAACCCGGGTGCGGCACATTCTCACTGGTCGGGTATGCAACCCACTGCACTTGTTCAGTCTGACACACTACTCTGCATGTCTCTGCCCTCGCTACAAACTAGGGTTGCCATATTTTTTCACGGACCAACCGGGACAGTTCTGTCTTTTTTACTTTAGGTTTTAGGGATGTCGGTTTCGGGGGGGGGGGGGGGGGAGGGGGTTATGGAAACAGTAATGTAAAAAACACTTAAAATATAGTTATTAAATCGATTAAGGCTATATATTTAACTCCTGCAAAACACACTGAAATGACGATGAATAGTTAATACTTAATATTAATAATAAATTAATAACTAATACTGCACACGTGTACCTACACGCTATTGTAGTACGTGACTGATGGACTGTTGGAGATGGCGACTACCGCGAGATTCCGTTAGTGCTCGGTACAAGTCGGGCAGTTTCGTAAGTGGTAGGTATATTTTGGCGCTGCTAGAGTGGGGAAACATATTGACAATGACAATCACGCGGGGGCGGGATGCGTATTGGTTGATTCAAGGTTACGTCGACTGCAGGCTTCGCCTCCAACGGACTTCTCTGCTGCCGACTTCTGTAAATTTGTATTACTGTGTTACTTACCAAAATGTTACTGATCACACAAGAGCAGGTTAATCAATCTCTGATCTAATAATTTTGCTCAATTATTTCCAAGAAACTGTGCCCTGAATCTAAACCGGGACAATTTCAACAACCGGGCGGGACACCGGGACAACCCAGTACTTATATCCGGGACTGTCCCGGCGAAACCGGGACGTATGGCAAGTCTACTACTAACGTAACTCTGCTCTGGTCCGTTGCTTCTGCACGAACACAAGTGACCTCTCGTGGCCTGCACTGGGGGTCAGCGGGGTCTCCTCCACAACAGAAGGGAACTGGTGGACGACACAACACACGCCTCTCGCAGCGGCCGCCAGAGGGACGACGAACTCGGAGCTGACGGTGCGAATACACGCACGCTCGCACGCCCAGACTCCCAATATGCAGGAAGTTCCCTCACATTAACTATTTATTGTTTGAAACTGAATAATAATATTTAAAAAATTGATTGTCTGTAAAGTCGGTTTACGGACGATAGTTCAACGTGACAACGTCATAAAAAAACATTGATGAAATGATTGCATACTTTTATGAATAGAATTGAATATTTTTATTGAATTATCACTATTTTGTATGGATAAAAAGAAGGAGTGAAATGAAATCTACAATTTAATTGATAAATTTACTTTTATTTGCACTCATTAATTCAAATATGTTTACTACTTTAACGAACAGATTAGTTTGACTATAACTTTTATACATGTTTTGCTATTTAACTTCTTCCAATCTGTGTTATTCTGTTAAAGATAGGACGATGATGGGAAAAGTAGGAAACGAATGGGAGTGTTTCAAGTTTAATGTGCCTCGAAAAAGTAAAATCGATGGTTGTTCCAATCGAGTGGAAGAGAGATAGATGCGGCGCAAGCGTACAATGAGCGTAACGGAACACAACGTAACGGGACAATGTTCGTAACGGGACACTTTTTCGTGCGTGCAGCCGGCGTTCATCGATTTATTAGACGTTGTCACGTCAAAACGTATTTAATTTGTAAGAGATGGCTCCATACATGTAAAAATAGATAATTTTTTTTAAAACCCTGTTATTAGATTATCATAATTTGATTACATCGAATATAACACGACCATAGTTAAATTTAGTACAATAGCTTGTAATGTCGTCTTAGTTGTAAGTTTCAGATCATTTTTTTTTGTCTCCCATAGAAAAAAATTTGGTAAAATCTGAGAATGGCTAGATTATATTTGCCTATATGAAATGAAGCGTTTTAAAAATGCTCATTCTTCAAAAACAAACTATCATTCTTTGGCGGGTTGCACGTGACTGAGTAACAAATTCTCTTCTTATTATCTTAGAAAGATTTGTGCAATGGGAGTGCATGACTTGATGTAAGCTTTTGGACATACGCCATTGCTAAGCACATGTATGTCTGTAGAAGAAAACTACAAAAAAACCCAAAAGACAAAAATACAAATTTAGCAAAAAAATGATGTTGTCAACAGGATATAAATACCACATAATATTCCATAAAAAGGAATATGGTCAACAAACGGTTCAACTGTTGTGCTGAATTGTTTGGGTTCAATATTTTTATGCTGTCATCATTTGTGGAGGTTTTTCGATCTCTTTGTCCATTTTTCTTTGTTTGTTGACCATATTCCTGTTATGGAATATTATGTGGTGTTTATATCCTGTTCACAAGAGCAACTTTTTGCTTAATTTGTGTTTTTGTCTTTTGGGTTTTTTGTAGTTTTCTTCTACAGACAATACATGTGCTTAGCAATGGCGTATGTCCAAAAGCTTACATCAAGTCAAATTCTTCTCTTGAAGGTCTTGTCAAGATGTAGTTCAATCATCAACTTGTAACAGATGTATGCATGTTTCCAGGCCTCGAATAACCAACGGGACAACCGGGCAATTGCCCAGAGCACCTGTTTTTAGGGGGCGGGAGAATTTGTAGAAGGAAAAAAAAAAAAAATATGACAAAAATTTGTGCGGTGGAAAAAAAAATAACTTTTTTCTTTAACGTAGGTATATGATTTGATTATTAAAAATACATGTCAAGGGGAAATGTTACTAACTGTTGCAGCGCACTTAAAAATATAGGGCCTTAAACCAATATACAGCACACTGTAACTCATTTTTCAATACGGTTTCTATAACTGTCGTACAAAACTGCAAAAATCATTTATTAAATTTATATAGGGAAAAAGACAAACGACGCATGTCTTGGAGAAAGAAAACCTTAGTATATAGTCGCATGATGTGATGTTTTAAAACTGATAGAAAATAAGCTTGAATCTGTACAATTTTATGTTTATAAGAGGGAACTGGAAAAGGAAAAAAAAGGGGGGGGGGGGTTAAAGATTATCTTCCCAGAGCGCTAGCTGCCTGGAATCAGGGCCTGCATGTTATGTTTCAAGACTTTTTTGCAACCCAATTGGATCCGCGAAATAATTGTGACTATGTGTGACTATGTGTGTCTGTAGGCTAACAAAAATATATTGGTTTTGTTCAGACTACAGAATTATTTTGAATACCACACAAAAAAAACAGTTGTGGAGAGCACGGACAAAACATTTATAAAATGGCCCCGCAAAGTGAGGTGTACCGCCTTTAAACTGTGAGATTTTAGCGGTTTCCCTAAATGTTACAGGGCGGAAAAAATGAACATAAAGGTGTAACGCAAGTCCCTTGAATAAGGAGAAGGATCTACTCATCCGTCGTTAGGGTACCTATTCTTGAATGCTTTTCGAAAACACACACTACTCGGATATATTGAGCAGTTTTCAAAACGCGTGTTTTTTTTTGACGTGACATCTAATAAATCGATGAACGCCGACTGCACGCACGAGAAAGTGTCCCGTTACGCACATTGTCCCGTTGCGATGTGTCCCGTTACGCTCATTGTACGCTTGCGCCGCATCTATCTCTCTTCCACTCGATTGGAACAACCATCGATTTGACTTTTTCGAGGCACATTAAACTTGAAAAACTTTCCCACTTTTCCTATCATCGTCCTATCCTTAACAGAATAACACAGATTGGAAGAAGTTAAATAGCAAACATGTATAAAAGTTATAGTTAAAATAATCTCTTCGTTAAAGTAATAAACATATTTGAATCCATGAGTGCAAATAAAAGTAAATTTATCAATTAAATTGTAGATTTCATTTCACTCCTTATTTGTATCCATACAAAATGGCGATAATTCAATTAAAATGATTCAATTTTATTCATAAAAGTATGCAATCATTTCATCAATGTTTTGTTATGACGGTCCGCTTGAAGCCCTCTAGGATCGCGTCTCCGGAGACTGCGCCGCGCCGCGACTTGCGCCGCTGTTGCGCGCAGCGGCTGTCGTCTCTCCTCCGCCTCTTGTTCTCCAGCGGCGTGCGAAGAGAGGAGGAGGAGGAGGCGGCCTCGCCGATCTGCCCGTACGATTGCTTTTCCAGTCGGTCGGCGGCCGCGTTGTTTGCGGGTGGTTGTCCGTGCGCGCCTGTCGCTTTCAAAGTTTTCCCTCTGTTTGCGCATGCGTGAACTCTCTTTGAACCCTCTCGTTGTTTTTGCTTTCTCTCCCCCCCCCCCCCCGGTCCGCCTCCTCCTCCCCCCCCCCCCCCCGTGACAACCATCCTTCCTTCCCGACCCCCCGCCCGGGCCCCTAGAGGCGGCAACAAAGAACGAAACGATTTTGATTACCGCGCCGAACATTAATAACTTTTGAAAGTAGGACAAGGGAATAACTAATCATTTTCTTCTACACACACAGACGTCTATCTCTCTCTCTCTCTCCTCCCTGTTATACATATATATCTTGTTTTCCTTCCCGTAATGCAATCAGAAGCCCGTGGGTAGCGTGGAAGGAATAACAGCGTGGTCAAGTCGAACCAAAGTGTCCGATACACATGTCAGCCTTTCGATCCTCTTACTCTCTTCTTTTTCTTCCCCTGACATCCATATTCGGCGCATTTAATTTATTCGACCTCTCAATAAACGAGTCGACGATAAGAAAAGAAGGAATAATCTAGCAGGCCCCTTTGGTGAATAATCGGCTCTCAGTTCTACGCTGTGGACAGACGTGAGCAGTCCAAGGACACTACTGTTTTATGACCACGGTCAGTAGTTTGGCAAACTCAATAGTATTATTATTCAAGGACATGATAATGACCTTCCACACGGCGTTGCAGGAAAGAGCGTAAACTTGAGGTCTTCATGTTGCTGGTTCACTTATTAACGTAATATCTAGATATAATACCTACTGCTTGGTTTCTTCCACATTCTGACAATTTTTCAATCTTTCCGTCCAATTTTCAAAAAAAAAAGTTTTAATTTTTTTTTGTAATATATAATCAAAAATAATTTTTCAAAATAAAAATATAAAACTTTTTAAACTATTCACGTTTTAGTACCATTACAAAAACAGCAACTCCATAACAAATTTCAGCAATAAAGAGACAAACCGTTTTATGCTTCTTGTGATCATTTTGTAGTAAAGTACCAGACTATTTGGATAAATCTGTCATTTTACTTTAAAATCGTTGCAGCGATATTTGACAACAAAACATGTTTTAGTATTTGCAAACAATCTTTGAGCTTGTTACTTGTTACTTACATATTAACAAGCATGATATCCAGGAGCTTGGTTATCAAGGTACCTTGCACAACTGTTAGACTCCTTATGTTTCACTTCACGTCATGTTCAGGACTCCAAAGCTCTTACGTGGAAAATGTGAGGTTTTAAAGGGTATTTCGTGCTCTTCTATAAGCCTGAGCTTCATCTATGCCCTTATTTTCTGGTAAGGAAAATTTACACCAATATTTCACTATTAAGCATAAAATATTATGGTTTTTTTTTTAATTTTGTCCCGAAATTAATATTACTTGTAAAATATTTAGCCAATATTGTCATGGTGTTCGGTAGAGAACAAACAGAGACGTTCTAAAAAAAAGTCTTGAATGCTATATTTATAATTTTTAATTAAAAATTTACACATTTTGAAGTATCAGTTAAAATAACATTATACACAATCGATAAAATTACATTTGGTTATTTAAGGTTAGTTTATAGTGTGATCACAGCCACGAAAGAAAGGTTGTTTACAATTTAATATTAATATTGTAAAATTAATCATTTTAATTATTATCATTCTATATTTTTATGTTATTTAAGTAAGCAATTTAAAGATTTCGGAATGTATTTTTTGCTAAAATGCCAGTAATTATTTTGTCTTTGGGACTGACATAGTAACCAGAACCTTTGCGAAAAATCAATAAGTGAAAATGGAAAGTTTCTTCCCAGCTGTTTTTTAATTTATGTAATGTTGAGAAACTCTGAGATATCTTGTATCAATTATCATGCAAGATAGCTAGGATTCTGTAAATAGGTACAGAAAAGGCTAAGCTTAGAAGGCAAATTAACTAGCTATTGAGGAACATATTTGAAAATATCTTATTTAGGAGTGAAATATAAGTGTCTTGTATAATCAGCTAGTAAGGTAAGCTGTGGAATGCTTGTATCGAAGTGAAGCCAAGCTTATAATACTTAAATTGACAGTTAAAAATTTGACAAATGTATTTATTATATTATGTGAACTCCAACATTGCAATTGACTAAAGTACTTTATTATTTTTAATGAAATTATCATTCTTATCTAGTGAACTGTGACGTGTCAATGACTCACGGTAACCAGAGGTCCGTTTTAAGACAAATGATAAAAGAACCCTGAGTTTTTGTTGTAGCAAAACCTTAAACATTTTATTTGCTTTAAAGTCTCAATGCACAAAATTTAAATCAGTTCAACGTGTAATTTTTCAGTGTATAGTCTTTTTGAGATAGCCATATCTTTGACATTCATAATTCTTATTTTATAACATTTCAAAACATAAAATTAACATATGTGTGTTGGATATTGATAATATAAGTTACATTTTCTATAACCTGTCGAACTACCGCCATTGCAGTAATTTAGATTTAAGTTATTTCAAGTTTAGTTATCTATGAATATAGTCTTTATGTTTTATGAATTATTATGATTACATTTTTGTATTGTTGAATGTGTCTCACATAACGAATTCAAAATTACATTAAATTTCATATTTTTAATGCATATTAAATTTTTTAATATTTTTAATACTATATACACATTGAATGGACTTTATTATTGATGAGACTGATACTAGACATTAATTATGTATATAAAATGTGTAGAGGGTGTACCTAAATTATAGGTTGTAACGTATATCAGTAAACATAAATAGCCTACAATGGATGATACATACATACACATACATATTGGTATACTTTATACATAAATACAAATAAAAAATACACAATGACTTGACACATTTTGTTTGAATAATTTTATCATGGAAACTATCTAGAAATTGAAGTACAGTGATTCCCTAATTTAATTTCTATATCCTCATTTTAAAAAAATTTATATATTTTTGGTTTAAATTTATGCTAAAATAAAATTAAAAATTAAGCATTGCAGATGAATCTTAAGATTGATCCAATGGTGGCCGGGTTTTCGTATACCCTGCGCAGAGTATGAATGATTTTATTGGTTTGGACAGCGTAGGACTCGTTGTCACAGCTAGAGAAGATTGTGCGCCTGTGTTCGCGTTCCGATATTACATTTAATTTACCTAAAATGTTTATTCCGCCGAGTCATGCGACCTTGATTAACATTCCGCTTCTTAGCCGCCCCCTCCCACCGGACCGGAATCACGAATCACTTAAACCAGTGACGCCGGCGACCTACCAGCTCGACAAATTTCTTACCGCGGACTTTATTTTAACTTTATTTGAATTTCACACACCCGCCGGGTCGAGACTAATGCGCGGACGACGGCACTATTTTTTTTACGACCATCGCCTTCATTTAGTTCTTTTATCCGCCACCCAAAGCGCTGGGCTCCGTCGTAAAAACCTCACCATCGGTAAACAACAATAGCAAGGGTCGCCCCCTAACCACTCTTCGGCTACCCGCAGTAAAAATAGATTCGCGATCAATTTTTTTACGTCCACGAATAGCTCCGATGTTTGAAGAAGTCCCATTGTTGATTCCCGTGGGAAAAGAAAACAAAAAAAGCTTTTTTTTTTAAATAGAAAAACAAAGGTCGGTGCTTTGCTTGTGTCCGAACAAACGCAATCTTCGTACTTGAACACACTAATAAGAAAAATATTGTGTTTTTTTTTTTTTAAGATAAAGAAGAAGCTCCCCGTCGAGAGAAAGGCATTGGGACCTAATGAGCTAATATCGTCTGTCTTCAAAATTTCATTTCAGGGAACTTTTTTTTTTTTTTGGTTGTGTGTTTCGCTGTGAGAACGAGCCGGAGTCTGGGCCGAAGAGCGTACCAAGTCACAATATTTTTACATGACCAGATTTTTTTTTTTTTTTTTTCAATTTTGGCACATTGACAGCCTGTGTGATGAAATTAGTTTGTTTGCTTGCTGCTTAAAATTAATATTGCGGTAAGGACAAAAAAAAGCCTGACGGCTTGTGAACTTAAATTGTTCTTAGCTCTCGTTAAACGACTTAAGGTGAGTGTAATTTTGTGAATGAAACGGAAGTCAAGGAACGAAAATGTGTAACAACCACTGTGCTACCTTCTGTAGCGGAAGGCACACAGCAAAGTTCACAAGGACAAATGGAAACATTTAACTATTAACGGTTTAATGAATTTTAACAAGATGGGCAATATTTGAATAATATTCCTTGTCGAAAATCAGGTCTATAATCAGGATTTAGTATTTTTTTCAAGTCTTTTTCGCTTTCATTGGAGCCGTTTCATTATATATGTAGTTTAAAATTCCGGTCTCCTAATCAAATGATTCAAAAGTCGACGAAACTGCTCCAGCAGCGAATTCTAGCGGCGGGCGCGGTAACTACGCGTAATTCGCGTGCCGATATGTAGCTAGTTGAAAACAGAATTTTCGCATACCTATCACGCTAGGCATTATTTTAAAGAATTTAGCGTTAAATTTCGTGTCCAGTTTAGTATTGTAAGTTTATTTTCATCACGAGAGCACACGAATTTGTTCGTTACAGAGATTAGATGTTCCACATCACTGGCGAGTGCTGAAATATTAGCTCAAATTTGTTTTATCTCAAAGTACACAGGATATTCATGCAAACAATCACAAACCGATATCATATTATTTTTTATCATCTTGAGGACATGCACATGTTCATATTATGCATAAGAAAATAATTTTTAAATCCCACCAGGAAATCTGTTTTATTATTGGAGCAATCCCACAAGCATAGCGTTCGGAAATCCTAAATATTCCTCATCACTACCACGTGGAGCAAAATTCTTGACGGTCTGTCTAGTACAATATTCGCAGCTTTCAGATATCCACATTCAAGCAATTTGTTTTTTATAAATATATATATATATATATATATATATCTAATATATAAAATTCTCGTGTCACAGTTTTCGTTGCCATACTCCTCCGAAACGGCTTGACCGATTTTGATGAAATTTTGTATGCATATTCAGTAGGTCTGAGAATCGGCTACTATCTATTTTTCATACCCCTAAGTGATAAGGGTTGTCCACCCCTAACATTTATTTTTTTAATTTTTTGGACAAAATTTTAATTTTAATTTTTTTATAATGTGGCATTAAAAAATACATACAACCCTAAATTTTCACCCTTCTATCACCAACCCCTAATTTTTAATAGATTTTTATATTTTTCAACCCCGGTCGATAGATGATCAATTAACACTTGATCAACCTTCCCCGCCTACAGCGAGCTCATTACCTGGATTAACACACCGACCACATATTAATATGAAATTCCATCCCTAAGGGAGTGAAAAAGTGATAATTTCATTTTTCTAACAGAAAAAATCATAGGTCAGAGACATACAAATAGTGAGTGAGTGTCATTTCTCTATGTCTGCCACACGATCATACACATAGTAAGGTCTGGAAAATTAATATTTTTCTCCTTGGTGAGACCAGCCCGCTTAGTGGAGCTCGCAGCGGCTAGCAAAATAAAGGCGCTCATAACAGATTTTTTCTTAACTTCGTCAATAGAGAGAGTTAGTTGCCTTGAATTTTAAACGCACCATCGTTTGATGCGTTTGTCATGTCTTTAATTTTCGTTTGTTTGTGCCGTATGCGTTCCTATACCATTCATCCGATTGCGATGAAATTTTGGTGAGCTGTTATGCGCATGCCCGTGAAGGTTTCTGAGACGGTATAACTATTTTGCAATAGTTGTAGCACAAATAGTTTTTAAAAAAATTGTTTATTTATTATTATATAACGGCACTTCGTCTGTTTTTGTTGTATAAGTGCGCATGCATGACACAATTTATTTAAATTTAAAAGAGAGATAGAGATAGAGTATACATATAGAGTGAGATAGAGAGCGACAGAGGGATACGTTGAGATAGAGCGAGGTATAGAGAATGAAATGGGTTAGATATAGAGATATATAGATATATAGAGCTATATAGAGATTTATATATAGAAGAGATAGAGATAGTGGGAGTTATATATGTATATATAAATATAAAGAGATAAATAGATATATATATAGATGTAGATAGAGATAAATATATATTTAGAGAGATCAATAGATGATTTGTATATGTGTAACTACTTCAAACATATTACAAAACAAAACTGAATGAGGCATTGCAATGCATGCCGAGCATTAGCTAGATAATGGAATCTTTTCAATATTAGTAATCTTTTATTTTTAAGCTTTTTTCTATAGTGCTTTATAGAGTCTAGATTACATACAGACCTCAAATTTTTAGATATATACAGGTAAATAACTATACACTGGCAGAACAACGTCTGTCGGGATCTGAAAGTGATATAAATTATTTTGCACACTTGACATTCACATTAAGAAGACAATTACTAACTACATCTGATTTCGAAAAAGGTCCCCTTCACCCTGTGTTCAGCCCGGGCAACGCCGGGTACTGCACGGACAATTATACGTGGCATGCTCTCGAGCCATCCAGTTTGTTTGTGTTAGCTAAATATGGGCTAACAAAAAATATTGTTCACGCTATAGCATTAAGATATTGATATTGATTGTTACTGTTACTATCGTAATAAACTAATGATATATATAATTTTAAATAATACATTAAAATAAATTAAAAATATTAATTTTTGGTTTTTTGTTATTTTTATATTCCCTCATCGTTCACAGCGCTCCATGCCTCTTTCACCACATCCTCATATACCACATCCTTAAACACTTACAATAAGTTAGGTTTTTTTTCTACACTATAAAATCCCTAGAAATAATTTATATGGCACAACAACGTTTGCCGGGTCAGCTATATATATATATATATATATATATATATATATATATATATATATATATATATATATATATATGTAAACGTTTTATTTTTGAATTGAAAAAGTTTTAAGGCAATTTTTTTCAAGATAATTTATTGAAATAAATTGGTAAATTACTTCCATTGAGATCGAGAATGGTTTCAATTTTGAAAATTTTAGTAGTTAAAATATAACCGAAGGCAAATGAAAATTTTAATTATAAGGGTCTAATATTTTAAAATAATAGTTTTACATACCAGATTAAAATCAAATCTGGTCTGCGTATACAATTAAAGATTCGTTTTGATAACTTTTTCTGAATAGTTTAACTATCGGTGAAATGAATAGTATACTACGGTTGAAATATTAACGTTCAACCATGTTGGTTCAAATAATTAAATTATGGATGTATTGTCCTTTTTTATTTAAAGAAAACTAATATTGTTTCATAAAAAACTACCAAGAATTTAATTATTTTACTATTCAAACTAATTTCAGGAAAGATTCCGTGTACCATAAAATAAAATAATAGGTAGCAAAAATTGTAGAATTTTGTTACGTAGTGAAGAAAAAGAGAGGTGTTATAGAACCTTGTAGCACCAAGCACCTGAAAGGAACAGTCAGAACTGGGAGTTTACGCTCTTTTGTTTTCTCCTGGGGGTCGAGACGGGCCCCCCTAGGCGGCACCTATCGATCTCCGCGGTCTTCATTTGTTTTGTCCGACCGCGTTAATAGCCGAGGGGTGTTGGGACAGTGGGCGCGACCTGCGACCCACCCGGTAGTTTCTCATCTCGGGTGAGGCAGGGTCTCATCAGGGTGGGGGAAGGGGGGAAGCAGGTCGGCCAAAGAGAAGCCGCGTCGCCGAATGACGACGCATTAGTGGATGTGTAGGTGCGAATCATCATTTTTAAAAAAATCTCGTGATTGAGTCTTTCGATACTCGCCGGAGATGTGCAACATAGAGACCTGAAAAATTCGCGGGTTAATTTCGTGTTATGCTAAATATTCAAATAATTATACCTTAGTGCTGCTTCTGCCATTGGTCCACTGTTATTCTGGAGGACTGAGCGCCTATTAGAGACCCTCACTCATTGAAGTGTCGAATCACAGGCCACCCAGTCGAGACGACTCACAAGTCAGCAGCCAATGAACAGTTGGCATTTGCCCGAGTGTGTAGAGGATATTGGAGTCTATGTATCCTGGAGGTCATTGAACCCGCGAATGTTTTCTGTCTCTAAACATATAACATCGGAAACGAGCGAATTCATGTGTTTTCATGCTGCACATACACGTACAATTCGAAACTCGGACACACAATTCAATGTAGAGTTCTTTAAAATTATACCGCGCGTATTGAGTTTTCTCAACTGCATTTCTGGACGTTAACCACACGTAATCTCCGCACCCACCGCTAGAATTCGTAGCCGGAGCAGTACTTGAATTAAATAGCTCATAGTTTTTTTAAATCTGTAAAATGGACATGTATTTAAGATTCTTATGGATTTTATTTTTTTTCTAAGTGCGTATTTAGTTGGAGCACTTACCATATTTTCCATATTTAGCCATTTATAACTTTGCAAATATTCTGTGATATGCTGATATTTGATAATCTAAGCAAGTCAAAGAAACCAACAACCAATTTAATATTTATTTTAAAACAACACTAACTTATGCCTTATAAATGTGTACATAACATTTTTTTTAAATTTATATCTGCACGAAATTATAGCGTTATAAAATTTTACATACAGTATTTCAGTTCTGAAAATAGACTTCAAAAACTTATATACTTAAATGAAACAAGTAATTTCAAAAATGAAAAATGACCTTAATATATATTATTCTTATTACATATTTATCAACTGTCATAATTTTCCTTTTTAGAAATTTTTGATGAGCGTACCGAACTATGATGGTATATATACTAAACATCCAAAAGAAACTGAACATGTCACACAAGTTAAATAAAATTATTTGATGATATTCCTTAAAAAGTTAGATTTTTACTCTTGTGTGAAAAATCTTCCGATTCTGCAACATCTGAGCGTGGGTGAATATTTTGAGTATCTGGAACGTTTTTCCAACTCCCGCCAAATCATTACGAGAGTAAAATTGCAGTGCCAAGAATGTTTAATTACAGAGAAGGGCAAAAACCTGTTTTGTGATGGGGAAAAAAAAATCCCCTGCAATCTCAAAACACGTCCGAATTTAGAGTGTTAATTAAAGGTGGAGCAATTTGGCGAACTTTTATCGGGTAGCGAAGTGAGTAACAGGCTGTCGATAATCTGGTGTCTGGGAGGTGAGAAGTTGTAAACATCACCGATGATGTTACCTGACGTGGCAAAACCCCGTGAAAGAATATAAAAAAGAAAACGCTATTTAGACAATCGAGGACCAGTTCGTCGTACTCACCAAGCGAAACTGTTGTGAGGCACTAAGTAAACGCGTATTGGCTCACCGTTCATCTGGACTACTCTGGACCAATGAGAAACTTTCAACCAAAGTAATTTAGAATCACAGGCAAACCAAATGGGAAGACTTGCAAGTCAGCGACCAATCAACTGGTGTTAAGAGGCCCGCCTCGT
The DNA here is from genome assembly GCF_032445375.1 of Bacillus rossius redtenbacheri. NCBI lineage: Eukaryota > Metazoa > Arthropoda > Insecta > Phasmatodea > Bacillidae > Bacillus > Bacillus rossius. The sequence continues at coordinate 45,223,132 of NW_026962011.1, read as the reverse complement.
CAGGGATGTATGTGTGTTGGAGAGGCGGGATGATAAGAACGACACTCGCTGGTATTTCTAGCGCGGTATAGCCTCTAAGCGCAAGGCTCAGAACTGACGTGCAGTCTTCTCGTAGTCACAGGATAACTGTAACATTTGAGCGGTGACCGTAACGTTATATGGCCGAGAAATGAAGATAAAGGTGTAATGCAAATTCCTTAAGTGCTTTCAAGAATCTGTACTGGTTGTTTTACGCCTAAAAATTACTCTGAAAACACGCGTTTTAGCCATTTTGACTCTTCTAAAAATACAGTTTATAAACTTTATCAGACATCAAAAGTACTTTTCGGCCCTCAGAGAACTCTTAAATGCTTTTCGTAAGCAGACCCCACTAGGATATCCTGAGTAGTTTTGAAAACGCGTTGTTTTCTCTGAAGCTCTGCGCACCGTGTGTGTGTACGGGTAGGCGGAGCCCTTAAATGTCCCAAGCATACAGAGGACTGTGTAGTCTATCCTGAAGGTCGCCCGCGGCGGAAAATAGCGACATCGTTGCCACCTTCGGGGACGGTATTTCAAGGTCTTAGCAGGGCCGTCCCGTGCTATTCCGACAGCAGTCGCCATTGTCTTCGGGCGGCCTCTGTGTCCGACTGTCTGGCTAATTCCCCCCCCCCCCCAAATCCCCTTCTCATTCCATCACCGGACCTTTTATGCGAGAGGTGCGAAACGCCGAAAGCCTTTCCCGTGACTCCGGCAGGCGAGCACACAAATGGTGCTTGTTGACTCATATCCTCTGGGAGAGGCTTTGTCATAGCGCCCAGCAGTTTTCGGCGGGAGAGGGAACTTACTGTTCGTTCCACACCGGGTCAGCAGCCCGAGCAACCAGCACTCGCAATGGTGCAACTTAAGATTATTGCTGTTCTGAACGAAATTTTAAGGTAAGTTAGTTCAGGGATTTTACGTAAATAATATTCTGGCAAATGGCGGCCATTACATCCTAAGGTCATGACCTCGGCGGCCTAGGGCGGCTTGCTTTTTGGACATTTTGTTTTTTTCTAAGGCAAATGTTTTTGAGGCTTTTAGAATTCCCAATTAATGTATTTTTTGCGGGTTTTTTCCCCTCAAAATAGGGAATTTTTTAATTTATTTTTTGACGGATTTTTGTCCTAAAAAAGAAAATTTTAGCTGATTTTCGGTGAATTCTGGGAACATTTTGAAGAATTTTGAATCTTTTTGAAAATATTTGGCAAATTTTGAAGGTCAATGTTCAAGGTCATCCAATATGGCCGCCGTGATGTCAGAATCTCCGCTTCCACACTTAGAACCCAGGCGCTGGACCGACCATTATATACTACTTATATTAAAATAATAATTATTAAATACTTGAAAATAACCGTAAGCAAACATACCATTGTTATATGAATATCTTGACGATATGCATATCAGTGTGGAATGAAGCTACACTAAAGAGTTATGGATGTGCGGATATAGATTGAGCGTGTATTCAACTCATTTTTGTTAACTTTTAGGTAGATTTCGAAGAAAGACTACTTATTGTTAACCGTAACCATGGTGCGACTTCCAGAAACATTTTATTCAGTTTTCGTTTTATCGTCCATAGACCCCAAAATCATCGTCAACGCAAAATATCGTTTAATTATATGTACTTATGTTATTATATATCTATCACATTTTTATGGACAAGGTAACTTCCGTAAATTTCCACTTCCAAACTTAAAACCTAGTAATGGGAAATCTCGGTCGAGTTCGTTAATAGGCAAAATACGACCAAAGAGGTAGAAATAGGAGAGGTTTTTTGAAAAACAAAAAAATCGCAATGACTCCCATAATATAACGAATATCAATTCCGTTTGAAAGTTTATATTTAACCCCTTGCAGCAATGGTTCATCTTATTAAAAATTGTTCTACACGAAAGTTTTAGATAAATTATAATATTTACAAACAATCTGAACGGATTAGATTGGTTCTCTACTAAAGGAGTTATGAATGCCTATGTCCTCCACCCCTTGCAGTTATTATTCGCTGTATCAAAAATGTATTGGGAGCAAACGGCTAACTTCGGATACTTTCGGAGCACGATCGGAAATGTTTCAAGCTTGCCAATCGCCACGCGTGCGATCGTGAACACGGGACTGTAAATGGATAAAGAACCGATTCTGGACACCTACGTACGGCATTAAGTAGGTACTTAAACGCAAGGTTGTTGCGACGTAATTTCTTTGGGGGAAGAGTTGGAAACTCATTGTAAAAAACAATGTCCTAAATCCAGCGATTGCGAAAGAAACTCATAACATCCTCATTGCGAGTCATGGTATTGTTTAGATCCCTTTTAGCACAAACCGCTCCAAAGGGATGGAGGGCGTTGGGAAAGGGAGGGGGGGGGGAAAGAAAATAAATTGGTTAAGAACAAGCGGCTCCAATGACGAAATAAACTACCAAAAAATGACTTTGCAGAAATCAGTGACGAAGTCTGTTATAAATGAGATGTAGGCGGTGCTAAGGCGTAATTATCCATTTGCAGCTCCCAGGCAACGAAACTTCTTATCAAAACCTTTAATAGTTCTAAAGCGAACGCAAAAAATTTTTGGTGAGTCTGGATCACCCGTTTTCCAGTTCCAAAGATAACAAAGATTTCATGAAACTTTAAGTACTGTATTATTTTTATTTCATTTTTATTCGACCACTTAGCGCATTGACTTATTATATAAGCTGTAGTAGGGCCTTCTCTAGGCTGACATACTGCAGACCAGGTTCACAGAAGTCGTTAGCAACATAGTTTCCGCCCAGTTAAGCGAATGTGGTATCACAGTTAACCTATTTTTCATTTTTTATCTTTAGGAGATACTCCTTTCTTTGGTAAACTCTGTTAATTATATGTAATAAGTGCATTATTTATGTTTTTAATCCAGAAAAATTTAACGTAGCCGTAAATGACTCTAAGTAAAGGCAATTTTTTGTCGTTTTCCTAAGCGTAATTTAATCTTCAAAATAAGACTTCGGCCAAACCATAAGCTCTCCATTTGTTCGGGTTTATTATCAGTTAACAAGACAGAGCATATAATATATAATAAACAATTTTAGAAATAAGTTACCAGAAATTACTGTAGAACATACAAATAAATCAGCGTCATTTTTGACAACATAATTTGTATAAGAGTACGTTGTCTTACAAACATTATATTCTATGTTCCTTTACATACACAAAAAATCTTTTTTAAATATACACCTCAAGTACTATATTCGTTTTAAACCACGTTGTTTGTTAAAATTGTTCTTCAAAGCTAGCAAAATGTTCGTTCAGTTACGAAATAATCAATATTGTAATTGATTTTTGAAAGACGTCTGAATTTTTAAGATTTACTTTAGTATCTGTATGTATTACTGTGATAAAATTTCTGCCGTGCATTTTTGTACAAAAATTAACAGTTTTGTATAAACATTTTTCTTGAATTTAAAAAATATATATATATTGTTAAGGAAATATTTGTGCGGTATGAATTGTTTTTTCCTTTTGCTGCTTTTATCGTTTTATCTTTTCAGCCAACGTTTATAACGGGAATTCTCAGAGCAGCGTCAGGTGTGTACCAAATTGAAGAACATGTAAAGACGGGTAATGAGTAGAGACCTGAAAAATTCGCGGATTCATTTCGTGTTATGCTAAAATTCAAATAATTTTACCTAAGTGCTGTTTCTGCCGTTGGATCACTGTTAATCTGGAGGACTGAGGGCCATTTAGAGACCCTCACTCATAGAAGTGTCGAATCACAGGCCACCCAGTCGAGACGACTCACAAGTCAGCAGCCAATGAACAGTTGGCAATTGCTCGAGTGTGCAGAGGGTATTTGAGTCTATCCTGAAGGTCAATGAACCCGCAAATTTTTCCGGTCTCTAGTAATGAGTAGTAATGACTAGGGACCGGAAAAATTCGCGGATTCAATGACCTCTAGGATAGCCTCCATTATCCTCTGCACTTCTCAACTAAACACGCGTGTTCATTGGTTACTAAATTGTGAGTCGTCTCCACTGGGTAGCTTGTGATTTGACGCTTCTTTGGTCGATAATCTCTCATTGGCACAGAGAGCTCCAGTTAAACCGCGAGCCAATAGCAGAATCAGCAGATTTATACACATGTTTGAATTTCAGCCTATCACGAAATAAATCCGCGAATTTTTCCGGTCTCTAGTAGTGACAAGCGCGGTGGTACGACGGGAAAACTGTCACGACGGGATGTGTCACGCGCGGCAGGTGGATGACCGATAACTCCGCTCCAGCAGGCCGTGTTGTTCCAACATCACGACGATCCATAGCGCCCTCGCTCGACCCTTCCGCAACAACATCAGCAACGGCGACCGCTCCGACGTGTGTGTTCCATTAACCTCCGCCCCTTTCCCTCGGCGGTAACAACCCCTCCCCCCCCCCCCTCTTCCTCACGGGAAGAAATCAGTCCCTCTTGTTTTCTGCAGGTATTCTAATCAGCCCCCGCGTTGATTGTGAATCGCTATTACCTCCGCACCACGCCTCCCACCCCCCTTCGTCCCGCGACAGCCTATCTCATTACGACCAATCTGTTTACACCCCCCTCGCAGGTGCTATCTCTCTCTCTCTCTCTCTCGCGTGGGCCTTGAAAACCCTCTTTTCATAATTACACCCCTCCTCCGCCCCGTCGAAGCCCAACACACCCCTAGCTCCAGGGGCAAAGCTGCCTGCAACCCTCAACCACCCCTTTGGAACAACAGCAGCCGTCTGCTCGTGCGATAACATTGAGCCCCTGTCCTCTCCTCCCCCAAAAGCCGTCGGACATGTGTACCGGGAGATTGATGTTGTCCTCTCTTCGAGTCCCGCGCGAGCCGGCAACAATGTGAAGGAATATATCGATTGTCGTATGGAAGGTGTGTGCATGTGTGTGTTGGCCGGACAGGTCCGCACTGGTTAGTTGTGGGGGTTGTGGCGTTGGGGGGGGGGGGGGGCAAGTGACCTCATCTCTCGTCGCCGGCGACGCATAATGGCGACATTGTCGGCCGGCGCGCGGATGTAATCTCCAAGTGCAAAGGTGAATGCCCCCCCCCCCCCCCCGCCGTGGTGTTTTGACTCCAAACACCCGGGGGGCCGGGGGGGGGGTGTACGACCCCCACCACCTCCCCTACTTTCCCCCTTGAGTTCCTCGTTCTCGCCAGAGGGAGTCAGGGGACGGATGAAGTGAAGATAGTTGGAACTTCGATGAGCGCGCGCACACGAATCACATCTTCACACGCCCTTCTCTAAGCTTCTTCCCGTTTACACTCCGGGATAATGGTGGCAGCCCGTCATTGCATGTTCGCGGTTTATGTGAGTAGATCGAAAGTCATTCTCAAAGCAAAATAAAATTAAAATAATCTCCCCGGTAAATAACGTGTTCTTGATACACCCTCAGTAGTCTAAAAGAGACGATATTTTTCAGAGTCTGAAAGTCTCGCCTCCTAGAATGGATACCAACCCAGGCAATTGTATTGTTAATAAGAGAAACAAATAGTAAAATCTCAAAATTTTAGAAATTTATTTTACATTTAAAAGTTAACAAAGAAAATACAGACAGCTGTTTTCCTTTATAATATGTTTTGTAGCTGTGATGACTTATCCTAAACTAGCCACTGTTTCTAACTAGTGTACTACGAAAAGAAATATTGATTTCTTTCCAATAACGTTTTTAAAATAACAACCTGCGACTTAATAATAAGATATATTGCATCATTTTGAAAAATGCGTCCGTTTAAACCAAAATCTTTAATTACTGGCGAGGTTGATCATCTCTTGTTACGTGTCCTTCTCAATCCGCGATATTCTACACAGACCTCCAGCTTGTTTACAAATAATCAGAACATTCTTCATCCTTCGCATCACTATGAAACATCTCAACAGCGTCTCGACATTGGTGAATACATTTGCGGGGGAAAAAAAATCTATGCAACCCCGCTAAGTTTCAAGTTTATTGGCCTGTGTTTGGCCATTATTAGCAAGACCATTTACTCCCACAGATGCTCGAAAACTTTTCAACATGCAAAATGACATGTGCAATGTTAAGTCAAACGATGAAAGTCATTACATGATACATTTGAATTGCGCGTAAGTTTAACAGCTCAATCGTCACATCTAAAGTTGACTAATTTTCCTCACCACTTTATTTAACATTTTTCTAAATCAAGGCAAGTCTGTGAGTGGTATTTAATGGGATTTAATGATGTGTAACATCTTAGCTCTCGGTATACGGCATTTTGTGGGCGTGATTTCGTGAATGGAAAGGAAGTCGCATGGAACGGAAATGTGTATCCACGGTGCTGCCATCTGTGGCGGATGGTGCGAACCAAAGTTCACAAATTCAAAGGGAAACCTTATATTGCTTAGTGAATTTTTAACAAGAGGAGCATTGTTTTAATAAAATTCCTTGTTGAAAATCAGGACCAAAGCCGGGGTTTAGAATTTTTTTTTAAATTTTGCAATTGCTGTTTATCGCAGTGTTGAAATGATGGATATCATTCTTCTATGTAATTAAGTTTCTTAAAATTTAAATATCATATAGCCATAAACATTTTTTTAACAATTGTATTTAGACGCGTGCTATATTATTGCTTATGGACGCTCAGCATTGGTTTTCCGTCAACGTCACAGACAGCTGACCGGATCACATAATCTAGAAGCCAATTTTTTTCATTATCCTAACCCCCCCCCCCCCCCCCAACTTCACAACACCTTCTCAGACCGGAGTCAGTTAATCTGATCTGTCCTGTGCCACGTCATAGTTGCACCCTCCAATCACATGCGAGTCCACGGCCGAAACCCGGTCATCAAAGGGAGACCACACTATACGAAAAACCGATAACCTGCGTGGTTTGCCCTAGAGCTTTCGTGTCTGCCTTCTTTGGTTCGCCGCCATTTTTGTAATCGGCACGTGGCTATATCGCGTGCATGGCTCGGTGAAATTTCCTCCCTCGCCTAAAGAAGATATTTGTAAAAAAAATAATTCAGTGTGAGTCTTTCAGTACTCTTCAAATTATGTGTAAACATTTAACCTCAGTAACGAGCAAATCCATGTTTTCTCGTGTTCCAAATAAACGTATATACGAAAATTGGACACTGAATTTAGAAACTTATCACTAGAGACTGGAAAAATTCGTGAGTTCGATAACCTCTAGGATAGACTCCACAAACCCCTACACACTCAGGCAAATGCCACCTGCTCATTGGCTACTGACTCGTGACACCTGTCAACTGGGACGCTTGCGATTCGATACTTTTTTGGTTGAAGGTTTTTCCTTGGCTCAAAGTCCTTCATATAAACTGTGAGTCAATCACAGAAGCAATATAAAAATACAGTTGTTTGGCGTATAGCATATCATGAAATGAACCCGCGAATTTTTCCGGTCTCTACTTATGACACATACGTTAGGGGGAGTGATTTGAAGCGCAACCAGACAGCGCATGTCACCGCACAATGGATACTCGGAACTCAATCTGGTGAATCGCTTCAGGGTGCTTTCCAGAAAACCATATAAACACGCAGTTCACAGCAACTGCAATTCTGTGCTGCAGACATCCAACGAGATGGATGCGTAAAGAGGCAGTGTGCGGAGTAGAAGCGAAGGGTCTGAATACTGACTCGAAGGCGTACTGACACGCCCAGCTTTCGATGAGTCACGACACCTTTAGTATTTGATCCAGTTCTGAGTCCTTAAACGTGAACTCCTACCCCAGGGAATCGTATCGGTAGAGACCGGAAAAATTCGCGTATTAATTTCGTGATAGGCTAAAATTCAAACATGTGTACAATTCTGCTTGTTCTGCTATTGGCTCGCAGTTTAACTGGAGCTCTCTGGACCAATGAGAGACTATCGACCAATGAAGCGTCGAATCACGAGCTACCCAGTGGAGACGCCTTACAATTTACTACCCAATGAACACGCGTGTTTACTTGAGAAATGCAGAGGATAATGGAGGCTATCCTAGAGGTCATTGAATCCGCGAATTCTTCCGGTCCCTACGTATCGGATCGTGGAGGCATGAGATGGTTTACTGAATAATAATTCAGTCTTTGATTTACGATAGAATGCTAATGGTAAAAGAATAATTGTTATGTTAAAATTCACGATGAATCGAATCTCCAGCAGCCACGTTTTGTGGGCGCAGTCTTCTTTTAAAACACAGATGTTCTTTTGTTTTTTTATGATCTCGCTAACCAGTCTTGTGATTTTACCCTGACCTAACCGGAGCACTAAGTAAAACAGATCAAAGGAGGTAACTGCCAGCATTACTTAGAAAATTGTGGGTTAAAAACAATTTAATGGTGACTTATGCTCTTCTAGTTGATTTTATCATCCCCTAACATAGGCTTTATACCTACCACGAATTTTGAAACACTTTTTATACAGGTATAAATTATATGACATCAATAATATTCAATGTAAGTAATGTCTGTAAATTAGTTTTTTAAATGTCAATTTACTAGTTTAAAGATAAAAACAGCGAATTTAATATATAAAATTTAAAATTACTTTCTCATACATGCTTAAGGGAAGAAGGCCTGCGTGCAAGTTCCCCGGCATTACTTATTGTATTTACGTTAAGAAGCTTAAACTCTATTCAATGCTGACAGTACGACACATTTTTTTTTGTTGAAAATCGTGGAAATTGCTCCGTCTAACTCACACAGGTCTTGAGAATAAATTCATCAAATGTTTATGAACTGCACAAAAAATGTTCCAGGTAATTTATTAAAATGATATTTATTAGTACTTTTAAAAGTGTTATAGTTAAAAGTTTAAGATAAAAATCTAACTGTATCAAATAAAATATAACCGTATAAGACATAAATATACACCAAATAAACGTAAATTAAGGCACATATGTACCTATTACACATTGTCTGCTCGAGTGCTCACGATCTTGTGTTCAAGTGTTCAACTTGCGACCTGATAATGGATTTCAGTGGTGGTCGTGTGGGGAGGTGGTTAGGGGGGAGGGGTATATATCCCTCAATGGAGGTATGAAATTTTTAGCAAGATGTCAGTAATAGTGGTGTGTTGCTTTTGATGTTGCAAGGTGAGCTGTTACAGCACCTGGATCTACATAATACACAGGAAGTGATGCAAGTTGACGTTGATATCCAAACCCCTTGTTTACTATATTTTTTCAGAGCCCTGCCTAAGAGGTAAAAGATTTTGATGGAAGAGTATTACGGGTTTATGGTAAAGCAGAAGAAGAGGACTTAATAAATTCTGCGAGACTCTGGACAGAGAGGCTGGCTGCGACCTCCTTGTTTGTAGAATTAGATTCTCTCATCCTCGAATCGTTTTTGACTGAAATACAGAATTCACCGATACCGAAACATGACACAAAAACCAATTTTCCCGGGGTCTAAGGTTATCACAAGCCATGTTTTTATCATATCCCATGGTTTACCCACTCTTCTGCACTCAAATCAGATTGATCTTAACACATGTATTCAGTTGTGTGAGAAATTAGGAAAATAATTAGAGGAATTTCGGTACAAAGAGTAATAAAATATGACATAATGTGATGAAGTTACGACGCAAATACAAGAAATACAGGAAGACAAGCCCATCGTTCTAACTTTGAAACAGACATTCCTGAAGGGTATTTTAGGTTGTCGGTTTTTCTTCCTTCATTGACTGTATTTCATCAGCCCAATTAAGGCCAGATTAAAAGAAAAAAAAACAATTAAATTAATACAAACATTGATGCCTAGTGACATAGTGCAAACTCCAGACGAATATTTATATGCTATCGTTGATTCATCAACACACATGTGAATGCTGCTGGGAAGACACAATATGGAAAAGTTATGAACAAGTAATTTGACTACGAAGATTACAGAAATATGCAGCTCAGCACTTGTTTTATTTTTGAATATTTTTTTTGGTAGAGAACCAGATACAATACAATTTATAATATTTACAATAAGTGTAAACATTTGAATTTAAAATTTACAGAACTTTGAAAAGAATATATTCAGTAATTATCTTTCTCTTACGATTACAAAAAAAATCCATTAAATTTCACAGAGGTTAAACAGCGCTTGATACAAAAAGGATTTGGCCCAGCTATGCTAGACACGAAGACCGGAAGTGGCAGGAAGGTGAGGGGTTTGAGAGGAAAAAGGGGGTGAGGTTGAATAACACAAAGAAGGGGGGGGGGGGGTGAGAGGAAAGTGAACTGAAAGGGTTCGGCAGAAAAGTTACCTCCCCGACACCAGTTTTTTTTTTTCGTTTCAACCCGCTGATTATCTAATTAGCCACCCATCTACGATAGCAGTAAATGTATTATTTGTTATTATGGGCCACATTGTGAACCCACCCTCAGCCGCTCTGTAGTTCACTTCCATCACATTAACGCTGGACTTACAGGGCGGTGACTTAGCTGGTACAAAAAGGGAGGGGGTGGGGAAGGGAGGAGGAAGGAGATTGAAAAAGGGGTGTCGGGTTTCCGTCTTCTACCCCTCGTCACTGAAAGGTTTCTTCGTCGTGAAACTCTATACGCGCGACCAACCGATAAGTGCCAACATATTAATTAAAAGGCAAAAAAAAAATATTCTTTGGCAGGGCATGTTTCCCAGGAAACTTAAATTTGATTTTGTGTAAAAAGGGAAAAGAGGGGGAATGTCTTGTTTGCAAGTGAAACACGATGATGGCAGGCCGGCGAAAAGAAAGAAAGGAGGGCGGGAGGTCGTTGCAGCAAGACTGCAGTTTTCACCTGTCGCCGTATCCGTTACCAGGGACAGGCGAGTCGCCGCTGTGGGAAGCAGTCGGCACAAGCGGGTCCGTGAAGGTGTCACGTTTCTCCCCGCTACCAGGATAGTGTTCCCCGCTCGCGAATACCTCACTCCGGTCCGGTTGCATCGCGGCGCAGGTCACAAGTCGTCATTCGTCAAAAAATCCCTCTGCGTTGGCTCGCGTGCAACAAATTCCGTCGCTTTGGAAAATGCTGCCCGAAGACCCCGAAAACCAGTAACGTTTTTCAGAGCTACCTTTAAAGTTCTGTCACGGTTCATAGTTAGGGACCGGAAAAATTCGCGGGTTTCAATGACCTGCAGGATGAACTCCATAGTTCTACGTACACTCTGTCAAATGCCACCCACTCATTGGCTGCTGTCTTGTGAGACGTTCCAAAGTAGCAGCCTGTGATTCGATAAAGCTTTTGCTGGGTGTTTTTTTCATTGGCCCAGATTCATCCAGGTGTGTTGTGAGCCAACGGCAGAGGCAGCACTGAGGTATAACTATTTGTATTTTAGCATATCGCGAAATGAATTCACGAATTTTTCCGGTCTCTATTCATAGTATTGGAAGATAGATAGTCAAAACTCTACTTCATTTATCCGCAAGAGTAAAGATAAGTCAGGGAGAACGCCAGTCGCGCCAACAGTTCGTTGCCAACCTCAGGATTTGAAAACTTCATTTTCGCATTCGTTAAATGCCAGAAAAATTTGGCATGCGTTATGTCACGACCCTGTCAGGAAACCCGGCCACGCCACGGTCGATCTGGCAAAGTCACACTCGGGAGTGTGGCGGGAGAACCTCCCACCCGGGGAAAGGTGGAAAATAAAATGCGGAAAGGGGTTGAGAGTAGGTTTGGAAAATAATGTTGGGAAATAAAAGGGTGGTGGGGGGAGCAGAGTCCACTGGTTTCCTCGAAACCACGAGGAGGCCATAAAAATGTTTCCGACTGTTGTTAGAAGCCATTAGGCGGGCTGTTTCCCGGCGGGTCAAACGCTTCGACCTTCCCCTTGCGAGAGAGAGAGAGAGAAAGAGAGAGAGAAGCGATGCCATCTCTCCCTCTGACATGGAAGTGTATACCTGCAGCGCCACTCTTCCGACAACACGTCTCACGGGGTCGTTACCACAACGCCGAAATACCACAACGCCGAACGTACAATAACACCGAATGCCAAATTGACCGCAACGCCGACAGCTAGAAAACTGCTGTGTACCACAACACCGAAATACAGTAACGCCGAAAAATGTTGCTGCATGGAGGGGGGGGGGGGGGGCACAGGAGCAAAATAAAAAACAACTGAATGAATTTGTGTGCTAACCTCACCTAACCTAACCTTTGTGGCAGTCCTGCAATGACATTTTTCGGCGTTAATGTATTTCGGCGTTGTGGTACACAGCAGTTTTCTAGCTGCCGGCGTTGTAGTCAATTTGTCATTCGGCGTTATGGTTTTCCGCGTTATTGTACGTTCGGCGTTGTGGTATTTCGGCGTTGTGGTGCGTCCCCCGTCTCATTCATATTACTTAATTTTTTTGATGTGTATGAGGCACTTGGTAGGAGTAATCCCGTGAATGGAACGTAGGTCACGTGGAACGGAAATGTGTAACCACGGTGCTGCCATCTGCGGCGGAGGGCGCGAACCAAATTTCACAAAGCGAAATGGAGATTTTATACTACTAACTCCGCGGTTTAGTTATTTTTTTCAAGTCTTTTTCGCTTTTGTCGGAGCCGTTTCATTATATAGTTTAACCTTTCGCTTTGCAAATCGAATGATTCGGTAGACGACGTAGCTGTTCCGGCATTATTAGTGGCGCATGCGGAAACTACTTGTGATTCGCGTCCACAAATGTAGTTGAAAACACACATTTCGTACATTTATCACATTTGGCATTATTTTAAAAAAAGTGTTATTCTCTAAAATTTCGTATCCGAGTTAATGTTACTAAGTTTATTTGCAACACGAGAACACATGAATTTGCTCGTGTTCACGCATGCGTGGCATCTCTCTGGTATGTTGCGGACGGAACAGAGAACTCGGCCGTCACGTGGCGGCGTACTGCTCAGATTTCACCCCGCCATGCTGCAGGGATAGGCGGGTCACGACTGTTGGATCACGCCTGCGCATGTCGCCACACACGGCTTGGGGCAGACGACAACATAGCGGGGTTCGAGGTTATTGTGCGCCGGGCCACGGGAGTATATTCGCAAGGAAATTGCGTTCTTACAAGTAGGTATTATATTATTTACTAGTGTAAATCAGTATATTTAAACAGTGATGTATGAGTATTGTTTTAGCTGTGTAACTAAATATTTTTTGCTGGTATGATACTTTTCACGCTTTAGTTTGACATTGGTAATTATTTGTCATGAGTTATTATTTGATCAACTAAATAACACACCGTATTATATTTATGAGCCCACGAGCGTGTAAATATTTCGAGTCCAACAGAGAATATGCTAGTTAAAAGAAATTCAAACAAATATCGTGCGTAGAATATTATTAATTTATAACATCTGAAACAATTATTTTCAATGTGGCCTCGTGGCCGTGCGGTTAGCATGGCTGACTCTTGTCGGTTCGAATTCCGGCAGCTGCGAATTTTTTTTTTGTACTTGTAAAAATAAATACGGCGCACGCAACATTTCAAAAGTAATAAATATATTTGAATTAATGAATGCAAATAAAAGCAAATTTATTAATTAATTTGTACATTTCATTTCACTCTTTCTTTTTATCTATACAAAATAGTGATAATTCAATAAAAAAATGATTCAATTTTATTTATAAAAGTATGCAGAGGTAGATTTTATCATACAAAAGATAAAAAATTTTTTAATAAACTTCTTCCTCAAAGAATATAATATTTTTAATGCCTAAATGGTTTGGTTGCAAAAACCTATTACGGGTCAGTGTCAGGCCGAATATGATATTTAATTTTCTTCTGGATCAATCATTTCATCAATGGTTTGTTATGACGTCACGATAAACTATCGTCCATAAACAGAGTTTACAGAAAACCAATTTTTTTTATTTAAGTTTTCTATATAAAGCGTGTTTTTTAGATTTTTTAAATATTATTTTTTAATTTCTAACATTTATTTCAAAATAACTTTACCATAGACAGTGCAAGCTCTTACGTATTTTTTTACTAGTACATATTTCTATATAATTATAGTACTATAGTACAGCGGAACGGTAAGTTTTTTTTGCAGGAAATCAACTAAAAAATTGCCAGACTAGTATTTAAATTATATTTCACTATTATGAAATTACATAATTCATGCTGAACGAACAACATAAGAACACATAAATTTGTTCGTTAACAAGGTTGGAAGTTACTGCACGTACTGCACGTGTTAATGGCACACGAAACTACAGTAAACTCGTGGAATAACATCATGTCAGTGTTAAGAAGACTGCAAGTATCCGCTCTACCACTCTGGTTCTGGGGTAGAGCGCCTGCCTTGTGACTTGTAGGACCCGGGTTCGCGCCCCGGCTCCTCCAAGGCGGATTGCCCAGATAAAATGGAGGCATTTTCTCTGGTAGGAATACAATCCCTTGTAACAAGTCAGGCTACCAAAGAAACGGTGGGTGGAACAGAAAAAAACCTTCCAGGTGGCTTCCAAATGGGGAGCCCGTTTCTTTTCCTGGGCTCCCCATGCGGTGGCCATTCCGGGGGTTTCTCCGGGGGAACGGAGTTTTGCAAATATATTTTTTTGTAGTTTTGTAGCGTTTTAGTTTTTAGTAACTGTAGCATTATCATTCCACCATGTTATAAATAAAGCTCAACATATATGTTTTTGCTTTTGTACATAAAATATTTGTTTTAAGTGTGTAGACCGATGTTGTGTGTTCAACGATTTATCAGTATATTTCTTGAAGTATTATTGACAGTTAAATTTTAGTCACAAACTATTGACCGATACCTTTTTTATGAAGTATTTTAGAAGTTTTTGACGAAAAAATATTTAGAGGCACATGAATTTTATTCCTAAAAATATTATTTCTGAAAAACCATACAGTTTTAAAAAAGGCAGATAACATAAATAAAATATTTTATGTATTTCAACTTAAGCAAAGCCTTTTGATTCTTTCCAACACAATCTTATCAATAAAAAATTATCATTTTTAAGCTTCGCAAGCAATACGTGGTGTAGCTATATATATATAATTTAAATATCTTACAAAAAGACGCTTTTCAGTCAAATTTGCAAATGCAATTTTATGATATTAGGTGTTCCGCAAAGTAGTAGTTTATCTTAACTACTCTTTAATATTTACTAAATGATATTCCAATTGTAATCAGAATTGATCAAGAAAAGATTCTAATGAAAAAAAAAAATTGGTTGTCTGTAAAGTCGGTTTACGGACGATACTTTTATGAATAAAATTGAATCATTTTTATTGAATTATCACTATTTGTATGGATACAAAGAAGGATTGAAATGAAATTTACAATTTAATTGATAAATTTACTTTAATTTGCACTCATTAAATCAAATATGTTTATTACTTTAACGAAGAGATTATTTAACTTTAACTTTTATTCATATTTTCTATTTAACTTATTCCAATCTGTGTTATTCTGTTAAGGATAGGACGATGATAGGAAAAGTAGGAAACGAATGGGAGTGTTTCAAGTTTAATGTGCCTCGAAAAAGTCAAATCGATGGTTGTTCCAATAGAGTGGAAGAGAGATAGATGCGGCGCAAGCGTACAATGTGCGAAACGGGACACACCGTAACGGGATAATGTGCGTAACGGGACACTTTTTCGTGTTGCTGCCAGTGTTTATCGTTTTATTAGAAGTTGTCATGTCAAAAGGTTCTATTAAATACAGAATATAGGATTTATAAAAGAGTTAACTTATTTATTGTGTAAATGATAAGTAATAAAAAATACATGTATATATGAAACTGTACATATTCAGACTACGTTTATTCCCAAAACTTGTAAATAATTTCAAAGAACTTATTAGCTTCTTGTTCTTAATTTGGGTCAGTGTTTTTAAAGTCTTAATTTTCATGTTAAACATTTTTAGCATATTTTCATTTTCTCCCTATAAGTAGAGACCGAAAAAATTCGCGGGTTTATTTCATGATATGCTATAATCCAAACAACTGTATCTTTATATTGCTTCTGTGATTGACTCACAGTTTATCTGAAGGACTTTGAGCCAACGAAAAACCTTCAACCCAAAAAGTATCGAATCGCAAGATTCCCAGGTGACAGGTGTCACGAGTCAATTACCAGTGAGCAGGAGGCATTTGCCTGAGTATGTAGGGGGTTGTGGAGTTTATCTTAGAGGTCATCGAAATCGCGGATTTGACCAGTCTCTACCTATAAATAAAAACCCTAATAAAATATTTCCAACCATATAATCAACGTTTTAAAATTCCCCCCTCCACCACATTGGAGTGAGTTGGGGGGGGGGGGGGAACCTTCAAGTTGGCATCACTGAACTGCGATACCGTTGTTGGCGCGGCGTAAACGACGGCCAGCGATCTCTCCGCGGTCAGATACGGCCGGCGCCGGAGGAAGGGACACGTCGGCGGGCGTGATGGCGGGGCAGACAACTCCCCTGCCCCTCCTCCACCTGGTGGACCCGCCATCTGCAGGAGGGTCTATGCGCGAGCGGTCCCCACGGCGATGATCGCAGTTCTTGGAGGAGGGAGGGGGTGGATGCCGCCCGACCAGGAAGACGTCTTGCGAGAGAATCCCCAAGATGTACATCAGGCTCTGTCCCTGCCCGAACACGCCCGAATATTCACCTCCGGCCAAACCTCGGGATTTGTTTTATTTTTGCGCGGGAAAAAATGAATTCAAATATTAAAAGTGGTCGGTTAGGTTAGCTACATTAAAACACTTTAGAACACTATAAACGGGTTAGTTAGGTTAGTATAGCTACATTAAAATAAACAGAGAAAAATAAATATAAACAAATCCCGAGGTTGGCCGAAGGTGAATATTCGGGCGTGTTCGAGCAGGGACAGAACTTGATGTACATCTTAGGCTTCCCGTCTTGCGCCGCACCCGGAGGTGCTGGTGACGGCAGAGGACGTGACTTACGGCTGCGCGGATGCCGCGCGCGTCACAAGTGAAACTTCACACTTCAACGACACACGTCGACGGCGGATTCACTCGGACGATTAAACCAAACAACAAAGAACATGATCACTAAATGCAACGCGTTCACGAAATGTTTGTCGCCGTGTTTTCAGCGGGCTGTGTCCATGAGAAGCGTCGGTCAGCAACACGAGCGTGTCTTAGAGGAGATTACATATATTATTCCTTTCAGGTTTGGTTCATGATAACGAGACTCTCTCAGCAATAATATACTATTAAAATTCTTTTAAATCTTAAATTGAGTCATAGACTTGTTCATTAAAAAAACACACTAGTAGTAATGGCAATGTCTGTACAAACTTTAAAGATTCTGAATGTATTTAATTTAATTTTTAAATAGAATGCCTTCGTCGTTTCCAGCGTAATGGAATAACTCAGCACTGTAGCGTCTCTTCACTAGCGGTTGACAGAGAGTGAGAAGTGGTGTCGCTCGATATTCCCTCTCTTCTTCACCGACATTGAGTTCACAAATACTGAGCGTTCCACTTTACGTCACGCTCGCCTCTATTCAACATACCTTCTTAAAAAATGTAACTTCAAAAAATACGCATATTAAAACAGAAATCAACGTTTAGCCTATCCACGAAGTCTTGACATCCCACAATAAAAGTAATATGGTAATATAGACTAATGTAGTCACATGAATTACAATACTAAAAAAAAAATTATTTAACTATGGTTTATGTAGGTCACAACAAACTACTAGCAGTTTGAAATGCACGACATACAACCACGCAAAGGACCGCAGATAACACTGGCTTGAATGACGTCAAGTTTAATAGACAACATTATAAGTTAAATTGTAAGACAGTTTGAAACTCGCCTAATATTTACCGTGGACCCCTCACGCGGTGAGTATAAGCTTCAATTTTTAGTTTAACACGTGCAGTCAACCATGGTCCCACCTGGCTTTCTCGTTGAAAAATACCGTCTTTCTTTTGAGATACGGAACCGATGTGTAAAAAAAGCATTTAATGCAGCATGTGTTCAAATATCACCATATTTAATGGAAAACAACTTTAGTTTGGGCAATAAGAGGCAAGCGCGCAGAAATATCAATCAATTTGAAGAATCATCACTTTATCTAGCCAGATACTGATGGACCAACTTCCAACCACATCGAACGAGTGGTACTTCTGGAAAATAAATTAAATTAAATTAAAATATTTAATAACCCTAAAGGAACTCAATATATTTTCTCATGTCAAATGAGTTATAATGATTTTTAGATATTTTTTTTCCCTTCATTTCTACTTCGTTGGTTTAATTTTGCCTTTTAAAAAAATCGACCAAGATTATCCATCGTTATATTTAATGTATCAATCTGGAAGTAATTTGTGTATGTTAACGGTTTTCATAGTTTCAATAAAATACTATGGAATTATAGATAATATGTAAATACATGTACACAATTTGTTTTTTGTAAATGGAACAGAAATATTCATGTAAAATTAAAGTTATTTGTACATTTGTACATTTACACACAACCAAATCTATCACTGAAAAATAGTGTACGCAGTAATCACTGGGTTAGGATTCTTACCCGGGCATTTATACTTTGTGTTGTCCCAGTACCTCTAATAGTTTAAGTTATTTGTAAACCGTTCCCTGAATAGCTTTCCAGTATTTATTGAGCATTAATAATCATAGTAAAACAAAATAAAATACAATTATTTAATACTAGATTATCATTACAATTGTTCAAAATAAATAATACTTGAATGAAACATAAATTAAAATATAAAATTAGGCGCGCATTTTTGTAAGAAAGACTCGATATGATCCCGAAAAACGTATTTCATATTTGCAAAAATAACAATAACAACGTGTTGTACACACGAGTTGATGGTTTCATGGTCTGCGGACAGTGAAAAGAAAGTAAAACTACGTGGATAACGGGTCATCGCTTCACGGGGACCTTTGTTCGAAAACCGGGCCATGCATTCTGAACGCAATTCTCCATTGTTCCTCGACATCAATCCAGGAAAACTGCCGAAAATGTTCTTTGGTTTCGGATGCCAACCTACCGAACAGGACTGAAGTTTGCTCAGCCCTGAGCTATTGTGTTTCCAACTCGTCAGCAACTCTCTACATCACAGAAAAGTTCCAACTCGCGCGGCCTAGCGCAGACACAGTGATCAGGGAGGTAATGGACGATTGATAACTCCGGGAAGAGGCGACGAAGAGCGAGGGAGAGGGAAATTGAGTAGAAGTTCTCGACGTTCCTATTCATTCCTACTACTTCAACTTGCGTGACGTAGAACCATCCCCCTTTTTTAAGGGTGCAGTTTCCTTAACTCTATTGCTTATTTAATTTTGTATTTTTTTGGCGATTATTTAAATTTAACTAAATATTTTACTATAGATAATAGTTTAAGAATTGACCAGTACAACAGGTTTTCGTTTCAAATAATTCGAAGATAAAAAAAAACATTACTACACTATCTATCCTCTCAATTCATGCAACATAAATGAAAATTCATGTTTCAAAATTTTATAATTAACAATTTGATGTATCCTTTGTTTTAAGAACTAATTGTTTTTTGCATATCATTAATTAATTAACATGAAAGTAGTTTCCCTAAAGCCCTAAAAATAATTACTTTTCTATTCTTTTGGGAAAACAAAATTTTTGCTTATTTATTAATTAAATTTTGTAACTAAATAATTTAATGAAAAAAATTTCCTTTAAACAGTTAATTTTAAAATTTGCACCAGATAATTGCATGTTCTTGGAAGTGTTCAAATATATTTATTACTTTTTCTAAATAAATAAACGATCATGTGCTGTGAACGATGCACCAACATCCTTAAAATGAATCTGAAATAAATATCTGCAAAAAAAAAAGACTAAATAAAAAGTGAAATCTTCCAGTTCAAAAAAAAATGAAATCGCGGTTAGTAACAAAACCATAGCACGTGGTATCTAAGGAATTAATTTCTTTAAAACCCACGGGGAGCATAAATGCGATGGTGTATAAGAGGGCTAAGCGGGGCCGAGTGTAAGTCGCGTCAAGGGGCGTGGGGTCAGTTTCGGACCGCGGACGTCTCGCCGCGTGCTGTTATTATATTAAACCTCCCTCGCGATTGGAGATGCGGCCGGCCAAAGGCATTCATTAGCTGCGGCGGTGATCCCAGGACGGTTTTACCAGCGCGCGGGCAACGTACACAACCCGGGTATAATGCTCTGTCCGCTCGACAGAGAGAGAGAGAGAGAGAGAGAGAGAGAGAGAGAGACGGGAAAGGTCATCACTTGAACTCTTCACCCGACTCGTGTTTCTGCACTCGCCTTTTTTAATTCCGCTCCCCGTCTCCCTCACCAACATTCGGACCACTATTTTCCCATCTAACATCCACTCGCTTCCCTCCATCACCGTGTGAAAACTTTGGAATGGCCATCTCTTAATGGGCTCGAACGCATCAGCAACATAGATGGCTAGCTCTGAGAGAAACTCTAGCGATCGAGCCGGCAATAACGAGAGAAAATCGAGTGAACGATCGTTTTTACTGGGAATTAGATCTTAATTTTTCTTTCTTTGCGATAAAATGGCGTCGATGCTTACCAATATTATCGTTCATTATCGACAGTTTTGTATCCTCAGTTTTCCGCGTCGCAACAACTGCAAATGTATAAAAAAAAATTTTAACCTGCGAGAGGGCAATTACACTAACGAGACGAATAAGCATTGTGGCGGGTGGGAAAACGGGTTCGATAAGCATATATCCCAGTTAATTAAATGCAATTCTATTTATTAGCTACTATTTAAACTCTACTTAAATTACAACACTTTAGATGTCTGTACACTAATCAATCACTCTTTCGTTCTGTCCACAGTTCCACTCTCCCCACTGTAGCTGTGGCTCTCCATACAGCTCGCCTGTTACCTCTGTCCCAACCACACAGCCTCGCACCATTCACTTGTCGGTCGCACACAACACAGTCTCGACGCACCAGTCTCCGCACACGAGACCCGTCGCCTGTCGACGTCGTTCGCTCACGAAGGAGTCACTCAACCTTTTCACTGCACAGCCTCGGAGGCTGGCATCGCCGTATTTATACCGCTCAGCCACCATCATTCTGGAATGGTCTCGCGCCCGAAGCTCCCAGAACAATGGCATCCTAGTTACGCCACTCCACGTGGTGGCTACCGATTAGCCCGTAGAAATGTCCAGGTGGGTTTTGGTGAGGGGAGCGGGGTGGAGGGGCGAGGAATGTGCTGCGCGAAACAGCGCCCCATCCAGGGGCTACCGGACTGTCCAACTGGCCTGCCTCCTGACCCAGCCTCTAGTATTCTCGCAACACTATCATAAATTATTTTCTTGTGCGTAATATTTATACTGTCGCTTGCCATCAGGTCGAACGAGATGATAGGTAATCGAATGATCATAACTTACCATAGAGACCGTAGGACATCTAATTCTAAGTTCATCGTTACATCCATCGAGTCATCTCGCAATCGAGTTACGTCTATTTCGTAACGAAATTGTTAAAAATAAACATTTTTTTAACAGTTAAAACTTTTTATGAAATATTCTGCGAAGATTATGTCCTAAATTCATTAAAATAATAAGCAAAATACATGAAATCAAAGAAGCTAAATATTTAAGATTATCACTCCCTTAGGCGAAAATTTTAACCGTTTCGTATATGTAACTTACTTATAAATTGCGTGTTTGTAATATAAACACTTTTATATGTTGTACTGGCTTTAACCGGCGAGAGAAATTTATTCAACGCTTGATTGGTTAATATGAAATCGGTTGCTGTTATTTACTACTTGATATTTACCTTAAATTTGAGTAAAATAAACTTGGAAAAAAAATCACTTTATTTTTTTGTGCTGTACATCGACGCGGCAAACCTATTGATGATGTTTCGGTCAACGTAAAGGTAAGCTTCGGGTTGTTCTAACGTCCGGTAAAGACCATCCATACCCCCTCCCTCCCCCCTTTCTAAGGAATATCCACCTGCTCCCCTCTTCATTACCTTCCCCGCCCAACTTAACCAGACATCTGACACTGCTCGCAGCTAGCCACCATTACCTTCCCTCTCATAACAGGTATTACCAAAGAGCCTGGACGGAATACCATCTAGATATCTGCTGAACCTCCCCCCCTCCCTCAACCCCTGGAGCACACACACACGCACGCACGCACACGGCGCCACTTTGCTCGAAATTTAAATCTCCATACAGCACGGGCTCCGCAGTGAATTACTATGTTATGAATAGTTAGTTGCTACGGCAAAAAAAAAAAAAAAAAAAAAAAAAAGAGAGAACAGGGAAAGGTTTTAGGGGGTCGCTGATGTTAACTTGCGCGGGACAGAAAAAGCTGGAGGGAGGTTTGATGCGGCCGACAGCCTGAGGAACGAAACAAAAGTCCCTAGAGAGGTTTAACTCACCCCACATATGCCACACGCAGGTGGTTTGTTCAGTCAAATTTACATTTTCTTTTTGATCTTATACTTTTTTTAGTTTTTAGGTGCGTTATGAAAAAAAAATTGATGAGTGTATTTTTTTACGATGAGCGCTCGCTATGCAACAAAATTTTCACAGGATAAATAAAACTGCATAAAAATAAAAATAAAATAATTTTGCATTTATATCTTATACTTTAGTGATTGATATTAAAAACTGGTCCGCATCATTAAAAACATATATTTTTACTGTGAAAATTAGTGATATAAATTGTGTTTATAAACTTTCCCAAGTGTATTTATTTAAGTGAGGTTAGGTTATATACCGTTAGGCGCATTATATAAATTTTTATGGGAATGAATTTTTAATATGCACGCGCATTGACAGGATGAAAAAGGCCACATTCAAATAAAAGTTATAAATTTACTTTTGAATCATATACTTTATTAACTGATATTGAATACTGGTCCATATAATAAAAACAATGATTTATTGTGAACAGTAGTAATAGAAATTGTGTTTATAAACTTTTTCAGGTGTATTTTTAAAAGTGAATTTATGTTCCCGTATGTACAGTTTATTTGAATTATCAATATTACATTAATATTTAATAAATAATTAAAATTAGTAAATTAGAATAAAAATTCAGCATATTTATAAATTTTCACCATTAATAAAAAATGTATTATTATTTTACTAAATTACATTATTAATTTGTATACGTGATTTTATTAAAATTTAATACTGAGTAGTTATAAATTTTAAAAATTTGATTGAAATTATACTAACCAAACGTATTTATGTATGATACCACTCCAGTACTTTTATTATTTAATTTCTATTAAATTTAATTTAGTTTTTATTTATCACATCAGTAAGTATAACTTCTAGCATGCGTTCATACGTACGCGCACATATTATTTTATATTTTTGCTTTTACAAAAACAAATTTTAATAGTTTGGTTCTTACCTTCAAGGATAGCTTAAAATACACACACAATACAGTATTTAGTTTAAAAGTTAATGATTCTGTTTACTTCCTGATACAATTTACATTTCTATAAAATGAAATAATATATTATTATATAGATGCCTAAATTAAAAAAAAATATTAAAATAAAAATTTTTGTAAATACAAACACACTGGGTTCTTGTGAAGAAATTATTTTGTTCAATTTCATATAAAACACGCCCATAATAAAATGTTATAAAATATTAAGCTACATTAAATTTATTTTATTTAGGTTGGAAATTATTTCATTGGAAAGGAACTGGTAAACAGAGGTAGGCCTATTAAAAAGTTCTTGGTAGATTTTGTGAAGACGTGCATTTCTCGCCAAATAAAACTAAAATCGCAGAGATAGAAGATAAGTCCTCCAAACGTTATTTATTTTTAATGTTAATTGTGTTGACAGCATTTTCATAATTTATACAACTTGCAAAAATATTACAGATTATTTATTTCGTAAAGGTACTTGTTTTAAAGCTGGTTTCGATCTTCTTCCCTGCTTTTTGGTGCCACGTAAAATTCATGTTACACGTACACTTAGATATTTCTGAAGAACTGCAAAATTAGCTTTTTTATTTCGAAACAGGCTATGGGTAGTTTCAGACTCACAAACCCTCATCCCCCCTTTACCGTCAAAGCAAAAGATTATACAAGAAGTCAATAATAAAATACCGAAATTCATGTTACCCAAACGTATGCAATTTGGACAGAAGCTAGAATGTCAATAACCATGGCTTGCTACAGAGAATTACGTGACATAGTCGCTGGAAGAAGGAAGGACACCCGAAAATGCAAAGAAGCTGTCGGAATTAGAGAGAGAGAGAGAGAGAGAGGCGAAGGGGAACACAAAACAGGGACGGCGATGAGAGAACGGGGGAATGGAAAAGGACGCGTGGTTTAAGAGAGGCGAGGAAAGGTGCGCGCGATGCTATCTGACCGATGTAGCACCGGTAAGCATTCCAGCCACGAATCGAAAGAGGTCGTTTAGAACGAAAGCCTCAAAGCGCAACCAGATGGCAAATTATAGCCACGAAGAGGAGTCCGTACCGAGTTTAAGGCCCGGGACGACCATCTAGCCGAGGGAGGGGGTGTTCACCTCATAATGACCGCACGGGACCACGAACCACAACCGCTATTAAATATAATTCCAACTGTTATTTCGTTAACCACCTCAGGACATAAAAAAAAGGTATGGATTCTCCGACCACGAACACGCTTTTTTTTTTGTTCTAGCCGTAGCGTGGATTCGAAAGGGGCATTGCTGTGAGAAATAAAATACAATCTTCTCAGCACAGAGATGAGGAGAAAAATATTTCAGATAAAACTCACGAGGGAAAGGAAGAAAGAAAATATATATTCGTGTCCGACCCGGGGGCGAGTAAGAAAACATGGGACACA
The DNA here is from genome assembly GCF_032445375.1 of Bacillus rossius redtenbacheri. Lineage (NCBI taxonomy): Eukaryota > Metazoa > Arthropoda > Insecta > Phasmatodea > Bacillidae > Bacillus > Bacillus rossius. The sequence goes on along the minus strand of NW_026962011.1, from coordinate 45,198,424 downwards.
TATCTACTTGGGCCTTTGATTTTTGGTAGCAGATATGTTCAAATAAATACCGCGACCAAGAGTATTATGTTTTTTTTTTTGTTTAGCACAAGAGACCTGGCACTATTTATCAAACTAACATTAGTTGTTTTTTTTAGAAATATATCACAATTAGCTTACACATTTCCTTCCTGTAATCCGGTGATAAATATTAGGATTATAATTTCATGACATGCATGTATTATAATTTTTTTTAGGTCAACATTTTCCGCATTTGGAAAATTTCTTCAGTAACGGTTGTATGTTAATGTTGAGGCTTCTATGCGGGTGGTGGACAAAAAATTTAAAGTCAGAGCCAAGCTCGAGTTACCCTGGTAATCCACTTACTGTGAATTGAGCACAAACACAATAAAAGGCTGAAATTGTTGTTCATTGCTCTCTTTACTTTACGAAAAATTAGAACAAAATGATACTGCAATACTCAAAATGATAATTATGGCTTGGGTGAATACACGATGGTAATCTATACTCGCTACTGGGGTTCACCTGCAAATTACCCAATTTAGATATAACATTATGAAAGAAAATACAATAGTACTTATTACAATAATAAAAATACTGTCGGGATTTGCCGCTCATCAGTATGCGCTAACCCATGCTTACAAAACACATGGCAATTAGAGTATTTCAACCTTGACGCGAGCGTTAACGTGAATACTAATACGTAACGTAATTCTCAAGCTAAACACAACAAGAAACACAAAATTAATTTTACAAAGTTTCACAAAAAAAGGTTGGAGAAAAGTTGCACGTCAACTATGCGCTATTTCAAACTGTCTTGTGCTTCGTGATGGTCAATTAACTGTACAAAATCTCATTTAAGAACACTTAAGTCTTTTTCTCGCACCACCCTGGCGTTTTCAACGGGCCTGCGCGGAAACCTCGAGCACGCAGCCTGTTCGTACTTGCTCCTGTCGCAAGCTACTTATAGCCTGACCCAAACATTAGGGCCGCGCCCACTTCTCTATCGTACCGCATGTAATCGTCCGGACTAGCAAATAACTTGCCAGAAATGCACGAGACGTAAAGAAGGTCCATCTATCGGCATGGCGTTCGTGCATTATGCCGCCATTATTTCTTCCAAAAATTACAACTCTATCAGCTGTGACGAGGTTGGGCTGTAACTGTTAGTTCGAGTTCGTCACAGCTACTACTTGGTAGCCACTGAAATATACCAAACGCTGCTGTCTCGATGGCAGAAAAAGATTCCACACCAGCTTTCCTGCATTTGATTTCTTAATGCAATTCCTTTAGCAAAATGTGTCGTTAAAACAACCCAGGTCAAACTGCGTTGCGAAGCAATGACTGGGGCAGAGAATTTTTTTTCCAAGCAATTACCGTTCATACCGTTCGTGCCACTAGGTCCAACGCCACTAGCCTTAATGCGGCAGTCTCCGCCGAAACCCCAGCTGCCAGGGCGTGAAGATGGTCTCGTGGGAAGTTCAGAAGTTCACGCAGTCCGGGTGGGATCGACAAGTCCGGCGCAGGAGACTGGTCAGCACGACCGCCTCGGTCAGCAGCTACAATCACAAGAGTCTAGCGGCAGCAATGCTACCTTCCTGCAACTGGCTGCAAATGCCGATCCTCTCCGAAGTTGGCCGATCGGTAGCTATTCAGCGCTAGGAAACCGTTTACATGATTTCCAAGTATCTTTAATGTAACTATCCTAACCAAATCAACCGTCCACAAAGTTTTAAAGTATTTATAATGTAGCTAACCTAACCTAATTGACCATTAGTTATCATGTCCTTACCTGAAAATTACAATTTAATTAATAAATTTACTTTTATTTGCATTCATTATTCAAATATATTTATTACTTTTGAAATGTTACGTACTCGTATTTATTTTTACAAGTACAAAAAAAATTCGCACCTGCTGAGATTCGAACCGTCTACCTTACGATTAGAAGATAATGCCGCTGAGCGCTCAGCCACGAAGCCATATTTGATAATTTGAAGTTTCAGATGACATATATCATCGTGCCGCCGGCCCCGGAACGAGCGTGAGCGGTGCGGCATTTGCAGCCAGTTGCAGGAAGGTAGCATTGCTGCTGCTAGACTCTTCTCTACAATCCTGCAGGCCGCAAAGATGGCCGCAACTACTCGCGTCTCCGCCGATCATCGCGCCGCGCAGTGGTCAGTTCGCGTACCAACAGTTCAGATTGCAGTTTAGATTAACAGCGTACTGGTCGTAGGCTGTGACGAGCTCACGCCTCGACAGAATTAAGACTATTGTTTTTACATGTTTCATAATTATTCACAGAGTGTTAATTCGTCTGTTTTGTGTTGTAGTGGGATCATGTGTCAGCCGTTCGACTTCACACGGACCCGGCTTATTTACGACACATGTCAGTTTGAGATGCAATTAAATACTTGTTTTTGTTATTGGGCTTGTTAATAAATTATCATTGGAATGAATTCTACTTGGCAGCTAATTTACGAACCACTTGCAAACGTTATTTTTCCTCCTTGTTAGGGTTTTCCTATGTTTATAGTAAAACCTGTGACAACAAAACGTCGAAAATGATATGGTACGACCCGTCACACAAAACGTGGTACGCGAAACACAGAAGCTATGGCGCGCTTACCCGAAAAAGAGTCTTTGATCGTGTCCTACTAAAAGTCTTAATCGTGGGTAACAAACAAATTAAGATTAAGAGTAAATACAAAGAGCAAATGACGCCCTTAATTACTTAATTAATTAATATGAAATGGAAAAAACATATATACTTGAGACCCACGGTGTCACAATGTTGAACACTTGTACCGTTTTAGGAATGTTCTCTCTACCGTTAGTACGTTTTCCGATGTATTTAATCCACTTAAGGTATCCATAGTAACCTCCAAAATGATACCAGACACAAATGGCAATACTGGAAGTGTGTGGGTATGTATGTGTGTGAGTACAAAAAAAAAGGGGGGGGGGGAAGGGGGAAGTATCAATATTCCCGGCAATGTTAATGGCGTGTGAAGGATTTTTTTTTCGCACTCTCTCGTTATCTGCCTCCCCCCTTTTTTTTTTCCTTTTCGGGTAGTGAACGTTTCGGCACCGGGGCCCATCCGGCCATTATTAGAGTATTAGCACTCGATACGCCAATTTGCCGCCGCACACAATGCTTCGTTTACGAGGGCGGCTGTTCGCGCATGCGCACGGGAACATATGTCCACTAAGTTAAAAAAAAAAAAAAAACCTTTTTACCTCCTTCCATTTCCTCCCATACCTGCACGTAACCCAATGTTAATTTTCAAACGCCGATCGGTGTTGATGAAAAGGGGGGAAAAAAAGTATGTTATTACTGGGATAGTAATCCGGTACGTTTTAATATACTCTCAGTCGGTTGATCGTCGCTTATAAGAACATGGGTTGGATGGTGTGCGACTGTGGGGTGGGGGTATATTTTGGGAGGGTTTTTATTATGGCTTGGAAACGTTCGAATGTTTCAAAAGGTCAACCGTTGTACTTAAGTTTATTTTCCTGGTTCTTATATAAGGCAACGGACGCACTTTGAAATAATTATCCTGATATTTAAATTTTCAACAGATCAATTTTAGGCGAGCTTATTCTCAAAAGCTGATATTGTTTGGTAGTCTGGGTTTCACTGCGTAGTCGTGATTTTAATTTAACTGCAATTTTTCAAACGAGTCTTTCATTAACGTATGGCTATTATATTGATTACCATCTACAAATATCTTAGCTGGCAGTAACATGATTATGATTTCTTGTATAGTGCAAATTTTCTGTTATTTTCTTATATCATAATTTCAGAGATTTGTTAATATCATACCATAGGAGAAAACTCCCTTAGAAGCGCACACAGAGCAACTGTTTTGAAATGACGGTTACAAACCAGTTGAGTTAGCAACCAGTTTACAACCTGAACGATACTTCTGTCCGCACACGGACATGACTGATTGTGAATCAGTTCGTGCCGTGGGTGCGGCAGAGTGGCGAAGTCCTTGAACGAAGGTTCCAGGGCAGAGCGTTTAGTTCCATGTGATAGCGAGCATTGTAAGTCCTGATGGTGTCTGTGGCTGGTGCCTGGAAGCTGCAATATCATCATTAACCCTGAAAATTTGTCGTTTGAATATTTTTATTTGTGAATCACTCTGCTCGTCCAATTCTGGTATCAAACTGAGCAGGAACATATTGAGTCCCTTTTGACTAAAAATTCTATGGGAGATATTCTCAGTCACGGCATTTCATTGCAACTGAGATTTTTTTTTGGTTTAAAGTACTACTCTGCTACAGAGAGATCTGCTAATGAAGCTGAATTTTTGTCCTGTACGCCTGTTTTGCATAAATTCCTCTTGGACGACGATCTTATTGGACGTGGTTGGTCACTTGTTTTGATAGAGAGTTCGGTCGATAGTGTTGGAGATACCTATTGTAATTGGGTGGCACTATCTTTAACTTGGGTGACACTATCCTCAATTTAGGTTTGAGAGTCTGCAACATCACCAGTTAACTGCTGGGTCTGTGTTACTGGTTGCAAATTTCCTGAACAACCACAGTAATGTTTATATTTTTAAAAATGTGTTTGCATAATTGTTAGACTTTATCTTATAATATGAAGTCTTATCCATAACTTAAACAGTTTATTTGGCAAATTAAGTTATAATCGTTTGCTATAAGTTCATTTTATGTGTTTCCATTGCTTGGGATTGCCTTCATGCAATTTAAATTAATTTGCACCATTTTTGAAAAAATATATCCATCTAAATATTGAATTGACATAAGTAAAAATAACGCAGCATTTATAATGCCTAAAGTAGTTAAATGTTAGTTATAGGCTGTTGTTGAATTAGCGTTAACGAAGAGTCAATTTTTCCTGCACCTACCCATCGCTCATAGCACCAGTTCTTACATTTTAAGAACAATCCCACACTTCGCCCTTAGAATCACCACTATACAACCCATCACAATACGAGCGTACAGATCATGTATGGATAGCTGCACAATTATTTTTCTTGTTCTCTTTGGTTTGCTTGTAACATTTGACATTGCCATTGTTCTTGGGCATCGATTTATTTTCCTTAATATTTTTAATGCACATCTGGTGATGTACCTATGTGTATGTGTGTGTGTGATTAAAATATTTGTGCATCACAAATTATTGAAAACATTTAAGATCTAAATAATTACTCTACAGTCTCTGTCATTTTATGGCCGGTGAAACAAAAGGTTTAGTGTTCATATAATCATAGAAAAGAAGTCGGATCTCCCCCGTCTCGAGAGCAGGCGTGCGGAATGGATCAGCTTCAGAAGAGAGAGATGAAGATGAAGATGAAGAAACCAGCTTCCTCGCTCGCCCCTTAACCCCCCCCCCTCTCAAATATAACCGAACCCACCCACCCCTCGTGCATACGTAAGTGATCGAACTCGCGTACCTAATTTCTGCCTCCTCCTACTCCCGATCTTCCCTTCTCCTTTGACTTGACGAGCGCGCACGGCCCCGCCACGCGGCATTGATTTTCGTTTATGTCTCCTCTTCGTGTTGTTAGTTCCAGTAATCCAAGCAATTTCTTACCGAGGGTCGGAGTTGATCTCTGCAGCATCCGAGGACCCGAGACTGGAAGGAGGGTTGGTAAGGTTGACTGCCTGGAGGGGGGGGGGGGTAAGGAGAAGGATGCCAGATTACATATCTCGGCTTTCATATCGCTTATGCTTGCAAGCGACTCGGGAAGGAAGTGGCGGCTAGATGATGTGGCTCCCCCACCCGACGTTTTTTTTCTTCCAAATTCTCCACCGTTTTTGTTTCTTTTACCCACTGGGGAATCACTAGTTTCGAATTTGATGATGATGATGATGATGATGATTTGTAGACGTGTTAGTTACACGTTCACTACCAAGCGGTGTTGCGAATAAGCACTGCCTTGTTGGGATACAAGCGTATCCCAGTAAGAGAACAAATCGGAAACCGCTTTAATGAGAGCTGCTCTGCACGAGGATAGTAACTGGCTTCAACGCATTCTAGCAGAAGTTTCGCAATCATCGATACAATTGTTACGTTAAAAATAATAGAGATAGCTTGCAAAAAAATAGCCATTCTAATTTTTGACGTGACAACGTCTAATAAAGCGATGAACGCCGGCTGCACGTACGAAAAAGTGTCCCGTAACGCACATTGTCCCACTACGGATGTCCCACTACGGATGTCCCACTACGGATGTCCTAGTACGGATGTGTCCTGTTAGGCTCATTGTACGCATGCGTGGCATCTCTCTTCCACAGGATTGGAACAACCATCGATTTGACTTTTCAGTCATATTTTCGTCTTTTGAATTAATAATTTTATGTAATTTAACGATCGTCCACCGAATTCCAGCACAATCGGTGCGGTTATTAATTTCCCACCTACCACTATAAGAAATGAACATGGCGGACTACATACGTTTTTAAAACTTCCACAACACAATTTTTTTTTTTATATAAATATATATATAACATCTGAAACAATTGTTTCCAATATGGCCTCATGGCCGTGCGGTTAGCATATCCAAGGGTTGACGGATCGAATCCCAGCTGCTGCAATACTTTCATTTTTGTACTTGTAAAAATAAATACGCCGTGCGCGACACAAAAAAGTAATAAATATATTTGAATTAATGAATGCAAATAAAAGTAAATTTATCAATTAAATTGTAGATTTCATTTCAATCCTATTTTGTATCCATACAAAATAGTGATATTTCAAAAAAAATGATTCAATTTTATTCATAAAAGTATGCAGAGGTAGATTTTATCATACAAAAGATAGAAAAATTTTAAAAAAAATTTCTTCCTCAAAGAATATAATATTTTTAATGACTAAATGGTTTGGTTGCAAAAACCTATTACGGCTCAGTCTCAGGCAGAATATATTTCATTTTCTTCTGGATCAATCATTTCATCAATGTTTTGTTATGACGGCATGTTAAACTATCGTCCGTAAAACGTCTTTACAGACAAACAATTTTTTTTTTAACGTTGCTACTTTTTTTATTTTTTACTTACAGTGTATGTTTTCCGAATTGGCGGGAGGAATGTTTTAGACGAGTTCCTGTAGCGATGGTCCAGCTCTTGTCCGTCGCTGCACGGATACTTACATGTGCGATATGGCCCGGACTTGATCTTATTGTGTGTACGTTGTGTTAACGCGCGTGTCTGAAGAGATGCACGGCGTCGGAGGGGTCCAGACGATGATGCTGCCGCGGGAAAAGAATTGATCTCATCGCGGAATGTGCCTTCCCCTCCGCCCTCTCTGACGGTCTCTCTTTCCTCCCTGTTCTCTGTCTCCCGGGCAATCAGGTCTCATTGTGGACGGCGCAAGACGCTCTGTTCTGGAGACTCCAGGGTGGAGTAATTACAGGTTAAAGTCCAGGCACAACAAACCTCGCGTTGAAGGATGCTGGACGAGGGAACGTCGGAAGGAGTTGGGAGGACTCGAAGAGGTAGAGTAGAGGGGGGTGGAACATAATTTGAAGTGGGATGAAGAGAGGTCTGGATGAGGGCAGGACAAAATTGGTTCGCTGCCCTTTCAACCGCTCTCGAGTAACGTACGTCACGCAGCAAAACCGAGATTTCCAGACGAGCCAAGAGATACGCATAAACACTTCTGCAGTTCTCAGCGCTCTCGACGAAATTTTGATCCAGCTTCCGATCGCGCGCGAGAAACCCGACTCTGCAAACCTCTGGGGAATTCCCGCGAAACATTTCGCTTAACCTAAACTTCGCCGCCGAGCACGAGGTTGTCTGAGCTCTCATCGCAAACCTCTAACGTAACCTCGCAAACCTCAATGGAAGATGAAACGGGAACACGTATCACTGAATAAGCAAACCGAAAAGGCAAATTAGAAGGCCGAAATAGGCTCAGGGCAGTAGGAGCACAGAATGTTTCAGATACTCTTCCAGAATTGCAATGGGGCCAGTCTTAGATAATATTGTGTTCAAACGGTGTCAGCGCAAGATTGCCGACACCGTACGACAACTTATGAATCACGAGAAATGCAAGTGTTTTCACTTTTTGCCTTAGGTAAGTAGGTACATCTTTCAAAGTAACTATTAAAAAGAAATTTATTTTATATCTAATTATTCAGCTTCAGAGGCATTATTAATATAGTTGTTACTCTTGTTTTTTTTTTCAAATTTACTCGTTATTCAAAGGCACTTTAATTGTAATCAGTATAACATATTTTAATTGTGTAGTTACAACACCTTTATCTCGTAGTTAAATAAAAAAAACTTAAAAATTGTTAAAGCCACAGGTTAACTTATATTGAATGCAGTTTGATTAGAACTAAAACAAATAGTAATTTTTTATGAAGTAAATTGATACAGAAATCTGTAATACTCAGATATATTACTTACTGTTCTATAGTTGTGAAGTATAATCCTTTTGAAATCATGATACGGAAAATAGCTTTCGACACTCAGGGACCTGGGAATTTCACGGATTCATTTTGCTACAGAATATAATAAAAAAATTATGAAAAAAATTCAGATTATTTATTATCCATTTGTCAAGCTATCTGCTGAGGCGATGATAACCCGTTCGTGACACGAAAATAAAAAAAGACTGATTCTCACGAACAACGCGAGGCTGGTAAGTTTTGTTCCTTACTCGGCAGGAACGCAGCGGAAACTTCACAATTGCACGTTGTTGGTATGAATAAGTTTTATTTTTTTGACGTGACAACGTCTAATAAATCGATGAACGCCAGCTGCACGCACGAAAAAGTGTCCCGTTACGCATATTGTCCCGTTACGCTGTGTCCCGTTACGCTCATTGTGCGCTTGCGCCGCATCTATCTCTCTTCCACTCGATTGGAACAACCATCGATTTGACATTTTCGAGGCACATTAAACTTGGAACACTCTCATTCGTTTCCTACTTTTCCTATCATCGTCCTATCCTTAACAGAATAACACAGATTGGAAGAAGTTAAATAGCAAACATGTATAAAAGTTATAGTTAAAATAATCTCTTCGTTAAAGTAATAAACATATTTGAATTAATGAGTGCAAATAAAAGTAAATTTTCAATTAAATTGTAGATTTAATTTCACTCGTTCTTTTTATCCATACAAAATAGTGATAATTCAATAAAAATGATTCAATTTTATTCATAAAAGTATGCAATCATTTCATCAATATTTGTTATGACTTTGTCACGTTTAACTATCGTCCGTTAACCGACTTTACAGACAACCATTTTTTTTTTATGTTTTAGCGGTTAAAGAAAGATAACTCAGTACTCGTAAATTCATGACTAAATCCTAAAAATTAAAGATCACTTGATTACTTTTGTTTTACGTTGTGTAAATCGTAAATTGGAGATGAAAATTTTTAACAGTAATTGGTACGTCCGCCATCCTGCCCTCGCAAGGCGCAAGCTGCAACGCGCCTGCAGTACCTATTGTCCGGAGCAGAGACTCCATGCTTCCAACTCGTTTTTTTTTTTCCGCGCTTGCTCCGCAGGGAAGGGGTCGTAAAACTCGGGGCTGGCGTTAAGACAGTTTAAAAACAAAGATCAGCAGTACTTCTCTTCTCCCCCCCCCCCCCCTTTTTTTGTCTCTCGCTTACTCCTACCCATACCATACTTTTATTATCGTGATTACGGTGGTGGAGAACACACCTACCTTTTAATAATAATCACAGGAATGCTGGGGCCGGCATGAGACCGCACAGTGGAAGGGGGTTGGGTGGGCGAGAGCCAGACTCGTTTGCCATTTGCATGCCTCGGGGGTCGACCGCAGGACCGCGTTCCGGAATGCACGTTTGAGCGCGCCTCGCCTAAATAGGGTAGTTTCCTAAATTATTAGCGCTACTAGAAATATTTTTTTTTGTATTTTTGCGCGTTGTTCGAACTGAATATGTTATCTATACCATGGTCGATTGCTTGAATATGTTTTTATCAATCAAACGAGTCTTTGTTTATTGGTTTGTTTAAACTATAAACGCCAATTAAAACATAAACTTTGACGTGACGTAGAAACGTGTACCAAAGTTTTTAATAAGTGGTTTTTATGTAGCCTAAGTTATAAACAAATATTTTAGTGCGCCAGTCATCAATTAAAAAAAAGTTCTTAAAACTTGAAAAACTTAAATTTCCAGGATATTATAAATTTAAATTTATTTCTAATTTTTACACATAAACAGATTATTCAAAAATGATTATCTACCACATAAATAAATATTACCAGTTAATGTCATTTATTTGAAACATAAATTTATAATTGGCGTTTATATTTGCTAATAGCATTAAATAGACATATATTGGTTAATAAAAGCATTAACTAACAATGAACTAAATTTGTATGGTGTTTTAGAATTAAATCATGGCGATTTTTTAATTAGAAAACATTATTCAGTATTATTAGCCTACTTGACATTAAAAAAGGCAAAAAAATAGAATATAAATAATGGCAAAAAATTTTAGTGTGTTTAAATTTATGTCCTCACACAAATTTTAAACACATCAACGGGATTGCGCATAGGGGATTTGTATTACCGTCATTATATTTTTCTACATCTAAAGATATATGTATGTAAGTTGATAGTATTCTTAAATATTTAGGTTGTTAATAAACTATCACTATTTTAAATACTAAGGAGCTTCATATAATAAGAATAAATTGTTTATATAAATTTTGTGTTAATGCCCGCTGGATCAAAATGTGAAGAGCTTCAATCTATCGTTGGCACACGTACTTGCAAAATTTATTATCATATAGAAGTTGGCGTTGTGTTCAGCGGGTAATTTGTGAGATTTTCTTCACCAGATAGCCTAAGGTAAAATGTTGACATGAAAAAAAAATATAAATATAATAATTACATTTTCAACCTGAATTATGTTAATACAATGCCATCTTTAAGCAAATTTCTCGTTCATTGTGTGCAGCATGTCTTCATCACAGAAAGTATGGTACACGCCGCAGTGAATTTGCTTGGCAAAAAAAAAAATGCATTGTTCGGGATATTTTAAACCACCTGTGAGAAAACGTATCCTTCTTTCGTGGGCTGGAGTTTCTGGATAGACACGGTGAGCGTAATTGAAAGCTGCGCTTAATTACACGTTTGCAAATCTCCTCGGAGAGTTATCGAGCCTCCATTGTTTGCGGGACAATGTCACCTATTATCAGTGCATGCCTGAACACGAGTGAAGCGAAATGTTATACGTTGCCACCGGCGATAAAATATTTTTCTTTACTTTTACAAAAAAAAATACTGATCAGCGTCTTCTGGTACAAGCAAGTGAGAGATTAATACATTTGTCAATGTTTAGATGATTTATTTTATAAAATGTCACTGCATTAAAAAAGTAATTCTATGCCAAAATCTTTAATTATATATTATCTTAACTCTATTATTTTAAATCTCAGTGTACCATACATAGAAATAATTTTTTTTCTATTCAATATACGCATATTTTTTTAATATAATATTTTACAACGCTATTTGAAAGAAATATATTTTTTTAAAGAGTTAGAGACGAAAGATGAGAACTCGCTTCAGGTGTCCAAATTTTTCATATATCTTTCACCTACATGACATGTGAGTTATGAGAAGACATTATGAAAAGTGCTTAGTAATAATAATAATAATAAATATATTTTTCGTTCTGAGAAAAGAATAAGTCATTCTTATTTCTAAACTAGTTTTGTTAAAAGGAAATTATAAAATTCAATTCTTTAATTTTTGATAATGTTTACATCGATGTTTTAATTGTACGTAATCAACCTCATGTTTAGTATTTTACAGTGAAAATATATTGTGACGTACGGTTAAATTTGGTTAAAAATAAATGATTGAATATTTTTTATTTATTTCATGGTACCTAGCGATTATTTTATGGTCACACTACATGCATCTGCCGTCTCCAGAGCTATAAAGTTAAAACCGATATGTCCCGTTTCAGGTAATTATTTTAAATTTACGTTTAACACAGTTAAACGTGAAGACTTTAGTGGCCGAACTTCAACAAGATGAAAAAAATATATATGTTGTACGCAATTAGCTGGTAAAGTTGAATTTTTTAAAAAACATTTTTGTGCAGTATAGATAAGCAGAACCAAATAAAATTAATAACCGAACATTGTTTTTTGTTTTAGGCATGCTGGTGGTTACTCCATTATATTGTTTAAAATTTAAAAGAATATTTTATCTAATGAATTTATCAATTATAATCATAAAAATTCTACGGATTTAAAAAGGCTACGTAAATTTGTTTTTGTGAAATAAATCAAAGCACATCCTGGAATGGGACACAACACTTTTAAGTAAACGGGGGTGCTGACATAACTTAAAAACACACCATTTAGAAACATTACTTAGAAACACACAATTTAAAAACACACATCTTAAAAATACACAACTTAGAAACATACAACTTAGTAACACACATAGCTTAGAAACACACAATATATCATTTTCGAAGATATGACTTATCTTAGTTGCGTGTTGCTGCGTTGTGTGTTTCTAAGTTACGTGTTTCTAAGTTATGACAGTTCTGAGTAGCGTGTTTCTAAGTCGTGATAGTTCTAAGTTACGATGTTCCTAAGTTGTGTGTTTCGGAGTCGTGGGTTTTAAGTTGTATGTTTCTACGTCATGATCGTTCTAAACTGTGGAAGTTCTAATTCATGTGGGTTTTTTTTATTATAGAATTTTAAGTTATCACTTTTCCAAGTTGTGACGTTCTGAGTTACGTGGGCGTCCTAAGTCAACGGCTGTGTTCGAAGACGAGCGCTCGGCCCAGCACGTGACTCAGCGCACTGGTCACCACGTGTCAGCTCGTGTGGTGTCGGCGGCGGCTATCTCGCTCGGGAAGCGGGCCGGAGCGCAGCCGGTTCGCCAAAGGGAAGACACCGGAATTCCAAACACAATGATGAACATGATGAAAGAAAATAACGTTTTTATTATTTTCATTTTTTTCCCCCCCTAACCACTTTTTCCGTCGGGGCACCCGAGGCTACGCATTTTGCCGAAGAAGGAAGAAGAAAGATATAAGTAAAAAAAAAAAAGACTCACGCGAAAGGGGTGGAAAGGAGGGGAGAAAAAAGATGAAAGTGTAACCGGGAAAGACGATTCCTTAAAGGAATGCCAGCGGAGTTATGTTATTGTTATTGTGAAATGTTGCGACATAACCTGGCTTTTCGGCAAGCGCCATCCCTCGGAGGTAGTTTGAAAGAACAAGGGTGGAGTTGCGGGGGTGCGTTGTTAAGGCAAAGGAGGAAGCGGGGGTGAGAGAGAGGGGGGAGGGAGAGGAGTTTCGGGTTGGTTTCTCAGACAGAGGCATAAATCGCGATCTTTTATTCTTATCTGGCGAACAGCAAAGAGGCTGCCATCGTTCTGTGTACTCTCCGGGTCTTATTACCTATTATTTGTTCCTGCGGGGTTGGCTCGACTCCCTCCCCCCCATACACCCGCTCGCTGATCCCGTCCGGGAAGGGGGTAGGTTTGGGAGGGGAGCGACGGTGAAGGGGGTGGAAAGAAGTGGAAAAGCTGTAAAATTGCATTACTCGCTCGGCGCACTGGGCCGTAATGCTGAAAATAAGCTTCCCTCCCTTTCGGCGTGCCTCTCGGGCGAGTATTCCTCTCGCAGACAGACGATCTCTCCCTGGCAGCGGGGATCGCTTCGATCGAGCTGCGCGTGACGGCTGGGGTTGTTTCCGAGTCGCCGGGCGCGCGACGACGGGTTTCCCTGGCTGCATCGGGCCACACGAGGCCGCCACAACCTCGAGGCCCGACACCGTCCACGAGTGATTGGATTTGCAAAGATGTTTCCGTAAACTACCAGAAGGCTAAATTCCATCCTAGATAATTGCAAGACGATAATTCGAGATGAAACTAGACTACCACTACGCCCATTTCATTAATCTTATTTGGCATTATAAATATATTTAATGTATAAGAGAATTCATCATAAATATGTTTTAATTTAAGATATCACGTGAAATATTCAGTAGTTAAAACTACGCTTTACAGCTTGAAGACATTTAATGTTGTCCTTGTCAAGGGACGTTCTGCTGCTTGTGAGGACCATGCCGGAGCTGACGGTGCCAGACAGGGTGATTGGCCCGTCTTTTTTTCCTACTGGCCAATGGGGAAGCTGTATTCCAAGGCTGGTCGTATGTAAAAAATTTAAAACTTTTTCCTAAACTATCACACAAATAATAATTCTGATTCGAGAAATCAATGTCACCTATGTGTAAATGTCACAAATATAAAAATCCGAATAGATCACAGTAAAACTCTGCCCGCGAACATGAAATCTGGCTGTAGGGGCGGGGCTTGTATTTTTTCCGATGAGCGCTGATTGGTGGAGCCGGGAGAGTCCTGGGCACTGACCTAGCCTCGAGAGATGATGTGCGGAGTAGAAAAGGGTCTCGATCAGAGGCACACCCAGGAATTTTTTTTTTTGGGGGGGGGGAGGGGGGTATGAAGTTTTTATGTTTAGTTAAAACTTCAAAAAATACAGTCCAAAATTATGAAAAAATTGAGATAAACGTAGCGCACAAACAATTCGTAGTTTTTATATAACATAAACTAATTTGTAAAATAATTAAAGTAATTCATGGTAAAAGACTACAAATGTAATACTAACACCATAATGTATACACTGATGTGAAAACATCCCACAAAGTTTGGTAGATTGAGCGCTGCCCATAGACCACTGTACCTATTTTGCTGGGAATGGGAATGTTTTTACTTTTTCCATTCTAGATATTTTCTTCACAATTTCGGAGGGAGTTTAAATCACCCCCCCCCCCCCCTCCCCTGGGTGCGCCACTGGTCTCGATACTGCCTCGAAGGCGTAATTACGTTTCCAGCCTTCGAGAGGTCACGGCACCATTTAGTATTTGATCCAGTTCTGGGGACTGAGACGTAAACGCCGACCCCAGGGAATAGCATCGGCCTGCGGAGGCCACGTAATAGTTTATTGAATAATAATTCCGTCCGTGATTTACAATTGAATTCTAATGGTAAATAAATAACTATTATATTAAATTAATCATAAATCAAACATCTAACAGCCGAGTTTTTGTGAGAGGCCAATTTTTGAATTCAGTTGTTGTTTCATTTGTCTGGTCTTGCAACCAGTTTTGTGTTTTTTAACCTATCCTTGCCGGAGCACAAAGTAAAAAAGATCAAAGGACGTAACTGCCGGCATTCCTAAGAAAATGGTGGGTTTCACACTTTCATCTTAAAGAAAGCGCCAAGTCAGGGGTATATTTCTGTTGATGAGGCGGTATAATAGTGTTACGCTTGCTGATGCTTCTAGCGGGATATCGCCTCTAAGCGCAAGGTTCTGAACTGGAGTGCAGTCTTCTTGTCATACATAAGACAACTATGATGTTTGAGTGGTAATTATAAAATTATCTGGTGGTGGATAAATAAATATAACGATGTAATAAAACCGCACAGCTCGAAAAAAGCGATGGAAATATCTGAATTGATGTATTTTTCTGAAGATGTGTACTTTCTTGCTCAGTGACTTCGATGGTTGAGTAAGAAACTAACCTCACTTGCACTACGATTGGTTTGGTTCTGTGCAAGTTCCCACGTCTCACGGTTATGCCCACGGACTTAAAGCGACGAGACCTCCAACATGTTAGTGCGCTCCGAACCACACACGGGTACGGACATGGATTTGAGTCATGTCGGAATGCGTGCGGGGATCGAACCCGCGACCCTCGTGCCACGAGACCCGCAGCTGCCGCAGCCGACACCCCGGTGTCGAGTTGCCACGCCAGAAGTTACGGCGGCCGGCGCGCCGGACGGCTACTCAGACATTCAAACCGTGGTCCCCAGAGCCCGGGATGAAGACGAAGGCCGGGAGAGAGACCCCACGAGAAGATTGGCCTGGCTAATCGCTCCACAACCATTTGTGTCCCGGGTTATCGCGGCACAGAAAGGAGGAACGACGACGATTACGGAACGACCCGCTCTTGTTGCTGTTGTTGTTCCTTCTTCTCTCCTCCCCAACCCCCCTCCACCTATTCCCCAGAAGGCGTTCGTCATATTTCCTCCCCGCCAGACACCTTGATTACGGGTTTGGATTCTGCCGCGGTCTCCGGAGGATGACCTTACCGGGAAGTCGCCCCCAGGTGACCGTCGGGCGCGATCTCTTCGCGGTGCGTGCGGACCGCCCGTCTGGCTTCCACCCGCCTCTTTCCTAATAGCTTAATGAATCTTCACCCTCCTGTTTCTTCGGGAGTCTTCGTGGCCTGCCGCCGAGGCAATCCGTGTTCGATTCCCCGTCGATGTCGGACTCTGGAATTTGTACGGTTAGGAAACATGGCGGACGTTGTTGTGAGTACCCGTGTTTTTTTTTTATATTCGGATACCCCTATCCCCACCCCCCTCCAACAAACTCTCCAGCTCACCGTTCCACCATCTCTTGTGCCCTTCACGTCAACCATACGTCAAGACTCTGTCGCGCACGCCATTTTGGTCATTAATGAATAACATATACACGGCATTTGGTGGGTGTAATTTCGAGAATGCAACGGAAATCATAGAAAGGAAATTTGTAAAAAAACCACAGTGCGGCCATTTGTGGTAGATGGCGCGAACTAAAGTTCACAAATATAAAGGGAAACTTTACAGTATTAACTGTTTCATAAATTTTAACAAGACGGAAAATATTTTAATACAAATAACTGTCGAAAATCAGGTCCAAAGCCGAAGTTTAGTATTTTTCTTAAATACTAGTTCGCTTTTTTCGGATTTTAAATATTTATCTGCAAATCTAATGCTTCGATAGTCGACGTAGCTGCTCCGGCAGCGAATTCTTTCGGCGGGTGCGAAAACTAAGTGTGATTCGCGTCCTTAAATTAAGTTAAAAAACACAATTTGCGTTAATTTTTTATACTTTGTTTTAATTTAAATAATTAAACGTTTTATTTCGTTTCCGAGTTTCGTATTAAAAGTGTATTTTCAACATGAGAATACATGAGTTAGCTCGTTACCGAGGTTAGATGTTACAAATCAATGGCTAGAACTGGAAGACGTACTCATTTTTTTTTTTTGTATTTAGTTAATTAATTTTTTTTCGTTTTTATTACTTGTGAGTTTTTCTATAAATTTATTACGTTAGTTCTCTTGCATTTTATGTTTCGTCTCAGATTTTCTCAACACATATTTACTAAAGATTATTTAATAATGGTGAAATTTCACGCGATTGTACGTTATAATGACCACTCGTGTGATCATTTTACAGGTAAAAATAACGATAAGTAAATATCAGGTGACAAAATTCGTGTCAAAAACATTGGAACATGAAACCGCTAAAAAAAATGACGGTGACAGACGTTTCGAAAGCATGGACATGTTCGCGCAAAAAAAAA